>NC_068562.1:23952500-25440000 GCF_022201045.2 Citrus sinensis | reverse complement strand
AGCTTGAGAAGAATGAACTGATGCCTAAATCTCAAGATGCGCAACCCACCGGCGCGAAACCCCTACCTGTGGTGATACCTCTTCCTTTTCCAAGCCGGTTTGCAAAATTCAAGAAGGAGGAACAAGAGAAAGACATCCTTGAGACATTTCGCAAGGTTGAGGTAAATATTCCTTTATTAGATGCTATAAAACAAATACCTCGATATGCTAAATATCTTAAGGAACTGTGCACCTCCAAGAGAAAATTAAGAGGAGATGAAAGAGTTCACATGGGGAAGAATGTTTCAGCAGTTCTCCAAAAGAAACTACCTCCTAAGTGCAAGAATTCAGGTATGTTTACTATCCCTTGCAAAATTGGTAGTGTTAAAGTTAAGAAGGCTATGTTAGATCTAGGAGCTTCTATTAATGTCATGCCTCGTTCCATTTATTCATTTTTGAATGTTGGTCCATTAAAAGAAATTAGCGTGATAATTCAACTAGCTGATAGGTCTAATGCATATCCTGATGGGGTATTAGAAGACATCTTAGTACAAGTTAATGAATTGGTTTTTTCTACTAAATTTTATGTACTTGATATGGAAGAGGATAACTCTTCTAATTTTGTCCCAATTTTGCTAGGAAGACCTTTTTTTTAAGACTGTTAAGACTAAAATGGATGTACATAAAGGGACTCTCACTATGAATATTGATGGAGAGGTTATAGAGTTCAATATAAATGATGCCATGAAATATCCTAGTGAGGAACATTCGGTATTTTCCGTGGATGTTATTAACTCTATAGTGCAGGAAGTTTTTTATTTGGATGTCGAAGATTCATTGGTAGTTGTTTTAAATAATAGTTTGGGCCTCAAAGGATTGCCAAAGGATGAAAATGAGTTTGTTTTAAATTATGTATTGCAAGAGATAATTTATTAATTAAATTCTTTAAGAACTTTAAGTCATCATATGTCTTATATTAAATTACCTTCATCTCATGCAAAACTTCTTCCATCTATTTTGCAGGCACCAAAAATAGAGCTTAAACCGTTGCCGAGTCATCTAAAGTACATGTTTTTAGGAGATGGTGAGACACTTCCAGTGATCATCTCTTCAAAACTTAGTACTTTAGAGGAAGAAAAGCTTATTAGAGTGCTGAAAGATTACAAAAAGGCTATTGGGTGGACAATTGCTGATATTAAAGGGATAAGTGTTGTGCAAATTTTAATGTACTCGCAAGCGCACGAATCTGTTGTAGTATAGATTAATGGTGACGAGTGTCGATCCCACGAGGAGGTGGATTTTAATTGTGTAGAATTAATTTTGTGAATGGGTGATTGGATTTGTGGTGGAAATGATTGAAATATGCTAAAACTTAAATTAAAATGGAGAGAATAAATTCTAAAATTGGTATTGAAATGGTGAGAATAAATTGAAGAGAATTCTATTGAAATGACGTACTTAGGTATCTGGATCCGTATCAACATGCATCATGGGCTAAATATTCCTTATTAATGCCAATTAAATCATGAGGGGGGAATCCACACCTCATGAACCACGCTCTAATCAATATGGTGCTAAGGGCTTATCGTGCCAAATAATAATAACCTTATACTAGAGGGCCGGTGAAACCAAGGCGGTACTAGACAAGATTAGTATTATTTGTCGACGAGAAGTCAAAACATCCACAAAAACTAGAGGGGAAGAGAAAATAAATTTACCAAATTAAGCCCATGACACATGTTGAGACTTCACCTTCAACTCAAGCTTGAAAGAAAATTAGCCACTCATAGTTGAACTAGGGGCAAAATGGGAATTTATTAAAATACGAAGAAAATACAAGATGGAAAGGGAATTACAGAAAATGGATCCCAAAAATGGATTCAGAGATATCAAATTAGGGGGGGGGAGGCCCCCTTTTTATAGATACATGGAGTAAATCATGGCCATCGGATTAAAAACAGTTTGGACGCTCAGGATTGCGCCACGTCATCAGTCAACAGTCCACGGTTTGACCACGCGGATGAACAGTAACACGGTTTGACCCGGATGAACAGTAATGCGGTTTGGTTGAAAATAATCCTGTGTGATGCATGCACCGTACGCGAGATTTTTCGTCCACTGATATGCTGCCACGTCACCATCAACAGTACATAAGAATTTTAGTCCAACAGGATCGTGACACCTCATCAGTCAATGCCACATCATCGGTCAATGCCACGTCATCATCCGTCTATGTGAACAGTGTCGTGAACAGTAACGTATACAGTACCGTACACGTGAATAGTACCGTACATGTGAATAGTGCCATTTTTCCTTTTATGCTCCTCCTAAGGTTTTCGACCGTCCTGAGTTCAAAAGTGATGTCCGTTTTGCCGTCTGATCTCTCCTTTATTGTGAAATGACTATAATGCCCCTAAAATACATAAAATACTTAATTAAAATAAAACACATGTAATTAAATCACAAGAAGGTTAAATATATAAAAGTAAGGGTTGTTAGTAAGACTTAAAATGTAAAATGACGGTTTTCTCCTTTATAAATATGCATTTTCTAACACTCAACAATAAGTCCATCCACGTGCATGCATAGAATACTGCTGGAGGAAGATGCCAAACCTTCTATTCAAGCTCAACGCCGTTTGAATCCACTCATGATGGAAGTAGTGAAGAAAGAAATTTTGAAACTTCTTGATGCAGGTATAATCTATCCAATTTCGGATAGCAAATGGGTAAGTCCGGTACAAGTGGTACTGAAGAAAAATGGTATAACAATTGTTGAGAATTCTTATGGTGAGTTAGTACCCACTTGAGTTCAGAATAGGTGGAGGGTTTGTATTGATTTTAGAAAGCTTAATTCACTCATTAGGAATGATCATTTTCCTATTCCTTTTATTGATAAGATGCTTGAAAGGTTGGCAGGGAAAATCTCACTTTTGTTGTCTTGATGGCTATTCAAGTTTTCATCAGATACCAGTTGCGCTTGAGGATTAGGAGAAGACTACCTTCACATGTCCTTTTGGAACCTTTGCGTATCGACGTATGCTATTTGGTTTTTGTAACGCTCCCGCCACTTTTCAAAGGTACTTGGTCAGTATTTTTTCAGACTATGTAGAGAACATTATAGAGGTATTTATGGATGATTTTACAGTGTATGCTGATTCTTTTAATGATCGTCTTTATAATCTAAAGAAAGTGCTTGAAACATGCATTGAAATAAATCTTGTCTTGAATTATGAAAAATGTCATTTTATAGTAGATCAAGGCATTATTTTGGGTCATGTAGTCTCAGCTAGAGGAATTGAGGTAGATAAAGGTAAGATGGATGTTATTAAATCTTTACTTATCCCACATGTGTGCGGGAAGTTCGTTCTTTCCTTGGTCACGCAGGTTTCTATCGACGTTTTACCAAGGATTTTTCGAAGATAGCTCAGCCTTTATGCAAGCTGCTTCAGAAAGATATGACGTTTGATTTTAATGAAGCATGCAAGGTAGCATTTGATAAGCTCAAGGAGTTATTGACTTCAGCTCCAATTATACAGCCACCCGACTGGAGCCTCCCTTTTGAGATAATGTACGACTCCAGTAACTATGTTGTTGGTGTTGTTCTCGGACAAAGAGTTGGAAGAACTGCTCATGTGATATATTACTCATCAAGGACACTTGACAGTACTCAATACAATTACTCAACAACGGAAAAAGAACTTTTGGCTATTGTTTTTGCTTTAGAAAAATTTCGTTCATATTTATTGGGTACTAAAGTGATTATTTTTTCTGACCATGCAGCTCTCAGATATTTGCTCGCCAAGAAAGAAGCGAAAACGAGACTCATCTGCTGGATCCTACTACTTTAAGAGTTCAACTTGGAGATTCGTGACAAGAAAGGAGCAGAAAACTTGGTTGCAGACCACCTTAGTAGATTGACCATGAGTGAAGATGCAGCATCTTTGAAAGCTGATTTTCCAGATGAGCATCTCTTTGTAACTCAAGGTATGGTTCCTTAGTACGCTGACATTGTCAATTACTTAGTTACAAGAACACTACCTAGTGATCTGACGAGGGCTGAAAAAGATAAGATTAAGAGCGATGCTAAGTACTATGTTTGGGATGACCCTTACTTGTGGAAACATTGCTCTGTCCAAGTCATCAAAAGGTGCGTATCTGAATTTGAAATTCCTTCTATTCTTCAGTTTTGTCACTCATATGCATGTGGTGGTCATTTTGGTCCCAAAAGGACAGCATCTAAGGTGTTATAATGTGGTTTATTTTGGCCTACTTTATTTCGTGATTCATACATGTTTTGTAAGTCATGTGAGAATTGTCAAAAGACTGACAATTTAAGTCATAGGAATCAAATGCCACTTACCCCTATTCTTGTGTGTGAAATATTCGATGTGTGGGGCATTGATTTTATGGGACCTTTTTCCTCATCTTTTGGCAATGCTTACATTCTTTTAGCAGTGTATTACGTTTCTAAGTGGGTAGAAGCTAAGGCCACCCGGACTGACAATGCTAAAGTTGTTGTAGATTTTGTCAAGTCTAATATTTTTGTCAGGTTTGGTGTACTGAGAGCGGTGATAAGTGATAGAGGCACTCATTTCTATAATCGGGTAGTGGAGGCTTTGCTCAAGAGATATCATGTTACCCACCAAGTGTCTACCGCCTATCATCCACAGACAAGCGGACAAGCTGAGCTATCAAACAGAGAAATCAAGTCTATTCTTGAAAAGACGGTTAGTCCAAATCGAAATGATTGGAGCTTACGATTAGATGATGCATTGTGGGCATATCGCACCGCGTACAAAACTCCTATAGGTATGTCTCCTTATCGTTCAATATTTGGTAAGCCTTGTCACTTACTTGTAGAGCTTGAGCACAAAGCATACTGGGCGGTTAAGCAATGTAATATGCGGATGGATGAAGCAGGAAAGCAGAGAAAGTTGCAGCTGCAAGAGTTGGAAGAGATTAGAAACGAATCCTATGAGAGTTCGCGATTTTACAAGGAAAAGACGAAGACATTTCATGACAGAATGATTTTGAGAAAGGAGTTCTCTGTTGGTCAAAAAATTCTTCTTTTTCATTCTAAACTTAAACTTTTTCCTAGTAAATTACGTTCTCACTGGATAGGACATTTTATTGTTACTAATGTTTTTCCTCATGGTGCAGTTGAGATTCGAAGTTCGACCTCTGACAAAGTTTTTAAGGTTAACGGTCATCGCTTAAAACCTTTTTATGAAGGTTTTTCGGTGAATATTATAGAGGAAGTGGCTCTCGAGAGTCCCATTTATAGAGATTGATGCATGAATGTGTCTAGCCAAAGACATAAAACAAAGGCACTTTTTGGGAGACAACCCAAAGGATTTATTTATTTTGGTTTTTGTTATATCCTTTGTTTTTAATTTTGATTCAGATTGTTTAAATAATGTTTTTGCATATTTTGGATAGAAGAAAATTTTGGGTTAGGTGTGCCCACGTTTTAACTAATAAGTATTTCTGTGATTTTAAAGTAAAATGGTTTTAAGGCTTGCCCATATGCTTATTAAAAAAGCACTACTGTAATTTTTTTTGGTGTCTCAAGTGTCTCTTCTAGTTTTTAGTTTTAAAAAAATCGAAAATAAATTTTTTTTTATTTTTTATTTTTTTATTTTATTTTGAAAAAAAAAAGAAAAAAAGTTTTTTTTAGGGTTTTAATCCCTAGCGCAACCAGCAACCAGCGTCTCCAGCCCAGCATCCAGCCAAGCAGCCCACGTATCCAACAACCAGCCGCGTCCCCAGCCAGCGTCTCCAGCAACCAGCAGTCGTGTGTGTGCAATCACCAACTCTAGCATCTCGCGCCCCCAGCAGCAGTCCAGCATCCCGCGCCAGCAGCCGCGCAGCATCCCACGTCTGTAGCTGCACCAGCCCTGCAAGTAGTCCACGCCCAGCAACCCGCACAACCTCACTCACCTCGGTTCAAAGGACCGCCGTTTTTCACATTCAAACAAAACCCGTGAGTGAAATTACTGTAACAATGTTGAAGGGGAAAACATTAACTTCCAAGTCATCAACGTCTAAAAAGAAACCCGTCGCAAAAAAATCCAAGATTGGGGCTCCTACTACGGTCCCATGGAACACAGTTTCAGATTCACGCCAAGTCGTAAGACAAAGATCGAAATATGGAAAAGGCATGAGTGCTTTGCCACTTGCTGAATCCAATCTCGGAGGGTGCCTCACATTCACGACTCAACAAGAGAAAGAAAGGTACAAAGATATTTCCAAGCGAAAAATACTTCCAGCTAAGTATATTCATTACCCTACTCTTGAAAAATTGAATGTTAAAGATAATTTTAATTCTTTGATAGATAAGATTGGTTTACGTAAGTTTGTTGATGTTGATTGTTTGGGTTATGTTGAGTTGATTAGGGAGTTCTATGCTACTTTTCAATTTAATATACCGAATGATTTTACTTTGCATACTCTGAATGTTATAAAGTTTAGGTTAATGGGATGAAATTTTTCACAATCTATCACAGATTTTAACCTAGCTTTAGGATTCATTGATGATGATTATTCTTCTAGTGATGCATATTTAGGGACAACTTGTGACTTTAGTGAAAATTTTAAGCCTTATGGTCTTTGGCGTAATTTATCTTTTGATCACAATGCCTATGACCTGAGTAAATCAAAGAGCTCTTTCTTACGTGATCCTGTTTTGAAATGTGTGCATCAGTTCTTATCATATATTTTTTTAGGAAAGAAAGATCACTTGGAAGTTTTCTCTGAAACTGAGTTTTATTTTATCTGGTGCATGTTAAATGTTGTGAGGCCTAATCTAGATTTTTGGTTAGCAGATCAATTTCAGAGTGTGCTTAAAAGGTATAGGACTTTATTTCTTGGTCTATACATTACTCTGTTAGCTATAAACTTATGTGTGCTTGATCCTGACAATAATGATTTACATCCTACTTACAAAAAGGAATTTTTAGATATGTCTTTGTTTGAAAGAACATGTGTGGTCGAATTCAAGGAAGGGAGATTTCAGTTCACTGAACTAGGACCCACTTAACTTCCAAAGAAGCTTATGCTAGGAGTGGTGCTACCTCTGATGACGAGTTTGACGACGAAACTGCTGCCCCACCAACTATTTCTTCTACATCTGCACCACATTTGAGCATTCAGTTAGAGAAAATGGAGCACAAGCTGAACAAGATGGAGTAGAATTTGGCCGCATACTTCGAGAGTGTGATTTATCCCACCATTTTCGCCAAGCCCATAAACGTTATGTGGATCAAAACTCACAATTCAGGGAAGTTTTGTCTTTAATCTTTTATCCTTATGCTTTATTTCTTTATGTGAGCTTTGATTATCATACATTGGGGACAATGTAAGTTCTTGGTGTGGGGGAGAGATTTTTGCAATATTGATGTCTGGAAGTATTATTTTCACTCTGCTCATCCTTAAATGATTTTGGAGTTAGTATGCTTCATATATTATTTTTAATTTTTTTTCTTTTCTTTCTCACTACTCTTTTCCCATCTATCTTTTATTTCTTCATATATTATCTACTCTTTTCACTACTCACATTTTATCTTTCACTTTTTATATTACTACATACATCTTTCTCGCTTCTTATCCTTTTTACCTTTCCTTTTATATATCACTCATACCTTCTTCTCATTCTACACCACTATTGATGGTTTATTCATTTGAACAGTGTACATGATTTGATGGCAAATTTACCAACTTTGTGAGGATTTGAGCCTATAAGCAACTACTTTGCTCTAATTATTTTTGTTATGTGAATATCAATCTTAGTTTGTTTATTCTAGAACTTGCTTTGTTATGCATGTTGAAGCCGCATTACGGGATTTTATGCATTAAAATGATAAGGGTAAACCACTTTCCATTTTTCTATTTTCATATTTTTCTTCTTTTTCTCCACCCGAAGACCTTTATTTGTTATCTTTGTTTGAGCCTTAACCATTACCCATCTAATTCTCTCCATCTACTTACCCATTTTCCTTCTTTTTGAGCCTCAATTTAAGGAGATTTTTGGACTCATTGTTTGGATATATTTTGTATATATTTTGTTGCTTTTGCTACTTTGAATTAAAGTTTCTCAATTAGATCAACAAGCATTATGCTTGAATTAAATTGTGCAAGGTTCATTTTTTTATTTGATTTATGAAAAAAAGAATAAAAAAAAGTGTTTACATTCTTGGCGACTTGAGTATAAATAAGCGTTTTGATATTATAAGGTTCATTCAATGAGTTCATTCTTCTCATTTTGATCTCTTTTTCTTTCATAGACCTTTCTTTTTCGTTTAACCCATTTAACCCCGTTACAACCTTTCTAAGACCCTTAGATTTTTTGCATTTAATTCATGTTTTGTGGATTGAGATTTGATATATGAGCAAGCTCATGGTAATAACATTCTTTGATTTGATTTGAGTGCATAAATGATACCCCAAACACTTTGAGTGCATGGGGTGAAGTCAATGAGAGGGCTATTAAATCTTGTTGCACTTGAATTTTGAATGGATTTTGATAACTCTAGGAAATTAGAGTTATTACATCAATTCTAGATTTAAATCAAGGTCATTTAGAGAACAAATAAGGTGTTTTTATTACATTTTGGTCACCTTTTGTATAAACATTCATTTTAGTTGGGTTTTATTAAGTTTTGTTTAAATCAAGTAATTTGTGCTAAAAACAGATGCATAATTGTAGGTTTTAAATTCATAAGGGGATGCTAAGACAAGAGATGAGCAAGAGGAGAAAAGAAGATGGCCACAAAAGAAGACAAGCACAATCGGGAATAATGCAGTACTGTTGTGGATGCTAGGGCAACCAGTGCTGTAGCAATCAGAGAGCAATGCGGGAGAAAGCTTAAAGCGTGGGTCAGCTATAAAATCGCAATCTGCATGTTTCCTAATTTAAACGCATGCACGCGCATGGACTTTGGGTCTTTTACCCTAATTTGCAATATAAAAGGAGGCGTGCACTACATAGAAAGGCGGCAAGGAATTATCATTAAAAATAACTACAAAGGCAAGAAGAATGAGATCTAGATTGAGGAGTGCTATTCAGAAACAAAGAAAAGAACTGTACAGAATTATTTGTCTTTCATCGCGCTCAACTTATATTTTCTCTTCTTCCTTGAATTGTTTGGATGTATTCCGAGATCAATATATTTATGTTTATTTTTCTCATCTAGATTATAAACTAAATTTACTTGTGGTTGAATGACAAATAATCCAATGGGTTCTTGACTGTTCTTTTATGTTGTTATGGTAATGCTGTAGCATTATACTCTAGTAGTTTTTATGAATATAACTGTTATTTCGGTTGACCACCCATTTAATAGTTTCAGTTAAGATAGAGCAGCAAAAGGGCACGTCTTAGCATATATTATTAGAGTATTACTTGTTCTTAAGTCGAGTTTCATGGATTAGGTTACCTTAAATCCCATAAGGGCAACACTTGAAGTTAAGATTTGTGACACTCTAGACATAGGTGTTCACCTTGTAGGGTGGAGAGATTAAAGGTTATAATGTCGTACCATAAATATATGAGCAACTGATCATTGTTAGTAGATTTAAAGGTATGAGATTTTCAACATGCGATAGCTGCGGATGCAGATTCATTCTACCCATTACTGCAGCACTTATTATCACAACTGGTGCTAATTTGGTAAACAACAGTCACCCCATTAGGAGAGTTTGATTATTCAACTACTATATTCTCAATTGGATCTTACACATATTTAACTTAGTTTATTTCATTACAGTATTGTTTTATTTCCATCTCTCACAATTATTAGTTACGATAGAATTATTTGACAATTATTTGTTTCGGTCTTTGATTGATTTGCACTATTATGATTGTTGTAGCATTTTGGAGTAACATCAATCCATGTGGAGACGATCTTGAATAATCATCACTTTATTACTTGTTGTGTATACTTGCACATTGGCATTGATAGTAATTGATTATAGAAATCAATCAACAGATCTTCTTGGTGGTTGAATGTTTTTCTTTTATATTAGCTTATGAGATCCTATGCTTTAAAATCCTTGTCTCTCGAATGCTGATTGACTTAAATTCTTGAGGTATGCTTGCTTAAGATTGTTTTTGGATGAGTTGAGATGCGAATTGAGTGGAGATTTGGGATTAGTCTTGAGTTATATGCTTGAGGACAAGCATTATCTTGGTGTGGGGGAATTTGTTAGAGTGCAATTTATGCACTGGTTTTGTATTGTTTACTTCCTTTAATATCGATATTTTGTATTTAATAATAATGATTTACTTGTGTTTTATTTTTATAGGTGCAATTCTATTGATTGGCGCTAAAATTGAGCTACAAGATGATGTTGAGGATGATTGTTTTCCGGGAGAAATTATGAGCTTCAGAAGAACTTTGTTGATAAGGCGTAGGCGCGTGCTGTCAACTAAGGACCTGCAGTTTTTATTTTAACGTGTTTTATCTTTTTGGTTATTTTTGTAATTTTGAATTTAATATTTAGATAATATTTTAGATATTGGTATTTTATTTTTGGAAAAACTCTAGAAGAGAAATGAGACATGAAAAACAAAAGAGGAGAAAATTTTGTAGAGGAAGGGAAAAAAACTCTAGATCTAATTTTTTATCTTCTCTCTATGAAGAACTAAACCTATTATTCTAGTTGAAGGTTAATAAAGTTTTGATTCATCATTAATATGAGATCTTTCTTATGTTTTAATTGTTTTATTGCTTTTTGGGTATTTGTATATTCTCTAAATTATTGTCATGATTATGTTTGTTAACTAGATAATTGGCCACTATTTAATTATCAACTTAATCTATTATCAATTAAAAGATTTATCGTATGAAGATTTTAATGTTTGTGACAAATAGCATAGCAGTGTGTTGTGTTATGAGAATGAACAATCTAATTTAAATGAACCATCGTATGCGTTTGTTAATTAGGATTTGGGTCTCTCTGGTTTTTCAAGCTGTCAATTGATTAAATCATATGATCGTATCTAGGGTTGCTATTGATTAGGGAAATAACCAATGGTCGTACCTTGGTTATCGACTAGTTAAGGAGAGATTGGCTATTAAAGAGTCTCAGTAGCTATAACCGGTCTATTCATAAGTAGTAATGATTTATATTTGAATCAATGATCAATAGTCGAATCAAGCTAAGTTAATTCTTTCAACCAGAGCTTTTTCCAATTTGAATTATAATTTTAATTTGCATTCTTATTATTTTAATTTGATTTTTATTTTAAATAATTACCGATCTCTGTAGATACGACCCTGCTCAATCATTATACGCAATTTATTTAGAGTAGGTATTTATTTTTGCTGGCTTCGACAACCATCATACTACTAAAAAAATATGGATGATTTTTTCATGTTGAAAACCTGACCTGAAACCTTTTTCATAGCACTCAAAAAGCCTCTTTAAACTTGTACACTCCTCAACAATTGCTCATGTGAAAATTAAGCTGTCATTGGCAAAAAGCAAGTGGGAGATGGACAGCTCTCTACTAAATCTAAGGCCATAAATAAACTTGTTTTGTTCAGCCTGTCTAATGAGGTTAGAAAAAACTTCAACGCAAATAATAAACAGATATGGTGAAAAAGGAAAACCTTGTCTAAGCCCCCTTTGTGGATAAAACAACCCTTTTGCAGTACCATTTGCAATTACAGGAGACGAAACTGTAATGATACAGTTCATGACCAAATCGACCCACCGCCTCTAGAACCCCATTCTCAACATAGATTGTTCTAAGAATGACCATTTGACCCTGTCATATGCTTTACTAACATCTAACTTAAGAGCCACTAGCCCATGTTTTTTCCCTTTACTATGTCTTATTTTGTGCAAGCATTCGTAGCCTATAATGGTATTATCCGAAATCAATCTATTTAGGATTAACGCACTTTGAGATGGGAATATGACATGGTGGAGGATATGTTTGAGTCTATTTGCCATTGTTTTGGCTATAACCCTATAGATTATATTGCAAAGGCTAATGGGTCTAAAGTCTGTCACTCTCAATGGCTTTGTCACCTTAGGTATAAAAACAATGTGTGTGATTTAAAGAAGCAATAGAGCCTCTGTCATTTAGAATATAAAGACATGTTTTTAAGACTTCAAACCTGACTGAGTGCCAATAATTTTAGTAGAAAGCAGCCGGTAGTCCATCAGGCCCAGGAGCTTTTGTAGGGCTTATCTAAGAGAGAGTTGCGAAGACTTCTTCTGCTGTGAAAGGGATGTCTAACTGTTGATTCATCTCTACTGTAACTGTTGGGCCAAGGTCAGAAAGGGCAGCTGAAATGTGATCTGTAGTAGGCTTTGTAAAGGTAAACAACTCAGCAAAATATTCACAAAATTACTTCTCGACTTCTTCTTCATTAACAACCCACTTGTTCTGCATGTTCATCACCCCCCAAATTATGTTCTTTTTCTTCTTAGACGAGGCTTTGGAATGAAAAAATTTGGTGTTTTTATCCCCTTCTCTAAGCCACTCAACTCTCGATCTTTGCCTCCAGTATATCTCTTCATCCATCAGTAAATCTTCAATTTGCTTTTCTATGTTTTGGATCTTATTTCCTTCTTCATACTAGACGTGGTTGTATTTCATCTCCATAAGATATTTCTTCAGTTGCTCCAACTTTAGCTTCATATCCCCAAACTTCTGTCTGGTCCAGCTCAGTAACTAAACCATGGAACTCTTTGTTGCCTTTTTAAAACACTGAACAAGATCATTCTTTGCCCAGCAGCCCAGCCTTTCCCACTCTTCTTGTACAATACGCTTGCAATCGTCATAAGGGCTCTACAAGTCCTCATAGTGAATTCTACTGCTGCTTCTTCGCTGATAGTTTACCCCTCTATTTCTTTCTTGCATCTTGAGCATGACTTGACTGTGATCAGAGCACCACGAGTCTAAATTATATGCAATCAGCTCAATCCCCCCAACTTCCCACTCCTACGACCCCAGAAATCTATCAAGCTTTTCTTCCACAAAGTGGGGGCCAAAACGTCTATTCGACCATGTGAAGGGGTAACCTCTAATCTCAATATCACTCAGTTTACACTCATTAATCACTTCTCTGAAATCAGCCACCATGCTCAGATTTCTATCATTTCCCCCCGTTTTCTCGTTTAAGTTCAAGATTTCATTAAAATCTCCATAGCAAATCCAAGGGTAAGTGAACAAACCTACTTGACGTCTCAGTAATGTCCATGTGTGACGTTTCTGCCCCACCTTAAGGTGCCCATAAATTTCAGGGCATCTCCACTGTCTTCTATCTATTCCTCTGATAATCGTGTCGATATGATGATTGTTGTATGAAGCTATCTCAAAATCCAAGTCTTCATTCCATAACATTTCCAAGCCACCCCCCAAACCATTTCTACTCACTGTAAAGCAATTATCTAAACCTAATTGTTTCTAGAGAATGTTCTTCAATTCGTGGAACGTTCGGGTATTCCCCAAATCCCGAACGTTCCAGCTTAAAATCCTCATTACTTCCGGCGGAGACCAACCTCCGCCGAAATTTCTTTCATTGCTGACTCAGACACTGCTGTGATTTCCATAGCTGTTGTTTCCCCGCTGAGTCTAAATTTTTCCTGGGGAGATTTGATGTGGCTAGCATTGAATGTTTCTTTTATTGGGAACTGTCATATAAACTTAAGTCAATTAAAAGTGATTTATTAAAGATTACGGTAATAGGTTTCAATGTATTTAATAAGGTGTGGGTCGTTAATATATATAAACTTATGGTAAATTCTATTTCTATGATGGATTGAAATAAGAATTCCTTAAGACAACATAAAATGTTGTCTACATAAGTGGTTATAATTCACAGGTCATATGTATCATCGTCTTATTCTTTCTAACATCTCATCATGAAAGAGAGAGCACAGAGACATTTAAATAATTCTTTAAGAGAACTTGCTTATTTAGAAGGTCAACCACACGACTTTAAAGAGTAATTACGCATTATGGATTTAATTATGCTTTTCCATATGTTGTTATTATGCTATTATTGATTTTTAGTGATACAACATGAATGTTCCTATATTATGAGTGATGGTTTTCACCAAAAGATTATTATTCTAATAAGTGGTATCAGAACATATGAGATTGCAACACTTAAGAATGTAGCATATATTCTTAACAGCGGTTCAACTAAAGCGACAGCTGAAACCCTTTACAAGCTTTAGATGGGCAAAAGTCTAGTATAAAGCATTTGCATGTTTGGGGATGTCCAGTTGAGGCAAGGCCTTATAGGCCTAATGAGAAGAAACTAAACTCAAAGATAGTGAGTTGCTAGTTTATTAGATACTATAAAAGATCCAAAGGGTACAAGTTTTATAATCCCACGACTAAGTGGACTTTCAAGTTATGAAATGCTCGGTTCTTTGAGGATGTTGAGTTTGTTAGGGGGAGATGCAATTAAAAACTTTGACTTTGAAGGGAAATATGTTGATATTCCTACATGTGTTATTGGCATTGATCATGTTCTCATTCATAGCTTTGTTCAAGACCAAATAGTTCAATGTTAGAGAACCTCTTATACAAGAAGTTGTTCCAGAAGAACAAACTCTACCGCCTCAAAAACCTCTTATACCATTAAGTAGATTCATTAGAGAAATGAGAAGTGCAGTGTTGGTAACTACATTGCATTTCTCTAAGAAAATGAGGTAGATATTAGAGTGATGGAAGATGATCTAATCAATTGTTATCAAGCCATGCAAAGTTCTAACCCTCATAAGTGGATTGATACTATGAACGAGAAGATTAAGTCTATGAAGGACAATGACACATGAGATCTTGTCCCATTGCTAAAAAATATAAAATCTATTGGTTGCAAATAAATATTTAAATTAAGAGGGATTCGAAAGGTAATGTGGGGAGGTACAAAACGCTTCTTATCGTAAAAGACTTTATAAAAAAAGAAGGCATTGACTATAAAGAGATTTTCTCTCCAATTTTTTCGAAAGACCCTTTTAAGATCATAATGACATTAGTGGTGCATTTCAATCTTGAGTTATATCAGATGAATGTGAAGGTAGTGTTTCTCAATGATGACATTAATAAAACGGTCTATATGGTGTAGCCAGAAAACTTTGAGTCAGAAGTGTTAACCTAAATAATTCTTCATTGATTTTGATGATAACAAACATGATTAAGTTTTGGTTAATCTTTTAAGAGTTCAACATAATTTTCTCTATCTTTAACAAGCCTCATAAAGAATATCTATAAAGATTTGGAGTCAAAACAATTATCTCGCAAAATAGCTCTCTGCAGCAGTTTTTATAGAAAACGGCGAATCGACATGTGTAATAAACAGCTCGCCGATTTCAAGCAGAAATGGAGATTAGTCTCTGGACCAAAACGGCGAACCTACACTTGTGAGAAACGGCTCGCCGATATCAACCAGTAGCCTCTGGACCTAAACGGCGAACCGACATGTGTGATAAACGGCTCGCCGATATCAACCAAAAGTGAAGGGTAATCTCTGGACCTAAACGGTGATCCGACAAGGTTGATAAACGGCGATCCGACATCTAGATAACGGCGATCCGATAATTTGAAAATCAGCCCCAACGGTCATATTGACCAGTCAAACAACGATCCGACATCTAGTTAGCGGCGATCCAATAGTGTGCAGAAAGTTAATAACGGCTAGTTTTCAGCTGTAGCTATAAATAAGCTCATTCGAATTCAAACAAAGGTTGATCACAACACTACCACTGAGCTTATATCCGAGAATACAATCTTCATAAAGCTAAAAACACATTCTCTCTTCATCTATTCACACATTGGGCATTGATTTGTAATCTTAAATACTGTGTGAGAGAAAAACAATTTGTAATCATTTACTTTGAGTGATTGTAAGTGTTGGGATACACTTAGGTTAAGAGATTGGGGATAATCTCTTGTTGTAAAGGTCCATTGACACCTTGGAAGTCAATTGTAAGCGTTTGAAGCCTTGGGTGGCTAGCTTAGTGAAATCCTCAAGCCGGGTGAGCTTGGAGGCGTAGACGTAGGCGGGGATTGCCGAACCACGTAAAAATTATTGTGTTTGCTCTCTCTTCCCTTATCTTTTTATATTGTGATTGATTTATCTGTTATTGTTTTAAATTTGTGTTGGTTTTGCATTGAGTTTTGCTTTAGAATTAAATAATTTTTAATATCCCAATTCACCCCCCTCTTGGGTTTGCCTAGTTAGTATTTCAATTGGTATCAGAGCCTTGTTCTCTTGTTAAGACTTAATCGTCTAGAGTAAAAGATCCATGGCAACCCTAAATGACTCAACCTTTAGAGAATGGCAATCTACAACTAGACCACCATTTTTCGATGGTAATGACTATGCTTATTGGAAAACTAAAATGAAAATCGATTTGCAAGCCTTAGATTATGAAATTTGGGAAGTTGTTTGTGATGATCCATTCTTGCCTACGTTTAAAGATGAAGTAGGAGATGATATTCCTAAACCATCAAGTCAATGAAGTGAGTTAGAAAAGAGAAAGATGTCTCTAAACTCCAAGGCTATGAATGCTTTGTTTTGTGCTCTTGATAAGAAAGAATTCCATAAAGTATCTAGTTATGAAAGTGCACAAGAAATATGGAACAAACTTGAAGTTGTCTATGAAGGGACAAATCAAGTAAAAGAGTCTAAAATCAGTAGATACACTCATCAATATGAGTTGTTCCAAATAGAACAAAATGAAAATGTGTATTCTATATACACTAGATTCATGGACATAGTGAACACCCTAGGTGCCTTAGGGAAAACCTTCTCCAATAGTGAGAAAGTTAAGAAAATCATTAGGTCACTTCCAAAAGAATGGAGACCTAAAAAAACCGCCATTGAAAAGGCCAAAGATTTAAATACTTTACCTCTTGATGATTTAATTGGTTCTCTTATTTCGTATGAAGAGGATTTAGCTGCAGAAAAAGGACATGAAGAGAAGAAGAAAAGCATTGCTCTCAAAGCTTCAAAATATGAGAGTGATGGGGAGAGTGAACCGGATGATGAAGAGCTAGCCATGCTAGCAAGGAGGTTCAGAAAATTCTTCAAGAAAACCGGAGAGCGAAGAAATTTCAGAAACTTCAAGAACCATAGGGAGACGAAGGAGGCAATCACATGCTATAAATGCAATAAGCCTGGACATATAAGATCAGAGTGCCCACTTATCAACAAACTCAAGAAGAAAGTAATGGTTGCAACTTGGGAAGATAGTGAGGAAGAATCAAATGATGATGAAGTATCGCAAGAAGTATCAAACCTAGCACTCATGACAATAGGAGGGGATGATGATCTCAATGAGGTAAGTGATCTCACCTATGATGAATTGTATGATGCTTTTAAAGATTTGCATAATGAGTTGATAAAGATTGGTAAAAAGAATGTATGTCTTAAAAAGGAAATGGCAAAGCTTAAAAATAAAAATGAATCTCTAAATGCAAGAATTGTATGCCTAGAAGTAGGAAACAAAACATTGCATGATGAAATTGCATTATCAAATGAGAAACCTAGCATCTTACATGAGCATTTAAAATCACATATAGATGAGTTGAAAAATGAGAATGAAATGCTCAAGAAAAAGAGTAATGAATTGAATGAAATTGTTTTGAAATTTACAAATGGGCAAAAGATGTTGGATAATATGCTTAACTCACAAAAATGTGTTTTTGATAAAGGAGGACTTGGATATAAGCCTAACTTGAAGCAAAAGTATTATAAGAATTATTTTGTTAAAGCTACCTCCACAAATGATGATAAGATTGTATGTCATTTTTGTGTTGGTTTTGCATTGAGTTTTGCTTTAGAATTAAATAATTTTTAATATCCCAATTCACCCCCCTCTTGGGTTTGCCTAGTTAGTATTTCAAGAAGACCCAAAAAAAATATAGTTTGCAAACTTAAGAATGGGCTCAAGCAAGCATCTCAACAATGATATTTCAAGTTTCATGAAGTGATCATCTCATTCAGATTGCATATATCATAAGTTCTATAGGAGTACATATATTTTTCTAGTTTTATATGTCAATGACATTTAGCTTGCCAGTAACGATGTGGACTTATTGCACGAAACCAAGAGATTTCTAACTAACAATTTTGAGATAAAATATCTTGGTGACGCTTCTTTTGTATTAGGCATACAGATATAGTGGGATCGCTCCTATGATATTCTTATATTATAAAAGAACTATATCGAAATAGTTCTTAATAGATATGACATGCAAGGCTCCCAAGATAGGTGGTCTCAATTAGCGCCCCAAGAATGATTCTGAGGAAAAGAAAATGCAAAAGATTTTTTATTCGTCAGTAATAGGAAGTCTGGTGTATGTTCATGCTTGTATGCAATTAGGGATGGCAATAGGCACTGCCCACAGCGGGGTTTGCCATTACCAAACTCAAATCTGCACAAAATTTTAATTCCAAACCCACCTGCAACCCACAGTGTGTTTCAAGTTTTTTAAGAAAACTCACCCGCTGTGGGTTTTGACAATTACCAAACTCGCACTGGTATCCCACGGATTTTTTGCGGGTTTGTACATTTAAAATAACAAATGTTCAATATATAAATTTATAACAATAACCTCAAATTTCACATAACGTACTCAATAATTATTTTTTGTTTTGTTATCTCAATATAATTGTTGTTGTTGTTGATGTTGTTGCTACTACTACTACTACTAATAATAATAATCTTTTTAAAGTTAATGATTTGATCTCCTAGTTAATAAGGATAATTTTATATTTTTATAATATATATGGAACTATATTAAATATATTTTTATAATATATATGAGGATATATATGGAACTGTATTAAATATGAAATTGATTCTCAAAATCAAATTTTATAAAACTTTTTTATTGCTTTTCAAAATTTATAGTAAAATGGGTGATTTTGCTAAAAATGATTTCTAAAATAATTTACAAAACACCAAAATTAGTCTTTAGTTTTTTAAAATTACTTTTGAACCTCCCTAAAGCAATACCAAACAGGCTCTACGTAGTAAATATTGATTTTAGTGGGGAAAATTTGACAATCTCTTTGTAGAAAAGTGGTAACATATGTTGTTATTTTAAGTTGGAAATGCTCAAACTTAGCAATCAGCAGATAATATACTATGTTAGTGTAATCCTACCCGTCACTTCTGCTAATTAACTTTAAAAAAAATTGAATAATGAAATTTTATAAAATCTGTTAGATTAGTAATCCTTATTTCATCTATAATCCAGGAACATTAATGTTGTATCACCAAGAATTAATAGTAGAATATGCGAAAGTCTACCTGAATTCATAATGCTCAATTACTCTCTAAAGTCGTGTGGTTGACCTTCCATATTAACACGTTCTCCAAAAAAAATCTTTAAATTTCTCTGTGCTCTCTCTTTGATGATGGGATATAAAAACGAATAAAATGATGATACGTGTGACCTAAGGACTATAACCAGTTATATAGACAACTTTTCATGTTATTTTTTAGGATTCCTATTTTAGCCCATCATACAAATAAAAATTACTCTTAAGTCTTTCCACATTAGATATCCATACCCTATTAGATACATTGAAGCTAATATCACCGTAAACCTTAACAGATCAATTTTAATTGGGCTTAACTTTATATGACAGTCTGCAATACATTATTATTTACATATAAGCTTAACATTGGTTTAAGGATCCAACAATGCTAAATTAAAAATCCAACAATCTCCCACTTTGGTTATATGTGTAACTTTATAATTACACTTTGCAAAAATAACCACATAAACTCAATCTTACTATCATTACCGAAATATATCTACAACCAATTCGGTCCATCAAACATACCAACATAGGATCAGAGTGGCCTTAGTTAAAAGTATCGTAACTCGACCGATCAATGGTCACTGTGGTAATACAACTGAATGACATAAATCATGACATGGATGTGTAACATGTAATCTTAACATGCCTATTTCCAACTGGTTCACCTTAACCTTAGTGATATCGAACTGTACTAAAGTTAGAGTGAGAATAAACTATAACTTTATTTCTATAGAAAATAACCCAAAATACCCATAAACTGAAATAACTCAAAAATATTTATATTATAAGAGCATCTAAAATCACAAACTTCCACTAAAACTATATATTCTTAAAATAACACGATACCTATACGAGCAGTGTGCTCATAAAACATTTTAAGTAGCAATCCCTTAGTAAACGGATTCGCAATAATGGAGTTTGTGCCAATGTGCTCTATAGAAAACTATCTATTCTGAACTCTTTAACACTAGGAACTTGATGTTTCTATATTTTGACTTCATCGAGCTCTTGTTGTTATTAGAAAACAACATTGTTTACTTATTGTCACAAAATAATTTGATTGGTCTATCAATACCATCTACTATGTGCAACCCCATGACCAAATTTCATAGCCATATTCCATTATTGGATACCCTATAACATGCTTTAAACTCTGCTACCATCGTAGAAGAGGCTATAGGAGACTGTTTAACACTTTTCCATGAGACAACATCCCCAGTTAGTAAATAGATGTAGTCTAATATGGAATTCGTACTATCTTGGCATTCAACAAAATCCGAGTTAGTGTACCTAATGATCTTAAGTTGATTTGACCTTTGATACGTAAGCATATAGTCTTTTATTCTCTGTAAATACCGCATGATTGGTTTGGCTGCTTTTCAATGGTTTACTCCTGGATTACTTAAATACCTATCCAGCAACCCAATAACATATGTAATATCCGATTGCATATAGGGATGGCAATTGTGCCCGCAAACCTGCCAAAACCTGCTCGCTGCAGATAATTTTGAAGGTTGCGGGTAGGTTTGGTATTAGGCTAATATCCAGACCAGTAATGTTTATTTAAATATTTTTAATTTAATTTTAATTAAAAAATATTTAAATCTAAAAAATATATAAAGTAAATAATACAATTATGCAAAGTACCAAATAACATCATAGTAGACTTCATCCAAAGACGTTGAAGGGTTTAATGTGTGCTCAAAATTGGTTGTGTGCTGAATTTAATGATGTGAAAATGTATTTTTACTTCAATAGAATATAATATCTGTTATACATTACAAACTTATAATCATATATCTTTTTTCTTGATATACTTGTTACTTGTAGATGCAGAATCTTCTAATAAAGTAGGAAATACCAAATTCTCTGAAGATGAATATATTATTAATGAGGTAAGGAATTAAGTTTATTTAACTTAATTCATGTATTATTATATACTTATTATAATTTTTTATGGATTATTTTTCTTTAACTTAATGCACGAATTATTTCATTATTATAATTTTTTTCTTCAGATTAATATTTGAAAAGTATTATTCTTTGAAAAATATTAATCTTAATCATTATTGTAGGCATCATGTTGGATAAGTGCTAATGGTGGTGAATAAAATGTAGATCTTTTCTTGGAGCTTGTGTTGAATAAGATATGAAATGTAATTATTATTTTTAAATACTACTTTGTGATTTTTTTAATGGATTTGTGTATTTTACACTTAAATTTGAGATTTTGTGTTGGATTGATGTTGAAATTTAAAATTTTCATTTACATTGGTTAAATTTAATATAAAGCATTTATTTTTATCAATCATTATATATACACAATAAAAATTATTTTACTTACATATTTATAAATGTATAAATAAATTTCGTTCAACGTTATATATAATTTAATCATTTACATTTTTACAGCAATTTAATAGTATGATTTACTAAACACATATAACTATTTTTAAAACCCACAGCATTTCTAAAAATAAATTGTACCAAATATTTAACTAATTCTCTTTACAATATTTATATAGCATAGCTAACAATAATTATTTTAAAAGATACAGCATTAAAAAACTGGCCCTTACTTAACTTACTTCCCACTATTTTCATAATATTCAAAAATCTCTTGGCACCAAAAAATTTAAAGAAAAAGAGAGGTAAATAGACCATTTGTTTGATAATTTATGTTGAGAATATAAATACATATTTACTATGAGAAAATATTTTAAAAATAACAAAAATACAAGAAAAATACTTGTTATTAATTTTTTTTCACACCGAAACATATATTTCTCTTTTTAGTACTTAATTTTTTTATTTTAATTTTCATTTATATAATTTACTTATTTTATAATAAATATAAATAAAGTATATTTGAAAATAAGAATAATACTATAAAAATTATGCTGATAAGAAGTTATTGATTATTATAAAAACAGTAAAAAAATAAGTGGTATATATTGATTTGAATAGGGAAAAAATAGCAATCACTCATTTTCCACTTATATCATGTTTTTAATCTGCATGTGTTATTTAATACTAACCGTTGAAACGATCACTTTGTTGGATCCAGCGGTTATAACATTTGAGGTAAGTTGAAGATGTTACAACTTAGCTAGCCCTTATTATCATATACTTCATGCACATGGAAACTTCCCAGCGGGGAAACTATTTTCTTCTTCCACAGTTGCAATTTAATTTTATATTTTCATCATATTAATTGACCATTTATAGGCTAATTAAAGTTGCAAAAATTCCTTAATTTATTTTTATTTGTAACAATATAATGATCATTGTTTTGGATCGGTATCTTACTGGGTGGATAACGTTAGTGTTAGTCTTGTGAGGGAGAGTTTATCCCTTTGTATTGTTGGATAGCACCAAAAAGTAAATTAAGGGGAAAAAATGCGTGGTAATGGTATATACGGTTGTTACTTGTAAATTCAATTTAGAGAGAATTTTGATCTTGGTAAATTCAAAACAATTTCGCTACAGAAATAGAGAATTAAATAAACTTCAAAAGATTTAAACTTCTTACTAATTTAATTAAAGAAATTGAATACAGTAGTCCAAATTGTGTAAATATATATTAACAAATACAAATACTGGATAGCGATAGTTGTCCAAACTGATGAACTAGGCTCACTAAATCAGTCTTGTAGAATAAACTTCTCCCTGTAAAATTAGCTAAGTCCCTCATAATTTCGTAAAATGCCTTCAGGTTCCAATGGCCTAATATTCACAACAGTTTCTTGCACTGGTGTGGAAATTCCAGACAAAGAGCTAGGCTGGGTAGATCCCTCAATCTGCTTGCAAGATTCAATCAGACAATGCCTGCACTTGGGGCACGAAGAATTCGATCTAAGCCACTTATCGATGCAACGAACATGAAAGCCATGGTTGCATTTCGGTAGGATCCGTACACGCTCACCAGGCGCAAAGTCTGAAAGGCATATAACACATTCATTGTCCAAGCCTGGAAGCTTCAACTCTCCTGAGTATTTAACAATAGTAAAAGCTTTTAGAGCTTTTTTCTTGATTCCTGTCTTGGCTAATGGGGTTGAGGAGTTGGCTCTAGGCCCTGAGTACTCTAATCTTGACCAGCTAACTAATATACACCTGATAAGAAAATGTAATCCTAATGAGCAAATTATGCCACATACAAGGACTGAGAGGACAATCACCGCATTTGAGTTCAAGCTGCTTTCACTACTGTACGGATGAGCAGCTGTGACTGGTTGTTCATTGAGGGGATTTTGGATGAGTAATTTTCTCGAGTGAAATTTTCCAAAAAAATCTGGGAAGAGTTCAGTGGAAGAGAAAGAGTAGGTTGTTGACATGTTTAGAGACTAGGAGTGAGCTCAGAAACTTTAGCTTGAACTTATAATTCTTGGAGGTGGCAAGCACAAAGGGGTGCTATATATATATATATATATATATATATATATAAAGTTAGACATGCCAGGATATGTATATGATTTTTGTTAAAAGTGTAAGTGGACATGTATATGATTTTTGGTAAAAGTGTTAGTGGACATGTAGAATGTTGAGAAGCTTCTTATTTAATTTTATTTGATTGTAAATCATAGATTTTTTGTCCACATTATGTGTTTTAAATGGATCCTCCACTGAAGTTTTTCCCTTTTTGAAATCAAAGTGGTCCACTAATTCGATAGAATTTAATATTTTATGACAGCTAGAGTTGTTAGACTATTCTTGATAAGAAACTTTATGCTTCCTTTCCTTTTGCACTTCAATTAAAAGTTTAGTAATCACAATCTTATCATAATAATCTCGGTGTCCTTTAACACCATGTAAAACATATATAACTACGAAACTAAACAATTTAAAATGAAAAAGGTTTCCTTACAACAAGTAATCCACTTAGAATCTGTAGATACCAAGAATATTTTGCCACCATAGATCTCTTTCTTTTGTTTGAGATACCAAAGATCATCAAGCCAAAACCTTTCTCCAATGCAAGTAGTTCGATTGCAATCCAATCATGTTCAACATATTATATAGCCTTTGCGTGTGGCTGCAAATTATAGCACTCTTTGTGCTTAGATCCTCAAAATATCTCTGGAAATATAAAATATCAAACTGGTTCATGAATTACTGGCTAATTAAAGGCTTAAATTAAAGTTTATATCAATCCATCTGGATAAAGCAACTATTGTTCAAAGTCGTGTTTACAAAATATGGACGTAACTGCCGGTAGGTTTGTGTACAAAAAGTTGCCTATAATGACAAGTGGTACATTTAATGCACAGAGTTTCCAAAGATAAGAGTTGTTTCTTTTGCCCTTACAAATTTAATGTTTTTTTTTTCTAATATAATTATCATAGATAAAAGTGGCTGGTTGGGCCTTTTGAGGGAGACTATCGGTTTGTTTAGTGGAAAGCACTTTTTAAAATGCAGTGACGAAGAAACTGGCTCATTTAGCGGAAATTAATTTCCATCCTGGCTCTGTCTTCAAGAATTTCATGACTTAAAAGTTCTATACTTTTTTTTACTTCCATTTTAAGTATATCATTATCTCTTTTTTTTCAAATTTTTTAATTGTAAATGACGAGATCTTTACTTCTGAAAATGACTGAATTATCCTTCATTGTCTTAAATCACTTAATAAGTTGTCTGCATTTAAAAAATGAGAGCACTCACACTTAAAATTTTGTATGACTGTGCGAGTGCTTGTGTGCACATATGCTAGCAATTATAGATATTTACAAGTTAGATTCTAATGAGGAATTTCCTATTTTAATTAGCTTCACTGATAGCTCATTATTTTTTCGTTTTAAATTTGTACATAGAGAAATTCTAGAATACATCAGATGTATTACAACCAATTCATGCATTCATGATATATGTAGTTGACTTTAAAATGCTCACCACTTACATGATAGTTTTTTAAAATAAATACACACATGTCATACATCATTTACTTGTCGTATGGTTGACATAGTACCTCTAATTTATTCTAGAATTTCTCATGTACATGATAGGATCCATCATGTGTAAATTTTATGATTGGCTCCAAATTAAATTTTGCACGTTGTAGTTAAGTATAAGATCCCTCATTAGAACCTAATTTTGTGTGTGTGTGTGTGTGTGCGCACGCGCGCGCGTGCGTGCGTGTGCATGCGTGTGCGTGCGTGTGTACGTGTATGCGTGCCTGCGTGCATGCGTGTGTGTGTGTGTGTGCGCGCGTGCGTGTGGTGCTTGACATAAGGAATTCACAAACTTTCCATGGAATTCTGTCTGAGTGTAAATAATACAGCCGTTATTTTAGGTTGATCACATATAACTTAGCAATGCAGGTAAATGACCCTATAAATGTTCAACTCTTTATCTAATCTTATAAATGAATGTAGCATTATTAGATTGCAAGCTGAGGTAGCTGCTAAGAGCTTGTGGCTATTAACCAGAAGATTGGTGGTTCAAGCCTTCTTCTCGAGATTATTTTTACTTTTTTATAGCGATTATTAATTTAATAAAATCTAATTTTTTATTTTTTTATTTTTTTAATCGGTCTTACTTTGACAATGCTCCTCTTATGATCCTCTCTCTGGAAATTGTTTTATTATTTACATCTGCTTAATTCTGAACTGCCACCCACTTCAACCACAGCTGCCCATTGGATTCTGCCGTTCATTGAATTTGAAAATTTTGCCAGGTAGCATCCCTATCACGGATTTACGCAACCATATAAAGATCACCGGAAAATGAGATTTAATTAGAAAAATAACAGTTATTGCTCGTAACGTTTGATTAAACTATCATACGAAGTCAAAATTTGTATCATTATTACTTTTTACAGTCAAAAGAAAATTATAAAAAAATAATCTATTACTTGAATTAAAAAATGTTTTAACTAACAAATTGTTTGGTAGTAGAATCTCGATAAATTAATAACCTCTTAATCATGAAAAATCTATTAATTTAATAAATATTAGTAGATCCAGAAATTTACAACTATTAATTTATCAATAAATTAATAATTTATTGATTTATAAAGATATTTTCACATGCATAATAGTAATGTGTATGGAGTATAGAGGTTAGTATAATTAAAGACTCTAGTGATTCTATTAATTTGGATTTCTTTATGAATGGAAAAGTGGTGCTTTGGATTGGGAGTAATCACTAGGGATAGGGCAAAAACCAAGGGAAAGGACAAAGGAAAGAGTGATGCTATATGATACGGTTTTGATTTGATCTTTGTTGAATGACTTAACCACATGATAATCTATTGATAGGATGGCATGGCTAGATCACAATTAAATGATAGCTTATCAGAGAAGATTTTGGAGGCAATATGTTAAGTCAATCTCTCCTATATTTCCCTTAACATAACATATGGAATATAATAATGGCTTCAAGTCGAATATAATTTCAAGAAAGCTAGAATTGGAAACTTATTTTTCAAAAGCCTCATAGGTATTTAGTTTAAATTAGTTAATTATTAATTTATATACGAATTGGGTCCTATAGAAAAAAGAAGATTTTTTAAAAGTTTATTACCTAAAAAATTTATCAAATTATTAATTTATCACATTGGCCCCAAGTCAAGACCAACAAAAGCTATTATTTAATCGAGATTATCAATTTATTGAGTATCAGTTTAATGAAGCTTTACTTTTTAACAAATTATATGCCATGTATTCTTTAAAATAATTATAAAAAAAACACATATTGTAAAACCTCGATAAATTAATAGCATTAAGACTATGAAAAATCATTAACTTAGCAAATACTGATATATCTATAAATTAAACAATTATAAATTTATGAAGAAATTCTTTATTTCATTTGAATAGTAGTTAGTTGTCTTATATTGGTAATAATTAAATTGTTGTAGAGTTTATATTTTTTTCATATTAAAGATGACATATAGAGCCTGCTTTGTGCTTGTTGCAATTCTAAATTCATGTCAAGAAGCATCAATCAACACAAAGAATTTACTTATTTCACAAAAGGTATATGACATATCCACACATGCTTGTTGCAATTCATATTAGAAAAAGATTTAGATGAGATTCAATTCTAAATCCATGTCAAGAAGCATCAATCAACACAAAGAATTTACTTATTTCACAAAAGGCATATGACATATCATGTGTGGATTTTGTTTCAAATTAAATAATCATTAATTAATATGATAAGTGGATCCTATATGAAAATATGATTTTTTTAAAGTTATTATTTTATAAATTCATCGAATTATAAATTTATTACATTGGCCTCTAGTCACGACCGACAAAAATTATTATCTATTCGAGATTATCAATTTATCAAGTATTAATTTATTGAAATTCTACAAATTTTTAGTGAAGACAATACTTGTTAGTTCTTTGTTTCTAGAGCACTTGTTGATGCTGAAATCTGCTCGCCCTTGGACCGACCAGATTCTGTCACCAACGTTTGTGTTATCAACTGTCACTCGAACCACTGGGGTTGGAATCGCCCTTCCCTCTCTCACTAGACCTGCGTTCAGCAAAAACGGATTAGAGACGCCGGTGGTTTTGCCGGCGTAAACCCTCCGATGCCTAAGTTAGCACAAGGTGTTTACGGGAAAACAGTGTAATATGGATTTAAGAAATTTGTAAGGAAATGGCCTGGTTGCAATTTGGCAGCGTTTCCCCTCTCTCAGTTTTTCTGTCCCTGTCTTCTTCGATGTCTTTCTCTTTTATAGCCGCCCTTTGTCCCACGTTTTCCGTTTGCCCCTTATCCCTCCTTTTTCGGGTGGTGGTAGCCCCTCATGGGACTCTAACTGTTAGATTGTGGGCAAACGTGGATCTCGCGTGTCCTTCAACCGTTCTGGGAGAAGTGCAACTACTGCGATTTTGTGAGATCGTGTTCCCGCTTTCCTGGGGATGAGTATCGGCTCGGCGTATACTTCTGGTCGGTATATTTTCCTGGTCGCATTCATCTCGGGTCGGCTCCTGTTTAACCCCGTGTTCTGCTCGTACCATATAGCTGAAAAGATTCGTGCCGGGGCGGAACCAGTAGCATGGCCGACCTGGTGCCTTTATGTACTCAACACCAGTCCCCCAGTTTCTGGTCTGGCGAGTGAAATGAGTTAAGAGTAGAAACTGATGGTCAAATCTCACCAGCCCGGGGAGCTTCTCATCTGATCCTCTTTTTATTGAGACGGGCCTGACCTGATGTACCATTTCTCTACTGAGGAGACTCCGACCTGAGCATGGGCCTAAGTGAACCTGTCCATAGCATATCTGGGCTTACTTCTAACCTGGCCTCTTGTAACGGTTGGTGACGTGGCATCTCCAGACTCTTCGTATTTGAAATTTGAAACGACGGGCTATCCGTCCTCGATATATGGGGGGGGTGAACTGGCATATCCCATCACTTAAATGCTTCCATTTCCCCCTTTTCGTTTCAAATCCCTAGACTGGAGTCATCATCATCTTGCTATTCGTTTCTCCGCCGTCAACCAAATTTTCTCTGAACTTTGCTCACACTTCCAGCGTCCGGAGTATCCATTTGCCGGGTGTTTTCTCTGTCACGGCAGCGCTATCAGTGTCAGTCTATTCCAGGTATAGTCTTTAACATTTTCCTCTGGTTGTTGTTGATTGGGTTCTGTGTTGCCTTCTCTGTGTCCATATACTCGAGTTTTCTCTGTTTTTCTTTTGGGGATTCCGGTATGTCAAATCGGAAGAGGAAGTTAATTGTTGATTAGGGTGATGAAGAGTCAGGGGACTCAGGCCTCAATGTGCCAATACCCACTGATTACTTAGGCCCCTCCAGTAGTGTAGGTCCTTCCCATGGCAGGGATACCCTTGAATACCCACGCCCTTTGGTTATCTCTCCTTCCCCCGAACTAGAGCTTGTAGGGAATAGAGGTGGACCTACGTCGGGCTCTGGTGAGAATCACAGTTCTGGTGGGGTTGGGGTCCCTGAAGGAGTTAGTGATGGTGAGGGGAGCAGTTCCTGACCGAGCAGACCTGATCAGAAAAGGAACCTAGGCCATAGGGTGGAGGCTGATTCCTACCCTATTGATTTCATGGCTTGTGCCACCACCCCCACCGATCTATTTAAACTTAGGAATCTCTACAACATCCCCAACGATGTTCTTCTTGTAGTCCCTGGGAAGGGTGACGTTCCTAGTCGGCCTCCGCGGGGGTATGTGACGATGCACCTAGAGAGTTTTAAACTAGGAGCTCGGCTGCCCCTTCAGCGTTATTTTGCCAAGATATTGGGAGGTATGCATCTGGCCCCAGGTCAGCTACACCCGAACGGGTGGAGGGTTCTATCGGCTATGTTTGTGTTGTGGGAGAGGTGCGGGTTGGAGGAGCCTTCCCTTGTTGAAGTAAAGCATTTGTATCAGCTGCGAAGCAGCCCAAGGGAGGCGGGCTGGTACTACTTCATGTCCAATTCTGCGAAGAGAAAGCCAATCACCGGTTTCCCCTCCTCGTGCAAGAATTGGAAGAATAAATTCTTCTTTGCTGGGGGAAAATGGTGTTCAGCACTTCGTTCGTTGGGTGGTGATCTTTACCTACCAACGCAGTTTGTCACCCCAGGTCGTTCATTTTTTGCCTGTATTCTTTTTCGAATTGCCACTTATTGGGTTCTTTAACCTTGTTTGTTATTTCAGAGTCATGGGGTTTGGTCGGAGGGCTTGAAGATCGACCCTTGCTTCAGGTGGAAATTGCTCTCTTGAACGCGTCTACCTGCCAAGACCTCCTGTCACCAACAAGTTTGGTCGGCTCGGGCTTAGTGGACATAGCTGCCGGGATGGATAATAAGATCCTCAGCGCGATGAGCAGGAAGCGTGGTCGGGGCCCGAGTAGCTCCAGCAACCCTCCTCCTCCTTCGAAGAAACCCAGCGTCGGTCCTTCCAAGGCGCTTGTTCCTGCTCTGCCCCCTCCTCCACCTCGTAAGAGTGGTGGGGAGAAAACCTCCGACAAGAATCCTGAGGTCAGCTTGCAGTCTGGGGACCGATCTTCTCCTCTTCCATCTCGGGATCAAGGTGACTACCTGAGCCCATATCAGAAGGATTATAAAAAGTAGGTTGGGCCCAAGATGGTGAAGGACATCGAGAGCATGAGCCTCTCCGAGTTGGCCGCTTCTGTTCAGAGAGTCTCCTTCAGGCTGGCCACAATGGTCACGTGCTACAAGACCTGGTCCGCTCGTCATGAGAAGAAGCTCCAGGCTGATAACCAAGAGTTGAAAAAAAAAGTTGAATCTGCTGACCGCTCCAAGGAGAAACTAGCCGAGCTGAACAAACAGCTTACGGAGCTTGAGGAGAAAGTTGCTGTTGCTGAGTCCACTTCCTCCAAGCTTGAGGGCGAGTTGGGTGACCTGAGATCTGATCTTCAGGCTACTCAAATTGAAAGGGATACTCTGAGGGCTGCCCTTGAGGGGGAAATCAAATCCTTGGGCGAGCAGCTGGCTGAGGAGAAAGGCAAATCCGCTGATGTGGACGATCGGCTGGATGCCGAGTATGACTCTGGGGTTGCCTTCTCCTATAAGTGCATCATGTCTGTGCTTAAGGAAGAATATCTCGAGCTGGACATGAGCAAGCTGGAGGCTGGAGTGGAGAGGTACATGGCTGGGGTCTGCCAGGGAGATAAGGAGCAAGGTGAGCAGAATCAGGTGGAGGCTCCTTTAGATGAGGTGCAGGAGGGGGGAGCTGGGGGACGTGCTTTTAAAATGGGACAAGGATCCATGCCGCCTCCTCCCAGTATTGCTGATCCTCCACCTCCTGGGACAACTGATCCTTCACCTGCTGAAGCCGTTGACCCTCTTAATCCTTAGGTCTATTTTTGTATAGACTTTAGATTTTCATTAGTTTTGTAACCAACTGAACATTAATAAATTTTCAGATGCTCTTTATTGGGTCCCTTGTCTAATGTCTACTCATAGACTGTTTCTGCAAAATAATTGCACAACTTATCTGATCTTGCCTGCTGGTTCCTTAGTGGACCGAGTAGGTGTAGGTATTTACTTGCCTTAGTAAACTTCTCGCAGAATTAGCTGCTGGTCTTTCGTTGACCGAGCAGGAACAGGCACTCTGTTGCCTTAGTAGAATTTTCGAAGCTTTAGCTGCTGGTCTTCGTTGACCGAGCAGAAACAGGCACTCTGTTGCCTTAGTAGAATTTTCAAAGCTTTAACTGCTGGTCTTCGTTGACCGAGCAGAAACAGGCACTTTGTTGCCTTAGTAGAATTTTCGAAGCTTTAGCTGCTGGTCTTCGTTGACCGAGCAGAAACAGACACTCTGTTGCCTTAGTAGAATTTTCGAAGCTTTAGCTGCTGGTCTTCGTTGACCGAGCAGAAACAGGCACTTTGTTGCCTTAGTAGAATTTTCGAAGCTTTAGCTGCTGGTCTTCGTTGACCGAGCAGAAACAGGCACTCTGTTGCCTTAGTAGAATTTTTGAAGTTTTAGCTGCTGGTCTTCCTTGACCGAGCAGAAACAGGCACTCTGTTGCCTTAGTAGAATTTTCGAAGTTTTAGCTGCTGGTCTTCGTTGACCGAGCAGAAACAGGCACTCTGTTGCCTTAGTAGAATTTTCGAAGTTTTAGCTACTGGTCTTCGTTGACCGAGCAGAAACAGGCACTCATTTGCCTTAGTAGAATTTTCGAAGCTTTAGCTGCTGGTCTTCGTTGACCGAGCAGAAACAGGCACTCTGTTGCCTTAGTAGAATTTTCGAAGCTTTAGCTGCTGGTCTTCGTTGACCGAGCAGAAACAGGCACTTTGTTGCCTTAGTAGAATTTTCGAAGCTTTAGCTGCTGGTCTTCGTTGACCGAGCAGAAACAGGCACTCTGTTGCCTTAGTAGAATTTTCGAAGCTTTAACTGCTGGTCTTCGTTGACCGAGCAGAAACAGGCACTTTGTTGCCTTAGTAGAATTTTCGAAGCTTTAGCTGCTGGTCTTCGTTGACCGAGCAGAAACAGACACTCTGTTGCCTTAGTAGAATTTTCGAAGCTTTAGCTGCTGGTCTTCGTTGACCGAGCAGAAACAGGCACTTTGTTGCCTTAGTAGAATTTTCGAAGCTTTAGCTGCTGGTCTTCGTTGACCGAGCAGAAACAGGCACTCTGTTGCCTTAGTAGAATTTTTGAAGTTTTAGCTGCTGGTCTTCCTTGACCGAGCAGAAACAGGCACTCTGTTGCCTTAGTAGAATTTTCGAAGCTTTAGCTGCTGGTCTTCGTTGACCAAGCAGAAACAGGCACTCTGTTGCCTTAGTAGAATTTTCGAAGTTTTAGCTGCTGGTCTTCGTTGACCGAGCAGAAACAGGCACTCATTTGCCTTAGTAGAATTTTCGAAGCTTTAGCTGCTGGTCTTCGTTGACCGAGCAGAAACAGGCACTCTGTTGCCTTAGTAGAATTTTCGAAGCTTTAGCTGCTGGTCTTCGTTGACCGAGCAGAAACAGGCACTTTGTTGCCTTAGTAGAATTTTCGAAGCTTTAGCTGCTGGTCTTCGTTGACCGAGCTGAAACAGGCACTCATTTACCTTAGTGAACTTTCGAGAATTTAGCTGCTGGTCTTCGTTGACCGAGTAGAAGTGGCACTTGTCTTAGTGAAATTTTTATTGATCTTGCTAGTAGGGGGATTTTATGCTGAATTCATCTTTATTGAAATTTGAATGTATTACAAGAACATATAATATATGTATGTGCGACAGGCCATCAGGCATTGTAACATAAATAACTTGTCAGAGTGAGGATTTAATAGAGCATTTTGCTTACTAGAAATACTTCTTCAGGTGTTTGGCGTTCCATGACCTCTTCACGTCTCGTCCGTCTTGGCACGCTAATTTATATGCTTTTGGTCCAGTGGCTCGTATTACTCGGTATGGGCCTTCCCACTTTGGGCCAAGAGCGCCATGGTTAGGATTCCTGGTGTTCTGGTTCACCTTCTTAAGTACCCAATCTCCTGCTCGGAACTGCCTCACGCGTACATTCTTATTGTAATAACGCATGACCCTTTGCTGACATTGGGCCACTTTCTGCGAGGCCCCTTTCCTTTTCTCCTCCAACAGGTCTAGGCTTAAGCAGATCTGCTCGTCATTTTGCTCCTCAACGAAATGTTCCGTTCTATGTGTCCCCACTCCAATCTCTGCTGGGATTACCGCCTCATGACCAAAAGCTAAAGCGAGCGGTGTTTCTCCTGTGGCGGTTTTGTGAGTTGTCCTGTAGGCCCACAGTACCCCTGGTAGCTCGTCAACCCAAGCTCCCTTCTTCTCCCCCAATCTAGTCTTTAGGAGCTTCTTTATCACCTTGTTGGCTGCTTCCACTTGCCCGTTTGCCTGGGGGTGTGCGGGGGTGCAGAACTTCAAGTCCACCCCCAGGTTTCGGCAAAATTTCCTGAAGTTGCCATTGTCAAATTGCCTCCCATTGTCTGTGATGATGGCGTAGGGGATCCCATATCTGCAGATAATGTTTTTCCAAATAAAATCTGTTGTCTTCCTCTCTGTGATCTGGCTGAGGACTCCTGCTTCCACCCACTTGGTGAAGTAGTCTATTGCCACGATTGCATGTGTCGCCGCTCCTCTTCCCTTAGGTAATGGACCAATCAAGTCGATTCCCCATTGAGCGAAAGGCCATGGGGATGTCATAGCCGTCAGTTTCTCCGGTGGTTGTGCAGGAACCTCGGAGAAGCTTTGGCATGTTTTACAATTCTTGGCCATCCTTTTGGCATCCTGGTGCATGGTTGGCCAGAAGTATCCTTGCCGGAGTGCCTTGAAGGCTAAAGTTCTTGCTCCCGAGTGATTGCCGCATATTCCCTCATGAATCTCTCTCAGCACATAATCCGCCTCCTCATCATCCAAACATCTCAAAAGGGGCAAGGTGAACCCTCGGTGGTACAGCACTCCATCCAGTAGCGTATACCTTGCTGCTCGGCATTTTAATTTTCTTGCTTGCCTTTTGTCCTCTGGTAAAACTCCATCGCGGACATATGCGCGAATCGGGTCCATCCAGGATTCTCCAATACTTACTCTCATCACCTCTGCTTCTTCCTCAATACTTGGTGAGGTCCTTACCTCTAGTGGAACTGACTTCGGTAATTTGGAATCTGCCAAGGCTGCCATCCTAGCCAACATATCGGCTCGAAAATTCTCATTCCGGGATATCTGCTTTACCTCCACTGCTTGGAAAAGCCCAACCATCTGCTTGGCCTTCTTTAAATAAAGACCCATCTTCTCTCCCCTTGTTTGGAACTGATCATTGAGCTGATTACACACCAGTTGGGAATCTGCTCGGATTTCTACCCTCTCTGCTCTTAGAGCATGTGCAAGTCCGAGCCCGGTGATAAAGGCCTCATATTCAGCTTGGTTGTTTGTGAGCTGAAATTCGAACTTCACCGCATATGTTATCTCGGTTCCCTCTGGGCTCCGTATTACAACTCCTGCTCCGGATCCTTGCTCACTACATGATCCGTCAACCATTACCAGCCATATCTCCTTTGAATCCTCTTGCTCTACCGGTTGCTCCTCTTGGACCTTTTCCCCCGGTTCAACACGGTCCACCATAAAATCTACCAGGGCTTGGGCATTGATTGCTCCTCGGGGCCTGTAGGACAGGTCAAATTCGCTCAGCTCCACGGACCATTTTACTAACCGACCAGACGCATCTGGTTTTTGAAGTACTTGCCGAAGTGGCTAGTCAGTCATCACAACGATCTGGTGGGCTTGGAAGTATGGTCGGAGTTTGCGTGCTGCCGTTATTAAAGCCAGCGCCCACTTCTCCATTAGTGGATATCTGGTTTCTGCGTCCACCAGGGCCTTGCTTGTGTAGTATACCGGGTGTTGCTTCCCTTCTACTTCCCTGACTAAGACCGAGCTAGTAGCCTGCTTAGAGATTGCCAAGTATAAGAGCAGCTGGTCACCCTCTCTCGGAGTTGATAGTAACGGGGCGCGGGCTAGATATTCCTTCAGCTGTCCAAATGCCCCCTCGCATTCTGGTGTCCATTCCATCTTCTTCCCTTTCTTTATGACTTGGAAGAAAGGGTGACATTTATCAGTGGCTCGCGAAATGAATCGGTTCAATGCTGTCAACTTTCCCGTAAGGCTCTGCACCTCCTTAACTGTTCATGGGGACCTCATTTCTATCACCGCCTGTATCTTTTCTGGGTTGGCTTCAATACCTCGATGGCTCACCAGGTATCCCAAAAATTTGTCTGAGCTGACCCCAAATGCACATTTCTCCGGGTTCAGCTTCATTTTGTACCTCCTCAGCAATTCGAAAGTCTCTTCCAAGTGCTTCACATGGTCTTTCGGTTCTCTTGACTTGGTGATCATATCGTCCACATATACTTCCATAGTGCGACCGATCAATGGTTTGAAGACCTTGTTCACTAACCTCTGATAGGTAGCTCCTGCATTTTTCAGGCCAAAGGGCATCACCCTGTAACAAAACAAATCCATGTTAGTTATAAATGTGGTGCTTTCCTCATCCTGCTCGTTCATGGGTATCTGGTTGTATCCGGAGAAGGCATCCATGAAACTGAGCAGACTATGACCCGCGGTTGAGTCCACCAGCTGATCTATTTTTGGTAGGGGAAAGCTGTCCTTCGGGCATGCCTTATTGAGGTCCGTGAAGTCTACACACATTCTCCACTTCCCATTGGCCTTCTTTACTAATACCACATTGGAAATCCACTCCGGGTACTTAGCTTCCCTTATAAATCCTGCTTTCAGCAGCTTTTCCACCTCGGCATTTATGGCCTCGTACCTTTCATGGTTAAAGCACCTCATTTTCTGCCTCACTGGCCTTGCCCCTTTCTTAACCGCCAGCTTGTGACAAGCTATCCCGCGGTCAATACCTGGCATATCCTCATGAGACCAGGCAAATATGTCTGCATGGGACTATAGACACTTCACCAGCTCGGCCTTTATTGCTTCGCCCAATTCTGATCCGACCTTAACAACTCTGCTAGGGTCACTCCTGCTTATAACAACTTCCTCCAGCTTCTCAACAGGTTCCTGGCGACCATTTCTTGAATCTCCTCGGTTATCTAGAGAGGTAACCTGCAGCGTTTCCTTGGCCGCTGTAGCATAGCAGCTCCTGGCCATTCTCTGGTCGCCCTTTACTACACCCACAACTCCATTTATTCTGTATTTCAACGCCAGATAATGCGTGGACATTACACATTGGCTTGTCCTCATGAAGGGTCTCCCCAATATCATCTGGTAAGGACTTCTTTCCTCTACCACGACAAAGTCCAGCATCATCGTTCTTTCAAAGGGCTTTGTCCCCACAGTAATTGGGAGTTCAATGGACCCCATGGGAGTTAATCGTCAACCTCCAAATCCCTTTAATGATGTGTTTGTCCGCTCTAGCTTTAAATCTGAAATCCTCATATCATCTAGGGCCGACTTAAACAGAATATCGACTGAGCTGCCCGTATCCACCAGTATTCGCCTCAATTCTGTGCTAGCAACCAATGCTTTAATCACCAGTGCATCCTCATGAGGATACAAAATGCCCTCTTCGTCATCCTCCGTCCACATGATGGGAACTCGCCGCACTCTTGCCTTCTTGGCTGCTGGCAAATTTAGAAGCACCTCTCTGCCAGTCACGGCATACCTCCCATAGTTCTTCCGTGCTCTGTTTGAATCCCCGGCCAATGTTGGCCCTCCTGCTATAACTTGGATAGTCGGCTGTTCTCGTTCCAAACCCCTTTCAACTCCTTCATCCTGTGCATATTGCGACTCACTGACGGGGGACACTCCATCTACGTACTCATCCAAGTACTGGTTCCTCACTAAATCCTCCACCTGAATCCTTAGGTCACGGCATTGGCTGATAGTATGACCGTGAGTGTTGTGGAATTTGCAGAACCTGCTCTTATCACGCTGGTGAGCGGGTTTCGTTATAGGGGTCGGAGTATATAGCAGTCCTCGTCCCTCGATCCTTTCATATAGTTCCTCCATGGAGATTTTTAATGGAGTATATCGTCTATATGCCGCGCTCTGGTCAACCAACTGAACTGCTCGGCTATCATGGATGTCACTTCGGGCTGGTATAGCCGGTAACTGCTCTGGTCGGCCAGACCTGTAATTGGTCGCGTTTACCTCTCTGGGAGTGCGGTGGTAAGGGTGGGCAGTCACCTGCCTGAATTCTCACTGCCGCTCTGGGATCGGGGGGCGCGGAGGTTGAGCCCGGCTGTGTTGGAACTGTTGTGCTCTCTGAGCTATGGGGTAAGGGCGAGACCGAGCTGATATTCCGCCCATCCCCGAAGATTCTCCAGTTCGCTTTCCCGACCCGCTCCCTTTCGGGGCTCTTCGTTCTCTTCGCCTCAGCTCTTCCAGCTGTTCACTTTTAATTCTTGCTGATTTTTCCTCTTCGATTTCTATATCTCGTTTCGCCTGCTCATACCCCGACGAGTAATTCTGTACGAGGGGGCTTCTTAAGTTATACCACAACCGGCCGATTCTTACACCTTCTTTTAATCCCCTCAACGCCTGCGGGTGATTAAAAGCTCCCAAATCCAGCACAGCTCGGTGATATCGTTTTACGAAATCGCAAAGGGATTCATGCTCCTCCTGCTTCATCCCCATCAGCTCCATCATGTCATCCTCTGGGGCCACCGCCCCTCGGAACTGCTCGGCCAACTCCTGGCACATCTGTTCATACCCCTTTATTCCTCCTCGGGGCAGCTTGCGGTACCATTCTCGGGCTCGTCCCTCTAGTGTCAACGGGAACACCCTGCATCTCTGAGCTGGTGTCAGCCCCTGCACACCCGTCATGTCGTTGAAACGCTCAATGTGCACCAACGGGTCACTTCGCCCGGAGTATTTAAGGTCAGGGAAGCGGAAATCTCTTGGGATTATGGTGCTCATGATCTCAATTGATAACGGGGATTCTTCATCTAGCATTATCCTCCAGCTCGGGGGTTTCCTCTTGCCCTGCATCTCCTCTATCACCTGCGCCAATCTGCGCACCTCCCCCTCCAATTCTACAACACGATCAGGATCACGTGCAGCTATCTGATCACGCTCCTGCTCGACGTTCTGCAACCGCTGTCTGAGCTCTCCCTCATCAACACTGGCCCCTCGGCCATTTATTTTCAGTACCCGTTCGGGGCGAGTTTGGTCTCTCCCTTCATCCACGTATTCCCCTGGGACCCGACCAGTACTTCGGTGGGGATGCACTCCGTTAGGTTGGTCTGCGGGCGGAGGGATTTCCCCGACCCTACGCCCCCCGAGGCTGGGTTCTGCTCCAATTCCATCTCTTCCCACGGGGGTTTCACAATCCCTTCTCCGCTCGTCCCTCAGCTCAAACAATACGGCCGCGAGAGTCTCCATTTGTTTCTCCATCCGCTCCAGTCTATCTTGCATCATCCTCTCTCGGGCTTCATTTGCAATCTCCCGGAGAGTAATTGTCTCCACCGTTTCATTGTCCTCCCTTAAAGTATCCTTTCTTGACGCATCCATATCCAATTGCTCGCTGCTTCTTCGGTACTTACTAATTTGGTGGTAGCTTTTTATTCAGCTCCCCACAGACGGCGCTAAAATGTTGATGCTGAAATCTGCTCGCCCTTGGACCGACCAGATTCTGTCACCAACGTTTGTGTTATCAACTGTCACTCGAACCACTGGGGTTGGAATCGCCCTTCCCTCTCTCACTAGACCTGCGTTCAGCAAAAACGGATCAGAGACGCCGGTGGTTTTGCCGGCGTAAACCCTCCGATGCCTAAGTTAGCACAAGGTGTTTACGGGAAAACAGTGTAATATGGATTTAAGAAATTTGTAAGGAAATGGCCTGGTTGCAATTTGGCAGCGTTTCCCCTCTCTCAGTTTTTCTGTCCCTGTCTTCTTCGATGTCTTTCTCTTTTATAGCCGCCCTTTGTCCCACGTTTTCCGTTTGCCCCTTATCCCTCCTTTTTCGGGTGGTGGTAGCCCCTCATGGGACTCTAACTGTTAGATTGTGGGCAAACGTGGATCTCGCGTGTCCTTCAACCGTTCTGGGAGAAGCGCAACTACCGTGATTTTGTGAGATCGTGTTCCCGCTTTCCTGGGGATGAGTATCGGCTCGGCGTATACTTCTAGTCGGTATGTTTTCCTGGTCGCATTCATCTCGGGTCGGCTCCTGTTTAACCCCGTGTTCTGCTCGTACCATATAGCTGAAAAGATCCGTGCCGGGGCGGAACCAGTAGCATGGCCGACCTGGTGCCTTTATGTACTCAACAGCACTTAAACTTATTATTACTATAACATGCTTTTGACCTTGATAATTTTGATCATGATTAATTAATTAAATTAGAAAATAAGAAATTAAGAACTTGTTCTTAGATCAAGTATGCAAGATTTGGTTCAACCAACATGAAGGACACTGTTTAACTTTTAGCTTAGCAAAAGGGAAAGGGAAATCGAGATAGTCCTTTCGAAAAAAAAAACCTTACGGGGACAAACAAAGCAACTTAATAGAGAGTGGGATCTCATGCTTTACTTAAAGACACCCAAAAATAAAATCAAGACCGTAAAAAGATTCTCAACTTATTTTCTCTGTACTTCATTTTCTCATTAGAAAATATAAGGAGAGGGAAAGAAATTATTCTATTGTTTGACTTAACCTTCTTAATATTTCAAAATGCATTTAAACTCTTGTGAATGTCAATTTTTTTACTGATCGTACCATTTTATCTTTGATAGTTGTCTGATATTATTAATAATTATAATTAATTAAAAAATTAAATTTAAAATTATGAAAAAAAGCAATGGAATTTCAAAAAATTTAATTAATTCTAAAAAGTATTTCAAAAATATTAAAAAGTGAAATGACAAATTTATGATATATATTTTCAAAACTCTCGAATTATTATTCTCCAAAAAATAGTATATGTATACTTATTTTGTATTTAATTTTTTAATTAATTAGGATTAAAAATTATTCAATTAAATAACTAAAATTATTTATATTCCCAACACCAAACAACCATTAAGGGTAAAATGATAAGATCAGTAAAAATGTTGATACTCATGGATTTGGATGTGTTGTAAAATATTACAGAATCTTTGATTAGTTTAGTAAAACAAAAGTGATGTTTCACCTTTTTTTTTGCTTGAAAATATCAACTTCGTATATTATTCCCTATAGTAATCAATAAGTTTATAATTTATTTCTTTATTAACTATCAAATAGAATGTATTTGTTCTCGCAAAAGCTTAAATTTAAATAAGAGAGAGCATCCTAGACCAAAATGAAAATTTCACGTATTTTATAAATCTAATATAACCAAATTAAGCAAATAAAGTTCAATTTGAAGGAAACTACTTGATCATAAATTGAGCAAATTATTACAACTATGGAAGTTTTAGTTTTTGCTCAAAATCAATAAGCGAATAAAACCGAAAATAGTCTAAAGTTTTGCTTATTGGCTAACATTGTTGCCAAAAAAAATTCATCTTTAATGATGGAGAAATTGTTTAACCCAAAAGTTAAACTGAGAACTCGCAGAGGGGCCAAAAGACGGGCCCAAATTGAAGAGAATTTACATATGGAGAAATTGAATCATATCACGTTAGAGAAATAACGAAATCCAAAAAATTAAATAGATACTAGTATTTAACACAGGTCTTAACATTTAAAATAAATATAAAACACATTGGTCTCACACTCTAATACCGTTTCTTCAAGATACTTCATTTCCACATCTAATTTAGGGGTTTGGTGACACAGGTCCACAAACCTTAATATATGAAGTACTAGGAACCGCCGGATTCTGATACCCGCTAACAAAACCCGGTGTCTTCAAATAACACAACCCTGTTCCATCAGACAACGAAGTGGATGCAGCACAAGAACTAGAAACCAAACAATTCAATCTACAAGCTGATATCCCTGAAAAGAAAACCTGAGAACTTAACTCAGGCTGAAACGTCAAGAACTTGGTGTGCTGCAATTCTAGCATCGTAGCATTCCTCCGACAACTCTCGATCTCCATTTTTCTCTTGCACCCTTTCCTACTATCATTTCCATCAATCATTTCAAAATGTTGACTTGGACATTTACATACCGGATCCGAACTTGAATCATTATAACCACAAATACCCATATTCCCACAATAACCATAGACCTGACATTGGTCAGGAATAGCTGCCCATCTTTTGGTCACAGTCCCAGTACCTCTAGCAGAACTATAGATCCTCAAATTACCATCACTATCTAATCTCAAGAACCTCAATACATCACTACCCTCAGCATAATCACTACTATAAGCAATAATAGCAGCACTAGATAATGTCTCATCAAATATTGACAAAATTCCATTTGGCTGCAAACTTAAAATCGGTGAAGTCAAATTTGATTTGAAGCCTTCATTATAATAAACAACGCTATCATTCCACCTCAAAGTTAAATTCCCTGGTCTAAGGAGAGTAAATGAATAATACCCAGATCGCAAAATCTTTCCATAAGTGAAATTCTGTGAAGGAAGGATGGCATCGGTGGGATTATCAAACGAGGACCAAGCGGAAACGCTATCGTTTTTGAGGAGTTTGAAGTTGCCAGAGTCATCAAGACAAGCAGAGGAGACATTAAGACTTCCGGTTGAAGAGTCCCAGATGATGGCACCGGTGCCATTGACGAGGCGGAGAGTGCCGGAGGGGTGAAGCTGAAAGGACCCAGATGAGTCAACGGCGGTTTTTCCGGCGGTCCAGACGGGAACTCCGCCGGAATAAGTGATAGCGGGAATGTAAGAAGTTGGTGTTTTTTGAACGAATGTGAGAGAAAATGTGCTGTTTGGTGAAGGCCAAGATTGGTTCAAGTAATTTGAAGCGAAAAGAGTGGAGCCTAAGCTTATGTTTGCAAATGAAAAGCTAAAATGAAAGCTTAGTGAGAATAGTAGTGTTATAGCTAAAGCTGAAAATGTGAGTGTCATTTTTGGTCTGTGTAGTGTTTATGGTTTAATGTCTGGGACATTTAATCAGGAGATTGATTTGGTTGAGTTATGTGTTTTTGGTTTGTGCTTGGTTTTATACAGAAAAAGGAAGAAAGAAGATTTGAAAAGGAAATTTTAATTAAATTTCAACTTTCAAGCTGCTGGTTGTTTACGGAATGGCAGCCGTCGTATTTTGATTTCGTCTCTGTTATTTCATTTGAGCAATGAATGAGTAAACGTTTGGTTCTTTGAGTTTTAGAGTAATCACTAATGAAATCAATTTATAAATGTATAATAATTTTCATGTGCGGATGTTTACATTTTGTAAAATATGGATTTCAATTAGATAGGGTCTCACATTTTACAAAATGTAAATGCTCCACATACTACAGATATATAGATTCATGAGAGTAGCTGCCGTATATTTATTTATTTATTTTTGTCATGCTTTTTATCTATAGTCCAAATTAAACTAGTTCTTTTCTTAGTTCGGTACTTTGGTTGTAAGGAAGATTTGAAATATCAATTTCTTGCTTTTTCTAGAAGAGATCTGACATAAAATTATATTATTTTTTCTAAAAGTAAGAGATGAAAAAAATTAAAACTCTAAATGGTTAATTAAAAAAAGGAGCCGGCTAAGTTACGTTAAACGTAACTTACGCTAGGCACAGCAACAATGACAAGTCCCGTCACTACTACTGTTGCTGTGTCTGGCGTAAGTTACGTTTAACGTAACTTAACTGGAGCCTTAAAAAAAATGTTTAAAAATCACTTCATCAAACTTTTGCCATAATTTTCATGTTCATGAGAATATGTTAAATCAAATAAATGTGATCAGACTGATTTGAATCGAATATGGTACAACTAAATTGAAAATTCAATAAAAATTAATGATTTGATTATTATATCTTTCAAAAGTTGAGAAAATTAGAAAATCGCCCATCTGTCTTGGTCAAGGCTCTACCATACTGAAATTGAGCACCAACTTTGAGCAGTCTTTGTTAGTCAAAGAAAAGGAAAAAGAAATCAAAATTATAATTAAAAAATCGCGTTAAGGGTGGAGCACATATGCCCCTTCTATCACAAATGGCCAAATGAAATTTCTTAAAGAATTAATTTTTCACAATAGAGTCCTCCAAGAAAAAGGATAAGAAAACTACTTTGCAGTCCGTACGAATATATCCTTATAGCATGACAAGAGTTTATTTTTTTCTATTATTTTTTTCTTAATTAGTACTTTCCCTCATGAAGACTAAGGCTCTATTTGGCAAAATTTTTTAAATAAAATTTGTTTAAGTAGAATTTTTATAAAAAAAAATTTATTGTTTGGTTGTCAGTGAGAACTTTTATTAAAAATTACAAAATTATTTTAATTGGTAAGTTTTAAAATTATGCTATAAAAAATGAAATAAGATTATGAAGTACGTAAATAATATTTTAGACATCTTAATATTTTCAAAAAAAAAATTTCAACCCCGTTCTCAAAAGTCTAAAATTTAAACTTTTGCTACTATGAGGAAAAATAACTTAATTTGCAAAAACTCTACTAAAATTTGAAAAAACTTATATGTTGGATTAAATAAGCACTTATGACCATTAGATAAATGATACCAAATAGGCACTAATGCTTGGATCCTAAGGTTTGTTTGGTGTAGTTTTTTAGATAGAATTTATTCAAATAAAGCTTTATAAGTGGAACCCTTAAAAATAGAGTTTTATTTTAAAAAAAAAAATTATTTGGTTGTAAATAAGAGTTTTTATTAAAAAAATTTAAATTACTTTACTAATAAGTTTTTTAAATTTTGATATTAAAGGATCGGAATGAAATAATAATATAAAATATATAATAGACATTTTCGACAATTGAAAAGCTCTAATCCTAAAAAAAATTGAAAATTTAAACTTTTATTAGTAAGATAAAATAACTTATTTAAAACCCCTAAGCTTTATTTAAAATAAAACAAAAAATAAAGAATTAAATATGGTAAAAAAGCATGGGCTACCCCAACGGATTTAAGTCCATCCTTTTACATGAGGGCATGAACATAGACCTAAAAGTCTCAAGTGTGTGAGGGGACTTGGACAAGGGTTTAAAGAAAAATATCAGGCCAACTCTACCCTCTATATATTTCTAAATAATTGCTTTTAAATTAATAATTAAAATAATAAATCAATTTCTAATCATTTTAGATTCCCTATCAAATTTAATTATTCAAAGGTAAATTAATTTAAGACCTTCAAGCTTTAGGTACCCTTAATTTTTTTTTTTAATAGGAGGTAGCAGATGCAAGAATTAGAATTCAATACTAAAAAGTTAAAAAATGTAAGCTTTTATTTTATTTATTTATTATTTTATTTTTAAAAAATTATTTTTTAATTTATTGTTGGTTATAATAATTTATTTATTAGTACCCAATTACAATTTAAAACAAATTAAAAAATTATCTAAAAAAACTGTTGAAGTCCAAGCATACAATGATCTAGCCCAGGCGCAGCCCTCCAATCTTGGATGGATTGTTAGAGGGCTTGGGCTTTTTTCTACTAACATGGGTTTAGACTGCGCTTAGAAAATCCCAATTCGACCCGTCAATTTATCATCCCTTCTTACAGTCATTAAATAAAACGTACCAAACAAACAATAAACATAACCACAGCATTTGAGTCTAAATAATATAACTTAATTACCATACAAGTCCGCTATTAATATCCATCATGAATAGATGAAATAATAATTCATAAAAAAAATAATAATAAATGTTAATAATAAGTAACAACTGCAGATAGTTGGGACTTAACACTAAAATAATATAATTAGGATCTCAAACATAACTGAAATTTGTTTCACAAATTGAAAATGCTCTACTGCTTACCAATTCTAATAAACTGGACATATAGTTGAAACTTTGAAAGCGTAAATTTTCCAATGCTATGCTGGCTATGGCCTTTTATCCCATTTCCAAGTGGGTCAACAAGCAGCAAAATTGATTTCCTCACTTTCCCTCGGTCCCATTTCTCGAACAGGATCATGAGAACAAAATCTGCTTTTCCGTGATTCAATCTTGTCGATTGATTAACTCACATCTTTTAATCGAACGCTACTCGGAACATAAAAATTTACTTCTCGATGTAACTACTTAGCAAAGTCCCCCATAATTGCGTATAATGCCATGAGGTTCCAGAGGCCTAATACTGACAGTAGTCAGTGTCTCTGGCGCTGAATGTCTTGAAGAGCTAGCCTGAGTAGACCCCACGATATTCTCGCAAGTTTCAATCAGGCAACGCCTACATTTCGGGCATGAAGAATGTGATCTGAGCCACTTATCGATGCAACGAACGTGAAATCCGTGGTTGCAGATGGGCAGCATCCGCACACGCTCACCAGGCAAAAAATTTGAGAGGCAAATAACACATTCTGTGTCCAAGCCTGGAAGCTTCAACTCTGTTGAGTAATTTACAACAGGAAAATTCCTGAGAGCCTTTTTCTTGATTCCTGAGGACTTGCCTGACGTGGTCAAGGAATTTGCATTAGACTCAGAATCTAACAATCTTGAGCACCTTATGAATACGCACTTCAAAAGGAAATGAAACCCAAGTGAGCAAATTAAGGAGCATATGAGGAATGAGAGGACTATCACAACATTTGAGTGCAAGCAACTTTTGGCTGGGTAAGGAGGGGGAGCAGCTGTGATTGGTTCTTGGTTATGAGGATTTTGTATTAGCAACTTTCTGGACTGAAATTTTCCAAGAAAATCTGGTAAGTGTTTAGTGGATAAGAAAGAACTTGTTGGCATGATTACAGACTTGATAAGTCTAAACTCTGTGAGGTGGCACAGCACTAGAGCAGATAAGGGATTTATATATAAGAACACTTGGAGGGTTAAATTCCTTTGTCCATGATATGATTGATCTTCTAATGATATGGGTAAGCTGTCCGTAAATACTTTTATAGCTGTCTTATTCTTCTTTTTGCTGGGTAGAAGATAAGATCTATGGGACAGTCAATTTGAAGCTTGTGCTGTCACTTTCAACAAATTAAATCGAGTTGGTATTTGATTATAGTCCTATATTTTTTAGTCCACGTAACCACATTATAATATTTTCATATGTGGCCTAGCTTCCACCAAAATTTTGTCGTTTCTAATCAAAGTGACCCGTTCCTAAAGACATTATTTATGGGAGCTAGAGTGGTAGTTAAAACTATTCTTGATAAATGATAAAGTTACTTTTTATCGGAAATTTATAAAAATAATCATAAAAATTTTACTGTTTTTACAATTAATTTTTTAAATTTTTTTTCTATCAATATTAATCAAATACACACTTTTCTTTTTAAATTACCTTTGTTTACAAATCAAAAGCAACTTTATTTTTCCTCTTTCGTTAAACCAAAAGCAGTTTTCCACTTTTGAATCATCACCAACAACGGCAAAAGACAACGATAAACGCCGATGGCGAACAATAAAAGTGAAATCCGATCATAATTTATCTGGATCCAACACTAATCGGTATTACTTAGTGGTATGAGTTATTTTCTGAAGTTGCTCGAGAGTTTCAAGGAACTGCAGTCGTGGATGAATCTGGCGACAAGCTGCCTATCGCACGAAGCTTTGTGCGACAGGCAGCCTGTCGCATGAAATCCCGTGCGACAGGCAGTCTGTCACACCAAAAGGCAGATTCATTGCAACCTACTATTAATTTGATAGTGCTCAAATAATTTTTTTTTAATAATTTCAGGTTTAATGGATTCAGTTGTACTTGAATTGTGTTATGATGGTTGGTGGGAGACGTTAGAGGATGGCCGTATGGAGTATGTGAATGATAAAAATAGAGCTTTTTTTATTGGGAAAAATTGTCTGTTCGATCAGTTTTTGGCAAAAGTATACAAGGCGTTACAAATAAATCCTAATGAATATAGTATCACAATGAAGACAACTTTAAGGTCTAGTAACACATTATATCGTATATGTGCACTGCCCATGGATATATTTGATGATGAAATGGTGAGGGTTGTGTTGCATATGGCATCCAATGTAGCCAATTTTGGATGCATTCCTATATTCGTTACCACATCACCTCGAGTTCCGAGCGAAGATATTGAGCCACATGTCGATACAGAAACTTCGTTTAGAGCAAATATGTCTGGCCCCGATAATGAAGAAGAGGTGTTGCCAATGATAATGTTGCTGCAGCAATATTACTCTTCAATCCACGACAATTATGACAACATTGATGATAACGGCATTACGTTACAGGATGTTGAAGCAACAGTATTCTCCATATCACAACAATAATTTCCAGGACAATGATGATCTTCATGATGAGACAGAGGGGGATAATGTTTGTGCAGAACCTTCTAATAGTATGAGGGGCACTCATTTTAATAATGATGGTAATGATGGAGGAGCCGGCCCTTCGAATATTCTGTCGTTTCAGCATGAGGATGAGTGTGAAGACAATACTCATATGAATAACAGAGGCAATGGACCTATTCCTCCTATGGTTCGATTGAGAAGGAGGATTGTCCCCGTCAGAAGTCTTGCTCTAATTTTGCCTTCGAACATGGTTGCTCCAAGCTTTGTTAGCAGTTGTGACTCAAATGATATCAGTGTGGGTCAGGGGCGGATCTAGCATGTGACTAGTGGGGGCTTGAGCCCCCACTGGCAAAAAAAAAATTAAAATTAAAAAAGAAAAATATTTTAGTTTTTTAATTAGCCCCCATAAAAAATTTATTAAAATAATCACTATAAATTATAAATCCCCATAAAATTTAAATTTTAACTTTTAAGAATTATAAAAACTTATAGTTTAATTAAAAATAATGATAGCCCACCACTCAAAATATTTTCAATTCTAAAAAATAGGATTAATTCTTTCAGTCTCTATAATAATACTAGAGCGAATGTTTTCAGTAATGAAACTCATGAAAAATCATTTTTGGAATCATATGGGATAAATGATAGTTTGATTGTTTATATACGAAACAATAAATTTAATAATATTGATAATGAGTCAATTGTATAACATTTTTAAAATATAAAAATGCGCAGAGAATAATTATAAATGTACTAGCAAATATTTTATATATTTAAAATTTTAGTTTTTCATATTTTATTATTATCTAATTTAGCCCCCGGTAAATTATTTTTCTAAATCCGCCACTGGTGTGGGTAAGCTATTTGCTGAGAAGAATGAGTTTATATTACAACTACGCAAGGTTGCCTTTAGGGATAAGTTTGATTTCAAGATTGCACGGTCTACAACGACACGTTTCGAGGCTCACTGTTGTTCGGAATCATGTAAATGGCGTATTCGAGCAACTAGAAATTCGAACGAGCAAAATATTCCTTGGATGGTGCGGAGAATTGACAATGTACACACTTGTCATAATGAGATTTTGGTTGATTGACAATATCTCAGTCTGGAATGCTTGGCATGTAATCCTTCACAGTAAGCCAATATTTTCTACTATTCTCCTTTGAATTTGGCTCAAGGGTTTGTAAAACGTCCCCCCGCCATAAATTCAATCCAAAATTTCAAGTAAGTATACATAATTTAAATTTAGTAAAGTTGAAAAAATAACTAATACATATTACTTACAAGATGAGATTCGTCGTTGAAGAACGAATAAACCTCAGCAAAGTTGATTCTCGAAGACGCCATGGGCTTCCATTGCACGATGCAAGGAATCTTCTTCTTCGTTTTCACGACCCAATTTGGTGCGACAGCACGGGTGCCCCCGCGCGCGCGCTGCTGCCCAGCGACGGGCGGGACTTGGGCAAGCGACGTGCACGCTCTAGCGCCCTTCGCTGGGCAGCGGTTCTACACTCCCAAAACACCAACAACCACCACAAACATCACTACCACCACCACTACTATTATTCTCAAACTACAACCACTATTATTCTAAAATTTCATTTTAAATTAATGAAATATAAATAAAATGGCTAACCTATGTTTTGTTGAAGGCTGTAGATAGTAGATCGGACGCCGATAAGGGATGGAGCCGCCGCCGACGAGGGCTGATGTTGCCGCCGACTATGGGAGTTTCTTCGATTTGGGAGAGATGAGAGAAAGAGAGGTTGTTGGGGGAGAGATGAGGGGTATTTTGGTTTCAAAGGTTTTTTTTATGACTAATGTTGATAGAAATTTATTTGGAAGGTTAAGATGAAAAAAACAAAAACTTTTATGACTATTGGTATAAATTTCCCCTTTTTATCCTCCCTTTCTATATTTATAACTTGAGGAAAGTTTAATCAAATTATAATCAGCTGATTGCTTCATAGATTATTCAGTCAGATATCATACGGGAGAGAGTTACATATAAGGGTGACTTTCTCAACAAGTGAACGAACGAGTTGAAGTAGAATCAAATGCTTCAATGATTGGATTTGGCGTACTTCAGCTCCTGTGCAAAAAGGCTATCATTCAGCCATTCAGGCATTTGAAGATGAGCCACGCGTAGACATAGAGAGAAAGAGACGGATCCCCACTTACCGTAGGGTGATGTCGTGACATAAGCGCAGCTGCTTGTCTTCTCATTATTAGTCAAATTTCATAATTTTTCCATGTTGTTAAGAAGACGATGCGTGTCTACTCTATAGATTTTCATTTTGTTTTGGTTGAGATTGTTGATCCGCCTTTTAAGAAGAGAAGGAAGTTTTGTGCCATACTGGGATTCTACGGAGAGGTGGCAAAATTTTCAATTTTGTTCAATTTGGACGAAGATATTCTCTGACCACATCAAAAGAAGAGATCCAACTATATGTGATCAAATTGAAAAAAATTGGGGACCGCTTAACATAAAATCAAGTTTTGTAAACCATAGAAATAATAATTAAAAATCGCCTCAAGACTGGAGTACACATGGCCCTTCTATACAGAAGACCAAATGGTATTTTGTAAAGAATTAATGAGTTTAAAGTAGTAGCACTCCTCCAAGAAAAAGCTCGGAAGACTAATATTTAGGCTGTAAGACTAAGAATATGGCAATATGGCTTGTTAATAATTTTACATTTTTTTCCCCATAATATTTATCCCTTGGAGGATTGGAATTCGAATGATGGACTCATGAGGATTCTACACCAAAATTTTTAGTCCTAAGGAATGCATTGGAAATATGACCATTTACAATAAGTTTTGCAACCTCCGTTACAAAATGAATTGACTGAATGATCGACTCTAAAGCATTATTTCAAATGCAATTTCCATGTGTTTGAAGGCTTTTTCCAAGAAAAAACAGCAAACTGCCTCACTCGGCTGAGATCAGCTTCAGTCCCACAAATCTCGAACAGCCCAAGCTCAACAATCATGAGAACAGATTCCTTTTCCGTGCCACGCCACGAGAATGAAATTGAGTTCCCAAGGTCATTGCTTAGCTCATTCCCCCATAATTGCATATGATACCTTCAGGTTCCAGAGGCCTAATACTGTCGACAGTTTCTGGCACTACCACTGAATGTTCTGAAGAGCTAGTCTGACTAAACCCTACACTTTCCTCGCATGTTTCAATCAGGCAATGCCTACATTTCGGGCAAGAAGAATGCGATCTCAGCCACTTATCGATGCAATGAACGTGAAATCCATGGTTGCATTTCGGCAGCACCCGCAGACTCTCACCTGGCGCAAACTCTGAGAGACATATAACACATTCTGTGTCCGAGCCTGAAAGCTTCAACTCTGTTGAGTAATTCACCACAGGAAAATCCCGAAGTGATTCTTGCTGAATTCCCGAAGACTTGCCTAACGGGGTCGAGGAGTTTGCATTAGATTCAGAGTCTAACAGTCTTGAGCACCTTAAGAATACGCACCTGATGAGAAAATGAAACCCGAGTGAGCAAACTACGGCGCTTATGAGGATTGAGAAGAACATCACAACATTGAAGTGCAAGCAACCTTTAGCAGGGTAAGGAGGAGGAGCAGCTGTGATTGGTTGTTGGTTATAAGGATGTTGCAGTAGTAATTTTCTGGAGTGAAATTTTCCGATAAAATCATGGGAGAGTTGGGTGGATGAGAAAGAGCTTGCTGGCATGATTAGAAAAATTATTAAGTTTGATCTTGAGGTGGCGGAGCAGATATGAGGGTAGTATATATAAGAAAGTTTGGAAGGTTAAATTTCTTTTTCAATAATATAATTGATCCACTAATCATTTATGTAAGCTGATTGTTAATACTTTACAGCTGTCTTAAGTACCCTGCTTTTTTTTATTTTTGGCTAGGAAGAAGATAAGATCCACGAGTGGGACAGCTATTTGATTTGAAGCTTGCTCTATCACTTTCAAACAATAAAACAAAGATTCGAGCAATGCTTTAATTTATTGAGTTTGGTGGAACTGTTTTGTGATAGAATTCGATTATAATAATAAATATTAGATTAAATTTATTATTATGAGTTGACGGTTATTATTAATATTTTACGGTAAAATAGTTCCTCCATATCCACTACTTAATTTATAAAAATAAAAGCACTCACAAGATGGAGAAAAATCTCAGGAAATAAATTGAATATTTTATTGACGGAAGGTATTAAAATAAATTCGAATAACAAAACTTATTTATATTAATACGTAATTTATTCAAGTTCTCATAAATTTATAGTTGAACAAGTGTGACAATATATAAAATATATATAACAGAAATTTTAATAAAAAAGAAAAATAAATTAAACGGTTATGATTTATGACTCCTAATTATCGTACATCAGGATTGTATTTGATTTTAGTCCATGATATTTTTTTTTTAGTTCAGATTATTTATGTAGCATAGCCTCCACTGACCAAAGTTTTGTCGTTTCTAAACAAAGTGACCTATTTCTCAAGTTAGTGTCTGATTGGAGCTAGCTAGAGTCGTTTTACTATTCTTGATAAATACTTTTTTCTTTCTCTTTCATATTTTCAGTTTTAGGAAAGTTTAATCGTCATTATCAGCTGGTCGCACCTTTACACCATGTTCAAATTTTGCTTACCAAGTTAGACCCTATAATTTCGTATCAAGTATTTTTTTTTTCTTTTTTATTAGTATAAGCATAAAAACGAGGGGAATGGAACACTTGTCCAATGGCTTTGATATTATGTCGTCTAACTCAAAAAAGTTTAAGCCGTTGGATCAAAGCCTAACAAATATAATAGCTTTTTCTTGACCTTATACAAATTTATATTTTAACTTAATATTTTTTTACCGCCAATAATTCATTTTAGTGCTAATTTTTTAACTCATATTTGTTTACTCCATGAATTTTTATGTCTACGCACTCAAAAATTGGTCTCAACTGAATGTTATACGGATAAAATGTGAAAGTATACTCGGCCACCAAAAAAGTTACCCAAAATTACAAGTGGGATTATCTTTACAGTGTATATAAAAAATTCTTTGAACAGAATATTATTGTCGACATGTATGTAGTGGGAGATCGAGATGTTTCTTTTCTTCTTATTACAAGTTTGGTTCTTAGGCTTTTGTGATGTCGAGTGACCAGAGATGGGCCAAGGTTGGTGGAAGCCTTCAATTCGCATGTACTACAAAACTAATTGTTTGGACCCATGTGAATTATGGGGATGGATAAGAACAAGGAGGTGTGTCTTGTGAGGGAGGGCACTGGTTATTAGACGACACTGATGGAAAATGATGATAGGTGCCCAGTTCTGTCCAGAAAAAGGAAGAAGATTCGACTTTCAGCTTTAGCATAAACCATAGGTCAGTCCTTTTTGCCAATCTTTTATGATGCTATTATTTTATGAGAATGAGAATGGGGTAAAATGAGAGTGAATTAAAAATGAGAATTGACTGAAATAAAAATGAGAATATGTTGGAATGTTATTGATGTGTTTACTTGATAAAATAAATGGGAATGAGAATTAATTTATTAAAATATCCATAATATTAATAATTAATAAAAATAATTAATTTATCATTATTAATAATATTATCATTATTATTATTATTAACTTTATTATTTTAGTTATTATTAATTATTGTTAATATTATTTTTATTAATATTATCATTATTAATATTTTTTATTATTATTAAATTTTATTAATTTTATTATTTTAGTTATTATTAATTACTGTTAATATTATTTTTATTAATATTACATTATTAACATTTATTATTATTATTATTATTATTATTATATTTTATTATTTTAGTTATTATTAATTACTGTTAATATTATTTTTATTAATATTACATTATTAACATTTATTATTATTATTATTATTATATTTTATTATTTTAGTTATTATTAATTACTGTTAATATTATTTTTATTAATATTACATTATTAACATTTATTATTATTATTATTATTATTATTATTATATTTTATTATTTTAGTTATTATTAATTACTGTTAATATTATTTTTATTAATATTATCATTATTAACATTTTTTATTATTATTATTATTATTATTAAATTTTATTAACTTTATTATTTAGTTATTGTTAATAATGGTAAATTAATTATTTTTATCATTATTTTTATTAATATTATCAAGTCGATGAGAATGGAGCTCCCATTCTTGATGAGTTCAATAGTCCAATTCAGGATGCAGTTGCTACCCTGATTTTGACCATATCCCTTCATTTCATAGGTGACCCTTCACACCTTAGAGATAAGAACGCTGAGTTACTACACAATCTCAGGTGTAGGAAACTTAGTGAATTCCAAAGCTATAAAACTACTTTCTTCACTAGACTCTTCCTTGGGGATGATGCAAATCATACAACTTGGAATGAAAAATTCCTTGCAGGTTTACCTACCCTTCTAGGAGAGAATGTTAGAAATTCCATTAAAGCCTTGTATGACAACCGTATTCCTTATGACGAACTTATCTATGGTGAACTTATCAATTTTGTCAACAAAGAAGGTTTAAAGATTTGTCAAGATTTGAAGTTACAAAAACAACTAAAATGGGAGCTTAGGAAATCTAAGCAAGAATTAGGTAGTTTCTGTAAACAATTCAATTATGACCCCTTTAAAACTTCTACTTCTAAAGATTGTAATGGTAAGTGTTCTTTAAAACCTTACAAAAAACATTAAAAATAAAAAAGCCATAGGAAACCATTTCAAGATTTTAGAGAACTTTCTTATAAGAAACCCTCGAGGCCTTATAAGAAATCCAACTTCTCTAAAAAGAAAGAGTTTAGAGCCAAACCAAAAATCCCTTTTAACTACAAAGAAGCCACATGTTACAAATGTGGAATGAAAGGCCACACTGCAAAATTCTGCAGAATGAACAGAAAGCTCCATGAGCTTGGCCTTGATGAAGAAATTCTTTCTAAAGTAGCCCCTTTACTTATAGAGTCTTCAATGACATGAGATAATGAACCTCTACTGGTTGATGAGTTAAATGACTCTGAATCTGTTTCTTCTAGTGGTTCCGACACCAGTAATTCAGATTCCTATTTAAAGAAAATCAATGTTTTAACCAAAGAACAAGAGACTTTTCTTGAGATTGTTAAACATATTTATGATCCAAATCTTCAAAAGGAATACCTTGATAAACTTTTAAAAACCCTGGATTCTAATAAAGCAGAAACTTCTAAAGTTCCAATTGTTAAAAAGAATTCTTATGATCTCATTGAAATTTTGGGTAAAAAGAAAACAAAGAAAACAGTCTCCAATATCCAAGACCTTCAAAAAGAGATTAAAGAAATCAAACTTGAGATTAAAGAATTAAAAGAGAATCAAAAAAATGATTCTGAAACTATTCAACTTCTCTTACAAAAACAATTAAAAGATAATTCTGATAAAGAAGTTGAATCCGATGGTGATAATGAACAAAACCTTGAAAACATTGAATCTGTGCCCAATGATTTTCTGTTTGTTTTAAAACAAATCACCACCAGAAAATACTTGATTAAAATCACTTTAATTTTTTCTAAAGATTTTGAAATTGACACCATTGCCCTCTTTGACACTGGTGCCGACTTAAATTGCATTAAAGAAGATATCGTCCCTATAAAATTTCATCAAAAAACAAAGGAAAGACTTTCTGCCGCCAATAATTCAAAACTAAAAATTAAATCAAAAGTTGATGCCTCAATACATAACAATGATTTTGAATTTAGAACTTCTTTTCTTCTTACAAATGACATACACCATATTGTCATTTTAGGAACTCTGTTTATAAATCTCATTACCCCTTATACTGTCAATTATGATAGTATATCTTTTAAAGCAAAAAATAAGAAACTTGTTTTCCCTTTTATTGAGAAACCAAAAACAAGAAACTTAAATATTGTTAAAGCTTGTTCTGTTTACCATAACCAAATCAATGTCATACTCAAATCTAAACAAAATAACTTGTTTTGTTTAAAAAAGGATTTAAGTTTGCAAAGAATCGAAAGTCAGTTACAAAATGACTTTATACAAAGAAAAATCTCTTATTTTAAAGAACTCATTGAAAAAGAAATTTGTGCTGATTTACCATCTGCTTTTTGGAACAGAAAACAACATTTGGTAGATTTGCCCCATGAAAATTCTTTTGATGAAAAACAAATACTCACTAAAGCCCGTCCAATCCAAATGAACATGGAACTGGAACAACACTGTAAAAATGAGATAAAAGACTTGGAAACTAAAGGACTCATCGTAAAATCTAGATCTCCGTGGTCTTGTGCCGCTTTTTATGTAAATAAAAATTCCGAAATAGAAAGAGGAACACCAAGACTTGTAATAAATTATAAACCCTTAAATAAAGCATTAAAATGGATTAGATATCCCATACCTAATAAAAAAGATTTGCTCCAGAAATTGTGTTCTGCCTTTATGTTTTCAAAATTCGACATAAAAACTGATTTTTGGCAAATTCAAATTCACCCTAAAGACCGCTATAAAACTGCTTTTACTGTTCCTTTCGGACAGTATGAATGGACTGTTATGCCATTTGGTTTAAAGAATGCACCCTCAGAATTTCAAAGAATCATGAATGATATTCATAATTCTTTTTCTGAGTTTTGCATCGTCTATATAGATGATGTGTTAATTTTTTCTCAGACAATCGATCAACATTTTAAGCACTTAAAAACTTTCTATCTTGCCACTAGAAAGGCTGGTCTAGCTATTTCTAGCTCTAAAGTCTCACTGTTTCAAACAAAAGTCTGATTCCTCGGTCATCATATTTCCAAATGAACAATTACCCCTATTGAAAGATCTCTTGCATTTACTGATAAGTTTCCTGATAAAATTCTTGATAAAACTCAGTTACAGAGATTTCTTGGTAGTTTAAATTATGTTCTTGATTTCTGCCCTAACATCAATAGGATGTCTAAACCATTGCATGATCGATTAAAAAAGAATCATGTGGCATGGACAGATGAACATACTAAAGTAGTTTAATTAATAAAGAATTCTGTAAGAAACATACCATGCTTGTTTCTTGCAAATCTTGTATTACCTAAAATTGTTGAAACAGATGCATCAGATTTAGGATATGGAGGTATATTAAAGCAAAAAGAAGATAGTAAAGAACATATAGTACAATATGTTTCTGCCCACTGGAATGAATGTCAGAAAAACTATTCTACTATTAAAAAAGAAATTATTTCTATTGTCTTATGTATTTCTAAATTTCAAAGCGATTTATTAAATCAAAAATTTCTACTCAGAATTGATTGCAAGGCTACAAAACATGTTTTGAAAAAAGATGTTCAAAATATTACCTCAAAACAAATTTTTGCAAGATAGCAATCTATACTAAGTGTTTTTTATTTTGAAATTAAATTTATTAAAGGCGATACAAATTCTATCCCTGATTTTCTAACCAGGGAATTTCTTCAAAACAGATAATGATGCCTAAAAAGAAAGACAAAGGCAAAGCCGTTCTTAAAGACATCGAATCACAAGCAACCTCCAAAGAACCCCAATCAACCCCCTCTAAAGAAAAATTGCTTTCTTCTACCATGCCAATCAAGTCTTGGATCGACATGATAGAAGATCAAGAAGCCCAGTCTAAAGCCCTTGCCTCACATGAGCAGGTAAATGAGTTGATGCAATTCATTTCTAAATCCCCTGAGCTTATGCTCGCTTTACAAAGTTTTTCTCAAAGCCAAATTTCTCCTAAAGAAAATATTTCTAAAGAAATTTCAAAACCCTCTTCTCAAAATGTAGTTATTTCTTGTGAAAGTTCATCTTCTTAAATTGTTCTTTCCCAGCCAACACTTTCAAAAAAATCTTCCGATTGGTTTGATAAAACTCATTTCCAAAATATTTATCTATGGAAGATGGTTTTTACCATACTGATCCATTTCAAGCTATTTCAAAGTTTTTCCCTAAATGCTGGTTTTTCAAACCGTGGGATTTGACAAAACCCCAGTCTTATTATCAAAGCATTTTAGAAGCCACTGAGTCAGTAAAATTCAAACATTTCTTTCTCAGTGAAACCCATTCAGAGCCAGCCTACTCCACGGCTACTATCCTAAAAGTCTTGAGCCCAAACCAGTGGGGTGATCAACTTCACAAACAGAAAAACTTCCCTCCAAATTTTTAAATGTGTTTACCACATTGTTTGTCATATTCCTATTGGGATTACCAACAAGCCTGGTTTAACACATTTTTCATACAAAACCCAAAGAAATCCCATTCATGGTTATTTTTCTTCAATTCAAAAATAACGGTTCAAAGCCTCCCTAATTGGTTTCAACAATAGTGGAACTCTTTTGGCCCAATACCACAGATTCTAACTCCGAATGCCACCCGTTGTTTAAACATCTTTAAAGCACATTACATCCCATCTGAGTCCGAGAAAATGTTTCCCCCATTTCTTTGTTTCTGTACAAATTTCTTCCTTCCATGGGTATGGATGTGGAATCTCAGTTATCACACCCAAGAAGCCCAACTCATCCTACAAAGAACCTTTAAAGTAAAATGGTGGTCAAAGTTTGACGAATAGTCCAAATTAACCGATACCCTCATCCAAAATCGGCTCTGTTCTAAAGGCTTCTTACCCCCCACCATTAAAGACGTCAAAGCCCAAGAAACCTTTCTTACCCAAAAATCCAAAGCCCAATCTCTTTTGGCCAGCGCCAAAACTGAAGAAGAATATTTTAAAGTTATGGAGCAGCTCCTCACCTCAAGATCAAAGTTTTCAGTTGCCGACTCCTCTGATGACGATGAAGAAAATGAAGAACCATTTATTTTTCTTGGAGACGAAAATGAAGATGACTGTTTCGAAATCTTCTCTCCAATAAAAGCATTGTAAATAGTTATCATTTGTTTAAATTAAAAAAAAAAAGTAATTTTTTCATTTTATTCTGCACTACCATTATATTTCCAGTATTTTCTTTATGTATGTACCCTCGGGTGGTCCCCTAGACACAAGTGAGAGCGCACATGTCTCTTCACCCAAATTATCTTTGTATTTTAAAGAATATTCAAAGATATCTCCAAAGCTACAGTTTCGCTACAGTTGAGAAGCTACAGTTTCGCTACAGTTGAGAAGCTACAGACTCGCTACAGTTAAAAGATCCATTTTGTATTAAAATCGGGAGGAAGACTTAGACTCCTCAGATTTTTAGAATTCCAATTTTCTTTCTTTCTTTCTCCTCTCTCTCTCTCTCTCTCCCTCTCTCTCTCTGGGAATCAGGAATCCAAAGACGACAAGGAATTTTCCTGTCTTCAGATTAATTTCCCATTTCTTCTATACTTTTCTTTAAAGAAAAATAAAGCAAAGAAAAATCAAATGTAAGATTTGTAATTCCTTTTAAAGTTTGTAATTTTAAAGTTCTGTATGTTTAAATTTCTGCAACTTAATTTCCGCAATTTATTTTAAAGCATTTAAATTTCAGTAATTTAAATTTTATGCATGCTTTGCAGACTGATCTGTATCAGATCTGCCATATAACTGCTACGTTCCTCTGAGGCAACGAGACCTGATCTCTATCCTCAGTTGTATTTTTCTTTTCTCCCTCCATCCAATCAGAGTGCTATTTTTGGAATCCAGATTTAGTACTATCTATGAGCCTATAGATCTGTTGCTAGGCTTGCTTAAAGAATCTAATTAATATTTGGTAAAGCAATAATTAAAAGAGTATATCGGCTGGAAAACTTGAACATGCGGGATATTGATCTGTTCTAAGTCAGATCTGGTTCCAAAGGCAGACTAGTCTCTGCACTGATTAGGGTTCAACAACGCCACGCACCAATTTAATTATAGTTAAAAGCAACCAACCGCGTACCAAAGCAGATCCATTAATTTCTTTTACTTTCATTAAAGTTTCCGATTGTAAATCTTTTGAATTAACATCCTTCCTTCGATCCTATTTCCTTCTGGTATCAAAGCTATAATTAAATTATGTAATATAGTTGAATAGAACCAAATAGGACATCTAATTTCTTTTACAAGAAAAAATAGTAATTTTTTTCTTTTTATTCTGCACTACCATTATATTTCCAGTATTTTCTTTATGTATGTACCCTCGGGTGGTCCCCTGGACACAAGTGAGAGCGCACATGTCTCTTCACCCGAATTATCTTTGTATTTTAAAGAATATTCAAAGATATCTCCAAAGCTACAGTTTTGCTACAATTGAGAAGCTACAGTTGAGAAGCTATAGTTTCGCTACAGTTTCGCTACAGTTGAGAAGCAACAGACTCGCTACAGTTAAAAGATCCATTTTGTATTAAAATCGAGAGGAAGACTTAGACTCCTCAGATTTTTTGAATTCCAATTTTCTTTCTTTCTTTCTCCTCTCTCTCTCTCTCTCTCCCTTTCTCTCTCTGGGAATTAGGAATCCGAAGATGACAAGGAATTTTCCTGTCTTCAGATTAATTTCCCATTTCTTCTATACTTTTCTTTAAAGAAAAATAAAGTAAAGAAAAATCAAATGTAAGATTTGTAATTCCTTTTAAAGTTTGTAATAAAAATAATAATAACAATAATTAATAATAACTAAAATAATAAAGTTAATAAAATTTAATAATAATTATTATTATTATTAATGACATTTAAAATAATAATTATTTGTGATTTGAACAAGGGTAATTTAGAAAATATGAAAAAATTAAAAGGATAGAAAAGTAAACATATGTTTAATTCCTATTCCCATATTTTCATTCCCAACCCCCATGGGAATGAGATTCCTATTCTTTATTCCCAAATTGTGTGGAACCCACACATTTTATTCTCATTCCCAAATTACATTTTACCAAATAAACATAGGTTTCATTCTCATTTCTTCATTCCCATTCCCCAAACCCACAAGTAAACACACTTGAGGTTTTGTTTAGAATTAAAGTAATGTAGTTTTGATGTTATAGTTGTTATAGAAAAAAAATTATAATTATAAAATAAAAATAAATAATACATGGTAAATATAAATTTTAAATAATAATGCTGACAAAATTATTAAAGATATAATAGATTTTTTATTATACGAATTAAAAATCATATCAACATAATTTTTAAAATACAGCAGTTGGTGTTTACCAAATAGTCTAGTACTATATCTTTTAAATTACGGTTGTCCAACATCAATCACAAACACACCCTAAATTGAATACTTAAATAAATTAATCTTGTCTTTTAATAAGTGTTAATAGAGACAGGTCATAACAATTGGAATGTGGTGATATAGGTTGAATAAATTTAATAGTCGAAATCTTTGTCGTCTCTCTAGCACTGGTTTCGTGTACACACACATTATCGTTCTCTAATAAATATATCTTTATTTTAATAAAATAAAAATGTTACTAATAAAAAAATATAAATTTTAATATATTAATAAATAAAAAATAATTTTTTATGTATTAAAATTTATATTTTTTACATTTTAATATGTATTTTTACTTTAATAAAATGAAAATATTCTTACAAGAAAAAAATTATATACGTAAATTATCTAATTAAGAATATTGAGATAATAAAAATTTTTGAGCGAAAATAAAGGGTCTTAATTCAAACATGCGTGAGGAGAATAATGATTGCAAGTATTTAAAAAAAAAACAATTAAAGAAAACATATAGAATGAGTCCCCACTACTCGTCTAGACTAGACTAATCTTTAGATTCGACTCCTAAAGGTCCGACGCCTGTGTCGGAACATTAGGGCTGTCATTTCAAGATTTAGTTACGGTAAAATCTTTTTGCATGTTCGAATAATAAATAAATGGCTTGATAAGAAAGGACAGACTAGAAAGAACTCAGAATTCTCGTCAAACAAGAAAACAACAATTTGTATGAGAAATGATCATTTACATCACTCTTTTAGCTTAAAAAATTGCTTGATAAGAAAGGACAGACTAGAAAGAACTCAGAATTCTCGTCAAACAAGAAAACAACAATTTGTATGAGAAATGATTATTTACATCACTCTTTTAGCTTAAAAAATTGAATTTTTTTTTTAAAGGAATGCATTTCATTTAAATTTAATAAAATGTCATAAAAGTATGTTTGGTATGTAAAATTAAATTAAATTGATTATTAATATTAAATTAGATTAGATCTGATAAAATTTAATCGGATTTTAAAATATTGTTTTATATTTGGTAGAGTATTAAATTTGACTATATTAAATTATATTTAAATGAAATTAAATAACATTTAAGTTGACATTTAAATATAAATATGAACTATTCATAAATATTTAATAATAAATAATTATTAAAATTAATTTAAAAGATAATTAATAAAAACTAAATATACAGAAAATTAGTTACTTGGTAATCATATTATAATGAACAAATATAAATTAGATTAGATTAAATTAAATTAATTAAATTAAAAACTATTTAAATATTTAATTTAATTATTTATTACATATTTTAAATATATTTTATTTTATCAAAAAATTAGCAAATAATATATATAAAAGCAACCAATTCTGGAAGTACTGGTTAATTGAATAGAAAATAAATCCATTTGTAAATTGGGATTGCTAATCCATGATTTTAGAACTAAACTCAAATTTAGTCCCCTAATCTAATCCAAAGTGCAGCTTCCCAAATATAAGATAAAAAATTAACCCAACCCTACACTTAATCCAACTTCCCAAACATGGCCTAAAAATATAAATGTAAGACCGCATCCAACTTAAATACATTATATAGGATAAAATTTAAGATTCAAGCCTAAAATAATGCAACCTCTACCAACAAAACACAAATATATACCTAAACATAAATATATATCTATAGACACTACAAATTTTTAATAATCGAAAGGAAAGAAAAATTCACCCACTAGAACTACTTAAGCACTGGAGTAAATTTATGGGTCTGGCTTAGCTCACATCAATAAATGCAAGTGAAACCCCTTCTAATTGACAAAAATTGACGTGTCACATAATACAAAATAAGACAATACATCACAATATTAAAAACAAAACATAAAACAGTTAACAAAAAAAACCATGAGCACTCAACAACAAAATCATTCTCTCTTAAAGGAATCCTCAAAAAGACTCTTGATGAACTCTCATCGCAATCAATCGTTTTCTCATCCCGGGTAGGGGCGGAGCCATATAAGACTAGAGGGTGCCATGACCCTTGCAGAATTTTAAAAATTTTAGAGTTTATAAATAAAAAATGAAAAGTTAGTGTAAAATGTCCATATTGACCCCTGTACAATTAATGTATGAAGTTTATACATTAGATAATATCGTAATTTTACTGTTAAGTCCACTAATGATAGAATCAAAATAGTAAGAAACAAATAAGCCAGCACTAAATCACTAATATATAATAACATAGAGAGATTGTCAATTTCACCTCTACAGTAATTAACATATATCATTTTTCCCCCTGCTGTTTTTATAATGGCCAAAAACCCCCCCTGATAGTATAAGTTTACAATATTACCCTTATTTTTCAACTACTCTTTTATTTATATTTATTATAAATAAAATAAATCACATGAATAGAAACTAAATAAAAAATTAAGCAAAAAACAAGAAATATATGTTTTGATATGAGAAAAAAATTAATAATAAATTTTTTTCTTGTACTTATTTATTTTGTGAAAATTTTCTTATAAGAAATTATTATAAAATGATAAAAAAAATTATTATAAGAAAATTTGAATGAGAAATAAAAATTTAGTATAAGATAAATAATAAAATATTTTGCCTATACTTTTTACATTTAATTTTAAAATATTACAAAATATTTATTATAAGAAAATGTTCACAAAATAAATAATTACAAGAAAAAATTTTATTATTAATTTTTTTGCTCATATCAAAACATATATTTCTTGTTTTTAATACTTAATTTTTTTATTTAGTTTATATTCATATAATTTATTTAATTTATAATAAATGTAAATAAAGAGTAATTAAAAATAAGGGTAATATTATAAATTTATGCTTCAGGGGGTTTTTGGCCATTATAAAAATAGCAGGGAGATAAATGGTATATGTTAATTACTGTAGGGAGAAAGTGGCAATCTCCCTAATAACATAAAATTGAAGTTTAAATTTGGCCCCCTTAGAATTTTCCCCTAAGCTCTGCCCCTGATCCCGAGCCATCGAAACCTCAATGCATCAACTACTAGAGCCCCTTAACAAATCCCATATATGTATATAATCCCGATATGAATACTGATACAATCCTAATGAGGAAATTAAAACAACACCATCTTTAGCACTGAAAGAACCTCAAGACGGACAGATATACAACATCTAACCACTAAATTCCAACAAATCCAAAAAAAGAAAATGCAAGGAAAATGAATAAAGAGAGAAAGAAAATAGAAAATAAAAGGAAAAAAACATAAAATAAATGGCAAAATGAAAAAGTCATTAATTTTTTTTTTTGAATTAGATGGAATTTTGAAACAGTATTTGAAATGCCATAATCTTTATCGCGTAGCATTCTAGAAATCATTCTTATTTACAAGTGACACATAAGGAGCTTCATTCACATATTTATTGAACAAGCCCAAGCAATAATAAGAACCAATAGATTGATAACTAAAGTTAGTTGGTATGAGTGATTCGACACTCTCACTCCTTAAGAGAGGTTAGAAGTTCAAGTCTCGTTCTCTTATGGAGTCACTAATTTGACCAATACTTTAACTCTTATAGACTAACCCAATAATACGAATTTAAAGATGACTCTCATAATTAGAATTCACTCATGACCAATTTGTGGTTCAAAATGATAAAAAAAAACCAATAGATTGATTAGCCCACACCTTTGAATTGGTTCCCAATATCATGACTTAGCTCTTTCTTTTATTCTCCATCATTACTTACACTTCCTCTGGGTTATGGTGGCCCAACATTTCTGACAACAGTTTTCTGGCCCTGGCGCTGATGGTCCTGAAGAGCTGGCCTGGTATACCCCACAATTTTCTCACAAGTTCCAATCAGGCAGTGGCAACATTTCGAGCACAAAGATGTGATCTCAGCCACTTATCGTTGTTATGGATGCAGCAAATATTAAATCCAAGGTTGCATTTGGGCTGGAGCTGCACACGTCACCAGGTGCAATTCGGAAAAATACAGTGGATGAGAAACAGCAAGCCGTTTGATAAAATTGAAATGCCTCACTGGCACTGCTTTGGCATAATGTTGTACAAGTATAGGCTGTGACAAAAAAAGGTGTACAAGTATAGTTATAGTTCTTTTTTTATGCAGTGTTACCTTAAAAGTTACAGTACTTTAATTTCAAATAGAATTTAAGTCTTTGACATATATAAGATTAGAACTTTTCATGATGTGCCCAATTTTTCATTAGACGACTCATGCACATGAAACAGAAATTTTAAACATAGTTTTCCGATCTTAAAAAACTAGAGACAATAAACTCTAAAAGGACCTTTGTTTCACTACAACTCCTTGAGTATTCTTTTTTAATGAATTTTCGAAATAGACATACTAAGACAACAAAACTGTTGATTTCTGCACCAGGTATGAGTGTAAAATTATTTTCAATGGACAAAGGATCTTAGAAATACATCTATAAATTTTATACAATAATATTTATATAAGTCCTTTCCAAATCTGAAAATTATTTAGCTTTTCGATATATAAAACATTAGTTAAGAATTTCGATTTGTTAGTCCCGGAGCTGTTTCACAGGTCTATAATGTTTGATTTTTTTTTTTATTTCGGAACGCCAAGAAATTTTATGTGTGATGCCTCTAAATTCCTACAGCAACTCTATAAAATTTAGAATCAATACAATTAATATATTAAGAGAAAAAAACTCATGTAGTATAAAGTGGTTTATACTGAAACTGGAATTAGAATATTTAGATTTGGAATGATTTATTCTTATGCTTGAATTGTACTCGTGATTTATATGTATTGGCTTCCGAATGACAATATCATTTTCATTGTTATGTAATTCCCTATGTACATAAGATTATGTCTTGGAAGCTACAAATGGGCTCTATCTGTCTCAACTTTATATTATGGTTCTTTGGGGTTTAGGTAAGATTTTTTAATTGCCTAAAAATCTTCCCTATGTTTTACTTTATGTTTTGACTGCTTTATGTAAATTAATTAATTAATTATTTGATTAAATTGACATGTCTATAAAATTAGATCTTATAAATAATATTAGAGCAGACTCACTAAGACTAACTGTGAGATTCTTGGGAATTTGCATGAATATGATGAAACTACTCTTGGAAGGTGAGGATGAGTGCTTTCATAAAGTCAATTGATGAAATGGCCTGGCATTCTATTTTAACTGCATGGACACGCCCTACAATTAATGAAAACACGGACTACAGAAGAAATCACCACGACTCGGTATAATTTCAAAGCTCTCAATGCAATTTGCAACGGTATTGATCAAAACCAGTTCTGGTTCATCTCAAAATTTGGCTCTGCAAAAGATGCTTCGGAAATTCTTTAAACTACTTATGAAGATACTGAATTGGTGTAACGCTCGAAACTCAATTTCTTACTACTAAGTTTGAAGATTTGAGAATGCATGAGTACGAGACAATTTCTGAGTTTAATGCTAGCCTTTGTGATATTTCTAATGAAGCTTTCGCTTTAGAAGAAACATTTTCTACTGAGCTTATTAGAAAGATTTTGAGATCTTTACCTGACAGGTCTCTTATTAAGCCACAGGCAAAGATATTGACACATTCGCACATGACGGTGTAATTAACTCTCTTATACATCTCATCTGAAAAAAAGGAGAAGAGCATTGCTTTGGAAGCTGAAGTAAAGAAGAAGAATGTTGCTGATTCAGATGATGATGATGTTAACGTTGGTGAATCCCTCCCTTTGTCATCTATGAAGTTCAACAAGTTCTTGAAAAGTATGGGCAAAAAAAGAAGAAATGACCACGAAGGGCTCCAAAACACACAAAAAGGTAAACCTTTTAATAAATTTTTTGAGACTAACAAGTAGTTTGTAATTCAATGTAGAGAGTGTCAAGGTTATGGACATGTTCAAGCAGAATGTGCAAACACTCTTGAAAAGCAGAAAATGATACGCAACATTAGATAGAAAATTGTAGACGCTTGGGTATATATGTATATGTATGTGTGTTTGTGTGTTTGTGTGTTTTTGGCATTTCTTCAACATTATGGGTGTCATTTCTAGATTTAATTCAGATAAAATCTCTTTATTTTATTCAAATTTCATTGAAAACTAATTTTAGTGATTTCTAATAGGAGATCTGTTTGATACTTCAAATTTTATGATTAGTCCAAAGAACATGCAAATCATAGATATAAATAACACCTTTTCGCTGATGACTATTATATTTTTAATCGAATTGTAAATAATTCTCGTTGTGCACATTTGCAAATTTTAAAATTCAAGTTTCGCTTTATACACTTCGTATTGAGTTAAACAATGATGAATAGTGATAAATTATAGCTATATGGTATTGTATAAAGTGCAGACCCCTGCACAAAACAAAAAACAAAAGAAAACCCCTAATAAATGGGTTTAAAAATATGTAATTGGCATGATAAGGAAGGACAGGTTACAAAGGACTAAGGAGCTTATCCAACAAAGATTACTCTTAAGGGTTTAAAAATATATGATTGGCATCTAAGTGACCATTAACAACAATTTTTGGTTTTTTTTTTTGTTTTTAACTTTTGTAAAAACATTGTTAAGTTAGATGAATGATCAATTAATTCAGAAACAATATTTGAAATGCCAAGTGGAAATCGCAAATTGTCCAATGCTATGGGGCTGTGGCTTTTCGAATTTCAAAGTGGCTCAAGGTACTATTTCCGAGGAAAAGCTGCAGATTGCCTCTCATCACCATGAGGAGCCTCATCCCAATTTCTTGCCCAGCCCGAGAGAACCAATTGCTGTTCCATCTTCAGTCTTGTTAACTGATTAGCCCACACTTCTGAATTGAATTCCCAATGTAATTATTACTTAGCTGAGTCCTCCATAATTGCGTATAATTCCTTCAGGTTCCAATGGCACAATACGCTTACAGTTTCCGGCACTGGCACTGAAGATCCTGAAGAGCTAGCCTGGCTACACCCCATGATTTTCTCGCAAGTTTCAATCAGGCAGTGCCTACATTTCGGGCACGAAGAGTGTAATCTGAGCCACTTATCGATGCAACGAACGTGAAATCCATGGTTGCATTTGGGCAGGAGCCGCACAAGTTCACCAGATGCAAATTCTGACAGGCATATAACACATTCCGCGTCCAAGCCTGGAATCTTCAATTCTGCTGAGTATTTTACTACAGGGAAAGTCTTGATTGCATTGTTCTTGATTCCTGATGACTTGACAGATGGGGTCGATGAATTTGCATAAGATTCAGTGGCTGCCAATCTTGAGCACTTTATTAATATATACCTGATGAGAAAATTTAAACCAAGTGAGCAAATTAAGGCACATAAGAGGACTGAGAGTACCAGTAAAACACTTGAATCCAAGTTCTTACTGATAGCATCCGAAGGAGCAGCGGCTGCGATTGGTTGTTGGGTAAGGGGATTTTGTGGTAGTAATTTTCGTAAGTGAAACTTTCCAATAAAATCTTGGGGGAGTTTGGGTGATGAGAAAGAATTTCTTGACATATTAAGAATGACTTTTGTTTGCACTTCTTGCAGATGTTCAGCATACACAGAATACGTATACATATATAAGAAAAAGTTAAAAGGCTTGAACTTGTATTATAATAGATCATCGTTGTTTAATTGAGATAAATACATAATATATCATCATTGTTTAATTGATATAAATACTAATTTATATTCAATCTAGAGCTTCTATATTAAGCTCGCTTTTATTTTGGATACAACAATATATATGTTCATATTATTTTATCAACGATGAGGATCCTCCACTGAGCCTTTGATATACATATAGATGAGAATGCTTTCTAATCGAAGTGGTCCTGTTATCCACTTGCTATGCTAAAACTGTGGCCGTTGCTTTCTATGAATCAACATCAATATCTTCAAATTTTATTACTCTTATCCACTAGCCAAGCAAGAATAAGAAGCTTCCCTATCTGAACAGACATTGAAACCCACATTTATCATTTGTAATGTGAAGAATGAACTTATAGAAACCTGTGAATCAGACTCAATTATTCAAGGTTTGTTGATCAGTAAAATGTACTCAGCACATAGGAACTGATTAACATTAGTTGCTGTAGGAAATTGCAATGCTTAGCACATACGGTTAAAAAAACATGCTTGATCATCTAGAACTATCCTTGTAGTAATTTTTCTTTTTTACTTGCTATCAGTTACATTTCTATAACTGCTCAGTAGAAAGCTCGGAATCAAGATAAAATCATGCATGGTCTAATATATCTTTGTTAAATAATTAGCATGCCATACCAATTCCAACAGGCTCCATGTATACCAATCTTTTGCATTTTGAAAGTCCTTTTTTCTTTTTTCTTTTTAACTTTTACCTCTCAGAATTTGAACTCAACTGATCAACTAAATAAAACTGGTGAAACCCACTCAATCAAGTCCCTTGGGACTGAAAATCTTGTGAATTTTCAGTCGAACCTTTCTATCACAGAATCTGAGTATAGAAAAAGTTCTGGTTATATTGGATTTGCTCTTTGTTTTCTTGTGCAATGAAATCAGGCAGTGATCTTGTTCGCTCTGCAAGCAGCTAGTATACTTTCGCCGCAATCTAAAAGATTATAAAATTAATTTTAGCCTCTTCTTGTGGCTCAGAATTAAAGCAATAATATCTCATGGATCTTCAAAGTAATATCTAATATATAAATCCATAAATGGAAAGGTTAATGATTTGATCCCAATCTATCTTTGAACAACCATATAAATTATAATGGCTTCAATTCAAAAGCATTTCTACACCAATGATAATTAAAGACTATAGTAAACCTTTGCTTTTTCTCTAATAATATAAATTAATGAACAACAAGTTTTCTCTAGAAAACAAGTGGGGACTCAATGCTTCATTCTCTTTACTTGTTTAAAGCTTTCATTATAATAGTGAACTACATAGATTTGGCTAAACTTAAGGCTAAATAAGAGAACATTTATTTATTTATTTATTTGTTATTTTTTGCTAGAAGCATCACTACTTAGATCCATATCTTGTTTATGGGCCGGACTTCACTAAGTTGTTTTCCCTTGTGCTCTCCAACACACACACACGGACATATCATATATATGTAGTCGCTTTGCTCATATTAAACAAATGTGATATTGCACATTCAATTCAACTTAATCACATACATTTTAGGTTAATTAGTTATGATCTTGGCCTTGTAGTTCAAAAGAAAATGGTATGTCTATCAGTATCTGTAGATGAGAAATTTAGTGATATGTTGATATTGTCATATAGTTTCAAAAGCATTAATTAGTTTCCCAGGATTAAATTAATGTTGGGCTGCTTTTAGTAATTGATTGAAACAGATAGGAGCGTTCAAGACTTGAGTTCATTGTTCATAGCATTCCCAAAGCGACGGACACGTGGAAGATTATGAGACCCTTTAAGGATGAAAATAAGATGCTTGACGATAGATGACGGCTTATGATGAAGAACACCGACAAATAAAATGGCCAAGTAAATAAATATGTTCATGACATAATTAGGAGCTAGAAGCACATTTTAGGTAGGATTTACTTCTCATATTGAATTAGGAATTTTGATGAGTGAGAGTATGGAGTGGGAGTGGGAGTGAGAGTAAATTGTTTATTTACACTGAAATAAGAGTGTGGAATAGGAATTAAAATTCTATTTATATGTTTACTTTGTCTTGAGTTGGTAGTGAATTGTTTCAGATTATAGTTTTTATCTTATTTAAAAAATTATATTTTTTAATTACGAAATGAATAACAAAATATTTGTAAAATAAACTATTTATTTTATTATTAATTTTAATTATATAAATTAATAATAATTAATAATATTCTTAGTTATGTAAATCATAATTTTTTATTAATTTTAATTTAATTATGTAAATTAATATTATTGATAAGAGAAACGGATGAAACATCATTATTAATAAGATAGTACAAAATTAATATATTTTAGAATAAATTATTTATTATTATTAATTATATAGTAACATTAAATAGATATATAATAATATTATTAATTCTCCATGAATATAATAATATCATTTAAAAATAATTTTAAATTAGATTAAATAAGTTATAAATTTTAACTAAACATAATAATATTATATTTAAATAAGTAAAATATTACTATTTTTAATTAATGTAATATTATTAAATAATATTGCAATAATATTATCTAAATAAATATAATATTATTATTTTTTAACAAATATAATTATATTATATTTAATAAAAGAAGGATTAAAAAAGGAAGATCCCACTCCTATCTCTCCCATGGAACTAAGAATCTCACTCCACACTCAAAAAATGAGAGGGACCCATGGAGTGAGACTCTCACTTCTCTTCTTAAATACAAGTAAATGCTGGAGTGGGAGGAATCTACATCCCTACTCTTACTCTAATGTTATGTTTACTTACTAGAATAAGAATATCGAATGTAGTAATTATATCATTAGAGTATTCTCTCAAGTTACTAAGGGTGTGCTTGGTAACATTTTTTTTTTGGATTTTTTTGTTTTCCAAAAAAAAAAACATAAAAACTTTTTTGATAAGGTCATTTTCCAATAGTTACTACAAATTTTGCAGAATGAAATATTTTTGTTCTTTACGTTTTGTGAAAAAAAAGCCAATTCTTGAATTTGTTTTCAAAACCGAGAACAAAACAAAAAGGACAAGGGAAAAAAGTTGGAGTTTGGCCACCACTTTATTCATTATTAATTCTTTATTTAATTATTATTTTATTTTATTAATAATTCCTTATTCAGTTACTTTTTTACCTTATCCCTTCAATTTCATTTCTAGGATTCTACATCTTATCTCTTCACTGTAGCCATTGCTTCTATCTTAATGTTATTTTGTTATATGCTAATTAATTCTACTTTTGTTATTTTATTTTTCACTTTTTTTTTTATTTTTTTAAACTTAATAAATTATGAGAAGGTTTTTAGAAAATTATTAATGTTGTATGAAACTTGATTTTATTTTGATTAAAATTATAATAATAAAAGATTAAATGTATAAAAAAACTGAAGAAAATTAATTTATAAAAAATTATATATTTTCATTAAAAAACCAAATACATTTTTATTATTTTTTACATGTTTAGACAAAACAATTGATTATTTTAAGAACAAACTACATACAAATTTTCATTTTAAAAAACATCATTCTTCTTCTCTAAAATAAGAGCAAAAAATGCTAGTTAAAAACATTATCAAACACACCTAAGTTCCCAAGTACTTGGCTGAATAGTTTTTAAACAATTTTATTTAGTTAGTTCAAATCCTAATTGAGGATGGAGGCGGGAATCTAAAAAATTTTCTCCTCTACTAAAACAATTACAAAAATATGAGTGATGATATGCTCACAGAGTTATAACATGTCTCCAATTAATGATTGTCATATGTTCAGTAAAAATTGACTTTTATATTATCATTGATAAGGTGATTTTACTAAAGAATGAATGACACATTTTACGTTGCATTATTAATTTGTATGCAAGCTTATATGCATAGTGTTGTTGGTGTCGATTAGTTGCATACTTTGTGTTGAAAACAAGAGATTTGAGATTCAACTCACAGAGAGTGGATTAGATATCCTTTCTGTAAATAATAAATATTAAAAAATTTCATGCATATTAGTATTCTTTTTGAAAATAAAAAATTCATTTCGAAATTTTGTTCATTACACTACTAAATACTAGTCATAATAAGCTTAATTTTAACTTAAATCCTGGTACTCAGTCTCGTAATTCAACTTGTGAAGCCCATTTGTGCGTTAAAAACCACAAGTGGCCCATAAAGAAACCTTAAGCGGCCCATGCCCACAAAGAGTAACGAGAAGCCATTGCAGTGGATCACCTGTGCTAACGTGGCAAGATCAGACGGTGATAATAAACAATTGACAGTAGCTGATCAGTCATACCACCCACAGCTAATGGCCCCCACATTCTCAGAGTTCCTTGATTAACAAGGAGGAGGCCCCCTCTCAGTCTCTCTTGTCTAAGTTGTCTTCGTGTAAAAGGAGATAAACCAATCAAAATTCAAAGCCCCCACTATCATCATCAACCATCATCTCCTTTTCGAGGCTTCACCGACGGGTAAGCGGAACTCAAAAACCTCGTTTGCTTTTGCAATTTTTTGCAATTTTACTGTACGAAACAAAAACCCATTAAATAAAATTAAAGAAATAGAAACTACCTACTAAATTTTAAACAAAGAAATCATAGACCCAGTTGTTAGATTTTCGTTTTGATGTATTTTTATTGATCTGTATGCTCTAGTATCTGTGTCAATGACTGCTAATTTGGAGTGTTAATTGCTCTCGGTAGATGTTAATATTAGTTTTGGTTATTTTCTTAATACCTGTGAGCCTTTTTTTTTAATTGCAGTGGGATGACCTTCAGTGGAGTTATAAACGGTTCTATTCTCGATTTTTCTTAAAAGGTTTGTGCCATTTATAGTTAAATTTTACAATATGGCATCATCTCATAACATGCACTCCGAAGCAGCGAAAATGGAACAAATTATCACTGAATTCTATACTAAAAGCCTGCATATAATACTTGAGTCGAGGTCTCCTTATATGTCGTCGCGTAATTTTAGTGGTGAACAAGCTTTATCGTCTCCGTCTTCGTCGACCTCGTCTTCATCTAGTGTGAGGCCGAGAGATAGATGGTTTAATCTAGCGCTTCGTGAATGCCCTGCTGCGCTAGAGAATCTTGATTTCTGGCACCAGAGCAATTTGGAGCCAATGGTGGTTGATGTGATTTTAGTGCAGAGGCCACTTGATTGGGACCCTGTGAATCTTTCCCCCAAAAGTGAACTTGTTAGGAATTTGTCGTCGAAGGAACGGTATCCATTTTGTTGGAGTTCAGATCAGGAGGAATGTGGGAGTGAGGCTAAGAGTGAAAAGATTGTGGAGAGATGGGTAGTTCAATATGACAGTAGGAAGGTGAGGGATGCTAGTTCTGGAAGTAGAAGATCGAGCAGTAATACTTTGCATAATGTGTATAAGAAATCTATATTACTTTTGAGGTCATTGTATTCAACTGTTAGGCTTTTACCAGCATATAAGATTTTCCGTGACCTCAATTCATCTGGACAAATTCTCACATTTAGCCTAGCTCATAGAGTATCTTCTTTTGTTGAGCCTTTCACTCGTAAAGAAGAGGCAGAATTCCAGCGATTTGGCTTCACCCCTGTCGATACTTCAAGTGGTAGGCTTTGCATTTCAGTGTTGTATCGTTCATCAATCTCGGAAGTAAGCTCTGAGCCATCAACACCTATGTCACCACAATTTATACCAGATTATGTTGGCAGCCCATTAGCAGATCCTTTAAAGAAGTTTCCCTTTCTTCCCGTGTCACATGGCTCTCCGTCGTCTCTGCCCTTCTCAAGACGGCATAGTTGGAGTTTTGACCATTACAAGCCTTCCCCACCTTCAGTTTCTTTCTCACCATCACCCACCCATTCAGAACCTCATCTTTCAATTTCTAACATGAACTCTCGCCGTTTCCATCCAATGAGCTTGCCTCCTCATCCACCCGAAACATCTCTAGTTCATAAGAAGAATACAAGTTTTGACGAGTACTGTCCCTCTCCTAACTTTACACCCTCCCCATCCCCATCACCACCCATTTATATTCCTGGAAGTCATCCATCGAAGAGTCGTAATCGATCTGACTGTGCTCCATCCAGTTTACCTGCTACTAAGCTTGCAAATTCCCCTGTATTGTCAAGCAGGCAAACTCTTTCTCCAACTCCTCCCATTAAAATCACAAGATCTGGTTCATCGAAGATTGATAGAGGTATGGGTCCAACTCAAACTGGTGCAACAATTGACAAGGTATTATGTATGCTCATCAAAGTGATATTCTATGTCAGATGTGATTGCTTCATTTATAAATCCTTTTTCATTTTATTCTTGTCTGCTGTAGTTACTAACTCTTGGGAAAGATGACTCTAGAAGGTTTTCTGGGGTGAAGTTGTCATCCCACGGCTCACCACAAATCTCAGTTTCGAGAAGCTCCAGCAGGTCTTTCCCAGATGATTTTGATGATGAGTTTCCCTGTCCATTTGATGTCGAGGATGTTGATGTGACAGAACCTGGCAGCAGGTATGTTAAAATTCATTAACTTAAATTCTACCTTTAGTTTACTTGTTTTCTTTCTAAATGACACCAAAGTTTTGGTGAATGTTTCGACCTCGTTCTGTAAGTTGACACTGGATCAAGGAGCTTCTTTGGAAGAACTCCCACATTCCCTTTTCTCCCTAGAAATCTAGTTCACTTCAGATCAACAATAAAAGATAGAAGATACATTATCAAACTGTAGTTTTTGGCATTCTGGATAGGTTGTTCAGGCATGATTGCTAAAACTGCAAATTGATACGTGAGAAATGTTTGCAAGGAATTGATCATTTTATCTGTTCTGTTTCTACTTTCAGTTCTTAGTTTGAACTTCTCGATTTGATTACTCTGTTTACTTTTGTTTGTTGAGGTATTGACATTTCTAAAAGAGCTAGGTTCTGATTGTAAATATATGATGATAAATGCTGTATTTCTACTCCTAAAATGAAGTTGTACTGGCTATTTGTTCACTATACGATTAAGGGTTTAGCGTTGATTATGTTTGATCTTTACAATTCTATGAATTTGCACATCATTGAGGCCACAAAGATTTTGATCTCTGCTACTATTCAATATTGTTTTATCATTTTTTGGAGTGTTATTGAGTTGGATCATCTGAAATCTATGCTTGTGTTTTAATTGGCTAATGGAATGGGTGGGGCTTTGGCGTGTGGGGGCTGGGTTTCAGTATAGAGGTATAACACAAGAAGATAAGAGGAGAGAGCAGAGAGTTACAAACTTGTTCAGTTGTGTTAGCTTTTGAAAATGTAGTATTGTAATTTAAAGGTCTTTACCTGGTGTAATGGTGAAGTCCTAAACTGATAAATGCTAGTGCTATGTTTATATGATCATATCTTCAAAATAGTCAATATATTGACCTTATCAGTATTGTAACTGTGTGGGGTATAATGACCTTATCGGTTTGTAGCTGTGGGTGTAGGATATTCACTTTGACTTGTGCCATCTTTATGACTGCGCTGAATTTCTATGGTCAAAGATGTTGAATCTATCTGTGCTACTTGTTTGTTTAGTAATTGAATGGCCAAAGGCCCTTCACTTTTCTAGATTGCTAGTAACTAAGTATGTCCATGTCCAAAAACAATATACGAGTTGCATTAATGAAAGAGTGAAACATGGATGCACACACTTAGTGTGGAGAGTATAATAAATATAGATTTTATTGAAGTGATGCTAGGCTCACTTCCCCAGAATAATCCTGAATTCTGTAGTTTTGAAAAATGAAACCAGGTTATGGTCATGGTTTTTGATGCTCTGCTTTCAGGGATATTTGTTGCTATTCGTTGTTAGATTTTCTCTTAGTAATTGCTTGCTATGATTGAGTACGTTTATATGGTCAATAGTGTGAAACAATTTTCATGGGAAGGTGATGACATGAGAAATTAAGAAGCTTTATGAAGCCAAATGATGCTGGAGATAATGCAGGTTATTATTAACAATCGCGACTTTGTGAAAATATGTGTTCCAAGATGAGATTAAACCAATAAATTGTGTTGGCATGGATTCATTTTTCTTTCTTTCTTTCTTTTTTATTACCCAAAATGCAAATTACAGACGGTGGATTACTTTCCTTGGTAGTGCTTTATTTGATGTTTTAACTCCTCTTTTATAAGTTTACGCAATTGGACTAACTAATTTACGTTATACCATAGCAGAAGAATTTTGATTGTTATGGTCTTATGTGGCAATTAAGGCTTTAAATAATGGTTTTATGTGCTTGGAGGAAGAAAAGTAGTTTTATTATTTCAAGAATAATGGCAAATTATCATAACATGTATGGAAAAAGGGATTCAGAGAAGTAATTTTTATGATTTGTAGAATTTAATTTTTTCTTAAAATCTAGCATCAGAATTTGATGACATGAAATTTGTTTTCTTGCTGTAAGATTTTCAATTCTGTTCCACTGATGGAAAGTCGTGCATCTCGCAGACATGAATCTTTTGATCAACAGGGACCTTTGAGTGAGCCACTTGAGCCTGGAGGATTGTTTCCAATCAGGAAATCCCAAGATGCTGCTGTTGGTGCTCTTGTGTGCATGTTAAAGAAAGCTCCACCACTTCGTCAAGACTTGTCCAGCTCAATAAATTCATCAGACGCCACCAGACCTGAGATATGGAGAAATAGCAACCAAGAGTCTAGTCAGATATCTGAGGCACCTTCAGGTCAGCATGCTGCTTCATTGAGTGTTGCATCTTCAAGTCTTGTTGCATCTTCAAGTCTTGTTGCATCAAAGACTACAGCTGATGCATTAGAAGAACTCCGGGGATACAAAGAGATGAAAAACTTGTTGCTTAGTCAAGGTGCTAGGTCCCAATCATTGGCCAATTATGCTTCTACATCATAATCTTCCAACAGCGATTTAACTGGGTTTTATGCTAATGTTGTTAATATTATCCTTTGTAAATATGTACAGTATATGGTTCAAGGGGTGGTTCCGTGCTATAGAGCCGAAATGTGTTTTGTCGGCAATATATATACATAAGGTAATATAAGATCTATGTGGAGGTTCAGCTCATGTTATAAAGAAAGGTTTATGTTGGTTTATAACTTTTATGTACAAAACAACTATTGTTAAATAACTGAGTAAAACGTTTGGACTTTGGCTCATGGGTGAAGGTTCAAGCAGCCGGTTATATGTTATTCTTGATCTTCCATCTGTTTATGTTTCTAGTTATCAAAATCTTCAATGCTATGCTTGTGAACTATAGATTTTAAGCATTTATGTAAATATTTGGCTTAGCAATTTTTGGCTTAACATGTTTAATCGAATTAGATTATATGCTCTGTTGCCTTGATCAAATATTGTTTTAAGTTGGGTGGGGATTTCACTGGAAAGTGAAGCTCTCCTTTTGCTGAAATGAGGACAAAAGTTAAAATACAGAAAAGTACAAGCTGCAATTATTAAAAAAAAAAAACGATGCATTTAATAAAACGAGAACCTTTCTGTTGGAAAAGTTATTATTTTATCAATTGTGACATGATCTTATCAACATACTAAAGAAATCTGCATAAGAATCATCAAGTATAATGTTGCCTCCACAATCATGAATGAATTGGCGACTGCGTGCCAAAAGGATGTAAGTATGCTGTGTCTATAGCAAGTTTATTTGATGGCGGAGTACTAATTTCTATAGAGGATTAGCATTTCTACAGAAGGCATAGTTAATGGGAATTGTTTGTAGAGGACTCCACCACCACTCGATGTCTAGTCAATTAAGGGAAAGCCATACCTAATATTCCCACCAAGTCCCACCACTCGTATATTAAAGCAATTCTAGCTAGTCTTGAGCTTGACTTAAAAAGGAAAGTTCTACTAAGATGTTTGAGAGTTTCTTGGTGATTTCTTGAGATTGACTTAAAATGAAAACTCATTTTTTTTTCATAGATTAAAAAAAAAAGGAGAAGGTGATGTTTACTTTCTTTGGCTGAATTCTAAAAGAAAATGAATTTAGATTAAGTTTGAATTGATGAAAACATATATTTAAACGGCACTTCTATTTTAAACATAATTATTTTTATGGTGAGAATCTTTGTCCCTCAAAATAATATGATGAAAGAGTAAGAATTTGTTAAAAAAAAAATAAAATGACAAAAGTTGGTAAATGATTCTGACTATGAAGTCCATTGGGGGGACTTAGCATAAGATTTTTAGGTATCCAACCCAAAAGACTAGTCTTTTAGGTGGAGTGACCTACCACCTTATAAACCCAAACATCTCTCATTTACTAGCCAATGTGGGACACAACTCAATAATCACCCCCTCGGACGAAACCACCGTCGAACTCCGGTCCTTTCGTCCGACACACCTGAGTTGTTCCACCACCACATTCCGGCTACTAGGGTCTAGCTCTGATACCAATTGTTGGGGGGACTTAGCATAAGATTTCTAAGTATCCAACCCAAAAGACTAGTCTTTTAAGTGGAGTGACTTACAATCTTATAAACCCAAGCATCTCCCCTTTACTAACAAATGTGGGACACAACTCAATAAAGTCTTTTAAAATCTCTAATGAACTAATGTCTTCGTTTTTTTATTAAAAATAAAATTTTATTTCGAAAAATTTAGGATCACAAAGAATTCAAGATTTCAGCTGGGAAGTCCTCCAATCAAACCACTGAAACACAAACCCTTATAAAGTAAGTTTGGCTAAACTATGAGCCGTTTGATTAGCAGTTGCATATACTACCCATAAAATTTCTTTTAAGTATATTGTTTTTTTTGGGGGGGGGGGGGGGGGAACTGGGGACATTGTTTGGGGTTGAAGATAATGTAAATAAAGCAACGAGGCCTTTTAAGGATTTAATTGGAAAGAATTCACCGACTGATTTAATTGGAAAGAATCCACCGACATCACTCAATTATTTATGGCAAGTTGCACTTACACTGATTGGCGACAATCAGATTTTCTCCATGACATGCATGTCACAGGGCCAGACCAAAAATCAATCAGCTGTATGTTAATGACTCTACCTTATGGAACTTTTAATATATTTTTCTCCTTTAAATACCCTTCAATTGAAGTAGAATAAGTTATGCACACATTAGTTGATGTTCAAAAAAGATAAATTTCATTTACGTGTGCTGCCTTTCCACTTTGGCATGGTGTTTCAGCTTGCTTTTGCTTGATTCTGATAGTTGCTTCGCGCATTCAAACGAGACAGATCGTCTAGCCATAAAGTCACAGCTTCAGGAGCCACTTGGAGTTACAAGTTCATGGAACAATTCTGTAAGCTTTTGCCAATGGACAGGAGTGACCTATGGTCATCGACACCAGAGAGTCACAAGTTAAATCTGAGAAACCAAAGCATAAATTAGGAAGTTTCTTATCTCCTTATATTGGGAATCTCACTTTTCTCAGGTTTATCAATCTGATAAACAACAACTTCCATGGTGAAATTCCAAATGAAGTTGGTTGTCTTTCTAGAATTTGAGTCTGTTCCTCACCATGGACAAATAGCTATTCCTCCAAGAGAGCCATTCATGTGACCAACTGTGAATGCTTCTCTAGAATTCAACAGAACGCCTCAGTTTTGGACTCAAGTGGGGTCAGATACACATGTTACCTTAGCAGAGGTAATGACTCTCCTACAACACCAAAATCAGAATGCGCAAGATATGAAATATTCTCTTCTACCCCCATGTCTAGAAGAGATCAAGCATAAGCCTTATCTCGAAAGCTACCGCTGTTCACAATTTATCTTGTTCGAGGTGTGGAAGGGCAACCCCAGAGAACATATCAGCCATTACATTGACACTCTTGGCCAATATGCTATTGACCCAAAGCTTCGATTGCGAGAATATTCCAAATCTCTCAGTGGTCATGCTTATACTTGGTCCATCAATTTGAAAGTTGGTTCGATTCGCTCTTAGAGTGAAATGGCTTCTAAATTTTGCCAGAGGTATTTCCAAACTGAAGACCAGATAACTATGGAAGACTTGAATGCAGCTCTTCAAGGACCTAAGGAGGGTTTAGTAGACTATTTCAAGCGTTTCAGAAACTTGGCTCTGGATTGTTATCAGTCCAAATCAAAGGAAGAGTTAGTCCATATATGCATTGATAATATGGTGAATAACCAGCGAGTGTTCTTGAAGAATCACGGCATTTTAACTTTTAGTTTGCTGCTAGAAAAGGCTAGCAGAATTGTTCTATCCACGAGAGCAATACCTACTTTAAAAAGGTGGCAGGCTCCTCAAGCTGCCATAGCGGAAAGACGTTTCCAGCCATAAGAAAAGAATGCCAAGAAAGGAGGCTCTGACATGTTCCAAGTTGCCTTACATGGAAGAAGAATTTGAAGCTATTGTGGATCGCTAATCATGGATAGAATACTGAAGCTATTCAAACAAACAAGACCGTTGAGTGAAGCAAAACATAAAAATCCAAAGCTTTGTCGTTTACATAAAAAATTTAGTCATCTTATAGCGCATTGTCGCCATATCTTCAGACTAATCAAGGGAAAAATTGCACATGGATGATTACAACTTCAAGGGAGGGAACAAGATATAGATATGAACCTACTACCTCACTATGGTGATCGAGTAGCTACGATGATTATTGCTGAGTCTATTACAAATAATGATGATTCAATGACAAATGTTATTATCGAGAAGCAGAAGGCTGAACATGAAATCCTACCTGATAATGATCTTACAGTACGTGCTCTCCAACATAACCCCAAGTTGGACATGGTCTGGAGGCATGTGTAGTAGCTATCAAAGCATTAATAGGGGTTTCTACGATACGGACCAGAGTGCTATGCTGCGGAAACAGAAGTCAATCGAGCTTATCTCAAATCTACCAAAGCAGTCATCTTTTCTGATAAAGATATTGAGGTAATAAATCCTAATTACGGACGACCATTATTTCTAGAAGTTGAGATCAATGGAGTTTCGGTCAGCAGAGCTTTAGTGGATATAGGTTCCTCCATCAATATTATTTCTAGAACGGTGTTGGAAGTGGCCAAAATACCTACCAAAAAAACATTTCTGGCCCAAATGTTACTATTTTTGAATTTGGAAATCTGTCTGAATCTATAGAAGGATGTATTCAATTGGATTTGAAAGTCGATCCTCTTCGACCTTTAACTGTGTTTCATGTGATGGATGTTGAAACTTCATATCACCTTTTCTTTTTTTGGAAGGCCTGTTGATGCCGAAATCCGAACCAGTTGGTTAGTGACTCAATTTCGGATCTCTGCATCAGTATTAAATTTGTTTGGTGGGAAGCTGCTGGTTGATCTCCAAGAATATTCTCTGACTATGAGCAGAACATTCATGAGCATATAATCTTCAAGCTGACAATCAATAAGTACCTGAAATTACAGAGAATGGTCAGAGGTGCCGGAAGTTTTTCCGGCGTAAACCCTCCAACGCTCAAGTCAGTTATGTGGTTTACAGGAAAAACCAAATATGCCGTTTCTCATATGGCTTAATAAACATTGCTTTAAAACCAAAAGTTTTTTGAATAATTTACAGAAAAGTAAAGTAGAGTATCCCGAAAGGATTTCTCCGTGAGATCAAGAGAAAAAGAGCCCTCCACATGGCGTAGTTTTCTCGGGGTTTTTATAAACACCCCACACCCATGACCTTAGATCGTGACAATAACCATTAATTGATCAAATTTGTGCCCTGATTTTTTGGAGGAGCTTTGTGGTGGTTTATTTTAACTGAGTCTTGATTCCTGGTCATCACCTGGTCAAGGTGATCTGCTCAAGCTCATACCACCTAATCGAGGTCATCTGCTCAAGCTCATACCACCTGGTCGAGGTGATCTGCTCAAGCTCATAGCACCTGGTCGAGGTGCTCTCTTCAAGCTCATGGCACATGGTCAAGGTGATCTCCTCAAGCTCATAGCGAATGGTCGAGGTGGTCTGCTCAAGCTCATAGCACCTAGTCGAGGTAGTCTGCTCAACCATTTGCTCACTTTCACTTGGAGGAGATCATGGTCGCTCTATTTAATTCCTCAAACAAGGCCCTACTCAAATAAACACAAGATGTTACTCTCTACATGTCATTAGTGTGTGAAACGAAGAATCGGAATGAAACCAATCCGCATTGCTGCCAATCTTACCCCATTCCATTATGAAGAAAGTCATATGGTAGAGGCTCGATTCTACGTATTATCCACTGAAGGAGAAGGAACGATTGCTGCCATGCTGCAACGGCTGAAGCTTTTGAAAAACACGCAAAAAGCCAAAAAACTAATCACAAAAGCTTATCGAAACAAAACGCAAGCTGGATTTCTTAAAAAGTGCTCATTCCGACAACTAAAAACAAAAACTCAAGTTACTTTAGTTTGTGGGAAGTAAGTTCTACCTAATGGGAAAGTGGTGTACCATTTATGACGGTGTATGGGACCTAGTTCTTTTCTAAGAAAAGGTCCAACATAAATAGCCTACCATCTTTGTGTGCAAATACTGACCTAGGAGCAGAAGGAGAATTCCAATTAAAAACAGTCGAAGAAAAAGTATCATTTGCACCCAAATGCATGTAAGGCGGTTCCACAGCTATCAACGAGGAGTTAGAAGAAGTGAATCTCAACGATGAATAAAACATATAAAATGTATCTCAATTAGCTCAAATCTGACTGAGAATGAGAAGAAGGAGTTGGTCTAATTACTAAAAGAGTATCACAATATACTTGCATGGAACATGCCAGGTTTGGACACATCTATGGTCTGTCATGCGCTCAATGTAGACTCAAATTGTAAGCCAATAAAACAAGTGAAAAGGAATTTCCATTCAGACAAGATAAAAGAGGAGATAGGGAAACTGTCGAATTCGTTAAGCCAATCAAGCATCTTACATAGTTGGAAAATATTGTACGTGTGAAGAAGAAAAACAAATAGATTAGAATCTATATGGATTTCTGAGACTTAAATAAAGCCTGCCCAAAAGACGAGTTTCCTCTGCCCAACATAGACATGCACATAGATTTAACTTCCGGTCATAGACTGCCTTCATTTATGGATGGATTCAGTGGATACAACCAGATCAAGATCGTGCCAAACAATGCAGAAAAGACTGCTTTTCATACACCGGTAGGTAATTTTCACTACACTGTAATGCCTTTTGGTCTTAAAAATGCAGAAGCCACATACCAAAGGGTCATGATAGCAGTGTTCCATTATATGATGGGAAAGAAGGTAGAAGACTATGATCTTGTGGTTAGATCTTATACGAGGGATGCCCACTGGTTAACTTTAAAGAAAGAATTTGGTCGATGCCTCAAGTATAATCTGAAAATGAATCCCAAGAAGTGTGCCTTTGGTATGTTAGTTGGAAAATTTCTTGGACTTCTAGTACATCAACGCGGATTAATGTTTATCCAGCCAAAATCTAGAATATCACTTCTAAGAAATCAGGAGTTGAAAAGTTGAGAATTTTAATTGTGAAACTATCTTATATCCGTCGATTTATTTATTGATTCCTTTAGTTGCTTTTATTTATTTATTTGAACCATATACGAAACTTAAAGTGGGAAATGTCAACCATATACGAAACTTGAAGTGGGAAGTGTCAATCTCATAATATTATGGATTCTTCATTGATATTGTTTGACATGTAACTTGATTCGATGGACATATTACTATTAACAAATTAGTGGCTTCTCCTCACCAAATGATGAGCACTTCTCTTTCAGAGTCGCTTTTGAAGATTGATCTTGATATTTCCTGGGAACAGAATCTTCAGAAGTAGTTCCGAATATAGAAGTTTCTTCTTTGGTACCAAGAACATTATGCAATTCCGAGTTACTTCAGGAAGATTTCAAATGTGAGTCTATTGATCAAAACGATATTAAGTCTAATAATTGAAAAAAAACACCTATGTTTTAACTTTTTCAGTTTTTAGTCTCTTTCTTAACACGGCAACTAGGTTAAAAGTAGCATGGTTTGAACTTTGAACAATTTGAAGCTACTTATCTGAGGTTACCTAGGATTCCATAATTATGGGAAGTTGGCTATTCTCATTTCTCAGCACTAAGGAATTTAAGCATAATCAATAAAGAAACCCACTTGAGAAATATTATCGTCTTGCAATATAGATGATTTCAAATGGACCAAAATCTTTGCACTAAAATCAAATTGATTAAGTGATCATTTCATTGATTATGTCAACAAGATGAATAATTTTCATCGTCTCACTGATGAACAATTCTTCTTTCCCGCACTCTTTTGGAGACTCACAATCTTCCATTAACTAGTCACCATGCTTAAAATAAAAAATGCCAAAAAGGAGTAAAATAATAATTTACTTGTCTAATTTCACCACATTTTCAACTAATTAGTCTCTTTTACTTGTGGCAGTAATTAACAAACACATTAAATCTTCTAATCGAGAATTGGCCCAAATAAAGAACTTTAATTGAATTAGTTGATTTTTCTCTCGAGCAAGATTTTTGTTTTTATCCAAAATGTGACTGTCGCTTTTTCTATTTTTAGAAAATACTGAATTTGTCAGCATACCATTCCTAAATCTCCACAACGTTTAGGAAGTAAAATATTTTCTGTACCAAACAAATACATCCAAAATGTTAAAAAGAGGAGTCCTAATCTCACCAACAATATTTATTACATTTGAAGTAATGCTTTTCATAAGCCTTCAATATCCTTCTAACAACCCATTTTTTGCAATCAAAATTCTATTGTATTGGAAATTACATAAAAGTAAAAATATGAATTTAATTAAATTAAAATGTCTTTACAAATCATGAATTTTTTTTAATCCTAATACATGACACAATTAATTTTTATTGAAAAAATAAAAATAATTTGGAATCAATGAAGAAATAAATTAACTGGTAATTATTTTTATTATGAAAAAGTATGTTTACAATTTTAATTAATTTATTCTAAATGATAGTAAAATCTAATTAAAACATTATTATACTTTTATGTCTTTTTTGTAATTTCATTAAAGAAAGAGCTATAAATACAAAATGGAGTTTTTTAAGAGTTTCAAATAAGCTCTGCTCCGATGTTGCATTCTAATATCACAATGAATGAGTCCTTCAAGTTCATCCAATAATTGAACTTTGGTGGACTTGCAAATGGCAATGGGCTGGCTATTCTACGGCTATTGTGTGGGGATGTCAATACCCATACTCATGCTCGTTTTGGCAGATGACTTTTTCCGTCACTGACACTTATTCATTGTGGGCTTGAATAGGTATAGTTAGGAATTCTCCGATAAAAATTTTATTTGTTAACATCTATATATGTTTATCAAAGCGAAAAATGATACCTTAACTATTTAACTCTAGATAAACATATAGTACATTAATTTAAAAATAATTTTAAAAAATAAGTTGATGATTATTAGGTTCAACTTTAATCAATGTGTTATAGATGAATAAATGTTTGGATCGAAAATAAAAGTCTCTGCTTTGGCATTTCCTTGTCCATTATTCATTCCTTTCAACTAACCCAAATTTAAACATTATTATATTGTCATTTGTTTTAGATTAGGACAATATTATAGATAGTCTAATAAACGTCTAATCCATTAAACAATTAAAATCTCTAAGTAAATTGATGTACTTATATTTTATATATGTTTAATATTTTTTAACTTAATTTTATTCTTAGTTTTTATTTCATTATATTAATTATTGTCTTAATTCTATGTTTTTGTTTATGCAAGTAATATCTAAATAAAGAGAGCTAAAAGAGAAATTAAATCAAAATATTTAAGAAAAAAATTTGCTTGAAAGAATAAAAAAATAAATAAATTTAATTGAAACAACTCATGGAACATGCAATTTAATTATCCATCATGCATGCATTCACGTGGGAATTAGTAGAATTTGGCACAAGCTTTAGCTTAAAATTGAATTTGGTGGGCTTCAAGTGATGGGCAATTTTGGGCTTCAAGAATCTTCATTGGCCTAGGATTTGACAAGGGCGGCTAGCATTATTAATGTATAAAGGCAACTAATTGAAAAAAAAAAGGAGAATACAGAAAAGCCGAAGCAGCGTAAGAGAAATTAAAAAAAAAAAAAAAAAAGCAGCAGCCGCCAACCGAGAGCAGAATTTTGGAGAAGCCGATTGCAGAGAATAGATGGAGACAGAGACAGTGTGTAGTACTATATGGAAATATATTTGATATTGCTTGAGAAATAATATAACAAGAATTAGGGTTATTCAACTATAAACATGAATAATAATCTTTAATAATATAGATAGATGATTAAATTAGATTAGTTATGACGAAGTCGGATGTCCAAGTGTTTTAATATTCTGAAAATTTTATAACTACTTGCGTTTTTATTTAATTTTTAGGTTTTTTATTTTATTTTATTTTTTAATCTAAATTTGTTTACTCAATTGTTCAAATAAATTACGATTAGAATAATTTCAGTAGTTAATAAGATATACAATCTATGTGAGACGATATTCTACTCTATATTATATTACTTGTGCCTTCTAGTACACTTACTAATTTATGCAACATAAATATCTAAGATAATATCATATTAGATGGTCATTCCAATTACTAAGCTGCTAAGTGCTAATTTTTATATTTTAGAGTTTTAATTTTTGCTAATGTTTACGTTTTAGAGTTTTAATTTTTTACTCAAATGTTTATTTGCTTTAGTTGTTAATTTTAACTTTTGAAATATTAAAAGATATAAATAGTCAATAGTCAAACAATTTTAGTGAGTGGATACGGGCATTAGTGTTTTATATTCAGACCCAACCCGTCTAATTAATGGGTACAAAAAATTATACATGTGTTTGATTTTTTTACAAAATAAAGATAAAATTAGATACGATATCAATCCCAACATAACAAGCTCCAATACTTGTAGTGACTCTTGGCCATCCTTTTATGGGACTAGAGAAAAGCCAACAAGCCTAACCAATGAGACAAGACAATGATTTTATCTAGGGAAATTATCCACCGTCCGCTCGTTTTTTCACCGTTTTTAAAAAATACACAATCTTTTTTTTGTAGTGCTCCACCTAAAGTTAACATTTTTTTTATTGGTCCACTCTTGTTATAACACTGCTAGAACTTTGCTGACATCATAAAGATAAAATTATCATGTCACAACGACACAATGGTAGAAAGGTGAAAAACAATATAACTTCAAGTGGAGTTCAGCCAAAAAAAAAAAAAAGAGTTGTGTATTTTTGAAAAAATACTAAAAAAAGGTGGTCGGTGGATAATTTGTCTTTTACATTTGAGGGTAAAAAAGTCATTTACACAATATTCCGTTAGTTTTCTTAACGGTCTCCAAACTGAAGTGGAAAAAATAAAAAGAAATATAACTTTAGGTGGATTCCAGCAAAAAATAAGAGAAAAAAAAAATTGTATATTTTTTAAAAAGTTGGAAAAAACGGGTGGACGATAGATAATTTTCTTTTTATTTAACATATCTTGGTCCTGGATCGGCTCAGTTTCTCACATCTTGGCGAGCCATTTAAGGCACAACGACACCGTATCATCTCCACACCATGCATAAACTTGTTAAATTTCTATTGTGAGCAACACCATTGCCTCAACACTCACTATGCAAAAATCTACCAAGCAGTTACTTCACTCAACTTTTACTAGCCCTAGCTCACTAATAGCGATGAGTGTCACACCCACACCATATCAATAAATAATAACAAGGACAATTATTTACCGTCCACTTGTTTTTTTCGTACTTTTTCAAAAATAAACAATTCTTAATTTTTTTTGTTGAGTTCCACTTGAAGTTATATTTTTTTTTTGCACATATCCACTGTCATCTTCAAACCGTTAAGATTTTGCTGAGGTCATAAGGGTATAATGGTAGTTTCACCTATGTAATTTGGGCAATATCCCGTTAGTTTTCTTAACGGTTTGAAGACGGCAATGAACATGTGCAAAAAAAATATAACTTCAAGTGGATCTGAGCAAAAAATTAAGAATTATTTATTTTAAAAAAGTGTGAAAAAACAGGTAGATGGTAGATAATTACCCTAATAATAATTATCATTTTGACAATAATAATAATAAAATTAACAATTAACAATTAATGTTGAATTGGTCGTTAAGACCCTGAGGGAAACAAATTTATTGGCGCCAAAATCCTGATCTCAAATTATTGTATATATATTTTTACTGTTGTATGTCTTGTTGGTTTATTATTTATTGGTATTGGAAAAATGTTTATTTGTCATTTGGCCAAATGGGGACTCAATTTTTTCTTCAATTAAAAAAAAATTGAGTAGAGGAAGTCTTCACCATTACAAAATGTGAGTTGAATAAATATTTTTCAGTTTAGTGAGGGTAAAAAATCTTGATAGGTCAATAGTTTTTTAATTGTAATATCAGTTAAAAAAAATGTGTATTTATATGTTCCAAATAACAACTTCATTAAGGTCATTTTGGGGTACATAAATTGAGATTTTAGACTCGTGACTTGTGAGTTTCCTTTAATTTTACATGGCTTCGACCGTGCCGTAGTTGACAAACATGCCATCAATAATAAAGATACATAGATGCAACTAAAATATCAGAAATTATTTCTAAACTTTATTGCACTATTTTTAAGTAGGTTATGAATTGACTTGCAAAGATATTTAATATCAAACCATTTTAATTCGACAATTACTGACATTTACAAAATACTCATTAACTTTTTATAGTGGTAATAACTTAAAATTAAATTTTTCTTCTTTAGTAATTGGAGTTGAGCAGTGCAGGGTGCTAACACATATTATGTACCTCAATTCTTAAATTGATAAAAAGAAATTGTTCCATTGATCAGAATATCATCAATAGCTCAATAAGTGAAAAAAAATAATTGAAGAATTTTTAGAATTTATATGATAAAATATAAAATTGATTGAAGTGGGCTTTGTGAATCAACCATAATAAAGCCCACAACCTAATCCAACGAGACTGGTCCATGCCTTTGGGCGACGAATTTGAGCCTGGATCCAACCAGAGAAAAGCCCGTTTGTCAACTCCCGGCGCCAACTCAGACGTCGAATCATCGAATTCTTCTCCTTAGCCGGTGGCCACCAAGCATAAATTTCCCAAATTTCTGTGGAAAACGGCACCCTTCTACACTCCTTGCTGACCGCGAAAAAATCTGCGAAGCAGTCACTTCACTGAAGTGCAAATGCCAGTCATCTTCACTTCACACTTCACAGGTTTATAATTTTTTTTTTTAATAAAAAAGAAATTATCTGCAAAAAATTATTGAAATGCCTCTCTCCAGATCCAGCTCAACCAAGGAGGTCAGTTTTACGTTTAATAGAACAAAAAATCACTCAAATAAATGCTTTTTTTTTATTGAAAATCTAATGTAAAAAATGTGCTTTTTCTGTCATTTTTATTCACAGGTCGGGTTGCGGCTGCTCTTTTGCCCACTTGGTTCTAACATTATACTTCGAACAGCTTGGTATGGCTTTTATGCACTTACTTTTAACTCCTTATTAACAAAAATGTTTGTGTGTATTTTTGTGTGTCTGTTTTTTCAGTTAATAGAAATTGGGTTGGTTGCTTTTTGATTAACAGTGAATCATGTGTGCTAAACCTTGCATCGACTATTATTGTATTGTAATGTGTTACATAGATATCAATGTAATTTTGGAGTAATGATCTAGTGGGTGAACATGGTTCTCATCTTATGGTGAGTAGCAGTATCCCATGGCAATGTCCGGTCTGCATGTTCAAGTGCTCACTGGATTATTTTCTTATAATCTTGAGTACTTTTTTATTCTTATTCTTATTTTTATTTTTGTTTTTTTGTTTTTTATTTTTGGGTGTTTGTGCAGCTCCTCTGTGGGTGTTGCTTTACCAGTGTACTCAAGGCAATTGAGAGGAAAGATAAAGATGAGCAACACAAGTGGCTCATGTATTGGGCAGGTTGGAATTCATTTAATTTTTAAAATTTATTATTATTTTTTTTGTCAGGCTTGTCAGTTTGCTTAATTTGTTACATGAGGTTTTCATAGTTTCCCAAATTTCCTCTGTATCCATTATTTTTAGCCCAATTGTTTTCCTGTTAGATGCTTTGATCAGTTGCCAAGAAATTGAATATTACCTTTATGGTTATAGTTATGCTGAGATCTTGCCTGGGTGAAAAAATGTTGCTCTCCTATTTATGATGGCCATCAATGAGGAAGTAACAAATGTGCAGAAATTCTTATTAATTATTATATGTTGATAAATTTTGTAATTAATAAAAGATAAGGGTAGTATGATCTGAGGACATATATAGATATATCTGGCATTGGTGCTTGCGCTTGATGAACTTTTCATAGTACTTGTCCTACTGACTACTTGCAGCTTATGGAAGTTTTAGCATTGCTGAGGTATTTGCAGACAAGTTTCTTACTGGGTAAAGTTTTGGGTACTGGTGATTTCTTCCTTTTGCTTATGTAGCAACTATTTATCATATATTTTTTGAAAAGATAAATGTGTACATCTTTTCCGATGCAAATGCGCACGACGCATAATTATCTATGCCAAATTGATGTTGGTGCCTTATCTTGTTGCATCATTTCAGGTTTGCCATGTATTATCAACTGAAATTTGCATTTCTTGTATGGCTTCAACTCAGGGCCATTACACAAGCTAAAGTTGGATCATATTGAAAAAATGGGGAAATGTGCACTGGTTTTTATATTTTTCTGTGATGAAATTGACACATGTCATTTAGTTCCGCTTGGACTTCTTGGTGGATATCTAGTCCATATATGTATGCCATTATTGTTTCCACAATAAATAGAAGTAAATGATGTATCTCTGCATTATTCTTATTATGTTTGAGCAACTATGCTTGTGGACCTCACCATAGCTTAGTATGTTTAACTTTTGACTTTAAGTTAACTCATAGTGATGAACTTCCTTATTTCTTGTTGGGGGGCAAGGCAACTGTATGGAACTACCTGAGTCCATTTTTGTTGAGGTGTCAAGCTAAAGCTGATCAACCCAGGGCCATTACACATGCTAAAGTTAATCAACTCAGGGCCATTACACAAGCTAAGGTTGATCAACTCAGGGCCATTACACAAGCTAAAGTTCTTGTTAAGGTGTCAAGCTAAAATTGATCAACTGAGGGCCATTGAAGACATGGTACATTAGGCAGTGTTGTTGTTGTCATATTGTGGGCGATACTAGTTTGCATTGTCTGTTTCACTGAATGATACTGTGGTACCCTGCATATTTTCAAGCATATATAGAAAGTTGAAACCTCTGAGCAGAGTTTGATTTTCTCTTCCATTACTAAATTTTAATTTGTGGTAAATAAGCCACTTGAAAATTGTTTATTTTGGGTCAACCTGAACCCAAAAATACCCTGCACAAGTCTTGCTGCATTGAATTCAATACTTGCCCTATTGTTTCTGATGAAGTACATGCTTTGCTGAAATTTGCTGGTCGGACATATCAGCTCAATCAAGGCAGAAATTAAATGTGGAGATAATACATTCTTTGCATTTTGTGGTCAGAATGCATTTTACTGGTCAGGTATTGGTAGTTACCTGTTTTTCGGTGCGTGCTTGTCTTGTTAGTTCAGTGATTTCCCTGTAGATTAGAAGTATTTTACTTGATTCTGGACCAGCTGACCAAAATGTTGAGGGCGTTGTGTTGAATGTAGATCCAAATCAACCTGAAGGATGCAATGCAGTTGAAGACTTGGATGGTATAACCTCAGACACAGACATTGAGTCCGATCTTGAGGTTGAGGAGACTTTGATTATGTAACGCCACAAATTTCCATAATATTAAATTATGGAAATTGGGCTTTCATTGAGAATTATGGGTGGCCTATAACCCTTATTAAAAAAGGGATACTAATTATAAATAGAGGTTATTTATGAGATAATTTTGGAAAAGGGTTATTTTTCCTAATTAAATAGGGTTTCTTAAGACTCCCTATAAATTCATACATTTTCCCTTCCATAACCCTAAGTCCATGACGTTTATTCTTCTTCTTTGCTGCTCTTTACGCTCCTACCCAAATCTTAGGATTCAAACCTTTGTTTAGGAGAAAATCAAAGCGACGGGTAAGTTATTCTCCCTATTATCAACAGATTTCTAATCCCTCTATCTAGGGTTTATATTGGCACGATTCTAGATGGTTAGAGATCATAATGCATGATTTAGAATGTATTTAGGTGTTGTTTAGGGTTTTGTTTTATTATGAGTTTAGTTAATCAATCATTGACGTATTAAGCACAGGATAATTCTAGACAGCGTGAGCATCTCGAATTTAAACCTATATTTTCTGAACGAGTTTTCTTATAAAATTTTTATCTTTGGAAACTAGACATGTAGGGCTTCTTGAGTAAATTTTATTTCATTAAATTTGACTTCGTTTTCAATTTATATGTATTTTCAAAAATAGAAACCACTGCACTGAAAAACTGCGATTCCAGAATTGTGATCGGATTCACAAGACTATTTGTACCACCAAATGAACTCGGAAAATTCTGAAAGTTTATATGTGGGTTAATATATGTGTCTAGGATTCCTAGTTTTAATTTCATAATTGTCTTATTAGTATTTTATTTTATAAAAATCACAGAACCCGTTCTGTTTGGTTTAGATTATGTGAAAACAGTTTCGAATTTGCTGAGAAATAAATAGTTTTGAAAATGTTTTTGATATCTGATCCTCTTGCAAGTTTTACATGGGGTACTCATGGATGTCCAGAATAGTCCCATAGAATATTATATCATTTTGAGTCTTAGATTAAGAGTTAAATTATGAGAATCAGACATGTACGGGTATGAATTAGAAAATCAGATTCTTAGAATAAGTTATTAATTGTCATATCTTATATTTGTTTAAGGTGTTGAAGGTGATTGAGACTCTTAGAAGCTTAGAGGTGTGTTAATTCAAATTCATTTGTCGAGGTAAGTAATTTCATTCCTAGTATACTGGATATGTATAAGTATTTTGATATTATTATTATAAGTATAAATGTTTTTATACTACTTAAAGGATTAATTGATTTTGATAACAAAATTAGTTTTATATAAATGTTTTCAAACCTAAATTCTTTTTAACAAAGTATTTTATAAATGCTTTTTAATATGTAAATTATTTTATGACATGACAATCTTTTATGATTTTATCTTTAAAATATTATGCAAGCCTAAATTATTGATATGAACTTTTATGAATTGGATACGAATGTTTTGTACCCATGTTTGATTTCAATTATTGATGATTGTATGAGATTCCTAATGTTTTGGCTCATTGTTCATAGTTATTCTGATTCTGATTTTGATTCTGATCGTAATATTCTGGCCGGGTCACCGGGACTATAGGTGACACTATGTGACATGAGCTAACCTTTTTTTTTTTTTTTTCTGTATACGTAGTATATGATTTGCTTCGTAAGTAAATATGCTTTTGAATATTCTGAATTATTAAGAATTTATATATGTTATCGTGATATATCGTTTTATGAAAATTATGGATTATGATATATGTTTTAATTAAAAGAAGGCTTGCAATATTTTTGGTATCAATAGGCCTAGTGTGTTAGGAATGGTTTTACTTACCGAGTTGACGGCTCATCCCTCGTCATTACTTTTTGCAGATTAAGTTTCTTTTGAGAGGTGCGCTTAGCTTTGGAGTTAGTAATTTTCCGTTTCCGTTTGCCATTTAAATAAGAGGAGAAATAGACTCGTGTTTCTATTTAGTTATTTCTATTATGAACGTGTAATTTGGAGTTTGAGACTTTTGTTATTATTTTTATGTCCTCGGGAGAGATTATTTAGTATTAGATGTTTGAATTTGTGGATTTATTTGAATAAGAATTGGAGGTATTTCCGTTTGAAACTTATGAGTGAAGATTATGATTTGTGAGTAATCTCATTCTTTACGTGCTCCGCATGTGTTAGATTTGAGGTGTTACATATTACACATGTCAGTTTGGGCAAATTCAGTTACTCTTGTCATGAGCCGAGAACCCATCGTAGGATTGCAAATCGTATCTGCTCAAATAATCAAGGCTCCTTTGCCACCTAAAATGGGATCACATGTGTTCTCAAGATCGTATGTTATCCCTCAGTATCATCTCTCTACAATTTCAAAAATCTTTTGGTCATTTGCATTTGTAAGGAGTACACGTAGTAGTTCATTCCCTGAATTTATCTCATGATGTATTGGTTCAGGGAAGGTAAGAGTGGGCTAACCCGGGCTGCAGCCCGGGTAAGTTTTTTATTTTTTTTATTTTTAAAGTTAAGTATAATTTATAAATTTAACTTTATTAATACTTATAAAAAAATAAAAAAATCTAATAGCCCACCCCATAAAACAATACTAGCTTCGCCACTGCATTGGTTAATTTGTAGTAAAGTCGGAGAAAATCCTTGAATTTTCAATATGATCTTGAAATTTTCAATTACGAACTGCACCTGGTAGAATATCAACTATATATATATTTGTATGGATTCTCGAAGTTTCAGACTTTTACATTAGATAGATAGGCTCTGTAAAAATCTCTGGTTACATGGTACGGTTTGGACGGTATTGCTCTGCTCACGCCGCCAAGCTTGGGAGCTTGCTACATTATAAACGCATGATTAAGAAGCCAAATGCAAGGCCATGGCGCTATCGGGCTGATAAGTACGTGTTTTGGCGGTAAAATTGACTCTTTCTTCTATAAAGTTGACAATCTTAATTTTTTCTTTTGGTGCTCATTTTTTTGGATTAATTTTTAACAATTAAATTTGTTTTCACAAGTTTGCTAAGAAGCTTGTAAAATTGACTCAATTATTCCTAATATTTTAAAAAATTATTTAAAACACCTTTGTCATTACTCAATGAGTCAATTACGACATGATCGCTCTTGTTCTGATACTCATTTTTTAAACTCAAATATTAATTCGGAATTTCGGATTCAAATAATTTGATTTCTTATGACTTTCTTTGAGTAATATTAGTGCAAGAACATTAAACTGCCAATTACTTATATCATTAGCCATTTTATTTTTTTCTTCTGCTAAAACGCATCAAGCCGGCATAAAATGAATCATAAGCTACAGTCACCTTCGACAGAATATATTTACAAAAACATGATATCAATCTGTTAACTACTTTAGTATATGCTCATCTTTCCAGCTTTTAATTTAATTTCCACGGAGCCCGCATATATTAAAGGAGGTCATGTGAATAAAAACTTAGGTGAAACAATCCCACAATATCATTATATAGACATGGTGAGATATTTTTTATTTTCTAATCTTCAAATTTAAATTTGACAAGCATAAGAGATAATGATGCCGGTACTGCCACTTGAAATTTAAATTTAGATACTGATTGGTATTGAGGTGATGTAGTTTTTAAGCTATAGCCCTTGTCGAAAAAAAATTATAAAGTGTGTAGTAAATATAATTTTAAAATAATAATTTTGACAATATTAGTAAAAATATAATAAATTTTTTAATCATAGAATAATAAAATCAAATTAACTTAGTTTCTAAGATATAACAATTAGTATTTACTAAAAAGTTTAGTGCTGTAACTTTTCAACTTCAATTTTAAACATACCCTAATTGGACAGTTCCATCCTCTCTCGCATCTGTCAAAATTGAGTTGGACGGTTTAACGTAAATTTTTCTCAACAACCGGACGATGTTTGTTTTAATGTAAAGTCAATGTATTAAGTCAAAGAGAGAAAGGATTTCTCTCAACTTGAATGTTTCTGCTTTTCGTTTGATAATTCAAGGATTTACAAGTGCCGAGAAGACTAAGAAAAATTCTCGCTGCAATAATTCTCCATCAAGAAGAAGAAATTAGTGGCCCATTAATTACTCAATTATGCGTGCTTTATGGGTTGTAAATTATAACATTTTTCTCAAAAGTCAGAATTGCCAAGTCAATGGAAGAAAAGACAATCGGACAATGACTAATTAATAATGGAGTGACACTAAACCGATTATTTATATCACATAGCCAAACACTATTAATTTCAATCCAGTTTATTATTTGTTATGATGATTATTAGTTTGAGTGAAAAGTAAAATAATTCTTTACGTGTCTAATAGGTAGTACTTTCGTGGCAAGCGATTTAATGCCCAGACGGATCCCTCTAAGTTACATGCATGTACCTTACAACCCTCTCACATGAATAGTATTCATACACTATTCATGTGAGAGGGTTGTAAGGTACATGCATGTAACTTAGCATTTTAGTTTATGATTTCATGGTCAAAGTACCTTGTTTTGCTCTTTGAATTTTACATAATTCCCTTTCCTAGTTATTTGATTTCCTGTAATATTTGTATGCCGAATTCAAGTTGTGGGGAAGAAAGAAGAAAGAATTATGATTAAAGAAAAGGGAAAGACTGGATTTTGACCTTTCTTCTCGCCTTGCAAGCACAAGCAGAAGATTGTTCACTCAGTCCCAGGAACGGAAACTGAACCAACTCACTTAGTTTACTCAGGACAGATTTTCACCGGAAGCAATATAAGGGGCATTATTAAAATTGTTTTTTGGAGAAATTCGGAAAGACAAATGATTTAGAGATGGAATCAGTCAATAAAGGTCCCGTTTGGGATTGCGGTGTTATAACTTTTAAGATACAGCTGCTGTGGAAAAAAAATTATAATTATCAAATAAAAGTTAATAATATGTAATAAATATAAAATTTAAATAATAATTTTGATAAAATTATTAAAAATATAATAAATTTTTCGTTATACAAGTGAAAAATAATATCAACAAATCTTATAAGTTATAACAAATAATATTTACCAAACACTTTAATGCTATAACTTTTAAATTATAGCTGTCCAACCTCAATTTCAAACGCATCCAAAAGACTGTAACTTATCTTCATTGTAGGATCTTGATCGATATATACATCTTGTATCTGATGGTTGAAGAACTCAATTAAGAACTGTAAAATTAAATTGATTTATACATTTTTGTCAATCCTTAACCCGATTCAAAAGTCACGGTTGCAAAGTTAATGAAAGAGGAGACAATCGGACAGTGACTGATATAATAATTGTGTGACACTAAACCGATTTATTAATTATTAATTAATAATTTAATATGCAATCTTTGGTGCCAGCTCAGCAACTGTTATAGCATACTTGCCAGCACGGCATACGGTTACACAGCAACGGCCTTGCATCTTGAACAACCTTCGGACAGTCTTGACTCCTGAATCCAAATACTCTGCTACACTTCAGTGCAGCCAACGAACCGTAGTCCTTCCTTACCTATAATATGATCCTTGTGAGGAATTTGATACTCCAACATATACAACCTTTATAAAGGAGAGACAAGATGAATAAAGTGAAGTGATAGCATAAAAAATGCATAACTAGATAAATGAATCTCTTCAGACGTGTTCAGAACAAAGTTTTAAACAACTGATAATAGATAAGAACTTGCATTAGTGAATTTATAGAGACACGTAACAACCATGGATAGATTTTCAAAATTAATTAAGTTTTGAAAGTCAAATTCAAGTAATACTTCATTATCATATGAACATTACATATGGATAATAAATTAAGTGTAAGATCTATATATGTACATCTCGTAAACGAACAGCTTTGTGGATCAATAATCCTCATTTTCTTTTCTAATTTTATGTGCAAGTGTGAATCGTTTATTTTGCTCCATTAAAAAGAACTGTAAATGGCTTCTCTAGCTTTGAGCAAAGTATTTAGGTCGTTTGACATGTAATAAGGTCCATTTCTCAATCTACCAGCTCTAGTATTTATAAAAATCAATATACGCATAAGGCGATGGGCATAATACTATGTGCATTGAAACTTTCAATCATTCTAAATCCTACAAAGTATTCATAATTTTCCAGACATCACGCAAAAAAAAAAAAAAAAAATTAAATCACACTGACCTGATTATAATAAATGGAAGTCCAAATTTTCCCTATAAAAAATAAATAAATTAATTAATTAAACCTAAACAATGTGGCAGATTTCTCTATAGAAAATTAAAGGGACTCAAGTGACAAATCCGTTTCCATCCGAACAATAGCTAATTTAGAATGAATATTTGAAAGTGAGAGAAGGCAGGATCACAATAGGGCACGACCAAGGAATAGACCAGCATTGAGGCACGAATTTAAAGTTAGGTAATACTCTTACACACTATTATTGAATGTATTCATTGCGAAGATTACAATTCATTACCAGTGAAAGAAAAAAAAAATCAATTTGATGGTCTCGTATGTCTACCTCCTTTTAACATTTTTAAGCAACAAGTCTCTAATTTTTAAGAGTCTTGTTACACTTTCCTTTGCATTGATTCTCTGCTTTGGTGATTCTGCAGTACACTCCATAGCCAAATTGAAGACAAATGACAGACATTGCTTTTTGGTCGTAAAATATTTGTCCTCCATACTTAGCAGATTTACATCAACAACTTCCATAACTGAAATGGGTAGCAAATCATTAACCCAACTCTTTAATGTCATTTCTCCAGAAAAAAAGTTCATTTGTGGGTTTCTTCTGGGTAAATGTTTCCATTAATATAATCCCAAAGCTGTAAACATTCCCATTTGTGGATACTCGTCCTTCTCTTCCATACTCTATGGATTGCAACATTTACATAGTAAGATAATATAATTTATAATACTATGAGTAAATGAAGATCAAAAGAAATAAATAACATATCACAAAGTATTAAAGAAATAAAAAAAAATTTATTTTGTGACGAACCTGGTGCCATATATCCTATGGTGGCAAGTGTTTGTGTTTTGAGTGAAAGATTGATCTTCTTTGAGTAAGAGCTTTGCCATGCCAAAATCACTCAAATGAGCAACCATATTATTGCCTAGCAATACATTGCTTAGCTTTAAGTCACAATGAATTATAGGTGTTGAATAACCAAAGTGCAGATATTCCAAAGCTAATGCAACATCTATCATTATGTTCAATCTTTGAAAAATATCCAAAATGTAGTTGCTAGAATACAAACACTTCTCTAGACTTCCATGAGGCATGTATTCTAATACCAACTCTTTAAAATCATCATTTGAACAACTACTGATGATTTTGATAAGATTTCAATGGTGAATACTTTTCATCATATCACATGCAACATCAAAACTTTTAAATGCTCTTTCGTATTGCAGGTCAAAAACCTTCACTGCAACCTTCATCCCATCCTGAATTCTTGCCTTGTAAATAGAGCCAAAACCTCATCTACCAATTAGATTGCTTTCACTAAATCCGTCGATAGCTCGAAAAAGTTCTAAGTTCGAAAACCTTCTCCAAGTTGCTACTGGTGGCATATTAGCATCGTTTGGTATCTGTTTTCCTCTCTTTTGATATCTTAATATCAATACAATGATCATAAATACAGTACTCAATGGCAAGACAATTCCTAAGAGAAGATCATTTTTCCGTAATGTGTGGTGGATTCTAGTTGTGCATGGTGGAACTTGCAATTTGGGTGTACCACACAATAATTAATTTCCCTCAAATGATTCAGCTGAGAAATTTCTAAAAGGTCCTCCTCCAGGAATCTCTCCTTCTAGCTTATTGGAAGAAAGATTTATATATTTGAGATCTAACAGTTTCTCTAAAGATACAGGAATAGCCCCAGAGAGATTATTATTGGAAAAATTCAAGGGAAAAATTCAAGGATTTCAAGCTTATCAAATCGCCAATGGAATCAGGAATTGAGCCTTCCAATCTATTATATTCTAAAAAGAGATATTGTAAATCTTTTAGGCCTCCAATTATAGTTGGGATAACACCTGAAAAATTATTCATGGACAAATCTATTCCTACCAAAACTTTCAAATTTCCAATCTCTAACGGGAGTGGGCTAATAAAAAAATTTGAAGACAAGTTAAGGTACAAGATGTCCTTAAGGTTCCATAAAGTTGAGGGTATGATAGATATTAACTTGTTAGAATCTAACGATAGTATCCTTAGAGAAGTCTGATTACCAAAGCATGTAGGGATTGATCCAGAAAGCTTATTGCCACTCAAATCCAACTCATACAGTGAAGCCAAACGGCAAAATTCGTATGGGATTGGTCCTTCCAATTTATTATCTACAAAACTCAATAATTGAAGCTTTTGTAATTTGCAAAGAGTAATCGGAATTGATCCATTCAACTTATTGCCTGCTAAATAAATTGCTGTCAAGTTGGTCAAATTGCTGATCTCCTCAAGAATGCCGCCACTAATATTGCAATTGAACATCGAAAAGACTTCCAAAGATTGAGAAGATTGCCTATACCCCTTGGAAGAATGCCGTCTAGTGGAAGCTAAAATACTCTAAATACTTGCAATTTGACAATGAGTATAGAAAACTCAATTCTGGAGTTGAAGATGTCAAATAATTGTCATATAAATTAAGCCTCTTAAGGTTTATTAAGTTGCCAAATGTATTGGGAATCAAATCGAAGAAGGAGTTCTTTTGCAACTCTAATATGGAGAGCTTAGAAGCGTTGAAGATGAAATGAGGAATTGCACCACTAAAATTATTACCCCATAAGAGAAGATTCTCAAGATTTGGAATTTGGACATCTGGACTTGATGAAAGTCTTCCAGAGAGAGAATTAAAAGATCAAATGTGTGGTATGCTGGATTACAGGAAGAATGCAAGCGAGCCACGTTTGATATGATGGATTAAACTGAATATATGATTAGATAAGATTGTATTACACTGAATTAGATAGGATCAGACTGAATGATTTATAAAGGATTGGATGGGACTAATTGATAATTTATGAATAAAATTAGATAATTGAAAATACTAATATAAATTCAATTATTATCACAAAACATTTTATTAATAATTATAAATTAATATAAATATACATTTTTATATCATGAAAAGAATATTCGTAATTAAAATCATTTAAAATATTTAAGTTTAAGTTTAATTATAATTGGATTAAAATTTGTCAAAACAATTTAAGGATTCTGATCGAGTGAGTAGTGTTGCTCACCATATGGAGAATGACAGTGCATGTGTCCAGCTATGATTAGGAGATAGATAAAGTGGGACCCATAGCTCTCCCAGTAAGAGCTGAACATATATGATACATCGCTCATTTGATCACTATTCAATAATTTGATCCCTCAAAATTATCTCAGAACCATTAAGCGTGCCCCAACTTTATAACGTGCTCCTCCAATCTTTATCTACGATTTGGATCCTCTCTTAATCTAATCTTTCCTAACCTTTTGTATAAGATCATGGCACATGTCATTTAAGTCTTTTAGGTTCTGTTTGGTATACCTTTTCAAATAAAACTTATTCAAATAGAGCTTTTATCAAAGATATTTGTGTTATTTGGTTATCAATTAAAGATTTTGTTTGAAATTGTAAAATTAGTCTAATAGAAAAGTATTTTAAAGTTATGATATGAAAGAAATAATATAAGATTGTGAAATAAATTTAGGGTACTTTAAACAATTTAATGAAGGTTGTTGCAAATATTTGAGCCTTTTACAGGTAGAGGCAAAAAAGTTCTACTCAAAATGCAACCAAATAATAATAAAAATTTTGAAAAGAGATTATAAAATTAAATAAGTATTTACAACCATTAAATAAGCCACACTAGATATGCACTAAGGCTAGGGTTTTATTTATTTTATACTTTCCTCTTCAAAATCAAAACATGTGTTTTCATGCCTGAAAAAACCTTTGAAACTTAACTGCCGTTATAACAGACTGCTACTTCTTTCTTCGTTCTTCTTCTCTACTAATTCTTATATCACAAACTTTAAACTTTTGGTATAAACTTGAGCAAGGAAGAAACATTGCCAATTAATTCTTAATTCTTTTAAGAATTTATGTGATGGAATTAGATTAAAATTGAATGCACTATTATTATTGGTATTTTGCAATAACAATTTAAGACACTTGAAGTAGACAAAATCAATGGTAGACAATTTCTATTTGCAATCGTCTGCAATTAATTTAACTTTATTTGACACATATAAATATTGTTCCATCTTTTGAATTCTCCATTTAATTTTGGTCCCTAGAAAGACAACTAAAAAAGAAAAAGAACAAAATAAGAAAGAAAAGAAATCATCCAACCTGCTTGATTGGTCATCAAAGTTTGTTGGGTGAACACGATATAGAAGAAAATGCAATAGGATAGAGAAAGAGAAAAAAAGAAAAAAGTGAATAAATAGAATTGTAATTAGGCAATAAAACGATGTGTTCTAATTTTAATAAGGAAAGTCTAAAATAAATTAAATCTTAATCTTAGAAAGACTTAAATGAGATATGTCATGATCATGTACAAAACTTATGAAAGATTAGATTTGGAGAGGATTCAAAGCCCTTTATCTATTACATTGCTCCACTCAAATACTAATAAGGAGATTCGAAGCTATTGTCAACATTTATTTCAAGGTTTCCATTTGAAATGCTTAAACACAACTAATTTTTGAGCAAATAAACATTTTCAAATTTTTCTATCAACCTTCCTATTATTCTAGGAATAAGCACAAGTACTCAAGTTAAAATACTACGAGTGATTACTAAAAAATTCATATAAATATAAAGTCCGTGATTGTACGCACCTTGGAGTTTGTTTTGATCAAGATATAAAAACTTAAGCTTGGTCAAGTTGCCGATTTCTTTTGGTAGGGCCCCCGAGAAATCATTGATCGACAAAGATAATCTTTGTAAATGTTTTCACCTTGATAGAGTCGATGGGATTTTGCCGTGAAAGTTGTTTTCGTCTAGAACAAGGATTTCCATAAAATGAAGGTTGTTGCAAATTTTTCTTGGGAGTTCACCTGGGAGTTCTCCAAATAATATTATTATATTCAAAACGAATATTAGCTAGTAAAGAAGACTTGCTTAAGATGAAGGAAGGGATTGAACCGGAGAGCTGGTTATAACTAAGATAAAGTGTTTGAAGTGAAGATGGATTCCCAAGTTGAGAAGGAATGATGCCTGTTAAAAAATTATTTGATAGCGTGGCATCTCCAATTATATAAAGATAAGCAGTGATTTCATGTCAAATATTTATGTTGATGTCACAAATGCATATTATTAGCAAAGACTACCTGTTAAGTTATTATGTGACAAATCCAAATCCGATAGAGAAGAAAGATTGAAGATTGATGAATGAATGGTTCCAGTTAAGAAATTATTTTGTAGCCATAACGTCTCCAATTCTGCAAGATTCCCCAGCTCCTCTGGAATTTCTCCTAAAAATCATGAGTAACATATATGCACAAACATTTTGAATTCATTTTCCAGCTCTCAAGAAGAAAAAAAAATGAAATACAAAAAATTTTGCCTGAAGAGAGATAAGAAACAATTTACTCATAGAATTAAAGAATTATAGGCTGACAGGATTAATAAAAGTGAGACATTATTAATTTTCATCAATTAATTAAACTCATTTACCATACATTGGAGTTTGGTCTCTCGAAGATATAACCTTATAAGCTTTGTCACGTTGCCAATTTCTTTTGGTATGGTTCCAGAAAAATCATTGAACGATAAAGATAACTCTCGCAGCTGTTAGCAGTTTGATAAAAGTGGATGGTATTTTGCCATGAAACATGTTATATTTAAGAAATAGAGATTCTAAATTGGACATTTGATTGCAAAAATTTGGTGGGAGTTCGCCAAATAGTGTATTATTATTAAAATAAATAGAAAGTAAAGAAGACATGTTGAAGATAGAGGAGGGAATGGAACCAGAAAACCAGTTAAAACTGAGATCAAGTGTTTGCAGAGAAGAAAGATTCCCAAGTTCAGAAGGGATAGTGCTTGTGAGACTTAACCCAGAAATATTTAAGGTTGTTACTCTATAACTTCGGACATCACAAGAGACGCCTGTCCAGTGACAGACAGTGCTGCTTGTATTCCAATTTTTGGCCAAGAAATTGGTTGGATCATCAGTTACATGACCTTTCAGGACAAACACTTGAAAGCTTAGATGATTGTTGTCAATGTCCACCTCCAACTTAATTTTAACTTATTCATTTACTAATAGTACCACATTTACAAATTTTAAAATTTTAGAATTATATATATATATACACAGTTACATGAGCTTTCAAGAACAAACACTTGAAAGCTTAGATGATTGTTGTCAATGTCCACCTCCAACTTAATTTTAACTTATTCATTTACTAATAGTACCACATTTATAAATTTTAAAATTTTAAAATTTTAGAAATATATATATATATATATATAAAGTCATTCTCAGGTGCGGACACCCTTATTTTTTTTAATGCAGACACGCTATTAAACCCTGCGGTTTAAAAGTAAAAGAGTTAAAAACTAACACTTTTAGACCCCATAGCTTAAAAGCACATCCGCATGAGAAAAAATGAGAGTGCCCACACTAGAGAAAGACTCTCTCTCTCTCACTCTCTCTCTAATTTGTGGACTTTTATGGATTTGGAGAAGTAAATCCACATACAATCTACCAACTGCGGATTTTAAAATTGTTTACTAAAAGTTAATATTTATTGGTAATTTATTTACATCTATAGGTGTATAAAAATAATCATTAGAACAGATAGTGACTCAAGGGTAAATATGTAATTACAGAGGCACGATATTTATCAAAAGTCTAGGTTTAATCACGAGCATTCTTGTTAATCCTTGTGAATTGCCTGAAAGTAAGATACTCCAAATTCGTGGGTTTAAGAGTTTTATATTGATATGCTCCCAAAAACCCACTTGAATCCATTTTTAATACAATTTTTTTTATACTAATTATCAACAAAACTCAAACTTAAAAAAAAATACATATTGAAATTTTCAATATTAATTGAAGTTTATTATTGAATAGTTTTCATTTTTTTTTAATTTCTAAAGGCACGATATTTATCGTACACCTAGCTTCAATAACCAGCATGGTTAATTCAGTGCTTATTATTCGTCTAAGACCAAGCCTAATATTAATTAAGAGGAGTATAAATTAATTGGGTTGTTATTTGTTACATGGGTCATTAGAGTGCAACTGGCTTTTAGTAAAATAAGCTGGAGTTAACTTTGTAATTTTTGTGTGTTATGAGATGACTTGATCTTGACTGTTAAGATGGAGGTACAAAGCCATGGTTCTGCAATCCCTCTACTAGCTTAATTGTTTGTCAAACTCTTGTTAGAAAAATAGCATAAAGTGGCTCTTTTGAGGCTAATTTTTAACAAGATAAATATTGAAAAAATATACATGCATGGATGATTCGAAAAATCCTTTGAGGTCTTCGCAATGAGTCACAGAACACATAAATTGGTACTTGGATGAATGAGAAATTGGATGTCAAAAAGTGCCCATTGGTGTGAAAAAATAAGGAAAAAAATCCACGTGAGATTTTAACTAACTAATGCCTCCCTTGAAACCTATATATATTGGCTTCCATTTTCAATTGAAAAATACATTAAAATTCAAGTGATTTTCTTCTCTTCTCTCCGAAGCAAATTCTATCTAATTTTAGGCTTTAGTGTGATAGAATTCAAACATCTATTTGAAGTTTGCAAGAATAGTGAGGTTGTACTGCCAATATTATTCGAATCCGTTATATCTTGAAGACAAGCACAAATATAATTTAAGTATCGTTGTGAAGGTAGCGAATATGTTTTAAGGATATTGTAGTTTTATAGGCCTCAGGTTAGTGAATTTTTTTTTTTATTTATTTACATGTTGTCGATCTAATTGTTATATCTTTGCTATTTCAATCATCATCATCATCATAAAACCAAGTTTTCCTCTATTTCCTTTCTAATATGGGATAGTGGTATTTTGAAATACCAGCCTATATATACGAGGTCGGGCAACTCGACCCAACCCGTGCCACCCTTATCATAATCATACACTACCCAGAACATTTCTTCTAATATATTGCTGAGAAGATAAAAGCAATGGGCAGATTATTTGAGGCATCAGATAATGTAGTAAAGTAATAACGTCTTCACAGAATGAATTTAAATAATTGGAGTCTATTTCATGCTCAAAGAATCCACCAATACCTCTCAATTATTAACGGCAAGTTGCACTTCTAACAATTAATTATATTGATTGGCAGCTAAGAGATTTTCTTTTTTTCGTAGAAGCCAGACCATAAATAATTCAGAACACATAAAAATAATTGGAATTTTATTTCATGTTCAAAGAATCCACCAACACACACACTGATGGATAACAGATTTTGTCAATGTGAGTCACATGTTTTTTCTGAGAAGCTCGACCATGAATCAATCAGCTGTTATTCTATATTTTCACTCTATCTAATGAAATCATTGAATACATATTTCTTCTTTAAATATCCCTTCGCATGAATTTGGAAAGGTGATTTACTACAGTTTCACACATTGAATTTCAAACATGATAAATTCCATTTCCTTCAGCAGCGTTGCCACTTTGGTGTGGTGTTTCAGCTTGTTGCTGCTTAGTACTCGTACCCATTCAAACAAGACAGATCATTTGCTTGCCATAAAGTCGCAGCTTCAGGATCCACTTGGACCTACAAGTTCATGGAAGGCTTCTTTAAACTTGTGCCAATGGACAGGCGTGACTTGTAGCCATCGACACCCAAGAGTAACTAAGTTAGATCTACGAAGCAAAAGCATAGGAGGTTTCTTATCTCCTTTTGTTGGGAATCCCAGCTTTGTCAGAGTCATCGTCCTTGCAAACAACAGCTATTATGGCGAAATTCCCAATGAAGTTGGCTGTCTTTCCAGGCTTGAAACTCTAGTATTGAATTTAATTCTTTTTTAGGTAATATACCATCCAATTTGTCCCGCTGCTCTAACCTCATCAATTTGTTTTCCCATGTAAACAAGCTTGTAGGAGAAATTCCATTATTTATCGGCTACTTGTTGAAACTTGAATATTGAACCATAAAGACAGTCTGATTAGCGGACAACTCCCACCTTTCATTGGAAATCTTTCATCTCTGCAGCAATTTTAGATTGGAGGGTACAGATTGGGCGGTAAAATTCCTGAAAGTCTTGGTCAATTGGGAAGCATAAACTATTTAATCTTAGCTGAAAATAATTTCTCTGGTACACTTCGTTCAATTTTCAACATCTCTTCCCTTGAGTTCCAATCTTCCGAAACTGAAAAATCTAGTTGTTGGTTGAAACAGCCTTACAGATTCTATCCTACACTCATTTTCCATTGCATCAAATCTTGAAATTCTTAACCTTTCAGAAAACCGTTTCACTGGGAAATTGGGTATTGATTTCAACAGTCTCATAAACCTAGCAAGGCTGAATTTGGGTCAAAAAAACTTAGGAATTGGGACAACTAGTGATCTTGATTTTATAACGCTTCTCAGAAATTGTAGCAAACTGAAGACTCTTCGTTTACAAATAGATTTGGAGGGATGTTGCCGCCTTCTACACGCAAACTCTCAACAACAATAACCATAATTGCCATGGGAGGCAACCAAATATCTGGCACCATACCTCCTGAAATAAAATCTTCTCAACATAAATGCTTTTGGTTTAGAGTATAACCAATTAACAGGAACTATTCCTGATACAACTGGTGAACTTAGAAACTTGCAAGCTCCAGATTTGTCTGAAAATAACTTAAATGCTGTAAAAATGAGTTGCAAATGCTGTTTGGTTACTGAGAAACAGAGAGAAAATTGATGAATATTCCAGATCTTATTATTTCATTAATTACAAATGAGTAAATCACAAGTCTTTTATACTTGCATTTCATTAGTAAAAGCTATTAACAAAACTGATCTGTATTAACTAACTAATACTAGCTAACTAATCACGCGAACTCTCATTGCTGCATAACAGAATCAGCTGACTCAGCATTGTTAATGTGGCATTGCTGACGCACCTTAGCTTCTGCCTTCTTCTCTCTTCTCAGCTCAGCACAATGAGCTTTCTTCACAGCCCCTCTCAAACTCAAGGGACATAAATGCACATTGAGTTTGTTCCTCAGATAAATGAACTGAGAAGAGTTTAAGGGCTTAGTCATTATGTCTGCTATCTGCTCTGCACTAGGAACATATAGAATCTTAAGATCTCCAGCTAGAACCTTATCTCTGATAAAATGCAGATCGATTTCTATGTGTTTTGTTCTTGAGTGAAACACTGGATTATGAGCAAGATCTTTGGCACTTACATTGTCACACCATATAACTGGTTTCTCCACATAACATAGATTAATCTCAAGAAACAAAGATTTTATCCATGTTATCTCTGAAACAGCTGCTGCAAGTGCTCTGTATTCACTTTCTGCAGAAGATTTTGTAACTACAGATTGCTTCTTTGAGGACCATGAGATTAAGTTGTTTCCTAGGTACACACAATATGTACCAGTGGATCTTCTGTCATCAAGATCACTTCCCCAGTCTGCATCTGTAAATGCTGTAACCTTCAGCTCACCTTCCTTAACAAATTTCAGCCCATAGTCTTGTGTTTCCTTCAGATATCTAAGCACACGTTTGCATGCCATAAGATGTTGAAGTGTTGGTGAAGATACATACTGACTTAGCTTATGAACTGAATAGGCAATTTCAGGTCTTGTCAAAACTAAATACTGAAGACCTCCTACAATGCTTCTGTAATGAGATGGATCTTCTATGTAATAGCCCATTTCCCCTTCTATATTCTTTTGCAATCTGTAATCTTTGCTGCTGCTCATTGGTGTATCTATTCCTTTACACTCGAGCATATCAGCTTTAGCCAGCAAGTCTCTGATATACTTCCTTTGTGACAAATACATACTGCCAAGATCATACAAAACTTCTATTCCAAGAAAATAAGATAGCTTTCCCAGATCCTTTAATGCAAATGCAGAACTGAATAGCTTGATAAAATCTTCCAGCTCATCACAATTTGATCCTGTAATCAATATGTCATCCACATATATCAGGATTAAAATAATTGATCTTTTATTCTTTTTCAAGAACAAAGATGAGTCAGACTTAGAATTCTCAAATCCCCATTGCACAAGACTGTTTCTCAGCTTGTCAAACTATGCTCGTGGAGCTTGTTTCAAACCATAAAGTGCCTTGTGAAGCTTGCACACAAAATCAGGTCTTTTGGAATCAATAAACCCTTCTGGTTGACTCATATACACCTCCTCAATTAAATCTCCATTTAAGAATGCATTATTCACATCAACCTGTCTTATTTGCCACTGATTCATTACTGCTAGACTCAGGACTATTCTAACTGTTGCTGCTTTCACCACTGGACTGAAAGTCTCAAAGTAGTTCACTCCTTCTATTTGCTGAAATCCTTTAGCAACCAACCTTGCCTTATATTTTGCAACACTTCCATCAGTATTTGATTTCACTCGAAATACCCATTTGTTGCCAACAAGTTTGTGATGTTCTGTTCTTGGCACAAGTGTCCAGGTACCATTTGACATTAGTGCATCATATTCAGCTTTCATTGCTTGAAACCATCTCTCATCATTGATAGCCTCCTGAACTGTATCTGGTTCTTTATGCAACAATACTGCAGTATATACCTTTGGCTTAAAGATACCTGCTTTCCCTCTAGTGATCATGGGGTGTTGGTTTAGTGATGGTGAGATTGTCATTGTTTGATTGAGATGAGGGATATTGTTATTGTGTTGGTTTTGTGAATTTTCATCTGAGGGCTGTTCTAATGTTGTGTCCGGTATAGAAGGTAACATTATAGGTGCAGATGGATTATTTCTGTCTGTGTTTGAGGGTTGTTGATCTGTTACCTGTGTTGAGACTACTGTTGAAGGAAAAATGTTGCCACTGGAGTATGCTTGAGAGAATGATTCATTGCTGGTGACTGAAAAATCTGTTATGACAGGTAATGTTGATAACTGGAAAACTTGTATAGGAGTAATTGTGCAATATGTATCAGACTTAGATTTATTTGAATTATGAAAGCTAGGATCAGCTGCAAATGGATAAGAGTGTTCATCAAAGACAACATGCCTAGCTATATATATATGTCCAGAGGGGTGATAACACTTGTAGCCTTTATGAGATGGACTATAACCAAGAAAAATGCATTTGGTTGTGTGATAGTCAAACTTGTGCTTATTGTAATCTCTCAGATATGGATAAGAAGCACATCCAAAGCATTTCAGCATTTTATAATCAGCCTTGTGTTTATAAAGCTTTTCATATGGAGTAGACATCTTAAGTGCAGAAGTAGGGAGTCTATTAATGTGATAGACTGAGGCATGAAAAGCATCCCACCAGAATTGAAAAGGGAGTTTGGCTTGAGCTAGAAGTGTCAGTCCTAATTCTACAATTTGTCTGTGTTTTCTTTCAACAAGTCCATTCTGATGATGAGTGTCAGGGCAAGAGTGTCTAAAGAGAATGCCACATTCATTTAGAAAGGCAGTAAATGGTCTGTATTCTCCCCCCCAGTCAGATTGTAGAATTTTGATAGAAGTTTGAAATTATTTTTCAACTTGAAGTTTGAACAGCTTGAACACTTCTAGAGCTTCTGATTTAAGTTTCAAAGGATAAATCCAGGTGTATCTGGTATGATCATCCACAAAGCTAATGTAATATCTAAAGCCATCTCTAGAATATGCTGGTGAGGGACCCCATAGATCAGTGTGAACAAGTTCTAGAGCTGATGTGGATTTGATATCAGTGATTGGAAAATGAAGTTTATGAAATTTTCCTAGCTGACATGCTTCACAGAAATGCTTTGTAGCTTGATTAACAATATTTGTAGAGCACAAATTGGGATGCACAAGCTTAAGCAAATGAATTAGACTTTGAGTATTAGGATGACCAAATCGTTTGTGGAGTAAAGACATTTTATTGAATGAATCAGTGCTACAAGTATTCTTATTTGACTGAAAACATTTTCCAGAACAAGAACTATTAACTGAAGTGCTGAAATAACACTGAGATAGCATGGACACAGGCTTATTTATTGAGCTCTGAGATAGAAAAGAGGTAAATGTAGATTGTGATGATGAACTCAGCTGCAATTTGTATAAACCTTTCTCAGCAATACCCAGTAGCAGAATTTTCCCTTTCAGTATATCCTTCACAAAGCAAACAGAACCAAGGAATTCAACAGATAAGTCATTATCAGTGGTCAGTCTAGAAACACTTATTAAATTCTTTGTAATAGATGGAACAAGCAGTATATCTTTAAGTGCAATGCATGTACTTGCATATTGTACTTTAGAGCTTTGAATTGTAAGATTGGCATTACCAACATGTGTGATTGACAAACCTTTACCATCACCAATGATAAGCTTGTCATTACCTCTAAACTCATTGCTGACATGCATATTTGCCATACTATTTGTTAGATGATGTGTAGCTCCACTGTCAAGGTACCATCCTTCATCTGCTGGTCCTTCAAAGTTAGCAGCATAAGCAGCTCCAGCTCCACTCACAGGTGAGCTCATTGAGTCAGATATGTATGAAGAGTATGGTGGATTATACACGTGAGGTATCCCTGAATAATCAGCTGCAGCAGGCCATGAATTTTCAGTAGGTGCATTAAAATATGTCATATAGGCTGATCTCTGATTTCTTCCTCTTTTCATGTGTTGAGGCATATAATTTTCTTCAAACCTATGCCAACATTCTACTGCTGTGTGTCCAGATTTAAAACAGATCTGACAAACAACAGTCTGTTCCTCATTACCATCAGAATTCGACAAACCAGAATTAACACTATATTGTCCTCTCATGAATTGTGCCTGCTTATTATTGTTTCCAATCATTTGACCTCTGCCAAGATTATTACCAAGATTTCCAGATCCAGAGGGAAAGCCTCTTGGATGAGAATTGATAAACATTCCTCTTCCAGTATGAAAATTATTTCTTCCAAATTGATTTCCACCATGAAATCCTCCATTATATCCACCTCTTCGAGCACTACCTCTTGTTTGAGCATAATAAGCATTCATCATACCATAGCCATTATTATTATGAGAAACATTAGCAAGATTTGCATTGAACATCTGTTTTTCATTTAGACTCTGTTCTAATCTTGTTTCATGCGTGAGCAGCAATGCATAGGAATCATCAAAATCTAGCTTACTAGCAGTTATGAAAGTTGCTAAATCTAGATAGCCTGGTCCAAGACCATTAAGGATCTGTTGTAACAGATCTTTGTCAGAAACTGGACTACCAGCACAGGCTAATTTATCTGCTATTTGTTTCATTTTCAAACAATAATCTTCTACATTTAGTGAATCTTTTCTCAAAACACTCATCTCATATTTGAGTTGAAGAACTCTAGCTTCAGATTTTGCACCAAACTTTTTCTCCAATGTTTTCCACACATCATATGCAGTATTACAAGAATGAACATGACTGAGAATACCTTCAGTGATTGAGCTTAATAGCCAGCTTAGTAATGTCTGATCCTGTGACCTCCAGATTATATATTCCGGATTTTCAACTTGTTGTGTAACTCTTCCCATTGTTTCAGCATAGCTTCCTAAAGTAAGAAATTGAGTAGGTGCTGCCTTTTCTCCATTGATGTAGCCTTCAAGTCTGTTTTCTCTTATAGAAGCTAATACTTGATTTCGCCAGAGCATATAATTGGATCTATCCAATTTGATTGGTGTAATGAATGAGAAGGTAGTTTGTATTGATTGATTCATGTTTGTTGTGTTTGGATTTGTGTTTAAATTGCTTGAGCTTGCCATATTTCTGGCTCTGATACCATGTAAAAATGAGTTGCAAATGCTGTTTGGTTACTGAGAAACATAGAGAAAATTGATGAATATTCCAGATCTTATTATTTCATTAATTACAAATGAGTAAATCACAAGTCTTTTATACTTGCATTTCATTAGTAAAAGCTATTAACGAAACTGATTTGTATTAACTAACTAATACTAGCTAACTAATCACGCGAACTCTCATTGCTGCATAACAGAATCAGCTGACTCAGCATTGTTGACGTGGCATTGCTGACGCACCTTAGCTTCTGACTTCTTCTCTCTTCTCAGCTCAGCACAATGAGCTTTCTTCACAAATGCGATCATCTCTGACTCTTTTGGAAATTTAACATTACTCAATCACGTTCCTCTAGGATTCAGTAACTTGCAAGGTAGTGCACCCTCATCCCTCGGCAATTCTAAGTAATTGATGAAATTAAATATTAGGAATAATCAAATCATTGGTTCCTTGCACAAAACATCCTCAGCATAACAACCCTTTTTCTCCTAGATCTATCTGATAACCTACTTAATGGCTCTGTTCCTCTAGAAGTGGGAAACTTGAAAAATCTTATTGAATTGGCTTTATCTAGAAATAATTTTTCCAATGCGATTCCTATTACTCTTTAAGTTCTTGCACAGCCTTAGAGTATCTAAGTATGCAGGTTAATTCATTCAGTGGAAGCATTCCTCTCACTAAATATGTTGAAAAAGCATTAAAAAGGTAGATCTCTCATGCAACAATTTAGACCAGATTATTTTCAGAATCTACCCTTCTTAAAGTACTTAAACCTGTCTTATAGTCACTTCGAGGGTGTGGTGCCAAGAAAAGTACTGTTCAGCAACAAAACAATAATTTAACTGGGAATGAAAAGCTTTGTGGCGTTTCAGGTGAATTGCGTTTACCAATATCTGGCATCATACCTCTTAAAATGACATATCTTGACAACATATATGCATTTGGTTTAGAGTATAACCAATTAACAGGCACTATTCCATATGCCATCGGTTAAGTTAGAAACCTGCAAACTCTAGATTTATTCGCTAATGAGTTACATTATGGGATTATCCCTGACTCTCTTGGACACCTATCAGTGTTGAATAGCCTTTGGTTAGGATTCAATAACTTGCAAGGCAACATACCGTCATCCTTTGGCAATTGTAAGAATTTGATGCTGTTGAATGTCTCCAACAATAAACTCACTGGTACTTCATCACCACAACTTCTCGAGATAACTACCCTTTCAATTCTCCTAGGTCTCTCTGATAACCTTTTCAGTGGTTCTATTCCTCCAAAAGTGGGCAACTTGAAGACTATCATTCATTTAGATATTTCTAGAAATCGATTTTCAGGTGAGATTCCGACTACTCTAAGCGCTTGTACAGGCTTAGAAGATCTTACTATGATGGGCAATTCTTTCAGTGGTAAGATTCCTTCCTCTTTGATTTCTCTAGAAGCATTAAAGTGTTAGATCTCTCTTGCAACAATTTGTCTTGTCAGATTCCAGAATTTTTTGAGATTCTATCATTGTTAGAATATTTAAGCTTGTCTTACAATCACTTTAAAAGTGAGGTACCGAGAAAAGGAGTTTTCAGTAATAAAATAAGGGATTGACTGCCAGAGAATAAGAAGCTTTGTGGAGGTATAGACGAATTGCATTAACCAACCTGCATCAAGAAGATCAAAAATCGTTCTACTCAAATTTTTGATTCTAGTGATTGTGATATCTTTTATCTTAATTGCATGTTTTGTTATTGTTTATACTTGGAGAAGAAAACTTGCACAAAAATCATCTAGTATGTTGTCGATCGAACAACAGTTTCAAATGGTTTCTTATGTAGCACTGAGAAAACCAACAAATGAGTTTTCATCTTCACAACATGATTGGCCAGGGGAGCTTTGGCTTTGTGTACAAACGAAATTTGGGTGAAAATGAACTGAAAAATAGAAGTGAAGGTAATTAATCTTAAGCAAAAAGGTGTAACCAAGAGTTTTGTTGCTGAATGTGAAGCATTGAAAAGTATTAGACATAGGAATCTCATCACAATGATCACTGTTTGCTCAACCATTGATTTGCAAGGGGCTGATTTCAAGTTGCTCGTTTATAAATACATGCATTGTGGAAGTTTAGAGGATCGGCTGCACTAGAGCAATGAACAACTTAAACTAGGAATTTAAATCTCACTCAAAGACTAAACTTAGTCACTGATGTCGTTTCTGCAATTGAGTATCTTCACCATCACTGCCTACCACCAATTGTTCATGGTGATCTAAAGCCAAGCAATGTTTAGCTTGATCATGATATGATTGCCCATGTGAGTGACTTTGGGCTAGCAAGATTTTTGTCTGACCACTCACTTTGTATAGAACCTGAAGCTCAATCAAGAGCAATTGGGATGAAAGGAACTGTTAGTTATGCTGCCCAGCTAATAATTTTCACGTATTTTTGGTATTTTGTTCTTTTAAATAATGTTATATACACATAACCTAAGAACTTAATTAATGTTAATATCTAACATAAAGAAAATGATTTTTTTTTTTTTAAGAGTAAGATATTGGCGGGCGATGCGTCCATGACAGGAGATGTGTACAGCTTCGGAATTTTGTTGCTAGAGATGTTTACAAGAAGACGACCAACTGATAACATGTTTAATGACGGCTTGACTCTCCATGGATATGCCAAGATGGCTCTGCCACAAAAAGTAATGGAAATTGTTGATCCTTCACTGTTGTTGGATCATGAAAACGAAAGAATCAGGATTGAAGAGTGCTTGGTAGCTGTAGTGAGAACTGGAGTTTTCTGCTCGATGGAGTCTCCATCTGAGCGAATACAAATGACAGATGTTGTAGCAAAATTATGTGCTGCTAGGGAGATTTTTACGGGTAGAAGTATTTGATTGTAAATTTCTAGTCACTTTTTCAATTTTTATGGAAGTGGAAGGGCAGGTACCGTCATCTCACACAAAGTGGAAATTTATAATTTCTATTGAAAGAAAATGCTTGTTTGATTGGTAATCGAACAATGAATATGATTAAATTTCAGTTAATTGTTTTAAATGTGCTTGCTTTTTAATTTAGCACTGAAAATTTACCAAAAATGTTTGAACGAAACCAAGTATGATTTTTTAGTACATATCACTCATTCTTAATTTTTGAGCGGGGCTCGATCCGCAATTCTCTTATCCTCAATGAAAGATTTTTTTTTTTTTAATTTTAACTGGATGGTACCTAAATATGTATTTAATATCCTTTTTTTCGTGATAAAAAATAATATTTTAGATTAATAAAACTTTATGTTCAATTTCCGTGACCATATGATTTACAAAGATAAATTTTAATTTGTAAATATCTAAAATTTCCCATTTTTGATCGAAATGTAAAGATAATAAGATAAAATGATATCTACATCCCTAATGTTTGGGGAAATGGTTATGAAAATCCTCAAATTTTCAATAAGAGACACCAAAATTCTTTTGGACTATAATACCCTCTAGTTCTATCAACCTCAAAATTTTGACAAAGAAATTTTATAATAAATAGCAATATAATCTTTAAATAAATGTAATAATATATACATTTTAAAATAATTTTGATATTTAAAAAATATTGTAATTTTCCACAGTCTATTAGACATTTATTGTGTTAAAGTAAATTTTATAATAATTTAAATTATTTCAAATATTATATTAAATAATTTTAATATCATTGATAGTGAGATTTATTTTATTAATTGTAAAATCAATTTAACCCAAAAACTTATTTAAAATCTTTATAATTGATACAAACATATTATTAAAATAAATATAATAAGTTCATTTTTGAAATTATTTTAAAATTAAAAATATGTGTAATATTATTAGTGTACTAGATGGATTAAATTATTTATATTATATTTGCATTTATTAAAAGAATTTTGAAATCAATTTTTTAGTTATTATATTAAAGGATATTATGGTCAAAATGAGATCTTGATGACTTTAATTAAAACATCAAGAGTCTCCACGACTATTTTTCTAAATTTTAGAGATGTTGATTTCTTTTTCACGCATAATAAAACAAACATATACATTCATAGTTATTAGAATTATGTAAAATTTAGATAAATTTCAAATTTAATATGAAAAGGAAAATTGTACTTAAATGAAAAAATTTAGCAATTCATAAGGATCTCAAAATAATATAATAAGAATTTACTAAAAAATAGTTATTGATAAAAACTGGGAAATGATTGTGATTGTAATGTTTTTTTTTTCCTCCTTACTCATGAAATATTATTGTTTGCTAAATTACAAAAAAAAATTATTCGAGAACTCCAGAGGGAGAGAGAGAGAGAGAGAGAGAGAGAGAGAGAGAGAGAGAATCCTTATTATTTTAGGGGAGGTAGGTATAATATAACTTTACTTTTAGATAAAAATAAGGGAGATTGTCAATTTTCCCCTACTGTAATTAATATATACCATTTGACCCCTTACTGTTTTTATAATGACCAATAACCCCTGACAGCATAGGTTTACAATATTACTCTTATTTTCAAATGCCCTTTTATTCATATTTATTATGGATTAAATAAATCACATGAATAGAAATTAAAATAAAAAAGTTAAGTATTAAAAATAAGAAAATATATTTGGATGTGAAAAATTAATAATAAAATATTTTTCTTGTACTTTTTTTTATTTTATAAACATTTTCTTATAATAAATATTTTAAAATTAAATGTAAAAAGCACAAGAAAAAATTTTATTATTTGTTTTATAATAAATAAATAAATAAAATTTTTTCTTGTGCTTTTTACATTTAATTTTAAAATATTTTAAAATATTTATTATAAGAAAATGTTGACCAATAAAAAAGTACAAGAAAAATTTTTCTTATTAATTTTTTTATTCACATCAAAACATATATTTCATGTTTTTAATAATTAAATTTTTTATTTAGTTTCTATTCATATGATTTATTTAATTTATAATAAATATAAATAAAAGTATATTTGAAAATAGGGGTGATATTATAAAGTTATGCTATCAAGAGATTATTAACTATTATAAAAACAGTAAAAAAATAAATAGTATACATTAATTACAGTAGAGAGAAATTGAAAATCTCCCTAAAAAAATCTATTAATATAAGGTTTCAGCTACTTTGCCCAAGGGCAACTAACCCCATATTTTTGTCTTGTACCTAAATCAGCCGTTAGATTAATACCAATCCAATCGACGGCTTTTACTTAAATGGCTTTAGTGGGACGCCGGCCCAGCATGTCGAGTAAAATCGAGTGTTTTCCACTCTTTCTTCTGCTCTGTTCCCTCTCACTTTGTCTCTCTATCTCCATCATCAAACATAGATAATTTCTTCTTAATTCTCTGATTGTGAATCCAGTCCAATCACATATACGTAATAAATCAAATCTCACTAATCAAGTTAACCATCCATGAAATGAAACTAAAACAATTAGAGACTTGATATTCTCCTAACCCCAACATCCTCATTCACCAAAACCTAAGTTATATACTAAGTCTAAGAAAAATTGTTTTTGTGCGCAGATGGCATAAAATAGAAGCGCAAAGCAACTACCATGAGTTGCAATATCAGATGCCTACCGTGAAAGATAGCAAATCCATTAAAAGAATTAATTAATACTTTTTAGTCAATTATTCATTCAATTGCTCGGCTTGTAGGATTTTGGTTATAAATTTTGGTTTCCATAAGAAATATGGCAGATAGTTAAGGTGTACTGACAGGGTAACTGGATACGCCTATATCACTGGAAGCTGATTTGACATTGGAGTTTCAATCGACGTGGCATATAATGTCTAAATAATTGTTGTAAAATATATTTAGGTTCTGTGACATAATTGTAACTTTCTATGATGATTAGATAATTACTCAAAACACATACTGATTGGATGACTGACCATGATAATAAGTAACTGTTGTGGTAATTATTTAGGTGTTTAAAGTTACTCCTATGGAGCCAAATGCCCAGAGGGGCTTAATTTTTTGGCTTCCATCCTATTAAGAACAACAATTGCTTTCATTCATGGTTTGTGAGTGGAAGCTTAATTTTTTAAGAACAACAATTAAAGATATTTTGAGAATTGATGCTCTTACTCATTGTCCTTGGATAAGATGCAACGGAACTTTGAAAGACTCGCGTTGCTTGTCAAATAAGTAGGAGATAGTGAGAAACTATTTTTCGGTCAACCTTAAGTTACAGTATATGTAACCTAGCAGCTGCCATTTTATGATGCTTTTAGTTTGTGAATTTTAAAAATCAATAAATATGGAGGAAAGGAGAGGAGAGGGTGGAGGAAAGTGAGAACAAATTGTTAGAATTTATTTTTAGATTAAGGGCACTTTTGTCTTTTTAAGTGACACTAAATGACACCAAAGGAGAATTTGCATATTTATTGGTCAATTTATGGTCAATTCTATTTGGATAAACTATGCTTCTTGCAATAATAGAGTCGACTAATTTTGCAATTGAGACAGAAGAATAACTTCATCAATATAAAGTATAGTAGCACCTTGTTAATTTATACTCGATAAATTGATAATCTCAATTAAATAATAATTTTTGTTAGTCCCAATTTAGGATGAACATGATAAATTAATAATATAATAAATTTATTAGATAACAAATTTTTAAAGAAAAATCTTGTTTTGCTATAGGACACAATTAATATATAACTTAATAATTAAATAATTTGAAACTAAATACATATGATATGTCTATAAGGCTTTTGAAAATAAGTTTCCAATGTTGCTTGCTTCTGAAATTAATTTCGACTTGGAGCTATTGTTATATTAATTTATATTAATAAATTATTATTAATTTATTGATATAATAATATTTATTAAATTAATAAATTTTTTATGGTCTCAATACTATTAATTTATTGAGGTTCTCGTTATGTATTGGAATTCGTAACATACAATTACAATGGATTCCTTGACTCAAAAATCATAATCGTACGTGACAAAATCCTTCAATTCATAAAACGAAAGAGAGTAAATTCATAAAAATCAAATAAAAAGTGTGTTTCAGCTACTCGAAGGAGTTATGTTACTCATTGAAAGAATCTGTTTGGTTTCTTCTATCACTCGTGTCCAAATGAGAGCAAGAATTGAGAGTAAATGTTTGTAAAAGGATGTCCCCACCTTCCCCCCAACCAAATCCATGTTATATCATGAAATTTCAAGAAGAAAATTATTAATTTTTCCTTGAATTGTTTAATGCTGCATTTATTAAACTGAAATCGGAATGAGCTGGAAGCGAAATGGACAAGAATGAGAATAGAGAATGAGAATTAGAATAAGTTGTTTACTTGAACTGTAGGAATGAAAATAGGAATGAGCTGGATAGCTATAAATGTGTTTACTTTGTCTTGGAATCAGAATCGAAATGAGTTAAATTGCAACAAATTGCTAAAAAATATTTAATGAATTATTGTCATAATTATTATTTTATATTTTAATTATAGTGATTATTTACTCAAAAATTATTATTATTAATAATTGTCAATAATATATTGATATATAAATTAATTGTAAAAATTAATTATAATAATATATTAATTGTTGTGATTATTTATTCAAAAACTATAATTATTAATATATTATTGTTAATAATGTATTAATATATTAATTAATCATAATATAGGAATTAATTATAATAATTATATTAATAATTATTATAACAATATATTAATTTATTAATAATAAACGAATTAATTATAATAATTATACGAATGATTATTATGATAGTATATTTATTAATTAATTATAATAATAAAAATATATTAATTACTGTGATTATTTATTCAAAAACTATAATGATTGATATATTATTGTTAATAATTTATTAATATATTAATTAATAGTAATAATTATATATATTAATTAATAATATTAATACATGAATTAATTATACTAATTATATTTTTATATTAATTAATAGTAATAATTATATCACTATTAATTATATCAATTAATTAATGATAATATATGAATTAATTATAATAATAATATATTAATTATTATGATTATTTATTCAAAAATTACAATTACTAATAATTATTGTTAATAATGTATCAATTTATTAATTAAATATAATATATTAATTAATTAATTATAATAATATATTAATTAATTATATATTTGGCTTTTTATTTTCTAATTTTGATATTTGTATTTTTTATTTAAAGGAGGGGCATTTTAGGAACATTTGAATGTTAATGGGGGCAAAATAGAAACTCCAAGGAATGGGAAATTAATTCCCACCTCCCCCATGGAAATTAATCTCTCATTCCCTATTTCCAAATAATGGTGGACCCCACGATTCCGATTCCTACTCCATTTTTGCGAAGTAAATGCCGTCAATTACTCTGATTCTGGATTTTGTTTCCCAAATCCAGGAATTAAATGTAGCATAAGTGTAATTGGTTGTGATCAGTATGCTGTCATGTGGGCGCAAATAGGTATTTACAAGGACACTTCACGATTGTCAAATCCAAGTTTATAGTAGACAATTGTGATCTCTAGCTGCTACACATTTCCTCTATTATTAAATTTACTGTAATTTTAATTAATCATATAATTATTTAGAAAAATTTTCCATTTAACCACTTTCCAACTTTTAATATAAAAAAAGACCTTACTTCAATTTTTCTTACAATAAGAACCACTTACAAAGCTCTGGGACTAAACAATCCCTAAATTCTCAAAACAAAACACACAAACATTTCGCCCAATATTCACCTAAAAATATCGCCCGAAATATGCCCACACAAAGTTCCTTCACTTCTAGTGTTTCTTGAGTTTCGCCGAGTTCCTTCACTTCTAGCGGCGATTTCCTTCACTTCCAGTGGGGCGTGTGAGTTATTTTGCTTCCAACAAGTTTATTTACACAGTTTTCGGTGGCTTAGGTACTTTCTTGATTGTTTTTCATGAATTTAGAATAATTTTTTATTAAAATTGCCTGCTCGGTTCATCATTGATCATAATTAATCACTATGATGTGTATTGGGTATGAAAATATGAGAGTTTTTTTAAGATTAAGATATCTAATAAATAATAAATGGCACACCAAGTGTTTGTTTAAATGCCTCTAAGAAATTATTGATCTAAACTTAGAACTGTTCTTTCGGTTATGGCCACGCTCCCTGCACCGACCACAAGTTATAGTAGACCGAGGGATATCCTCACCTATAGATGGTATTCTTTGTGTTTTCCGACAACCGGAAGATGATGGTACATCTGGTGGGTTCACTTGCAATGTTTGGACATCTGCTGTAATTTCCCAATTGGCCATATCACCAACTGGAATAATAGGCTCGGAATATGTCATCACCAATGTCTCCTTTATGTAGTAACAAGAACAAAAACTTATAGGATCAACTCGAAAATATAGGCAAACCGCAATTGCATGAGCACAAACAAATTGGTCTACTTGAAATACTCTACAGCTGCATGTCTTGTTTCTTATGTCAACAAAACCCTCTTTAATACCACCATCATTCACCTGAAATTGATGGCCAGATACATTTAAAACACACATTTTAGTGGTAGTATTTTTTTCTACCATAGAATATTTTTTGTGCCCAAGTTGTAAGGCGAGTAGTCATGGATTTAGCCACCTTCTTTCTATCATAAAACCATTATTGCATTATAAGTCGAAAGTGATCAACTAATTGAGTAATAGGAAATTTTCTTGGTTCCTTCATCAAAGCATTAATGCTCTCTGCAATATTAGTGGTTAGAATGTCATACCTTCGACCTTCGACCTTCAAAAAGCGGACACATCTTTATTTGTTAAACATAAGAACCAAGATATACTTATTGTTCAAATTTATGTTGATGATATTATTTTTGGTTCTACTAATGAATTATTATGTAAAGAATTTTCATCTTGTATGAGCAAAGAATTTGAGATGAGTATGATGGGAGAGTTGAAGTACTTCCTTGGACTCCAAATCAAACAAAACGAGGAAGGAATTTTCATAAATCAAGTCAAGTATGTGAAAGATCTACTCAAAAGATTTGGCTATGATAATGGAACGGCAAAAAATACTCCAATGAGTACTACCATCAAGCTAGACAAAGATGAGAAAGGTAAGGAAGTTGACATCAAGACTTATCGAGGTATTATCGGATCCTTACTCTATTTGACTGCTAGTAGACCTGATATTATGTTTAGTGTATGTTTGTGTGCTAGATTTCAATCTTGTCCTAAAGAGTCACACATGCTTGCTGTCAAACGAATTTTTTGATATTTGATTGGCACCATTAATCTTGGCCTTTGGTATCTTAGGGGAACTCATATTGACCTAACTTGTTATTCGGATGCCGATTTTTCTGGATATAAGGTTGATAGAAAAAGTACTAGTGGTACATGCCACTTCTTAGGTCATTCACTTGTCTCTTGGTTTAGTAAGAAACAAAACTCGGTTGCACTTTCAACCACCGAGACCGAATACATTGCCGCAGTAAGTTGTTGTGCACAAATGTTTTGGATGAAACAAACCCTTAGAGACTATGGTATTAATCTTGATCAAATACCTATCTTGTGTGACAATACTAGTGCTATTAATCTATCCAAGAATCCCATTCAACATTCTAGGACTAAGCATATAGAAATTAGGCATCACTTCCTTAAAGATCATGTTCAAAACAGAGATGTTGTAATTAAATTTGTTTCTACTAAAAATCAACTTGCAGATATCTTTACAAAACCTCTTAGTGAAGAGCATTTTATAAAGATAAGACATGAGCTTAGAATGATGAATGTTGCATATTGAATTATGATTTGTTGATTTAGTTAATATGTTTGTTCTTGTATGCGTTTATGGTTCTTGTATTGAATGGCTTATTGAAAAGTTTTAAATCACAAAATGATTTAAAATTGATCAATTTTTAAGCCAAAAATAAATTGGTGTGTTTAATACAAGTATAAGAGCTTGGCAAAATTCAATTAGAGGCAAAAAGTTTTTTAAGTCTACACCGGTATACCGCTTCCTCTCAACCGGCCAACCGTTTTCTCATTGATTGCTCTCGGGTCAACTTTCGAATAACCGGATTTACCAAACCAGTAAACCGGATTTGCTTTGCAAAATTTCTGGACGAAAACCGGTCAACCGATTAGAAAAACCGGCAAGCCGGATGTGTTTTGGAGTTCACTGGACAAAAACTGGTCATCCGGTTATTCAATCCAGAAAGCCAAATTTGTTAAGCTTCCTCTCTGCCTCAAAACCGGACAGCCGGTTCTTCAAATCCGGAAAACCAATTACGGGTTGCATGGTTCTGCCTCACAACCGGCTAACCGGTTCTGCAACCCAGAAAGCCAAATTCGAAAGGCAACTTTCTACCTCAAAATCGGATAACCAGTTCTGCAAAACGGTAAGCCAGATATGGTTTTGTGCTCACTGTCCACTAACCGGCTAACTGGTTAGTGAAATCTGGCAAGCCGGATTCTAGCTTTTTAAACTATTCATCATCTTTCTCCCTCTTTCGGTATTCCGGATAACTCTCTCTCTCTAAATCCGCATTTTTCTCTCTCGTTTTCACTCCAAAATCCATCATTTTTCACTCTTTTTTTATGTAAATTGAATCATTAAACTTATTCCCCATCCATTTTTTAGGCCAAAAACATCTTTCAAATCCATTTTCCATATCAAATTCAACAGATCCGAACTTAAACTTAGGGTTTCAAACGATTTTTTCTCTCTCTTGATTTCTTCCTCTCAAGTCGTTTTTGAACCAAATTGCTTCTAAAAAATCTCTTTCAATCCTCATCATCTTCCTTCTCTTTGCTCCTTTTAACTTCCAATCAATCAAAATCACAATGTCAAGTTCACGGCCGGTTCGAAGAAAAGGCAAAGAATCGATTCAACAAGCCAACCGGTCACGGCAAGCAGGGGGCACCTCCAATCAATCCAATTTTGAGTCCACACACTTTCAGAACAACAAACATTTAGCCAAACTTCTTCACCAAAGTTTCAGGACTCGTGAGGTACTCAATAGATTTTATGTTTTACCGGATTTGATTAATACTCTCAATATTAGTCATAGAAACTTATTTCAATTGTTGGGTGATGTTGGTTAGATTGATGCACTTATGATTGAGGAGAATGTTTATCCCGACTTGGTGAAAGTGTTTTACTCAAACATGGACGTTTCTGCGGAGAGCAAGACTCGAGTAATCACCAATGTTGGAGGAGTTATGATTGATTTTGATGTTTCCTTGTTAAACTTTATCCTAGGATCATCCGATTTTGGCCTAGAAATTTTTCGCCTAGGAAATCTCCCAAACTTGATAGTTATGTTCATGTTGACGCCATTCGTAATATTTGTCGGCGTAATGATCTTTCTGTTGAAGACTGCACCATTCATTTCCGTACTCAGTGTCTTTGTCTTCAAACTCGCATTTTGCTTCACTTTATTCAGTCCATTGTTCTTCCTAGATCAGGGCATTTGGATGAGGTTTCCCACATGGACGTTGCTTTGATTGATTGTATTCTTAGACGTCGTTCGGTTAACTGGGGATATACTATCATCTGAACCATGTTGACCATACCTGCCTTGATTATCCGCTTCTTTCTATATGGTCATTTCATTACCCGAATTCTTAAATATTTTGATGTATCGCTTCAAGAACCATCGTGTAGACCGTCTAAAGGTATAGGGGATGACGTTGTATTTGGCTTAGGTTTTGAGTGGAAAAATGGCACTTAGGTCAAATTCACTGAAAAAAAGTTTACCTTTCTTGCTCCAAGTGATGATCGGCCACTTAATATTGTGGTTCCAGCCGATCAGCTACCTGTTTTCTCACTCTCATTTCGGGGCCAACGTAGACACCGAGATCCTCCCGTGATTGCTTTAACTCCTGGTGCCTCTGCATCCGCCTCATCACCTCCACAGCCTCCTACCTCTGAAGATGTTACTCTTCAGCAGCTTATGGATGAGGTGAGGACACTCTTTGTGCGGCAGACTGAGTTTTAGCAGTAGCAGTAGCAGCTCATTCATGGACAACGCCTCCTCTTTAAGCACTTCAGCATTCCATATCCGTATCCTCCTCCATCACCACCATTCTCACCACCTCAGTAGTCTCTTATGCTTGTATTTGGACACACCTACATTTCATTTACTGCTTTATGTACTTTTATTTATGATTTTATGGCTGGTTGTTATGTTGTTGGATTATGTCTTTGTTTTGGATGCTATAGATTTGTTTTGATTATTTGTTATGTTATTTCTTTATGCTTTAGATATTTTTAACTAATGTGCTGTATTGAGATTTTGATGATTGAAAGGGGGATTTTCTATTCTTTTTTATGATGAATGGGGAGATATAATTTGTAAGGGGGAAATATTCATTTGTTATGAAAAATATTCATATGCACTTATGCAAGGGGAGCTTTTAAATCTTTTTGAAATTAGTCTTTAAACCTTGCATTGATTAAGGGGGAGTTTTTCATTACTAAATTATATTTTTATAATGTGTTTTGTCATCATAAAAAAAATGGAGATTGTTAGCGATGACTATAAATATTGATTTTGATGATAACAAACCACATATGTTAGTTAAACAAAGATTTATGAATTGTGCTTTTATAATAGGAAAATGATTTTATGGAATTAAAGTGTGTTGGACCAAAATGAAAGTATTTTATAATATTTGATATTGTTTTGAATTTCGGATTTGGACCTATATAAATATATTTAAATCTTTTTGGGCCATTTTATAATTTCACATAATTTGGGCGATGTTCTAATTTCAAAAAGTTTTGGGATTGACAAAGCATTATTTAGAAATTCTAAAATTGGACCTATTTGAACAATTTCATAATGTTTTGGGCCATAATACAGTTTTATAAAGTTTTGAGGTCAAATTATAATTTTGAAAAATATTTCATTGTAGCAGTTACTGTAGCAAGCAGCTAACCGGATATGATAAGCGAAAATCCAGATTTTGGGTAGTAAGCTTTTAGAGCATAAACGACTATCCGGATATCGTAAGCAACATACTGGATATTCTAAAATTTAAATTTTTGCCCTAATGGTAACATGCAAGCGGCTAACCAGATTCCATAAACGGTAAGCCGGTTATGACCAAAATGTGCATAACGGCTAGTTTTTTAGCTCAAACTATATAAACTCAAATCCAATTCATTTTCAAGCCGTCTTGCAAGCAAAATAAAAAAGCACACAACGTTCATTGAGCTCTCATTTCGCCAATCATAAAACCTTGAATCATCTTTTGTTCTTCAATTTGTATATCTACTCTTTAAGAGAGTTTTTATTGTAATCTTTAATTTCTTATCTTAATTGTGAGTGTTTGAGTGTGTGAGACACTTGAGTGAAGAGATTGTGAGATAATCTCTTTGTTGTAAAGGTTCATTGACACTTTGAAGTCAATTGTAACCATTTGAAGCCTTGGAAGGCTTGCATAGTGAAATCCTCAAGCTTGGATTGCTTGGAGGCGTGGATGCAGGCGGGGATTGCCGAACCACGTAAAAATTCGTGTGTTTGTTTCTCTTCTCCTTTACTCATTTGTTATTGTGCTTTTATTGAACTTACTGCTTTCGAATTTATTAAGGCGTTAGATTAGATTGTTGTGTGGTTTTGTTAGGATAATATTTAAAAATACCAATTCACCCCCCCCCTCTTGGGTTGCACACTTGTATTTCATAAAGGAAGCTCTATCGGAACTTTAGGAGTTGTCGTCACATAAATAGGAGTGTACCCATAATTAATTGGATTAGAGTTCATACGCATAATCACTCTCACCATTTCATCGTCCACTATGTCTATAGGCAGTGAATCAATAGGTTGCGTCGAATGAGTTGATTTCACATTTGTCTTTACTGTGAGGGAATACTCATCTAGACTTTTCTTCAGAAATCCATATAACCTTGCAATAAATTGTTCAAATGTTACATCCTTTTGAAAACAAAATGCAGTAACTTTTCCATTCTCATACTCCATACGACCATCCTCCAAAGTCTCCCACGCTCTATCAAAATATATTTTAAGAACTACTGACTCCATTAACCTGATGCAAAATAATAATACTACTTTATTAAAAACACTGCAAATAATAACATTACTATATTAAATAAATAACTAATTATCAACAAATTCGGGTAATCCGAGTGACAGTACTATCGCCCAGGCGACAATATTATATATTAATATGTCGTCCGAGTGACGAATACCAAAATCTAGGCGACATGTACCTATCGCTCAAGCGACAAGTCATTCTAAGCTTGGGCGACAGTTTTGTCGCCAGGGAGATAGGTACTTGTCATCTAGATTCTAGGTTTCATCTTCAATATCGTTCAAAACTCATTTTCGTCGGATTTTACCGAAATTTTACTAATTTATAAATTTATGACCTCATATTAATCATTTAATGTACTCACATTGTAATAAAATGAGCAACTGATCTTTTGTATAAACCCAATAAAAAAATAAGAGATAAAGATTGAAGAAATACTAACCTTAACTTCTTCTTATTCTTTAGTTTGTTGCTTGATTTTGTCTTCAATACTTGGATAAATATATTAGTTTGATGAATATGAGATAGATAAAAGGGAGGTTGAGTGATAATTGAATAATGTGGGAGAGGTGAAATGAGGAGTGTTTTGTTTCGAGAATTTAAGGGTAGTTTAGCCTCAGAACTTTGTAAGTGGTTGTTATTGTAAAAAAAATTGAAGTGAGGTCTTTTTTATATTAAAAGTTGGAAAGTGATTAAATGGAAAAATTTCCCAATTATTTTCCCTACCTAACCATATTATTGTAACAAATGACTTCTTTCGATTTTCCATAAAATTTCCAACATATTCTTCACCAATTATTTGTTTCTAATGTTGTAGTAATGGCACAATTGTTGAATGAATTATGCTTCTATTTGTTACAATAATTAACTTATTAATAGTTCTATTTGTGCTCAGAATTTTGTATAAAGTTCACCAGCCAAAAAACTGGAATAACAGGTTAATAAAATCTGTAACGTGGCTGCTAGAGGATTTGTTGGATTTCAATAATTGATATCCAACTGTCTACAATTTTGGGATTATGTTCCCTCTTAGGCAACACAGTCTTAGTTATAATCATATACAGTAAAACCTTGTAATCTGATACTCAAATAAATTAATAATCTTTATTACATAATAATTTTTTACAGTCCCAACTTAAGTCAAAGGATTAATAATTAATAAAATAATAATTTTTTTTAAAACCTTTATATAACTCTGTTGTCCCATTCATAGCATAAATTAATAATTTGTTGAACTTACAAATATCATTTTTATGATATTTTATTAAATAAAATATAACTCTATTATTATTGTTTTTAATTTAAATATAGATAGATCTCATCTCTAATTTTACTTATTACTTCTAGAAGTTCTAGGGTTGAATTCTGGAATTGCAAGAATTTTAACTCTTTTGTTAATTTAATTTAGATTTAATAGATTAATTCATTTTTAATTGATTAGATTCGTAAAAAATAATAAATTTTTAGTTGATTAAAATGTACATTTATTAAATTTTATACATATTCTATAAATTATTAAATTATTAATAAATTTTATATAGTTCCAATATCATTAATTTATAGAGATTTTACTTCTTTTTTTCTAAATATGTGAACCGTTTTAGGATTGCACCGCCATAATTACTGGATAGTTAATGTTCGACCATTTGGCGTTCGAGTAGAAATTTCCGAGAAAAAACACAAAAAAAAGATTGGGCTTTATTGCACATCCAAAAGACTCCACCAACAACACCATTCAATCATTCAGCTTTACTGACTGCGTCTTTGGTTTACATCACCATTACAGGACAGCATGAAGGAAAAACGTTGCATCCACATTGTTTTCTTATTACTTATTTAATTGGATCAGGATTTTGTCACGTCTGAGTAGAATTCACGAGATTAGTAATGATTAATGAATAACAATTAACGGGTGTGGCTACAATGCCAACGGCAATGTAGCCGGCACCATGCCGGGCTCTCAAAAAAAGAGCCCGGCTGTCTTTGGCTGCCAAAGACTTGTGCAACCGGTTTGTTAACCGGTTGCACCTTTTTTTTAAAAAAAGAAATATTAAAAGAATACAAAATAAAAATGAAAAAATTAAATAAAATTTAAAAAATAGTATTTTATAATATAACTAATAGAAATAAAAATAAAGAAATTAAAAATGAAAAAAATTATCACTAGAATAATTCAATAAAAAAATTTTCTACTCGTTTCATGTTTGACATCTAAATTACATACTTTACGTGATAGATTGCATATTTGACTTAAAATGTTGCAGATTTCATGTTTAACACCAGTTGTTGCATGTTGAATACCCCGCATTGTAGCTTTAGCCATATTTTATAGGATGCATAAATATTATTTTCAGATCCTAACTTCAAGTATGATAGTTGAAGCTCATTAGTTTGGAAATTTACTCTTAAAGAAAGAGGTTATTTATAACCATACAAATAGACTCGAATATTGATCATCATAATGAGGTGAAACTATATCTACGTCATTAGGATTAGAATTCTCTTGTGATATGAGCTCTCTTGAACTTTTAATAATCGTATGTCATGTGTCATTTAACATAATATATGGATAGAATTTGATTTCTTTATATTTGTTTTACTTATTAATCATCAATCAACATATAAATTTCTACTCAACACAAGTTTCAATCAGGAGAGAATCTTAGTTCACACCATTAAATTAAAAAGTGATTAACAATTTTAAGTCAAGTTTAACTAATTTTTTTCTTAGGATCTTCACTAATAAATGACAAATTAAAAAACTAAAACTGTTCGATCATAAATTATAATTTTTTTAAGTTGATAAATCAATAACAACTTTAAAAAAAAAAAAAGAAATAAACATGCATTTTGCTTGTTAAACACGCATGGCACATAATCATCATTATCACCACTATACTTCACTATGTACTTTATTGGGTCCAAGGCCGGCTCTGGAGGGTTTAGACAAACTTTTATTTGGAGGCCTTTCTATATTAAATAACAGGACTTTAAAGGAATATTAAATAGTGAAAAATTTAATTATCTTAAATAATATCTTGAATTTCAACCATTATTAGTAAGATCCCAAAATAATAATAAGAATAATAAGAATAATAATAATAAAGATGCCTACTTATTTTCAAAAGAACTTTAACTAATCTAATTCAATTGTCAACATTTATGCTATTTATATCACAAATTTCATAGCTGATTCAAGCCATATATCAACACAACAAATAAAAAAATTAAATTAAATTAAAAAAATAAGCATACTAATTGTTGAGTAATAAAAAGTATCAATCAGGCATTTTCCCATTTCCTATCCGGGGGCAAATTTCCCTAGTTGAATGTTACGAGCAGATTCCTAGTAGTGTATCTTTTATGGGACGCATGCCAACCAAAAACGAATACCGACCAGGTACCTGTCACTCAGAGAGAGGACACAACCTCATAAACACACGACAGTTTCGCCATGCCCCAAATCGCGGGAGAGAACACGACGCCCCACGTTTATCCACGTTCGGTTGTTGAAGACCCATTAAGGCCCTTAATCACCCGAATATGGCAGGCATGGAAAATACTCTGAGAAAGTGGGATGACAGCCTATAAAAAGCTGAGAAATCGATAAAAAAGGATAGACAAAAAAAAAGTGAGAGAGGGAAACTCTGCCAAATTGATACCAGGCATTACTACACAAGCATCCCGAATACACTTTTCTCTAAACACATTACAGTTAACGTGCATAAACAAAAATCATATAGTTTTCCCGTAAACCCCGCATACTGACTTAAGCATCGGAGGGTTTGCGCCGGAAAAACCACTGGCACATCTGATTTGTTTCTGTGCACGCAGGTCTGGAAAGAAGAAGACAAGTCATTTGAGTCCAAGGAGCTCAGGTAAGTGCAATAGCTTGTGGAGTGCAACCTTCTCATCATCATCAATACAACCGTTGGTGATCCAATTTGGTCGGGCAAAGGGCGATCAGATTTCTGCATCAACACTAATCATTTAAAATAAAATAATTAAAATTACAGTACATACAAAGTTGACTAGTTGAGATGAATATAATAGTTAGATGTTAGATGATGGCAATGAATTTTATAGAGAATATCAAAATAATTTTCATTGTAGATACAAGAGCAAAAAAGTTTTTAGCTGAACATCAATGATTCAATATCTATTAGTTTTGAGGTTTTAAGTAGAGTTAGCAGAATACTAAAAGTTTTAAAATCTGACATAAATAATTTTAATATAGTGGTTATTTTTTGGAAAGAGAAAGTATTGAATTTTTTTCTTGCAATCATTAACAAAATAAAGTTCCAAAGTGTTTGAATCATTTTTATACTGTAAAAATCATATTTTTATAAAAGAAAATACTTCTAAGGTGAAGATTATCAAATATAAAGATAATTATGAATGAGAGTAATAAAAGGGAGATGCCTAAAAATTATGTTTTCTTATAATATATACTTAACTTAAAAGAATTAGAATCTTAGAATAATAATTATTATTGTATTAATAAATAAATATCCTAAACTTGTGACCTTCCTAAATATGGAACCTAGACAACCGCCTAGTTTGCCTAATTCTAAAGCCACCTCTAACTAAGTCAAATAAGGTCCTGTCTGGAATTGAGGTGCTGTAGTTTTTAAACTACAGCTGCTGTGAAAAAATAAACTGTAATTATAAAATAAAAATTAATAATATATAGTAAATATAAAATTTAAATAATAATTTTGACAAATTATTAAAGATATAATATATTTTTTATTATACAAGTGAAAAATCATATTAATATAACTTTCAAGGTATAGTATCTACTGTTTACCAAACACTTTAGTACTGTAGCTTAAAAGTTACAGCTGCCCAACCTCAATACCAAACGCACCCTAAGCCATATAATCTACTTTTGGAAAATAGAGAGAAAAACAAACAAAAATGTTAATCAAGTATTTGATTGTTTTGGTGGATTCCTTGACAATCAATTCCAATAATTTTTGTAAGTATGTGCAAATTTCTACTCGGAAAATAAGAAGCGGGTCCTCAACTATCTAATAAACCAATTAAAATTAACTAGCTATTACATAAAGCTCCTTATGTTCAATTGTATGGAGACCCACTAGATTTATTTCTTTTGGGATTTTGAACCAACTTGATAATCAAATCGCATACGATCAGTTCAGTAACAGTACAGCTAATTTAATAGAATTAAGATTTCTCTTATTCTGAACTCTTCTAAATTTTTTAAAATTTAGTACATGTCACTTGTTTTTACTGTAAGTATATGACTATAATTTAATTACTTTTTTGGAAAAAGATAGTTACACTTACAAAATTTAGGAAAAATGTCATGTACATCCCTAAGTTTTTTGGAAAAAAACACTGAAACCACTTTTCTACTATAATATTCTTTAAATATAGTAACTAAAAATTAACTTTAATTTTTTTAATAAATACGAATATAATATAAAAATATATAATCAATCTAGTAGACTAATATTATTAAAATATTTAAGATAATTTGAAATATGTAATTATTATATTTATTCTAATAATATATTTTTAGTTATTTGAAGGATTTCAAATAAATCTTTGGGTTAAATAGATTTTACAACTAATAAATATCCCATGTATTAATAATATTAAAATTACTATTTTACATAATATTTAAAAAATTTTAATATTATTTATTTATTTTAATATTATATTTCTATTTATTATGAATTTACTTTAACATAATAAAGTATGTAAAATATTAAAATTAAATAATAAAATTATTTTAAAATATATATATTATTATATTTATTTTAATAAAATATTTCTTATTTTTATAATATTAGAGTTAATTTTTTGAATTAAAAAAATTTTAAAAATATTATAATTCAAAGAAAAAAAATTTATCCTTATTAAAAATTTAGGAGTCTTTCTAATAAGATCTCTCAAATCGTAAAGATACAGACGTTTGTTAAAATCTTAAGGATGTAGACGTTTCTTCTGTTAATTGTCGCTAAAGCTACAATGTCGGGCATTGAGGCTAAAGGATGTAGCAACATTTCACGTTAAATATGCAACATACATGTATAACATGCAACGTTGACGTCAAAAATGAAATGAGCAAGAATATTCTTTATTTTGACTTTATTGAGAACATGCAATATTGGACGTGAAACATGCAACCGTGATTCCCAATATGCAACAAGTGATGTAAAATATGAAACCTACAATATTTTCACGTTAAATATACAACCTATTACGTAAAGTATGCAACTTTGACGTCAAACATGAAACATGCAAGAATATTCGAGAATATTCGAGAATATTCTTTCTTTTGACTTTATTTAGGACATGCAACATCTAACGTTAAATATGCAATCGTGAGTCGTGACATTCAACATGCAATCGTGAGTCCTGACATTCAACATGCAACAATTGACGTTAAACATGAAATCTGTAATATTTTACGCCAAATATGCAACTTATCATGTAAAGTATGCAACTCAGACGCCAAACATGAAACAAGCGAAAAAATTTTTTATTGAATTATTCTAGTGATAAAATTTTTTTATTTTCAATTTCTTTATTTTTTATTTCTATTAATTATATTATAAAATATTATTTTTTTATATTATATTATATTTTTTCATTTTTATTTTGTATTTTTTTAATATTTCTTTTTTAAAAAAGGTGCAAAAGGTTAACAAGTCTTTGGCTGCCAAATGGCAGCCAAAGACAGCCGGGCTCTTTTTTTTGAGAGCCGGCATGGTGCCGGCTACAATGCAGTTATAAAATATCAATGACGTTGTCCATTACTCTGTCATAAATGATATTTCAACAGCTTGATTGGTCAAAATATACGTTTGGTGGGCTACCGACCCCATATAAAAATTTGTGAATGCAGAAAATTTTTCATTTGTGCTTTAAAGGCCCACTCTTCACACGAAGTTGAAACAATCGTTCAGACATTCTGAACAGCTTCATCTCATCCCCAGCCTCAAACTCATAGACATGCTAAATTCCATTTCCATTAGCAGCCTTGCCATTTCCTTATGGTGCATCAGCTTGTTTTTGCTTAATTCTCATAGCTGTTTCGCCGATTCAAACGAGATGGATCGCCTCGCATTGCTTGCCATAAAGTCACAGCTTCAGGATCCACTTGGGGTTACAAAGTCATGGAACAATTCTATCAACCTGTGCCAGTGGACAGGCGTAACTTGTGGTCATCGGCACCAAAGGGTAACAGAGCTAGATCTTGAAAGCCAAAACATAGGAGGTTTCTTATCTCCTTACATTGGAAATCTGAGCTTCCTCAGAGTCATCAACCTGGCAAACAACAGTTTTCACGGTCAAATTCCGAAAGAAGTTGGTCGTCTTTTCAGGCTTGAAACTATAGTACTCTCAAACAATTCTTTTTCAGGTAAGATTCCAACCAACTTGTCTCGTTGTTTTAACCTCCTCGATTTTTGGGTCCATACTAACAACCTTGTGGGAGAGATTCAAGCAATCATCGGCAACTGGTTGAAACTTGAGCGCTTGTCCTTGTACGATAATCAGTTGACAGGGCAGCTCCCACCTTCCATTGGGAATCTCTCAGCTCTCCAGACATTTGACATCGCGGGAAATAAATTGGATGGGAGAATTCCTGATAGTCTAGGTCAACTAAGAAACTTGAACTACTTAGGCACAAGTGAAAATGATTTCTCTGGTATGTTTCCTCTTTCAGTTTGTAACATCTCTTCCCTAGACGAGGCTTATCTATTTAAAAATAGATTCAAAGGAAGTCTTCCCGTCTGCTTAGGTTTCAATCTTCCAAAACTGACCGTCCTAGTAGTAGCTCAAAACAATCTTACAGGTTTTCTCCCGCAGTCATTGTCCAATGCTTCAAAACTTGAATGGCTTGAGCTTAACGAAAATCATTTCAGTGGGCAAGTGAGAATCAATTTCAACAGTCTTCCGAATCTAAGTAAGCTTTATTTGGGTCGAAATAATTTAGGAACAAGGACATCTACTGATCTTGATTTTATAACCCTTCTCACAAACTGTAGTAAGTTGGTAAAGCTTGGTTTAGTTTTTAATAGATTTGGAGGTGCTCTACCACATTCTATAGCCAACCTCTCGACAACAATGACCTTAATCGCCATGGCAGGGAATCAAATATCAGGCACCATACCTTCTGAAATAAGAAATCTTTTCAATCTTAATGGATTGGGTTTAGAGTATAACCAGTTAACAGGCACTATTCCTCCTGCCATTGGTGAGCTCAGAAACCTGCAATATCTCGGCTTGGTTGGAAACAACATAAGGGGGATCATTCCTGACTCAATCGGTAACCTCACATTATTAAATATCCTTCAATTAGGATTCAATAAATTGCAAGGCAGTATACCCTCATACCTCGGCAAATGTCAGAATTTGATGCAATTGAGTGCCCCCAACAATCAACTCAATGGTACTTTGCCCCCACAAATTTTTGGGATAACACCTCTTTCAAAACTCTTAGATTTGTCCGAAAACCATTTTAGTGGTTCTATCCCCTCGGCAAATGTCAGAATTTGATGCAATTGAGTGCCCCCAACAATCAACTCAATGGTACTTTGCCCCCACAAATTTTTGGGATAACACCTCTTTCAAAACTCTTAGATTTGTCCGAAAACCATTTTAGTGGTTCTATCCCACTAGAGGTGGGTAACTTGAAAAGTCTCGTTCAATTGGATATATCTAGAAATCATTTTTCCAATGAGATTCCTGTTACTCTAAGTGCTTGTACAACCTTAGAGTATCTTCTTATGCAGGGCAATTCATTTAATGGAAGCATCCCGCAGTCTCTGAATGCCTTAAAAAGCATTAAAGAGCTAGATCTTTCATGTAACAATTTGTCTGGCCAAATCCCAATACATCTTCAGGATCTACCCTTCTTAGAGTACCTAAACCTATCTTACAATCACTTTGAGGGCGAGGTACCAAAAAAAGGAGTGTTCAGCAATGAAACAAGAATTTCTTTAACTGGGAATGAACAGCTTTGTGGAGGTTTAGGTGAATTGCATTTACCAGCCTGCCATTCGGTTGGACGAAGAAAAGAAACTATTACTCTTCTCAAAGTTGTGATTCCGGTGATTGGGTTAGTTCTCAGCTTATTAATGTGCTTTATTGTTGTTTATACTCGAAGAACCAAACTTGCACATAAATTATCAAGTGCACTGTTGATGGAACAACAATTTCCAATAGTTTCTTATGCTGAGCTAAGTAAGGCAACAAAAGAATTTTCTTCATCAAACAGAATCGGCAAGGGAAGCTTTGGCTTTGTGTACAAGGGAAATCTAGGCGAGGGCGGAATGTCAGTAGCAGTGAAGGTAATGAGTCTGAATCAAAAAGGTGCAACAAAGAGTTTTGTTGCCGAATGTGAAGCATTAAGAAACATTCGTCATCGGAATCTCATCAAAATCATCACTATCTGCTCAAGCATTGATATTAAAGGTGCTGATTTCAAGGCAATTGTTTATGAATACATGCAATGTGGAAGTTTAGAGGATTGGTTGCACCCTACCAATGATGAAGTGGGCAGTTTAAATCTCATTCAAAGACTAAACATAGTCATTGAAGTGGCTTGTGTAATTGAATATCTTCACCACCACTGCCAACAACCAATTGTTCATGGCGATCTAAAGCCAAGCAACGTTTTACTTGATCATGACATGGTTGCCCATGTGAGTGACTTTGGGCTAGCTAGATTTCTGCCGAACCACTCATTTCTTATAGCTCCTGAAGGTCAATCAAGTTCAATTGGGATGAAAGGAACTGTTGGTTATATTGCCCCAGGTAATTATTTTTTCCATATATATGTGATATTGTGATCTTTTAAATAATATACTATATGCACATGATATAAGCACTTAATCTAAGCATCTAACACAAAGAATATGGTATGTGTATATATTTTTGGCCAGAGTATGGTATGGGCGGCGATTTATCCATGACAGGAGATGTGTACAGCTTCGGAATTTTGTTGCTTGAGATGTTTACCAGAAGAAGACCAACTGATAACATGTTCAATGATGGCTTGACTCTCCATGGATATGCCAAGATGGCTCTGCCGAAAAAAGTAATGGGAATTGTTGACCCTTCACTGCTGATGGAAGCAAGGGGGCCGAGCAGCACTAGGAGTCATGAGAACGAAATAATCAGAATTGAGGAGTGCTTGGTAGCTGTAGTGAGAACTGGAGTTGCCTGCTCAATGGAATCTCCATCCGAGCGAATGCAAATGACAGAAGTTGTAACAAAATTATCTGCTGTCAGGGAGATTTTTATTGGTAATAAGGTTTAGAATAGATTATAAATGCCTAGTCACGTTTTTTATGTTAACAATTATCGAATAGTTTTAATTATAAATTTTTATGCTCATAATTATAAATTCTGTTGAGGATATGTAAAATCTTAAACTTAATTCCACTCTGATCGTTCAATTTTGTGGTCTGAGAATGAAGTTACTAATCATTTTAGCAATATTTCTCAACCTATTATTCAGTTTTCAATTGCCTCATTTACTTTACAACTAAATAAATAGCAACCAGGCCCAGATAAGTCGATAAAATCTCCTGTTGCTCATATTGGTAGATGAAGATTAAGCTACCGTCAAATTAAATGATAAAAAGCTGTCATTTATTTGTGGACAAAAATAACTATTAATGCTTCTCTTTTCTTATAAAATAAGTCAACAGTTATAAATTTAAAAATTTGGAAGCAAATCCTTTAGGATAGGATAAGAAAATTTGTAGCAAAACTTTATTTATGTTACTACAATATTACAAAGTTTTTCAAAGATGATCAATAGATAAAGGTAAGCTAATTTTTCGAGTATATTTTATTCAAACTACAACTATATATAGTTGGTGCCTCAGTGAAGTATATTTTATTAATAATTAGAATTATTTTAATTTTTTTATTTTATCTTACAACTATTGATTCAATGTTTAGTAAAAACTCAGCTTAACATTGAACATTGTCCCAAATGATATTTCATTCATTAATTGATTGGTAATTCTTTATAAGATTTAAGTAAATTAATTATAAGATTTAAATAAATTAATTATATTATCTTCACTAATCAATTAATAAATATCACATCATTCAAAATAATTTTTTTAAAATAAATAATGTAGAATGTATAGTACAACTCTAAATCATAACAACCCACATCAGTGGATCCTCGTTGGTCAAAGCGCACTACATGCAATCGTGTATGGTACGTTTGGGGCACGTTTTTCTCGTTTATTAGAATGTGCACCACGTACGCACAAAAGTAATTGAAATTGATTGTCGAGGAATCCACCTCCAAGAGGCAGTAACTTATTGGCCACCAATTAGTTTTCGTGGGAAGTGTGAACGACTTTTTGTTCGTTGACTTCGGAAAGGTGTCGTTTTCACATTCTCATTCTCCAGGGTCGGCCTGTAATACAGCTCTGTATGTCATGCAGCTGCCTTTATTATTTTTTTATTATTGCGGATGTAACCGGCCACCAATATCAATTATGAAACAGGAAAATATTAAAGGTAATTATCATACAGCTACCCTCATTTTAAATAAATATCAAAATAATCAGTTCAAAGTAGAACACTACCAAAGAACCCCTCAATTTAACTTGAAAATACACTACTTTTTTTTTTCTCCGAATAACATGAAAACACGTAAAATATATGAGACTTCTATACTAATTAGAATAATATTTAAATATAAATTAATAAATTGACCAATTAATTTTTAATATTACATTATAAAGTTAAGAATGTTTTATATAAAAAAATTTATCATAATGTTTTATCAATTTTTAGATATTACAATGTAGTATAAATATTTAGACCTATAATATTTCTATATTAGACAAGTATAAAAAATCTAATGTTTGATATTTTTAAATAATACTCAAAAACAATCTCTTGTGTAAATTAATTCATAGAAATTAATGTGAAATTAATTACTTTATTCATTATATTATGTATTACTTTTATGATTTTATTTATTCACTATTTTTAAGTCACAATAATTTCTACAAATACTTGTAATGGACAATTAAGTACGTATTGTTAATTTTTAATCTATTTTTATTAGTGTTATTGTGATTAATGATATCATAATTCACACACTAAGTCTTTTCCTTTTTTAATGTTGTTAATAACTCCAATGGGCCTTTAGCCTAGCGGTGAATCTCTACCCTCACAGTTAACCATGATTGTGAGGGTAGGGGTTTGAGTTCTCATGGACTCAAACTCTCTCAATTAAACATTATGCATGATCGTGTGGAGTTATTTGCAAGTTTTTTTCCCTTGCGAAATGCGAGTGGAGTAGAGATATCCATTGTTTGTGATAATTTGATGTGTAATCAGTATTAAAAAAAAGTTGTTAATAACTATCATGGCTAGCACTTGGTCAATATTAATTCGATTAAACTAAATTCAGTTATGACATTATTATTTTTTTAGAATATTGTTAATTTAATATTATTATTTTAGGGGTATGGTTGGGAGATGACAAATATAACTTTTTAACTCTTACAATCTCTCATGAGTTTTACTCGGTAGCAATAAATGAAGAAACCATACAACCGTCCCCTTGGAGCTGAGTAATATTGTTAATTATAATGTCAATTCTTATTCACATTGCATTGTAAATATTAGAAAAAGAGATAACAAACAGCCCGTGTTTTGTGAAATTGTCTCGAAGACCCTTATTATTTTAAAAAATAATCACATATTCCTCTTTTTAGACAATTATGTCCTTTAGCTAAAGTGACCCACTGATATTCCATATGAACATAATTATTCAAAACAAGATTTATATAACAATTTCACTAAATCATGAGGTATCAATATACTTTTTGTCATAACCTTGGGTAATTACAATCTAAATACTACTAATATTGAATAATTTAGAAACGTTTTTAAATTAAATCAAATTATTTGAGTAATGTGCAATATTATATTTCGTTATATTATTTGTATACTAAATGTTCAATTCATTTATTAGTGTTACAAAATTATTACAATATTGGTAGATTATAAAATCAAGTATCATTGAAATATAAACATATAAAAATAAGTCATCAAATAGAATATAAATTATGTATCCAATTGTATAAGGATAATATTATTAAATTTATTCGTATTAATAATTTTTTGATATTTTTTATTTGTATTACTATAATAAACATTTAGAATGAAATGTAATAAGGTTTGATTTAGGCGGTAAAACTACCGCCAATATGAAAGAATGATTTATTAAATTTTAATTTTTTTGAAATGTTTTCCTATATAAAATTGAAAACCTTATATAGCTTTTCTTTTTACCCCGAAAATATAAACACTTTAGTACTTCATATTGTTGAAAACCCTAGCCCCTCGCCTCAGCCGTGCTCAAGCATCTCAAACCAGCCACCATCCTAGTAGTCGCGCCGTCTTCGTTCCTTCCGTCCCCAGATCGCAGTCGCCGTTTCCATCCCCGTCCCCGTCCTGCATATCAGCCACCAGCTCACCAGCTCTCACCGTCTTGTCACTTTCCTCCATGAACTCTCTCTGCACACAAACCCTAGACTAGCGAGTTGAATCAAAGGGTGAAGGTTGCTCTCTTTCTTTTATAACAATAAAGAACAAAAATCTCATCAATTTCCTTTTAATAATAACTTCTAATTAGTGATTCGGCACTTCTTCTCAATTTACAGCTCTCATTTTTTAATTTCGTCTTTAATTCTTGAAGAACGAAAAACATACAGAAGCCTTTCAGCTTTTATCGACTTTGATTCTCGAAATTTAGGTATTTCCTCTATTACTCACTTAAAGAATTAAATTTATTCGCTTTGATTTTGACACCACGGTTATATTTTGATTTAATGCTTGTTTAATTAGTTTAGAGTTTCATTTAATTTGTTTTGAGTTGTTCACTTTAATTGCATCTTCAAGATGGAATTTTGGTACTCTAAATGATACAAAGTTTTATTCCTATGCAGTATGATTAGAAGAAGTATATTGATTGTGCACTTGATATTTTGCACCTTAATGTACAAATGATTTAATGCCTAAATTCTTATTTTATCAACCACACAGCCAAAAGTGATTCGCTTGGGTTATATAGGCTTACCTGTAATTCTGTATTATTTATATCTTCATAAATTCTTGTTTATGTATGCTTGATTTGTTGAGGCTTCTTTTATCAGTGATGATGTGTTATAGACTTGGTTGTTGAGGTTTGTTTTGTCAATGATGATGTGTTATTAAAAACACACACACACACATTTTGATTTATTTTAATATATATAGAATAAGCATGACCATGGATCTTTAGGTGTGTATTAGTAATTTAGTAATTTAGCATCCATTTCTTTCTAACAAGTGCTTTTAAGTTCAATTATTTTATTTCACTTATTCTTTACTGACATGGTAATCATTAAGGCCAAGCATAAACGTACAACATACTACAAATTGATCTAAAGTAGGAAATACTACAGAATTCAGATGAGACTGGTGACTAATTTCTGATATTAAAAAGCTGAGATTTAATTTTAATGTGTATGTAAGAATTCATGGGTGGTGAGGGTTGCCCTTGTATTTGACTCTTTGTCTTTGGAAATGTTTTATCAAGATTTACTTTTGCTAATATCACTTGGGTAATGCCCTGGACATGCTTATCAAATGTCATTACTGCCAGGTTTATGCTTGTTGTCCATAGTTCTTAGTCTCTAATTAATTCAAAATATTGGGAATATCTTTTTATGGCACATTGATCTTTTCTTTTTGTATATCCTTGATCTGTATTTTGATCGATTAAGTATAGGTGTTTGAGTCCTTGCTCTGTATTTTTGATGGATTAAGTATGGAGCTTTGAGTTTACAATTGATCATGGGTATTTTCTAAAATCTTATTCCTTTGAAAAAATTGTAAGTTGGAGGAGCAAGTAAGCCCTTTTCCAATAAGGACAAAATGTCGCAAGGCAGAAGGTTTTATCTTCATCTTATTTATTGTCTTAGAATGAAAAAATGACAATTTGCTCAAGCTGTGAAAGCTTGGTAAGGCTTCTTAAAAACCAGAAAAGTGAGGATGGCTAATGTGTGGTGACTTACATGGTGATGGATAATTTGGAAGTGTTGCCAAATTAATTTGCATCTCTGCATTTCAATTTTTATTTCAATCTCCACTCTCTAGTGCTTGAACTGGTAGCACTGTCTATTTTCCTCTAATTTTATGTAACCTCTTGTGTCATTGTTTATGGATTGAGATATGGTTTTGATTATTTGAATTAGCTATGATGACTTTGTTTTGTGGCTCCTTAATATTTCTTAAATTATTTTGCATAAACATTTGTTTGCTTCCTGATATGAATGTTGTCCCTATTCAGTCATTTGTTGCAGCCTCTCCCATTTTTCATTCTTTTTCCATTTTTTTCTTGAGTTTCTATCTTTAATTTTTCATGTGGAGGATTTTGATATGCTCATTACAGTTTTCTTTAATCATAGGAGTAAATAAAAATATGATATGAAACAATAATTCATAGCATGAATGGAAATGATAGAAAATTAGAGATTGAACTCTTGTTATTTTAATTTGTTATATTTGTGGTATTGCAATATCTTAGGAATTGTAAAGTAATCTACTCCTTTTTTGTATATTTTTAACTAATTCTGTAATGTCTAAAGTTTTGATTATATTTCAGTGATATTACTAATGGGAACTTCAACTAGTGTTTCAGCATTGCGAAGAAGATTCAATTTTAATTGAGTATTTTTGCCAATGTAATTGATTAGCATTTTTCTTTTAGCTATCAGAGATATTTTAATGATCTAAAACTTGCATAGTCTCTAATGTTTCAGTTGAAATTGTAGTTGTTTGATTGTTAGATTTAATTTTATTTGCTTTATTGTTTATTGGATTGTGTTGCTTGCCTTAATTCCTTGGATTATAGTTGTAACATGTAATATGATTTGAGTTGCTATTTTAAAATAAAGAAACATTTACTTGTTATTTTTTATATGATATCTACATGCCGTATTGTTTAATTTTATATCACTTGTTACTAGTTAAAATGAATTTGTGGGTAAATGGAATTTTTATCTTGGTAATTCTTGATGTATTGTTATCTTTCTCTTTATTCCAAAGATCACTTGGTCGTTAAATGAAAGTAGACATAAAAGTTGCATCGAACAATTATGCAAGTCGAGAGTAATTTTAATATATTGAATATTGCTATTAATAAATCCCTCAAAATATATATGTTAAATGAAAATATATTTTGTGTTAATTTTAGATTAAAAGTCTGAGTTTTTCTGTTGAAAACCAAATTTATTTGATCCTACCTAAGAATTTGGATCATGCCTTTGAAATTCTAAATATTGTTGTTTACTTTGCGATTGCATTGTGTTTTCTAATGTCATTTGTTTTTTTTTTTTTTTTTTTGTGTAGATACTTGAAATCTAAAATGAGCAGCAGCTGGAGTCTTAGTTTGTGGAAGCTATAAATTGATTTAAGTTTTTGAAGCTATTTGGTCACAAGCTTGTGAAAAATTCTAATTGTCTTATGACATCTGTTTAAATGAATGGAAGTTTTAGTTTACCTAAATTTTTAGTGCATCGCAAACAATTAATAGGGTATTTATTATTTTATTTGCAAAGGACATGCCAAATTCAACAATTAAAGTGATTTTAAAAAAAAGTGATATTCTCTTAGTACCAAATTAAGCTGTAAAAAACTTTTAAAAATGATTTTAGTCAAGTCAGAAAAATTGAAGAACTGATTCTGTAATTGAATAATTGACTTAATATAATTTATTTTTGAGATAAAAAAAGTATACTTTGGTGTAACATATCGAAACATCAAAAGTAAGTATAAATAAAATTACGTTAAAAAAAAAAGAAATCCAATCAAGTTGAAATGATAGAAAAAAAAATTGATGTTTTAATACAAATAAATTAGCATCAATTTTATTAATTTAAAATATTTTGGAAGTTATAACTTACGTTTGCCTTAACTTTTTAAAAGATAAAATTTTTTGAGAAGCATAGCAATTATTGTTTAAGTTATAACAAATTAAGGAAATTCTTTTAAAAGTAAAGAGAAAGATGAAAATAAATTTATAAGGTTATTTTAAACGTAAATAATTAAAATGGAGAAAGTGGTTCAAAAGAATTAGAATTTTCTAATTTTTTATTTAAAATTATCATGATCTAAAACTTGAATTTAGACATTTTTTATTTGAAATAGAATTTTATTTTTCAAATTATAAATTTTTCATAGCAAAATGGGAAATGATAAATGAACAAATGTTTATGTAGAGGTCAAAAGATCAAGTATGGATAATCAAATTAATGATTAAAATAATCTCTCAAAATAATGAAATAACGATTTTTTTTAATCTTTTTTTCTCTTTCAAGTACAAACAAAGCATTTTTGCCAACCTTTAAAACTTTGATATAACATATTAATTTTAATGGTTCATTGAATAATCGTATAATAAATATATAATTTATTTGATCATAACAATTTGAAAAATAAAATGTTTGAGGAGTATAACAATTGCATGCAAAGCTGTTAAAATGAATTTTGGTTGAAGTCAAAGAAATTATTTGAAAAGAAATAGAATGACAAAAATTTTAAACGAATGGATAAAAAAATTATTTTCCCAGAAGCTTGTAAAAAATTCTTATAAACAAATGGACAAAAATTTTGATTTGGTTAATTTTTTAGTGCACTGGATAACTTAATAGGGCATGATAATTTCATTTACAATTGCAATCATTCTCAATTGTTATTTATTTATATACCGTTGAAGTTATGAAAAATTAAAGCATTTAGTTTGAAAAGTAAAGAGAAAGATGGAAATAAATGCATAAATTTTTTTAAATATAACTAAATACTATTAATTAAAATGATTAAATGATAATAAATATGTATAAAGATTAAAAGCTTAAGTATATATACATTCAAATTCAGAAGAACTCATGAAGTAACGAAGATTAAAAAAAAAGGACTTAAATTAAGGACCCAAAACGTTGAAAATGATAAAGGGTTGCAATAAAAAAAAATTCAGTATTTTATAGTAAATTGATATTTGTTAAAATAATAAGGGGTTATATATAATTGACCTTACTGATATTGTTGTTATTTTAAAAAAGTAATATTATTATTAGTTGAAAAAAAGGACATGGAACATGTATCTATAGTGTTGGAATATAATGAAAATAATAGGAATATAAAACCATTGTAAGGTGTAAAAGAGTAGGAATAATTTAACCTAAAAGTGGGAATAATTTACTAAAAAGTTGAAAAATTATAACGGAAATCATGAATTTATGAAGTAAACTTGGATCATTAGCCAAAATATTAGAATACACTTAAAAGAGTTAGAATATGTAACCAAAAAATCTTGAAAATAAAGTTGAAATTGATTAAAAGAAAGTAGAAATATAAAAAATAAACTTGAAACATCTAATCAAAATATTGGAATTCAATACAAAGAGTGGGAATATAGAACCAAAAAATGGTGGAAAAAGGAGTGGAAGAGCAAAACTTAAAAGTTGGAATAACTTGATAAGAGTTTGATAAATTCCAATGAAAAGTAGAGATCCGAAAATAAACTTGAAACATTCACCTAAATGTTGGAATTCAATAAAAAGAGTAGGAATATAATATCGTGGAAAAAAGAGTTGAAGAGATTAACACAATAGTTGGAGCAACTTATAAAGAATTTGATGAATTCCAATGAGAAGTAGAGATCTTAAAAATGAACTTGAAATATTAACCCAGAATATTAGAATTTAGTATAAAAAAAAGTAGGAATATATAATCAAATCGTGGTGGTAATAATAGTTGAAGAACTTAACCCAAAAGTTGTAAGTATCTACTAATAATCTGATAAATTCCAACAATGAATAGGGATCTGGAAAATAAACTTGAAACATCCACATAAAATATTGAAATTCAATTAAAAGAGTAGGAATATAAAACCAATTTATTGTAGGAAATGAGTGGAAGTGCTTAACAAAGAAATTGAAACAACTTGACAAGAATTTAATAAATTCTAATGAAAAGTAGAGAACTAAAAAATAAACTTGAAACATTTACTCAAATATTGGAATTTAATAAAAAGAGTAGGAATATAGGACCAAAATTTGGTAAGAAAATAAGTTGAAAATGTTGACCCAAAAGTTGGAACAACTTACAAAAAATTTGATAAATTTTAATGGAAAACAAGGATCTGAAAACAGAACTTGATATATTTACTCAAATGTTAGAATTCAATAAAAAGAATAGGAACATAGAACCAATAAATGGTGAAAAAGGAGTGGAAAAACATAACCCAGAAGTTGAAACGACTTAACAAGAGTTTGATAAATTCCAATGAAAAGTAGAGATCTAAAAAATAAACTTGAAACATTCACCCAAAGGTTGGAATTCAATAAAAAGAGTAGAAATATCTAACCAAAATTTGATGGGAATAAAAGTTGAAGAGGTTAACCAAAGGTTGAAAGAACTTACAAAGAATTTGATAAATTTTAACGGACAGTAGAGATCTAAAAAATGATCTTGATATATTTACCTAAAATATTGGAATTCAATAAAAAGAATAGAAATATAATACCAAAAAATGGTGGAAACAACAATTGAAGAGTTTAACCCAAAAGTTTAAGTATTTACCAATAACTTGATAAACTTCAACAATAAATAGGATTTAAAAAATGAACTTGAAACATCTATGTAAAATATTCGAATTCAATGAAAAGAGTAGGAATATAAAATCAAAAAGTGGTGGAAAAAAAAGTTGAAGAGCTTAACCTAAAACTCAGAAAGAATTACCAAAATCTAATAAATCCAACAACAAGTTGGGATCAAAAAATAAACTCGAAACATTCACAAAAAATATTGGAATTAAGTAAAAAGAGTATAAATATAGAACAAAAAAATGGTGGAAACAAGAGTTGAAGAGCATAACCTAAAAGTTTGAAGAAGTTAATAAGAATTTGATAAAGTTTAACAAGTAGTCGAGATCTAGAAATTAAACCTGAAATATCCAAGCAAAATGTTAGAATTCAATGAAAATAGTTGGAATATAGAACCAAAAAGTGGTGAAAATAAGAGTAGAAGAAGTTAACCCAAAAATTGAAATAACTTAACAATAATTTGATAAATTTAAACGCGAAGTAGGGATCTAAAAAGTAAATTTGATACATTTACCCAAAATTTGGAATTCAATAAAAATAATAGGAATATTGAACCAAAAGTAGTGGAAAAATAAGTTGGAACAACTTAGCAATAATTAGATAAAGTCTAATAGAATATTGAGATTAAAAAATAAACTTGAAATATCAACCTAAAAACTGGAAATTTAATGAAAGAACTGGAAATATAGAACTAATAACTGATGGAAAAATGAGTTGAAATAACTTACCAAAAATTTGATAAATTCTAATGGAAAGTAGGGATCTCGAAATTGAACTTGAAATATCCAAACAAAATTTTGGAATTCAATAAAAAGAGTAGGAATATATAACTAAAAAGTGGTAGGAACAAGAGTTGAAAAAATTAACCCAAAAGTTGAAATAATTTACCAAGAATTTAATAAATTCAAATGAGAAGTAAGGATATAAAAACTAAACTTGATATATTTACCCAAATATTGAAATTCAATAAAAATAGTAGGAATATAGAACCAAAAAGTGGTAGAAAAATAAATCGGAACAATTTACCAAAAAATAGATAAAGTTTAATACATTACAGAGATATAAAAACAAACTTGAAATATACACCTAAAAAGCTGAAAGTTAATGAAAAGAGTGGATATATGAAACCAAAAACTAGAGGGAAAATGAGTTGAAACAACGTACCAAAATTTAGATAAATAACCATGAAAAATAGGAATTTGAAAAGTAAACTTGAAATATGCATTATAAATATTGGAAGGTGACAAAATAAGTAGGAATGTAACCATTTTGTGATATGTTAATTTTTTTTTATATTTTTTTATACTATTTTTAAATTTTAAATTATTACAATATTTTTCCTCATTCAATTACAATTTTATCATTTTTTCCAATTTTTTTCATAATTGTTTCAGATTAAAAACAAATAAAAATATAATTTTCATTATATTATCCGGTTAAAAACCGGTTGTACCAGTTGCATGCATGCGTTGTATGAGATACAGCGCTGCATGGTAGGTTGACTCCATTCTCCATTGATTCTGCTTTTAAGAGCACACACATCACCACATTATTAAATTCCACATGAATCCGAATTAGATAAAAATAAATAATAAGTAATGATAAACATCATAAAATTTGTATTTTAAATTCCATCTCAAATTATGTAGTAATGATAGATATACAAAATTTTGTATTTTAAATTTCATGCCAAGTTATGTGGCAATGTGATGTATTATTTATTAAGTAATTGATATTTTTTATAAGATTCAAGTGAATTAATTATATTATCGCACCATTCAGTTGATGAATGTTGTATCATTCGAGATAAATTTTTGAAATAAAAATTTGAAATGTGTAGCACTACTAAACGAAAATTAATTGGTGAAGTATATATGTGAATATTATTATTTTTATATATTTGCAGCAATAATGATGTGCTAATGTGTGTTTGAGAAATAAATTAAGTACATATTTTTTTTATGTATTTTTTATTATTATACCAGAAAATGATTTATTAACATACACAAACTTTTATAATTTATGATGAAAGAATATTTTTTTTTAATTTAGAGAAGACTCTACAAATAAAAATATTATTGGTGAGTTAAATATTTTAAAATTATTAATTACTTTTCAAGGTGGGTTTAAAAAATATTTCAAAATTTTAAGTTGGGCTTAAAAAATAATATCTTTTTCTCCCAAACGGGTTTGCTTAATGCGACAATTTGTTGTAGTGAAACTTGAGACAACATTGTATAATGCAATGCATTCTCATGTTAGAGGGTGTCAAACACACCCTTAACAATTTTGTTTTTCTTTTTAGAGGGTATGGTATGGGTGACAATGTGTCCAAGACATGAAATAGTGGTTGTGCCAGGAATTCAACCGAGCAGGTTCTAGGTCCAATAATAATATAATTTAAAAATAGTAAACAAATAAAAAATATTAATGAAAAATTTGTTAAAATATTTAATTCAATACATCTGTAACAATCCTTCATGTGATTTCATATATTGAAAACGTTGAAGAATAACCTCGTTATCAAGACTACAAAATATTTTTTTTTTCTATGCATACAACAAGACTACTATTCAACCATTGATCTCCCATCCGATTTTCCAAACTATTTTTTTTTTCACAAAATCCATAGCTGAAAATACCCTTTCTATTATAGTTGTAGCAATGGTAAAATCAATGCTAATGTCACCAATAGAAAAATTAATGAATACAATTTATTCTTTTCAGTCTCCATTTTTCTTGCTAGTTCATTAATCACTGTCAATCCTAAAAAATTGTTGTCAAAACCCACATCTATAATGTAAACATCCAGTTGAATTTCAAGTGCCATAAGATTTATTAGGAAAAAATCATTTCGGTAAAATTGAACAAAGTGAAGTAGTTCCTATTTGTCAAAATCTACAAAAGAGCCATTGGGCCATAAAAATGCCAAACATAGAAGGAACTTAATATTCACCTCATTAAAACAATTGCTTAGTTCTTGAAGTTGCATGTCCAAAGCTACATAAAACAATTTAACACGATAGCGATGAGAATTAGGGATTTGACTTTTTTTTAAGGGATTTTAAAATAACATGTAAAAACAAATACATGACAATTTAGTTATTTTAGTTAGGATAAATCAAATTATAAATAGGATAAATACCAAAATGAATTTAAAAATTTTTTAAAGTCAAGCGAGGGCTTTAGCCCTTGCTAGCTCCAACGTGGGACCGCTATGGACTGAAAGAACTAAGCTTCAATTCCTAAACGCATTATTTTTCTATTTGTACTAACACGATTTAATTGACTCATTTTTTCTACAAAAATTAGGGATTTGAACAAACTCCTCTTATCAATAGTCTTTCCATTAAAAAAAAAAGGAAAAAGGATACCAACACTCTTAAAGTTCGAGGAAACCCAAATTTTCAAAAAAGGACACAAAGATGTCCTTTTAACGATAATACCCATTTGATTCACTGATAAGTGGATAGAATTAACTCTAAATTGCATAACTACTGCATCATTTTCTATGCTTATCAATGGTACCGCCAAGGGATTAATTCAACCTCAAAGAGGTCTTCGACAAGGCTACCCCCTCTCCCCCTGTTTATTCATTTTATGTGCAGAAGCCTTCTCCAATTTGTTACTGCAGGCAGAAAAAAGAAAGCTAATCCAAGGCTTAAAGTTTAGCAAAGAAGTAACAATTTCTCACTTACTATTTGCGGACGACAACCTGATTTTGGCAAAGGCATAAGTTGAAAGTTGCAAGCATCTCAAAGCCTTTTTTGAATGTTATGCTTCAGCCTTAGGACAAATGTTAAAATATGATAAGTCCTCCATGTTTTTTAGCGAAAAGATCCCGGAAAGACAGGTTGCAGCTATCAAAGATATTTTTAAGCTCAAAGTGGTGTCTAGACATGAGAAGTATCTCGGTGTTCCATCGATGGTGGGGAGGAGAAAAACTGATTTTTTCCGCGAAGTGAAGCTCCGGGTAGTAAGCAAAATCTCAAAGTGGCAGCATAGGTTTTTCTCTAGTGGAGGCAAGGAGGTGCTTATTAAGGCAGTGGCACAAGCTATTCCAGCTTATGCCATGAGTGTGTTTAGGATTCTGGCTGGCTTGTGCGATTATATCCAAAGGACAGTGGCAATATTCTAGTGGGCCTCCAAAGAAGACAAACGAGGCATTCACTGGGCGCGATGGGAGAAGCTGAGTTTTGCAAAAAGTAGAGGGGGTTTGGGCTCCAGAGACTTTACTTGCTTTAATCAAGCCTTGGTTGCTAAGCAAGAATGGAGGCTGCTGCAGTATCCTAACTCACTAATAGCCAAAGTCATGCAAGCAAGATACTATAATCATTCTGAATTTCTTCACGCCAAGGCTGGCTGCAACCCTTCATTTATATGGCGAAGCATATTATCAGGGAGACAGATCCTATAGAAAGGAAGTAGATGGAGAATTGGAAATGGAGATAGAGTGCAAATTTTCAAAGATAATTGGATTCCTCGGCCAACAACTTTTAAACCAATTTTCCCATCAAATCTAAACAAGGATGCTAGAGTGGTTACAATGATTGATGCTGAGAATAATTGGGGGGAAGGTCTGATCCGGCAAAGCTTCATGAAAGAGGATGCATAGGCAATCATTAAAATTCCATTGCCAAAAGAAAATAAGAGGATGAAGTGTTGTGGCACTTTAACAAAAAAGGGCAATATTCGGTGAAAAGTGGCTATCAAATTGCTCTTCAAATAAAATACCCTGACACTCCGAGTTACTCTGGTGATGTTTCTAAATGCTGGAAGGATCTGTGGACTCTAAACCTTCCGAATAAAATTAAAATCTTTCTTTGGAGGGCTGCTAGAAATCTTCTCCCCACAGCTAAAAACTTGTGGAGAAAAAAGATCTTGTCAACTCCAATTTGCAGATTATGCAATAAAGAGGTGGAAACCATAACTCACTCACTATTATATTGTAAAATCTCCTAGAAAATTTGAAGGCAAGCCCTTTTTGCAGTAGAGCTCCATGGCGGTTTAAATCAAGATATGTTGAGTTCAATGCATGATTTGTACAAGAAATTGACCAAATCTCAAATGGAGTTGGTAGTACCTTACTGGTGGGTTGCATGGAATGCTAGAAACAAGAAGATTTTCGAAGGCAAAAGGTGAACCATCTAGTATCTACAGCCAAAGCAGAAGTTGTGGTAGGAGCTTTTCAGAGAGTGAGAGAGGTTGGAGATAATGCCCTCAAGTCAAGGTCTGAGAAATGTAAAAAGCAATGGGAACCTCCTCCAATTGGAACCTATAAGATAAATGTTGATGCAGCCATCCATGTTGAATCGCAAACAGCCGGGCTAGGAGCTGTGGACAGAGGGTCTGATGGCAAACTAGTGATGGCAGCTATCAAAACTGTACCATTTAGAGGAGAAGCAAGATACTTAGAAGCTGAAGCTGTGGAATGGGGGGTCCAGGTTGCAACAGAAGCAAAAATGCAGTCAGTGATTATAGAAATAGATTGTCTGGAAGTGACTAATTTAGTCAACAACAAGTTAGGAAGCAGGACCGAAATTTTTTGGGTGATTTCAGAGATTCAAAGCATGTGTAGGCAGTTTGAGTTTGTCAGGATTGAGCATACCCCCAGAACTTGTAATTTAGAAGCTCATTGTCTGGCGAAATTTGCCATAGTCTTTAAAGAGTCAGTTGTATGGGCCAATGAAATTCCTCAAGCCATTTTGGATGTATTCACAAAGTTGAAGCAATGAAAGTCTTACTTTTCTTCTAAAAAAAAACTATAATACCCATTTAATATAGTAATTAGAATATCAAATTTAAAATTTTTTAATTAATACAAATATAATATAAATAATATAATCTATCTAGTAGATTAGTAACATTAAATTATTTTTAACATTTAAAATAATATTAAAATTTTAAATTATTATATTTATTTTGATAATATATTTATATTTATTTAAAAGATTTTAAATAAATCTTTGGTTTAAATAGATTTTACAATTAGCAAAATATCTTCCTATTAATAATACAAAAATTATTTTTTTACATAATATTCAAAATAGTTTTAACTTTGATTAATTTGATCAAAAACAAGTCGTGGCACCTAAACGTTAGGGGTGTAGTATCTTTTTTCCTTAAAAAAAGAAATACTAATATACACACACTTTTGCACATAGAAATTACCAGTATTCTTTGAATAGTGCAAAAGGTGTATAGATGTTTATCTCAATCAAATTTGAGACACAAACTAGAAGATCTACAGTGACAAATTTGCTATCAAAGATTTTATGGTTCACGGGCCTCGATTTAATTTCCATGTAGAAATTTCAACAAGCGCACAAAAGTCGTTGGATTTTGTTTGTCACGGAACCATGTCCAGCTGAGGACTCACGTTTTATTTTCGAAGCAGAAAATTATTGCAACCGAATCATTGATTGTCTAGGAATCCACCGCAACAGTCAATAACTCGATTGACCTTTCTTTGCTCTCTCTCTCTCACTCCTTTTTTTTTTTAAGTAGACTCTACGGCTTACGACTACATACAAATATATTTCTTATTTTTTAAAATTCATTATTAATAAAATTTCCTCGTACTAGCCGGGGTTTGCAAAAATTAATAATAATACTTTTTCCTTAGTTGACCCGGTTATCATTTTCTATGCGTGTTTGAAAATAAAAATGGATGTTTATTTCTGCATTTTTTTTCTAATTATTCTAACGATTGATTTATCTACTTAAAAAAATTTGACTTTTATAATTTACGATCAAACAGTCTAAGTTTTTTTTAACATTTTTTACCGTATATAGTCGACAGTATAAAAGACAAAATGAATGAGGTTTTCATGTGATATAAAACAGGTTAATTGTGTAATGTGTAATGGTAGTATTAAAAGTTAATGTTTAAATAATTCATTGAACATTCAACATAATGTGTTAAGTTTAGAAATTTTCAAATTTTTATTTGATTTTATTCGTATATAAATTATTTATAAGTGTTACATGCGAAATTGAAGAAATATATCCCAAGAAGATACCCTAAATTCTTGTAAAAGCAAGAGGCCAAAGGCTTCATGGCAATTATAAAAAAACAATGTTAGAAAATATGAATTTGTAAAAATAAGTCATATCAAACTACTCGTTCGACTTGAAGCTAAGATTTACTCTAATTGTAAGAGGTGACCATCCTAAGACTCATGTTCTGGGTTTGAGTTTTAGTGGGTGCATGAGTTAATAATATTATAAAAAAAAATTACTTGTTTTATTTGGAGTTACACTATACAATGTGTGCATGAGACGTGAGTTAATAATTAAAAAAAAATGCTTGTTTGATTTTCAATTGAACATATTGAATATGATTTGTTTCAGTTTATTAATTGTTTTAAATATATTTATTTTTTAACTTGACACTTAACACTTGCCGAAAATATTGAATGAAAAATGAAATTTTGAATTATCACTCATGTGAGAATGGCTGTTGAATCAAATTGGCTTTTCAGAAACGACTGCGTTTTAAGGCTATTAAAGCATTATAAAGACATGTGCTGCTAAGCTTCTTGTAACAGGAAATAAGCTTCACAAAACGACATAGATATGGTGCGTTTGAACGGTAATTTAAGTAACCACATGAGGAAGCATGTGCTGAAGCCTGAATCTAGTTTGTTAAAGTTTGTTATCCACGCATCAATAAGCTGAACAATCTAGAAATAAGCTAGTTGGGGAAACATGGTATAAAGGTTGTTTTTCAGTGGAGATTCAAAGATGATTCTAGAGTCTTATAAAGAGGGCTTTGAGAGAGAGAAAGTGTTATCTTGCTTTTTATAAAATCTGGTATAAGGCTCTTTAATGATCTCCATTGTTGATTCAATAAAACTTATCTTGAGGCTTCTCCCATGGATGTAGGCTGAGCATTCTATGCACAGATGAATCACGTAGTATCTTGGTCTCTGTGGATTCTTGTTTTTTTAGTTCTTGTTCTTGATTGATTATTGTTGGTTTGTTGAGGTGTGATTTGATCTGTTCAATCTTGTATCTGTGCAACTTGAATTGATTTGATTACACTCATCTTGGGCAGTGATTAGTTTGTTGCGTTTAAAAGACAAGTTGTTCACTACAATTGGTATTAGAGCTTGGTGTTTTGTGATCAGGTCCAAGTATGGTGTCATCTAAGGTTTATATAGAGAAATTTACAGGCAAGAATGACTTTAATATGTGGAATATTAAAATGGAAGCTTTGCTAATCACTTAGGGTTTGAGAGATGTTATTGAGCCTGAAACCAAGGATGGAAAAAGAGGTTTCTTCATCCAAGACTTCAGAAGAAGTTGTTGAAATTCACAAGAAAGCCAGAAGTACTATAATTATGAGTCTTCAAGATTTAGTCATTAGGGAAGTGGCTAAAGAAAAGACAATAGCTGGATTATGGGGCAAATTCGAAAATCTTTATATGACCAAGTCTCTTGCAAACAAACTCTACATCAAAAAGAGGATGTTTACATTGAGAATGGTGGAAGGATCTTCACTGAAGGATCACATTGATGAATTTAACAAGGTATGTGATACACTAGAAACCATTAATACTGCTCTGGATGATGTAGGGAAGGCTTTCTTGTTGATCAGTTCATTACCAAAATCTTATGAGAATTTGGTTAATGCCCTTATGTATGGTAGACAAACCTTGACACTTGATGAAGTAAAATCTACTTTAAACACAAGGGAGCTTCGAGAAAAAAACAAGTTCTCTTGGAGAATGGTGCAAGTAAAGGACTAACAGCAAGTGTTATGACTGATAAGAAGAAGAAGTGAGGGAAGTCAAAGAACAAAAATAGAAATCTGAAATCTGAAATCTGAAATGCTTTCAATGCCATAAAGAAGGCCATTTTAAAAAGAATTGCCCTGAGAAGAAAAATAAGCCCAAAGACTCAAGAAACCAGAGTGGAGATGCAGCTGTAGTAGAAGAGGAAATGTATGAGTCTGATAGTGTATATGTGAAAACTAAAAACAGCCAAAAAGGTAAATGGATTTTAGAATCTGGATGCACATTTCATATGTGCCATTTTAGAAGTTACTTTGTTGAATACCAAGAATTTGATAGTGGTAGAGTGATGATGAGAAATAACTCAATTTGTAGAATCATTGGAATTGGAAATGTTAGTCTTAAGCTACATGATGGATCAATAAGAGTGATTAAGCAAGTCAAGCATGTGCCAAATTTGAAAAGAAATCTAATCTCTCTAGGAATGTTGGACCAAATGGGATGTAGCATCAAGTTAGAATCAGGAAATTGTGTGTTCTAAATGGTTCTAACCTGGTCATGAAAGGGACTAGGAAGAATGAAGTTTATGTCTTAGATGGTAAGGTGATATCTAGAGAGGCTGGAGTGTCACTAAAGCCTATTGAAGAAAAAACTAGGTTATGACATCTAAGATTGGGGCACATAAGTGAGAAGGCATTAAGAGAGTTAGAAAAGCAAAGTGGGTTTGGTACTGACAAGATTGGAAATATGGAATTCTATGAAGACTGTGTTCTAGGGAAGTCTTTAAGGGGCAGCTTCAAGAGATCAAGTCAGAAATCAAATAGGAGGCTGGATTTTGCACACACTGATTTGTGGGGACCTGCTTAGTGTGTATCTTTGGGAGGGAACGTGTATTTTTTATCCATTATTAATGACTCTTCTAAGAAAGTCTGCGTGTATGTTTTAAATAATAAAGTTAAGGTATTTGAGAAGTTTAAAGAATGGAAAAGTTGGTGGAAAACCAAACTGGGAAGAGATGAAAGAATCTGAGAATTGATAATGGTTTGGAATTTTGGAATCAGCCATTTGACAGTTTTTGTGCAAATGAAGGTATTGCAAGACATATGACAGTAAAGGTGGCCCCACAACAAAATGGGTTAGTTGAAAGGATGAATAAGATTTTTATGGAAAAGGTAAGATGTATGTTAATGCAGTCCAAGCCTCCAAAGTCACTGTGGGTAAAAATCTTACTTACAGCATGCTGTTTTGTGAACTTAAGCCCCTCAACTGCAATTGATTTTAAAACACCATTTGAAATATAGTCAGGGAAGCCTATGGAATTCTTAAAGCCTTTGGTTGTCCAGCCTATGTTCATATTGGTCAAGGTAAACTAGCTCCAAGGGCCTTGAAAGGTGTTTTCATAGGTTATCTAAAGGGAGTTAAAGGGTTTAAGGTTTGGTGCACTGACTTTAATCCACCAAAATGCATAGTGAGTAGAGATGTGATGTTTAATGAAGGGAGTTTGGTTAAAAACAGTCATGCACCTGAAGTGGAAATAGGAAATTCTAGATCAGCAGATAAACTGGATTTTGAGGTAGAGCCTTCTGTATTTAGAAACACAACTGAAGCTGTAGATTCAGGTGATGTTCTAGAAAATATAGAAGACACATAATTACCTCAAGATCAATCAAGTTCTCAGGAGCAAATCAAAGAATGCCAGCTTACCAGAGATAAAGAAAAAAAAGGCAAATTAAACCAATAAGGAGATTTGGATATGCAGATTTAATTGGCTTTGCTCTAACAGGACCAAAAGACATTGATGATGAGGAACCAAAGAACTTTAAAGAAGCAACTTAGAGCCTATTTAAAGAAGAATGACAGAGAGATATGAATGAAGAAATGACCTCCCTCTATAAAAACAACACATGAGAGCTAGTTAAGAAGCCTGAAAATAGGAGAGTGGTTGGCTGCAAATGGATCTTCAAAATCAAGGAGGGCATAAATGGATGTGAACCAAGGAGATTCATAGTTAGACTTGTGGCAAAGGGTTATACTTAAAAGGAAGGGATGTATTTTTTAAAAAAGTGTATTTTCCAATGGTAAAACATCCCTCAATTAGAGTTATCTTAGATATAACAGTTGTTCAAGACATAGAGCTTGATCAACTTGATGTCAAGACAACATTTCTGCATGGTAGACTTGAGGAAGAAATACTGATGTCCCAGCCTGAAGGGTATGTTTTCCTTGGTAAAGAAGACCATGTATGTCAGCTGAAGAAGTCACTTTATGGGCTTAAGCAGTCTCTAGGCAATGGTACTTGAGATTTAATGAATTTATGAAATTACATGAGTTCATCAGATGTAGTTATAGCTGCTGTGTTTACTACAAGATAATCAAGGATGGTTTATACATATACCTCCTATATATAGATGACATGTTGGTGGCCTGTAAGGATAAATAGGAGATAGATAAGCTCAGGATGCTGCTAAATTTTGAATTCGGACTGAAGGATCTAGGGTATGCACAGAAGATATTGAGGATGGAGATCAGGAGGAATAGAAGTAAAGGCATAATGTTTCTGTTACAACAAAAATACTTGACACGACTCAAAAGTGTATTACCCACAAGTATAAGAGTGTCTAGTTATAATATAATCCAATAAGTTTGAGGTCGAACCATAGGGAATTTAAAATCTAATTGTCAATTTATTAAATAAAAAAAATTAATTACAAAAAAAGAAATCACTAGAAATCAATTTAAAAATATGCTAAGGTTACGGGATCCACTATCAGTTGCCCAAACTATAATTTTAATACTCTCTCATCACTACTAGAAAAATGGTCTTTACTGACACTTGTCTTGTGACACTTTATTAACAAGTATCAGTAATTACATGTGATTGGGGCATTTTCTGTGTTTAACAGATAAGTATCACAAATTTCTAATACTATAGCGTCTGTAAATTAAGTATCAGAGATATATGACATTAAGGTATCAGTAATTAAAATAATAAAATTTTAATTTTGTCTCCACTAGGAGTCGAACCGCAGACTTCTAAACTTTAGATTTTTAATTTTAAACGTTAAGCCACTAGACCACAAGTTGTATTTAATTTTGAAAAATTAAATTAAATTATCTAGAAACTATGTCTTAATGAGGTGTACATGAAAACCTAAAATCTAAAAATTTTGACGAGCAAAAAATCTATCTCCACCGCCATTTTCTTCTTTGAACCGAAGCTCTCTTCTCTCTCTCTTCCCCCCTCTCCCTCTCTCTACCTCTCTCTCTAATAACGATCTACCTCACAAGCCGCTGCTGTAAACCTTCAAAGCTGCCATCCTTGAGCTAAAATAGAAAGTGTTGTGAAGAGCTTAGCCAAAGTTAGGGTTCGAAAGTCAGATTCAAAAAATTAGGGCTTTTTTTGTTGAGGGTATTTTATTGTTTTTAATGTTGAGATCAGAGAGAATGAGTTTGTCGCCGTCGACGAAACCAATATCAGTTATAGAATCCACAGAGGCTGATATACAAAGAACCTGTGACTTAGAAAAGGTTTTGTTTCATCTTTATCTATAATTACTTTATATATATATATATATATATATCTGAAACCCTGATTTTGATTTCCTTTGGGGTTGATATTTTTGGTTGAAGCTGGGCTTTATGAAAGCAAAGAAGAAGCAGCGAAGAAAGAAGAGGTTCTCGGTCGAATTAATCAGGCAAGAATTTTTTTAAAAAAATTATGAGTGATTTTGAAACTAAGATCACTTCTTGTGATATGTTTGTTATCGTTTGGTTCATTCTTTATTTTGTAATTTGGTTATGAATTGAGCTTGTTTGAGTTTTATTGGTTATCTTAGGGATTTTATTTTGTTAGAGAATTTAGTGATTTTGTAATTAGGAAGTTTTGAGGGTGTGTTTGGATTTGGGTGTTCTAGGGTTTGCGAACTTGAATGAGGTTTTGATTTGGTGAAATTGAAATTGATGTCAATTTTGAGCTTGAACTATTGATTCTATAGATGGGTTTGTTCTATACTTGTTGAAATTATTCGTATTCTTTGAATGCTACAACTGCGGATGCCGAAATGTGTTCCTTCTTGGCTTTATATCAGCCAAGACAGAAAGTGTAGTTGTTCTTCTGTGTGGGGAACCTTGCCTGAATGTTAATGCATTGAAGGACATGAATTGGGATTTAAGTCAGTGGTGTTCTCTGATTGATGATAGATGTTTCTTGCAATGGCTTGTTAAGGTTGGTATTTCTTCTTTTTGTTACGAGAAGACTCAGCTTATGAGCAATCTATACAAACTTTTGCATATAACATGACATGGTACTGTTGATTCGCTACCGCATCATCACTTATAATTTGCTTAATATTTTCATTTTCTAAGAACTTATGTGTCCGATCTGTGTGTACAGTATGTAGATGTTGTTTTTGTTATGATGTGATTCATTGTTTTTTCAACCTGCTAACAACATGTTGTGCTTAACAGATCCCATTTGAACGGGATTACTTACAAATTGTATAATTTTTTATTTTGTCTTTGGGAACATATGTGTAATGTCATTTTATAAATGTAGTATGTAAATGTTGTATTATTGATTTTTTAGGATGTGATGCTTTGTTTTTTCAACCTGTTAATGATGTATTTCACTTCACAGATCCTATCTGAACAGGAGCAGTTGAGAGCACGCTAGATTAGTGCTCAACAAATAAACAAGGTAGAAGAACTATGGAAGACAAATCCTGATGCAACACTTGAGGATCTTGAGAAGCCTGGTGTTGATGATGAGCCTCGGCCTGTAGCTTTGAAGTATGAAGATGCATATCGGGTTCTGTGTTTGATGCAAAAATTAGATTCGGTATTTTTACATGAGAATTTTGCGGAAAGTTACAGTCTGTCTTATGGCTGCTAATTGTAGTTGTTGTTTTCTCTCTTATTTCATGCAGTATCAAAATGTTTTTGCACCACTTATCAAGCTTGAAGCTGACTATGATAAAGTATGCCTCTGGAACCTTTGGATTGTTTGCTCATTAAAATGCTCTACAGGATATTCTTCAACTGCTTTTTACTATATTGAATATCGTGCAGCATCTTACTGTCTTAATTTTCTTATAGATGATGAAAGAATCTCAAAGCAAGGACAATGCTTTTTTTTTGTTCCTTTTTCTTATCAGGTTCAAATGCTTTTTCTTTTTTTGGGTGATTATGGACTATGGTGTTTGCTGGAATAATCAAAAGCATTTTTTTTTCCAAAGATCTGAGAAGTACTTGCTCGTCTGTCAAATTCAACCAGCCATTTATCAACATCAATATTTAAGAAGGAAAAAAAAGTTTGTCGTGCCCTCTACTTTTGTCTTGGCTTTTTATCAAACATCACAGCATGTCCTGTTTGCGGTGGTCTTGGCTTGCATTGTATGTTCTTTTCTAACTTTATTGGTTGTCTCTTATGGACATGTGTGTAGTAGTGAGTGTGTTGTGTGAGTGAGTGTATATATGATCATCAATTTCAATAAAACGTGCATGATATATGATAATTTTTCAGCTTATTGAATAATTATTTCGTAGTCTTGACTTCCTTTCCCTATTTTTTGTTCCTCTTTTTTCTCAAATTTAATTTTTTGTTCCTTTTTCTTCCTTTCCCTGTCGGATTACCAATTCCTGGTAATTGGTGCCTATTAAAATGGATTGAATTAAAGCTCTTGGCATTGGGTATAAGATTTGGTTTATCCGACAGACTTCAGTTGTAAAGCTTACAGCATGTCTTCTTGGAGGCTGTATTTGAATGTCCCAACATGTTGATAGGATTTGGATAGTCTTAAATACCAAGGCAGCTTTCTTAGCAAAGGGAGATTGAAAAGGCATGATCTAGGAGAAGCTTCTACTTTCTTAAGAGAAGCTTCTACTTTCTTCAGCCATTGTTTAAGGGTTGTTTTTGCAGTATTCGTTGGGGTCTAATAGTTCCACAATTGTTCCAATTGTCCATTCAGCTTAAATTGCTGTGCAATTGTACTAAAATTGCTTTACTTGTTTGATTGATTTGAAAGTTGAAGAAAAGTATTAAAATAATTTCATTTTATTGCTATGAGAATAGTTGTTTCACTATTTATTTACTTTACAGAAGATTCCTGACTAGTTTCCTTTAGACTTAACACTGGAAAAATTGCAATGGGTTAAGCTGTGAAAAATTATATGCTTAGTGAACGCCAGCACATTCTCCCATCTTTTAACTATCTGTGGACACTGTTGACATAGTCTAATCTGAAATTTTTCTCCATGCTTAAATTGTAATCGACACATTACTGTTTACTGAATTTTACAGCTTGTCATTTTCTGGATGGTGATGGTTTATTTATTTGTGTGTTTCTTGATAGATCACATGTGAATTTATTAATGTGACTAGACGGAAGATTGCCATATATGGGGAATATATGAAGTCAAGACTAAAGGTACAGCCAATTGTCTCATTTTTCAGAATTATAATTGTGCGGCTTACACACTTGCTTTTTTCTTTGCCATTTTTCTTTTGATATGAAATGAGTTTGTTTCTTTTCTTCTTTTCTTTACACTCTTATTATATTCGTTGAGCATATTTTAACAGACATGCTCTCGTGGAATGGCTTGCAATTTTATCCACTGTTTCCGCAACCCTGGCGGAGACTATGAATGGGCTGATTGGGAGAAACCACCTCCGAGATATTGGGTGAAAAAGATGGCTGCTTTATTTGGTTATTCTGATGAATCTGGGACTTGGAATCAAGAACGCTCAGGACAAACGAGCAACAAGATAGATTCAACTAATGCCGACAGGTATGCTTTTATTACTAGTCATAGACACTAAAAACTGTACTTGGTATATATGAACTCTTGTTTATTTAATTCACTTTCTGTTATTTGAATTTTTTAGTTTAAACTTCCATGTTTGACCGATGATTTTGAGAGGTTTCTTCATAGTATCGTTCTCTTCATTTGTGTTTTCTTCAAGTCTCCTAACTCGGTTTTCTTAGAAGCAATGAATAATGAAAAGATGTTCTCACAATGCAAGATTTAAAGAAAGTTCTTCTGTTGGTTTTTTGGTCTATTGTTCGAGTTTAAAACGCAAAAATGTATGATTAGTATGTGGCGTAATGACCATGTTCCAAGCATGGCAAGAAAATAATTAGATTCAACAAGAAGCCTTTGGTGATGTAGCATTGCAATCTTATGTACAAGGGATGATGATCCAAACTATGATCAAATTTTCATTATTTAATGTATTTACTGCTGATGTTAGAAATCTTCTGGTTATTTATGATTTTGTAATTTCTTATACAGGCATCATTATAGAAGGTCTAGATCAAGGGAGGCTGATCGTGTGAAAAGTGGTCCTCGCAGAAGCCATGATGATGAACGTCAAGTTCATGAAACAACTTGGAGTCGGAGGCGCTCCAATTATCACAGTGAAAGCAGAAGTGATGAGGCTAATTCTGATGGAAGTTGGTCAGATATGGACAGAGACTAATTTTATGTATTGAATTTGGATTATTTAGTTATGAGAGTAGGATATCTCATATTTTGGCTATTGAAGTTCAATTTGTAATATATACTAATAATATTTAAATGTGAAATGAAAGATTTTGTGATATAAATCAATTTCTTTTTATTATTTTGTGGTGCGTTTAATTTTACAAATAAATCAATAGGCAATGATCCAATTTAATTTTTAATTTTTAAAAAAATAAATTAACTAGTGATACCATGGTAACAATAATCATAGACACTAATAAAATATCAATAACTACTAACACTATGGTGTCATAATATCGGTGATACTGTAGTACTAGTAATCACTGACACCACTTACAAGTGTCACTATTTTTCTGACTCCCAGATTACTGACACAATTAACAAGTGTCAGTGAAAGTAATTTCTGACACTATTCTAAAGTCAGTAAAGACCATTTTTCTAGTAGTGCATTTTTATATTTTGCCTTAGTTTTACCAATTATTTATTATATCATTTAATTCTTAACTAACTATGTGTGTGGATAAATATGGAGTAAAATATCTAATGTGCTACAACTGTATTAATGTGTCAACATTATGTCAAAATACCATACAAATCCAAGAGAATCTATAAATTAACATGACATAAAAATAACTAGAAAATAATAAAATAAACTTAAAAACTCACTTGAGAAAGTAATAGATTTAATAGTTTGAAATTTTGAGCTTCACCATTCACCTCAGCTTAGTAAAATTAGCCACTCATATTGAAAGAAAACAAATCACTCTCTTTATTTGATAAACTTTTGAAATATGTTACAAGGAAATTGATTAAACAACAAAAGAAGAAAAAGAAATAATTGCTCAGCTTTGCCCCTCTCGTTCTCTCTCGACTTCGCTCTACTTTATTGGCTTTTCTCTACCTCTTGGCTTCCTTCAGCTCCCTCATTTCTTCGGCTTTTGTAGGCGATCTTTAGCTTTAATTTCTTTTATTTTATTATTATTATCAAACAAACAAACAAGCAAAACATGGGTGATGGTCAGGTGGGTGGCAAGATTGCTTACCATTTTTATTATTTTATTTTATTTTATTTTATTTTTTATTTTTTATTACATCTCCTTAATTGTGCTCCAGCAGTTCTTCTTGTTTTTGCTTTCAATTCCAATTTCATCTTTATTTCTGAAAAATATTTACAAGATAAAAATTAGCATATTGTGAATTAATTAATTATAAAAATATATTTGGGGAGTGTTAAGATAATTTAAGAATAATGACGCATTAATGAATACTTTAAGTGAAAAATAATAATTTTCTCTTTATTACACATACACTTTTTAGTGTTAATAAAAAAATATTGGAAGTATTTGACATGAATAATGCTAAGCCTGTGCAGCTACCCTTGGCATCACACCTCAAGTTAAGCAACTTGCAGTGCCTTCAGACAGAAGCTGCAAAGCAAGATATGGCCAATGTACCTTATGCAAATGCAGTAGGCTGCCTCATGTATGCAATGGTATTGACTAGGCCAGACATAGCTCATGTTATCAGTGTAGTTAGCAGATATATGGCTCAGCCTGAGAAAGACTGTTGGAAGGCTGTACAATGGATACTCGGGTATCTTAATGGCACTATGAATTGTGGCCTGATGAATGGCAAAGAAAAAGCTAATGGTGATGGATTGAGAGGATATGTAGACTCAGAATATGCCAGGGGATTTAGATATGAGGAGATCTCTTACAGGTTATGTATCCATGTTAAATGGTTATGTTGTGAATTAGAAGGCAACTTTACAAAGTGTAATGGCCCTTTTAACAACTGAAGCAAAGTACACAACTACTATAGAAGCTGTAAAAGAAGCACTTTGACTCAAGGGGTTGGTGATAGAATTGAGGTTAAACCAGAAGTTAGTGCCAGTTTACTGTGACAGCTCGAGTGGAACACACTTGAGCAAAAACCCTGCATACCATGAGAAGACTAAACATATAGATGTTAAGCTTCATTTCATCAGGAATGAAGAGTCAAGGGGTACTATAAAAATGGTGAAAGTACACAATGATTAGAACCCTGTAGATGCTTTTACCAAGGTGATTCATGTGGCTAAGTTCAGAACTTGTCTAGACCTAGTTGGATTATGCAATCAGTAAGATGCATAAGGTTTTGGAGAAGGAGTTAGAGTGAGGATAAATTTTTTATTCAAGGTTGAGAATTGCGAGAATGGTTGTTGAATCAAATTGGCTTTCCAAAAACGACTGTGTGTTTTAGGCTATTAAAGCATTATAAAGACACGTGCTGCTCAGCTGCTTATAACAGAAAACAGACTCCACAAAACGACATAGATATGGCGTGTTTTGAATGGCAGTTTAAGTAACCACATGAGGAAGCATGTGCTGAAGCCTGAATCCAGTTCGTTAAAGTTTGTTATCTGCGCATCAATAAACTGAACAATCTAGAAATAAGCTAGCTGGGGAAACATGGTATAAAAGTTGTTTTTCTGTGGAGATTCAAAGATGATTCTAGAGTCTTGTAGAGAGGGTTTTGAGAGAGAGAAAGTGTTATCTTTTTTTCTGTAAAATCTGGTATAAGGCTCTGTAACGATCTCCATTATTGATTCAATAAAACCCATCTTGAGGCTTCTCCCGTGAGTGTAGGCTGAGCATTCTATGCACAGTTGAACCACATAATATCTCGGTTTCTGTGGATTCTTGTTCTTTTAGTTCTTATTCTTGATTAGTTCTTGTTGGTTTCCTGAGGTGTGATTTGATCTATTCCATCTTGTATCTATGCAACTTGAATTGATTTGATTACAAGCATCTTGGGCAGTAATCAGTTTTTTGTTTCAACAATATTGATGAAATCTGAATATTTTGTCTTTGGATAGTTTATGAGTATGATTTTTATAATTTCTTTACTAGAATATTTGTTGATTTCTTTTTTTCTTTTTTTTTTCCACTAGAACAATGAGAAAGGTTGAACTCTATGATCAAGTAAATTGTATTACTATAAGTAATTTTCGTGAGTCTCCATAATTCCATTTACATTGCTAGTCTTATAAGGCTGCAATTGCAATGAATGATAAACATACTATTTAAATTTACAAGATAACATGGATGTGGAGAAGACAAAGAAACGAAGAAGAAGAAGAAGGGTGTTAAAAAGGCTTCTGTGTGTATTAAATAGTAATTTTCTGCATGGTTCTTTTAGTTATATTAAATTTTACAAAAAAAAGGTAAAAAAGTATTTTTATGGTTTAAATAGCCCAATCCTTTATTAAAATAATTTATTACAAAAATACTCATCATGTGAATTACTATTAAGAACAATTTATTATAAGTCATGTATATTATAATTATTTTGAATACTCATGATATATAGTGCACTCATTATTCAATCTGTAATTCTTTTGCTTTAAATATTAAAATTTTATTTCCAGCATCTTGAGCAAAACTTACTCGGACAATGAGCAAATCAATATTTTAAAATATTTTGACTACAAGATTTATGAGAATTTTCAAAATAGGGAAAATGACACCTACACCCCTAAGATTTAGGGAGATAGTCACTAAAACCCTTAAGTTTTCAGTAAGAGATACCAAAACTTTTTTTTTTTTTTATCATAATACCCTTTTACTCTATAAACCCCAAACAAATTGACTCGAAAATTTTATAATAAATAGAAATATGGTATTGAAATAAATATAAAAATAAATACATTTTAATATAATTTTAATATTTAAAAAATATTTTAATATTTCACAATCTATTAGACATATTTTATTATAATTAAAGTAAATTTTAATAATAAATAGAAACATAATACTATAGTAAATAAATTAAAATTAAAACTAAAATTATTTTGAATATTATGTAAATAATAAATTTCGTATTTACAATAGGGATATATTTTGTTAATTGTAAAATCAATTTAACCCAAAAATTTATTTAAAATCTTTATAATTAATACAAATTTATTATTAAAATAATATAATGTTTTAAAATTTTAATATTATTTTAAATGTTAAAAATAATTTAATATTATTAGTCTACTAGATAAACTATATTATTTGTATTAAATTTGTATTAATTACAAAACTTTAAAATTATATTTTTAATTACTAAATTTAAAGGGTATTATGGTCAAAAAGTGGTTTTGGTGTTTTTCAATAAAAAATTGAGGGTCTTTATAATCATTTTTTCAAATCTTGGAGTTTAAGTGTCTATTTCTATTGTGAAGATGTTCAAATTTTTGCTTTTGATTTGAAAAAAAAAATGGAAAATAGGGAGGAAGCTGAAACTGAGCCCATATAAACTGCTGCATCCAGTAGCAGCATCTTCTAACAAAATTTTTTTTCTGTTAAATCGCCATTTCTTTTCAGTTGTTATTGGGGGCAAACAAAATTCATTCTTCTTGATGTTAAAAATTTGGGAGTGCAAAAATCATTATTAAGCATATTCTATACTAAACAAAAATAAATAACTAAAAATTATGTTTAAAAAATTTCTTTACAACTTCAATTGATTCTGTTTGTTGCAAGTATATGCCAAATTTTTAATTTTTAAATCTTTTTCTGACTTTGCTTGATAGTTTTTTTGTTGTTTTGAGTAAATTAATTTAAGTGGTTTAAACTAGAATATTTTTAATATTTTAATAAATGTACATAATAAAATTTAAATTCTCAAATTTAACAAATGAGTGCACAAAATAATATAGTGTTCAAAGAAATTTTTAAAGTGTAAAGTAATATAATTTTTTTTATCACTATTAGTTAATGATAAGAAAAAGACCGGTACTGTTATAGCACCTGATATTTTTAATGATTGACTACAGTTGACCAATATGATGAGTACATTTCTACCATTTTTTCAAAGAGTAAATAAAAAAAAAATGAATGATTTTTCAAAATACCCCTAATTGATACTCCAATCTGATTTCGGGACAAGAAAAGGGTTTTGGTGCGCGTTGATGACATACAATATAATAGAGACTCATTAGTGAATACGAACATTAGTCGGGGTCTCGGTGAAATTTACCCTAACTAATTATTTAAAATTAATATTTTCGTAAATTTTTGTCGCATGACACGTGTCACGTAATATTTAAAACCTCACGCAAAGGGAAAGCATTAGAGCATGGGAGCAACTCGGCTTTACCCCGATGAGTTTCCAATTCCATTTTCTTATCTTTTGTGACAGGACTCTTATAAGTTTCCTGAACAGAAATGGAACAAAAAAAACTCTCAAAATACAAAACAGTGGGAGACTATGCATTAAAATAAAAAATTGGAGAGAGTTCAAATTCACTCTCAACAGTGTGGAAAGCGGAGCACTTGTCATCAGGTGATGTGGTGGCTGTGAAGCAAGTTTATGTTGAAAAGCTCAACAAGCACCTCAAGAGCTGCTTAGATTGTGAGCTCAATTCCCTCTCCTCTGTCAATCACCCCAACATAATTCGCCTTTTTGACGCTTTCCCGGTGAGCCCTTTAAATGGAAATTTCAAGATTCTTAATTGCCTTTCTTGCGTTTGTTGAATTTGAGTTTCTTTGCTTTGGGTTATGTAATTTATTTATATTTAGTTCATTGGTTTTGATTTTTAGCCTGGTTGTGGGATATCCATTTGGTTATCTTTGATAAAGGATCGTTCCGTATGATTTTGCTTGATATGTTGTAAGAGTATAATTGTCTGCTTAATTTTTTTTTTTTAATTTCATTTTTGGATAAGCTGATGGATACTTGTCAAGTGTTTGCTGAATTGCATATGTTAACTGATTGCTCGACTTAGCTTGGGGGTCTGAAAATGTATTTTTAGATTTTTCTTTAATTATTTTGGAGATAATAGTTGTTAATTTAGTGTAGATTTATCTTGGAATGCAGATTCTTTAATTCATCAGTGTTGGTTAAGCTGATTTTATCAATTGGATATTCCATAACTGACCATTGTTTTTATCACAACATGGAGATGTGAGCTGCTTATTAGAGAAAAAGGATGGTCTTAATGTTCAAACTATGTTATTTTTTCGTGGTTCTTTTATTTTCGTTTCTGACGATTTTTAGCTAACTTATTTTATACCTTGAATTGGAAAATGCAAATGCTTGATTTAGCTAATCAATTTTATAATTTATACCTTGAATTGGGGATGCAAATACTTGATGTAAGATAAGATGTGTTGGAATTAAGCATACTTTTTGGATTTCTATTTTCCTGTCCCTCATATACATTTTTGTTATTAAATGGTCTGGTGGCATGCCCATTGCATGCAAATTACGAGTTAAAATAAGCAATTTCTTGATTGCCCAAATCTGTTCGTACTTAGGCATATTTGTCTTAGAGCTACACCATTCCCTTAATAAAGAAAGCCGTATAGGTTGTTGCAAATGATATATAAATCATTTATGTAACGATAGTACTTTGACAAATTGAAGTTGACTGCCTCCACTGTCAGGCTGAAAATTGTATATTCCTTGTGGTTGAGTTTTATGCTGGGGGTAATCTTTCATCTTACATTCGGCTGCATGGAAGGGTTCCAGAGCAGACTGCCAGAAAGTTTCTTCAGCAGCTTGGTACCTTACTTGCCCTTTGGTCAATAGGTGTGAATTTTTGTTGCTCCAATCACTTCCCTGTTTCAAGTAAGATATAAAAGAATGTGACTGAATCCTTGTTGCAGGAGCAGGTTTGGAAATTCTCAATTCTCACCACATTATCCATAGAGATTTGAAACCAGAGGTATGCAGAGTTATGTGTTGTGGTTTATTGTCTTGAATTTCTAACTTATTTGGAAAATTTTGTTTCTCTAAATGATTCTATGAACCTGGAAGATGCTACTTACCATTAGTTGTTTACGCAGTGTGGCTCTATTCTTGTTCGCTCTTGCAGTTTTTCTGTTAACCTGTTGCTTGTCATTCCCTGAACCTTCTACTTCTTTCTTTGTGCTGCCACTTGGTTCTCTCTGTTCCATGAGAAGTATAATATGAATAATTAAATGAGAGTCTTGGTTGGTGATAATCATAGAGGATGGAGTTCCCTAGAGGATTGAGGTTGCTTTATATGGTTTGCTCTTTAGTGTGCTTGTCAAGAAAGTGATGAAATCGAGAAAATGAACAATCTTGAACAAGCTTAAAGTTTGATGAGTTACTATTTTGTACTCCTATTTTGGGAAGTTCAAAGGAACTTTGAATGTCGTCAGCGATTGTATAGTTGTCACTAAACTGCCAAATTTTCAGTGTTTCTACACATGAATTTTCTTCATTTTAATTTATATGTTTTCATTTTAAAACATTGTATGTTTTCGAGATTGTAAGTTTTTAAATTGACTTTGCTGTTGCTTTTGGTGGAACAGAACATTTTATTATTCGGCCTAGATGATGATGTGATGCTCAAGATAGCAGATTTTGGTCTTTCATGGTAAACTTTTAGTAGAAGGATACAAATATATTGTGTGAGGATAGTTCTTATTTTTGACAATGTCCTGGAAGTGTGTTTGAACGATGACTTTTTCTGTTCTTTTGTTTCTATTGTAGTTTTAAAATGTAAACATTATGCAGAAGTTTCATTCTTGAAAAGTCTGGAGCTTAAAATTGACTGTTTGCTTCGTATTTTAAGCAGCACCCTGCATCCAGGCCATTATGCTGAGAAAGTTTGTGGATCCCCAATATACATGGCTCCTGAAGTTCTTCAATTTCAAAGATATGATGAGAAGCTGAATTTCTTTATTTCCCCCTAGATAATCATTCTGTGCTATTAAAATGCATCAGAATGTACTGAAAGTTTTAAAACTTTTTGTGTAGGTTGATATGTGGAGCGTTGGGGCAATTCTTTTTGAGCTTCTTAATGGCTACCCACCTTTCTCTGGTAGGAATAATGTCCAGGTAGCGTATTTTTGCCTAGATTAATATTCCTAACAGTGAGCTAGCTTGAATCTTAGCTAATAAGTTTTGTTTCTTTCAGTTGGTGAGGAACATCAATTCATGTAAGCATCTTCCATTTTCTCAGCTTATCGTCCCTGCTTTGCATCCAGATTGTGTTGATATGTGCTTAAAGCTACTTTCTGCAAATCCAGGTATCATCTACTCCATATTTTAGCTTTATATATTAGCATTCACCAAATAATTATACTTTTATTTACTCCTGGTTTATTGCAGTCATCCCTCACAGTCTTCTCAATTCATTGCAGTGGATCGTTTGTCCTTCAACGAATTCTATCACCATAGATTCCTGAGAAGGAATAGTGCAATACTAAGGGCACCTTTTCAGATCCCATAACCCTGGGTCTCTGACTTCCCTTGTATATTGAATTGGGCATCCTTAATTATATTTCCTTTGACACCTGCTTCAGCATATCAGTTGCTTCTCAGATTGCTAATATTTCTACATTGCAGATATTGTTGACCTCATATACATTGACATCAGTCAAGGTTGTCTTCATTGTATCTTTTGGGGAACATTCATAATTCCGTGTAATTCAGTTACAATACTTGTTTACCAGTCTAGTGCATTAAGAAAGAATTTTTCCCTTGGTTTTATTCATCATCACCAAGGTTTAGCCATCTAGGAGTCCCTCTTGCTTCTTACATGTCAACCCAAGTTATTTATAACGTTTTGAATCTGTCCAAAAGCGACGGTTGCCTAAAACCGGCTTGAGATTTTGCCTCTGTAAATTAAGTGGTGGCTAGGTGTTTGCTCTTATCAGAATGTATTCATAACTCTGTAAAAGTAATGTATACTCAGTTGCTCTATATATTTTGTGGTTGATGAATACGTCTGTCTATATAATTACTTTCATTAAAATTTAAAACAGCCATAGCCAATCATGGAAAAAGTAATTGTACTCGTGCAAAGTTTTGCTGGACAGGTGAACAAAACGTGATATATATGTTTTAATATGTTGCCATAGAGCTACATAGTCATGTAGCACAAACGAAGCAAAAACCCACTACAAGATTTTACCCAAGGAGGCTGTGGGGCAAGGAGGAGTCGCAACGTCTGCGATCCCTTATAACATCATCACCGCGCACTTCATAGGACGAAGAGCAGGTTCATCTTGAACGCACCAAAGGCCCACCTTGACCAAGTTCTCCAAATTCTTCTTGTCTACTTTTGTGCCACGGACAAGCTTATTCAACTCTCTATTAATGAAGCACTTGTAAACCCAATTGGTAAGAATGATTTCCTCTGGTTTTGATGCATCAATCTCCATGTTTTTCCTGCAGCAAATAGTTTCCAGGAGCACTATTCCATAGCCATAAACATCTGCTTTTACTGATATTGGAGTTCTCTTGTAACATTCCGGCGCCATGTAACCCTTGTCCCTCTTATCAATGACAAAGTCCTCATTTGGTCTGGCACCAACAATTTCGCTAGTCCAAAATCTAAGATTTTCGCAGTCCAAAATTCATCCATCAGAATGTTCTGAGGCTTTATGTCACAATGAAGGATAGGTGGTTCACACTCATCATGGAGATAGAGGATTCCTTTAGCAACATCTAATGCAATTCTGACTCTTTGATTCCAATAGGGGTTTCTTTCAGCGCTACAAAATATGATATCTGTAAGGGAGCCATTTCTCACGGGCCGCTCAATTTTGCCACTAACGGAGGTTAATTTCGCGCGCACGGGTACGTTTAGCAAAAGTCCTCCTCGAATTCGAGTGCACTTAGAAACCGAGATGCACTTAGCACAAAAGGCGGGATGCACTTAGAAGTGGGCCGCCAACATATTAAGTCTTCCGTGGTGTGCTTAGAAAATCACCCACCAAGGCCCAAGATCTATAAATAGGGATGAGCCCCCTCATTGGGCCACTAACAACCACACACACAAGCTCTCTAGCTCTCTTGTAATTTATTCTTTGTGTGTAATAAAATATATTTTGGCCATATTGCTCTCTTCTCTCTAGCATTTTCCACAAAGCATTCTTGCTTAGCTAGTTGAGAAGTTCGGAAAGGCTTACTTAGCGACTTATATGCTAAAAGTCGCCTAAGTGTTGCGTGGGTTGCTGCGCAATAAAACTCATCCCGTGACAAGTGGTATTAGAGCTAAGGTTTGCACCCATGCAAACTAGCTTAACGAGCAATGGCCAATCCTCCTAGCATAACACAAGAGGGCGTAGTCGGTGTGGAGGTATCGGAGCAAACACGTGGCCGTGAGGAGGGACGCGCACAAGCTAAGTCCTGCGGCAAGTCCAAGGCCGCTTCCGTAGACACCTTGGAGCCTCGCATGGCCACGCTCAAGACTTCAATGTCCGCTGTCCAGGACACCCTCGATACTTTGGAGGTGAGGGTCAATGGTCTCAAGGGCAAGTATGGTGAGTTCGCCAAGGCCCTCATGCAAGACCAAGCCGACTTACTCCAAGGGGAGTTTCGAGCATTGAAAGATGATCTGTAGAAGTTACTTAGCTTCGTACAAAGCGAGCTACGAGCGATCAGTGCAGAGGTTGACGAAGTCTGCTCGGATTGGGCTTGGCACAAGCGCACACGCACACCTAGCCCAGCTTCCGCAAGCACAAGTGATGCACGCTGGATCGACGTGCGAAAGCCGGACACCTACAATGGTGCACGCAATGCCACTATCTTCGACAACTTCCTATTTGGGCTAGAGCAATACATGGATGCCATGGATGTTCGCGATGAGGCATCGAAGGTAGGCACTGCGCCTACATTCTTACGAGGCGCCACACAACTATGTCGGCGGCGGAAGCATGGCGACATGGGTAAGGGCATTTGTGCCATCAATACATGGGCCGAGTTCCAACGTGAACTCCACAAGCACTTTGCCCCGAGCAACGCGGAGAAGGAAGCTCGAGCGCCTATGTTGGCTCAAGCAAACGGGCGGCGTCCGTAATTATATCAACGACTTCACTACTCTCATACTTGAGATCTCTGACATGTCCGATAAGGACTCTCTCTTCTACTTCCAAGATAGCCTCAAGAATTGGGCGAAGGTGGAACTTGACAGGCGTGGCGTACAAACTCTCGATGACGCCATCACCATTGCAGAATCACTTGCCGATTACTCCACACAGCCCAAGGACAAGAGGCCTAGCCATGGTAAAGGTGGGGGAGAGGGTCGGAAGGACAAGGGCCATAATCGGAAGGAGTGGGGGCAGAAAAAGCCTCCAAGCGGCAAGAGCGGGCAAAGTAAATCGGAGAAACAACAGCCACCCAAGCCTCAAAGCCCATGCTTCATAAGCAATGCCCCCATTGGGTCCGCAACTGTCCGGAGAAAAAGTCGCCCAATGCTCTAGCAGCCTAACTCAAGGGCAACTCAACACCGTCGACGGAGGAACCCCAACACAACATGGGTACCCTCCAACGCCTCGGCGCACTCAAGAGCCACTCGCCAGCACCTACGAAGAAAGGGCTCATGTATGTGAGTGTGTCTATTAATGGACAAGTCGTGCATGCCTTGCTCGACACCAGAGCGACGCACAACTTCATTTCGGAAGATGAGGCCAAGTGCCTAAGCCTCAAGGTGATGAAGGAATGAGGCACCTTGAAGGCGATAAACTCACCTGCTAAGCCCATTGCGGGCACCGCAAGAGGCGTGCGGGTAATACTCAGAGCGTAGAGCGGAAGCTCGATTTCTCCATCGTACCCATGGATGACTTCAAGATGGTCCTCGGCATGGAGTTCTTCGATCAAGTCCATGCCTTCCCGCTATCGGCCACAAACTCCCTAAGTATCCTCGATGGGAGTATGGCGTTCATGGTTCCAGCCGAGTGCTCGAAGATCGCGGACAAGACGCTCTCGACCATGCAGTTCAAAAAGAGTTTCCGGAAAGACCCAAGCTTCTTAGTCTCCATCTGGGAGCTAAATGATGGAGAAGATCGTAGTGAGTCACCGAGCCAAGTCCCTCCTCTAATCCAAGGAGTACTCAATGAATTCAAGGACGTCATGCCTCCGGAACTTCCGAAGAAGCTCCTACCAAGACGTGAAGTGGATCACGAGATCGAATTGGAGCAAGGCGTGAAACCTCCAGCCTTGGCGCCCTACTGGATGGCGCCGCCCGAACTCGAGGAGTTACGAAGACACCTCTAAGACTTATTAGATACGGGCTACATCCGCCCATCAAAGGCTCCATTCGGTGCACCCGTGTTCTTCTAAAAGAAGAAAGACGGATCACTTTGGATGTGCATCGACTATCGGGATCTCAACAAGATCACTATCAAGAGCAAGTATTTGATCCCTTTGATCGTGGATTTGTTTGACCAGCTTGGCAAGGCGCGGTACTTCACCAAGCTTGAATAGTGGTCCGGGTACTACCAAGTGCGCATCGCCAAGGGAGATGAGCCAAAAAAGGCGTGCATAACCAGATACAGATCTTTCGAGTTCCTTGTCATGCCTTTTGGCCTCACCAATGCACCGGCCACGTTTTGCACCCTTATGAACAAGGTTCTCCAACCTTTCCTCGACCGCTTCGTCGTTGTGTACTTGGATAAAATAGTGGTGTATAACACCACACTCGAGGAGCACGCCCAACACTTGCGGCAAGTTCTCCAAGTACTGCGCAACAACGAGCTCTACCTCAAGATGGAGAAATGTTGGTTTGCCCAATGGGAGGTAGAGTTCCTTGGCCACAAATAACGAAAGGGAAGTTGATGATGGAGAACTCAAAGGTGAAGGCCATCCTCGAGTGGGAACCTCCTACCAAGGTACTCGAATTTTCTGTCTTTTCTCGGATTGGTGAATTACTATCGCTGCTTCATCAAGGGATACTCGACCAAAGCGGCACCCTTGACCGACTTGTTGAAAAAGAACAGAACATGGCATTGGTCCAAAGAGTGCCAGCATGCATTCAAAGAGTTGAAAAAGGCTATCTTCGAGGATCCCGTCCTCGTTTTTCCGGACCACACGAAGCCATTAGAAATTCACACGAATGCCTCTGACTTCGCCATTGGTGTAGTCCTTATGCAAGAAGGCCACCCAATAGCGTTTGAAAGTTAGAAGCTCAATAATACAGAACGTCGTTACACCATGCAAGAGAAGAAAATGACTGCAATCATCCATTGCCTACGAGTGTGGCAACACTACTTATTTGGCTCATACTTTGTGATCTTAACAGCCAACGTAGCCACAAGCTACTTCCAAACGCAAAAGAAGTTGAGCCCCAAGCAAGTAAGGTGGCAAGACTTCCTTGCAGAATTTGACTATCGGCTCGAGTACAAGCCTGGAAAAGCCAACGTTATTGCGAATGCCCTAAGCCGCAAAGCAGAGTTGGCAACACTTAGCATGAGCCAACCACAGTCCAACCTTGTCTCTCGGATCAAAGAAGGCCTCCAATAAGATCCGATAGCAAAAGACTTGTTGGGGAAAGTTCTCGAGGGCAAGACAAGGAGATTTTGGCAAGAAGAAGACATCCTCCTCACCAAAGGAGATCAACTCTTTGTGCCTAGGTGGGGAAATTTGCATTGAGAAGTGATCAAGGAGTGCCACGACTCAAAATGGGCTGGCCACCCTGGAGTATAAAGCACGACCGCAATCGTCTAAGCTTCATATTTTTAACCGCACATGAGAGATGACATCGAGGCCTATGTGCGGACATGTCTTGTTTGCCAACAAGACAAAGCGGATCACCAACTTCCGGCAGGATTGTTGGAGCCCCTGCCCATAGCATCAAGGCTTTGGGAAAGTGTCACCATGGATTTCATTTCGGCCTTACCCAGGTCTGAGGGGTGCGGAAGCATAATGGTCATGGTCGACCGCTATAGCAAGTATGCAACTTTCATCACCACACCAACCGATTGCAAAGCAGATAAGGTTGCCCGTAAGATGAAGAAATGGGCTGATTCTCGAAGGCGCATGTCGAATACAAAGAAGGCAACCAAGTGATGGTGAAGCTCCTACCCCAACAGTTCAAGACTTTGTGGAAAGTCCATAAAGGGTTAGTGAGACGATACGAGGGGCCTTTCGAAGTAGTGCGACATGTCGACAAAGTCTCGTACTAACTTCGACTTCTGCCGATACTCAAGATCCATCCGGTCTTCCACGTAAGTTTGTTCAAGCCATACCATGCAGATGCGGAAGACCCAAGCCGAGGTGAGTTAAGACGTACCCTAACTGCCGTTGTCACAACATTTTACAAGGACGTAGATTATATAATCTTCGATCAAGTCATTCGAAGACGGGGCATACCGGCATACAATGAGTACTTAGTGAAGTTGAGGAATCCCCCCGAAAGCGAAGCAACGTGGGAACGTAAAGACGACCTATGGCAATTCGTGGAGCATATCTAGAACTACAAGCACAAGAACGCGATAAGGACACTGCGAGCATAAGTGGGAGAGGATTGTCACGGGCCGCTCAATTTTGCCACCAACGGAGGCTAATTCTGCGTGCATGGGTATGTTTAGCAAAAGTCCGCCTCGAACCGAAGTGCGCTTAAAAACTGGGATGTACTTAGCACAAAAGGCGAGATGCACTTAGAAGCGGGATGCGCTTAGAAGTGGGTCGCCAATATAACAAGTCTTCTGTGGCCCAAGATCTAGACTTCTCTACAATTTGTAAATAGTTAGAACTTTCTAGGATTTTTCACTTAGCCCTTAGGAAATATTTGTGCAAGTTGCATGGAAACTTCAAGAACCTTGCACCCAAGTCTATAAATAGGGGTGAGCCCTCTCATTTGCCCACCAACCACCACACACACAAACACTCAAGCACACATACAAGCTCTCTTGTAATTTATTCTGTGTGTAATAAAATATATTTTAGCCACATTGCTCTCTTCTCTCTAGCATTTTCCACAAAGCATTCTTGTTTGGCTAGTTGAGAAGTTCGAAAAGGCTTACTTAGCGACTTGTATGCTAGAAGTCGCCTAAGTGCCGCACGGGTTGCTGCACAATAAAAACTCATCCCGTGACACATTACTCATATATTCATATACCAGTAACCTCATGGAATCCTCAATGCAGTAACCAATTAACCAAATTAAGTTCTTGTGATGAGTTAGGCTGATCACATGCATCTCTGCTCGAAATTCTCTCTCACAATCCGTCACCATTGACCCCAGCCTCTTCACGACTACAAACTTTTCACCTTTGTGTAAGGTCCCTTTATAAACTGTTCCAAAAGAGCATTTGCCCACACTCTTCTTTGAATCTGTTGGTTGCTTTCTTAAGCTCATTATAAGAAAACGAGCATGGAATTAAGTCATTAGTCAAGCCAAAGTTTCCAATTTTCAGCGGCCATTTCTCTTTAACAAGTCGGTACTGGTAAATGAAAAAAAAAAAGATGGCAAGGAAAACACATGAACACATGATGAAGCCTACAATCAGTACCAGAACTAGTACTATTTCCTTTTTGCTAGTGATTCTATCCGACAGTATAACGTCGCTTTTGAATTTTTTTATGCTCATCTTGAAATAAGCTTTGGATGAGGATGACTCTCCTTGACGTGTCCGAACAGATTTTAGTGGAAGCTTGTGTTTCATGCAATAACCTGATTCGTACAAAGCAGCATCACATTCACAGTCCTCTAAACATGATTTTCTGCACTCTTCTTTAAGCATGTATTTCCTAAAATATGGATAATCATCCCATGTTATATTAACTATAGAAGTCATGTTATATGCTGCACTTCGATTGGTACTTCTGCATCTTTCTTTAATGAAGTTCCTAGCACATCCACTAGAGATTTTGTTAATGTTTAAAAAATCCATTCTAAGAAGACAACCACACATGGGTTGGTTGTCATACCATGTGCAATAGTTGTTCAAAACGCAAAAGTTCTTCACATGACACAAATCCTCCGGTTCTTCCAATTCAACATGGCCTAGAGTTACACAGTAAATAACTGAGCTATTATTATTGAAAGACGAGTCAGAGTACAGTGACCAGATTTCTGATGTGCTGCTGTTAAGAAGCAGCAGTCTGGCATTATTATCAAGATATAGATGAAATTGTTGATGGTTGTCAGCATCATTGGCTTGATAGACGTCAATATTATCATCTATAGTATTTTTGGGGTACAAAAGAAGATTTCCATCAACTCGCATATTCAGACAATACTTGTTTGGGCATTAAAAGGGCACTAGCTGGGCATGTCCCAATTTCCTAGTCCTCAACCAAATGTTATGAGTAGTTTTTTGGTGGAAGTATTCTCCGCGGTACACCTAATGACCGATCAAAGGCATGTACCGACTAGAAATATGTCACCCAGAAAGAGGGCACAATCTCATATCAATGCAACAGTTTCGCCACATCCCAAACCATTAGAAAAAAACACGACACCCCACGTCGCCCACTTTTGACTATTGAGATCCGTAAGGACCCTTGATCGCCCAAGTATGACGGGCGTGGGAAATGTTCTAGGGATACTGGATGATTGCTTATAAAAGGTCAAAAAAATAGAAGGGAGGGGGATAGATAAAAAAAAAAAAGGGAAAACTCTGCCAATTTGATTCCAGCATTTATTTCTAAAACACTTTTCTTTCATTCATTTGTGATTAGTTTGCACGTGTCTTAAAATACAACATTTTTCCTGAAACCCTGAGTACTGACTTAAGCATCGGAGGGTTTTCTCCGAAAAAACCACCAGTGCCTCTGATTTGTTTCTATGAGCGCAAGTCGTGAAGGAATAGGGAAATTGATTTGAGTCTCTAGGTTCGTACAATTGGGAAAGCATTAGGAGTGCAGTGTTCCAGTCATTGTCAGTACAACCATTGGTAATTCAATTTGGTCTAGCAAAGGATGACCAGATTTCCGCATCAATATTTTGGCGCCGTCTATGGGGAGGTGAACGAAAAACTACCACAAATGTAGCAACTAGTGGCATAAAGGAGAACGAGTCATTATAGATATGGCGAGGAGTGGCGTTCAAGGGGGGTGATAATGAAACCAATGAGATTATCACTCTTTGAGAAATAGCGAATGAAGCTAGGGAAAGAGTGATGCAAGAACGGATGGAAAAGCAGATGGAGACCCTTACCGCCATACTACATGAGCTGAGGAATGAGAGAATGAAGGATTATAAGGCTACAACGATTAGAGACGAGGTTGTGGCGGAACCCAGCTATCGAAAGCATGGGAATGAGGAGATTCCTCTGTTAGGGGGACAGCCCGATGGAGCGCATGCTCATAGAGATGCAGTCTAGACTCTGGGAGAGCATGGGAATGAGGGGAGAGATCAATCCCGCAGTGGGCAAATCTGTGGAAGTGGTACCCGAGGAGCAAACGTTGAGGAGAATGAGCTCAGATTACGGTTGCACAACATTGAACAGGAGCGTGATCAGGTTGCAGCACGTGATCCTGGTCGGGCTTTGGAATTAGAGGGGGAAGTGCGACTGTTGTGAAAAATTTTAATATACTTGTAAGCGCACAAATCTAGAAATAGAGTAGTGGTAACGAGGTCGATCCCACAGGGATTTTTATAAATTGAAAAATCTAATTTAAATCTAAAATTACTATTAATTCCAACCTAGTTGACCAAATTGAGTTTCTAAGAAAATTAAACCAATTCAACTAAGAAAGCAATTAAAATAAAGGAGAATTCAATAAGATAAAAATTACCAAGGTTTCGGAATCAACCACTATTCAATTAGTAATTATCTAAACATTAATTAATCCCCAATTTTAGAGTGACAACTCGAAATCAATTTATGTCATCTCATAAATATAACAATTAAGTCCAATTAAAATTAATCTTGTGTAGGTTCTTTTTCTGCTTAATAATATGACATCTAAGTATCTCATGTAAACATCTTGAATAACAAAGAGTCAAAGTTTCCATAAGCACTCTACGTAAATAATTTAATAAAAGATATAGAATCAAAGATAATCATGTATAAACTTTATAGATCCAATCATAGATTTAATTGAATATTAATCATAATAATCAATAATGCATGACAGAATTGATGAAAAGATTTTAATAACATCCAATTAATCATGTGAAATAAAAACCATAATCATTAAAGAACATATATAGGGAATTAAATAAATAAAAAGATAATTATTTCATTGAACATGGTTTCATCTTTAACCTCAGTATAAGAAAATTAGTTAGACATACTTGAATAAGGAGCAACAAAAGAAATAAAATCAGCCATGAAAACGCGACTGCCCTCCTCTCCCAAAAGCCAAAAGCTTAGCTTTCTTATATAGCCTGTAAAATGGGCCCCACCTTGTCAATTCTAAAGCTAAAAGGGTTTGGCCTTTTATTTGTTTTGCTTCACTCATGTGGGCACTTTAAATTGTAATAGGTTTCTTTTTTCCATTTATGAAAGCCAAGTGGGGTCCCTTCTTAAAGCTAAAATCAATTTCTCTCTTTTGTCCGCATGTGCATGATGAATTAACTTGTTGAATTCGGTTCCTTGGCTTGATTTCCACATGCATGTATGTCTAATTCCTTCCAAAAAATCAATTAATCTTTAATGCTTCCAAAATTGAGTTCGTTTATGTCCTTTTTATCCATAATCTCCAATTAATCCCCTATTCAATAAAATAATTTAATTAATTAAAAATAACAAATGAAAATAGCTAGCAATTATATAATTAAGGGTAAAATATGTATATAAATTATGTTCATCAGCGACAATTGGCACATGTGATAGATAAGATGCAGGGCAGAAGAAAGCCCCCTAGCTGGAGAATAATGTTGGATGACGAATCTCCACTCTCAGCGGAGATCATAGGCACTATGATCCCGAGGGATTTCCGTTTCCCCGACCTCAAGTATTGCAGGAAAAGTGACCCGTTAGTGCATATCGAGCGCTTCAACAACATGACAGTGGTTCAGGGGCTAACGCCAGCATAGAGATGCCGAGTATTTCCCCTGACGTTGGAGGGGCGAGCCCAAGACTGGTACCGCAAGTTGTCAAGCGAAAGTATAAAGGGTTTTGAACAAATGTGTCAAGAGTTAGCCGAGCAGTTCCGAGGAGCAGTAGCCCAAGAGGACGATATGATGGAGTTAATGGGAATGAAGCAAGAAGAACACGAATAGCTGAGGGATTTTGTGAAAAGGTACCACCAGGCCATACTTGAATTGGAAGCCTTCAATCACCCTCAGGCGTTGAAAGGGTTAAAAGAGGGAGTGAAGATAGGTCGACTCTGGTACAATCTAGGAGTGTTCAGAATCCGATCCGATCCGTTCAATCCATTCGATCCGTAAAAATCTGATCCTGGGATTGGTGGATTGGATTGGATTGAAATTTTAAAAATCCACAGTCGGTGGATTGGATATGGATTTACTTCTGTGAATCCGCAAAAAAAAAGATATTTATTTATTTATTTTTAAAAATATTATAAATTTAATTAAAAATATTATAAATGTGACATTACATAGTTACATAAGCACCATAACATAACTTAGCCATTACCTAATAAAAATATATTACAAAAAATAATTAAATAATCAAATATACAAATATAACTTATAAAAATTATAAAACAAAATAAAAACAAAGTCACATACACTAGCAAAAAGTAAAGTAATCAAGTCACCAACAATTTGCAAAGTCATCCAAAAGTAAAGTAACATAACGCTATTGTCAAAAAAAAAAAAAGGTAACATAACCCAAAAGTAAAGTAGCATAACGCCAAAAGTAAAGTAGCATAACGCAAGTCAGTGGTCACTAACAATTTGCAAACAAAAAAACCCTAAGCTTCCTGCTTCCCTGCCATTACACGCACTAGCAACACCCAGTTCGATACACTCTAGACATCGATTTGAAGGACATCGGCCGCGCGATTTTGGCATTATCAAGCCATCTTCTTCCCTGAGCCCATCAAGCCACTTCACAATCACTGGTTCCAGCCAAAAAATTTCACCATCACAGCCTTCTCACTCCTCGAACCCTCGTGGCTCTTTTGGGTTTTTGTGTGTTTGTGCAAAGACCTCACCAATTGAGATAATTAAAGTTAAATTCTTACTTTCTTTTCGAGCTTAATGATATGACTAAATAAAATAACAAAAGGATGAATTGTTGGGATAAAATTCGTTAGAGACAGAAGCAAGATAAGTATGGGCTGTTAACTTAAGTTTGTTAAGGAAATAGTTTAGACTTTGTTTTGTGTAGGAGTGTGTAATAAGGCTGGCTATACAATAGCTTTTTATTATTTATATGTATCGGCTTGAAGTAGACGGGTGTGGAAAAATTATCTTAACATTTTGATTTCAATAAAGAGGAATTCCCCCTGGAAGTGGATGCTAGTTTAACTTTCTTGTGTTTTTTTCTTCCAATACTTATCACTTAATTTGTTCCTGTTATTTTTCATAATTAATTTTAATGATTTTTGCTATTATTAAACAAGAATTTTGTGTTTATGCAAAGACCTCACTGATTGAGTTAATTAAACTTAAATTATTACTTTCTTTTTAAGCTTATTTTGTTCCTATTATTTTTCGTAATTAGTTTTAATGATTTTTCATATTGGTGGTGTAGATGACTTCTCAACTTGATAAAGGAAAATGCGTAGCTGTAGATTCAGCTCCCCCAAGTTCTAAATCATCCAGTAATGTTGAAGGTACGCCTAATAAATCCACTAGTTTAGAAGCTTGTGAGCATTTTATCTAATTAAGTTCTGTTTTTATTTGTCAAAAGTTGTGAACAATTGGAATGGTGCAATCTTAGGGGGTCAAAATATGCATTTGAGGTGTAGTGCACATATATTAAATCTCATTGTTGCAGAGGGGTTAAAAAAGTATCATCAGTCGATTTCTAGAATTCGCAATGTTGTAATATTTGTTAGATTTTCACCTTCTAGGACACAAAAGTTTAAGGCATATGCAGAGCGAGAGAAAATTTCGTCAAATAAGTTGTAGTGTCTAGACGTCATAACTAGATGGAATTCCACTTTTTTCATCTTAAAGGCTACTGAAAAGTATGAAAAAGTATTTGATCGGTTAGAGTTTCATGATGCACAATACATTCGTGAGTTTTGTTTGAGTAAGCCAAAAACGTGTCCTTCTTCAATTGATTGGGAATATGCTCATTATTTCATTAAATTCATGAAGGTCTTTCATGATGCCACTTTGACATTTTTGGGTTCTTTATATGTGACATCCAATACTTTTTTGCCCCAATTATGTTTGATTCATACACAATTGCAAGCTTAGAGGGATAATAAAGATTTATTTTTGAAGATAATGGCTGAAAATATGACAAATAAGTATGATAAGTATTGAGGAAATTATGAAACAGTCAACCCTTATTTGTTTGTTTCTATTTTGCTTGATCCACGACATAAAGAATGGTTTTTGAGATATTGTTTTGTAGTGTTGTTTGGTGAATTTAAAGTTAATTAGTTGGTTGTTAAAGTGCGGAATAATTTAAATAGTTTATATGAGGAATACAAATTGCTTTATGGTGATGATGTGGAAATAATGGATGTAGTAAATGATGAAAAGGAATTAGAGGTTGATACTGAGGTTAGGCAAGTGTTTGATTCGGGTTATATGAGGATTTTAAAAGATACTTTTGTAGAGTGCAAAACAAAAGTGGATCTTTACTTGTTAGAATTTTGATGTATTGGATTGGTGGAAGATTAATTCTTCCAAATCCAATTTTGTCTTATGTTGCTCGAGATATTTTGGTCATGCTTGTTTCCACTGTGGCATCTGGGTCAGCATTTAGCATTGGTGGGCGTTTTCTTGATCCACATTGGTGCTCACTATCTACAAGGACGGTGGAGACACTAATTTGCACACAAAATTGGCTACGTTCAACTCCGATAAATCTTGATGAAGCAATAGATGAGATTGAACATATTGAAACAGGTAAAATGTAACAATTTAACTTTAATTTTATTTATTGATTATTATTTGACTTTATATTGTTATTCTATTTTAAAAATTGACATTTTTCTTGTCTTATACGTGCAGAGATTATAGGAGCTGACAAGAACATATTTGATGAAGCTCGATGGCATTTGATGGGATATAAGGGTAAATATTTATAAATTTGTTTATTAAATAAATTTTTTTACTTGTTATTTATATCAATTATGTTTATTTTGTTTAGGTTAAAGTACGAAACACAAATTAGAGATGGACATTTTTCCTTTTGGTGTGTTTTATTTTGAGACTTTCAATGTATTATTGTGGCTTTATTTGAACAATTAATTTTGGTGTTATATTAATGTATTATTGTAACTTTATTTGAACAATTAATTTTGGTGTGTTATATTTTAAAACTTTGAACGTATTATTATAGTTTTATTTGAACAATTAATCTCGATGTGTTATATTTTGAATGTATTATTAAAACAAACAATTAGTTTGTTTAAATTTTATTCAATTTTAAATTTAATTAGTAGTAAAATTATTTTTATATTAGATTTTGTTTTTTTAATTTCATTAGTTTATGGATTGGAGATAACTAAATTTTTAATTCGCAAATCAATTCGCAAAATGATAGATTTGGATATGGATTGAGTTAAATCAGTATCCGATCTGCATACGTATGGATTGGATATAGATTGAGTCAAATCCGTATTCGATCCTCAGATATATGGATTGGATTTGGATTGAATTTAATCAATTCGTGGATTGGATTGGATTGAAAAATTATAATATGCAAAATCATGGATTGGATATGGATTGGTATCTAATCTGTAAAATCCGATCTGCGAACACCCCTACAAAGTCGTCTAAAAAGACAGTGATGTTGGATTTTATTGTTGTGGAAGAAAATAGTCCTTACCAGATGATATTTGGGCGACTATTCATGAGGGTAAGCCAGTGTGTGATGTCCACTCATTACTTGGCATTGAAATATAGAGTAAACGGGATGGTAGGCGTAGTGAAGGGTGACCAAAGGATGGCAAGGAGCTGTTATGTTACAGCTGCAAAGGAGACCTTACAAGTTACTGCGCTCAATAGTCAGGGGGACTCCAAGAAGGGTCGGCAGCAGCCAGTTTAAGCCAGGCAGTAAGGGACGGGCTAGTAAAGTGCTTACAATCTCATGCAGATGTATTTTCCTAGTCGCACGAAGATATGCCAGAATTGATTCGAGGGTTGCTTGTCATAAGTTAGTAATCAAAAAGGGGGCTAGGCCAGTGAAATAGAAAAAGAAATGTTTCACTTTTGAAATTATTTTAAAATTAAAAATATGTGTAATATTATTAGTGTACTAGATGGATTAAAATATTTATATTATATTTGCATTTATTAAAAGAATTTTGAAATCAATCTTTTAGTTATTATATTAAAGGATATTATGGTCCAAATGAGATCTTGATGGCTTTAATTAAAACCTCAAGAGTCTCCACGACTATTTTTCCAAATTTTAGAGATGTTGATTTCCTTTTCGCGAATAATAAAACAAACATATACATTCATAGTTATTAGATTTATGTAAAATTTAGATAAATTTCATATTTAATATGAAAATGCAAATTGCACTTAAATGAAAAAAAAATTAGCAATTCATAAGAATCTCAAAATAATATAATAAGAATTTACTGAAAAATAGTTATTGATAAAAACTAGGAAATGATTGTGATTGTAATATTTTTTTTCCCCTCCTTACTCATGAAATATTATTGTTTGCTAAATTACAAAAAAAAAATTATTTGAGAACTGTAGAGAGAGAGAGAGAGAATCCTTATTATTTTAGGGGAGGTAGGTATAATATAACTTTACTTTTAGATAAAAATAAGGGAGATTCTCAATTTCCCCTACTGTAATTAATATATATCATTTGACCCCTTATGTTTTTATAATGACCGATAACCCCTGACAACATAGGTTCACAATACTACTTTTATTTTCAAATGCCCTTTTATTCATATTTATTATAAATTAAATAAATCACATGAATGGAAATTAAAATAAAAAATTAAGTATTAAAAATAAGAAATATATATTTTGATGTGAAAAATTAATAATAAAATATTTTTCTTGTACTTTTTTATTTTATAAACATTTTCTTATAATAAATATTTTAAAATTAAATGTAAAAAGCACAAGAAATTATTTATTCATTTATTATAAAATAAATAATAAAAAATTTTCTTGTGCTTTGTACATTTAATTTTAAAATATTTATTATAAGAAAATGTTTACCAATAAAAAAGTACAAGAAAATTTTTTTCTTATTAAATTTTTTATTTAGTTTCTATTCATATGATTTATTTAATTTATAATAAATATAAATAAAAGTGTATTTGAAAATAGGGATGATATTATAAAATTATGCTATCAAGAGATTATTAACTATTATAAAAACAATAAAGAAATAAATAGTATACATTAATTACAGTAGAGAGAAATTGAGAATTTCCCTAAAAAAATCTATTAATATAAGGTTCCAGCTACTTTGCCCAAGGGCAACTAACCTGATATTTTTGTCTTGTACCTAAATCAGCCATTAGATTAATACCAATCCAATCTGATGGCTTTCACTTAAATGGCTTTAGTGGGACGCCGGCACAGTAGGTCGAGTAGAATCGGGTGTTATCCACTCTTTCTTCTGCTCTGTTCCCTCTCACTTTGTCTCTCTATCTCCATCATCAAACATAGATAATTTCTTCTTAATTCTCTAATTGTGAATCCAGTCGAATCACATATACGTAATAAATCAAATCTCATTAATCAAGTTAACCATCCATGAAATGAAACTAAAGCAATTAGAGACTTGATATTCTCCTAACCCCAACATCCTCATTCACCAAAACCTAAGTTATATGCTAAGTCTAAGAAAAATTGTTTTTGTGCGCAGATGGCATAAAATAGAAGCACAAAGCAACGACCATGAGTTGGAATATCAGTTGCCTACCGTGAAAGATAGCGAATCCATTAAAAGAATTAATTAATACTTTTTAGTCAATTATTCATTCAATTGCTCGGCTTGTAGGATTTTGGTTATAAATTTTGGTTTCCATAAGAAATATGACAGATAGTTAAGGTGTACTGACAGGGTAACTGGATACGCCTATATCACTGGAAGCTGATTTGGCATTGGAGTTTCAATCGACGTGGCATATAATGTCTAAATAATTGTTGTAAAAGATATTTAGGTTCTGTGACATAATTGTAACTTTATGTGATGATTAGATAATTACTCAAAACACATAATGATTGGATGACTGACGACCACGATAATAAGTAATTGTTATGGTAGTTATTTAGGTGTTTAAAGTTACTCCTATGAAGCCAAATGCCCAGAGGGGCTTAATTTTTTGGCTACCATCCTATTAAGAACAACAATTGCTTTCATTCATGGTTTGTGAGTGGAAGCTTAATTTTTTAAGAACAATTAAAGATATTTTGAGAATTGATGCTCTTATTTATTGTCCTTGGATAAGATGCAACATAACTTTGAAAGACTCGCGTTGCTTGTCAAATAAGTAGAAGATAGTGAGAAACTATTTTTCGGTCAACCTTAAGTTACAGTATATGTAACCTAGCAGCTGCCATTTTATGATGCTTTTAGTTTGTGAATTTTAAAAATCAATAAGCACGGAGGAAAGGAGAGGAGAGGGTGGAGGAAAGTGAGAACAAATTGTTATAATTTATTTTTAGATTAAGGGCACTTTTGTCTTTTTAAGTGACAATAGATGACACCAAAGGAAAATTTACTTATTTATTGGTCAATTTACGGTCAATTTTATTTGGGTTAACTATGTTTCTTGCAATAATAGAGTCGACTAATTTTGTAATTGAGACAGAAGAATAACTTCATCAATATGAAGTACAGTAGAAGCTTGTTAATTTATACCTGATAAATTAATAATCTCAATTAAATAATAATTTTTGTTAGTCTCAATTTGGGATGAACGTAAGAAATTAATAATATAATAAATTTATTAGATAACAAATTTTCAAAGAAAAATCTTGTTTTGCTATAGGATACAATTAATATATAACTTAATAATTAAATAATTTGAAACTAAATACGTATGATATGTCTATAAGACTTTTGAAAATAAGTTTCCAATGTTGCTTGCTTCTGAAATTAATTTCGACTTGTAGCCATTGTTATATTAATTTATATTAATAAATTATTATTAATTTATTGATATAATAATATTTATTAAATTAATAAATTTTTTATGGTCTCAATACTATTAATTTATTAAGGTTCTCGTTGTGTATTGGAATTCGTAACATACAATTACAATGGATTCCTTGACTCAAAAATCATAATCGTACGTGACAAAATCCTTCAATTCATAAAAAGAATGAGAGTTAATTCATAAAAATCAAATAAAAAGTGTGTTTCAGCTACTCGAAGGAGTTATGTTACTCATTGAAAGAATCTGTTTGGTTTCTTCTCTCCCTCGTGTCCAAATGAGAGCAAGAATTGAGAGTAAATGTTTGTAAAAGGAAGTCCCCACCCTTCCCCAACCAAATCTTTGTTTTATCATGAAATTTCAAGAAGAAAATTATTAATTTTCCCTTGAATTGTTTAAGTGTAATTGGATGTGATCAGTGATGTTGTCATGTGGGTGCAAATAGGTATTTACAAGGACACTTCACGATTGTCAAATCCAGGCTTATAGCAGACAATTGTGATCTCTAGCTGTCACACATGTTTCCTCTATTATTAAATTTACCGTAATTTTAATTTATCATATAATTATTTTCCCTACCTAACCATATTATAGTAACAAATGACTTCTTTCGATTTTCCATAAATTTTCCGACATATTCTTTCAACAATTATTTGTTTCTAATGGGTTGTAGTAATGGCACAATTGTTGAATAAATTATGCTTCTAGTTGTTACAACAATTAACTTATTAATAGTTCTATTTGTGCTCAGAATTTTGCATAAAGTTCACCAGCCAAAAAACTGGAAGAACAGGTTAATGAAATCTGTAACGTGGCTGCTCGAGGATTTGTTGGGTTTCAGTAATTGATATCCTAACAGTCGACAAATTTGGGATTACGTTCCCTCTTAGGCAACATAGTTTTAGTTATAATGATATACAGTAAAATCTTTATAATTTGATACTCGATAAATTAATAATCTTTATTACATAATAATTTTTTACAGTCCCGAGTTAAGTCAACGGCCTAAATTAATAATTTTAATAAATTAATAAAATAATATTTTTTTTAAAAACCTTTATGCAATTCTGTTGTCCAATTATAGCATAAATTAATAATTTACTAAACTTACAAATATCATTTTTATGATATTTTATTAAATAAAATATGACTATTGTTATTTTTTAAAAATTTTAAATATAGATAGATCTCATCTCTATTTTTACTTATTACTTCTAAAAGTTGTAAGGTTGAATTTTGAAATTGCAAGAATTTTAATTTTTTCATTAATTTAATTTAAGCTTAATAGATTAATTCATTTTAATTGATTAGATCGGTAAAAAATAATAATTTTTTAGTTGATTAAAATATACATTTATTGAATTTTATACATATTCTATAAATTAATAAATTTTATACACAATAATCCCAATATCATTAATTTATTGAGATTTTACTGATTTGTTTCTTTTAAAATATGTGAACTGTTTTAGGATAGCGCGGCCATAATTACTGGATCGTCAATGTTCAACCATTTGGCTTTCGAGTAGAACTTTCCAAGGAAAAAAAAAAAAAATTGATTGGACTTTATTGCATATCCAAAAGACTCCACCGACAACACCATTCAATCATTCAGCTGCCTTTACTGACTGCGTCTTTGGTTTACATCACCATTACAGGACAGCATGAAGAAAAAACGTTGCATCCACATTGTTTTCTTATTACTTATTTAATTGGATCAGGATTTTGTCACGTCTGAGTAGAATTCACGAGATTAGTGATGATTAATAAATAACAATTAACAGAAGAATCGTCTCCATCCTTAAGATTTTAGCAAACGTCTATATCTTTAAAATTGGAAAGATCTTATTAGAAAGACTCTAAAATTTTTAATAAAGATTAAAAAATTTTCTTTTAATTATAATATTCTTTAATTTTTTTAACTCAAAAAATTATCTCTAAAATTATAAAAATAAAAATATTTTATTAAAATAAATTTAATAATATATATTAAAATAATTTTATTATTTATTATTTTAATATAATATTCTTTAATTTTTTTAACTCAAAAAATTATCTCTAAAATTATAAAAATAAAAAATATTTTATTAAAATAAATTTAATAATATATATTAAAATAAATTTATTATTTATTATTTTAATATTTTACATACTTTATTATGTTCAAGTAAATTCATAATAAATAAAAACATAATATTAAAATAAATATATTAAAATTTAAATTCTTTTAAATATTATGTAAAATAGTAATTTTAATATTATTAATACATGAGATATTTATTAGTTATAAAATCTATTTAACCCAAAGATTTATTTGAAATCCTTCAAATAACTAAAAATAAATTATTAGAACAAACATAAAAATTACATATTTCAAATTAATAAACATAATATTATTAAAACTATTTTAATAGTTTTTAATGTCCAAAGACTATTTTAATAGTTTTTAATGTCCAAAGACTATTTTAATAGTTTTTAATGTCCAAAAACTATTTTAATAGTTTTTAATGTCCAAAGACTCCAACAACCATGCATTCAACTACTCAGCTGCGTTTTATTGACTGACACTCGGTTTAATTCAGGATACGAAGAAAATCTGCTCTAAAAGCCCTTCACTTGAAGTTTTTTTTTTTTTTTTTTTTTTTTTGAAGTTGCATCCATCATGTACACATTTTGAGCACAGCCTAATAAAAACCCTCAAAGTTTGAACACGATAAATTCCTTTTCCATGAGCTGCTTGCCACTTTCTTATAGCATAAGGAAAATTCTCGTTTGTCCGAATGGGTGCCCGAATAGGCAAAACCAAAACGATGTCGTTCTGAGTTTGCGGTGTTTGGCCGCCCATTCGAGCAGTCGCATGATTCGTGGCTTAATACTCCTAACTGTTAGCAGCCTTATTATTTGTTGTTCCTTAATTAATTAGCTGTACCACTGCTAAATTGACAGGCAATATGAATAGGAGTGTCAACTCGTGTTCTCGTGTTAAATTTAAATAAATGAATTGACATGATGTTGAGGTGGTCCACACCAAACAATGAAGAAAATTTTGTATTTTGTGTGATTTAAAAACCCATCACATGAAGTTGAAACAATCGTCCACACATTCTGAGCACAACATTGAGCAGCCGTATCTTGTTCCCCGCTTCACGCTCAAACATGCTAAATTCCAATTCCATGAGCTGCCTTGCCACTTTAGTATGGTGCTTTAGCTTGTTTTCATTGCTTAATTCTGATAGTTGTTTCGCCCTTTCAAACGAGACAGATCGTCTTGCTTTGCTTGCCATAAAGTCACAGCTTCAGGATCCACTTGGTGTTACAAGTTCATGGAACAATTCTATCAACTTGTGCCAATGGACAGGCGTGACTTGTGGTCATCGACACCAAAGAGTAACTGAGTTAGATTTGAGAAACCAAAGCATAGGGGGTTTCTTATCGCCTTATGTTGGGAATCTCAGCTTCCTTAGAGTCATCAACCTGGCTAACAACGATTTCTATGGTGAAATTCCCAATGAAGCTGGTCGTCTGTTCAGGCTTGAAACTCTATTGCTGACAAATAATTCTTTTTCTGGTAAAATACCCACCAATTTGTCCCGTTGCTCTAACCTCATCAATTTCCGTGTCCGCCGAAACCACCTTGTGGGAGAAGTTCCAGTAGATATTGGTTACAGCTGGTTGAAGCTTGAGGTATTATCCTTTGCAGACAATCAGTTAACAGGCCAGTTCCCACCTTCCATTGGGAATCTCTCAGCTCTTCAAGTAATTAATATTGGAGTGAATGGATTGAGTGGGAGATTTCCTGACTGTCTAGGTCAATTAAGAGATTTATACTACTTCAGCATAGAGGAAAATAACTTCTTTGGTACGTTTCCTGTTTCAATTTTTAACATCTCTTCCCTTCAGACGATTTCTTTAGCGTTTAATAGATTCGAAGGAAGTCTTCCAGTTGACATAGGTTTTAATCTTCCGAATCTGGCATATCTAAATGTAGGACAAAACAATCTTACAGGTACTCTCCCACATTCACTGTCCAATGTTTCAAACCTTAAGGGGCTTGAACTGTTTGATAATTCTTTCAGTGGGAATGTGAGAATTGATTTTGGCAGTCTCCTGAATCTAAATTGGCTCAATTTGAAAGACAATAATTTAGGTGGTGGAACAATCAGTGATCTTGATTTTGTAACCCTTCTCACAAACTGCAGCAAATTGGAAGCGCTTGAAATTGGTTCCAATAGATTTGGAGGAGTGCTACCACATTCGATAGTCAACCTCTCAACAACTGTGACCAGTATTGACATGCAACACAACCAAATATCTGGCAGCATACCTTTTGAAATGAAAAATCTTATCAAATTGAATGCCCTTTATCTGCATTATAACCAACTAAATGGCATTATTCCTCATACCATTGGTGAACTCAGAAACCTACAAGCTATGAGCTTGTCTGCAAACAACATGACTGGGACCATCCCTGACTCTCTTGGCAACTTGACATTATTGACTGGTCTTTGGCTAAGAATCAACAACTTGAAAGGCGGTATACCCTCATCCCTTGGGAATTGTCAAAATTTGATGGAATTATCTATTTCCCAAAATAGAATCACTGGTGCCTTGCCAAAACAAATCCTCGGCATAAAGACCCTTTCAACTCTCCTAGATCTGTCTGATAACCTTCTTGGTGGTCCTATTCCCGTAGAAGTTGGAAACTTGAAGAATCTAGGTGCCTTGTATGTATCTAGAAATCAATTTTCCGGTGAAATTCCTACTACTCTAAGTTCTTGTACAAGCTTAGAATATCTTGATATGCATGAAAATTCTTTCAGCGGTAGCATTCCTTTTGCTTTGAATTCTTTGAAAAGCATTAAAGCGATAGATCTCTCATGCAATAATTTGTCAGGTCAGATTCCAAAATATTTCGAGAATTTATTGTTCTTGGAACTCTTAAACTTGTCTTATAATCACTTTGAGGGTGAAGTACCAACAAAAGGAGTTTTCAGTAGTAAAATTAATATTTCTCTACTTGGGAATGAGAAGCTTTGTGGGGGTTTAAATGAACTGCACTTGCCACCTTGCCATTCTACTAGACCAAGAAAATCAACAGTCACTCTTCTCAAGGTTCTGCTTCCTGTGATTGGGTCAGTTCTCATCTTATTAACATGCCGTACTGTTGTTGAAAATCGAAGAAGGAAACTTGCACATAAATCCTCAAGCACGTTGCGGGTGGAACAACGATTTCCGATGGTTTCCTATGCGGAGCTAAGTAAGGCAACAAATGAATTTTCATCATCAAACATAATTGGTCAGGGAAGCTTTGGCTCCGTGTACAAGGGGAATCTTGGTGAAAATGCAATGCCAGTAGCAGTGAAGGTAATGAATCTTAAGCAAAAGGGTGCAACCAAGAGTTTTGTTGCTGAATGTGAAGCATTAAGAAATATTCGCCATCGAAATCTCATCAAAATCATCACTGTTTGCTCAAGCATTGATTTTAAAGGGATTGAGTTCAAGGCTCTTGTTTACGAATACTTGCCATGTGGAAGTTTGGAGGATTGGCTGCACCAGAGCAATGATCAACTTGAAGCAGGCAACTTAAATCTCATTCAAAGACTGAACGTAGTCATTGATGTGGCTTCTGTAATTGAATATCTTCACCATCACTGCCAACCGCCAATTGTTCATGGTGATATAAAGCCAAGCAATATTCTACTTGATTATGACTTGATCGCCCATGTAGGTGACTTCGGGCTTGCAAGATTTCTTTCTGATCGCTCACCTTGTACAATTCTTGAAACTTCATCAAGTTCAATTGGGATAAAAGGAACTGTCGGTTATATAGCCCCAGGTATTTATATTCATATTTGACACTTTGTACTTTTAAATAATGTTAATGTTTGATTGTTAGTATCTAACACAAAGAATCCGAAATGTCTTTTTCCTTTTCAAGAGTATGGCATGGGCGGGGATGTGTCCATGACAGGAGATGTGTACAGCTTTGGAATCTTATTGCTAGAGATGTTTACAAGAAGACGGCCAACCGATAACATGTTTAATGACGGTTTGACTCTCCATGAATTTGCCAAGATGTCTCTACCAGAAAAATTAATGGAAATTGTTGATCCTTCTTTGTTGTTGGACTTGAAACCAAGGGCGAGCAACTCTAGTAATCCTGGAAATTATGGAGCCAAAATCGAGGAGTGCTTGGCTACTATAGTGAAAATTGGAGTTCTGTGCTCAATGGAATCTCCATCCGAGCGAATGCAAATAATAGATGTCGTGGCAAAATTAGGTGCTGCTAAGGAGGTTTTTATAGGTAGGAGGGCGTGATTTGTATAAATTTCCAGTCAAAGTTATTAATCTTTAGTCTCATGGAATAATATTAAATTATATCGGAGTGTAAAATCTTATATTCCCGCTGAATGCATGTTACGATCGATCTGTGCAATGCTTTTACTTTCGATTTCTATTTTTTAAAACATGATAATCTACTGCTTTAATATACACTTTAAAAATTACTCTAAATACTTATATTTTATTAAAGGGTGGGGTTATTTGAATTAAGTAATAACTCTCTACACCCATTTACTCTATACACTCCATTAACAAAAGTATGAAATAAGAATTTTCATCTTTAAACTTTCTGTAATTCAAAATTAACCCTAATTAAAAACCTCAATATTTTATTTCTATACCTCCAAAATTTTGTCCATATTCATCAAAATCTAATTTCATCTTTTTTGTTTTAGTATCTTCTTTTCCATTCTTATGATTCCCCTTTTTATTTATTTTTTTCCTACGATTCCTTTCTATAAACAGTAATCATTAAAAAGAAATCACCTCCGGTATAAACAATCATATAGGTTATATATATATATATGTATTTCCAAAAAATGACAACATCATCTTGATTTATTTGGTGGGCCTTTTTGTTTTAACAGTATTCATGAAATCTGATTTTTTTTTTTTTTTTTGTCTTTGGATAGTTTATGAATATGATTTTTATAATTTCTTTACTAGAATATTTGTTGATTTCTTTTTTTTTTCCACTAGAACAATGAGAAAGGTTGAACTCTATGATCAAGTAAATTGTATTACTATAGGTAATTTTCGTCAGTCTCCATAATTCCATTTACATTGCTATTCTTATAAGGCTGCAATTGCAATGAATGATAAACAGACTATTTAAATTTACAAGATAACATGGATGTGGAGAAGACAAAGAAACGGAAGAAGAAGAAGCAGAAGAAGAAGGGTGTTAAAAAGGCTTATCTTTGTCTTAAATAATAATTTTCTGTATGGTTCTTTTTGTTATATTAAATTTTACAAAAAAAGGTACAAAAAGTATTTTTATGGTTTAAATAGCCCCATCCTTTATTAAAATAATTTATTACAGAAATACTCATCATGTGAATTACTATTAAGAACAATTTATTATAAGTCATGTATATTATAATTATTTTGAATACTTATGATATAGTGCACTCATTATTCAATCTGTAATTCTTTTGCTTTAAATATTAAAATTTTATTTCCAGCATCTTGAACAAAACTTACTTGGACAATGAGCAAATCAATATTTTAAAATATTTTGACTACAAGATTTATGAGACCCTTTTGATTTTCAAAATAAGAAAAATGACATCTACACCCCTAAGATTTAGGAAGATGGCCATTAAGACCCTAAGTTTTTAGTAAGAGATACAAAGACCCTTCTTTTTACCATCATACCATTTGACTTTATAAATTCCAAAAAAATTGACTTGAAAATTTTATAATAAACAGAAATATGGTATTGAAATAAATATAATAATACATACATTTTAATATTTAAAAAATATTTTTATATTTCACAATCTATTAGACATATTTTATTATAATTAAAGTAAATTTTAATAACAAATAGAAACATAATACTATAGTAAATAAATTAAAATTAAAATTATTTTAAATATTATGTAAATAATAAATTTCGTATTTATAATAGGGATATATTTTGCTAATTGTAAAATCAATTTAACCCAGAAAATTATTTAAAATCTTTATAATAAATACAAATATATTATTAAAATAATATAATATTTTAATATTATTTTAAATGTTAAAAATAATTTAATATTATTAGTCTACTAGATAGACTATATTATTTATATTAAATTTGTATTAGTTACAAAACTTTAAAGTTAATTTTTTAATTACTAAATTTAAAGGGTATTATTGTCAAAAGGGGGTTTTGGTATTTTTCAATAAAAAATTGAGGGTCTTTATGATCATTTTTTTAAATCTTGAGATTTAAGTGTCCATTTCTCTTCAAAACATTAAATTGAAATAAACTATTGTGAAGATGGTCAAATTTTTTATTTTGATTTGAAAAAAAAAATGGAAAATAGGGAGGAAGCTGAAACTGAGCCCATATAAACTGCTGCATCCAGTAGCAGCATCATCTAGCTTCTTTTTTTTTCCCCCCCGTTAAATCGCCATTTCTTTTCAGTTGTTATTGGGGGCAAACAAAATTCATTCTTCTTGATGTTAAAAAATTTGGGAGTGCAAAAATCATTATTAAGCATATTCTATAGTAAACAAAAATAAATAACTAAAAATTATGTTTAAAAAATTTCTTTACAACTTCAATTGAATCTGTTTGTTGCAAGTATATGCTAAATTTTTAATTTTTAAATCTTTTTCTGGCTTTGCTTGATAGTTTTTTTTTTTGGTTGTTTTGAGTGAATTAATTTAAGTGGTTTAAATTAGAATATTTTTAATATTTTAATGAGTGTACAAAATAAAATTTAAATTCTCAAATTTAATAAATAAGTGCACAAAATAGCATAATATTGAAAGAAATTTTTAAAGTGTAAAAGTTATATCATTTTTCTTATCACTATTAGCATCAATTAGTTAATGATAAGAAAAAGACCGGTGCTGTTATAGCACCTGATATTTTTAGTGATTGACTACAGTTGACCAATATGATGAGTACATTTCTACCATTTTTTCAAAAAGTAAATAAAAATGAATGATTTTTTAAAATACCCCTAATTGATGCTCTAATTTGAATTCGGGACAAGAAAAGGGTTTTGGCGCGCCTTGATGACATACAATCTAATAGAGACTCATTAGTGATTACGAACATTAATCGGGGTTGTAGTGAAATTTACCCTAACTAATTATTTAAAATTAATATTTTCGTAAATTTTCATCGCATGACACGTGTCACGCACTATTTATAACCTCGCGCAAAGGGAAAGCATTAGAACACGGTAGCAACTCGGCCTTACCCTGATGAGTTTCCATTATTTTATCTTTTGTGACAGGACTCTTATGAGTTTCCAGAGCAGAAATGGAACAAAACAAACTCTCAAAAAACAAAACAGTGGGAGACTATGCATTAAAATCAAAAATTGGAGAGAGTTCAAATTCACTCTCAACAGTGTGGAAAGCGGAGCACTTGTCATCAGGTGATGTGGTGGCCGTGAAGCAAGTTTATGTTGAAAAACTCAACAAGCACCTCAAGAGCTGCTTGGATTGTGAGCTCAATTTCCTCTCCTCTGTCAATCACCCCAACATAATTCGCCTTTTTGACGCTTTCCAGGTGAGCCCTTTAAATGGAAATTTCAGATTCTTAATTGCCTTTCTTGCGTTTGTTGAATTTGAGTTTCTTTGATTTGGGTAATGTAATTTATTTATATTTAGTTCATTGGTTTTGATTTTTAGCCTGTTTGTGGGATATCCATTTAATTATCTTTGATAAAGGATCGTCCCGTATGATTTTGCTTGATTTGTTGTAAGAGCATAACTGTCTGCTTAATTTTTTTAATTTCATTTTTGGATAAGCTGTTGGATACTTGTCAAGTGTTTGCTGAATTGCATTTGTTAACTGATTGTTCAAATCAGCTTGGAGGTCTGAAAATGTATTTTTAGATTTTTCTTTAATTATTTTGGAGATAATAGTTGTTAATTTAGTGTAGATTTATCTTGGAATGCAGATTCATTAATTCATTAGCCTGTTGGTTAAGTTGATTTTATCAATTGGATATTCCATAAATGACCATTATTTTTTATCATGACATGGAGATGCAAATTGCTTATTAGAGAAAAGGATGGTCTTAATGTTCAAACTATGCTATTTTTTGTGGTTCTTTTATTTTCTTTTCTGACTATTTTTAGCTAACTTATTTTATACCTTGAATTGGAAAATGCAAATGGTTGATTTTAGCTAATCAATTTTATTATTTATACCTTGAATTGGGGATGCAAATAGTTTATGTAAGATAAGATGTGTTGGAATTAAGCATACTTTTTGGATTTCTATTTTCCTGTCCCTCATACACATTTTTGTTATTAAATGGTCTGGCGGCATGCCCGTTGCATGCAAATTACAATTTAAAATAAGTGATTTCTTGATTGTCCAAATCTGTTCGTACTTAGGCATATTTGTCTTAGAGCTACACCATTCCCTTAATAAAGAAAGCCGTATAGGCTGTTGCAAATGATATATAAATCATTTATGTAACGATAGTACTATGACAAATTGAAGTTGGCTGCCTCTGCTGTCAGGCTGAAAATTGTATATTCCTTGTGGTTGAGTTTTGTGCTGGGGGTAATCTTTCATCTTACATTCGGCTGCATGGAAGGGTTCCAGAGCAGACTGCCAGAAAGTTTCTTCAGCAGCTCGGTAGCTCATTACCAGCCTTTGGTCAATAGTTGTGCATTTTTGTTGCTCCAATCACTTCCCTGTATCAAGTAAGATATAAAAGAATGTGACTGAATCCTTGATTCCTTGTTGCAGGAGCAGGTTTGGAAATTCTAAATTCTCACCACATTATCCATAGAGATTTGAAACCAGAGGTATGAAGAGTTATGTGTTGTGGTTTATTGTCTTGAATTTCTAACTTATTTGGAAAATTTTGTTTCTCTAAATGATTCTATGAACATGGAAGATGCCGCTTACCATTAGTTGTTTGCGCAGTGTGGCCCTGTTCTTGTTTGCTCTTGCAGTTTTTCTGTGAACATGTTGTATGTCATCCCCTGCACCTTCTACTTCTTTCTTTGTGCTGCTACCTGGTTCTCTCTGTTCCATGAGAAATATACCATGAATAACTAAATGAGAGTCTTGGTTGGTGCTAATCATAGAGGATGGAGTTCCCTAGAGGATTGTGGTTGCTTTATATGGTTTGCTCTTTAGTGTGTTTGTCAAGAAAGTGATGAAATCGAGAAAATGAACAATCTTGCACAAGCTTAAAGTTTGATGAGCTACTATTTTGTGCTCCTATTTTGGGAAGTTCAAAGGAACTTTGAACGTCGTCAGTGATTGTATAGTTGTCACTAAACTGCCAAATTTTCAGTGTTTCTACACATGAATTTTCTTTATTTTAATTTTATATGTTTTCATTTTAAAACATTGTATGTTTTCGAGATTGTAAGTTTTTAAATTGACTTTGCTGTTGCTTTTGGTGGAACAGAACATTTTACTATCTGGCCTAGATGACGATGTGATGCTCAAGATAGCAGATTTTGGTCTTTCATGGTAAACTTTTAGTAGAAGGATACAAATATATTGTGCGAGGATAGTTCTTATTTTTGACAATGTCCTGGAAGTGTGTTTGAATGTTGACTTTTTCTGTTCTTTTGTTTCTATTGTAGTTTTAAAATGTAAACATTATGCAGAAGTTTCATTCTTGAAAAGTCTGGAGCTTAAAATTGACTGTTTGCTTCATATTTTAAGCAGCACCCTGTATCCAGGCAATTACGCTGAGAAAGTTTGTGGATCCCCATTATACATGGCTCCTGAAGTTCTCCAATTTCAAAGATATGATGAGAAGGTGAATTTCTTTGTTTCCTAGATATTGATTCTGTGCTATTAAAATGCATCGGAATTTACTGAAAGTTTTAAAACTTTCTTTGTAGGTTGATATGTGGAGCGTTGGGGCAATTCTTTTTGAGCTTCTTAATGGCTACCCACCTTTCTCTGGTAGGAATAATGTCCAGGTAGCGTATTTTTGCATAGATTAATATTCCTAACAGTGAGCTAGCTTGAATCTTAGCTAATAAGTTTTTTTTTTTTCAGTTGGTGAGGAACATCAATTCATGTAAGCATCTTCCATTTTCTCAGCTTATCGTCCCTGCTTTGCATCCAGATTGTGTTGATATGTGCTTAAAGCTACTTTCTGCAAATACAGGTATCATCTACTCCATATTTGAGCTTCATATATTAACATTCACCAGATAATTATACTTTTATTTACTCCTGGTTTATTGCAGTCATCCCTTACAGTCTTCTCAATTCATTGCAGTGGATCGTTTGTCCTTCAACGAATTCTATCACCATAGATTCCTGAGAAGGAATAGTGCAATACTAAGAGCACCTTTTCATATCCCATAACTCTGAGTCTCTGACTTCCCTTGTGTATTGAATTGGGCATCCTTAATTACGTCTCCTTTGACACCTCCTTCAGCATATCAGTTGCTTCTCAGAATGCTAATATTTCTACATTGCAGACATTGTTGACCTCATTTACATTGACGTCAATCGAGGTTGTCTTCATTGTATCTTTTGGGGAACATTCATAAATACTTGTTTACCAGTCTAGTACATTAAGAAAGAACTTTTCGCTTAGGTTTTATTCATCATCACCAAGGTTTAGCCATCTAGGAGTCCCTCTTGCATCTTACATGTCAACCCAAGTTATTTATAATGTTTTGAATTTGTCCAAAAGTGATGGTTGCCTAAAAACTGGTTCGAGATTTTGCCTCTGTAAATTAAATGGTGGTTAGGTGTTTGCTCTTGTCAGAATGTATTCATAACTCTGTAAAAGTGATATGTACTCAGTTGCTCTATATATTTTCTGGTTGGTGACTACATCTTTGTATATAATTAATTTCATTAAAATTTAAAACAGCCAGTCATGGCAAAAGTAAATTTATTCATGCAAAGTTTTGCTGGACGGGTGTGCAAAGCGTGATATATATATTTTAACATGCTGCAATAGAGCCACATAGTCATACAGTACTCGGAATGAGCTTGCCACCAATGGTTAATGTCGGTGTAGCTTTTAATGATACAGGTACGTCATCTCGATTTGCAGTCCAAACAGTTGTATTTCCTGGAGGACTGGCTAACCAAATTCCTACTGAAAAGCCAGAGCCTTATTTGTAGAACCCAAATTCAAATCAGCCTGAAGATGAGTGCCATGAGCTGGGTTGCCTGGAAGGTGACAGTGAAGAGCCTACCCTTATTGATTTTGGTTGGCGGTGGTGATGTTGTTGAGCAGTAATAATTTGCAAAATGGTGAAGAGTCATACTAGCAAAACAAATGCAGAAGCCATGAGAGGAGACAAGGACTATTCACGAAATCAACTTTCCTTGTTTTTCACCATTAACAATAGCTAATACTACTGCTATTTTCCACTACAAAGAAAATTAGTATGTTGACTGACATGCTGTATGGAAACATCACAGAGATTGTACATCTTCATTTGCAGGGCAGTAAAAGTTTAAGAAAATTATTTTCAACAGCATACAGAAAGCCTGCGCCGCCATGGTATATCAACGGGTAAAGTTTGATTCATGACTTCATCAATGGTGTGTGTATCATTTGGTGCGCCGAACGAGACTAGAAAATATAAGTTGAATTGAAGGGCAAGTCTACGGTTACTTTGATTTAATTGTCCTATTTCACAACCCAGGTGACCTTTTTGGTATATGCATACGTAATGGTAGTATTTGGCTAATATTTGCCACTTCTCTTTTGGCTAATATCTACCACTGCTTTGCTCAAGTACTTAAGAAGACTTGGCTTGTTCTCCTTAACGCTTGACTGGTCTGGTCTCATTTGGCCAGTATGAGCTATTTAATGTAAACGAACATATACAACAGCTGGCAAATTGGAAAATTTTGTGCGTTATAAATAGCTCAAGAATGTTCATAGCATCCAAGTGAGATGGATGCGGGGATATGATTTTTACAAAATGTAGATTTAGAATCGAGACCTAAGTCAAATCTTGTATTACTAAAAAATAACTTGTTTTATCAAGCTTTCAAGGTCTTGCCCGAGTAGCAAGCTATGGCTGGCCACTTGTGCTCCAACAGGGGAGGTAAGTGCTAAACAAATTGATTTATGCTTCATTTTTAAATCAATTGTATGAATAAAGAATTAAATCTATTTCCAAAAACTGAAGGATAAAACAGTGAAACCTCCAAATCATACTGAATTTGGATATATTTTTGTGTACATATTTAAGAAGTTTAACAGTAATGCTATAAAGCATAAACCATATTCAATTACCCTAAGTTTATATTTTAAATAATGATATATTATTTTATAAGTATAAATTATATTATCAAATATGAATCATATTTTTATTACAGTTTTATGTAGTTGTTGTGAAAAAAACTTATGTGTGACAATTTTAGCATCTCAGCTTGAGGTGATAGGATCAACTAGTAAGGCCTTGCTATGTGACAGAGCAGGGGGTGTTATAATTGGAGGCCAAGTGGATCCTACAATAGGACCCACTTGCTATGCCATGTGACAAAGCTTTAGTAGTTACTAGTTAGTCCAACCACCTCAACCTGCCCTACATAGGTTCTTCTTTCCTATGTGATATTATTACGATTACTCTTATTGTTAATTATCTATTTTTAAATTACCCTTCTTACTTTTGAAAACTTTAAATTATCCTAATATTTGGTCAAAAGCTGAGGAAAAAGGGGGTGGGTTGATGGTTTTTGTTTTTTTATCTTCTTAATAAAAAATAAAAAGTAAATTGAAGTTTTTAAAAATAAGGAGATGGTTTGAAAATAATCAATTCACAAGGTAAATTATATGAAATTAACCCTATTGTTGAATGTTTAAGTGCAACTACATTATTATTCTCAAGGAAGGATATGTTTTCATGTTGCACGTACGGAGAGTTATAGTTTAAAAGCCATAGATTAATCCAATAGGTTTGACTGAAAAAAAATTATAAACTTTCACTAGTTCTCATAAATATTATTTAAAAATTATATTTATAAAGATAATAAACTTTTATTTTATTAGATTTTTTTTTTCACTATAGCGGACAATTAAAAACGGCAATACCTTGGATAAACTTTGGCTGAAACACAGTCCATGGCCTACGGGCCGAGCTGGGTCAACCTTTTGCAAGGCTGGGCACGGTATAGCCCACCAACCTTTCTCTGCCTGGCCCGGCATGGATGGTTGGGCATCTATGATTTAAAAGGGATTGAAACGTCATTCTTGGGAGTTAAAAAAAAAGAAAATTGTTCTGCTAAATTATTCATGTTATTTACCACTAACTATTTGCTGGACGAGCGGTCGTGGCTTCATTCATGTTGGCTCTTGCAATTTCTTTGGGAACCACTTGCAAAATGCCATCCCCCATAACTTTAACAGCTTCTCTATAATGCTGGTGGGGTTTCCCTCGTGCCATAAAGTAATATGCCATGACTAATTCAAATGAAATTCTTGGTGGAGATAATCTGAGAGAACAGAGTCCCCTGTTTGTTGCAGATTAATTGCTGCTAAATGGAGTGGCCTTTGCTTTATATGCTTCACTCTTTATTGTGTGCTTGCCAAGAAAGTGATAAAATCTGGCAATTGAAAAATCTTGAACAAGCTGTAAAATTTTAAGCAACTTGCATTGTCGTTACTGTCTGAATATTTCTTGCTAATCTGACCAATTTTCTCCTTGGGTTTTATTCACTGTCACTAGGCTTACAGTAATCTAGCGAGTCCCTATTGCATCTTTGATGTTAAACCAAATCATTACTAACGATGGGAATAAGTCCGAAAACAGTGGCTGTCTGCAACTTGTTGGAGATTTTGCCTCTCCGAAAATGGCATGTTGCTTAGGTGTTTATGAATTATCTCGTTGATGCCTGCATTGCATATTCTTCTGCTTTTTGTTGAAAATTTAAATAACCTATCATGACAAACATAAATTTATTCATGGAAAATTTTTATTTGACAGGTTTAGTACACCTTATATATCAAAGTTTTCATCAGATGCTGAAACAGAAATACATAAAGCATGTACGAAGCAACAATTCTCTACGAGATTTTTTCCTCTACGAGGAAGTGGGGCAAGGGGGAATTGAAATGTCAGTGATCCCTTCTAACATCAGCACCACACTCTTCATAGAAGGACGAAGAGCAGGCTCATCTTGGACACACCAGAGCCCTATCTTGATCATGTTCTCCAGAGTGTTCCTATCTACTTCTTGGCCGCGGACAAGCTTATTTAACTCTCTGTCAATGAAGCACTTATATGCCCAGTTGATAAGAACAATTTCCTCTGGTTTTGAAGGATCAATCTCCATGTTTCTTCTGCAGCAAACAATTTCCAAGAGCACTACTCCATAACTGAAAACATCCGCTTTCACTGATATTGGAGTATTCTTATACCATTCTGGCGCCATATAACCTCTTGTCCCTCTGACCAATGTGAAAGTCCTTGTTTGGTCAGGCATCAACAGCTTTGCCAGCCCGAAGTCTGAGATTTTTGCCGTCCAAAATTCATCCATCAGAATGTTCTGAGGCTTTATATCACAATGAATGATAGGCGCTTCACATTCATCATGGAGATAGAGGATTCCTTTGGCAACATCCGATGCAATTCTCACTCTTTCATCCCAACCAAGGGATCTTTCAGGGCCGCGAAATAGAATGTCTGCAAGAGAGCCATTGCTCATGTATTCATATACCAGAAGCCTCTTGGAATCCTCAGCGCAGTATCCGATCAACCGAACTAAGTTCTTGTGATGTGTTCGACCGATTACATGCATCTCTGCGCGGAATTCTCTCTCGCCTTCAGTCACCATTTTCTCCAGCTTCTTCACCGCAACAAGCTTTTCACCTTTGTACAAGGTCCCTTTATATACTGCACCGAAAGAGCCTTTGCCCAACTCTTCTTTGAATCTATTGGTTGCTTTCTTAAGCTCATTATAAGAAAATGAGCGCAGATTTGACTCATAGGCCAAGCCTAAGCTTCCATTTTCCAGCAGCCATTCGTATTTAAGTACTTGGTACTTGAAGATGAAAACACCAGAGAAGGTAAGGAAAGCACACGAACATGTTACGAGGCCTATAGTAATCACCAGAATTAGTATTATTGCCTTCTTGCTTCTGTTTCTGTCCTGTGGCATTGCTGAATTTGTATTGTTGCTGCTTGTTGTGATATTTCTTATGCCCGTCTTGAAGTAAGCTATGGACGAGGATGAATTTTTTAGGTCTCTTTTTGCCGATTTCAATGGAAGCTTTTGTTTCGTGCAATAACTTGGCTTATCATCAACCGACTCCTCATACAACGCCACATCACATTCACAGTCCTCCAAACAAGATTCTTTGCATTCTTCTTTGGTTATAGATGCCTTGAAATAATAATAATCATCCCATGTCATCTTCTCCATAGAAGTCATGTTATATTCTGCACTTATATTTATACCTTTGCATCTCTCGTCCACGAACTTCCTCTCACATCCGCTGGACGTTTGGTTGGGATCCAGAAAATCAGTTCCTGGAAGACAACGGCACATGGGTTGATCGTCATACAACGTGCAATAGCTGTTCAAACCGCAGAAGGTCTTCACCTCACACAAATCATCCGGTACATTCCAATCGACAGATGTGTTGTAAGCACCCTTGGGGACAGGATAATGAGAAAATAAACGAAGAATGCCGTTATGGCCTATTGTTAAACGTCGGATGATTGAGCTGTTGTTTGAGGGTGATTCATACAGATCCTTGATTATACCCATGCTATCGTCGAGAAGTACCAGATTGCCGGTATTACTCAGATAAAGATGGAGCTGTCGCTCTCTCTGAGAGTCACTGGCCCAGTAAGCTTCCGTATAGTCATCAATAGTGTTGATGGGATACAAAACAAGATTCCCATCGCGTTGCATATTGAGACGAAACCGTCCCGTTGAGCTGCTGGTTTCAGATATCCTAGAGAACAATTCATTCCCAGCCAATAGACTCTGGTTTCCCAGTATTGTATCAGTTGGAATTTTGAAACTTGACCAAATGATATCAGACCGATTGTTGTAGAGCACGAAGTTACCGGAATCAAGCATGGAAGCTGAAGAAGCGGGCTCCGACTTACCAGCAGCAACAACTTTATCATGACCTTCTTCTGTTCTGAGAATGAGCTTACCGTCCTTGGTTAGTGTCAATGCAGCATTTGATGACACAGGGGGATCATCTCGATATGCAGTCCAAACGATTGTAATATCTGGAAAAGTGAGCAACCAAATTCCTACTTTAAATCCAGCGTCTTGTTTGTAGAAACCAAATTGAAATGCGCCAAGTGATGAGTTCCATGAACCGGGTTGCTTGGTAGGTGACAGTGAAGAGCCTAGGCCTATTGATTTTGGTTGGGGGTGCTGTTGTTGAGCAACATTAGTAATTCCAGAAATGGTTAAGAGTAATATCAAAACAGCATATACAGAAGAAGCCATAGGAAGAAGTGAGAGTTAAATTTGATTGTTGTTTCTTCAATTCCCAAGGGTTTATCAATGAAAGAGGAGAAGATAAATTAATGAAGGCTTCGTAGTCATGATCGAACCTCCCATCAAACAGTGACTAATGCTTTGCAATTTTCTACAACGAGAAAAGATAATGCATTGACTGACCTGCTAGAAACTTTATCAAGCCCACCAAAATTGTTTTATTCAATTCCAAAAGTTAGAAGATAAATTAATGAAGACTTTGTAGTCATGATCGAACATCCCATCAAACGGTTACTAATGCTTTGCAATTTTCTACAACGAGAAAAGATAATGCATTGACTGATCTGCTATAAACTTTATCGTCATTTGAAGCCCACAAAATTTTTTTATTCAATTCCAAAAGTTTGTAGAAATCCAGTGATTGTATGTTACCTAGATTGAATATCAATGGAACTATTAATAAAAAAAAACTTAATTAATAAAAAAAAATTAACAACTGTAAATATTTATCAAATACTTTTTTTTAAAAAAATATTTCGGTTATGCATACAACTTAAAAATTTATACCTATAATGTGTGTTGTGGGACATTTACAACATTTAACAACATTATTATTACCAATAACAAAAGTGTTTTAACCGATAACAGTAAAACTGTAATTTTCGTAAATAACTGCCACATATCAAGATCCGCTCATTAGTTGATTAAAATTAACCGTGGGGTGTTAAACACTCAGGTAGACAAAGTTGGTGCCAAGTCAATCTTCTCTTCTCTCTTGTATTGCTCCATTTTATCAATGATTTAACACATTGTGATACGACCTCAAATGAATATTTGTCCGTATCACGAGGTTTCCACCTTTCGAGCAAGTGTGAGCTCCACAAGAACAGAGAGAAAATAATAGAGATAAGAAAGAAAAAAACTTTTGTGTATTATCCTCGTATCCAGCTCACGCCTTTCCACTTTACATATATCCTTTCCATTCTACCACTTTTTGTGTAACTAACCAATTGCAATAATAAAACAAAATACAGAAATTACAGCTGTCCTCATGGAATAATTCTCCCGATTATTCCCCTAAGTGATATAGTCCTTGAGATATTATGGAGTTTTGCGAACACGAGCTGGCCGTTGCAATGTTTGCTCCACTTCCTGCATTTCAACTACAGGGCCATCTTCAAGCTCCCTTACTTTAATGGGCCAGGCTGTATCACATTGCGACTGAAGACAATCAAAGCTAGAAAAGAAGAGATGCAAAACAATCAATTTACAGTATTTTGCCAACAAAAGCCAATTGTTACAGCAAGCAAACGACTACTACCGAAACATAGATTCAGGTTTCAGATCATCAATGATGCGTCAAATGACCATACACAAGATGAACATAAAGGCATCATCCTGTAAAATTCTATAAGAAATACAAAAGAAGACCTGCTTATTGTCATAGCAAATATATCCAAGAAAAAGCTTGAATGCAGACATCCGCATTTTCATACAACATAGAGACTGAACAGTAGTTGTACCTGATAAAACATTACAAGTAAATTTACAGAGAGTTATTAATTAGTCTGTATTTGTAAAGGCGGATGACAGTGTTTGAGAATTACTACTGAAGTTGGAAAGAATTGGAAATGGAACAACTGGTATCTCCATGGTTCCTTCCAGCATCAAGATCACATTTTTCATGGAAGGACGAAGATTTGGCTCATCTTGGATGCACAAAAGCCCAACTCTCACCATCGTTTCCAGTGTTCTCAAGTCTACTTCTTCGTCTTCTCCAACAAGCTTGCTTAACTCTTTGGCAATAAAACAATTGTAAACCCAAGTTGAGAGAAGTACTACATCTGCAGTTGAAACATTCACTTCAAAATTGCTTCTGCAGCACACAATCTCCAACACCACAACTCCAAAACTATAAACATCAGATTTCACAGTTATTAGGCCACTGTTTTGCCATTCAGGGGACATATAGCCTCTAGTCCCTTTGACCCCAGTAACGATTCCAGTTTGATTTGGCATCAAAATCTTTGCCAAGCTAAAATTGGAGATCTTGGCAGTCAAAGAATCATCCAAAAGTATGTTCCGGGGGTTAATGTTGCAGTGAATTATTTGTACCTCACATTCTTCATGAAGATAAGTTATTCCTCTGGCCACATCCAGCGCGATTCTCACTCTGTCTCTCCAAATAGGACCGCTTTCGACATTGGACAAGAGATTTTCCAGAGAACCTTTACTCATGAATTCATAAACAAGAAGCTTCTTTGAGGTCTGCATACAAAAGCCAAGCAAGCGAACCAAGTTTTTGTGATGGGTTCGGCGAACTGCAGCCATCTCTGCTTGGAACTTTCTTTCTCCTTCTTCCACAGGATTTTCTAATCGCTTCACTGCAACAATTTTGTTACCTTCACATATTGATCCTTTGTAAACTGCCCCAAAACAACCTCTTCCCAACTCTTCCTCAAACCCGTTCGTAGCTCTCTCGAGCTCACCAGTAGAAAATGATTGGATAATGAACTCTTGTGATGGACCCAGACTTGAGTTTATTCGAAGCTTTTGATATTGGTTTACTCGTTGCTTGTATGCAAGCAAGCTAGAAATGGCAATGAGGAAACACAAGAATGTGATAGAACCCAAACAAGCAGCAAGAACTGAAACAAGTTTTTTCTTGTTATCCCCATGCTTTTTACTTACAATGGGTAGAGCACTTAGGTTAGTACTAAGATTGGCCTGACCAGAGCTCCACTTGATAAAGAGCGTAGCCGGCACATTTTGATATTTCATAGCGAAAATAAGTGGAAGCTTGTGTTTGCTGCAAGATGCATTGGCATAAATCGCAGCTCCACAGTAGCAGTCATTCAGGCACGATTTGCTGCAATCTTTCTCATTCACTGATAACTTTGCATAAGCCATACCGCCCAACTGCGAAATCTCCAGGCTAGTAATCTTGTAAAACTCTGCTGGCATCTTCCTTTTGCAACCTTCTTCATCAGTGAAATTCCTGTAGCAGCCCAGAAACTTCATTTCAGGGTTGATGAAATTAAACCCACGAAAGCAGAAACATTCGCCTTTAGTGCTGCTGTTGGTAGGATTGGAGCAGAAGCTATTGAAGCCACAGAAACCTTTCACGAGACATTGGTTCTGCAATACATACCACTCAATGTCAGCTCTATAGTTACTATCACTCGTAAAATGATGTGAATACAGCCTTAAAATCCCGTCAAAATCAAGCGTTGCCCGATATATCACAGTTTCATTTGAACTCTTCACCGAGTAAGAACTTCTAGCTAGAATTTGAGTCGCATCAGCACTGCCCGCCTGCAAAATGCCCCCAGGGGTTAGATTTACCATTCCATGTACCCTATCACTGGCCCAATATAGTTTACTGACCCAATAGATCTGCCTACTGTCTCGTACAGGATACAAAACAAGAATTCCATCACGCTGCTCCAAACAAAACCGCCCAGTTGAGCTATTGGTTTCAGATGCACTAGAAAACAATTTAGACCCGTTAACTAGACTCTGACCTCCCACTATTGTATGAGTGGGAAAATTAAAACTCTCCCAAATGAAATCAAAACGATCGTTGCAGAGCACGAAGTTACCAGAGTCAAGTATGGAAGCGAAAGAAGCGGGCTCATCAGAGGTAGTATTAGCAATGAGTTTATGTTTGCTTTCTTCAGTTTGCAAAACGAGCCCATCCATGGTTAATATCAGCTTAGCATTTGATGACACTGGTGGCTCATCACGAAATGCAGTCCAAATGACTGTAATATTTGGAGAAGTGACTAACCAGGTTCCCACGGAAAAGCCAGTGCCCTCTTTGTAGAAACCAAATTGAAATAGGCCAGAAGGTGAGGTCCATGAACTTGGTTCACTGGAAGGTGACAGTGAAGAGCCTAGGCTAATTGGTTTTGATTGTTGGTTTTTCAGCTGAGCAGCATTAATAATTTCAAAAATAGTGAAGAATAATATTAATGAAACACATGCAGAAGAAGCCATGAGTTAAAGTGAGGATTACTGAATGTAATCCATGTTTCTTCAATTCAAAACGTTTTTGTGAAGAAGAAAATAAACTGATGAATGACACTTCCTAGTCAAGAAATTAACTGACTTGGACAATCGAAAATGAGTTGACTGACTTGCTTTACAGAAGAAACATCATAGAAACTATATCATTATTTTTAGACCACAAAAATCGAAGAGAATTCAAAAGCCTACTGCTATCTAATGCAGCTATGGTCTTTGATTTAGGGTGACTATTAAAAAATGCCGAAGGGAAGGAAAATAATTTATTCCACATTTACCGTCTATTTTACAATGATTTAGATACATAAGTTATTGTATCAATTATGAGAGAAAGTTAAAGGAAAATAAATGAAGGAGTGGAAGAAAGATAAACGAAGGATGATAATAATTGTCTGGTAGGGTTGGTTGCAATTATTATGTCTATTTCAAAAGTCATCATTATATGTCATCATTGTATTTATTATTATTTTTATTTATGATATTTATATTTATAATAAATATTGTTTTTATGGTGATTATAATAATAAAAATCCCAACCTTTTGTTTAGTATTTTTTGTATTTTTCAAACTCTCTAAACACTAAGTATTTAAAATTTGTTGTGTTTGAATTTTTTTTAATTTAACCAACATCTTCTTTAGAAAGATTCTTGGGTTTTTATTATTTGACTTATTTGAATTTTTAGTATTGTGTTCTTCATAGAATACTATTTTCTTCATGAGTTGAACAATGATGGAGATAGTTGGATGATAAGGGTTAGACTTTATAAAATATGGGAGTCATTTAATACCAAGAAAAATGGAGAATTGATTAGTGTGGACATGATTTTTGTTGATGAAAATGTTGCATAAAAAATTCTTTCTCTTATTGTTTTCTCTAATTATCTTTTTTTTTCCCAATAGTTTTACACTTAATATAGCATGTTTTTTGTTTTTTCATAGGAAAATCTAATGCATGCAACAATCAGGAAAAATTTAGTGACAAAGTTTAGGCACATGTTGAGTGAGGGTTTTTTGTACAGTGTCAACAATTTAAAAGTTGTTTTTTAACACTCCAAAAATTACCCATGAAAACACAAGGGCGAAATTAGAATAAAACCTCACACCATTTATTCTTCTTAATAAATTTTAAGATAGACAATAATTATTTATACTCCAACTGAATCTTTACATAAAACATCTTAAATAAAGTCTCCAAAGAAAAGTCTCTAATCCAAAATAAAAAGTCTAACCAAATTTAATCTTTAAAGCAACTCCAAAAATCCACTAAAAAAAATTTTCCATCTAAGAACCCAAGCCACATCTCTAATTAATCTGTAAAATATTGGAAATAAGGGGTGAGCCTTCAACTCGGTAAACAAATCCATGCACAATATTTGAAAACCTTTGTCATTTTCCCTTAAAAATTTTATAACAACATCTTCATTTAACACAAGGGGTGGATTCATGTAAAAGCATTAAAAACATTAAAACATTCATAAAAACATTAAAACATAAACATTATTAGCTCATGCCTCGTAGTCATCATCATTCATCATTCATAATTTAGAGTATTATACCCCGCATTGCTCCTTATTCAGGGTACTATACCCCACATTGTTCATAACATCCTTGTGCACAAGATCATCATCATACCAGCAAGTTGGCCATAGCATTACATAACATCATAACATTAACATCATATACATTACTACGGACTATGAGTCAAAATATTTTTGAATCCACCTTACATTCTTTCATAAATAGCATTTAAAGTTTTCTAAAACATTTAAAAACTTTTCTTTGAATATTTAATTCTTTTAGAAAATTCTTTAGAAAACATTTTGTTTAAGAAAAATATTTCTTAAGAAAAATTTATTTTTTATAAATTCTTTTAAAAGTGTTTTTATTTTACAAAATTTATTTAAATATTTTAGAAATAAGTTTTGTAAGAATTTCCATTTAAACTTAATTCTTATAACATAAATTGTATTTATTATAAAGCACATCATGCATGAATCTACTTACCTCGATCAGCAGCAATCAACTCAATACCTTAAGAACAAACCAACGAGCTCACCCACGTCCTATAATCATCATAAAAATATCCTTATCAATATCATCTCTAATCTTAAACACAATCCCAATCATCCTTAATTCATAGACACTTATACTAGCTCAATACTTATACATATTCTAAACATAAGTATGAGTATCTTGCACATGCTAATTTTTAATAACCTATACACAGGTCGGAAAACTATGAAAATTTACAAAGGCATTGTGAAAATGCATAGCATTGTATACAATATTTCACAAAATTAGCACAAGTCAAAATCGAGTCAGAATATTGACTTTCACCAAAGTAACAAAACTGTCCAGCATTGACCAAAACCGACCTTTACCACTTAGGAAATTCATAAAATATTCTTTAGTATCCAAAATAATATGTTTCTTTTTTCTATTTACATAAGACACATTCAGAAAGCATATAATTAAAATTCATAATTTTTAAACGTTTGAAACTATTTTAAAAGTGTTTTATTTCCGAGAACATCTGTCCAAAGAAAAGTTTTTAAATGTTTTAGGAGACATAGATCTATTGATATAAAAATCACCAGAATTTTTAAGGATGTGTAACCTTACAGAAAAATTTCCAGAAGTGAGAACTGCTGCTGAAAATCAGAATTTTCCAGCACCAATAACCCAATTTCGAAAAACCCTAACAATTTGCATACTCAGAGGATTTTAACACAAAACCTATCAATGGAAAACATAGGATGTCTAGTTTCATGATATGTAAGCATATTCACATGATTCTAAATAAAAGAAAATGATTTCAAGTAAGGAATAGAGACTGTTCATATCATCGCAACATTACAAACACACATATTTTATCCAAATCATACTACAAGCAATTAAAGGCAAACAATTCATAAAAATAAATCATATAAGTCAAAGTAATATTTAATACCTTAAGGCAAACACTAAGAAAAGAAGTTATAAAACTTTATTTTCCTTCTCCAAATACTTATATTTCTTTTTTTTTTCTAGGGTTTGTAACGGTGTAGAAAATAAAAAACAGCTTTTTAAAAAGATGGCTTCCTCTTAAATACTTGGTAATTAATATATATATATATTATAAAAACTAATAACTTACATAACTTATTTAAAGCAATTTGATAAATTTTACTCACACACAAATACTCAATAATAACTATCCTACTCAATTTAATAAGGGTAAAAGAGGAAAAAAATAAATAAATAAAAGTGGGCGTTACATGTTTCAACTACAGGCGAGTACATACCACTTTCAAATCAGTAAAAGATTATTTTCTTGGTTCTAACTTTGCTGAAAATGTTAGAAGAAGGAGCTGTTAAGACCCCAATCAATAGATTCCAATTCGTATCTCCGAATTTGATTGATTTACGTGTAAATGATAACACAATCCTCTCAGGTATTTATTTTAATTATTAATGTTTCTTAATCTTCAAGTGTATATTAAAAATTATTGATCCTTATGTTTTAATATGTTTATGTTAGTTTTTCATAATATTACAGGTATTGTCAGAAATTTATGTGGTGTGGGTGATATTGAGATTGTTGGAGCTAGTTGGAAAAAAAGAGATAAAAAAATTCTAACAGATTAGTAACTTGAATATAATTAAGAAAACTATAATTATATATTTTTTTGGTTATTGTTTTATCATAAGAATCGATAATGTAAAAGAAAAAAATTAATGAAAATAACTCTAAATCCAATTAGAATGTAAAATGAACAACCTCAATTCCTTGACTTGTTGCCTAATTATTTATTCTAATTCTTAAGAAAAACAATATTTTTTTTTCTTTTCCTCACACCCCACCTTTTTATAAACACAAATAAAAAAGTCAAGTGGTAATATTCATAATGAAATAGGGAATAAAAATATTGGCGATTTAGAATAAAAAAAGTAACCAACTGTATAATAATATAATTAGAGAGTTTCGAATTTAATAAAAATACATATTCAAATTTTTCTCTTTACATTATTAACTTTTGTTAATTTTTATGAATAATTTGGTGACAACAAAGATTACTTTATGAATAAAGTTGGGAGAGATGTTTTATCCTAACTTGTCCTTCCATTGAATGAGACAAGGAAATTAGCAATCTTCTTTAATTAACAGCGACCCTTATAAAGTTAGAAGACATAGCAAATCTAATTCAGATTTTGCCCCATAAAACTAGTTTAACTTATTGTACGTCTTTGTTTAATTACTAATATTCGACAAAAAAATGATCAGCACTTTATAGGAAATTCCAAACAAGTTTATATTCACAAGAAATATGTCAAGGACAAATGATAAAAAAAAATGCAAAAAACTAATAAAGCTTCATTAATTAGAATTAACCATATGTACTCTTGTTTTTAAAATAAATTAGAGGAAGATAACTAACATCTTCTCCTCTATAGTTCTCCGATTTCATCTTTTTTTTTTTCAATTTACCCTAATGGCAAAGGGTTATGACTTATGAGTACTACGGGCAGCTCATAGATTAAACTCTTTTTTCCCTTTCCTCAACAACCTATTCGAACATCTTTCAAAGTCGTGCTTAATTATTAATTAGAGTCTATTCTTTCCCATCAATAATTATTGCGGTCCTTTAATAGTCTCTGGACAAAATTTTAGCTTTTATGCATGGCTATGATAGAGACATTCACATTTGCCAAAATAAATACAAATTGCAAGCCTAGCTTATTCAACACAAATATAAATGCGAACTCTTTTATAATAAATTGTAAATATACATGTATTAGCATCCAACCTTCATATGATAAACATTGGCTCAATAATTCAGTATGGACAATAATTCACACACCAGCATGTCCAATGAGAATAAAAAGATGAAAAGAGAGAAGCAATAATATTGCCAGCATTGTTAGCCCTACCAGCTGCATAAAGTTGTGACCACTTTCATTATCATTGAATCTGTCTTCACTGTCTATATATATTTGAGATCACTTTGATCTTAACTTTTATATGAACAAATAGGCACACGCAAGATTGATAAACTTGTTTTTAATTAATTTGTACTGTCTATTATGAATCATAATTTATGATGAAATGAAAGTTCTGTTTGTTTGTAAAGAAAAAAAAAATCGATTAGTAATTTTCCAAAAAAGAAAAGTGGGCAAGGACACATATATACCTTTTGAACTTTCCGGAAAATGCACATTGACCTGGTTGAGCCCCAAATGACAAAGATTTTTAACTTTTAATTTGGATAAGAACAAAAATTAAAAGCTCATTCAACAAGTCCCACGGCAAAAATTAATACATATGTAAATATCAGTATAATGTCTGTTATAATAATAGTTGTAAATATTTATGTAATACAATAATTTGATGTGTAATCAGTATTAAAAAAAAGTACTTAACTGTTAGGCTTAAATAAATTAAACAACTAAAAATTTATTCATCTTTTAAAATTATAAATATATTATTAGTCAAAAATTTTAATAATAAACTAAACTCATCCAATAAAAATGTATTTGAGTGTCGTTGTTTTTGTGGTAGGCACTCTGACTCTCTTTGAAGAATCATATGTTGATGATTCTTTTATGAAAAACTTCTCAAATACTCAAATTTTATTTTCTAATTTACTATTAAATGAAATCTCAAAATTCACATAAAAAGTTTATGAACATATTGATAATTGCTATTACATGTGGTTTTTGTAAGTAATTTTAATATAGTGAAAATTTTATATTAGATTGACATAATTTTTTCAATTAGAGTTTTTAAAAATAAAGCAGGAGCAACAATTTAGCCCCGTAATGTTTTCAATATATTCAATAGGGTAAAAGCTCATTTAGTCCATATATTTTAAGATTAATGACCATTTAGTCCCTGTATTTTTAAAAATGCCTCAAAACATCCCTGCCGTTAAAGTATTAATACCCTAACCGTTACTTTTTATTTATTTTAGCTTACTTTTACAATATTACCCTTTTATAATAATTTTTTTGGACATTAATAAAAAAATAATTAAATTACCAACTTAACCCTAAAAATGAAAATAAAAAAATTTATATTAATTTTTAATTGTAAAAAATTGTATGAAAACGACAAAGTGTGCAAATGGTGCTTGCAAAAAAATTAATATAAATTTTATTTTTTATTTTTAGGGTTAAATTGGTAATTTAATTATTTTATTTTTATTAATGTCCAAACAAAAAAATATTATAAAAGGGTAATATTGTAAAAGTAAGCCAAAGGAAATAAAAAGTAAGGTATGAGTATCAATACTTTAACAACAGGATTGTTTTGAGGTATTTTTAAAAATATAGGGACTAAATTGACACTAATATTAAAATACAGGGACTAAATAAGCTTTTACCCTATTCAATAAATGTATAATTTAATCATTTTTTAAAATAAGTAACTAATTTCAAATGGAAAAAAAATATAATTGGATTAAGGACTTATTTGAAAATTAAAAATAAAAACTCTACTACAATATAAAATTGATGAAAATATAAGGGTAATTGAGTAAGGGACATATATAAAAGCAAAACTATATTATTATACAAAATTGATGAAAATATACGGGACATAAATGATTTTTTCTTAATTAAGACCAGGCTACAGCCCAGCGTACCCCACTTGTAGATCCGCCACTGCCTAGCATATATTGATTGAGATAGTGAAAGTTGCAACAACAAGGAGGTATGTATCGATTGATTTAGTTGTTGTGCAAATTTTATCGAACTCGCAAGTGCACGAATCTATTGTAGAATAGATCAATGGTGACGAGTGTCAATCCCATGAGGAGGTGGATTTTAATTATATGTAGAATTAATTTTCTATGAGGGTGGTTAGATTTGTGGTGAAAGTGATTTAGATTATCTTAGAATTTAAATTGGAATGATGGAATTAAATTAAAGTGGAAACTATTGTAATTGAAGCGCTTGAGTATCTGGATCCGCATCAACATGCATCATGGGCTAAATATTCCTTATTAATGTCAATTAAATCATGAGGGAGATTTCCACTCCTCATGAACCACAGTCTAATCAATATGGTGCTAAGGACTTATCGTGCCAAATAATAATAACCTTGTACTAGGGAGCCGATGAAACCAGAGCGGTATTTAGACAATATTATTACTATTTATCAATGAAAATGTTAAAACATCCACAATAATTAGAGAGAAAGATAAAAAATAATTACCCAATAAAGCCCATGACACATGTTGAGACTTCACCTTCAACCCAAGCTTGAAAGAAAATTAGCTACTTATAATTGAACTAGGGGTAAAATGAGAATTTATTAAAATACATAGAAAATAAAAGATGGAGAATGAATTACAGAAAATTGAACTAAAAAATAAATTAAGGGATACCAAATTAGGGGGGAGAGCCCCCTTTTTTATAGATACACTGAGTAGATCATGGTCATCGGATTAAAAATATTTTGGACGATCAGGATTGTGCTACGTCATCAGTCAACAGTACGCGGTTTGACCACGCAGTTTGAATAGTGACACAGTTTTGACCACGTGATTTCAACAGTCAGGCGGCTTGAATAGTGACACGGTTTGTTGTAAATAATCGCGTGTATATGCATGTATCATACACACGATTTTTGGTCCACTGACCTGCTGCCACGTCACCGATCAACAGTACATGAGAATTTTAGTCCAATAAGATCACGACACCTCATTAGTCAATGACACATCATCGGTCAATGCTACATCATCGTTCCGTAAATGTAAACAGTGTCGTAAATAGTAACATGGCCAATACCGTACATGTGAACAATGCCATTTTTCATTTTATGCTCCTCTTAAGGTTTTCGATTGTTCTGAGTTCAAAAATGATGTCCGTTTTACTGTCTGATCTCTCGTTCATTGTGAAATGACCATGATGCCCCTAAAATTACATAAAATACTTAATTAAAATAAAACTCACATAATTAAATTACAAGAGACTAAAATATATAAAAGTATGAATGTTAGTGAAACTTGAAGTATAAAATAACGATTTTCTCCTTTATAAATATACATTTTCTAACACTAACACACCCCCAACCAACTTATTGCTAGTCCCTAGCAAATAAAGCGAAACCAAAATTCAAAAACAATTTTTTTTTAAACAATCGTGTTTATTCAATCAGACTAATGATAGCAATCAAATAAAAGTATAAGCATTATCTCTAGTCTAAAAAAATATTACTCCTACATCAACCGTCCACATGAATTAGCCCAGTAGACTTTGTCACAGCAACTTTCAAGAATGACATGTCAAACTCCAAAATCTGACCGATAGTAGTGACATTCTCAAAAAGAAATTAAACCTAATAAAAATAGTCACTTTAATGAATGGTAAATTAAGAGAAAAATAATAAGGAAGTAATATCACACGCTCTCACCAATATGAAAGAAATATGCCCACAGCTTAGAAATAATACGATCTTTAAGTCAAACAAAATGCTAGTCAACCAATTTATTTTTTTATTTTGTCCTTTTTGTTTATGCACCACTACATCTTTTTAGCCCATATAACTAGTTTCTACTTCAGACTATAACTCCCTAAAATCAAGAAGAACTTTTATTAGGATATAACGTAGGCTATGGACATGGCTAAGGAATGAAGGAAAATAGGAAAAACAAAATATATGTTTAAGAAAAAGTAGAGATATTTTGGAAATTGCAAGGTGCATTTTGCTTATTTATTATTATTGTTATCTTTTCTCTTTTTTTTTTCAAACAACAATTTTTTTTTGTATGGCACAACTTTACTGAACAAGATAATTATTTACATTTTTCTCAAACATAAATAGGTGATGGAACTTATTAGATATCAAGTAATACTCCAAATCGGAGTGGGTCAAGATGATAAGTTTGACAAAGAAATTTTTTTTTAAAGGCTCAAAAGGGTTCACAAAAGAGATGGCTAGAAAGGCTAAAACGGGTCAAAAATAACATTTCCATCGTCTTTTAGGGCTCTAAATAATCTTTCATATCTACTAGTTAGATGGACCTCTAGATGTAGCAACACATTTTTTTTTCTTACATTTTTTTAGAGGTTGACTCAAAAGAAATCTAAATATCGTATATAAAATAATAAACTACTAAGTTGTATGAAGAATGGGCAAAATGGTTACTCTCTAAGAAAAATGACAGGCTCAAAAACTCACTTGGTATTCATTATGACATGTGTATTCCTTCAAGCAACTCATAGTTGTCTCTGACATCAACATGTAGAGTAGGAAATATAGTGTAACATCACTTAAAACCAAAGATAATACAAATACTAAAATTTAAAAGTCATCATGTCATCCAATGTAAATAATCACACAATTTTTTTTTTTTTAGGTTCAAACGACAATCGACCCCCCCAACTTATTCTAAACATGAAAAGAAAATATGCATGCAGAAAGGTGAAAATGATGCAAAAAAACTAATTAGAAAAGTTACATTTAAAATGATAGAAAAAGAAAATAGTTTGTTTTTTAACTAAGAATATGTGTTTCTAAAGTCACTACACTCCATATTCAGCTATCTTCGACTCAAAAATTTGAAAATATATATTTATAAATGAGAAATTAGAATGAAAAGTTTTTTTTTTTCAAACCAAGAAGAGGTGTTTCTAAAGTGACTACACTCCATATTTAGCCATCTTCGACACAAAAAGCTAGCCACAGTTAGTCTCTACAATAAAAAATCAGTAACAACTTAACCAAGATTCCACATTGTCAACTATTCCCTCCCCCCAACTAGAACAATACATTGTCCTCAATGTTTTAAAGGAAAGAAGTGGAGTTTAAAAGACATCACCTGGGTGGTGCAACATAGAAGAAAATATTTACAAGAGGAGAGTTAAATCTAATTTGTACTTCTTACTGCGGCTACTATTACCATCATTATTTGGAGACTCCAACACAAAGGTCCTAGGGTCTGGCTCTGGTCTATAAGCTTGTAACAGATCAAGTAGCTCATTAGCAGTGTAAGCACAAATAAAAAGTTTTTTCGCTGTGGAAGGAATGGAATAATTTTTTATTGCATAGTTAAGAAATGCGAATGAAGCCATTATAAAAAGTTATTGACATTTAACAAACCGATGAATTTCTAGTGAATGTGCAGATGGGTCCAAGATGCTAATGTGATTACCTCTAGAATTGCAAGATCTCTTGGTAGGAAAATAAATGCATCAATATGATTACATACCTAGACAACTAACTCTTCTCCAGTCGGTGAGTCAGACAAACTGCCCAAAGGTTTTAGGGCTCTTGGGATTATGTATAACACTTGGCTTCTTCTGACAAAAGCAGCTTCTGAGACCAATTTTGATAACCCTCGATTACCTCCTCCATACACCAAGTGTAATTTTCTCTCTACTATGCTTCGACTAAGATCTATGGCTGCCTCAAAGAACTCTTTATGTTTGTCATAGTTAAATCCAGAAAGCACGCAAATGTTCTTGAATTGTTTATTTAGAGCAGCTGGCATTAGAATAATTCTAAAAAATAATTTGTGAGTGCTTAACAAAAAATCATATTTAAGAATCTTGATGCAAGTGGGTCACATCTGTGTATGAGGTAGCATGTCAGTGTCAATTAACGCGTAAAGTACATGGCTCGAGAGTCAAAAAGCAAACAGTAAAAAGGAAAAAGTGACAAAATAAAATTATTAAAGACAATAATGCAAATGATAAAACAACAATGAAGTAAAATGATATTTACAGGTAGTTACGACTGTGACTCACATTTTCCTCTAGTTTTACGTCTAGAAATGGCTTGAACGCCCTCTATGGGTCAAGGATAGGCTTCCCATCCAATTTTCTTATAAATTGGTAAACATGGTCGTTTATAGTCAGATTCCCGAGACTATATCGTGCATGCTCTTTCTGGGATAATGGTCATAACTGGAGAATCGCTCCTTGTACATATCCACTGGGATGCGTTTCAAGAGACAAAATGATATCATCCAATGACTCTTTATTCAAGTCATCCCTAATGAATTGAATATTATCTTCCATGTTATCAGACACAATTCGTAAAGAACATGATTTTTTATCGCATCTCATTCTAGCACACTTATGACAAGCAGCATAAAGTCTTTGAGCTCTTCATTTTCTTGCGTAATTTCCTTTACTACAACCAGACATATATGCAATAAAGTTTGGAGGCAACTCACCTGCCAATCGTACTTTGGCTTCAATTAACCAGTGGATGTCAGCAGGTATGCTATTCCTCATAAGCAATCGTATGCATTCAGACCGAGCTTTATAGATTGTAAGGAGGGCATTTTGAGGAAGTGATTGGAATCGATTGTGAAACTTTACTAAAATCTTCAAGTAAGGCATTTTATCTTCCATGTTATCAGACACAATTCGTAAAGAACATGATTTTTTTATCGCATCTCATTCTAGCACACTTATGACAAGCAGCATAAAGTCTTTGAGCTCTTCATTTTCTTGCGTAATTTCCTTTACTACAACCAGACATATATGCAATAAAGTTTGGAGGCAACTCACCTGTCAATCGTACTTTGGCTTCAATTAACCAGTGGATGTCAGCAGGTATGCTATTCCTCATAAGCAATCGTATGCATTCAGACCGAGCTTTATAGATTGTAAGGAGGGCATTTTGAGGAAGTGATTGGAATCTAATACGAATCCCACAATAAAACTTTCAATCCTACAATTAATTTGTATTTTCAACTTCCCAAGAAAGTTCTAAACAGATTTATGGCAAACAAAAACCTTGACCCAATGCTTAAGAAAACATGAACCAAAGGTATAGAGAAGGGTATTGACGCCACACTCAAGAAAAAGATGAGAAGGTGAGTGATAAGTCTAAATTTGGAACACCACAAGAATGTAAATTCTTGATAAGTTCACTAGTTCTCAAAAGAACCAAAGAAAGAATAATCTTTCAAATTCAAAATAACATTAGATCAATTTTACTAAACACACAAGAACCATGCAATTCATCAAGCATGTCATCAAGTCTAGGAATAGGATGTCGATACTTTACAGTGATTTTATTAATTGCACGACAGTCAACACACATCCTCCATGTTCCATCCTTTTTGGGCACTAGTAAAACTGGTACTGCACATGGACTCATGCTCTCCTTCACATATCCTTTTGCCAAGAGTTCTTCAACTTGCCTTTAAAGCTCCTTTGTCTCCTCGGGGTTACTTCTATATGCAGGTCTATTAGGAATGGTAGCTCCAGGGACGAAGTCTATTTGATGCTCAATTCCCCTAATAGGTGGCAAACCGTTAGGGACTTCATTTGGAAACACATCATCAAAGTCCTGCAAAAGAGTCACAATAGCACTAGGCAAAGAAAAGTTAAGCTCATTAGTGTGTAAACAAGCCTCTTTGCACAAAAGTACAACGATAGGCTGTTTTGAAAAAAAAGCCCTCTTAACCTCACTCTCTTTTGCAAACAAGTTCACTTGCTGCCTCTCTTTTCTCTCAACAATATTTTTTTGTATCTTTTCACTTGCTTTTCTCTCAATCTCTCTTTCTTTTGTACTCTCATTTTCATTTTTTGTATCACTCTCTTTTTTTATTGACATTTGATCCTCATACACTTGCCTAGGTGTTAATGGTACAAGAGTGATTTGCCTTTTATTCATTACAAAAGAATATCTATTTAAGTATCCATCATGTGTCACACACCTATCATATTGCCAAGGTCGACCCAAAAGAATGTGTCCAGCATGCATGGGTACTACATCACATAGAACCTCATCCTTGTATCTCCTAATAGAGAATGAAACCAGCACTTGTTTATTTACTTTAACTTCCCCACAATCATTCAGCCATTGTAGCTTATATGGCCTTGGATGTTTCAAAGTTTTCAAATTTAATTTTTCAACTAAACTAGTGCTAGCTACATTAGTACAACTTCCTCCATCAATTATCATACTACATACCTTATCTTTGATGTGGCATCTAGTATGAAAGATGTTATCACGTTGTACCTCCGCATCCTCTTTAACTTGCATGTTGAGAGCACGCCTAGCAACCATCAACTTACCATCAACAGGATATTCTACACCATCATTAGCATCCTCCAAAGGTGGCATAGGATCATCATCTGATTCACTCTCGATTTCAACATCACCATTATCCCTCAAGATCATTACTCTTTTATTTGGGCATTGAGATGCAATATGACCTGTCCCCAAACATTTAAAACACTTAATATCTCTATTTCTAGAGTGTTGGGAATTAGATTTACCTTTACTTTGGTTGCCTCCCTCTTTATGATCCTTGATTGGCTCAATCTTAGGCTTTGAAACAACCTTTTCATCTTTGCTCCATTTTGACTTCCATGAGGAAGATGAACCCAAATTGGTTCTAGTGGAACCTTTCTTTTTCAATTGTCGTTCCACTTTCATGGCCATGTGAACCATGTCTTCCAACTCAACATAGTGCTGCAAGTCAACCACATTAGCAATATCTTGATTTAACCCATGTAAAAATCTTGCCATAGTGGCCTCTCGTTCTTCTTCAATGTTGGCTCGAATCATGATTATTTCCATCTCCTTGTGGTAATCTTCCACACTTCTAGAACCTTGTGTAAGACTTTGAAGCCTTTGGTGCAGCTCCCTATAATAATGACTAGGAACAAATCTCCTCCTCATAATGGCCTTCATCTCCTCCCAAGTGTTTATAGGCCTTTCACGATTTCGTCTCCTACTCAAAACAAGTTGATCCCACCAAATAATAGCATAATCAGTAAATTCAACAGCAGCTAGTTTTACCTTTTTCTCCTCAGAGTAGTTGTGGCAATCAAATACTAGCTCCACCTTTTTTTCCCACTCTAAATAAGCTTCCGGATCATGTTTACCTTGAAAAGAAGGAATTTTCAGTTTTATACTCCCCAAATCACGATCTATACGTCTTGCCCTTCTATTATCTCTTCCACGCATGTCAACAGTGGCCTGGTCATCAAAATCATCTACGTCATCGCCATCTTCTTCTCCCATGACAGCACGCCCTTGATTACCTCTTACATTAGGAGCTATTGGTTGTTGCCCCCTTTGTAGATTGGCTATGGCAGTGTCTTGCCTCTCCAATTTGTCACGGATCTCTCCAAACATCAGATTCATGTGCTCAAATTGTTGTTGCATGGCTTTGAGCATGATTGATTGGTCTATAGCTTCTTGATCTTTTGACATATTTGTGATCTGAAAAAAAAAATTGTTAGCAAAAAGACCTCACAACACTCCCTCACGTATTTCACTCAATTTTGATGTCACTTAACTCTCGTGTTTAACACACAAATTGCCTTTTACCACACTTAATTCTCTCTTTCAGTTCTTTATTGAACTAAATAAACAAAATCAAGAAAAAAAAAACCCAAGTGGCACACCAAATATGACAATCCAGCACACTAACAAAGAAAAGAAATTAAGAGGACACAAAGAATGAAAAGGAAATTGAAGAAAGGAAAGCAAGCAAGCAAAGCAACACAATTGATATGTGTAAACTATGAAAGTAGAAATACTTGACTCTTTTTTTGTAATCTTTTTTTTTTTGTACGTTTTTTTTTTTTTTTTTTTTTTTGATAATCAACATTCAAACCTGATTAGAAACTAGCTCTGATACCAAATGATACGAATCCCACAATGAAACTTTCAATCCTACAATTAATTTGTAGTTTCAACTTCCCAAGAAAGTTCTAAACAGATTTATGGCAAACAAAAACCTTGACCCAGTGCTTAAGAAAACATGAACCAAAGGTATAGAGAAGGGTATTGACGCCACACTCAAGAAAAAGATGAGAAGGTGAGTGATAAGTCTAAATTTGGAACACCACAAGAATGTAAATTCTTGATAAGTTCACTAGTTCTCAAAAGAACCAAAGAAAGAATAATCTTTCAAATTCAAAATAACATTTAATCTCCTTACATACCAAGGTTGCTGAATTTAAATAGGCTAAAAGGAACCCAAGATCCTAAAAATATAAATGGAAACATTGGAACAACCCTCCAAGTAAGTTTGTCAAAAAATGTTTCAAAAGTCTTCACCAACCCACCATGATCAATGCTATCTTTGACAAACTTAATGCTAGCCTACTATAATTAATGCTATCATTGACAAACTTGAAACAAAACAAACAAATAAGTTGAAAAACAAAGGATTCGTTGAAAATCCCAAGTCTGAACAAGCTGTAAAGAATTGGTCATAACTCCTTCTAGAGAACTCCAAATCCAACTTTGTAAAATTTATTGGAAAGCTAACTTAATTATCTTTCCAACGGTATATAGCTTGCATTTTAATTCTGGCTCAATCAATACAGTTTTTATTCCGAATTTGACCTTTCTGCATTTGATACAACTTGTGTATTTGGCTGCCCAATGACTTGAATAATGCCCACAATGCCTTGTCTTCTCTTCAAGCCCAATTCATGATGTCTTGCATCTTGAATTGCATTTTCAATCCATATTTTCTCAATTAATCCATTTAAAGCAGCTTGCATCTTTTTGGCTCTTGCTCTTGTAATTGGGCCTCCATGAATGTGCAAAGGATCACTTGAAGTTTTAATGGTCCCTTGATGGTTCTCATCAGAATCGATTGTGAAACTTTACTAAAATCTTCAAGTAAGGCATTTTATCTTCCATGTTATCAGACACAATTCGTAAAGAACATGATTTTTTTATCGCATCTCATTCTAGCACACTTATGACAAGCAGCATAAAGTCTTTGAGCTCTTCATTTTCTTGCGTAATTTCCTTTACTACAACCAGACATATATGCAATAAAGTTTGGAGGCAACTCACCTATCAATCGTACTTTGGCTTCAATTAACCAGTGGATGTCAGCAGGTATGCTATTCCTCATAAGCAATCGTATGCATTCAGACCGAGCTTTATAGATTGTAAGGAGGGCATTTTGAGGAAGTGATTGGAATCGATTGTGAAACTTTACTAAAATCTTCAAGTAAGGCATTGACCTCATCGACTGATTTGTCAATATCAAAATCCAAACCAAAGTGAGTTAAACATGTTTGTAAATGGTCATCACTAAAGTTTGAAAGAAATGTATTATCAACTAATGCTTCTATTAAATCCACATAAACAATTCCATTAACTACATTATGAGGTTGTTTGGTAATGTTCAAAATGTTTAGCTCCATAGTCATGTTGCCAAAGGACAATTGCATATTTCCAGTTCTGCATTGAATGTGAGTATCGGCAGTTGCCAAGAAAGGTCGGCCTAGAATAATAGGGATGTACTTCCTTGAATCCTGTATTGGTTGAGTGTCAATTACAATGAAATCAATTGGAAAATAAAACTTGTCTACATGGATAAGCACGTCCTCCACAATACCACGAGGTATTTTCGTGGATAGATCTGTAAGCTGTAACACCACTGGAGTTGGGTGTAATTCTCTCAGTTCAAGTATCACAAATACTTAATAAGGTAATAGATTTACACTAGCTCTTAAATCCAACAAAGTATTCTCAATTGTGTGGTTCCCTATACTATATGAGATAGTGGGGGAGCCTGAGTCTTTGCATTTTAGAGGAATTTTGTGTTAAAATATATAATTAACGTTTTCTGTTAAAAAAGTCTTCTTTTGAACATGAATATTTCTCTTTTTAGTACAAATATTTTTAAAAAATTTGGCATAAGATGTCACTTGTTTTATAGTATCAAACAAAGAGATGTTAACACTTACCTGTTTGAAGATTTCAAAAATCTCACCTGTGGATTTTTCTTTCTTTCCTTTAGCTAACCTATGAGGAAAAGGAGCTTTGAGAACATATTCTCGTGGGTTGGTTTCTTTTTTCTCCTCCGACGGTGAGTCTTCAACATTTACAGGTATAATTTGATTTGTTTTCGTCAACGGCATCGCCACTTTGCTGTCGACTTCTTTCCCTTTTCGTAAGGTTATGACGACTTTGATCTCTCCATGCTGCTGTGGTGAACTGGTACTTACTTCATGCACTCCTTTAGGATGAGGTACTGGTTGACTTGGAAACTTGCCTTTCTTAACAGTCATTGCCAAGATCTGAATTGAAGAAACAAGTTGTCCCACCATCTTCTCGAGGTTTCAAACTGATTGGGCTTATGAGTTGAAGCCTACTCTCATCTCATTTCATAGTTCATCAATGGTGCGGTTCTGTTGCTCAATCGTGGAGTAAGTAATATTATTGAGATTCTGGAATGCATCCACCCATGGTCTGGGTTGAGAGTAATTCTGGTTTTGATTGTATGGTCTAAATGGGGGATGAAAAACTTGAGGAACTTGAGGAATTGGTTGCATTCTAGTCCATTTTGTTGGAATCCTTGAGACCATGAAAAATTGGGGTGATCTCTCTATTCAGGGTTATGTGTTGGAGTATGGGTTGTAATTTGATGGTTTTCTCATTACACCTATGGCATTGGCTTGATCTGAGTATGAGTCATGGTCATATGGTTCTGTTGATTTAGCAGTTGTTAACGATACTATTTGTCGAGAAAGACCTTCAATTATCTCTTTAACTTCTTTAATTCCCAAACTCGACTCGCCAACGTGAACCTCATTCACTCCCTTAATTTTTTTAGTATTCCTAAGTGATCGACTCCGTTGTTGGGAATTATTCGCTTGTCGCTGGAATCAATCCCAAATCTCTGATGCACTTTTGACATTAGCTCTCCTCCACTTATTGCCATTAGTTATTCTTCCACATGCGGCTATAATCCCTCAAAACAATATTGGCATTGATGTCATTTCTCGTACCTATGATGTGGATACTTCAAAAGTAGCCCATTGAATCACTCCTATGTTTCGAAAAATTGATCATCTTCTCGTTGGGTAAACTCTGAGATTTCCTTGCGAATAACATTGGTTTTATGCACTGGGAAGTATTTATTCAAAAATTTTATTACCATTTGTTCCCATGATGTAATGCTATTAGCAGGCAATGTATTGAGCCATGAACGAGCTCTATCCTTTAAAGAAAATGAGAATAATCTAAGTTTAACATCATCATCTGAAAAATTCTCATATTTAAAAATTTGGCAAACAACATGAAAATCATTCAAATGATTATATGGGTCCTCATTTTTTAGGCCATAGAATATTGGGAGACAATTTAGCACACTATGTCTTAATTCAAAACTCCTAGCAGCTACATTTGGGTATCTTATGTATGATGTGCTCAAATTAGCTAAGGGACTGAAGTAGTCCTTAAATGGCCTCTCCTGTGGTAGTGGTTGTTGTTTTTGTTGCAAATCCATTTCAATTTTATTTTATTGCAACGTGTTTGTGTGGGTGCAATGTTTTTTCGAGTTCAAGGTCTATAGGTTCAAGATTAGGTAATAATGACCTTCGACCATGCATGCAAAGAACACAAAAAAAGGGGAACAAAATAAATAAAAATAAAAAAGGAGAAATTATGATACTAACCTTATCACGCTGTTACAACCTTACTATGAAAACACACTAAAAAATACGTTAAATAAATTAACCAAAAATTAAAATAAATTAATAAGATAAATGAAAAATTACAAAAAAATAACTTGAAAATTAAATTACAGAATTTTAAAGAAGATAAAAAGAAAATAAATTCTTACCTCAAAATGTAGATTCACTTTTTTTTTCTCTTTTTGTTTTAGATAAAGAAAAAAATTACAAAAAATAATTAAAAGAATTTATTTGTAAAAATTAATTTTACAAATTAAAATAACTTACCTCCCTGGCAACGACGCCAAAAACTTGTTGTGCAAATTTTATTGAACTCGCAAGTACAACAATCTATTGTAAAATATATCAATGTTAACGAGTGTGGATCCCACAAGGAGGTGGAATTTAATTATATGTAGAATTAATTTTCTATGAGGGTGGTTGGATTTGTGGTGAAAGTGATTTAGACTATCTTAGAATTTAAATTGGAATGGTGGAATTAAATTAAAGTGGAAACTATTATAAATGAAGCGCTTGGGTATATGGATCTGTATTAACATGCATCATGGGCTAAATATTTCTTATTAATGCCAATTAAATCATGAGGGGGATTTCCACTCCTCATGAACCATAGTCTAATCAATATGGTGCTAAAGGCTTATCGTGCCAAATAATAATAACCTTGTACTATGGAGTTGGTGAAACTAGGACGGTATCTAGACAAGATTATTACTATTTGTCGATGAAAAGTCAAAACATCCACAATAATTAGAGAGGAAGATAAAATAAATTTATCCAATAAAGCCCATGGCACATGTTAAGACTCCACCTTCAACTCAAGCCTGAAAGAAAATTAGCTACTCATAATTGAACTAGGAGCAAAATTAAAATTTATTAAAATACATACAAAATACAAGATGGAGAAAGAATGGCATAAAATTGAACTCAAAAATAAATTCAGGGATGCCAAATTAGGGGGAAGAGCCCTTTTTTTATAGATACACTGAATAAATCATGGTCATTCGATTAAAAATATTTTTTACGCTCAGCATTGCACCACGTCATCAGTCAACAGTACGTGGTTTGACCACACTATTTGAACAGTACGTGGTTTGACCACACTATTTGAACAGTGACACGGTTTTGACCATGCGGTTTGAACAGTGAGGCAGCTTGAATAGTGACGCGGTTTGATTGTAAATAATCATGTGTATATGCATATACTGTACACACGATTTTTGGTCTACTGACATGCTGCCATGTCACCGATCAACCGTACATAAGAATTTTAGTCCAATAGAATCGTGACACCTCATCAGTCAATGATACATCATCGGTCAATGCCACGTCATCGTTCCGTATATGTGAACAGTGTCGTGAACAGTAATATGGACAGTACCGTACATGTGAATGTTAGTGAACTTGAAGTATAAAATGACGATTTTCTCCTTTATAAATATACACTTTCTAACACTCAACATTAGTGAAATTTATTAGGGTGGGCATTTCCTAGTGCAGCTTGGTCCGGGGCTAAAATCGAACCGAACTAAAACTAATCGTTTCTAAGAAATTCAAACCGAATATAAATCGAATTTCAAAACCGAACCAAATTAAATAACTTAAATATTTTGGTTTGGTTTGGTTCGGTTCTAAACTTCGGTTTGATTCAATTCATACATTTTCCTGAGTTTTGTAGTTTTAACATAATCTTACTATATTATATCGCTTTTACCTGATTTTATTGAATTTTATAGTTTACACATGTACTCACTATCAACTACTAGATGTAAATAAATAAATAGAAAGTCTTCGAATCAAAAGCAAAATAATAGAAGTCCCAATATGAAATATTCATAATTCATAAGCACAAATAAATTTAAAATCTATTGCCAATTATAAATCCCTAACAACAAAAGCAAAACACAAGAAGTCTGCAATTCTCCATTGACATTTGATAAAACTCCACCGTAACACAAGCAATAATACATCCACCAACCATATCACCTACATCAAAATTCAAAGTGAGCCAAATCACTCAACAATTAAACTAAAATAAAATAATTTGATATTTCATAATTAACAAATTAATATATATCAATTTAATTACTTAAAAATGGTTTATGTTCACTGCAGTTTTCATGTTGACCTAGCAAGTTGGTTGGCCGTTGTTGATTTGTGAAGTTCTACATAAAAAATTGACAAATTTAGCAAGGTTAATATTACTTAAAAAATAAACTTAAATTAAAATAAAACAAATTGTTTAAGGTTCATAATATTAAAAAGTAAATTAAAATTAAAATTTTACACAATATACATTTTGCAAGTTGATCCATAAACTGATTGTCTTCAAATAATTTATTTAGATTTGTTGCTGTATCCACAAAAAGAGAACTCTGCAACTAATTCTGTGACAATACCAACGCTTCAACCATGTCCAGAGTGAAAGAGCTTTTATATTGATTTAGTATATGACCTCTAGAACTAAAAGCGAGCTAAGAGGCAATAGTAGACACCGGAATAGCGAATAGCAAGAACATTTCTTGCTGTACTTAACAAGATTGGATAATTAGCATCGTTTACCCTCACCATAACAAAATATCAAATTTAGTACCCATTTGACAATTTCAGGCTAGCTTCATTAACCATAATGGCTTTACTGGATTCAGAGAAAGGATCCTCAATTATAACATCATCATCACCACCTAAGCTTAAAAATTTGAACCACTTCCACTTCCAATATCTAAAATTTGGCTTTTGTTTGTACTTTCACTTTCAATTCCACTTGCACTCGCACTTCCACCCTATTTATACTGTGCATTATAAGCTTCATAAAGCTTAGTCAACAAATCTTTGACCATTTCCTTCATCTCAACACATTTGGTACTATGCTTGCCATATAATTTCTCAAAATAATGTGTTGTAAAAATTCATTTTTCCCCATGGATCAAGTATAGAAGCAATAGTCAATAACTTATTTATATTCAAATAGCCCTGCCACTATTTATCAAAATTTTCCTTCATTTTAATTGACATCAAACATAAAGACTATCATTACTAATAGACAACGATTCCAAAGATTGTTCAACTTGACATATCAAATTATAACAAATATTTAATGTCACCTAAAAGAAAAAAGTAAAAATGTTAATAAAGCAAAAGTAAACTCGATATCATAGATAAAAATTTTTAAAAAAATGTAACAAAGATTTGATATCACCTTCAAAGATGAAGAAAACTACAAAGTTGCATTATGAAAAGTCTTTAAAAACTTGACTATGCGACGAGCACTCTTACAATCACCATATAGAGGTGGCGTCTTCCTTTTCTTCTTCCCACCCTCTTTTTCATTGAAATAAGCATTACAAAGCGTATCTTCAAGTGCCATTCGATCAAATGCTGGCTTCAATTTAAAAGCTGTATTTAACATGGAATATATATAATTCTACCTAGCAGGACAATCCAAAATCACACTTCCTCGGCAATTAATCTTCTTTTATTGCATACGAATTTGAAATGGTTGCATCTTGGTGGTAGAAGACCCACATACTTCACAACATTCTAAACATTAATTATACTCTGCTCCAATTCCTTTAACCCTTCAATAATGATCAAATTCAATATGTGTGCACAATAACGCACACGCAAATAATCCCTATTCAACATTAAGGCATCATCCCTCTAAGTCTTTACTCTATCAATGAAATACCTATTTGGTTAATAAATTAAGGTGATCAGCATTGAGCACTCTTCAAAGGAAAAATTCTGCTTGCCTTTCTGTTCGAGCCGCTTGCTGGGTAATACTGAGCAGGACCTAGTGAAAAGACAGTTGAATTAGGGGCAAACCCCGTCAAAACTATTTTCCACCTCGTTTAAAAATTTAAAGATAAGGTTTTACCCCCAAAACCTAATGCCGTGATTCTAGAGATGTGAGGAGATAGAGTCTTATCTAAACATCCACATTTTTAAAATTAAGAGAAGAAGAAAGGGGGAGCTCTCGCGAAAAAACCTATTCCACCAACATCCATGGATAAAGGATTAATACACCTATATAACTCCCAAAAAGCTAAAAGATAAGGATTCTGATTTCAAACTCTCAAGAATCTTACCTAGTTTAAATTTTAAGAAACATATCTTATCTGGAGGATTTTTTTAATTCCAATTACCGCACTCCTCATTATCATCATTCTTTCTTATTTAGTTGAGGATTCTTTTAATTAAGCTTTTTTAGTCGATTTTGATTAGTACTCTTAGCACAAATATTTAAATATTCCATTATCTTAAGAAAGCCATTAAGATTGACTTGAGTGTTAGAAGGTTAATGTTGGAAAAACCTTTAGCACCCCTAACTGTTTTTCTGATTGCAGTTATCTTGCTCGCCAATTCCTGCTTGAGCCTATTGGACTTCTAGTTGCTATTTTCTGCTCAGATTGTTGGATTCAGGCCAGGAACCATCTCCTAGATAAATAAATTTAGATGCTGGTGTTAAAATCTGGTAGGTAGCCCACACACCGACACAAACAAATTTGGCGTCAACATTTTCGCGCCGTCTATTGGGGACGATACAAAAAGCCATTCTACCAAACCAGAGATACTTGTGTGGAATCAAGAAAAAAATGAATCATGAAAGAATAGGATAAGAGACGAATAACATTGATAGTGAAATAGATAGAAAATAAGCGGGGTTGGATGAGAATATCATTTTGACAGAAATCACCAATGAAACTAGGGACATGGCAGTGAACAAAATAATACAGAAGATGGAAAAGCAAATGGATAATTTGGCTATGTTGTTGCAAAAGGTAAGAGATGGACAAAAAATGCTCAATGAGAGAAATCTGCCAGTGTTATGACTCAATCCAGACTTGGGAAGATATTGACTGCTTTAGGCCTTAATAAGACTTGCATGGTTTTGTTCCTGAGGTACCTAGACACCCTGAAATGCGTCTTGGTAATCAAGGTGTAGATCACCTCTTATAAATCTAACATCTCTCTCATGCTTTGTTGATGTGAGATTCGCTTAGGGTGTTCTATACACCCCTTAGGGACTCAGCATCCTCGCTGAGGTTTGCCCTACTATCGCTCAAGAGAACACGTAGAGTTACTCTGATACCTGACAAGATATTGTCCACTTTGGGGCTTAACAAAACTTGCATAGTTTTGTTCATAAGGCGCCCACACACCCAAAGACGCGTCTTATCAATTAAGGTGTGAATCATCCTTTATAGACCCAGAATCTCTCTTTTTTTTGTTGATGTGGGATTCACCTAAGGTGTTAGATAAAAGGGAGAGATGCTGGGTTTATAAGGGATGATTGTTGCGGTATATTCAAATGCTAGTAGTGTCAGTGTGCAAGTGTACACAAGTAATATAATGATAAGTATTTGAGATCGTCTCCACAGGGATTGATGCAATAACTAAAAATGCAATTAATAAAATTATAATGTCAAACACAAAAGTAAAACTAATAGGAATAAAGTAGTTGAGTGATTAAACTCTCTTAATAGTTTTGACTTTTTTTTTAATTTTAGGCTCGGTTGCTACATCATCTACCACAACACTGGGTAGAATCCCTCAGTTGTCGCCTGTTAGATATCTTATATTTATATGGAACATAACAATGATTGATTGTTATGCCAACGTAAGCTATAGCATTATATGTTTAAGTTCTATTTTCCCTACAAGATGAATGCATATGTCTAGTTCATCATTAATTTTAGATTAGGCATGATCCTTTTGGAATCAAGTAAAACTCAACCTAAGAAACCCAATGTAAAACCAAGTATTGTTATGATATGTTCCACTAAGATAGACCATTTTGTGGCTCTTTCTTGGCTTGTATCATTAAATGGGTGGCCAATCAGTCGAGATAATGAATATAAATAAGTGCTATCAAAATAGAATGCTATAGTAAATATGCAGCAATATATATATTCAATCAATAAACCATTAAAATTATTTATCATTCAACCACAAATAAATTAGTTCATGATTTGTAAAAATAAAAAATAAATAAAAGAGTTGTAACCATCAAATGCATCCTCATGATTAAAGAACAAATAAGAAAATAAGGGAAGAATAAGAAAGATTGAATTCCAATTGACTTATGCAAGTTCTCCTCTTGAATTCTATTTTTTCTTTTTTTCGGTTTTTTATCTTGGTTGATGACTCTCTCTTTTTCTTTGCATGTGTACTTCTTTTATAACTGAAAATTAGGGTAATCAGAAGTCTAGGGCGCGTATCTTCCAGATTTAGAAACTCTAGATCGCAACTTTACAAGGATCTTGCACGAAGTTTTCTCAATCAATGCTCTAAGATTGCTACAGCAATGGCTACAACATGTGCATTGTTTCAGTCTTGCTTTAATCCTTCTATGGCCATGTTCTTTCTTTATTTTTGTACACCTATTGCCACAACATTCCCTGAAATTTGAGCTTCCAATCACTTACAATTATACACACAATTCTAAGAACAAAAATTATCATAAAATAACACAATTTATTGAAATTAAACTAAAATTGATATGCAGAAAATAACTAAAATGCAATAAAAATATGTCATTTACTCTCTAAGTAACCTTGATTTAAGTATAAAAGTGTCATGATAACACTCATTTCATAAAGTTATCAATAATCCACAACTTATTTAGTAAGATGCGTTTTAGGGTGCATGAGCGCTTTAGGAACAAAATCGTGCAGGCCTTGTTAAGGCCCAAAACGGTAATATTTTGCTAGGCTTGGGTTGGGTAATGACATATGGTTTTAGAATGGATCCACGTGTTCTCTTAAGCAATGATTTGACAAACCTTAGGGAGGATGCTGAGTCCCTAAGGGAGTGTATGTAACACTTTAGGCGAATACCACATCGGTAAAGTATGAGAGAGATGTTGGGTTTATGAGGGTGATCAACACCTTAATTGGTAATACGCGTTTTGGAGTGTATGGGTACCCTAGGAACAAAACCTCACAGCCTTTGTTAAGGTAAAAAACAAACAATATCTTGCCAGGTCTAGGTTGTGTTATGACAGACGGTATCAAAGCGGCTCTGCATGTCCTCTCGGGCGATGGTTAAGCAACTTTAGTGAGGACATTGAGTCCCTAAAGGGGTGTATATAACACCTTAGGCGAATCCCACATCGACAAAATACGGGAGAAATTCTAGGTGTATAAGGGATTATCCACACCTTAATTGGCAATACGCGTTTTAGAGTGTATGAGCGTCCCAAGAACAAAATTATGTGGGCCTTGTTAATGGCCAAAATGAACAATATCTTACTAGGTCTAAGTTGGGTCATGACAAATACAAGGCCTAAAGCAGACAATATCTTATTAGGTCTGGTTTAGGTCATGACATATGGTATTAGAGCGGCTTCACGTGCCCTCTTAAGCGATGGTGAGACAAACCTCAGCGAGGACATTGAGTTCCTAATGAGGTGTACACATAAACCTTAGGCAAATCCCATATCGGCAAAAAATAGAAGAGATACTAGGTTTACAAAAGATAATCCATACCTTAATTGGCATGATGTATTTTAGAGTGTATGGGCGCTCAAGGAATAAAATCATATATCGTATGGGCCTTGTTAAGGTCCAAAGTGGACAATATCTTGTCAGGTCTGGGTTAGGTTATGACAGATGGTATCATAGCATCTCCAAGTGTCCTCTTGAGTTATAGTGGGGCAAACATCAGCGAGGACGCTGAGTCCCTCATGAAGGGTGTATGTAACATGTTAGACAAATTATACATTGGCAAAGTACGGTAGAGATGATGGGCTTATAAGGGGTGATCCACGCTTTAATTAGTAAGACGTGCTTTGGAGTGACACGGAGATTTTTATGTAGTTCGAATTAATCAATCCTACATCCACGAGGCCACACCCAAATGAAAAGTAATTCACTAAGTTGAGATTTTACAATCGATGGATTTACCAAACTTAAGACTCTCATTTACAGTGTATCACCATACAGTTTACTCAACCTTAGAATGAATATACTGCTCTTGAATAATTGCTACCCATCATGATCCACGATCCTCAAGGCACTTCGCAAAGTGATCAATAGCATTTCTTCAATTCTTCAATGTCTAGTGATCCAAGATGCATATAGACTATCCACAGAGATAAAAAGAAGATAATAAAATAAATCAACACAACATTATACGCCAAATCCAAATTCTCTAGGGAAGAGACCAAATTTTGCTTCTCTGCTTTATGCTCTATAATTGTGAAATACCTTTTTTTATATAGGCACTAGGGTTTCACCAAAATAGTAAGTTTTAAAAAACTTGGATTCTTTCTAAATAAGAGTTTCTTTCCTCTTATAATTCCCATGAATCTAAATATGATTAAATATGATCTTCTTGCCTTACTTGTCTCTTAAGAAATATCTAGAGCATTTAATGACTTCCTGTTTGAACCAACTTCTTGCTCTAAATAGATCTCATACGCCAATTATAGAATCCCACCATTAATTGAGTTACTAAAATAGACATCTAATTAAATTAGGAAACAAATATTCCTAATAAATTGGAATCTCACTAAATTAGAGAATTAATAAATTAATCCCTATTACAAGATATGCAATAAATAAACTTCCAATTTAACTAGACTTGCCATAAAATACCAACTATATAAATAATGGACTTAACAATTTATTTATTGTAATTTATCTCCACTTATGACTCACCAAGTTTAATTTTTAGAGCATAGCTCTAGATACCATAAGGTATCCTTATTTTTAGAGCATTGCTGTCAAAGAGCTACGAACATGAACAAATCACCAACTTGTGGGTACCTTAGTAAGGTTACCTATATATGGGACCAAGAACTCTTCTCCTATGAAATCTATGTATATCACCATTCTTTAAAGCCATATTTTTATTACCATATGATCAGAGAGCCAAGAAAGCTCCTGAGGAAAACACATTGATAAAGAAGTTAAGAAATCTCCTGAATCAATAATCATGATCAGAGAGCTAAAAAAACTCTTGAATAAGTCACCAAGATCAAAGATCTAAGAAAGTTTTTGAATAAATCACCATGATAAGAAAACTATAAAAACTCCTGATGGAATTTTCATGATTTTTTATCTAAGGAAACTCCAGAATAGACTTGATTATTTTTAATATTCCACATTGCTAGCAAGTGAGTTCTTGGACTAGTTTATAATTCTGGGTTCTCCTAATTAACTTAGTAGACACATTTTGGGTTGCAAAACCCAATAATAAAACTGTGACAGGTTATGTGTCCAAAGTGAACAATATCTACTTGGTTGTTAGGTCGGAACTGTTACAATTGGTATCAGAGCTGACTCATGACCCGATGTGTGGATGGATAAATATGTTACTAATATAATCTCGTACTATCCCTAATATAATGACCCTCACGAGGACATGAGGTTCTATAGGGATAAATATGTAATATCCTACATTACTAGCGAGTGAGTTCCTAGACTAATTTATAATTCTGGGTTCTCTTAACTAAGTAGATGTGTTTTGGGTTGCAAAGCCCAATAACAAAACCGTGACCATCTATGTGCCCTAAGCAAACGATATCTACTAGGTTATTGGGCCCGAACTGTTATATTATTGATTTAAGGAAACTCTAGAATAAGTCACTATGAAAGATATCTACTGCCAATTTTTGTTTTGCCTAGGGCATTGAGCTCACTTGGTTACCTCACTTGCTCCCAAAGGGTTACAAGACAAGTGAACCAGTAACTAGAAATAGTTGTATGTCATCAAGACCAAGTTTTTTTCTTTGAGTTTCTTGTGTTTTAGTTCTTTCGACATAAGAAACCAGAGAAATCTTATTGTGGGTAAATTTGAAATGACATTTTTGGACCAATAAATAAATGACAAGCAGACAATTTCAAGGGCAAAATGGGCATAAAACTTGAAATAGAGTAAAGATGTCATTCAGAAGCATTTACTATATTGGAAGGGCTTAGAAAATCAAGGGTTAAGATTGGATACTTCAAGATATTTGTGCAAAAGAATAAACCTAATACAAAAGGAATATTCATGTCCTTTTCCTTAAATATGACACATATCCCTAAAATATTCTCTTCGTTTAACCTAAGAATGACATGTAACCCTAACTTTTATACACTCCCCTTATCACTAGCCTCACTTTATAAATGTTTTATTCAACCCATATTAGGGAGCTTTCTCTCTCTTTCTCTCTTTCTCTCTCTCTCTCTCTCTCTCTCTCTCTCTCACTCTCTCACAATCTCTCTCACTCTCTCACAATCTCTCTCTATCTTTTAGATCATCACCCACTTCTCTTTTTTTTTAAGCCATTTTTTATTCTCCACGTTCACAATCTTTTCTACCATATTATGACCCTTCATATTTTTATTCAATATCTTCATCTTATTCAATATCTTCATCAATATCAATATCAAACATCTTTATATAGTTATTTAGCCTGTGTTATTTATATTGGATAATGTAAAATTTCATGTAATCTCTCATTTATTTAGTGGATTAGTGATTACTTGCTCCTATAGATGTAGGGCTAAGGTCAACCATGTAAACATCGTGTATTCTTTATATTTATGTTTATTTTACTATATTTTAAATTTAGGGTCAAGATTGTTTTTTATGTATGAGTTTACCTAAGCTACCCCAATTACGCTAAGTATTCAGTTAGACCACCTAAGATATCTTATTAGTGTTAAAAATTGCATGTTTATTAAGGGATAAAAATGTTATTTTGTTTTATTAATGTAATTTATATTTGTAATTGTGTAATATATTGTGAATTTCTAATTATTTTTCTAAATATTTGATTTTGTGAATTTTTGTGTGTTTATTAGGTAAAAATAATAATTTCATGCAATTTGAGGCTCCAAACAAATGTATGGATGTCAAATTTGGATTCCGGAAGTCCGAGAAATTATGTCATTGTCAAGGAGGATCCGAGTTTTCTATTGTAAATTTTTACGTTTTTACCACGATAAATGTGGTAATTGTAAAATTATAAGTTTTTATCATGTTAGGTATGGTAATTGTTAGTGGAATGTGTTGGATATGCTTGAGTGGATAAGTTAGGTTTATGTTTTATTAGTGGGATTATTAGTGGGACAAATGTAAGGTTAAGATATAATTTGATTTTTTTTTTATTTGTGTGGTGAGGATTTACCATGTATTAGTATAAATAGAGGGGGGTGAACACACCTCTCCACACCTTCTCTTCTCTTCTTTCCCCCCAAATTCTTCTTCTCATCTCTCTTTGTAATTTATTTTCAATCAATAAAATTAATTTTATTTCAATTTTCAAATTCCATTTTTAATTATGTGTTTTTCAATTTTAGTAATTTCCTTTATAAAAATAATGTTTAGCTAAATATTAATAGTTAGGGGAAGGTGAAATTATTAGGAAATAAATATGATTTAATCAAATTCAATTTTTTATTTTATAAATTAAGTTATTTTCTATTTAATTTTATATATAATTTATATTATGAAATTTTGATTTATTGTAAACAAACAAGGGAGTTTGGCACAATAAATTCTTTTTATCTTAATATAAGGTATGGTAAAATGGTATTTTGACTTATTGTAGACAAATTAAATTTTGGCACAATGAATACTTAATCCATCATAAAATTAAAGGAAAAATAATAATAATTTATATAATTAATTTTTTGGACAATAAATCTAAAATAAATGGCAAAAAGAATTTATTAAGTTTTATTTACAACTAAGAGTGAATCCACAACCCTAACTAATTCAATTTCATAGTTTTATTTAAATTAAGTTGTTTATATTTAAGTTTTATTTTCAAATTTTAGATAAAATAACATAAACAAATTAAATCTTTTCTCTGTGGATCGACCTCGGACTCACCGAGATATATTATAACTAGGCACTCTTATACTTGAGAGTAAATCAAACATTTTTAAGTCGTGTCACTATCCCCAAAGTATACCTGAGTTACTCCTAAGTACACATTAACCCCCCATATCAACTCCTTAAATTAGCTCCTACGAGACTCTGTTGGGCTCTTTTTATTATTCCCCATACGACTACCTTAGCTTATTAAGCATATTACTTTAGTTCACCACCTAGTGTACCTCAACTAAACCACCTGGCCTAACACACCTAAACCTAAATTTAGCACAAGCTCCTCTCAAATATAAATTTATTTATTTGAATTGGATTTGAAGTGGATCTAATGACAACTACTCAATTGGTTCAAACTGGCTCCTAACCAAAATTTGGTGAAAACAATTTTCACACTCGATATATTGTTATTGATTGCTACACTTGTTCCACCTCACTAAAGATAATAAGGCAAGAGTTAGTGATGAAAGAAAGGGAATTATGTATATAGATTACCATGCAATTATAATAAGCATTTTTCCCTTGGAGATGGATTGCTCTTTATTGTTTGGCTAAATGGTGAGGGCAATTTCTCATTGATGCATCTCTTATTATGTGATAGATGTTGCATAAATTAGCAAGTGTATTAGTCGGTATAAGTAATATAATGTAGAGTAGAGTGTCATCCCACAAAGATTTTATATCCTATTAGCTACCGAAATTATTCTAACCGTAATTTATTTGAAAATCGAATAAGTGAATTTAGATTAAAAACTAAAATTAAATAAAATAATTAAAAATTAAATAAAAATGCAAGCAGTAACATAAATCACCAAGAGATTTACACATTAGGACATTCGATTTCATCATAACAAATCCAATTGAATACTCCCTCTATGCTATTAAAAATTATTATTTATGTTAACAGTGAATTTCCTAATCTATTCAATAACCTCTCTCGAGTAATATCAAAAGTACCTTTATATATTTACCCACTATATCTCTCTGTGAATTTAAATATGTAAAGACTCATTTAGTTATTTCAAAATTCTTAGATAAAATGCATGAATCATTGGCAAATATTTATCTTTTGTTCAATTCATGCATCCATTACACAGAGTAAAAACACATAAATCTTCTCTTGATCTCATTATGTATTTTCAAATCATTCAAATATTGGTCAGATATTTAAAGACATTAATTAAGCACAATAATAAACACTCAATCACGGAATAATAAACTAAAAATAACACAGATTTATGGAATTAAATCTTCATAGTTAGGTTACATAGTAGCCCTAGCAAAATAAATGAATGCATAGGAATATTAAGAGAATCTATAAACATTGTAGGGAATATTCAAATAAGACAATAGAGAAAAGGGAAAGAAAAACTCAAGAACAAATCTCGGCTTCTCTCTGGATCTCTTGCAGTTGCTGCCTCTCTCCTCTCGGCTTCTGTAAATTTTCGCAACACGTGTACAATATAAGTACATCAATAGAGTAATGATATTTGGATTAAAAATAATACATAAGATGACGACAAAAAAACAACTCTAAATCCAACCGGATTTATTTATCATTTTTCTATGTAACATTTAATTAGCAATAAAGGAAAAATCCAAGGTGCAGCAACTTGATTAAGGGAAAGATATGCTTACTGGTTTGAGTTTAGGTTACAGCGAAAGTTGCAAGATGGGCAAGAAATAGCCGTGAAAATCTATCCAAAGCAATTTATGAATGAGTTTATGGTTATTTCCATACTAAAGCCAAGTAAAAGTTTGAATGCTTTTCTATTTGGTTATGCTAAAGCTCGATCTTCAGTAATTAATTTAGATTTCATAAGATTATTCAAACATCTAATTAATGAATTTAAATAAACTATAAAATTGTCTGATAATTCGCTGCTTCATTCACTTATAATTAATGTTTTGTGAGCAATTTTCCCCCCCTCATCTTAGCAATTAGAATTCATTTAATGTAGTAATTACTTTCTGGAGCGGAAATGTGAAGTGTAGATTTCTCTCACTCCAATGTTTACTTACAACTTTTAAGGAGAAGTGGGAATCCCACTTCATGAACCCCACTTAATTTTGGAGTGGGGAGTGAGATTCACACTCTCATAGGAGGAGGTGGGAATAGAAATCCACTCCCCTCTCTTTTTTTTTATCCTTATATTTAATGAAATATTATATTTCATAAAATAAAATAAATAATATCATATTTAGTTAAATAACATGATTATATTATTTTATTAATTAAATTTATTAAAAATAATCATAAACATATTATTATTTTTAATAAATTTAATAAAATAAAAAATATTTATTTATTTAAATAATAATAATATTATTTTATTTTATAAATTATATTTATTAAAAATAATAATATTAAACATATTTTAATATAACATTACTATATTTAGTTAAAAATAATAATTTACATTGATTCTTAGTTAAAATTACTTAAAACTAATATTGTTATACTCATAGAGAATTAATAATATTACTATATTCTATCTTTATTTGAAAATATAATGTTATTATATTTATTTAAAAATTATAGTATTATCTTTATTTAATTAATAATAATAAATATTTTATTCTTAGAAAATAATAATTCTATATTATCAATGATAATGTTTCATTTTTTTTGCTATTATTAATAATTTTTTATTTACATAATTCAAATTAAAATTAATAAAAAATTATGATTTACATAATTAAGAATATTAATTATTATTAATTTAAAAATATAATAAAATAAATATTTTTATTTTTTGAATATATTTTTTTATTAATTTTGTAATTAAAAATTATAATTCTTTAAATAAAGGTAAAATTATAATTGAAAATCATTTACTCCCAATCCAAGACAATTTAAATACATAAATTAGATTCTGGTTTCAATTCCATACTCTCATTAACAGTGTAAGAATATTAATTATTATTATTAATTTACAAATATAATAAAATAAATATTTTTTATTTTTTGAATATATTTTTATTAATTTCGTAATTAAAAATAATAATTCTTTAAATAAAGATAAAATGATAATTTAAAACCATTTACTCCCAGTCCAAGCCAATTTAAATACATAAATTAGATTCTGATTTCAATTCCATACTCTCATTCCAGTGTAAGTAAACAATCTACTCTCACTCCCACTCTACACTCCTAATCACAGAATTCTCACTCCAATTCAAAATGTAAACGTTAGATACATTCAAACAAGAATATTTAGACTGCAGAAAACGCATCAAAATCATTGAAGGAATAAGTCGAGGTCTACTTTACCTTTAAAGGGATTCGAAACTGTGCATTGTTCATAGAAATTTGAAGGCAATCAAGATCAAGGCCTTATTTGATATTGATGTATTGTAGTTTTTTAGTAATAGTTGTTAGAAAAAAATATAACTAAATAAAAATTGATAATGTATCATAAATGTGATTTTTAAATAACATTTTTGACAAAAATAATAAACATATTATAGATTTTTCACCATGTAATTGTGAAATCAAATCATTTTAGCTTTCAAACCATTGCAACAAGTGTACTTACTAAATATTTTACTGTTACAATTTTTAAGATACTACTATTCAATCTCAATATTAAATAGGGCCCCACGAATATTGAGGAAGTTGTTGGCGTATGGTAAGTAGTTGTGCTTCCTCTATATGCTTAAATTCCTTGTTTCAGAATCGTATGATCTATGATTTTGAGGTGTGTGGACAATGAATGCAGTGTGGATACATGCCTTCTGAATATGCAATGGCAGGGTGATTCTCAGAGAAATCAGATGTCTTTAGCTTTGGAGTATTGTTTTATTAATTAGAGATCATTAACGGAAGATAAAACACAAGCTTTTGTCAGAATGAGTATTACTCTTTGACTTTGTGCTAGGCTATGTAAGTCCACCGAACTCCTCTCTCTCTTTGGCTACAAATTTAATGAATTAAACTCATCAGTTTCTTTGAATTTGATTTGCAGTTAGATTGAATGCTGCGAATCGTGTCTATTACCAAATTTCCATCTTCATTTGTCCATCCCGTACTCTTGTCCTGGTACCATATTAATTTTTGTCAAAAGTTAGGTTACACGACAGCTGAAAGTTATTACGACACTTGTTTGTACGACATATGCATTCATGTGCTCTCTCGAGCTTCCAAGTCACCCCTGCTTATAACAATTCAATACTATGACGCAGAACTATAACGTAGAACCATGTAATGATTACAAGCGGTCCAGTTTTTTTCTTCAAAATTTTGTTTCTTTCTTGATCATGTTTTAGTTTTAAGATATTTTTTATTTTTCATGTTTGTCTTAGGATTTTTATTATTTTTTTAAGTATTGGATTTGGGCACCGTTTGTTCTAAATTTCTTATTTAGATTGGAAGAATTTTATTATAAAATAATATATTCGGATTTGTCTATTTTAATAAATTCGTAATATTTAAAGTTATTATAAGATAAAATCTTAGTTTTGTTAATTCAGACTTTTCTAATAAAATTTTCATTATTCAAAAACCTAGTTTCTTTTATCAATCAATCTTTAACGTCTCTGCATCGTCATAACCTAAAGCGATTAACTCTAATGGCAATAACTTCAAAGTCTGGTATTTTCAGCCCTTGATGGTAGTTCTACCAATCGCTACATTGGAATTTGGTACAATAGAGGAGGATCTACAAATAAAACTGTTGAATGGGTAGCTAACAGAAGCAAGTCTCTCGATGATTCATCCGGGGTTTTTACAACTTTGGAGGATGACAATCTTATTGTTCTGAATGGACGGAAACAGGTTCATTGGTCATCAAACGTTTCAAGTTCAGTAAACAATAGTAATACAAGAACTCTTCCTGTTCAAATTTTTGGTATCGACCAAATGTAATCAAAATAAGTACGATATTACTATTAACTATATATATATATGCGCGATCGAATTTACGTTCTTTTTACGAGAATTTCATACCATTCTTGTCGTGGATATTAATTCACTAAATTGCTGCTTAAAATTGCAAATCGCATCTTGTCCCCATCCCCATTCACAAAGAAAGCAGCCAGAATAAGTATATGCAAACATGAGTAAAATTATCACCTCAACTAAATGGCGTCCGTAGAGCATAGATTAAATTCTTTTTTCTAAGAAAAACAGAGAAACCAAAATGTATTACATAATGAAAACTGTAGCTTTAAAAAATTTTAGTAAAATTAAAATAACGATACACTTACTATTTTGTCACTAACTTTTTTTAGTAAAAGAAATTTTGTTATCCCCACTAAGTGCCACCCATAGAGCATAGGTTGGAGTTTTTTTTTTTTTTTAAGAAAACGTAAATAGTCAAAATGTATCACATAATGAAAACTGTATCTTTAACAAATTTTTAGCTAAATGAAAATAAAGATACACTTATTATTTTATCAGTAGCTTTTTCTCTTTAACTTTTTTTTTTAAGTAGGGGCTAATTTTTTTCTTTTTATCTTATCTCCCTCAAAATTCAAAGAGTGACCAACCAAAAAAAAATAAGGTTGGCCAAACCCACAAGGGCTATTACTAGCTTGTTATGTGTACTAAATTACTAATTCCATGCAAATTTTCTCAAACAATAAATGAGAAACAGAAACTGTCATTACTCAAATTTATACTGAATAATCAATTATTTCTCTGACTTTTATCCGGACAATATTAATTGTACCGCGTGATTCGTGTATGTCCTTATTCTCATCTTCAATGTCTATCTTTCAAACATATTGACAAATTTTCTCATTTTCAGATTACTCTTGAAAAGATCGTCACTCGCACAAAACAATCACAAGCTTTAGCCTTTTTTTTATATTCTTCTCTTCTTTTTCTTTTCTTTTTTTCACAATGTCTTTAGCATAATTTTTCACACAAGAGATACCTTCTTTTCAAGGAAGTTGCAGCAAGATTTGTGTTACAGTGTCGAATTTCTTTCCTTTTGGGCTATAGGCTGCTGTCAGATGTCTCACTCAAATAAGAATTTTGCTATATCCGTGTAGAATATCTTTTTTGTACTTTTCTTTTCAAAATCTTTTATCGGCCGAGTATTTATAATAATATACAATAAAATCTCTCTATAGTAATATTTTTGAGACCCGTTAAGTTTATCATTACTCTATGGATGTTGTAAGTTAGTAGAGGTTTAATTCAAAAGTTATTGTTTTGACTTAATTATACTTAATGTAAGTAATATAGAGGTAAATACATAATTGACTTCAACAAGAAGATGTCTTTAATGGCGAGTTATTATATACACTTACAAGTTCAAATATGTGGTAACAATTCTAAAAGATAAATTATTGTCTCAAACAAATTTTAAAAAATATTTTATTCTATGTTAAATCTTTAATATAACATACAAATATCTTTGTAATAGATAAATAATTATTATTATGTGGAAGTCGGATCTAATAAATTTATAATTTATTAAAATGTAGAGTAAATTCATTTTTATAACTGATCTAAATCAAGACCAAAATTTTTATGGCTACATAAAAGTTATTCTTATATAAATTATCCTTATTAAGAAGTTTTATTCTACTATGCTTTTAAGTTACGATCGTTTCTTAATATCCGTAATTATGCTCGAAATGGCAGGTAGCTCGTGATAGTTCCAATTGTTGGTCCACACCATCCATTCCTCACAGCAGTTGAGAAGAATAGATTTTAGTCAACAAATAGTTTACGTTGTAAGAAACTAAACAAGCAGAATATGGTGCTTCACGTTGCAAAGAATAAAATGCTGGTGAAACCAAATTTAATTCATTTTTGATGAATTCATAGGAAATAACACACACACACACACACAATTCATACTCGGAAGCAATCAACTAGTAATATGTGGAACTTGCATGCAATGACAAAATGATTTCAGTCGCTCTTATTGTGTTATTATCATCCTGTCTTTTTTTTTTTTTTTCAGATTTCAGCACAGTTGTTACGGATACAATCAAATCTTCCCAGTGTTGTGCTCTGATACCACTTATTACGCACTGAATACGGAATCAAGCACGTCAAATAATCACAAAACATATAGGATTCAAGAATTTAACGTAGTTTGACATTATACTTACGTCTATGGGAGTAAGAGAAAATAATTGTATTACTAACAATTATTAGAGTACAATATTTGAGTAAAGAAACCTCACTTTCTAGAACCTAAATATAACCAGTACTCTCACATACACTTAAAAGGAAAGAGCCTCTCAATTGCTCATACTCTCCAATTGGTCACTCTCTCAACAATTCTTCACTTGAATTGTTTCTCTTAATTTTGGGATGCCTTAATAAAGGAAATAGTTTCGTATTTATAGGAGAGCTTCACCAAGCATGCAACAAAAAAACTTCAAAAATTAGTACCATTTTCTTCATTTGGCGTCAACCTTTCCCATTTTTCTTCATTCGGTGCAACTTTTCCAAATTTCAAATTTTGTGGCCTATAATTTAAAATTTTTGTGACCACTCTTATTGACTTTTTAACAATTCTCTACCGCAGCAAAGATTTGTTCAAATATGAGCTAACTACCAACGATCCATCATCTCCAAAGTAATCCTTCGTTAAGGATCTAAGACTACTCTATGTTGTAGTCTTCTAAAGTAAACATAGTGATCGTGTTCACTCTTAGATAGTTTCTATCCTTGTATGAATTGATCAAATCTCTTGTACCACTGCCTTGGTGATTGTTTCAATTTGTACAAAGATTTAATCAATTAATATACGTGATTCTCTTTTCTAGTAACTTAAAAATCATAAGGCTGAGTCATATAGGTTTCCTTCTCTAAGCCTCCATGAAAGAATGTCGTTTTAACATCTAATTGAGTCAATTTTAATTCATATTCAGCTACCAAGGCAAGTAAGATACAAATGGAAGTATATTTTGCAACTAAAGAGAACACTTCATTATAGATAATACCTTCTTTCTAAGTAAAACCTTTTCCTATAATCCTTACCTTGTATCAAAGAGTTGTTTGATTTAGAGAACCTTGCTTCTCAACATAGACCCATTTATTGTCAATAGCTCTTTTCCTCTTAGATAACTACACAAGTTCCCAAGTCAAGTTTTGATGAAGAGACTTTATCTCTTCCTCCATGAATAACTTCCACTGACTATTTTCATTATTGTGTATATGGCTTCACTGAAAGTGTTAGAGATATCATCATCAATAACTGGAAGAGCATAGGCTACCACCATGTCATTAGTAAGCCATTTGGGTTTCTTTATCACTTTTTTTGGTTTCCTTGTTACTATATTATCATTGTCATCTTCCATATCTTCAGTTGTTTTTTTCCTCTTGTAGGACATTAACAAAAACAACTTCTTCTTCTACTCTTGGGATCTTTTCTAAATTTGAACTCTTCTCTGATGTGGAACTAACTGGTATCTATAAAGTTGTATTTAACTCCACCTGCTGCAATATCTCATTGTTCTTATTCTCCACCTACTGAGAACTTGAAGCCTTCAGTATAAAAGTTTCATCAAAAGTGACATATTTACTAGACACAAACTTTATATCTTCAAGATGCCAAAGCTTGAAACCTTTAACTACTTCTTTAAATCTCACAAAGATAGCTTTTTTTTAAAAATGAGGATCAAGCTTATCATTCTTTACATGATAATAAGTTGGACACCCAAACACACGAATAGAGTCATAGTTGTGCATGCTTTCCAAACGTCATTTCCATGGGAGTTTTACTTTCAATTTCAATAGAAAGCAACTAGTTTATTAAGTGACTTGCATAGTTTATAGCCTTAGCCCAAGACATTTTATCTAAATCAGAATTAGATACATAATTAATATTTTCTCTAACAAAGTATTATTCATACGCTCAACCACACTATTCTGTTGTGAAATATGTCTCACTACGAGCTCTCTTTCTATACTCTCACTCTGGCATACTTGCAAAAATGGATCCGAAGTATTCACCATCATTACTTTGATCTTTCTGTCAATTTGAGTCTCCACTAAATTTCTTCCATTTCATGAAAATCTTTAGAACTTTATCTTTTGCTTGTATGATGTGCACCTATACAAATCTAGAGAAATCATAAACAAAATAATGACTTCCACCAGTTGATGCAATCTTTTTTGGTCTACATGTATCGCTGTGAACATATTCAAGGATCTTACGAGTATCGTGATTAATCGTTCCAAATTTGATCCTTTTTTTCTTACCTGCAATACAATGACCACAAAACTTCATTTTACAAATATTGATACCTTTCAAAAGTTCTGTCTCATTAGAGTTTGCAGAGATTTTTCTTTAGTATGTCTCAGTCGTACATGCCATAGCTTAGTAGTGTCACTATGCGCCTCAGAAACATTAGCTCTATCAATCATACCTCCTTTCAAATAGTATAAATTATGGCCAGACTCCATGTGAAATCACTATAGCCATATATGTGAACTTTACTGTGCCATCTACAATGGTAAGCTTGTAGCATTTAGCTTCTAAGGCACTAATAGAAATTTGATTTTTCTCTAATACTGAAACATATTTAACTTCTTTTAATTCTCTGACTATTCTATTGAACATCTTGAGTTGAATTGTTTCATATCCCTATTGTGCGACAAGGTTAATCATTCCTCCTCATTATTGTACTGGATTCTAAATTATGAAAAAATGTAAATCATTCTCTTATAAGACACAAATGATAGGTTGCCTTAGTATCAAGTATCCACTCGCTCGAATTAGCCATATATGATGTAGGTGTAATACATAGTAAATAGTCAAAGTCTTCATCTTCATGCATATTCACTGCTAGTTTCTTCACATCTCTCTTATGAGCTTTTAGACAATATTTCCTCCAATGACCCTTGAAAGGCACACTCATCTTGAGTTATATTTCTACTTCTCGATTTAGACCAAGGATTTTTTCTATTGTGCTTCTTCTTTTTCTCCATTATCCTTTTTCTAATTAATAAAGCTTTAGATGATGCTTTTTTGGAATGTTTACCATTATTCTAAATTTGTAAATTGATCAATGTTGTGCAGACATCTTTAAAGATGATCACGTTTTTACCATATAACAAAATAGTCATAAAATGGCTAAATTCTTTTCGAAATGATTGCAGTAGAAACATTGTCTTGGCTTTATCTTTAATATCTTCATGAAGATTCTTCAAATCTATAAGTAACTTTTCAAATCTTGAAACATGGTTGTGCATTGACACCCCTAGCTTCATTCAAAAGCTATATACTTTGCTCATTGCATGAAAGTGATTTTCAGGACTTTTCAACAAATAATTTTCCTCTAATGTATTTTACAAAGTTATCACACACTCCTTATCTTTTACATGATTTTTACCTTCATCTAGTGAAATTGTGAATTTTATAGATTTCAAATATAAAGTATTAAAAAATTAGCTTAGATTTTACCTACTTCTCTATCTTTTTTTTAAAAATAATTAATTGATAAAAAATCACTTATTTTTATATAATTTTGTTAAAACCTATTCTAATTTATGATTTTTCCATTACGACTCCCACTACAACTATTGGCCTTCTCAATTTTATGTTTTCACCATCATGATGTAGTTAGGATTTTGATCGAACTGTGCCACATTTACCCAACCAGGGTGCCTCTGATTCAGAGGCTTCTAGGCAAAACCAATAAATATGTTCTATCAATGATGTTACTGTTACACTCACAGAATAATGAAAGGCCCAACAGGGAGTAGCAAATGGGATCTTTAAAAAAAATGCGCTTATAGTCACTCAAATTTTTAACAAATTAAGCAAGCAACTAAACTACATATCAAGTAAATTCAGACCGATGGGTCCAAGTATCAACAATTTTCATCCCCAATTCATGAAATAAAAATATGGGTAGTAGTAGCCTAAAAATCAAAACCAAAAACTAAATAACTACAAACATTTACATATCCAAAAATCAATGATAAGAAGTTTCCATTGAAACAACTAACATGCAAAGCATCAAAAGGACGAATTATGTTGAGGTGATTGAAAGAGGAGAGGAAATTAAGCTCACAATCTAAGCAACTCTTGATATACTTGTTGAGTTTATTGACACAATCTTGCTTCACTGACACCACATATCCTGATGACACGCGTTCTACTTTCCACACTGTTGAGACTGAACTTGAACTCTCTCCAAGTTTTGATTTAAACGCATAGACACTACCCCCAGGTTTTCCTAAGTTACATTTATTGTCATTTACAACTAGCCTTCTCAGTACAAAAATGAATAATAAAATCGAGTTAAGTGTGTCAGCGAGTACCTTTTATCTTACTGTAATTTACATTAAATGAAATTTAGGGAAACTCCACCCTTTTGTATTTTGAGATATTTTGTTCCATTTCTGCTGTGAAAACTCTTGAACAGAAGAAAAGCAGGGTCCTTGTTTTGTTTTATGCTGTCGCTTTTGCCTACATACTTATAAGTTCACGCCACACCTGTAGTGGGTAGTGCTTTTGTACTTATTATTAATTTAAAGATTATTTGATTAAATAAAAAATTAATTATTTAACCTGTTAATTAATTATTTTATAAAATATTTATATGTTATTTCTACTAATAATGCAAAAATAAAAAATAAGAATATTAATATGTTATTTAGAAATAAGAATTTACTCAACACATCCTTTAGCAAATTATGTTAGAAATGTGAACTTATTCTCGGTATTGTAGCACCATTATATCCTTATTCTCTTTCCAGTGGATTTTAGAAATGTGAACTTTTTTATTTTGTTTTAGGAAAGAGATAATTTATTAGAAACTCGGAAAAAGATTACAATAAACTTAGGTATGTTTGACACACTGTATTGTATTACATTGCGTTACATTATTTAACGCAAATACATTATACTGTATTGTATTACATTAGCATTTTATTATAATAATGTTATTTCACATTTGGTGTTACAATTTATTGTATTAATTTATATTAATATTAAAATATTATTATTTAAATTTATTAGTATTTTATTATTAATTATATTAAATTAATTATTAAATAACTATTTTGATATTAATTACTAATATATAAATATGATACTTATAATATAATATAATATAATATAATATAATATAGTATTATAAAATAAAATAATAATTTATATTATAATAAAAATTAAAATATATTTATTGCCTCTAAAATTGTCATATTTGCAGCTTTTAAAATTACCAAACATAGGTTAGTAATAAAGTAATGTGAACAATATTATAATATTATGCAATGCTTTGTTCCCAACATACCCTTATGACAACAGTTGTAAGTTGGAACATCCTCCACCGTGCAAGAAATTATAGAATATCTCTGATATACTATGTCAGTCGTAGAATTAGCAAATAATATTATGACATATGTATATTTACTTTGAATAAACAACATGCAATTGGTGATTATATAAAATTCAAATATACATATCATACATGCATTAATTAGTTATATTACATCTGATGAATTGTAGAATTACTCCAACCATGGATACCACCAAATTACAAATCCTTAATTCTAACTTGCCAAAACATGAGCCCTTTGAATTGCACGACCTGACACACGTTGTGAATTTTACATTGGCCTCCTCATTTTTTGCACAGTTTTAGTATAGCCTGATACGATTTATTTATTATAGACCTATTGCTGGCTCTTCAATTTTAATTTGATATTATCGTTTGAAAAAACTTATAATTTCTTTATTATAACCACTATCGAACTAAAATTTTGATTCCGCCGCTGTCCCATTGCACAGAAGGTTCGGCTCCATTCTTGCGGAAAATGAAGTCAAGGAGGTTTTATGGAACTTGATTTATGGCTTCTTAATGTGGGTAAAAATGGCCACGTAAACAGTGAAGGAAATGACCTAGAGAACTTCTTGTAAAATGGCAGCTCACTTGTCACCCATTTGTCATAAGTGAGCTCAATAAATCAACATTATTAAATATGGAACCTTTGCCAACTTGTAGTTTTTACTATTAAACCTAAAATTATTAGGCGATAACTTGAAATTGGTTAATGAGTACATTAAATTTAGAACAAATAATATGAAACCAAGAATATTGAACCTAAAACCGAAGTTATTATCATTAAACTTGAAACTAATTTTTATCCAAGCATATTTTTTTTATTTTACTATTTAATGATTATTTTATATTTTGTTAATTTTTAATTTAATAATTTTGTATTACTATTTTATTCTTTTGAAGCACAACCGGTTTCAAAACCGGCTTTTGGTTGCCAATATTCTTTTACTTTTTTAATTTTTTTTTTTAATTCGAACAAATTAATGGCCGTCCTTTTCATTTTACTGCCCTGCATGCGATACATACATTCATGTACGATGTCAGAGGCCCACAAACAAAAATATAGAACCAGGCGTTGTCCTCACACGCTTCATTTTGACAGAACAAGAAGTTGTTGAAACTAAATATAATTCTTTTTTTTTTTAAGAATAACTACACTTAAGATTTGAGAAAATAATCACACAAATTATTAAATTTTTGAGAAAATAATCACACAAATTATTGAATTTTTAATAAGGGGTATTAAAACTCCTTTTAACTATAATATTCCGTGGCTATATTAACTGAAAAAAAATTGAATATTATATTTATAAAAATATAATATAATATTTAAATATATGAAATAGTATTTACATTTTAAAATAATTTCAATATTAAAAATTATATTATAGTAAATTTTTATAATATATAGAAACATAATATTAGAGTAAATATATAAAAATTTAAATTATTTTTAATATTTTATAAAATAACTTTAATATTATTAATACATGAGATATATTTTATTAATTGTAAAATCCATTTAACTTAAAGATTTATTTAAAAATCTATAATAAATAAAAATATATTATTAAAATAAATATAATTAGTTATATTTTAAAAATTGTTTTAAATATAAAGTATTTTAATATTATTATGGTGCATTTACTAATCGGTAATCGGAATGGATTGAAATGAGAGTATGATAGAATCCGAATGGAGAATGAGAATCAGAATAAATTGTTTACTTTACTTGTAGGAATCAAAATCGAAATGAGTTGTATTAACATTTATATGCTTACTTTGTCTGGGAATCAGAATGATTATTGCAAGTTACTAAAATAACATTAGTTGATCATTTTTATTATTTATTATAATAATTGTGATTATTATTACTATTCATCAAAATAATTATAGTTAATAATAATAATAAATAAATTTTAATAATATTATTAGTAATATAATAATAATAATAATAATGACATTAATAAATAACAATAATAATGATAGGATGATGATGATTATGATGATGATGATGATGATGATAATAATAATAATAATCATAATAATAATAATAATAATAATAATTATTATTATTATTATTATTATTATTATTATTATTATTATTATTATTACTAATAATAAATTATGAAGAACCAATTTGTAAATATTACAAAACTTCTGTAGGGACCAAAATGCATAAGTGACAAAACTTATTTGAGATAGTTTAGGGATTATGAAAATTTAATGGAGGTAAAACAGAGAGTTCAAAAAATGGGTATTATGGTAAAAAACAATCTTGTTTTGCCAAATCTTTTATCCCTTATTGAAAATTGATTTTTTGATTATTGTTCCAATACAGTTCGAACTATATACAAGGTATTGAGAATCAAAATTTAGATATTTATTAGAGCTATAATTGATTATTGTTCATATTCAGTTAGAACTTTAAACAAATTGGGAGTCAAAATTTTGATATTTATAGGTAAAATAATAATAATAATAATAATAATAATAATAGTTTACGTTTCTTTAAAGCCTCCCCATTTATATTATAAGGATTGTAATTGAAATTTTTCCTGTTTATTTGAAAATGTTTACATTTTGGCATTCTTAGTTGAGAGATTTTTTTTTTAATCCTCATCTTTGCGTGTTTATAAAGTTTCTTTATTTTGTCCCTTCTTGAGCGAACATCATATTCCTCAAAATTCCGTGTTTGATGCATGCGAGATTGATTTATCTTTTTGTGTTAAAAATGATTTTTGACAACTAAATTTTATAAAAGTCCAGGCCTAATTAATGCTCTCCGGCAAAATTCTCTCCGTCTTTCCCTCTCTTTAGCATTGTTCATTAATATATATGCATGCGTGCGTTGTTTCCCATGAATACATTAAAGAAGAACATCGTTTGTTCTCTGCAAAAGGAAGCGGAATGGGCGAAACAGCTATGAGAATTAAGCAAATACAAGCTGAAGCGCTATAACAAAATGGAACGGTAGCTAATGGAAACGGAATCTAGCAGGTTTTGACTTTTAAGTTTGAGGCTGGGGATAAGATAAGGTATTCACATTGTACGGATGATTGTTTCAACTTCGTGTGAAAAGGATGAATGGTTCAATGCACAAAAATTTTAAAAATAAAATTCATTCATAAATTTTTATGTACGGCCTGGAGTGGAGCCCATGAAACGTGTTTTATAGGCAATCAAGCTGTCGAAAAATCATTTACGCAAGTACGCGTCCAGCTATATTACTGCAGTGCAACATACTCCACTTTTGGGTTTTTTTTAGTTAATTACACCGCAATCCGTGTTCTATTATAAAATTAAAAAACAATCGGATAGTACCAAATTTTGATTCATTCGTCCTACTTATTTAATTTTTGAACTTAGATAAAAGGGTGGGGCTATTGTTTTTTAATTATTAATCGACACATACATGATCAAAGTTTTAAAAAGAAGATTTACTCTATACACCTAACTAAATGTCAAATATATCCTTGATAAAACTAATTTTATATTTTTACTAAATTAATAAATTAAAATAATATATAAAAATTTGATTAAATTGTTTACGTACTCACTAGCCTCAGTTACATATCTCTAGCAATTAACAATTGAATTCTATCACTAACTTAAAGTTATCAAACATGAGATGTGGAAAAAATTCCTAAATGAAGCAGAAAATAACTTTGTTTCCAAATCCTTGTTAAAGAATTTGTAAACTCGTTCATCAAATTTCTAGATGTAAAAATAAATAAAGAGCATTTTTTTTTTGCCCCTCTTTTTGATACCTTCTTTTTAAACAATAGAAAACACATTATTAATTGGTAAATTAATAATTTTTATTAAATATTAAAATTATTGACTATATATTGAATAAGTATTATGAAAAAAATATTAACTACAAATTCATATTTACATTTATCACAAAATATGATTTGTACTTAATAGATAGCTTTACTATATATAAAATTAATTAACTAATAAGAAAGAGTAGTAATTTGAATACATTAATTTAAATATAAGAATAATTCATTTTATCGGCACTTAAGTGTAAAAAAATTAAAATATTATGGATTTATATGTTAAAATTTTGAACTTTTTTTATTTTTTAATTTTGTAGCAAACATTAGGGACTCTAGTGTTAATAGCCCAACAGAAACATCTTAGCCATTGAACTAATTTTAGCTTAGATTTTAACGATGGAAAAGACAAAAAATGAGGTATTTGACCTCTGTAGTAACATAGCTAGACCTAACAATCTAAGCTTTTAAGTTGATAAATAATTCTCTGATCTTTCTCTCTCTTTAGCATTTTTCTACATTAATTCATCACTTGGAAGCAACCAACTAGTTATATATGGAACTCGGAAGCCATGAGAGAACGATTTCAGTAGCTCTTGTTGTGTTATTATCATCTTGTTTTTATACAGATTTCGGCACTGCTACTGCTACAGATACAATCACATCTTCTCAGTTCATCGGAGATCCTGAAGCCATTATCTCTATTGGCAGTAAATTCAAGCTTGGGTTTTTTAGCCCTGATGGTAATTCTACCAATCGCTACATTGGAATTTGGTACAATAAAGGAGGATCTGCAAATAAAACTGTCGTATGGGTTGCAAACAGAAGCAAGCCTCTCAATGATTCATCCGGGATTTTCACAATTTGGGAGGATGGCAATCTTGTTGTTCTGAATGGGCAGAAAGAGATTCATTGGTCATCAAATGTTTCAAGTTTAGTAAAAAATAGTAACACAAGAGCTCAGCTTCTTGATTCGGGAAATCTTGTCTTGCATGATAACATTAGCCAAGTTAGCATATGGGATAGTTTCCAAGAAGCTACGGATACATTCTATTCAGAAATGAAAGTTAGCACAGATCTAAGAACAGGTAAGAAAGTGCAGTTGACATCATGGAGAAGCCTTTCTAATCCATCCATTGGAAGCTTCTCAGCTGGCCTTGACTCCTTTACAATTCCTGAAGTGTTCATCTGGATTAATGGTACCCGCCCGTATTGGAGGAGTGGTCCATGGAATGGTCGCTACTTCATTGGGATTCCGGATATGAATTCTGTTTATCTTGATGGATTTAATCTTGGAGAGGATCACCAGAAAGGAACTCGTTATCTCACTTTCGCCTTTGCAGACAATGATGTGTTTTTCACCTTGACTCCTCAGGGGAATCTGGAAGAAAGAGCTTGGGTCGACGGCAAGGCTCATTTGAAGATTTATTTTTTCTACCCGACAAACGACTGCGATGTTTACGGCAAATGTGGGGCTTTCGGAAGCTGTAATTCACAGAAAATACCAATTTGTAGCTGTCTGCTAGGGTTTGAGCCAAAGAATGCAGAGGACTGGAACAGAGGAAACTGGTCTGGTGGGTGTGTCAGAAGGAAGCCACTGCTTTGTCAAAGGACGGTCAAACCTAGTGAAGTTGAGGGGAAACAAGATGGGTTCTTTAAGCTAGAGACTATGAAGGTGCCTTACTTTGCTGAGCGGTCCTCTGCCAAGGAAGATAAATGCAAGGACCAGTGCCTGAACAATTGTTCCTGCAAAGCATATGCTTATGAGATTGGCGTTGGTTGTATGATATGGACTCACAATTTAATCGACATTCGGAAATTACCCTCTGGTGGGACAAATCTTTATATTCGTGTGGCACATGAAGAACTTGGTAAGTTGAATTCTGTCTTACTATGATCCATTCAATAGCACTGAAGTTAATATTATGTCGGAAGTTAGAAATTCATATATCTACGATCTATTGAAGGAGGAAACTGATCATGACTGTAATGGACTTATTATCTGCAGACCGAAAAGATATGAAACTGGTTATCATACTATCAGTGATCGTAGGAATAATTGCCATTGCAATTTGTACATTTTTCGCGTGGAGATGGTTTGCTAAACGAAAGGGTAAACGCTCATGATTCTTACTTAGTTGTTGAGCTTGCTGATTTGCTCATTTCCAATTTATATATTCGTCTCATGCTATGTGATTTTAAATCAGCAATGAAGGAAAATTCCAAGGTGCAACGACTTGATTTGGGAGAAGCATATGCAAATTTTTCTACTGAAAAAGTGAACCCAGCTAGACTACAGGATTTACTAGTGTTCAACTTTGAGGAGCTGGCTAATGCAACTAACAACTTCCAGTTAGCGAATAAACTTGGGCAAGGTGGCTTCGGTCCAGTTTACAAGGTAATGATTAAGAAAAAGTAAGGGTAAGAATGTGATGTACTTTATTGTAAGAGTAATTTTTTAAAATATTGGAACTTAATGGATATATAAGTTAAAATATAGAAACTAAACGAGTATTTACCCTGTTTATTGCTATTAACCCATGCATTCATTGAGACTCGAATTCAGGACCTTAGCATTAAAGACTGCTCTTTACCACTAGAGTAATTAAGCTTGGCTTCATTACAACATAACTAGCTGTTCAACATAATACATAAGTTATTGACTTGAGTTTATGTTAATTCCACAGGGAAAATTGCAAGATGGACAAGAAATAGCAGTGAAAAGACTATCCAAAGCATCCGGACAAGGGCAGGAAGAATTTATGAATGAGGTTATGGTAATTTCTAATCTACAGCATCGAAACCTTGTTAGACTCCTCGGATGTTGTGTTGAAAGAGAAGAAAACATGCTGATTTATGAATACATGCCCAATAAAAGTTTGGATTCATTTCTATTCGGTCAGTACATGCTAAGCTATTCTTTATTAATTTCTAATTTAGAGTATAATTCCATGTGTTGAGTTTCCATTTCGGTCATTTAGATCCACAAAGACAAAGTCTTTTAGACTGGCCAAAACGCTTCAACATCATTAAAGGAATTAGTCGAGGTCTCCTTTACCTTCACCGGGATTCTAGGTTGCGGATCATACATAGAGATCTAAAGGCAAGTAACATCTTACTCGATGATGATCTGAATCCTAAAATTTCAGATTTTGGCCTGGCAAGAATTTTCGGAGGCAATCAAGATCAAGCCGCCACTAAGAGGCTAGTGGGGACATAGTAAGTTATTTCGTTTCCTCTATCTATACATTTATATGCTTAAATCCTGGTTTCATGTCATTTCATCTTCACGTGACAAATGAAATGCAGTGGGTACATGTCACCTGAATATGCAATGGAAGGAAGATTTTCTGAAAAATCAGATGTCTTTAGTTTTGGAGTATTGTTATTAGAGATTGTTAGCGGGAGAAAGAACACAAGTTTTTACCATGAGGAGTTTGAGTTGACTCTTCTAGGCTATGTAAGTCCACCAAATTCACATCTCTTTGGCTGCCTTTTAATGATATTTGTCCTAATTTTTCTCTTGGGTTTTCTTCTCCGTTTTCACTTTCAGGCCTGGAAATTGTGGAATGACAACAATGTAATTGATTTGGTGGATCCACTTATATCCGAATCTGGCTTCAAAATGGAGATCATAAGGTGCGTAAATGTGGGATTGCTTTGTGTGCAAGAATTCGTAAAGGACAGGCCAAACATGCCAACCGTTGTATCAATGCTTAATAGTGAAATTAAGGACCTCCCTGCTGCAAAACAACCAGCATTTACAGTTAGGCGGGGTGCCTATGATTCGGCGTCATCTTCTAACCAGAACCAACAAATATGTTCTATTAACGATGTTACTGTTACACTCATGGAAGGCCGTTAGGCAATGTGTTGTAACTTCTAAGTTATATTTGTTATAATATATATATATATATATATAAACTAAAAGTTAATAAATATGATGTTTAAATTATAATTTTGACAAAAATAATAAAGATATTTTAGGTTCTTCCTTGTATAAGTGGTGGATCAACACATTTGCACTCTCTTTTTATCCAGGTAGCTGATTTTTATTTGGAAAAAAAGACACCAACAAGCCCCCTTAATTTAAAGAAATTGTTAGGGAGATCCTCTTGTACTTAAAAATGACCACATATGCTGCTTTTACGATATACAAACTCCTTTTTGTGTTTAGAAATGGCCATACAAACACTATTTTGAATACAAACCTTTTGTGTTAGAAAATAATATATTTGCGCAGACCAACAATTTAGATTTGTTGAAAATAACTATGTTTCTCAAAAGGAGTCTATAAGATCATTACTAAAATATATAGGTCTATATAACTATTTTAACAAATCATGAGGATGCCAATCTACTTTTTCTTTATTATTTGTAGAAAGAAGACATTTTTTCAACAAGAAGCTTTAGTCTTTCTCAATTTTTTTTTTTCAAGGGATTTCAAAATCATGGCAAAGTCATAGTTGATGATTACTATACCTGTGCTGTACATCTGCAAAAACTAAAAAACATTATGTTTGCAATATGAATTTGAGAAAGAAATTTTAGGTCTAATCAAAGATAATTTTGCGTTAAAAGAGTGTATAGTAGATTGGGTGTCTGGACATCCAGTGTAATACTATCTATTTATATTTAATTGTTCTTAATTGTAAATTTCAGTTGGAGTATATTTGTAATATTAAAAATCTTTCACCATAATATGCATGTTAAAAACATATTAGAGTGCAAATAGTCTACCATTTTAACTTAAATTTATCTTTCTACTCTTTCCTATTATATTACAATCTTATAGTAGATATTTCTCTAAAAAAAAAAAAACTCAAAACACTGACCTCGAAGAGAGGAATTTGTTTGAACAAATATTGAAACAAAATTCATCCTCCCACAATATGATCATGTCTGAGCGTTGAAGTATCTTTTGATTCACATGTGCTTTTATTTATATATGGTCAAAATTTACTTATTTATTATTTTCATTTATTAACTATCAATCATATGAGTGCATTTGTTCATATAAAAGATTATATCAGGAGAGAATTCTAATCCTTGAAAAATAGTACTAGACATTCTTAAATTTTACCTAAAAACTTTCTCAGGCATTATTTATCAAATGAGTAAGCAATAATAAAATATCCAACACTTTTATTTTATTTTTATATTAAACACCAATTTCTTATATATTTTTTTAAGAATATTATCATTTAACCAATTACTGTTTTCTGACATATCACTTTAGTACTAAAGTTTTATGACAATTACTTTTTCTAATTAATGTTTCATTTTTTATCATTTTACCATCAAACATTAACTGTGAAGTAATTACTGATGTCAAAGGGGGTATTTTAAGAATTTCACAGAGTATAATATTTACAATTTTATTAATTAATTATTTCTTTGTATATAATTAATTTTTTATTTTTTTAATTTAATTTAATGGATTAAATTATACTTACATGGTTTAGAGTTAAGATATAATTTATAATTTCAGTTAAAAATTCTGTTAATTTTAACAGTTTGGTGGTAAAATGATAAAGGTTGAAACATTAAGTGAAAAAAATAATTATGAGAAAATTGTAGTTGTATTATGATATCTCAAAAAATATAGGTGGTAAAATGATAATATCAAAAAAAAATTAGCGTAACGACAATGGAAATTACGAATTGTCCACGTGGCATCGGTTAGTGGTTCCAGCAGTCGCTAGCTACGTAAACAAGTTACAGCAAATACTAGCCGATTTGCGCATGAGCCGCTTTCGAGCTGCGCGGCCATCACAGTACACATTCGATTCGAGCTGAAAACGTGAACGAAAAAATGGCACCAGCAAAGAAAGGGAAATCGAAGGCCAAATCGGCCGGGTCGACCCAGTCCAAAATCAAAACCAACGACGAGAATTTGCCTTCGTGTATTCGCTTAGTTCCTCCTTCTTCTGTCTCCATCACCATCCACGCCAAGCCCGGCTCCAAATCGTGCTCCATCACAGGTTCCTTTTCCATTGATTCATTCAATCATTTTTATTTTGTTTAATTTAAAATTTGTCCTAATTTAATTGTTATTTTTTGGGCGTTTTGGTAAATTTAGATGTAAGCGATGAAGCAGTAGGGGTGCAAATAGACGCGCCGGCGAAGGACGGCGAAGCCAACGCGGCGCTACTTGAATACATGAGCTCGGTTAGTTTAAATTTGTTATTTTTATTTTTATTTTCTTTTTCGAATTTGTTATAACGGAAATTTATTTGCTGTGCTAGCAATGTCTGTGATGAGACACTGAAATTTTCTAATAATGCTTCGTATATAACTATGAATTATATGTGCTAGAATTTATTTATTAATTATATTTTTCTAAGAAATTTACGAGAAATGTTAGTGTATTAATGCTGGTTTAGCGTACCGCTGGGACATGATTGATGCTCTTTTGCTCTTAGCAGCTAATCATGTTTCAGTTGGGGAATTTGTTGAGAGTGTGCAAGTTTTCTTTTTGAACGGTAATGGTAGGACTCTTCTGCTATATTTCGTTAATTTTCTGAAATTTCAATTTCTTCATCCTACTAGGAAAATTGCAAGTGTTGTATGTGCAATGTATGGTAAATGAAAAATTGGAATGGCTTGTTCCCTCTGGGGATTATATTTATATATTTTTGGTGACTTATATTTTTATTTAACAGGTCAATTTTATATTATAGATAGGAAGTTTTCAAATTTTGGATTGATGAACAGAAACAAGGATCCTAGGTAGGCATCATGGCATGGATAGAAATTTACTACGTAGTGTAAAAATAGTTGATTCATGTTGCAGTATCTTCAGGTTGGTACTAGACTACTAGTCTGTAGAGGTCTTGGTTCAAACCTACTTATAATTGGATTGGGATGGGACTTGGTTTACATTTATGCAGTAATAAATTCTATTTAAAAGGAATAAAGAATTTTTTTTAAAAAAAATTGAGTAATAGCCATCCCTATTATATCTTATCCAGGTTCTTCAGTTGATTATGAAGTGCAAAGCTTTTTTTTTTATTTTTTATTAATCGTTTCCTTATATTCAGTCTTATGATTCCTTCCATTTATTCTCTCTAGTGGAGGAAACTATGGAAAGTTCATAGTATGATTATTATTTATAAATTACAGGTTTTAGGGGTTAAAAGAAGGCAAGTGTCCATAGGTTCTGGGTCTAAATCAAGAGACAAAATTGTAATCGTGGAGGAGATAACGCCGGAGAATGTTCTTAATTCCTTGGGAAAAGCCTCAAGTTCCTAATCTAGATGTGGAAATGAGAAATGTCATTTCTATATTCTTGACTTCCAAATGAAATGGCTGTATATATTCCAAGTGAAGCTGAATCCAGGATTCATTCAAACAGTGGCTGTTCTGAGGATCAGGAGACTTCAACATGGGGTATTGCTCTTCGTTATCACCTACAAATAGTTATCTATACTCATTAGATTTGAAACTACAACAGCTGCAAGATAGTTTTGTTTTGTGAATTATCGTCATAACTGCATGCTGTTCAAACAATATATACCTCAGTTTTGTACTTTTTTTCCTATACATCCTGTGATCTCTCATCTTGATTTTTCATTTCTTAAATATTAGCTGCCTGTATTTATTTGCTATATATTCCATGTATGAATTGCAATCACCAGATTATGAATGTAGCTAAGTTTGATCATTCTCAGAAGGCTTGTACTTTGGTTTCCGGGAAAGCGTTGTCTGAAAATTTTTCGCTTAACAGTCATAGACAAACATTATATATGTAGAGTGATGAATAAGTATTTTTAATCTTTTAGGCTATTGTTATCTTGGAATTTAATCATAGACACATTTTATACGTCGAGTCATGAATAAGTATTTTTGTTCTCTTAGTCTATTGTTATCTTGGAAGTTAATCTCACTATTTTTCTCATAGAGTATTTTGAATTGATAGCTATTGTTAAACTTGGCAGAGAGCTGCATCTCGTTTCAGTTAACATTAAAATCTGATTGGTGGGCCTGTTTTCGAATAATATTAGTAAGAGATGTGCACTGCTAGTATATTGAATGAAACTGATGCCATCCAAAAATTTGGTAGCATTACTCTATTTATGTGTCGGTGAGGTAAATAACCTAAAGCTAAAAGAAACTAATACTTCTTTGGTTGAATAGAAACTGGAAAGTCTTTTAAAACTACGCTGAATTGCAAGAGGTTGCATATATGACTGTCTTTGGTGGCTTTGTTTTGTAATAATGGAGTATCTATATTCATTCTTGTTTTATATATGTACATAAATTGTTCGAACTTCCTATGTAAAACGAGTTTTAAGTTGGTGACACAATCAGGTCCTGTAACCTTCATAGTCAGTTTATGGTCAGGTCATGGATTGCCTGTAATGATTTTCAGCAATAGTTTATTTATCGATAAATGTGTCAGTTATTGAATAGCTGGCATTTTTGGATAATCAATTAATGAAATAGGACTGTTTGTTTCATTAACAACATGAAGTAAATATCTTGTAAATTATCTTGTTTTGGCAGCTTGTAATCCCGATCAGGACTAGCTCAAAATCTAAAAATAAAAAATAAGAAAGTTTTCAAAATCTTTGAATTTGGCTGTTGAGTTGTTGAAAACTCTGCATCCATCGGCCAAGTCATCAAGTATTTTAAAGTGGACGTTCAAGCTTATAATTACCCTGAAAACATTGCTGACACATAAAATTACCAAGGCCATTTCAAGTTTTCGACATCTGTTGACTCTTTGATGAAACAAATCAGCTTATCTGAAACTAAAATCTGCAGCCATAACTTCCAGGATTGCACTAAAGATCTGGGAATTTCCCAGCTATCTGTTAAAGGCATTAGAGAAGACTTTTGTGGATACGTAGAGGGCTGTTAGCGGAATAATCTGGACTTAGATGAATGGAGTCAGTCTTTAGAATTTAGATTTTACTTTGTTATGTCAAAGGATTAACCATGGATATTTTTTTCTTGTTGCAGCTTAAATAAGAGTATGTCCTTCAATCATTTCGAGCAATCAATCTTATTTAACAAGATATAAGAAGAAAACAGAGAATGATTCTTTAAGATTTAAACTAGAAAACAATTATTCTGTCCAAACCTAATTTGCCTAGATGGTAGTAAGAAGACTAGTTGGATTGGGAGGAATTGGGATATCCATAGTTCCTTCCAGCATAAGTAAAACCTTCTTCATTGAAGGACGGAGCGATGGCTCGTCAAGAATGCACCACAGTGCAACTTTGATCATCCTCTCCAATTGCTTTTTATCAACGTCTTCATCTTCTATTAGTTGGCCAAGGTTACCATTCTCGAAACATTGGTAAACCCATTCTTCGAGAATAACTTGATCCTCTGGAAGATTCTGATCCAAGCATCTTCTACAACAGATGATCTCCAGCAACACAACTCCAAAGCTGTATACATCTGCTTTTGCAGTAATGGGCAGATTCCGGGGCCATTCTGGTGCAACATACCCCCTCGTTCCTCTAATTCCTGTAAATGTTCTAGTCTGGTCTGGCTTCATCAACTTTGCTAATCCAAAGTCCGAAATTTTAGCATACCTGTTTTCATCCATGAGTATGTTTTGAGGCTTTATGTCACAATGGATGATCTGAGACTAGCATTCATCATGTAGATACAGGATTCCTCTTGCTATACTACAAGCAATTCCCATTCTTTCAACCCAATTAGGTTGTTTTTCGGGGGTGAAGAGTACACATCAGCAAGAGAACCATTGCTCATGTACTCATAGACCAGGATTTTATTCGATACATCAAAGGAATAGCCAAGCAGACGGACAAGATTCCGGTGATGAGTCCTCCTGATTGCTTTCATCTCGGTCTGAAACTCTCTTTCGCCTTCAGCTAACATCTTCTGTAATCTCTTGACAGCCACGAATTTGCCATTGATCATAGTCCCTTTATAAACTGTCCCAGATGATCCTCTCCCGATTTCTTCCTTAAAACCATCTGTCATCTTCTCAAGTTCTGCATAACTAAATGACAAAAGAGCAATATCCTCACAATATCTGGCACTGCCATTGCCTGGAATTATTCTGTATGATCGGACACGGTATCTATAGATGAAAATTCCAAAAGTCGCCAGAATAAGAATGACAACTGCAACAAATAAACAAGAAATGATAACGATGTCTTTCCGTTGTGCTTTTTTGCCATCTCTAGAGAAAGGGTTTCCGGAATTAGACGATGCAGTAGCATCCACTTTGATGAAAGCAATGTCTGAATCACTCAGTTTCCTTCTTCCAAATCTCAAAGGAAGTCTTTGCATTTTGCATTCCTCATCTTTGTACAGAGCAGCTTCACAATTACAATCCTTCAGACATGCTTCCTGACAGTTCTGTTCAGTTGTTTTTGACAGAACAGAGTACGAAACATCTTCCCACACAGTGTTCTTCAATTCTTCAATAGCTTTATTGCTGCAACTTTCTGCTGTGTAATTCCTTGCACAGCCAAACTCCAATTGCCTTGGATAATGGGAACAAATCCTGGAAGACATATGCAATCTGGTGTCTGATCGTTTAGAATACAAAAGCTGTTAAACCCGCAAAGACCAAGAGGGTCACATTTTTCATTTGTCGACTCCCACACAACTCGCCACGTACTATTTTGCCTCCTCAAATTGTACTAATACAATCTGAATATCCCATCCGAATCAATTTTCATCAAATAAATCATCCCTTCAGTCGGATTTTCTCCTTTTGTCAAATTTCTAATATTGAAGCCAGTTGAATTCAGCAAAAAGAGATGGCCATTCTCATCAAGGTTTAGGCTCACATTATCACCTTTTCCATCTGTAAAAGATGTCCAATAAGAATATGGAGCTGTGTCTGGAGTATTTTTTGGATAAGGTATCAGGTTTCCATCATTCTGCATCTTCAGCCGGAATTTCCCTGTCGAAGGATCAGTTTTGGAAATACCTGGAAACAACTCCATCCCCGCCAAAAGTCGTTGAGTTGGCAAAATGGTATCAGTCGGATGGTCAAAAGTTTGCCAGATCACTTTCCCATCAGAATCGTAAAGCACAAAGCTGCCAGAATCAAGCATGGAAGCAGAAGATGCAGACTGAGAATCGTCCGCAATTATGGAATCTTGGCCTTGTTCTGTTGAACGCAAGACAATTCTCCCCTCAGAAGTCAGAATTAAAGAACAAGGTAGCATTGCTGGAGACGGGAGGATTGTCTCTGTTGGCAGTCCACACTACATTTTTCTCTGGAATCCCAGCTAGAAAAACTCCAACATAATAGCTGCTGCCGTTGCTTTGCTGATAAAATCCGAAGGCGTAAATGCCGGAAGGTGACAGCCATGATGAGTTTCCATTGGGTGAAAGAGAAAAGCCTATGTTTATATTTGAGTGTCCTTGTTGAGCTGTAGCAGTAAAACATGAAGATAGAATAGTGAATGTGAGAAAATGCATGAAAGAAGATGAAATCTAAGCATCTTTGAGAAAGAATCTTTTTTTTTTTTTCCCTTACTCTTTTTCCGTCAGCAACTTTCGTGAGCTTCGTATTCATGTTTAAATGTATGAACCTAGCTGGATCCAAGTCCTCAAAGTCAACTGTCTCAAAAAGCCGACTGCCCCTGTGAATTTCAGTTGCACGTGCTGACATGGTCAGTGTCTACGAAATCATTTGGAACTTGGATTTTCATATAAAATAATGTAATCTAAGAAGACCTTGTTGTTTGTTAAAAGAATTTCAGAAACCATAAATAGAAATACTACCTAGCTCAAGTCCGCCACAATACTTAGTTGCATTTTGAGTCTCATAGTTTGAAAATATAGAGAAGTCCCGTGTGGGGGTGTAGTTAACAAAGCCTTAAATGACAATTTATGCCTCTGGTTTTTAGTTTAACTATATTAATTTTAAATTTATTTTCCCCCATAGGATTTTAATAAACTATAAAAAAATTAAGACAAAAAAATCGCATTTTCGTCGAAAAATTGCTTTAAATGAATAGAACCAGGCAACCAGCACAAAATCAAATGAAAATCCTTAAGTAAACACCAAAACTTTAAGTTAATTAAAATTTCCCCCACTACATCACAAGCCTTGCTCCACGGTTGTTTGGAGCTACCGCAAGCTCCACTAAACACTATATAATAAGCTCCCGAAAATAGAATTATATAGTCTGTTTCCTATGTAACAATCAAAGTTATCAAGGACCTAAGTGAAATAAAATATAATTGTGGAGAACTTAAGTCAAATCTTTTTTTGAAAACTTCTAATCTGTGTTGTTTTCTACAAATAGTAAGAACTAAAATGACAAAAACGTATAATTTAAGAAAAGGATCCCTCTAAATTACATGCATGTACCTTACAATCCTCTCACATGAATAGTGAGTGGACCCACATCATTCACTATTCATGTGAGAGGGGTGTAAGGTACATGCATGTAACTTAGCATTAGCCTTAAGAAAAACATGTCTTATATACGTTTAGGGTGTTGATATTTCGACCCCACAATATTATAAATTTCTTTCCTACTTTCAGAAGATTAGTACAATAAGTTCACATTATTTTTAAAAACTTCAAATAAAAAAGAAGTTTGAAGAATTAATTAATTGATTCCATCTTAATTTATTTTCTCCATGATTTAGGGTTTTTTTTATTATTATATTTGATCATTAAGGTTTCTTTTAACTAAGTTTAATTTAACCGTTTTACCCTCATAAGGTGAAAAGTACCAATATACCCAAATATTTACTTAACTTGAACAATTTTTTTTTTATACAAAATATATTTTTTCTTAAATGATGTATAAGTACTACTTTATTAGTGTAACTGTTACTATTCAATTAAACTAACAAAATATATTTATGACATGTGGGTATTAAAAATTATTGATTTTTTTTAAAAGTAGATTAGAGAACATAAAACTAAGTACTAATCTATTAGATAGAATAATACATTTTTGTGGAGTAATTTTATTATTTTCTAATAAAGGGTAAAATAGGTATTTTAAATATATCTTAAAACAATCTCAAATGATCAAAGATTGTTAAAGTACCTAAGAAAAGTAAAAAAAAAAATTGTGAAAAGGTTATAATTAACTAATTGCTCAAAGTTCTTATTCAGTTGTAATTTTTTAAATAATTTAGACGTAATTTTAATTCTGTTATGGAAGTGGGGGTAATAATACCTCATTTGCAAATACAATTGTTATTTTAAAGTAACACTTAATTTCCAAATATTTTACATCTTCCAAAGGACTTGAAAACTTCAAAAGACTAGCCGGCCAGTTATATACACTTGTGTGTCAAAATCAGTGAACTTTGTCAAAAGTCTTCTAAAACCCAATTCAAAGCTGCTTCGATAATCAATATACAAAAGGCCAGTTTTATATATTTTGTGTCAAAATCAAGCTAATTTTATCAAAAGTCGTCTGAAAACTCAATTCAAAGCTGCTTCAAGAATTAATATATAAAAGACCAGTTATATATATTTTCTAAAATTAGGCTAAAATTAAACTACTTTTAGTTATTGTCGCTAGTAAATTCTACCAAATTATCTTATCTCCCATATGAGAGGTTTTGACTGTGTCACCGACCCCGTCAACACGCGGTTTCTAGATTTAATTTGTGCTGCCACATATCTTCAACTCTAACCGTTTGTTTTATTTTCAACACTGTATGAAGTTTAATTCGTAGAATCAGACCAGTGCATAAAGTCAGTCGTTGAGAATAACAAGTTTGAGCACTCTTCTGAGTGCAGAAAAGCAATACCTCAGTATTATGGGGTTTTGTGCCTGCCCCACACTGTTGCTGTGTTTACTTACGGAGTGAGAGTGAGAAGTGTGCGTTTCTTTCACTCTTGTGTTTATTTATATATTTTAAAGGAGGAATGAGAATCATATTTTATGGGCTCTACTCATTTTTGGAGTAAGGATTGAGATTTCCACTCCCATGGGGAGGTGGGACCTTTTTTACCTTTTTTTTTATTAAAGTTAATATAATTATATTTAATAAAATAAAATAAATAATATCATATTTAAAAATAATATTATTATATTAATTTAAAAATAATAGTATTATATATATTTAATATTAATAATAAATAGTCTATTCTAAGAAAATATTAATTTCATACTATATTATTAATAATAATGTTTAATTTATGTTGGTCTTATCAATAATTTTTAATTTACATAATTAAAATTAATAAAAATTTGAGATTTACAAAATTAAGAATATTATTAATTATAATTAATTTACAAATATAATAGGATAAATATTTTAAAATATATTTTTATTAATTTGTAATTAAAAACTATAATTTTTAAATAAGGATAAAATTATAATTTGAAACCATTTACTCACCATCCAAGACAAAGCAAACATATAAATTAGATTTTGATTATGGTTCCATACTCCGATTTCAGTGTAAGTAAACAAGTTACTCCCACTCTCACTCCCACTCCACGCTCCCAATCTTAGGATTCCCACTCCAATCATAATGTAAATTCTACCTATATCCATATACAACTTGCCTACACAGTACCTAGAAAAGAAGTAGGATTGGAAGGAATTTAGATTTCTACAATTCCTTCCAGCATAAGTAAAACTTTCTTCATCGAAGGGCGGAGTGATGAATCATCAAGAATGCACCAGTGTCCAACATTGATCATTCTCTCCAATTGTTTTGTTTCAACTTCTTCATCTTCTACTAGTTAGATAAGGTTACCATGGGGAATTTTATTATATTACCTATTTTGGTAAATTTTTTTATATTTAGGGTTAGTATAAAGAGACTCAGAAACCTTAGTTTTGTTATTATGTCTTATTCATTAATGTTCCAATTATTTAGAAACTTTGTATTTCTCTATCTTTTCAATCTCAATGTTTCTGTTGTTGGGGAAAAATTAAGTTTTTAAATTTTTTATAAAACCTTTTGAAGATCGCTCTCATATAATATATAAGAATTTGTATTCTAGAAATCGTACCTTGAAAATCCGAGTTGGCTTTTTCCGCTGAAGTGATTTAGGCTCCTAGATCACGATCCGCCACCATCACTCCTGTTAGATCACGATCCGTTACCACCACGCTTGTTAGATCACGAACTGTCACCAATGATCTTCTAGGTTATGACTCAGGTTCGATCTGCACTTAACGTGTGGGCGCCTTTATCACTACCAAAGCAACTAGCACGAGAAAATTTTTCTCTCAACAATAGAGAAAAAAATCTTATTCTCTAATCTGTATAAAGTGGCTTCTCACTTTTCTTTAGAGAAAATAAGCATTTTATATCACCTTTTAGTGAAAACCCTAGGCTCCAAATAATCAAAAAACAAAACGCACGTTATTTTCTTTTTCAATAGGGGACCCACCTTGTAAAATAACATAAGGCCCCTTACACAAAAGCTAATTAAATGGAGCCTCCCACTAAATGGTATATTTAGGCTTTTGACCCAAATATCTAGTTATCTTACTTATTAGTCCAGTAGTGGTGCAGTTAATTAAATGAGCTAACCCGGGGATCATTTGGGAACATACAATAGTGGCTACAATAATTAGGCCTATAATTAAACTAGCCCAATTATTTAATTCCAAATCTACTCCACTAAAAGATTGGAACTGACTTCCATAATTGTATGCTCGAACAATAATTCGTCCCAAGCCACATTGATTTCTTTACTGCACAATCCTTTGTACCATATCGTTAATTAAATTGATATCTCAACTGTCCAATCAATTTAATAACATCTTATTCCTTGATCCTTACTGGTTTTCTCTAATGATCATTTTCAACATACTAAATATGTTGACACACTCTGGCCAGAGAATTCTATGATCAAGTACCGAAAACCTATTAAGAGATGTGTTATACAAATTCTATATTGTTAATCCATAACTCCAATACTCATAATTGCTCCCACCAAAATACCAGGTAATCTTGACCACAAGGATGTGTCGTGCCCATTGGTAACTCAAATGAAATAACAATTACAATCATGAAATCATAATTAACTCAAGATTAAGATTACAGTAAAATCAACGCCTATGAGATTTAATAAGTCTGGCAATTATTACAAAGTTAATTAAATCTCATATGTGATCCTGTTCAATGTAGTCGTACTACATCAATAAATTCATACATGATTAAGACAAATCATTCAATGAATTTATTACAGTCTATACCTAAATAAAGTGCCCAACTTTATTTATCAACTGCGAACTAAATTTATTTAATCATAAGATAATTTGTATTTATGTCTTCTGTGAATCCACATGGTGATTACATAAATACATATAATATGATTAAATGAACTTTAATACAAATATTAATGCAATTAAGATATTTGAATAAAATACCTCATTAATTTTATTAATCAGAAAAAAAAAATATTTATTACAATTAAATAAACACATATGCTTTTAAAGAGCATATTTTCCCAACATCTATTTCGTCAATTGGTATTAAAGCAAGTTTTTCTTGTCATCATGGTACGATATGAACAATAGAACGATTATTTTGCTGGCACTGATCATGGAGTGCAGGCACTAACTATGGAGGCTATCACTGAGATAGCCAAAGAAGCAATTAAGGCAGTCTGTAAATTGGATGTGTTAGAGGGAGCAATCAATGAATATCAGAGAGAGAGGTTAAGAGCAAAGAGCTAACCGTGAAGAAGAACCACAAGTAGCCGGAGCTGTGAGGCAACAAGTAGCCCAACCTGTGAGGAAACTTGCTATACAAGTGCATGAGGCTTTAGCTGGTGATTCGAATGATGAAGATTCTGTGGATAATGATAGGAAAGGACACAGAGAGTAGTTAGATTATAAGACTATTGTGGATCTTGTAGAATTTCATGGCAACTTGCATATTGAGGTATTTTTAGGTTGGCTGAATGAGATTGAGACTTTCTTTGAGTACATGGATGTTGTTAAGGAGAAATGGGCAAATTTGGTGTTGTTTAAATTAAAGGGAGAAGGGAGCAACATTTGCGTAGCGGCAACAAATTCATAATAGGAGAGTTATAGGAAAGCCAACCATCAGATTGTGGGCTAGGATAAAAAGAATATTGGAGGAATATTATCTACTTCTACATTACAAATAGCAACTGTATTTAAAGTATCAGAATTATAGGCAAGCAAATTGCACTCTAGATGAGTCTACAAAGGAGTTTCACTGTCTATATGCTAGAAATAATATTGATGAGCCAGAATTTAGAATAATTACAAAGAATATCGATGGATTAAAGATGGACATTTATTATGAACTTTATATGGATTCGGTTTGGAGTGTGAGCAAAGTGATTTCAAAGGCACAAAAGTCGGAAGAAAGAAGTAAAGAGCATTCTACATTCACGTCACGGCGAAGTTTTTTGAATTTCAGAACAATTAGTAAGGGATTGTAACACCGTTTTGGGGTTGAAAATAAGTAGAGATCATGGGCTTGAATTAATATTTATCCATTGCAGTAGGGGAGGGGCAGCAGCAGTACAAACAACAGTTGCAGAATAATTCATATGCAAAACCTATGCTTGGTAAGTGTTTGAACTGTGGAAAACTAAGGCACACATCAAATGAATGTCATGGTAAAGATTTCAATCTAGCAAAGGTTGGAGTTGATGAGACTGAGCCCATTTAGTTATTGATGAAGGGGTAGATGATGAAGAAATAATAGAGTTGACAGTAGGTAAAGGAGACATGCTAAATTGTACTGTACAGAAACTTTTATTAGCACCAAAGTTCGAAGAAAATGACTAATGCCATGAGATTGTCAAAACTCATGGTACCATTAACGATAAGGTGTGCAATGTCATAATTGATAGTGGTAGTAGCAAAAATATAGTTTCAAAGGCATTGGTTGATGTAATGGGACTTCAAACAAAGAAACATCCAACACCAAACAAGATAGGGTGGATAAAGAAAAGGGCAGAAATGAGAGTCAATGAGATTTGTCATGTTTCTTTCTCTACTGGGAAAATTTATAGTGTGTGATGTGGTGGATATAGATACTCACCATCTTTTGTTAGGTAAACCTTGGCGGTTTAATGTTGATGTGTATGAATCTTGGTGGAATAGCAAGATTTTTTTTTAGTGCCATTAACAAACAAGAAGAAGAATTCTAAACCAGCGGAAAAGAATTTTCTGACCATTGTCAAAGGTCATCTGGAGGACGATTGCGATGGTTGTAAGAAGTTGAAGAAAAAGAAAGAATTCGAAATGAAGACTTTGCATGTGTTTGTGATTAATGTTTCTATTATTAGAAAACAAGTGATTTTCTAATTCGAGATGAATATCTATTTAGGGCTAACCAATTGTGTGTCCTTACATTTCTTTGATAGAATAGATTATTTGTGACTTACATAGAGGTGGGTTGATGGTCATGTTGGTCGAGATAACACCTAGGCACTTGTTAAGGAGCGATATTATTGGCCAAAATTGAACAGAAATATGCATAAGATTATACAGAGGTGTTGCATTTGCCAAAAGAGCAAGGAATAATCGCAGAACGTTGAATTATACACACCATTATTTGTTCTAGAGAATATTTGGTTAGACTTTAGATTTTGTGTTAGGATTGCAGTGTACAAGGACTGTTTGATATTCTGTACTTGTGGTCGTTGACAGATTTTTCAAGACTACGCATTTTATTTCTTGTAAGAAGACTGAAGGTGCTTCTACTATGGTGCATTTGTTCGTTCGAGAAGTGATGTGTTTACATAATGTTCCAAAGACTATTAATTCTAACAGGAATGGGAAGTTCACTAGTAAGTTTTGGCATCATCTGTAGGATAAATTTGACATGCAGTTGTAGTTTAGTAGTGCCTTCCTTCTTCAAACAAATGGACAAACAAAGGTAGTCAAACGAACTTTGGAAAATATGTTGCGTTATGTTTGTGTTGATAAGTAATGGAACTGGGAAACTATATTGCCACATGTTGAGTTTGTTTACGACAATATGGTGAATCAATCTATTGGCAAAGCACCTTTTGACATTGTCTATACTTATTCCCCACACCATGTCTTTAATCTGGTTGTATTGCCAATAGTAGCAGGAGGAAGCAAAGCAGTGGGTAATGTGGTAAACAGGGTAAGTAAAAGCTCACTTAGAAGTCACTAATGCTAAGTATAAGGCTGATGCAAACAAGCATTGATGTCGGAAAGTCTTTTCAAGAGGGAGATTTGGTGATGACATATCTGCGGCATAACCATCTTCTTGGGATTCACACTAAATTGGGGAAGTAGAAATATGTTCCATTTCATGTGGCAAGGAAGATTAACGATAAAGCTTATGTGCTGCAGTTGCTGGACAATTAGAGTATTTCTCACACTTTCAACATGGTTGATCTATTCGAGTAGCATTCGAATGACTAGGAGTTGCATTAGAATAACTCAAGGGCGACTTCTTTTCTAAGGGAGGGGGACTAATGCAGGATGGCTATGTAGGATGAGCAGGATACATTCTTAGAGTTATAAATTGAGATATAAGTATCCATTTTAGGCGTATAATACACCGTTTTGAAGTTTGTGACGAGACAAATCAAATCTAAAATGTTTTACATCATGATCGAGCCAGAAATTCTATTTCTTTTGCAATCATCTTTTAATTTAAGATATTTCTGATTTTTCCTATTGCTTTTAAGATTATTTTTTCCCCTAAATATTGAATTTAGAGATCGTTTGTTTTGTTTTCCTTACCAATTAGAAGAATTTTATTATATAATAAATATTTCAAGTTTGTATATTTTGGTAAATACATGACATTTAGGGTTATTATAAAAGACCAAAAACCATAATTTTGTTATTCAGAACTTTGTTTTTCTCTATCTTTTCAATCTTAGCGTTCCTGTTTCGTCAGAAAAATTGTTCACGTCTCACAGACCAAGATCTTATTCGATATTTCAAAGGAATAACCGAGCAGACGAACAAGATTTCGGTGATGAGTCCTCCTGATTACTTTCATCCAGGTATGAAACTCTGTTTCCCCTTCAATTAACATCTTTTGTTATCCCTTGACATCCAACAATTTGTGATTGGTCATAGTTCGTTTATAAACTGTCCCAGATGATGCTCTGCCAATTTCTTCCTTAAAACACTACAACAAATATCATCTATTGTATAGCATTTCATCGCAGCCTTTTTTTTTTCTAATGTTACATTTAATAATATTTGTATACTAGCATATTCATAAGTGATACGTATATTATTTAATAGGATCGCATTTTCTAAATGCTAAATAAACAATTTTAATTTAGTGGCAATATAAAAAAGCTGCCAAAAGAGGGGAAAAATGAAAAAAAAAAAAAAGCGGGGAAAAATTTGTCAACCGCCAAATGAAAAAAATTAAAACCTTCAAAAATAATTTAGTCATCTTTTCCCTATAATCTCTAATTTCCTGTGTGAAGTCTAAGATCATCAAAACTCTCAATCTTTTTCTCTCCTTTGAGTCCTCGCTATTAGATTTTGAAACCCAAAATCCTTATCTCCTGTAATTTCTTTGGAAATTATTTAACCCATGTAGGCCCCCTTAACATGCTGAGCAATTGCATCCCCAAATGTCGTGAGTTTGAAAGAAGAAATTGATGTGTCTTAATTTCTCCAAATATGGCTTAAATGTGATGGAGGTAATTTATGGTTTTGGTTTTATGTTGGTTAATTTTTGTTATTTATACTGAGGAAGATGTGAAGTTGCTTAGAGAAAATGGTATGATTTTGAACAGATTAAAGAGTGATGAAGAGGCTGCATACTTTTGGAATGAGATAAGTAAGTCCATTAGGTTGACAATAGTTCCGTTCCAAGAGAAAGTGATTGAAAATATTAACATTTATTATGACAGTTGATGCTATGTTAAAGTTGAGAAATTTATGAAGTATCGATTTTAACTTTGTTGGATGATGTTTTGCTCCTATTCTTGATGACATTACAAGCGCTTTTGTGCAACTTAGGACTTGTTAACATTTCAATTTACGATTTGTTAATTTATCCCTTTCTCCTGAGGCAATTATATGGCGTGCAATTAGATCGTTAATTTTTGATAGTCTAAACAAGGTGCTCTTATTTGTTTTCAATTTATCATTTATCTGTTAAAATCATAAAACGTTTCAGTGCCATGAAATTAACTTTCTATGTTGAATTATTGTGAAGCTTGTTACTTTAAATAATTATTGAAAACTATTTTTTTTTTCTGTTTAACCAAAATACGTCTGTGACATATTGTTTAGATTTAGGCATAATGGTAGAAAATTTCATGTAATTTCTCCATTATGAGTTGAGAGAAGGGTGTATGAAAGTCAATTAATTGGCTTTCCATTTGCTGGCTGGAGGACGAGGCAAGCCTTCAAGAAACGAATTCAAGTTGGTAGTATGACTACCTGGCTTCCTAGCTCAAGTGAGTGCCACTTTGTGATAAGGCAAGAGTTAAGTTGCACAATAAATGCTGGGCTGGTCACTTCAAAGAAATAGGATGCGAAATCCACTACAATTAGCTAACTTTTTTATTTGTTTTTGAGATTTATTATATTTTATGCTCGACAAAAGTACATTTGGTTGATTTTTGTATTGTTTTGATATCCAAATAGTTCCTCTGAGTTGAAGAAGACCCAAATAACTTTCACCTCTGGCTTGCATGGCCAATTGCATAATTACTTGCTCCAGCCTCCCGACTAATAGATTTGTTAGTTTCTATTGTAGAATTTGCAATGTCATTTGTTTTGTTCATTTATGAAGTCTGATCTATTAGTTTTTTGTTTATTTGGTGCTTATTAGTTGGTTTTGTTGGATGTTATTATGAATTTGCCAAGTTATGTAGCTTCAAATCTATTTTCTATTTCATCTTAATAACCTGTGAGTTTAGTTAGTTAACATAAATTTTGTTTAATTTGAAAAGCAAAATGTTTATTCGCAATAGTATTAGTCTTGATAATCCTTTTTCTTCTTGTTTACTCTAAATGACAAATAATAAGTGTTGGATCCTTTCTATGGTGTCTTTCCTCAAATCTGCAATCTTTTTCATAGCTTGTGCTTTTCATGTGGCTGAGTTTTTTTCCCATTTTAGATTTTATCCGGTAGTTCACAACTTTGAATTGCCAATTTCTAGACTTCATTTTTTTTTTGTAATTTAATCCACCGTGAAGGTGGATTAAATTTAGGCAACTTCAGTTTATCCTTTAGTTGCATATTTGAATTTTCACCACTCAAAACTATGATGGTTCATATAAGTTTGAAAGAAAGTTTATGAGACCAATATTTACAATTATCTATGCATTATGATGAAAATTCTTAAATTAAAAAAAAAATCATGATAGCTTTATTTTACTGAACACTATACCCACACAGATTTAATCAATTCGTTATTTTTCTTTCAATTTACATTGCAGGTTATGATGAGTAATACTACTTGTAAAGGAGGTTTGGGCGCAATTTGAAGATGAAGCAATATTTTTGATTTAAAGATTGCCTTCTCGAAAGATGGCACTCTTGGTTTATAGTTGAGTATGATTTTACTTGCAATTGATATTTAATCTTCAAATTATGAAATTCATACACTAGTACATTGATACACTATTGATATAATATATTGTGTGTTTTTGTTCATTTGGATTATAAGTTTTTATATGAGGAAATTTACCTAAAAATAATATTGCATTTCTCTAGAATTTGATCGAAGCTATTTAGTAATTAACTTATAATTATCATATAATTTGTAGCATCTTCAAAATGCTACGAATCATTCAAACTCGTAGCTTTTTTATTCTGCTGTGATAGACAATTTGGTGGCATTTGCAAAACGGTATAGGACTTTAATGTGTAGCGTTTTTCCTTTGCTAGAACAGACAATTTGGTAGCATTTGTAAAACGCTTTAGGGCTTTAATGTGTAGCATTTTTCCTTTGCTAGAACAGACAATTTGGTAGCATTTTTCCAGTGCTGCATAATGTAAAACGATGGCTTTCCAAAACTGCTATTAAAGGGAAATATTTGAGTAACATGGGCTTTATCATGGCACTTACAAAAATGCTACCATTTACTTGTAGTAGCACTTTTCACATGCCACTACATTGCAGATCTGTTGTAGTGAAACCACCTGTCATTTTCTCAAGTTCTGCATCATTAAATAGAAAAGGAGCAATATCCTCACAATATCTGGCGTTGACATTACCTCGAATTGTTATTTATGACCAGCCACGGTATTTGCAGAGCAAAATTCCAAAAGTTGCCGAAATGAGAACGCTAAGAGCATCAGATGAACAAGAAATGCTGATGATGTCTATTCCCCCCCCCCCCCCCCCCTTCCCCTTCTCGCGCTTATTGCCTTCTATAGAAAGTTTCGTGTCGGCTTCCGCAAGTCAAAAACTAAAGATTTGTTTTTTCCCTTTCTCCTTTGCCTTTATAAATACTTCATTTTGTCTATTTCCTTTGATCATTTTCTTCATAATACATTAGGAGTCTTCATTGTAACACTTAAGATAATCAATATCATGAAATTATAATATTTATCAATAATCTTAAGATCCACAAAGCTCTTAAAATTTTTACTTCAAATGTGTAACAAATAAGCCAGGATATTACTGAAGCCTTAAATCTAATAGACATTTATTATGCTACAGATATCTGCAGCTGAAAACACTGGTTGGTCTATATGCTCCATCTTCATTTGGTCAGAATGATAAGATTTTCTTAACTAAATCATTCAATGAATTGTAGCAAGAATCACCTTCTTTCAGAGACAGCTCCACCTTCTCTTTCAAATGTATTGCCTTTTTCCTCATCTCTTTGCCTTCTGTATCCACCATGAGTCTTTTTATAGCTTTCTTAATCGTCCCTCCCTCGAAATCCTCCAATTCCAGGCCTACATTCCAAACATCACACACGTATCTCATGTTTATGTTTTGATCCCCGAAAAATGGCTTGCATAGCATTGGAACGCCTTCGCAAATGCTTTCGAGAGTAGAATTCCAACCACAATGGCTCCAAAACCCACCCACAGCATCGTTTGCTAGCACTTCCTTTTGCGGTGCCCATTCCACAATGCAACCCCTTTCTCCAACGCTATCTTGAAAATTAATTGGTAATAGTTCCAAGCAATTCGAGCCACAAACCAAACCAGGCCTAACCACCCACAAGAAAGGTTGCTCACAGTTGGCCAGCCCCCAAGCTGTTTCAAGCAGCTCTTTCTCATCGATGCTAGCTATGCTGCCAAAACTTACATAAATGACAGACTTTGGAGCTTGCTTGTTTAGCCAAGAAATGCAATTAGTATCTTCCTTTAGTAATGAACTAGAAATGGTTGGCAATAATTTGTGAAAAGGACCTATGGTGAAAGCTGAAGCTGAGAATAGTTCTTGAACTTTTGTTATTGCTTCTTGTTCAAGAAAATCAACTGTGTTAACAATGAGAGCCGAACACTTTTTCACTGAATCTGCTACAGCAGCTCCTAACTCTAACATACCATCGGTTGTAATTTTTTTCATTGAAGCAGCTAGCTCCTTAAGCATGAGGGAGGGGAGATCGCTCACTCGGTCTAGTGACATAGACTCTGTTGTGCAATTGGTATATCAGCAATAACAATATAAGCTAATTTAGTAGGTCATTATCAGAGAGTTTTGAGGACAAGCCTGATTGGCCTAGTTGCCTCTGTTTCAATTAAACTCATTTCGCAAATTTAAGGACAAAAACATTTAAGTACATGTATCTAGATTTCATTATCAAGTTGGCCGTTAATACGAAATATTCAAACTTTACCTAGGAAGGAGATGTAACCTTGCTCATGAAGACGAGGAAAGACAGCGAAGGCCAGCATTGTGGCAGCAGGGCTAGTACGAACACAGATTCCCGGAAGCTTTAAATGATCAGCAACACTTTGAGAAAAGCACATAGTGCTGTCATAAACGATACACGAGATCCGATCATGTGGATCCTCTGCTTTCAACATTTCTTTAATGCATTCAGTCAACGGTCCTTCACAATTCTTGTTTAGAGCCGAAACGATGCCAAAAAGATCCCCAGCTGAGACTTCTCTTTTAGGTAAGTTATCTGATATGGGTATGAATGTGAATTCAGGATGATTCGATGAGTTGGGAAAGTTGAATTGTGGGTGAATGATGGTGATTGAAAAGCCTTTCGCGTAAAGGATGGTAGCTAGCTGAAGCATAGGATTTATGTGGCCTTGAAATGGAATCAACACAAACACCAAGCGGCTGACCTTTTGTTGTTCTTGTTTCTCCATTTTGTTTCTGTTGATGCGGCTGAAAAATAAATACAAGGACTTAAATGGCTAATGGGATTCAGTGACATGAAAAATACACAGGACTACAGGAGAAGGTTGCGTTTTTGAATTTTTTAACAATTTGCCAATTAGCTTTCAGAGATAATATTGCACAAGTTAATTTGACTTTATAGCACGGCGGCTGCAGATAAAGTGAGCTAATATTCAAAATTACAAATTTCTAATTAGTTATGAGCCATTGATCAAGACATCCGTTTCATGTAGAAGCAAAGAATTTCCTGTGTTACTCTATTTATCCTTCTCTAAGTCAAACCATTAGAAAAGTCTTACTGCATTTATCCTTCTCTATGTCAAATCATTAGAAAAGTCATTCCTTCGCAAAAAGAAAAGTTGATATAACACAACCTAAAATCTCCTAAATTGAGTCCTATCTCTTAAGAGGTTTCATTAGCCACTAATTCTAAAAGGCTCCTTTGTTTTCGCTTTTTCACAGTTTAGCTGCCATAAAACTTTCCCAAAACTGTTTAATGAAAAATAAACTCTGAAAATAATAATAAATAACTTTTATTTAATATACCAAACACCCATCAATTTTTCCTTAATACCTAGAGCTTCCATTCTACTTTCTACAGCACCACAATATCCTTCTAGCTCAGTCACATTCACTCTCTTGTTTAAGCAACTTAGGTCCATAAAAATTAGCATTCTCTCCTCTTCAAGAACTCAGTTGTGGCTTCTTTCACATAGGAACCATCACTAATAGCTACTAGAGATTGAAAAACTAATAATTTTTGCACCCATTTTCCAAATCTACTAGGTATATGTGGCAGCAGCAAAATATTGTTGCAGACCACTTATTCATCTTTAAATGATTTAAAATTTGTTCAATGAGTCAATGGCATCCAAATAAAATTTGCCAAAAGGAGCTAAAAGTTTGATTTGTACTACAAATACTCATTTTAAAAAGCAGTCAATCAACATGGTAGCCCCACCACTGAGCCCATAAATTAAAGCGTCACTGTTCTCTTTATCATAGTGGAGTTGTATTGTGATGCATGAATATTCTGAATTTCTGTCCTCTTTTAGAAAAAAAGGCAATAAACTGAGAGCCAGTTGACTAATCACAGTTGGCTAATACGTGCCTGATTGATCTTTCTAAAGTACCATTACATGTTATGAAGTGGAGCACTAGGTAGTACAACTTCCAAGTGTCAAGTACTATCTATGATCACTTGCATGAAAAAATATCCCACATTCTCCTATAACTGTACTATTATTATTTGTCTTCCTTTGTGATCCTTTCCATCTTTGCTTGCTGTGGCAAAAGACATAGAAAGAAAAGATGATGATGGGTCATATAACATTTTTCTGGGGCACAATTACTGAAATTATATTCCACGAAAAAGCTTCAGTTGATTCTCTTTGACAGTGGACTGGACCTCACATGTGAAATTGATCAAGTCTGGCATAAACAACGTTGCTTCAGGGATTTTACGGACTCTCATGTATGCCTTCAGGTTTGGACTGGCCTATTTGGCGATGCTTCCCGTCATGTCGTTTAATATTTGTGTGTTGCTTGCTGCAGTTGCTGGATTTTCAGTTGGTTTTTTTATTTTTGGGAGTCAGGATTTTCGGAATAATTTTAAGATTGAACCTTACCAGGATTTATCAGATCTTCCTCCTCCGAATTGCTAAATACATATCAAGTTTCTGGTGTGTATGCAGTGGTTAAATTTTGAACCACAGTGAAGTGGTCCTTGTGTCTAATGTTGACTATTGTAACACAAGTTCCTATGTTTGTAAGGAATTTATTTGTTATGTTCGATCGAATACTCTCTCTCCTCTGTAAATGAACAAAAGATATCTAGCTATAGGTGTCTGGACAACATTTAATTGAAGGTAAAATCTTTGCTAATTAGACATTACAAATTGCATTTCTTGTACCAATCATAACATGTACCAATCAAATTGCTGTCGAATTTGACACATATGGTTGGTGGCATTCATATAAAGAGCTTCGGACATTACCATCCTAGATTTCACATGAGCATAAAAATATTAATCTAAATGGGTGTATATTATATTATATAAGCTCATAAATTTTCTTTTCCTAATTAATTATAATCGATTTAGCAGCTATGAAGAAGCTGGGATGGGAATTATAGCCGTTTCAATGGGCCACCTAATAGTTCATAGTTTAAAAAGTAGGCCGAAATGACAACCCATCAATAGGAAGTTTGGGCCTGAACGGACGGAAAGCCCATTTGTGCTTCAGGCTTGAAATGTTTATATATATATAAAAAAAGGAAATATCAATCTGAAATAATTTTATGGGCATTTTTCAGTTTGGTTCAGAAAATTTTGAATCAACCATGACTGAAAATTGAAACAAAGTAAACTAAATTGATCGGTTTGGTTTTTCGATTTTTTTTATTAGTTTGCTTGAGCTTTTGTCCCTTTTTTTAGAACCCGAACCAAACCAAACTCAAAACGATCAATTTTTAAAATTTTTTATGCTGTTGCATAACATGACTTTGTATACACACACATACATATTAACAATAATTTATTTTAAGATAAAGTCTTTTAAAAAATTCATGAAGTTTCATTTTCATAGTCAACTTCAGGAAAGAGGCTCCTAATTTTTATATTTTAAAAAATTCTCATTTTCAATTTTTTAAAAATGAAAAAAATTCTGCATCATTAATGTACAATTCTAGTCCAATTTTTCTCTCAATAATTATTTGACCATCAAATAATTTTTCATTGAAAAAAAAAGACTATCTTTTTTGAAAAAATAGACAGCCAAATCCCAACTATTTAAAAAAGGGAGAATTTTTGAATATGTTGAAAACAGATATTGAGACTATTTTTCTTTAGTGAATTCTATATATTTAAATAAAAACATTAATGTGCTACAATATCTACGCATCTATTTTTATTTAAAATTCCAATTATCATTGTGCAGTACAACAAATTACAATTAACATTGTATGATCAATCTCTTACTAATCGTTGAAACAGTCTCTAATAGAATAAATACGAACACAACTAACTGTCATCTACTATAATATAAAGATTTGAATCCTCTCCTGGTCATTTCCTTTTCTAGTTCTCCTAGGATTTCAAGAATTCATTGACACGTGCTGTTAATGAAATTAAATTGCTGAGATTAAATTTTACATTGTAATCTTATTTTTTAACTTATGGTAACTCGAAAAAATTTCTTTAATTATTGCGATTTTCTTTACCTTCACAAAATTAGAATTTTAATCGATCTCCTTAGTGACATTTAAATGCTCACCAGATAGATTGAAAAGATTGTAGAACACCAAGAGCAATACAAAGCCATGTTTGAGAAGTTGGTATGTTAGAGATTGCCCTCAACATGCCCAACGAAATGGTTAGACAAAATTGACCGTGGAAATTGAGAAGACCAAAATTTTTAAGTTAATTAAAATTTTCCCCACTACATCACAGTCTGGGTGCACCATTGCCTTGAGCTCTCGCAAGCTCCACTAAACACTCGATATAATAAGCTCCCGAGAATAGCCTTATACTGTTGTTACCTCTGTAATGATCAAGTTATCAAGGACCTACGTAAAATAAAATACAATTGCCGAGAACTTAAGTCAAATCTTTTTGGAAACCTTCTAGTCTAGGTTTTTTTCTACAAAAAGTAAGGACTAAAGTGATAAAAATGCATAATTTAAGAAAAATATGTCTTGTATATGTTTAGGGTGGTGATATTTTCACCCTATAATTTTATAAATTTCCACCCCACTTTCAGAAAATTAGTGCAATAACTTCACATTATTTTTAAAAAATTCAAATAAAGTAGAAGTTTGGAGAATTAATTAATTAATTGAATCCATCTTAATTTATTTTATCAGTGCTTTTTTTATTGTATTTGAAAACTAAGGTTTCTTTAATATAAGTGTAATTTAACTATTTTACTCTCATAAGATGAAAAGTACCAAAATACCCAAATATTTACTTAACTTTGATAATTTTTCTCCATACAAAATATAATTTTTTTCTTAATGGTGTATAAATACTACTTTATTAATATAATTATTGCTATTCAATTAAACTAATAAAATGTATTTATGACATGTGGGGTATTAATAGTTATTGAATTTTATTTCTAAAAAAAAGTAGATTATAAAACGTACAACTAAATACTTAATCTATTGGATACAACAACACATTTTTTTGAGCAATTTTATTATTTTGTATTATAAGGATAAAATAATTAAATTAAATAGATCTTAAAGCAACCTCAAATGAAAAAAAATTGTTAAAAGACCTAAGAAAAGAAGAAAAAGATTATGAAAAGGAAATAATTAATTAATTGTTCATAGTTTTTATTCACTTGTAATATTTTAGATAACTTTAAATTATTTTAATTAATTTTATGGTTGATTTCCAACCTCAAAGGACTTGGAAACTTAACAAGACTAGCTGACTAATTACATACATTTGTGTTCAAAATCAATCAACTTTGTCAAAAGTCTTCTAAAACCCCAATTCAAAGCTGCTTCTATAATCAATATATGAAAGGCCAGTTTTTTTATATTTTGTGTAAAATCAAGCTAATTTTATCAAAAGTCTTCTGAAAACCCGATTCAAAGCTGCTTCAAGAACCAATATATAAAAGACCAGTTATATATATTTTCTGTCAAAATTAAGCTAATATTAAACGACCTTTAGTTGCTTGTTGCTATTAAATTCTACTAAATTATCTTATCTCTCATCTAAGAGGTTTTGACATGGACCCCGTCAGCACACAGTTTCTAGATTTCATTTGTGCTATAATATATTTTCAGCTCCAATTGTTTATTTTATTTTCAACACTGTATGAAGTTTAATTCATAGAATCAGACCAGTGCATAAAAGTTAGTCGTTGAGATTAACCAAGTTTGATCACCCTTTCGTAAGCGCAAAAAAATCAGTGCATTCTGAGGTGATGCGCCTTTCCCACACCGTATGAAGTTTAAGTCTAGATCAGACAGAGCTTAATTGTTATGGCTCCCTTTCTTTAAGGTAGCAAAGAGTTTCACCATTATGTTGCTCCCAACTTTTTTAATTCAAGCCCTTTTGAAAATGAACTTAGTCACATCTATTGTGCAGGCCAGAGACTTTGACGGACATGTCGCGGACTGTGGGTGGAATAATCTAGACTTAGATGAATGGAATCAGTCCTTAGATTTTACTTTCTTTGAGTCAAAGGTTTAAGTATGGTTTTTCCCTTGCCATTTCATTTTGTTGCACCTTAAATCAGGGTATCTCGATCAAGCAATCAAATCATATTTAACAAGATATAACAAGAAAAGAGAGATAAGATGTGAACAAGAAAACAGTTATTCGCGAATGCAAATCTAGCTATCCATACATAACTTGCCTAGATGGTACTGAGAAAAGAAGTAGGATTCTGAGGAATTGGGATTTCTACAGTTCCTTCCAGCATAAGTAAAACCTTCTTCATTGCCCGGCGGAGCGATGGCTCATCAAGAATGCACCGGAGTCCAACTTTGATCATCCTCTGCAATTGTTTTTGGTCAACTTCTTCGTCTTCTACCAGTTGGCTAAGGTTACCATTTTCGAAACACTGGCAAATCCATTCTTGAAGAATAGCTCGATCCTCCAGAAGATTCTGATCTAAGCATCTTCGAAGACAGACGATCTCCAGCAACACAACTCCAAAGCTGTAAACATCTGCTTTCACTGTAATGGGCAGATTCCTGTGCCATTCTGCTGCAACATACGCCCTTGTTCCTCTGATTCCTGTAAAAGTTCTAGTCTGGTCTGGCTTCATCAACTTTGCCAATCCAAAGTCTGAAATTTTAGCACACCTTTTTTCGTCCATGAGTATGTTTTGAGGCTTTATGTCACCATGGATGATCTGAGCCTCGCATTCGTCATGTAGATACCGGATTCCTCTAGCTATATCGCGAGCAATTCCCATTCTTTCAACCCAATTAGGTTGTTTTTCGGGAGTGAAGAGTACATCAACAAGAGAACCATTGCTCATGTAATCGTAGACCAAGATCTTATTTGATACATCAAAGGAATAGCTAAGCAGACGAACTAGATTCCGGTGATGAGTTCTCCCGATTACATTCATCTCAGTCTTAAACTCTCTTTCCCCTTCAGCTAACATCTTTTGTAATCACTTAGCCACGAATTTGCCATTGATGGTAGTCCCTTTATAAAAGAGCAATATCCTCACAATAACTGGCACTGCCACCGCCTGGAATTATTCTGTACGACTGGACACGGCATCTGTAGATGAAAATTCCAAAAGTCGCCAAAATAAGAATGATAACGGTAACAAATAAACAAGAGACGATAGCGATGTCTTCCCGTTGTGCTTTTTTGCCTCCTCTAGATAAAGGTTTTTCAGAACTAGATGAATTAGTAGCATCCACTTTGATGAAAGCAATGGCTGAATCACTCAGTTTCCTTCTTCCAAATCTCAAAGGAAGTGTTTGCATTTTGCATTACTCATCTTTGTACAGCCCAGCTTCACAATTACAATCCTTCAGACATGCTTCTTGAATGTTTTGTTCGGTTGTGCCTGACAGAAGAAGTTGTTGCTGGGTATAATTTGGTTAAAGAAAGAAGTACGTTAAAACTTTTTTTTTTAATCTTTAACATGTCAGTTTACCTTTTTATTTATTGAATCTTACTTTTATTCTTTTTAAAAATTACATTTGGTAGTTATTGAATAAGAATGTAAAATTAATTAAATCTTAATAGTATATTACTATACATGAATGTGTGGAAGAAGATTATGAAGAGTTGAGCACTCAACTCATGTGGGATGTAGATCTTGTGCTGAGCTGACTTTTTTTCTAACCTTTTAAAAAGATAAGAATATAAAGCTAATTAAATCCTTATCATATATTATATTGCTATACAAGCATGTGTGACAAAGGATTATGAAAAATTAATTAAGCATAGATCAGCTCAGCAGCGCTAGATCTAAATTCTTGCGTTTATTGTATAAGATTTCTTATTCCCATAAAAATGGTATTCATAATAAAGACAATATTTTGAGAGACACGGCATACACTTATTGGACAATATTCCCATCCCATATAAATTTTTCAGTGAGATACATGCTAAGACAAAAGGTTTGAATGGTTAAAGAAATCAGTTGCATTACTGCAAGTTCTAGCTTTAAACAAGTGATTAGATATTGTACAAGGAAAAATGAGAAACAAAAGCCTGAGATTTGAGCGAATTACAATAGAGAAAATCAAGTCCATAACAGTTCCTAAACTTTTTTATTTACATTTAATTTCTCTTATTGAAGGGTGAGACTGATTCTTGACTATTGTGCCCCCGCAAGATGGCGTTTCCATCGAAAACACCAATCTTGGATCGAAGGTGAGCAAAACGAGGCTTGGCAAGTGGTTGAGTAAGCACATCCGCAAGTTAATTAGGAGTAAAGACATGAGCTACTTGAAGTGAACCATTAGAGACTTTTTCCCGTACAAAATGAAAATCCAGAGCAAGATGTTTCATTCTTGAGTGAAAAAACTGGATTGACTCACAAGTACGTAGCACTAATGTTATCACAAAAAAGAAGAGGCGGCTTAGGGAAAGAGACATGTAACTCTTGAAGAAGATTGGTCAACCAAGTAATTTCAGCAGCAGCTGAAGCAACTAAGTGATATTTAGCCTCTGTTGAGGAGCGACCTATTGTCCGCTGCTTCTTAGAACACCAAGACAAAAGGGTTGCCACCATGAAAAATAACAAAGGCCGATATAGAGGTACAATCATCACGATTTCCAGCCCAATCAGCATCTGAGAAGGCTGTCAAAGACAGCGGCTGTGAGCGAGATATAAAGAGACCATACGTGAGAGTGTGCTTCAAGTATCGAAGTAAACATTTTTGCCGCTGTCCAATGTGTTTGACTGGGAGAATGCATATATTGCACCAATTTGTTTATTGCATAGGCAACATCCGGTCGTGTAGGAGAGAGGCATTGCATGCCGCCAATAAGACTACGGTACTGAGAAGCCTTAACTTTTGGCGAGCTATCATTGAGCATGAGGCATGTGGTACAACTGAGAGGAGTCACAGTCTTTGATACCCTCCATTTTGAATTTGGCTAAAAGATCACAAATATATTTCTGTTGAGAGAGAAATATCCCGTGAGGTGTAGGAATCACCTCCACACCAAGGAAATAATGAAGACGGCCAAGGTCCTTAATGGAAAATCGCTTGGAGAGAGAGTCAATAACTTGACGAATGAAACTTGAAGAATTTCCTGTAATCAACAAGTCATCCACATAAACTAAAAAATAGATTAGTATAGACTATCAGAGTATACAAATAATGAAGAGTCAGAGCAAGAGTTCACAAGATTCCACTGGAGCGAAGCTCTTCAAGTTTGAGGAAAGCCTCATATTCAACAAGTTTGTCAAGTAGTTCATCGAAACTAATCACAGTATCTCGTGCCCGTACTGCAGCTGCAAGTTCTTTGAATTCAGTTTCCACAGCATGAAGAGTAAGGATGATCAGACATTGATTTGGAAATTAAAGCTAATTCATCATCAATATCACGGATAGTGGCAATATAGTCAGCGACAGGTTGGGAGCCTCTGTTCATGAGAGTAAGTTGCTCTGCCAATCCCATAGTTCTGGAGGATGAAGGATTGGCATAAAATTTGGCAAGGCGATTTCAGGATTCAGCAGATGTTTTGCATGAACAAACTACAGGTACAACTTTGTGGCTAAGTGAGCCGATGATGCCAAGAAGAAGAAGCTTGTCTTGTATCATCCAAAGGGTGAAATATGGGGTCGGGACTGTCTTTTCATCAACTATTGTCTCTGGAGGTATGCAAGGCTTAGTGCCATCAATGTAGCCGAGCAAGTCGTGTCCATAGAGAAGCGCATCAAATTGCGTCTTCCACGAATAGTAGTTTGTTGGGGTTAATTTTAGAGAGAGTTGGTTTGGCTGCGTTTATAGCAATGAGATTGTTGGATTCGTCTTGGTAAAGGTTTGGTTAAGGGTAGAGGTAGCTGAATTTTCATTGGCCATGGTGAAGGCTAATGCTGGAAGGAAAAAAAAATTAAAAAAAGAAACAGGTCAAGGCCAAGGTTCAATGACTCGTGTGAGCTTAAAAATGCTTTGATACCATATTAAGACAAAAGGTTTGAATGGTTAACGATATCAATTGTATTACTGCACGTTCTAGTTTTATACAAGTGATTAAATATTGTACAAGGTAAAATGAGAAAATAAACCTAAGATTTGGGAGAATTACAGTAGAGAAAATTAAGTCCATAATAGTCCATAACAGTTCCTAAACTTTAATATTTACATTTAATTTCTCTTGATTGATGGGTGAGATTGATTTTTGCCTATTAATACACAAAGACAGGCTTTTCCAAACTTCACTTTTTTCATTTCAATTTAAAAAAAAAAATAACACTCCTATCACCATCTAGGCATAAATAACTTTCGTATGAACTTCCAAGTTCCAACGTTGAGAGTTGAAAATCTAGGCATAAAAAAAAATTATAATAAAAAATTACTGACTGGTGTGGCAACTACTAACATGGCCCGCCATAACCCTTTTGTCGGATTCAAGGCAAATCATGTAATAGCCACTGTATTACTTGCTTCATGCTTATATCTAAAGTTCATAACAAAATTTAATCCATGAATATATATATATAACATATTCAAAATGTGCATGTTTTACATCTCAATATATCTTAAATACATATACATATAAACCTAAACGTGCTCAAAATATTAGTCATGTAGCAATATTTGTCATGGCCTAACTTCAACCGATCGAAAAATTGAACTGCACGAAATCATGAGGACAAGGGTGGATTTAAGTATAGGGGAATAAGGTGGTTGCCTAAGGGGCCCAAATTTTAGGAAGATCTCTTTTTGAGTATTTCATTAATAATTTTCTAATTAATAAAGATTTAAAATAAATTTATACATGGTAGTAAAGCCTATTAGACATCTCTCTAATTAATAATTATCCTATAATTAAGAATTATTTTTTTTATAAAAGAATCTATATTTGGTAATCTTATTGTTAAAGAGATATAATTAATAATATTTTCTAACCATTGATTTATTCATTATTAGTTTTTCCAAGAAAAAGAAATAATTTTTTTTACCTTTTTAGTTTCTAAAAAAGCTTAATTATTTAACATTAGAATCTTTGATTTTTAGTATTCCTTTTAATTTCTATTAAGAACCTTATGATCTAAAAAATCATAGATGCAAAATTTTTTTTCTCTCTTTTCTACAAAGAAAATTGTTCCATGCATTATTCATTCAAAAAAGCAAAAGATTAGTTTCTTCAAATACAAAATCCATCTCCATTATCTAATCATCAATTCATCATCTCAACTTTTTATATGCTACCATTCTAAATGTTATATTCGAAAATAGTATTGTTCTCATTTATTTGTTTGTTTATTTTTTTAAAAGCTCTAAACAAAGTAAATTTCAAGTTTTGTTTTCAAAATTTTTTAGGATCTTCTTGATTATTTTTTGAATTTAAGAACTAAAGATAAAATAAATTTATGCTTTTTTTTTAGTATTGAAGTTGCTGAATAAAAAGAGAGCTCATAAAACAAATTTGCCTAAGGTTCCAGATATTCTAAAGCCGACCTTGCATGAGGAAACATAGGAGAAATGGGATAATAAATAAGAAAATAGTGAACTTGTAGCCCAGTGAGTGAATATAATTTATATATAAAAATAAATTAATGCTTATACATAATCATATGACATAACTTTACATTGAATATAATACATAAGCAAACATGAAATCATATATACATAAATGACAAAACCGCACCAATTAGTCAGGAGAAATAACTATCATACTCACTAGGATCATCGTCGTGTGCGCAAAGCAAGGAAAAAACCTCTCTCACTTGGTAGAAATAACGTCATTGCACGGGTAGAGCAATCTAACTTTTAATACGCATGCAAAGAGCACCTAACAGGAAGGGTACGCATATGGTGACTGGCAGTCACATCTCAATCATATAATGTGTGTGCATATAATTACAACATGATACTAAATCATACTATCAAATATAAATGCTTACATAATTTTGGTCTCTCAAGAGAATCGATAATTGCTAGTGTACATATTTTTTAATCATATATACTTTTTCATTTTTGAACTCAGTTTTAAATTAGGTAACACAATCTGATCAGCCAATCTTCTTAGTCAGTTTTATGGTTAGGAAACTTGATGTATAACAAGTTGTGTAGAAATTTTAGAGTATATCAGAGTTCCACGTCGGCTATACAATAAGCAAATGATATTATTCCCTTTATTATTTGAAAAAACAACATGCAAGTAATAGCTGTATTAAATTTAACAACACATGTCACACATTTAATTGTTGGTTGTATTACCTATAATGTAGCATAGACTTTCTCGAGGTCGTGGGTGGCCTGAAATGATTTTCAACAATAATTTATTTGCCAATACACGTGTAAGTTTTAGACTCACTAGCATTTTTCGACAATTAATTAACAAAACAGGCCAGGATTATTTGTTCCATTCACAACACAAGCTAAATCAATTTGTAAATTGTTTTGGCAGTTTATAGTCCTATCTATTCAAGCAATAATACATGGTCAAGGTAAGTTCAAAAAACAGAAAATTAAAAATGAAACTAAGAAAATTCAAAAATGTCAAATCTTTGAATTTGAATGTTGTCCATGTGAGTGGTTGAAAACTTAAAGCTTATAATTACCCTGGGAACACGGCTGCCACATTAAATTTTAGTAGAAGCATGCAAGACCAGTTCAACATCTCTCAACTCTTTGACAAGATAAATCAGCTGAAACAAATATGAAAGTAGAATCTACGGCAAGAACTTTCAGGATTGCTCTAAAGCACTGGGGACAGAGATTTTATATATACATAGGGGATAGATTAAACACTAGACAGATGAATGGAATCAGTTGTTAGATTTTACTTTGTCATGTCAAAGGTTTAAGTATGATCCTTTTTCCTGCAATTTAATTTTATTGCAGCTAAAAGAAGAGTATGTCCTTTAATCATTTCGGGCAATCAATCTTACATAACAGGATATAACAAGAAAAGGGATATTGTAAACAAAAAAACCATTTTTCATGAATGTAACTCTAGCTATGCAAACATAACTTTGCCTAGATGGCACTAAGAAAAGAAGTAGGATTGGGAGGAATTGGGATTTCCACAGATCCTTCCAGCATAAGTAAAATTTTCTTCATCGATGGGCGGAGCGATGGCTCATCAAGAATGCACCAGAGTGCAACTTTGATAATCCTCTCCAATTGTCTTTGATCAACCTCTTCACCCTCTACTAGTTGGCTAAGGTTACCATCCTCGAAACACTGGTAAACCCATTCTTCGAGAATAACTTGATCCTCAGGAAGGTTCTGATCCAAGCATCTTCGAAGACAGATGATCTCCAGCAACACAACTCCAAAGCTGTAAATATCTGCTTTCACCGTAATGGGCAAATTGCGGTGCCATTCTGGTGCGACATACCCCCTTGTTCCTCTGATTCCTGTAAAAGTTTTAGTCTGATCTGGCTTCATCAACTTTGCCAATCCAAAGTCTGAAATTTTAGCACACCTATTCTCATCCATGAGTATGTTCTGCGGCTTTATGTCACAATGGATGATCTGAGTCAAGCATTCATCATGTAGGTATAGGATTCCTCTAGCAATATCACGAGCAATTCCCATTCTTTCAACCCAATTTGGTTGTTTTTCTGCGTTGAAGAGTATATCAGCAAGAGAACCATTGCTCATGTACTCGTAAACCAATATCTTTTTCGATACATCAAGGGAATAACCAAGTAGACGGACAAGATTCCGGTGATGAGTCCTCCCGATGACTTTTATCTCTGTTTGAAACTCTCTTTCCCCTTCATCTAACACCTTCTCTAATCTCTTTACAGCTACTAATTGGCCGTTGATCATTGCCCCTTTATAAACTGTACCAGATGATCCTCTACCGACTTCTTCCTTGAACCCATCTGTTATCTTCTCAAGTTCTGCATAACTAAATGACAAGGGAGCAATATCCTCACAGTATCTGGCACTGCCATTGCCTGGAATTCTGCTGTATGACCCGACACGGTATCTGTAAATGACAATGCCAAAAGTGATCGCCGAAATAAGTATAACAACAACAACAAATAGACAAATGATGACGATGTCTTTCCAGAGTTCTTTCTTTTTGCCTTCTACAGAGAATGGCGCTTGAGGAGATGATGAAGTGGCATCATCTACTTTTACGAAAGTAATGTCTGAATCACGCAGGTTCCTTTTACCAAATCTCAAAGGAAGCCTTTGCATTTTGCATTCCTCATCTTTATATAGTGCAGCTTCACAATTACAGTCCTCCAAACACGCTTGTTTGCACTTCTCTTTTGTTATTTCCGACAGAACATTGTACGAAACATCGTCCCAGTTAGTGTTCTCCAGTTCTCGAATAGCTTTGTTTCCGCAACTTTCTGCCGTGTAATTCCGTTCGCAGCCAGAAGTCCAATTGCCTTTGCTAATTGGAACAAATCCTGGAAGGCATATGCAATTTTGTGTCTGATCGTTCAGAACACAAAAGCTGTTAAACCCGCAAAGACCAATTGGGTCACATTTTTCATATGTCGATGACCAGACCTCTGACCACGTACTATTTTGCTGCTTCAAATTGTATGAATACAACCTGAATATCCCGTCCGAATCAATTTTCATCAAATACGTCATCCCTTCTGTCGGACTTTCTCCTTCTGTCAAATTTTTAATATTGAAGCCAGTTGAATTCAGCAAAAAAAGATGGCCATTTTTATCAAGATTTAGGCTCACATGATCACCTTTTCCATTTGTACCAGATGCCCAATAAGAATAGGGAGCTGTGTCTGGAGTATTTTTCGGATACTGTACCAGATGTCCATCATGTTGCATGTTAAGCCGGAATATCCCTGTCGAAGGGTCAGTTTCTGAAATCCCAGAAAACAACTCTGTCCCTGCTGAAAGACGTTGAGTTGGCAAAAGGGTATCAGTCGGATGGTCAAAAGTTTGCCAGATTACTTTCCCATCAGAATTGTGAAGCACAAAGTTGCCAGAATCAAGCATGGATGCAGAAGATGGAGACTGAGAATCATCGGCGATTATGGAATCTTGGCCTTGTTCTCCTGAACGCAGGACAATTCTCCCCTCAGAATTGAACACCAAGGTGGCGTCGCTGGAGACTGGCGGATTGTCTCTATTGGCAGTCCACACTACAGTTTTCTCTGGGATCCCGACTAGAAAAACTCCAACGTAATAGCTGCTGCCATTTCTTTGCTGATAAAATCCGAAGGCGTAGAGGCCGGACGGTGACCGCCATGATGAATTCCCGATCGGTGAAAGAGAAGAACCTAGGCTTATATTTGAGTGTTGTTTTTGAGCTGCGGTTGTAAAACATCCCGATGACAAAATAAAGAGTATGATTGAATGCATGAAATGAATATGAACTCTCTGCATCTTCCTTTTTTTTTTTCTTTGGATTTTTGTATGGAGACTGGGGACGAAATGGCATAATGAGGAGCTTGAGATTCATTTTAATAGAAATTTATAAACCGAAGTCAACCAAGTCAAGTCTCGTTCTTAAACTGCAACATTGAACAGTACTGTCCCAACGGCCAACGAGGCATGTGGGCTTCACTTTTAAGACTTTTTCCGTGGCAAGGACGTCAGAAGGAAAAAGCTTGGTGGAGAAAGTTCAACACACACACACACAAGTGTTAGGGTGTGTTAAGGACTATTGTAAAATCATGCGCTTGCCTCTTGCGGCCCCTCATATAATGTCAAGTGGTCGTATTTCGTAATACAAAGTTATTTGGGTTTTTCGGTTTGGGTCCAGTTATGAGATTTCTAATCGAGAACCAAACCGATTTGTTCAGTTCTTTTATCGATTTTCTGGAAATATAAAAATCGAACCGAGTTTGAGGAAAATCGAGACGGAAATTTTTTTTTTTTGATAACAGTTAATTTTTTATACATATAATTATTATTGATGTAATAATTGATAACACTAATAAATAAATAACACATCATCTATCATTATTATTTGATTGTTTGGTCTTCCTTTAACTTACGTACAGAGCATAGTATAGCTTCTGAAAATTCAATCCCAAGCTAATATCATTGAACTAGAAATAATATGGCCTACTTATGTCAATGTCAAAGAAGCTCATATAGGCTACAACTTAATTAGTCTAAGGAATTAAAGCTTTTAGTTGAAAAGTTATTTTAATTTCATGCACTGCCCCTCTCCACACGATTTCAAGATTTTCAACTCCCAATGTTTGTTTATACGAAAATTATATATATCTCGATGGAGATAGGAGTGTTTTTTTTTAATACTTTATCTGACATAGCTGAAACTTTCAAAAGCATGTCCTCTTGTAGTTTATTAAAGTTATTTTTTAAAGTATCCTAATTCACAGTTTTAAGATCTATTTTCAGTATGTTTAGTATTAATGTTGGACAATTATAACATAAAATTTAGAATATAAAATATTTAGTAAATATTAACTGTTATGACTTCGAAATTAAGTTGATTTGATCTATCATTTGTATAATAAAAAATATGTAATATCTTTACTATTTCTTTTAAAATTATTATTTAAAAATTTATTTATTATATATTATTAACTTTTATTATATAATTACATATTTTTTTCCCTAACTCTACGTACATTTATAACAGTGAAAAAATTTACTCCTACTAATAATATAAGAGAGAAATTTACTTCTACTTTACATTTTAAAAATTAAAGATACGGGCTGAATGACATTATGTCTTGTCAAAAAAGTGAGTGGTGGGCAACGCTCATCTACAAGAGTGGTGCCGTACTGCAAAGGAAAGAGAAAAAAGAAGAAGAAAAAAAGAAAGAAAGAGTGACAAACCGCATAAGGAAAAAATAAAATAATAGAGCGTACAGTAGCTAAAATTTGGCTGTAAAAAGGGTGGCTCCCCTCATTTGTAACCCATCCATTTTTCAGTTCTTCTTATTCATTTAGGGAGTTTTTGAGTGATTAATGATTTGAGAGTTTTGGTGTATTGAAATTTTACGTAGTGAGATAAAATACTATAATACTTATAACTCATTTTCACTAATAAAATATTTTCCTTTTGTCTTTGCTCGTGGACATAGGTTAAAAGTCGAACCACTTAAATTCTGGTGTTTCTGTGTGATTCTGTTGTCTTATTATTTCTCAATTTCACTTTAGTTATATGTTTGCTTCACCAATAAATTTCCCAACATGTCTAGGGATTCGTAAAACAGGAAAATGACTTGAATATATATTATCACTTGTAGCTTTGCTCAATAAGCTTGTTTGTCTGTGTCAGTTTGAGATTTTAAAGAAAAAAAAAAAAGGAAACTCAAGGGATCCATTTTATCATTGTGCCAAATATGAGTACTTCGCTTGTGTGCATTGTGAGATCAATGAGGAGGAGTACAATGACAAAGGAAAACTGGAGCATTTTAGTCACAAGCATCTCTTGTTTGTCATGAAATCCATATTGCTGATGATATAGTTTGTTATGGTTGCCAAAATTATATTCAAGGCACAACATATGGTTGTGATCCCTGCCTATTTTATCTCCACGAATCCTGTGCTGAGTTGCCTAGATAGGTTTATCATCCATTGCACGAAAAATATATGACAACATACGGCTTCACTTATGGGTTTGGCAATGCAGAGTTGAGTTCTTTGCTAAATCCATCAATCATTGCCTACCCTGACAGGCGAAATACCAAAAAGATAAAAAAAAGAATCGCACATTTTAGTCATGAGCATCATTTATTTGTCTTGGAGGTAACCAATGTGAGTTGCAAGTTATGCTTCAAAATTATAAACGGTCAAAGAGGTGGTTGTAATACAAGTCATGTAGTGAGCTGCTGCAAGACATCCGATATGGCCATTTCATCCACGCCATTCTTTGAAACTCTTGGTTGCTGATAAGGAACTCAGAGGTTGGTGTGATGCATGTTGCTTCGATACTAAAGGTTTAAAATATCGATGTGACAAGTGTGATTTTACCTTACATCCTGAATGTATTACTTTGAAGTGTGATTTTGACTTACATGCTGAATGTGTTTCTTTGAAGGCAAACATAGAGTACAAAGTTCATAAGTGTCTTCTTTCTCTAGTTGAGAATATGTCCATCAAATTTCATTGCAATGCATGTGGTCATACAATTCAGGGTACTTTCTGATAGAGAAAATCAATTTTTTAAAAATTTTTAAAAGTTTTTAGGATCGCTCTCATACAATATATAAGAGTTTGTAATTTAGAAATTGTACCTTAAAAATCCGATTTGGCTTTTTCCGCTGAAGTGATTTAGGCTCTCAGATCACGATCTGTCATCACCACTCCTGTTAGATCACGATCTGTCACCACTACTTCTGTAGATCACGATCCGCCACCAAATAATCTTCCAGGCTATGACTCAAGTTTGATTTGCACTTGACGTGTGGACGCTTTTATCACCACGAAAGCAACTAACACGAGAAGATTTTTCTCTCACTCTCAACAATAGAGAAAAAAATCTTTTTTTTTTATCTGTATAAAGTGGCTGCTCTCTTTATTTTGGGAGAAAATAAACCATTTTATATTTCTATCTAGTGGAAACCCTAGGCTCCATATTTATTTATTTTTAATTCTATTAAATCCCTTTTGATTTAAATTAAAAAATAATTAAAACAAAAGTCACCTTACTTATTCTTGTGTTTTAGGGGCCCACCTTGTAAAATAACCCAAAGCCCTTTACACTCAAGCATATTAATGGAGCCTCCCACTAAATAATATATTTGGGCTTTTGACTCAAATAGCTAGTTATCTTGCTTATAAATCTAGTAGTGGTGCAGTCAATTAAATGAGCTAACCCGGGGATCATTTGGGAACATACAATAGTGGCTATATTAATTAAGCCTATAATTAAACTAGCCCAATTATTTAATTACAAATCTACTCCACTAAAAGATTGGAACCGACCTCCATAATTGTATGCTCGAATAATAATTCGTCCCAAGCCACTTTGATTTTTTTACTGTATAATCCTTTGTACCACATCGTTAATTAAATCGATATCTCAACTGTCCAATCAATTTAATAACATCTTATTCCTTGATACTTACTGGTTTTCTCTAATGATCATTTTCAACATACTAAATATGTTGACACACTCTTGCCAGAGAATTCTATGATCAAGTGCCGAAAACCCATCGAGAGATGTGTTGTACAAATTCTATATTATTAATCTATAACTCCAATACTCATAAATGCTCCTACTAAGATACCGGGTAATCTTGACTACAAGTGTATGTCGTACCCATTGGTAACTGAAATGGAATAACAATTATAATCATGAAATTATAACTAACTCAATATTAAGATTACAGTAAAATCAATGCCTATGAGATTTAATAAGTCTGACAGTTATTTCAAGGTTAATTAAATCTCATATGTGATCCAGCTTAATGTAGTCAAACTATATCAGTAAATTCATACATGATTAAGACAAATCATTCAATGAATTTACTACAGCCTAAACATAAATAGAGTGGCCAACTCTATTTATCAACTGCGAACTAAATTTATTTAATCATAAGATAACTTGTATTTATGTCTTCTGTGAATCCATATGATGATCAAATAAATACATATAATATGATTAAGCGGACCTTTTTCAATATATACTTATGCAATTGAAAATATCTCAAATATTTTATTAATCAGAAAATAAATTAATATGCTTTAAAAGAGCATATAATCCCAATATTTTCTTTGTTTTAGTGTAAAGAACTCAATTTTTATGTGCAATGTGGCAGTGACCCACTACCAGCGAGTATTCTCTATGAAGAACATAAGCATCATCTCAGTTTGAGGACTAAAACACTTGCTGAAGCTAATTTTGATCGACTGTATTGTATGGCTTGCGGCAAAGAAATAAATCATGAACATCCCGTTTATAGTTGTGCTGACTGTGAGTAGTACACATACATTGTAAATAAAAAAAAATGATTAAATATAGTCTACTATAAATAAGTATATAGGGTTGTAATCTTAAGAATTAACAATAAACTTTCCTATTCATTAAATTAACCATCACTTAGTAAGATTATCTATCTAAATCTCTTAGTCGTAAAGTTACTTGGGCTAGAGCATTTTCTAGTCTGACCGTAAGATGCGTCAATGAATTAAACTTGTTTCACGAGGGCTGCAACAGCATCAGTGAGTGTTGTTTACTAATAAACTTCAATTTTGTTGCTAGCTAGCTAGGTTATAGACCTGGCTATTTTCAAAGCAAATGATCATAAAATATGTAATTTAGAATTAAACAGCCTAGCAAGCTAGGCACTAATATCCCTATCACATAAGAAGAGCTTAATTAACGTTATTTGAATATTCACCACTTTTTAGGGGTGTTCAGAATCTAATCTAATAAGCAAAAATTGGATCCATAAAAATCCGATATGTGGATTGGTGGATTGGATTTGATTGAAAATTTGAAAATTCGTAGTCGGTTCTTATGATATTTGGATAAAATTAATTTGGAAAAGATTAAATCATTTAAAATAAATTTATTTTTCCAAAAACTACTATAGTCACTCACTGAGTTCGCTGAGTTTTATACTCACCCCGTTTTTATTATATTCCTCCCCTCTCCCCCCACAGGAGATTTGCAGGTATATCAGTCGACCCAGCAACGATAGTTAAATTGAAATTATGGCCACGTGATGGTGTTAGGAATCATAGATGTTTTGTTGGGACATTTTAAATTGTATAATTTATTACTTATTTGTGATTAAGGATAAATTATTGTATTCTTGACATTATATGTTTGAAGGATACTGGTATTTAAACTAAAGAAGTTGGTTGTGGAGGTTGATTAAATATTGTATTATTTTTGGGAGTGTTAATTGTATAAATTGCAGGATTGGGGATGTCATAATTATATAGGAGACTGTCGAATTTTTGGTAGAATTTTTAAATATCAGAATTATTATTAATTCGATTAACCGAGATTAGATAGATTCGGGGCGGGTCGTTTCATCGGGACTATCTTTTCATCAACTATTGTCTCTGGAGATAGGCAAGGCTTAGTGCCATCAATGTAGCCGAGCAAGTCATATCCATAGAGAAGCGCATCAAATTGCGTCTTCCACGAATAGTAGTTTGTTGGGGTTAATTTTAGAGAGAGTTGGTTTGGCTGCGTTTATAGCAATGAGATTGTTGGGATTCGTGTTGGTAAAGGTTTGGTTAAGGCTAGAGGTAGCTGAATTTTCATTGGCCATGGTGAAGGCTAATGCTGGAAGGAAAAAAAAATTAAAAAAAGAAACAGGCCAAGGCCAAGGATCAATGACTCATGTGAGCTTAAAAATGGTTTGATACCATATTAAGACAAAAGGTTTGAATGGTTAACGATATCAATTGTATTACTGTACGTTCTAGCTTTATACAAGTGATTAGATATTGTACAAGGAAAAATGAGAAACTAAAGCCTAAGATTTGGGAGAATTACAGTAGAGGAAATCAAGTCCATAACAGTTCCTAAACTTTAGTATTTACATTTAATTTCTCTTGATTGATGGGTGAGATTGATTTTTGCCTATTAATACACAAAGACAGGCTTTTCCAAACTTCACTTTTTTCATTTCAATTTAAAAAAAAAAAAAAAACACTTCTATCTCCATCTAGGCATAAATAACTTTCGTATGAGCTTCCAACGTTGAGAGTTGAAAATCTAGAAAGCGTGTTGAGAGGGACAGTGTGTGAAAACAACAATTCTACCGAAAGCTTTCACAGATCAATTAAGTTGTAGAAGACTATGAGCTTTTATATTTTGAGACTGACATAACTGTCATACTATTTTTTCTTTATTGATATTAGCTATAAAAGAAGATATCGATTTGAAATGTGGTTTTTTAGTGGTGTTTTGAATGCTAAATGTATTTAGATCTGGTGTTGAGTTAATCTATACTAAATTCTTCTGTGATCTTTTACCACATATGCATGTATAGCAATATACAATCAAGATTTAATTAGTTTTATATTTTTATCTAATAACTACTAATTGCATCTTTCTAAAAGGTTAACAAAAAAAAAAAAAAAATTAGTTTAGTATTGAACCTAAATCTAAACACCAACTCCTACTGATCTCTATTATTTACTTGACTTGGGTGATCTAAGGCGTGCATTCATGGACAACCGAGCTCATAGAGAGAGGCATACAATATTATATCTAATATTTTGGGTTTTCCAAAAGATACATACGCATTTTAATTATTTAGAGGTGCCTATTTTCGAAGGCTGCCGAAGAAGTCAGCATCTCCGGGCCTTAGAAGCTAAGAGCAGTTTCAAAGCTAAAAGACTGGAGGGACAAAATTTTCTCTTAGTGGCTAGAGGGTTGAGTTTATTTAAATTATTGTTTCAAAGTATCCTAATTTGCAATTCTAAGATTTATCTTCGGTCAAAATCTCTGACTGAATACCTTCATCAGCGTGCTAAGAAATTATGTCCGGAGATATGGGATCTATTAGGACTCAAGGTATATATAATTATTATGTAGCCTAAAAATCTGTTCAGATTAACTTGAAATCTACTTGTACTAACAAATTTCGCCAAGAATTTACTTCTATTTTATATTTTTATGGAAGAAAAATGATATTTATCGCGAGATTCTGTTATATCGAATATATCATTTTTTTTTTGGTCAATGACTTATCACCTGAGGACGGTTGACGAGCGAGGGGCCATCTTCTAATTTTAGTTTGACTTCAACGAAAAATGTTAATTTCAGTAGATAAAATTTCATGCCAAATATCAGCGCTGTTTATGGAAAGGCGAAAGAGCTCCTATTGGGCCCAGTGACACTATGTCTAGGGATTCACATATAGGGAAAATGACTTAATATGTCTCTTGGAACTTTCTTCAATAAGTCGTGTTTGCTCGTGTCAGTTGGAGATTTACAAAGCAATATTGGCTTAGCTATGCTTTCTCTTGTTTAATGGAAGAATAATTAAGATCAAACGCTCGAGTCTTGGGCATCATATCCTGTACAGAAGGAAAAAAAAATTATCAAACGTACTATGCAAGTCATTTAGCTTTGACTGACAAATGCAATCACGCTTGCATTCAGCATATGGAAGAAAGAAGAGAAAAAAGGGCGTCGACCAAAAATCTTAGCAAAAGTCTTATGCAGACCAAGACTTCACAACGTTAATTTTGCACCACGTCTTTTTTCGACATCTATTTTTGAATAAAGTTAGGTTTGCTTGATAAGGTCATTTTGGCCTTAGGGGGTCAATGAATTTACTGTATCAAAGAATATTATATTTTAAATGAACATTAATTAAATAAAAAGCAGCAAAGTCCAACCATATTAAAATATAAACACTCTAAAGGTTTTCTAAAATTGGGGAAACATTGTATTTGAACTCCGAATTTCAAATGATACAATTTTGTTAAAATTCGACCAATAAGTATTGTAGTATTCATATGATATGAATCATGCAGTAAGTACCAATCTATTACGAAAGACGTTAAAGAATAAATAAAATATTCCAGAATCTGGATTAAAGTGAAAATCGGAAAGTCGTGTAATAATCTTGTGGAACCCGAAATTTTTTTTAACAAAAATCCACTGATTGGTGTGGCAACTACTAGCATGACCCGCCCTAACCCTTTTGCCGGATCCAAGGCGAATCTTGTAATTGTCACTCTATTACTTGTTTCATGCTTATGTCTAAAGTTTATAACAAGATTTAATCCATGAATTTAAATAAAACATATTCAAAAAATGCATGTTTTACATCTCGATAGATCTTAAATACAAATACATATAAACTTAAGCATGCTAAAACAGCTAGTCATGCGACGATATGTGTCATGGCCTAACTTCAACTGATATAAAAATTGAATTGCATGAAATCATGAGGACAAGGGTAGCTTTAAGTAAAGGCGGTCGCTTAAAACTCTAAATTTTAGGAAAATCTCGTTTTTTGAGTATTTCATTAATAATTCTCTAATTAAAACGATTTAAAAAAAATTATGCATGGTAGTAAAGCCTATTAGACATCTCTCTAATTAATAATTATCTTATAATTGATAATTATTTTTATAAAAGAATCTATATTTGGTAATCTTAAAGAAATATAATTAATAATATTGTCTAACCATTGATCCATTCATTGTCTAACCATTGATCCATTCATTGTCTAACCATTGATCCTTTTTCCTGCAATTTAATTTTATTGCAGCTAAAATAAGAGTATGTCCTTCAATCATTTCGGGCAATCAATCTTACTTAACAGGATATAACAAGAAAACTATTTTTCATGAATGTAACTCTAGCTATGCAAATATAACTTTGCCTAGATGGCACTAAGAAAAGAAGTAGGATTTGGAGGAATTGGGATTTCCACAGGTCCTTCCAGCATAAGTAAAACCTTCTTCATCGATGGGCGGAGCGATGGCTCATCAAGAATGCACCAGAGTGCAACTTTGATAATCCTCTCCAATTGTCTTTGATCAACCTCTTCACCCTCTACTAGTTGGCTAAGGTTACCACCCTCGAAACACTGGTAAACCCATTCTTCGAGAATAACTTGATCCTCAGGAAGGTTCTGATCCAAGCATCTTCGAAGACAGATGATCTCCAGCAAAACAACTCCAAAGCTGTAAATATCTGCTTTCACCGTAATGGGCAAATTGCGGTGCCATTCTGGTGCAACATACCCCCTTGTTCCTCTGATTCCTGTGAAAGTTTTAGTCTGATCTGGCTTCATCAACTTTGCCAATCCAAAGTCGGAAATTTTAGCACACCTATTCTCATCCATGAGTATGTTCTGCGGCTTTATGTCACAATGGATGATCTGAGTCTCGCATTCATCATGTAGGTATAGGATTCCTCTAGCAATATCGCGAGCAATTCCCATTCTTTCAATCCAATTTGGTTGTTTTTCTGCGTTGAAGAGTATATCAGCAAGAGAACCATTGCTCATGTACTCGTAAACCAACATCTTTTTCGATACTTCAAGGGAATAACCAAGTAGACGGACAAGATTCCGGTGATGAGTCCTCCCGATGACTTTTATCTCTGTTTGAAACTCTCTTTCCCTTTCAGCTAACACCTTCTCTAATCTCTTTACAGCTACTAATTGGCCGTTGATCATTGCCCCTTTATAAACTGTACCAGATGATCCTCTACCGACTTCTTCCTTGAACCCACCTGTTATCGTCTCAAGTTCTGCATAACTAAATGATAAGGGAGCAATATCCTCACAATATCTAGCACTGCCATTGCCCTGAATTCTTCTGTATGACCCGACGCGGTATCTGTAAATGAAAATTCCAAAAGTGACCACGGAAATAAGAATGACAACAGTAACAAATAAACAAATGATGACGATGTTTTTCCAAAGTCCTTTCTTATTGCCTTCTATAGAGAAGGGTGCTTGAGGAGATGATGAAGTAGCATCATCTACTTTTACGAAAGTAATGTCTGAATCACGTAGGTTCCTTTTACCAAATCTCAAAGGAAGCCTTTGCATTTTGCATTCCTCATTTTTATATAGCGCAGCTTCACAATTACAGTCCTCCAAACACGCTTGTTTGCACTTCTCTTTTGTTATTTCGGACAGAACATTGTACGAAACATCTTCCCAGTTAGTGTTCTCCAGTTCTTGAATAGCTTTGTTTCCGCAACTTTCTGCTGTGTAATTCCGTTCGCAGCCAGCAGTCCAATTGCCTTTGCTAATTGCAACAAATCCTGGAAGGCATGTGCAATTTGGTGTCTGATCGTTTAGAACACAAAAGCTGTTAAACCCGCAAAGACCAATTGGGTCACATTTTTCAGATGTCGATGGCCAGACCTCTGACCACGTACTATTTTGCCACCTCAAATTGTATGAATACAACCTGAATATCCCATCCGAATCAATTTTCATCAAATACATCATCCCTTGTATCGGAGTTTCTTCTTCTGTCAAATTTTTAATATTGAAGCCAGTTGAATTCAGCAAAAAAAGATGGCCATTTTTATCCAGATTTAGGCTCACATTATCACCTTTTCCACCCGTAAAAGATGTCCAATAAGAATACGGAGCTGTGTCTGGAGTATTTTTCGGATACTGTACCAGGTTTCCATCGTACTGCATCTTAAGCCGGAATTTCCCTGTCGAAGGGTCAGTTTCCGAAATACCAGAACACAATTCTGTCCCCGCTGAAAGACGTTGAGTTGGCAAAAGGGTATCAGTCGGATGGTCAAAAGTTTGCCAGATTACTTTCCCATCAGAATTGTGAAGCACAAAGCTGCCAGAATCAAGCATGGATGCAGAAGATGCAGACTGAGAATTGTCGGCGATTATGGAATTTTGGCCTTGTTCTCCTGAACGCAGGACAATTCTCCCCTCAGAATTGAACATCAAGGTAGCGTTGCTGGAGACTGGCGGATTGTCTCTATTGGCAGTCCACACTACAGTTTTCTCCGGGATCCCGGCTAGAAAAACTCCAACGTAATATCTGCTGCCATTTCTTTGCGGATAAAATCCGAAGGCGTAGAGGCCGGACGGTGACCGCCATGATGAGTTCCCGGTGGGTGAAAGAGAAGAGCCTATGCTTATATTTGAGTGTTTTTTCTGAGCTGCAGCTGTAAAACATCCCGATGATAAAATAAAGAGTATGATTGAATGCATGAAATGAATTTGAACTCTCTGCATTTTTTTCTTTTTGGATTTTTGTGTGGAGATTCAGGATGAAATGGCACAATGAGGAGCTTCAGTTTAATTTTAATATAAATTCATAAACCGAAGTCAACCAAGTCAAGTCTCGTTCTTAAACTGGAACATTCAACAGTATATACTGTTCTAACGAGGCATGTGCGCTTCACTTGTAAGACTTTTCCGTGGCGAGGACGTTAGGAGGAAAAAGTATGGTGGAGAAAGTTCAACACACACACACAAGTGTTGGGGTGTGTTAAGGACTATTGTAAAATCATGAGCTTGCCTCTTGCGGCCCCTCAGATCATATCAAGTGGTCATATTTCGTAATTACAAAGTTATTTGGGTTTTTCGGTTTGGATCCGGTTATAAGATTTTCAATCGAGAACCAAACCGATTTGTTCAGTTTTTCTGTTTTTAATCGAATTTGAGGAAAATCGAGACCAAAAATTGTTTTTTGATCCACTTCGGATCTGTCCACCCTTACAATTGATAATAGTTGATTTTTCAAACATATAGTTATTATTGATGAAGTGATTCATAACACTAATAAATAAATAACACATCATCTATCATTATTCTTTGACTGTTTGGTCTTCCTTTAACTTACGTACAGAACGAAGTATAGCTTTTGAAAATTCAATCGAAAGCTAATATCATTGAATTAGAAATAATATGACCTACTTATGTCGATGTCAAAGAAGCTCATATTCTACAACTTAATTAGTCTAAGGAATCAAAGCTTTTAGTTGAATTTTTTTTTTAATTTCTTGCACGGTCCCTCTCCACACGATTTCAAGATTTTCAATTCTCAATGTTATTTCTACGAAAATTATATATACCTCGATGGAGATCGGAGTTTTTTTTTTTTTAATTACTTTATTTGACAAAGCTGAAACTTTCAAAAACAAGTCTTTTTGTTGTTTATTAAAACTATTTTTCAAAGTATCGTAATTCACGGTTTTAAGATATATCCTCGGTCAAAATCTCTAATTAAGGCTGCGTTTAGTATTAAAGTTGGGCAGCTATAACTTAAAACCTAAATCATAAAGTGTTTGATAAATATTAGTTATTGTGACTTAGAAATTAAGTTAATTTGATCCTTCACTTGTATGATAAAAAACATGAAATATATTTACTACTTCTTTAAAATTATTATTTAAAAATCATATTTATTATATGCTATTAACTTTTATTTTATAATTACAATTATTTTTTTCTTAGAGATACGGGAACTCTACATACTTTTATAGCAGCGAAAAAAATCTACTCCTACTGATACTATAAGGGAGAAATTTACTTCTACTTTACATTTTAATGAAAGGAAGAAATTAAAGAGCTCCTGTTGGCCCAATGACATTATGTCTAGGGATACATAAAATAGGAAAATGGCTTGAATATATATTATCTCCTCGAGCTTTGCTCAATCACTATAAGAAAACTGGCAATAGATGATGGGAAAAAACTATCATAAAAGGGGTGGATGACAGTGGAATTATCTGTCATCTATGTACCTATCACTCTTTTATGATAGAAAAAAAATATGTCATTAATTTATAATAATATTTAGATGTCATACATCTATCATGGCAAAAATGAATATTTTAATTAATTATTTGGTGAGAAAATTAAATTTTTAAAATTTGAAATTTTAGCAAGAAAATTAATTACAATAAGAATTTATGATTGAAATTTTCTATCATAAATTATTTTGTTTGTCACATAATTTATGATTATGTTACGAGATCTGAATGTATATTGAAATTATGAATTATTTCATTTAAATTTGTGCATTCTTGTATTTGAAATTCAACCGCAAATTCAATATAAACAAAAAATTAAATTACACATTCTATTAAATCCAAAACACTTTTTATTAATAATTTCATCCAACAATAATTCCAACAATCATATCACCCAACAGTTAATACCCAACCAAGGTAATTCAAAAGACAAATTCAAGCAACTAAAAGCAAATGTTTCAAATTTTACAAGCTAAGAAGCCATCAAATCTTGTAGTGTAGACTCCTCCCATATTCTCAGTAAAATTTCAGTAGATTCCCGTTGCCAACAAATACCCATCAAAACTCCCAAGTGCAACAGTTTCTCTCAACCTGCATATGCAAAACCAATTGAATATGCCCACTATCATTATAAAGCATTAACTACTATAGTAAAACTCTTTAAGTTTTGGATGCAACAGATACAAATTCAAACTCAATCTGCATGTGCAGCACAAATGAATATAGCCAACACTATCATTATAAAGAGTTATCTATTAAAGTAAAACTCCAAGTTTCAGGTGCAACTTAAATTAATTCCTTATTGCAATAAAATATGGAACTTAAAGTGTACCCATAAAAGCCAGTTAACTTTCCTACAAGTATGAAAATAAAGAGGAAGCTTTGCTTTGAATAAAACAGTAAAGAAAAAAGGAGGAATTAATTCTTCTGCTGAGAAAATTGTTACCATGCTGGATTCGATGAGAAATGGGAAATTTGGGCTGCAATTCCTATGTTGCAATGTTTCTTCATCTCATAAATTAGTGCTACAGAGATTAAATATCAATTTTAATTATAAAGTAGCATTATTTCAAGCTTGAAATCCAAAAAGGAGGCAGTATTACAGTTTTTTCTTCTCCGTATTTTCTCTCGCGGAGATTCTTGGAAAACTTGAGATGAGAAAACTCCAAGCTGTTCAAAGAAGAACATGTAACAAATGAGTAATCAGAACCCCAATCAATAAAGATACTTCAAAAGATCTGAGATATTTGTGTTTGTTGATCAATTCATTCATAGCCAAAAATAAGTACTTATCAAAAACCCAATCCCATGAATTCCCAACAAATAGTTTCCCCTAATGAACTCAAAATTGTATAACACTTATTATGCTAAAGAAATAACTAAATAAGACAGCCATAGATGATAAAAGAAAATTCACAACATACTCTCAGTAAAATTTAGTTTGGATTAAGGCGGAATGTTTGCTTTCCTATTATAAGATTGCCGGTGGAAAGTGTATAAAGAATTGTTTGGTTACTCACACTGCACTTCACCTGCCATTAGCCAAAAGATTGTTAACCAGATATAAAATAATGATCCAAGCAACAATACAAATTAAAATTACAAGAATCAAGAGAATCAACACCGTCAAACTCAGAAAAGAAGTTTTATGCTGACTCAAATACACATCAAAAGAAATAGATAAAGAGGTTATACACACACACCTCAAGCACCTCATCCCAACCCAACCCTTCCCGAATTGAATTTACCCCCTTAGATTTCAATGCTTGACCTGTTGCTTCTACGACAAGAGGCCAATCATTTGGATTATCCTTTAGGATAAATGATTTAGATCAAGAGTTGATAACTATGTCTCATCATTAACTATGTTTCAACATTCACAATGGTAGTCCTGCAATATCACAAGGTTTAATGAACCATGTCTCATCATTAGATAATTAGCATGCATTCCTATACTAAAAAAGGTGCATCAAACTCACCATGACAATGTCTCCAATTAAAGTCTTGATAGCATTACGTGAAAAATCAGGCTTTTAGATCACATCTTTTTTAATCTATAAAAAATCCTCAAAGAACCTTGTCCTGTTTGTTATTTATTATAACAAAAAATAATAATAAATAAATAGATAATAAAGATAAAATGCTTATTAAAATTCTACTTTATTCATTTTGCTTGAGCACAAAACTTAAAGAAGGAAAAATATTGAAATCGCATCGACAACTTTCAACATTTCTATTTCTATTAGGGAAAATTGGCCCTTTGCTAATTATAACAAGCCTATTCATTATACCTTATCAAAAGAAAAAAAAAAGTCTGTTCATTATACTACTAAGAGAACAAACTTTTTGCTATGTTAAGCTTGGGCTTTGAAGCAAAAGTCCTTTTAATAAATAACATAATTGCACTTCCTTAAAACTAGCTAGCTTTAAAGGATTAAAACAACAAAACAAAAGTGAGCAGAGCAATAATAATTTTGAAAAGCTAAATTAAATAGCAACAAACTAAAGTGCATTAGTGTACTCACAACACTCCCCAAACATCAATTTTCCCAGATAAAGTTAAAAAACAAAGGCACTTAAACAAGAATAAAAAAGAAAAATAATAATAAGCTGACAAAGAAGAGAGTTTTTAAGGGCTCACCAGGCCAATCCTTGTATTTACTTGGGTCTAGGACCGGAGCAATTTGTCTCAAAACATTCTTAGTATTAGTAGTTCCACTCGTTGTCTTATTTATTGCATGCTTTTCAGATTAATGTGGTCATTATAGCCTCCAAGAGGCTCACTGATTCATAAAAAACGAAGAGAGAGATGGGCTTTGAAGAGACTATGGTTAATTAGAGTTTAATTGGGGCAATTTGAAATAAGTGAAAGAGGCATAGAGTATTTGGAGGCAAAATGAATTTGACGAAACTAGGAGAGAGTGATGGCTTAATAAGAAGAGGCTAAAGGCAAAATTTGCAATTAAATGAATGAAAAGTGAAACCCTAGCCATTGTGATAGCCATCACTGCCTCACCGCTTGACATTCATAGCTAATCCAACATGTTATCTTCGAATCTCACCACCGTTGGAGTCTTTAGACACCGAAGAGCAAATCTTGATCATTCTTGGGCAAAAACTCCGATGTAGTAACAACATACTTGAACGACGGCAAAAGGTTTTTGCTTTGCTTGATCGATTAAGTACAGGGTTGATTTCTAAGGTTTTGCCTTGAGAGAGGGCTGAGTGTTTGAGTTAATGAGTTAGAGTATCATGAGATTGGGACTTAGAAATTTGTTTGATAATATGATCATAAATCCTAAACGCGTCACTTTGATTTTATATTTTAACATTTTTTTCATCTAAAACCCCACGTTTTATTTTTTTTTAATAAATTTATAATTTAAAATATGGTCAAACATTAATTTTTACCACAAAATTTTGACAGAGGAAATATCATTGTGCCATCATCAATTATTGATAGACAATTATTCTATCATCAGTCTATCATCAATCTTTTAATAGATAGAAATTCTATTACGAATGTATCATACTTTTATGATATAATGGAAAATGTCATAAAATGGCTATCATCTATTGTTAGTTTTCTTATAGTGAATAAACTTGTTTGTCTGTGTCTATTTGAGATTTTAAAGAAACAAAAAAAGAAACTCAAAGGATCCATTTTATCATTGTGCCTATTGTGAGTACTTCACTCATGTGCGTTGTGCAATCACTAAGGAGGAGTACAATGACGATGGAAAACTGGAGGATTTTAATCACAAGCATCTCTTGTTTGTCCATCAAATCCATATTGATGATGATATAGTCTGTTATGGTTGCCAAAATTATGTTCAAGGCACAATATATGGTTGTGATCCCTGCCTATTTTATCTCCACGAATCCTGTGTTGAGTTACCTAGATAGGTTTATCATCCGTTGCTCGACAAGTATATAACAACATGCGGTTTCAGTTATAGGTTTGGCAATGCAAAGTTGAGTTCTTTGCTAAATCCATCCATCATTGATTACCCTGACGGGTGAAAATACCAAAAAGATATGAAAAGAATCACACATTTTAGTCATGAACATCATTTTTTTTGTCTTGGAGGTAACCAATGTGAGTTGCAAGTTATGCTATAAAATTATAAATGGTCAAAAAGATGGTTGTAAGACAAGTCATGTAGTGAGCTGCCGCAAGACATTCGATATCAACCAGGCTATCAACCAACATATGGTTGTGATACTTGCAAGTTTTTGCTAGGGATATGCACTTGTAGGGATTGGCAAATGTAAAGAATTACAGTAATAATAATGGAATTTTATTGTATAAAGTAGTGTGTTTACAACTCTGTATGTAGGAAGAAAAGAATAATAATAGATAAAGTGCAGAAAAATAATGTGTACTTCAAGACATGTTATAAATTTCACTCTCCTTAAAACGTTTTGTGCCCCCACCAATTGAGTGATGCATATGGATTAAGCAAATATGTTTCTAAGATACAATGAAGCACTTATTTGTATACTTGCGTTGTGCATCGACGAAAGCAAACCTAAATACTCTTGAATGTTATAAGCATGCAAAGAATCAATATATTGTTCATGTAGAAAATAATATATTGGATATTTAATGCATAAAATATAGAGGTTATACGATGAAATACGTTTTACAAAAGATGATTTAGAAAAGAGTGGTGTAGGATCATTATTTTCATGTCTAAATGGCCAAAACATGACCTTTATTTATAGAGAAACTTGTGCCCCTCCATTTGGGTTGTCACCTTTCATGATACCGCTTCATTCATGGTGATGATTCAATTTGAACCATTAATTAAGATCAAATCTTAATCCAATGGCCATGAATGAAGCGGTATCATGGCCATTGGATTAAGATTTGATCTTAATTAATGGTTCAAATTGAATCATCACCATTTTAAATGAAATTCCACCATGAATGGATGTATGTTTAAGTGAAAATATACCTCTCCTACAAGACACAATTAATTGGACTTGTCTTGTTTGCACATTTAGCTACTCGGATATGAAAGAAAGAACATATTAAATGGTAGCATCAGGCTCCTATTGTTGGTATAAATTCAAATGCTATGGGTGTTAATGTGCAAGTGTACACAACAAGTAATATAATGATAAGTATTCAAGATCGTCTCCACAGGGATTGATGTTACGGAAATTGCTACATCAATCTTAACAGTTTTGCTCGAATTAAAAGTAGATTAAATAATTAAACTAATAAACTACCTAATAAAATGCAATAAGTAAATATGCAGAAAAGTGAACTCTCACGTCAAGCATAAGGATAAAATCAATAAGAATGAAATAGTTGAGTGATTAAACTCTCTTAACAGACTTGACTATTTCTTTCCATTTTCGGTTCAGTTACTGCAGTATCTGCTATAGCACTGGGCAGAATCCTCATGTATCCTTAGCTGTCGCATGTTAGATGTCTTATATCTATATGCAACCTAACAATGACTAATTGTTATGCCAACATAAGATATAGTATCACACGATTAGGATCTATTTACCCTACAAGGTGAATCCTTATATCTAGTTCATCACTAATTTTATATTAAGCATGGCCCTTTTGGACTCAAGTTGAACTCAATCTAAAACCAAGTATTGTTCCAATGTGTTCCACTAAGATAGGCCTTTTTGTGGCTCTTTCTTAGCTTGTATCATTATATGGGAGGTCAGCCGAAATAATGACTTTAAATAAATACTATCACAATAAAATGCTATAATAAGCATGGAGCAACATATAAATTCAGTTAAGGAGCCATTAAGATTATTTATCACTCAACCACAAATAATATTAGTTCATGGTTTGCAAAAGAAAACTAAACAACAAAGTTTTAGCTAGCAAATACATTCTCATATCAAAGAATAAACAAGAAATAAAAAAAAGAATAAGAAATACTGAATTCCAATTGATTCCTGCAAACTTCCCACTGGTGCAGCCTTGGTTCTTGCTCTTTAATTCTGTTTTTTGTTGTTTCCTTTCGGTTCTTGATCTTGGTTTGACGGCCCCCCTTTTCTTTTGCATGTGTGCCTCTTTTATAACTTAAAATTAAGGTAAATGGAGGTATATGGTGCATATCTTCCAGATTAGGAAACTACATATCACAATCTGTTAATTGCTTTGCGCGAGATTTTCTCTGTCGTTGTTCTAGAACTACAACAGTACTGGTTGTTACAGCAATGGCTACAATATCTGCACTGTTCTAGATTTGCTCCAATTCTTTTATACCCATATTCTTTTGCCATTTTTGTAAGCCCATTGCTATAACATCCTTCCCATGAAAGTTTAACTTCCGGTTACCTAAAATTATGCATATGTTTTAACACACAATTATTCGAAATCACACAAACTTTATTAACTTAAACTACAATGGATGGTAATGCAAACTATCATTAAAATGCACTAAAACACCTCAATTACTCTCTAAGTAATCTTAATTTAGGCCTAAAAATATTATGATAACTCTTATTTCATAGAGTTATCACCTATCTACCGTTTGCATCTAATAATATATCATTTATTTCGAAAATTAGTCTAACGATCTCCCATTATTTTTAAAATAAATGAATTTTGAAAATTATCTCGCACAAGCTTGGAAAACTTTGCATATATGAAGATTTATTTTGGACTTGAACCTTCATTAAGTGACAGCATATCAAGATTAATCAAGGTGGCATAGTAGACAAGCTTTGAACTAATGACCTTATTCGACTAACCAGATATATCTCACATATAAGTTTACAAAATTGTCAAGTATTCTTTACCTGACACATAGATTGGCCCTGTGTCTATATCTTATTTTCATGAGTGCTTTAGTAACCAACCAAGTTACATAGGAAACAACACCATCTCCTACACTCACTTAGGCAGATTTATTTAGAATGTTCTTATAACTAAAACATTTATAAATCTATCAAAAGCTAAATAGGTTATCCTTTCCCATATATTATAAGTATCAAGTATTGACCTTTGGAACGCATCTTAAAATATCATAGTGGTTGATACCACAACATATTGTGTACTTTGCTCATTGAACCCAAGATCTTGATGTTTCAAGTGTTGGGTTGAGTTTCCATCATTAGTGATAAGATGATGTTGTATTTAGTTCCATCTCCTTAGAAGCTTTTAATACAATGTCCCTTGCAAGGCCTTTAATTAAGGAGTTCGCCAAATTTTGGCATGATTTCATAAAGTCAATTGTGATTCCTCCATCTGTAAGTAATTATGTCACACATCTATGTCTTAAACCAATATGCCTAGACTTTCCATTATAGATTAGGATGTATGCCATTGATAAAGTTGCCTTACTATCACGGTGATTGGATACAAGTGGCATTAATGTAAACCAAAAAGGAATTTTTATAAGCAAATTCCTTAACTATTAAGCTTTCTTGCTATATGAAGCCAAAATTACAAGTTCTGCAGCCATGATGAAGTCTGCTATATAAGTTTGCTTCTTTGAGGCTCATGAAATCGCTCTTCTACCAAGAATAAATATCCAACCACTTGTGGTTGTATGATAATCTTGATCAATAATTTAACTAACATATGAAAATCCTTCAAAATTAAAGGATATTTAGTGTAATATAAACCATAATCCATTGTCTATTTTAAATATTTTAAAATTTTGTACACTGCTTGCTAGTGTGCTTGGTTTGGATTACTAGTATATCTACTCAACTTTCCAATAACAAAAGCAATAGTAGGCCTAGTACAAGTCATAGCATACATAAGACACCCAATAACACGTGTATATTTTAATTGAGATACTATTTTTCAGTGTTAGGGTATAATCTTACGTTTAAATCAAAAAGGTGTTGACACAAACTCACAATCATAATAATTAAATTTCTTTAAAATTTCTCAATATAAAATGATTGGGTCAACACTAGGCCATTATCATTTGTGATAATTTTAATCCTCAAAATCATATCAACAAGTCCTATATCTCTCACTATCATTACCAAAACTTAACATGTCATCTACATATAAACAAATAATTATACATTTATTTTTATTAAATAGGCTATATAACTATTTATCAAAAACATGAATATTAAACCCATTAGAAATAATCACTCTATCAAACTTTTCATGCCACTGCTTTGGAGCTTGTTTAAGGCCATATAAAGATTTGACTAGATTACAAACTTTATGTTCTTGTCTTTCATAATAAACTCGTCTGGCTGTTTCACGTAAATTTGCTCATCTAACTCTTCATTTAGGGAAGTTGTTTTTACTTCCATTTGATGGATTTCAAAATGATAAATTGAAGCAATCAAGACTCTAATAGTAGCAACTCTGGCAACAAGTGCATATGCATCAAAATAATCAAGGTCTTCTCTTTGTGTAAAGCCTTTTCCTACTAGTCTTTCTTCTAACCTTTCAATTGTTCCATCAACTTTTTTTTTTTTAAGATCCCATTTTGATACAGCAGAAGTTTAATGTTCAAAATATTCTGTCGATTCTAGACAATACTGGAATAAAAGAACAACTAAATTTACGTTGATTCAAAAGAATACCACCAATTTAGGGGCTAAAACTCGTTAATTCTCCAGAATACTGAGAATTAACTGCTCAAGTACTCACAAAGAGATTTAAAAGTTGAAAATATTATTGAAATCGAACATGCTTTCAAAGGTTGCAAAGGGGAGCTATTTATAGTAGTAGTAATTATCATAAATCACGAAGGAAAACAAAATTCTAAATTAAAAAGGAAACAAAATTCTAAATTAGAAAGGAAATTAAAAGTCTTAAACCTTAGTTAATCATGAAACATATCCTAGTATAATATAGATTCCTAATTTGCATCAGTTCCCTCCAAGATAGAGAGAAGTCGCCCTCGAATTCAGATTGTTAGTGGTAGCATCTTCTTCATGATCACCTTTGTAAGGAATAAGATGCTTGACATTGAACACATATGCAGTGCAGATATCACTAGGCAGCTTCAATTTGTATGCATTACAATTTATCTTCTCGATAATCTCTAAAGGTTTGATTTCCTAGCAGAAAGCTTGTTGTACTCTCTAATGAAGAACTATCTTTGGTTAAGACAGCCCAAACAAGATCTCCCATTTAAATTTCTAAAGCTCAACGCCTTTTGTCTGCCATAATTTTATAACCTTCAGCAATCTTCTTCAAAGACTCTTGCGTAGCTATATGAATCTTTTTAAGCTGCTCAATAAAGTCTTCTGCCTTGTTGCTTTTGCGAACTAAATCTAGAACTAGAACCAAGTCGATAGGAGCTCATGGATCATATCCATAATTCACCTGAAAAGGGATTAAACTAGTACTACGCTTAACTCCTCAGTTATAAACAAACTCGACTTGGTATAACTTTTGATACCATGTCTTCAGGTTATTGCCAATTAGACTACATAGATGGTTTCCTAAAGAACGGTTGACAACTTTAGTTTGACCATTTGTTTGTGAGTGATAAGCACTTCCAAGATTCAGACAAGTGTTAGTCAACTTCCATAATGTCTTCCAAAAATGGCTAAGAAATCATGTATCTCAGTCAGATACTATAGAACTCGGTAAGCCATGCAATCTATAGACTTCCTTGAAGAATAGACAAGCAACAGTCAATGCATCTGTAGTCTTCTTGCAGGCAATAAAGTGAGCCATTTTCGAGAATCGATCCACAATAACAAATATTGAATCCATACTCCTCTGATTATGGGGTAATCTCAAAACAAAATCCATGCTAATGTAGCGGAAGCACTTGTCTCAAATAGCTGATGCAGCGGAAGTTTAATGTCCAAATATTCTGTTGATTCTAGATAATATCGAAATAAAAGAACAACTAAATTCACGTTGATTCAAAAGAATACCGCAAATTTAGGGGTTAAAACTCGTTGATTATGTAGAACACTTGAATTAACTGCTCAAATACTCACAAAGAGATTTGAAAATTGAAATATTATTGAAATCGAACATGCCTTCAAAGGCTACAAAAGGGAGCTATTTATAGTAGTAGTAGTAGTAATTATCCTAAATCACGAAGGAAAACAAAATTCTAAATTGAAAAGGAAACAAAATTCAAAATTGAAAAGGAAATTAAAAGTCCTAAACCTTAGTTAATTAGGAAACATTTCTTAGTATAATCTAGATTTATAATCTGCATCAACCATTGATTAAGATCAAATCTTGATCCAATGACCGTGAATGAAGGGCTATCATGAAAAATGACAACATAAATGGAGGGGCATAAGCTTATCTATAAATAGAGGCCATGCTTAGGCCATTTGGATATAAAACAAAAAAAAAATGATCCTACACCACTTTTTTCTCAGGCCTCTTTTCTAAAACAAATTTCATTACATAACCTCTGTATTTTATGAATCAAACATCCAATATATTGTTCTTTGTAAGAACAATATATTGATTCTCGATAGGCTTGTGACGTTCAAGAGTATTAAGATTTGCTTTCATTGATGCACAACGCAAGTAAACAAGTAAGTGCTTTATTGTATCCTAGAGGCGCTTTTGGTTAACCCTTGTACATCACTCAATTGATGGGTGCAAATAACATCTTAAGGAAAATAACGTTTGTAACGTGCCCTGAAGTACACATTATTTTTCTGTAGTTTACCTATTACTATTATTTTCTTCCTACATACAAAGTTATAAATACACTACTCTATACAATAAAATTCCATTATTATTACTACAATTCTTTACATTCGCCAGTCTCCACAAGTACACATCCCCAACAATCTTAAGACGTTATTTTTGTAACAATGGCACTAAGTTCATCTCTTCAACAATTTGCAATTGATTTTGTCAAACTAGAGTAGTTTGATGGTGGCAACGTTATATGTTGGCAGAAAAAAATTATTTCTTTTTGACAAGCCTTAATGTGGTATATGTTCTCACAACACCAAAGTCTCAAGATTGTGAGGATGAGACATTAGTAGAAACTACAACGTGATGGAAGTGGAGCAGGATGGCTACGTCTGCAAGGGACACATTTGCAATGCCATATTTAATACTTTGTTTGATCAGTATCACAATAAACCCACAACAAAAGAAATATGGGACTCATTGGAGGCTAAGCATATGATGGAAGACGGCACGAGTAAGAAATTCTTGGCTTTTAAGTTTTTTAATCATAAAAATAGTTAATAATAGACTTGCGATTGAACAATATAATGAGATTTTGCATATTCTTGATCAATTCAACTAACACAACATAAAAATAAATGAGTTTATTATTGTTTCTTCAATTATCTATTGTTGTACAAAATATAAAAAATCAACAAAATCGAGCAGAAAAGTTGAAAAAAAAAACATTCTCCCCAATAGTGGGGAGCAACCATGCTCCATAAGGAGCAGAAACCATGCTCCCCAAGAATGGGGAGCAGGAGATATAATCCCCAGGGAGTAGAAACCATGCTCTCCAAGAATGGGGAGTAGCAGGGAGCAGAACCCATGCTCCCTGGAGAGTAAAAACCATACTCCCCAAGACTGGAAAGCAGTAGTGGGAGCAGAAGCCATGCTCCCGAGGGAGCAGGACTAGTAACCATGCCCCTAGGGGTATCAAAATAAGTGATGGCCGATAGGACCATTGACCTGATTTTGGATTATAGACCACGTAGAAAAGCCAAGTCTAATTAGGGGCTATTGTTGAATTAAGCCCAATAAAACAAAAGTCACCAATGAAAGGATATTACTTAGTCCAAAAGTAAATTAAATAAAGTTTGACACAAATATAACTAGTGAAAAGATAAATAATATTTTCGAATTCAAATCCTAGAGGATAGAGAAGAATTAGAAAGAGTTTAAGTAAGAAAGGGACTTTATCTGTAGAAGGCTATAAAAGCAAAGGTCTCTCTTAGTAAGAGCACGAGCACTAAAAATGAAGCAAAGAGAGGGAGAGTTGAATTATAATTGTGATCTTAATAAAATATTTATTTTCTTTGCCCTTGAACTTAGGCCAAAATTCTTTGTCTTTTTGTTATAATGCCCCCACCTAGGTTAATTCTCACTAGAGTTTACTTCTAAAAAAACCTTAACTCTTACTGATGTTTATGATGTACCTGAAATTAGGAAAAATCTTGTATCTAGTAGCCTTCTTAATAAATTTGGCTTCAAACTTGTATTTGAGTCAAATAAATTTATTTGTCCAAGGGTGATACCTTTGTTGGAAAAGAATACATGTATGAGGGAATGCTTAAACTCAATATTAATAAAATGAACATTTCTTCTGCTTACATGATTGGCATATTCGTTTAGGACATGTGAATAGTAGAAGATTGGATAAGATGGTAAATTTAGAATTAATTCCTTAATATGAAAATGATATGTATGAAAAATGTAAAGTGTGTGCACAGACTAAAATCACAAGAGCTCCTTTTCAAGAAATTTAAAAAAAAAAAACTTCTTTGTTGCATTTAATTCATAGTGATGTATGTGTTATATATAGTAATCCTACTAAAGGTGGTAAAAAGTACTTTGTAACATTTATTGATGATTTTTCAAAATATTGCTATGTGTATTTATTACATTCTAAAGATCAAATGCTAGATAAAATTTATAAAAACAAAGTTGAGAATTTTTATGACATTAAAATTAAATACCTTAGAAGTGATAAAGGAGGTGAATATGCATTTCCTAAATTTTGTGAATCTATTTGCATTGTGCATGAAACTAGCACTGCATATATGCCGCAATAAAATGGCGTAGCCAAAAGGAAAAATAGGACACTAATAGAAATGGTTAACATTATGCTTTTTAATGCTGGACTTGGTAAAGATTTTTGGTGAAGTTCTTTTAACTACATGTCATTTCTTGAATAAGGTGCCTACTAAAGAAAAAAAGTAACCCCTTATGAATTATGGAAAAAGAGAAAACCTAATCTTTCTTATATAAAGTTTGGGGTTGTCGAGCTATTATAAGACTACTCGAACCTAAGATTAAAAAAAAAATCAAAAGAAAGGGAAATTGAATGCATATTTTTGGGATATGTTGAATATAGTAAAGTTTGGAAGTTTCTTGTAACAGAACCTGATAGCTTTGTTGAGATCAATACTATAGTGGAGTCAAAAGATGCCATATTCTATGAAAATAGATTTTTCATTCAAAAAGTTTTGATTCTCAAAAGGATGATAAACCAATAGAAATTAGTCAAAAGTGTAATGCTAATAATGAGCAAAATCAATTGAGAAGAAACAAAAGAATAAGGACAAAAAAATCCTTTGAACAAGATTTTATAGTCTATTTAGTAGAAGAAACAAGAGACTAACAATTTAAACAGATTATTATCATTCTTGCTATAGTGTTTGATCCCCTCACCTATGAAGAGGTAATAAATTCCTAAGGTGCTACCTTTTGGAAAGAGGCTATTAATGATGAAATTGACCCATTATGGGTTAACAAGACTTGAAAATTAGTTGATTTACCACCTGGCTTTAATCCTATAGGTTGTAAATGTGATGTAGATTAGGAATCTATATTATATTAGGATATGTTTCCTAATTAACTAAGGTTTATGACTTTTAATTTCCTTTCTAATTTAGAATTTTGTTTCTTTTTCAATTTAGAATTTTATTTTCCTTCGTGATTTAGGATAATTATTACTATTATAAATAGCTCCCTTTTGTAGCCTTTAAAGGCATGTTCGATTTCAATAATATTTTCAATTTTCAAATCTCTTTGTGAGTATTTGAGTAGTTAATTCTCGATATTCTGTAGAATCAATGAGTTTTAATCCCTAAGTTTGTAGTATTCTTTTGAATCAATGTGAATTTAGTTGTTCTTTTATTCCAGTATTCTCTAGAATCAATGAAATATTTTGAATATTAAACTTCCACTGCATCAATGGTTCAAATTGAACCATCACCATTTCAAATGAAATGCCACCATGAATGGATGTATCATTAAGTGAAAAGGTACCTCTTTTACAAGGCATAATTAATTGGACATGTCTTTACAATAAGACCATTTATTTTTAAAATGGGAAAATATCTACCGTCCACCTGTTTTTTTTAACTTTTTCAAAAATACAAAATTCTTTTTTTTTTTTTGCTAGAATCCACCTAAAGTTACATTTTGTTTCACTTTTACACTTCCGTTTGGAATCCGTTAAAAAAACCAATGGAAGCTTAAAAAAACGACCATTTTACCCCCCAAAATGAAAATAACAATTTCACCCTAAAAATTACCAAAAATAATCAAATTAAATCTAAATATTTTCCCCATTGGTTAATAAAGAAATTAATTCCACAACCATAAAATGCATGTTTTTTTTAAATATGTCTATAATTAGAATGCTAAATTATAATGGTAGTATTAAAAATAGTTCAATCTTACAAACCATCAATTGAATTTAAAATAAGTATAGTTTTATTATTTACTGAGTTATAATTTCTAGTAGTTAAGATTTTTTTATACTTCATTAATGTACCAATAATGATATTTATCATTAAATCTGATTATTTTTGGCATTTTTAAGGTGAAATTGTAATTTTCGTTTTGGGGGTAAAATGGTCATTTTTTTAGGTTTCCGTTAGTTTTCTTAACGGATTCCAAACGAAAGTGGAAAAGTGAAACAAAATGTAACTTTAGATGGATTCCAACAAAAAAAAAAGAATTGTATATTTTTGAAAAAATAAAAAAAAACGGATGGATGGTGGATATTTTCCCTTTAAAAATTAGTCCACCTGTTTTATCTTCACAAATTGTGTATAGAGCTTCGGAGAGAAAGACAAAATCCCTTTCGCCGACATGCTCTACTTCTCCTAAAGCCTTATTCTGGGGAATATCATCAATGCAATGCTTTTGGAATTTTAGATATTGTTAGGTGAAAAATGCATCATTTTTATTGAGCTCGATTTTCTTTTCTTACATATTAGTTGTTTCTACAGCCGTAGCCAGCATTTCTATTCTGATGACCTGATTAATTTTTCATTGCTTGAGAGATAATAATTCCGTTTCTTAAACGAAATTGCAAAGACGATTATGTCAGGACGGAAGTTATCAGTAGAGAAATTGTTAGAAAGCTGATGAGAAAAGGCTTAGCCTACAAAGATACTACGGAATCCTTTACTGAAGATAAAATGAAGATGAGGGAAAAGAAAACAAACGAGGGCACTCTACGGGACACGTTCAATGGCTTGAAAGAGATTAATCATCTGGCTAATGTAAGAATTACAGAGGCGTTGTCAATGTAGGGAGGTTGTCAAATCAATCTGGAGTTAGCCCCAGTTCCCAAGAGCATGCTTGAAAAATATGAGGACACTATCAGTAGCCCGTTTACTCATAGCCTAAAGAGGATTCTCCTTACCATGCTCTGTTTCATTATGCGGGACATGAGGGACACTGGGGTGATGAATATCGAAGTGGACTTAATTGTCAGGTGGTGGCTTCAGTTGAAACTTGTTCAGATAGCTGGGCTTAGAGTTGATTTCGCCTTGAAACATGTGAAAACAACAGCGGATGCTTGTTATTTTCTAATAGATAATGAAACTGTTAACAGGGCAACCCTTTTACGAGCTACAAGAGGAAATAGCTCAGCTTTCTGAAGAGATCGATGAACGAAAGGCGAGAATCGAGAATCTGAAGAAGGGAGCATGAGACAAGATATATGGCCATGGTTCTGAACGATCGAGATTTGAAGCAATGGGCTTCAATGGAGCTCTGAGATAAAGGGGCAAGACAGCAGCCGACGGATTACTTGACAACATCCCAAAATCGTAGTCGTTAGTTAATTATCCATCATTTGTTTTCTGCAATTTTCCATCAATTGAAGATTTGCAAATTGTACTTAATATCCCTGCTCAATTTCTCAATCACATTGTGGAAACAGTTTCGCGATTTACAGACCATTTCAATCCTTGGAAAATATACTTTCAAAATCGACCCTGTTATAATGAATTGAAGTAAAGAGTTAGTCATTGCAGTAAATATTTGCTGAAGAGAGTGCTTTTCCAATAAGGATTCCATAATTTATTGAAGTGTAGAATGAACTTTTATAATGTTGTAAACAGGTTTTATGTTGTGGTAAAACCCAGTTAAAAGCCCTTCTTCACTTTAACCTCACCTGATAATTTCTTATTTGCTGAATTCAGCATATAAGGCCGTTTGATTTATAAACACCTCTCATACATTATAAGCCACTTTTCGCAAATGAACACCAGTGCCATAGTTCCAGTACAGTTGCTGTCATTTACTTCAAGAAAATACAAGTTCTCTGCAACCTACAGCAATTGCTTTCAAACCGCTATTACTGAAGAAAAAGCAGTTTCTTACAGAGATTTGGATCTACAAGTTGTTTACAAAATTGTCTAATGCACCATCTCAGCAAATCCAAATAATTCACGTATAAACACTTGGCAAGGGACATGAATCCCACTGTTGAAATGTTGGAGCACTGTCTCAAGCTTAACTTCTCAAGCTTTTAACAAAGGATCATCAGATTTCATCTCATTCCCTCTGATAAGGCTCGAAATCAAGTCCCTGACCTTGGGGAGAGTACTTAATACCAATAACTAATATTAACTGATGTGGAACATTTTCTCATTCAATGATCATGAATATACGTCTCAAGAGCCTAACGGAATGGTTTTTGAAATAATTTTATTTAGTTGGCCAAATGAATTAGAATTTCAAGGGCATAGGAATTGAAATTTGATTTGGACTTTATTCACCTCTCTATTTTTAAAAGGAAAATAACATAAGTATCTGATTGAAAATTCATTCAGTATGAATCCTCTCACAAAAAGAAATTAAGGCTTAATTGATGTCTTTCGAATGTGCACCACCTTTTGAAATTCCAATCATTTGGCGAAATTACCGAACTACGTCCAGCTTCTGAAAAATCAATTTCAAAGCTAATATCATTTTTGGCAAAAAGTTAACTTTGTATTAAACCTCATTATAATACACCAAACACCGCAAAAAAAAACCCGTGGGGGAGTCGTAATTAGGCAGCATTGCATTCGAAAAGAGAGGCAAAATATTTTCTTCTTCCAAACACGATCCTCAACCTCAGCCACGACTATGAAACAAAATTTCTCTTCTCAAAACCCAAAACAAAACTTTTCTCTCAAACTCACTCGCCTATTCACTGATTTTCCTCCCTTCTCCTTCAATTTCTCAAGAGCCAAACATAATGAACACCTTGTCAGTGCGGCCAAGCCCAGCCGTCGTGCAACGTCAATCATTAAGTGAGTGGTACAGTCGCAGCATCTGAATCTTTGATTGGAGCGACAGTGTCATTTGAATTCGAACAACAGCGTGGTGCGGCGGTGGTGCTACGGCGAGATTCGAACGAATTCACGTGCAGATTTCATTTTTCCATTTAGGTATTCAAGTGTTTGAGTTGATGGCTCTATAAAGCCAAATAAATAATAATAATAATAATAATAATCTATTGAAATCATTTCCATGAAATCTGGAAGTGTAAAGGCGTTGATGTGAGAGAGTGTGATTAAGAGGGTAGTGGAGATTGTGGTGTTGAATTGGTGAATTTAGGAGATGGGCTTTTTTTTTTTTTAATTTGTTGGCTTGTTTGTTGGTTTTTATGTTTGTGTTCTGTTTTCTAGCAATTGTTTTGGGAATGAGGTGAATGTTAAGAATTTGGAGAAGAATGTAAAAATATTGGCGATTTGAATTTTTTTTTTAAGAAAAAGAAAATCATGGCTGATTCTTGCAGGAAGAAGATGATTGCTGCTAGAACAGTTAGTTACTTTTTATTTTTCCCCAATGTTTCACTTTTCCAACTCTTGGTGATTCAGGGAAAGCCTGAGTTGGTGGCTGATGATGAAACCAAGATGGCACAGATGGTTTGCTCTCCAACAAACCATGAAGAGTGCACGGCTTGTGGAAGTTAAAGGAGCGAATTCTGGTTATATTCCTTAAATATATATATATATATAGGTTACAGACCCTTAATTGAAGGGGGCATGTTTTGATAATATGGGTATCTGAAGTATGATTAAATAACTTTAACATGAAGTAACTTAAAATGCTCTGTATAGCTTATGTGTTAATATATCTTGTTAACTGTATAGCTCCTATTTCATACTGGGTTGCTGTATTAAAGAGTTTGAATACTGTGGAACCGGAAGTAACGGTGAAAATTTATTGAATTAGGTTATGACAATTTATTGAATTAGGTTAATTACAATTAACGCTAGTGTTACTCATGATTGCAAAGTTGTATTTTTTGGTTCGATTTTGTCCTAGGAATGATATGAGAAGTTTGAAATATGGTGCGTTACTTAAGATTTTATATGCCTTCTTGTGAATTCATGCATACTTACTCATGTCTCACATCTTTTCATTGGGTGCTTAGAACGCATTTTGGTACTTGCATGCAATAACATTGAGGGGTGAATGGTGATGGCCTCCTTAATTGGAAGAAATGAATGAATGGATTAGGAGAAGCCATAGTGAGAGTGGAGTGCATTTGAAATTCCTATCACACCCATTTGGATGCACTGTTTTCCACTCTTTAAATTTCCTTTATCCTTCAAATTAAGTTGAAAGTAGTTTTGAATTTTGATGATGGAGCCTTAGACTCTTGAAAATCTTGAAGATTGCGATGTTACTGAAGAACATGAAGATGGCGTGATTGCTGAAGATGCTGAAGCTGGTGTTGCTATTGTTGCTGCAATAGTGAAGTTGAGGTTAGTAGCAGCACTGTAAATGGCGGTGCTGTTGCTGCTGAAGAGAGCCCGCATGGTAAGGGATGATATTTGACATTATTTATGGGTATAGCATAATTGTTCTTATTCTAATATTCAACATTAATTTTACAAATGAAGAGAAGCCTTAAGATTGCTGCTTGCTAGGGAAAGAATAAGTGAAGAGAAGCTTAACCAAATCTTAGAAGACATGCTTAAAGTTTTTTTCCCAATAAAAAGAGAAGCAACATCGCAAAGACTACTTATTGGGGCAAAATTAATATTGGGAAGAAGAATAATCCATGGGAAAATGCTATGTAGATGCTCCTAAGATAGAGATATATGAGCCTTGTAACTAAGTTAATATCTTGGTTACTAATTATAGTGAAGCACGTTTATTTAGATTCTCATTAGGTTTATTATTTTCTTGGAACTTATTGTGGACTAAGAATTTAATATGCCAAGTGAATTGTGTCTATTGTACATCAACTTTAACATATAATAAATCAATAAAAGATTCAATTTTAACAGTACCTGTATTTACATCAATAAGAATTTCAGAGATACTATAAATATCAGTTTGTATATTTGAAACCCTAGTGTTCAATAAATTTGAAATTTATTAATAAATTAATATTTTTACATTATAATTTATTAATAAATTTTATATTTGTCAGAATCCTATTTCCTTCTGATACCAGAAGGAAATAGGATCGAAGGATGGATGTGTTTTCGTAAAAACTCTTTATTGTTTACTTTTGATAAAATAATTGGATCGTGGTTGGTTTATTTTAAATAAGCTTTACCGAGTTTGGTTATGGAGTTCTTTGGATCATACAGTGATCAAACAAATTTGAACGCAGTTGGTCAAATTTTTAATAACTAATTGGTACGTGGCGTTCTTAAACCAGATCGATGCTACACAAAGTGAAGCCTTTGGACCCAGATCTGATTTAGAACAGATCAATAGTCCGCACGTTCGGGTTTCCAGCCGATATACCAAATCAGTTTTATTTTACCAAATAAAGTTAAGTTGCTTTAAACGTGGTTGATTCTTTTTATTGGGCTATTATCAGATTTAGATTAGGTTCTTTTAGAGGTTTGGGTACATACACAGTACCAGATCCGGATCTCGGAAATGGTGCTCTGAAGGAATGGAGGGAGAAGAGAAGATTTACAACTGAGGATCGAGATCCGGTCTCTTTGCCTCAGAGGAACGTAGAAATTTTATGGCAGATCTGATAAAGACCAGTCTGCAAGCATGCTTTGAAAAGAAAAGTACTTTAAAAATAAATTGCTGGAATTTAAATGTGCATAAAATTAAATTGCAGAAAAGTAAATTGCAGAAATTTAAAGTACATGGAATTGAAATGGCTTTAAATTAAATTGCAAGTGCTTTAATGAAAAAAAAAATGGAATGCTTACATTGATTGCTTTTCTTTGTAGAGAAGAAAGGGAAATTATGGGAAATTAATCTGAAGACAGGAGAAATTCCTTTTTGTCTTCGGATTCCAGATTCCTATTCCCAGAGAGAGAGAGAGAGAGTTTTAGAGAGAAGGAAGAGAAGTAGAGAGAGAGGCTCTGAAAATGAGAAATGAAAAACCTGAGGAGTCTAAGTCTTCCTCTCGGTTTATATACAAAAATCTTTAAACTGTTCACTGTAGCGGGACTTTAAGTGCACAGTAACATCTGGAACGTTGCACTGTTCACTGTAGCGGGACTTTAAGTGCACAGTAACATCTGGATCGTATCTTTGAATAGTAGAGGCTTTGTACAAAAATTGAAATACGATACGGGTGAAGAGACATGTGCGCTCTCACTTGTGTCCAGAGGACCACCCGAAGAAATACTAGAAATTTTTTTTTTTAAGTAAATAATCAAATAATTATTTACAATGCTTTACAGGAGAGAAAATGCCGAAACAATCATTTTTGTTTTCATCTCCAAGGGAAATGAATGGCTCTTCGTCTTCATCATCATCTTCATCTTCAGAGGAGTCTGCAACTGAGGATTTTGATCTTGAGGCGAGGAGTTGTTCCATAGCTTTGAAATATTCATCTTCAGTTTTGGCGCTTGCCAATAGAGACTGGGCTTTGGATTTTTGGGTTAGGAAGGTCTGTTGGGCTTTAGAGGCTTCCAGGGTTGGTTGTAGGAGGTTTTTAGAGGAGAGCCAATCTTTGATCATGTTAACAGTTAATTTGGACTGTTCATCAAATTTTGACCACCATTTGACTTTGAAGGTTCTTTGAAGGATGACTTGGGACTCATGAGTATGAAATCGGAGGTTCCACATCCAGACCCATGGTAGGAAGAAGTTTGTACAAAAACAGAGAAAGGGGGGAAATCTTTTCTCTGAGTCAGAAGGATTATAATGGTTTTAAAGAGGTTTAAACAATTTGTGGCATTTGGAGTTAGGATTTGAGGTATTGGTCTGAAGAAGTTCCACCAATGATGAAACCAATTTGGTAGGCTTTGGACGGTTATTTTTGAATTAAAGAAAAATAACCAAGAATGAGATTTTTTAGGGTTTTGGATAAAAAAGGTGTTATACCAGGCTTGTTGGTAATCCCAGTAGGAAAAAGTCCGACAATGTGGTAAACGGGTCTCAAAATTTAAAGGAAAGGTTTTGAAATTGTGGAGTAGATCACCCCACTGGTTTGGGCTCAAAACTTTTAAGATTGTGGCCGTGGAATAAGCCGGCTCAGAATGGGTTTTATCAAGAAAGAAATGCTTGAATTTAACGGATTCAGTTATTTCTAAAATGCTTTGATAGTAAGACTGGGGTTTTGTCAAATCCCATGGTTTGAAAAACCAGCCTTTGGGAAAAAACTTTGAAATGCTTTGAAAATGATCAGTATGGTAAAATCCATCTTCCATAGAAAGAATGTTTTGAAAATGGGTTTTATCAAACCAATCAGAGGTTTTCTTTGAAGGTGTTGGCTGAGAAAGCACAATTTGAGAAGATGAGCTTTCAGCAGAGACAACAACATTTTGGGAAGAGGGTTTTGTAATTTCAATTTCTTTTTTAGGAGAAATTTGGCTTTGAGAAAGGTTTTGAAGGGCGAGCATGAGCTCAGGGGATTTTGTAATAGAACTCATCCATTGCTTTACTTGGTCATCAGAAGAAATAGATTTGTATTGGGCTCCATGTTCTTCAACCATTTCTATCCAAGATTTAATGGGCATGGCAGAAGAAAGTAGTTTTTCTTTAGAAGGGGTTGACTGGGGTTCTTTAGAAGGTTCTTGAGAACCAGTAACTTTTAGAACTGCTTTACCTTTATCTTTCTTCTTTGGCGGCATTATCTATTTTGAAGAAATTCTCTGGTTAGAAAATCAGGAACAGAATTTTTGTCACCTTTAATAAATTCAATATCAAAATCAAAAACACTTAAAATAGCTTGCCATCGTGCAAAAATCTGTTTTGATGCAATGTTTTGAACATCTTTTTCTAAAACATGTTTTGCAACTTTGCAGTCAATTCTAAGTAAAAATTTTTGATTTAGTAAATCACTTTGGAATTTAGATATGCATAAAACAATAGAAAGAATTTCTTTTTTGATAGTAGAATAATTTTTCTGGCAATCATTCCAATGTGCAGAAACATATTGTACTATCTGTTCTTTGTCATTTTCCTTTTGTTTTAATATACCTCCATAACCTATATCAGATGCATCAGTTTCAACAATTTTAGGTAAAGCATGATTTGCAAGAAATAAGCATGGAATATTTTTCACAGATTGCTTTATTAATCTAACAACTTTGGTATGTTCTTCTGACCATGCAACAGGATTCTTTTTTAACCTATCATGCAAAGGTTTAGACATCCTATTGATATTAGGGCAAAAATCGAGAACATAATTTAGACTACCAAGAAATCTTTGTAATTGGGTTTTGTCCAGAATTTTGTCTGGGAATTTATCTGCAAACAAAAGTGATCTCTCTATTGGAGTGATAGTTCCTTTGGAAATATGATGACCAAGGAACCGGACATTTGTTTGGAATAAAGAAATTTTTGAACTAGAAAGGGCTAATCCAGCCTTTTTTGTAACAAGATAAAAAGTCTTTAAATGTTTGAAATGTTGATCAATACTTCGAGAAAAAATCAACACATCATCAATATAAACGATGCAAAACTCAGAATAGGGATTATAAATATCGTTCATGATTCTTTGAAATTCTGAGGGTGCATTTTTCAAACCAAAAGGCATTACTGTCCATTCGTATTGTCCAAAGGGAACAGTAAAAGCTGTTTTATATCGATCTTTGGGGTGAATTTGTATCAGCCAAAAACCAGACTTCATATCAAATTTGGAAAAAATGAAAGCTGAACAAAGTTTTTGGAGAAAATCTTTTTTATTAGGTATTGGGTACCTAATCCATTTTAAAGCTTTATTCAAAGGTTTGTAGTTTATCACAAGTCTAGGTACGCCTCTTTCAATTTCAGAATTTTTATTAACATAAAAAGCGGCACAAGACCATGGGGACCTTGACTTAACAATGAGTCCTTTTGACTCTAAATCTTTAATTTCATTTTTGCAATGTTGTTCCAATTCCATGTTCATCTGGATTGGACGTGCTTTAGTGGGTATTTGTTTTTCATCAAACGAATTTTCATAAGGCAAATCTACCAAATGTTGTTTTCTATTCCAAAAAGCAGATGGTAAATCGGCACATATTTCTTTTTCAATAAGGCTTTTGAAATCGGAGATTTTTCTTTGTATAAAATCATTTTGTAATTGACTTCCAATTCTTTGGAAATTCAAATCTTTTTGTAAACAAAATAAATCATCTTGTTTGGACTTAAGAATGGCATTAATTTTATTTTGGTAAACAGAACAAGCTTTGACAATGTTTAGATTTCTAGTCTTTGGTATTTCAATAAACGGGAAAACAAGTTTTTCATTTTTTGCTTTGAAGGATATACTATCATAATTGACAGTATATGGAGTTATAAGATTTATAAAAGGAGTTCCCAAAATGATGGCATGATGAATATCATTTGTGAGGACAAAAGAAGTTTTAAAATCAAAACCATTATTATGGATTGAGGCTTCAACCTTGGAACTGACATTCAGTTTTGAATTATTAGCGGCAGAAAGTCTTTCTTTTGTTTTTTCATGAAATCTTTTGGGGACGATGTCTTCTCTAATGCAATTTAAATCGGCTCCAGTATCAAAAAGGGCAATGGCGTCCATTGCAAAATCATCAGAAAAGATTAAAGTGACTTTAATCAAATACTTTCTTGTGGTGATTTGCTTTAAAACAAATAGAAAATCATTGGGTACTGACTCAATGTTTTCTACTTTAATATCATCACCATCATCAGGATTAGATTCATTGTCTGAATTATCCTGCAATTGTTTTTGTAAAAGAAGTTGGATAGTATCAGAATCACTTTTTTGTTTTTCTTTTAAATCTCTGATTTCACTTTTGATTTCTTTTATCTCTTTCTGAAGATCTTGGATATTAGGAACCGTCTTCTTTGTTTTCTTTTTATCCAAAATTTGAGTAAGATCATAAGAATTCTTTTTAACAATTGGGACTTTAGAAGTCTCGGCTTTATTAAAATCCAAAGTTTTCAAAAGTTTATCAAGATATTCTTTTTGAAGATTTGGATCAGAAATATGCTTTACAAGTTCAAGAAAAGTTTCTTGGTCTTTAGTCAAAACATTGATTTTCTTTAAATATGAATCAGATTCAGATTCACTACTGCTAGATACAGAGTCATCTGAGTCAAAAAGCTCATCAACTTGATATGGATCACTGTCTCCCGACATGGAAGATTCGGAATCAGAAGATTCGACCAGAAGGGGGGCTAATTTGGAAAGGATCTCTTCATCGAGGTCAAGTTCAGGAAGCTTTTTGTTCATCCTGCAATAATTTGCAGTATGACCTTTCATGCCACATTTATGACATATAGCTTCTTTGTAATTAAAAGGGGTTTTTGGTTCCGCTCTAAACTCTTTTCTTTTAGGGAATTTGGATTTCTTATAAGGCCTCGAAGGTTTCTTATAAGGAAGTTCCCTAAAATTACGGAAGGGTTTCCTAGAGTTTTTTGATTTGTAATGTTTCCTGCGAGGTTTAGTAGAACACTCGTCATTACAATCTTTGGAATAAGAAGTTTTAAAGGGGTCATAATTGAATTGTTTGCAGAAACCGCCTAATTCTTGTTTAGACTTCTTAAGCTCCCACTTAAGTCGTTTCTGTAATTTCAAATCTTGACAAATCTTTAAACTTTCTTTATTGACAAAACTGACAAGTTCACCATAGGTAAGCTCGTCATAAGGAATACGATTATCATAAAGGGCTTTGATGGAATTTCTTACTTTTTCACCTAGAAGGGTAGGTAATCCAATAAGAAATTTTTCTTTCCAGGTTATATGATTTGCATCATCCCTTAGAAATAGTCTGGTGAAAAAAGAGGTTTTGTAACTTTGAAATTCACTAAGTTTCCTACATCTTAAATTATGTAGTAACTCAGCGTTTTTATCACGAAGGTGTGAAGGGTCACCAATGAAATGGAGGGAAATGGTTAAAATTAGAGTAGCAACAGCATCCTGAATTGGATTGTTGAACTCATCAAGAATAGGGAGATTAGTGAGAAGATGATCCCACCAACCTTTTAGTTGACCAGTAAAACCGGCAATTAGGAATTCTGATATAGCACGATCAGAGGTTCCTGCTTGGGTTTTATAGGCATTGGCTGCCATTGTCATTTGTTGCAACAATCCTAGGATATTGTACTCAGACATGCCGTCAATATTCCACTCATAGACTGAAGATGCATTATATCTGGATTGATTTAATGCACTTGGTCTATTATCTATTGCTAGATCCGGTGGAGTCTTGACAGTAGGAAGGGCTAATTCCCAATGGATTTTGTTGGCTTTAGGAGTAGGTTCCTCTTGGAAGGCTTCTACGTCCGAAGAGGCTATAGAAGTTTGATCATCTTTCTCTAATACTCCAATCTTGCTAGATTGAGGAGTATCAGGGGCTATCTGAACTTTGCTAGATGAGGAAGAAGCAGCTTCTATCCTATCTAATTGTTCTCTAATGGCTTTAGCAAAATCTGATTTTGACTCTTGAACAAGCTTTTGGCTAGTTTTCGAAACCTGAAAGGGTTTGAAAATAGGTTCCTTAAGCTTTTTGTCAGAATCCGATTTTGTTGGAATAGGTGAAATTGAAGGAATAGTAATGGTTGACTTCTGGATTTGGTTTTCTATCCTAGTCAATTGCTTTCCAATAGTATTTAAGTTAGTATTACAGAAATTATTCTGTTGAATAATACTACTTAAATTACTATCAGTATCGTTAGGCTTAGGGATTTTGTAAGGTGAAGCTCTGATTTCTATAGGAGGTTCGCCGTGGTCAACAGTTATACTCCGGAGGGGTGGATGCTCAGAATCGACTGTTCTATTACTTTCGGAGAGTTTCCATTCAGTGGTCTTCTTCCTAATAGTAATAGGGTTTGACTCTTTGAAGGGGTAAGAGATGTTGTTATTAAAAGAATATATCTCGAACCAATCAAAAAACAATATATGAACTTGATGAAGATTCACAAATTCATAATAAGTTTGTTGGATTTCTTTTCTTTGATTTAAAAAGTGTTTGAAAAACCAAAGTCTTTTTTCTTTGTTTAAATCAGAATAAAAGTCTTTATGCAGAAAAGCTTTATCCAATTCAAATTCCTTTTCAATGACATTAATAACATTTTCTGTAACAGCAGAAAATGTAGGGGAAGTTGGAGGAGAAGGTTCTTTCTCTTCCTGCCTTTGTTCATGTTGACTACTAGTGTAAATAGGGTGAGGAACACTAGTGGCATAGTCAACAGATCGTATAGAAGTGCTAGGTATATCTGAAGTTGAAAACCTAGGTTGACTTTGAAAAGGAAGATTTATAACAGAAGGGATTTTTGTAAATTTCCTTTCTAGTGAAGGAATACTTGAGCACGACTCTTTATCAGAAAATCTAGTTGAAGCAGATCTTCTAAATGACAATTTGACTTTTCCATCAGAATATTGAGTCACATTTTGCAACTCTGTATTAGGCTCAAGTTGTTTTGGAATCGCTGGTGGAGCGGCTCCTTCAAGAATCCATTCTTCTGGAAGATGGACATCTTTCCATTGAATAGGTTTTGGAATGACAGTGTTGGCTCTAGATAAATCAGTCTGCAAGAGAAGAGTCTCATCTCTTTTTTACTGGAATTTATGTTGTGTACTGAATGCAGTGATCATTGCCTTATATGAGATTTTAAAAATTAAGGCAACTGGGATGGATCCCTCAATCATATTATAATTATGAGTTTTGATTTGTAAAATCATGCTTTTCAAAATATTTTTATCTTTAAGTGAAATTGTTATGTTTGGATAACAATCAAATGAAATTGGACCTTTACAAAGACTGGATTCGATGCTACTTAGCAAAGAATCATCAAAAGAGATGAATCGCCCATCTCTTAGGACAGCAAGGATAGAAGTATCCAAGCCTTCTTTGGTTAAGGGTTTTATACCGACTTGAATTAGTCCGATATGAATATAATTGAAATTCTTTTCTTTTAATTTCTTTAAAGAATGCTCAGAAAACAAGTGAATTGTTTCAAATGGATTTGAAAGAGTTATGTCACGTTCTTCAGTCTTTATAATGTAATCACTCTTTAAAAAATCAAGCTTTTTTGTTTTGTAAATCTTTTCTTTAGAAATTTTTGGAAGTTCCCAACAATCAATTGCTTTATCAAAGTTCTCAATAAAGAATTCTTCTGAACTCACAACATACTTTGAAGCACTAGTCTTCCCGGAAGAAGAGCTAGAAAAGGATGATGTTCTACAGTGTATAGGGTCCATGAGTAAAAACCTATGGTCTATCTATGGTTTTGTCAGAATGGCTACAGGTATGGTTTTACAGCCATAAACAGATGACCTTATCCTATGGCGGGACTTACTACCAGTAAGGATTCACCACACAACAAAACTTCAAAATAAAACACAAGTCTTTAAATACAGAACTATAAACTGCTTTACACTATCCTCCCCTTGGCTCTGATACCAGAAGGAAATATACAAAAATCTTTAAACTGTTCACAATACCAGATCCGGATCTGGTACTGTGTATGTACCCAAACCTCTAAAAATATTAATAAATTAATATTTTTACATTATAATTTATTAATAAATTTATAATTTTTATAACTAATAATAAATATTTAAATATGAATAAATTCGAATAATATTAATATAAAATTAATAATAATATAAATAATATGAAATATTAATACAATTTAAATATATTAATATAATATAATAATTTATTTAAATTAATCAGAAAAAATAATACAGTACAGTGTAGCACCAAACATTGTACTACATTGTTATAATACAATGCTAATGCAATACAACATAATATAATACACCAGCATTAAAATAATGCAATATAACATAATATATAGTATACCAAATGCATCCTGAAAGAAAGTAATGCGACCTAACTAATTACGCGGATCGGTCAAAATTTGATTATTCACATATTCTACAACTTAATTGGTCTAAGAAGATTTTGGTTGCAAATTCCAGAAAGTTATTTTCATTGTCCCTCTCAACACGGTTTAATTTCTTGAATGATGGAAGAATGATATTAAGGTCAAATGCTCAAGTCTTTTGCACAATATTCAGTGCCCAAAAAAAAAAGGGGGGGGGGTCAAATGTACTATGCAAGTCATTGTGCTTTGACTGAAAAATATCAAATGCAATCGTGGATTTAGCATATGGAGGAAAATATGGCCAGCGACCAAAAATCATATATAGACCACATCTTTTTTCCAAATCCATTATTGACTAGAGTTACGTTTGCTTGCTTGGGTCATTTTGGCCTCGGGGGCTAGGATCTTAGAATCAATGATTTTATTGCATCAATGAATATTAGACTTTAAATGAACAATAAATAAATAAAAAGCAAGCAAGTGCAACCATATTATTGCCAAAAACAAAATAAAATCCGACCATATGACGTTAGTCCGATTGAGAAAGTGTCAACCTAAATCAACCATTTACTTGACTTTAATACAAAATCAAGCAGAGAGTTTACTTTGTGTCGACCACCAAATTCGCTAAGAAGTCCCCTAGCAATTACTACAAATGGAAGCAAGTAGCAAGAAGCAAAAACCCTTTTGACATTCATTATAAAAGCTAACTCCAATAGGCAAATGGACTAAAACCTTCCTTATCATCTTATTTATCTATATGTTCTCAACGTCCAGAGCTCAAACACCACAATCCAACATAACCACAGGTTCCACTCTTTACACAAATTCCTCTCCAAATTTCTGGCCTTCTCCTTCTGGTCATTTTGCTTTCGGATTTTACCCTACGGGCAATGGCTTCAGGGCTGGAATATGGCTTATTGGCAGCGGCCCAGCAAATGACATAATTGTTGTATGGACTGCTCGACGCATAGACCCCGTGGTCTCATCTGGTGCTGCTCTCCAGTTCTCTGTCGATGGCAGCAGAGTCCTGCTTCGCAACTCCAATGGCGAAGTCCAGTTGATAGCTGAGCCTACTCGAACAACTGTGGCTGCTGCAATACTTGATTCTGGTAACTTTGTGTTGTATGACTTAAGCTCTCAAACTGTTTGGGCTAGTTTTGATAATCCAACACATACCCTTTTGGTAGGCCAAAAGCTAGCTACAAATTCAGCGTTATATTCAAGCATATCTTTAACCAATCAATCTACTGGAAACTTCAAACTCTGGATGCAATCAGATGGGAATTTGAATGCATTTCCACTGAGAAGTATCCAAGAAGATAAATATGGTTATTGGTCATCTTATACCTCAGGTGCCGGACATAACGTAACTTTGAATTTAGACCAAGATGGCACTTTATATCTTGGAAATTCAACTGGATCTGTTGTAAAGAATTTAATTGAAGGTAGACTTTCAGTTAATAGGACAACCTTGTATCGAGCTACTCTTGATGTTGATGGCGTTTTCAGGCTTTATCAGCATCAAATTGGGACTAGCAGTAGCTTTAGCTCCAAGATATTGTGGGTGGCAATCGTTGATGAAGATCGTTGTGCAGTGAAAGGAACTTGCGGATTGAACAGCTATTGCAGCCTTAACGGTACAGGCATTGATTGTTTTTGTCCTCCGAGATTCATTTACATTGATTCGGAAAAGCCTCAAGAGGGCTGCAAGTTAAATTCCACAATAGAAGATTGCCTTGAAGACAAGAGTGGCAACAGTTACAACATTTCTCTTCTAGAAAACACTTCCTGGGAGCGCGATGAGTATGATATTGTCACTCGGACTATTAGTGAAGCTGATGATTTGTAGAGAACAGAAAAGAAACTTCAGTTTAAGAGGGGATGTTAGTGAAGCTGCTTAATATGAAGAACAGAGGAATCGAGTGCAGTTTATTCAGCTGTGCTTGACTACAGCAGATTCACTTCCTCAGCTGATGTGGCTTGGTGACGTGGCTTAGTTAGTTACTCGGAACAAGCATTCTTCGTATGTGTGTAACATATTACTAACAAACGCAACAAGCTGCTCTCATGACATATAAATATCTGTGTAATCTGTTTAGATCAATAATAAGAAGTTTCTCAAGTTTTCATTATGATATTTTCTTTCATTTTCTTTTAGCTTTCTCGCTTGCCAAACATAAATACTTAAAGTTCTATCATGGTATCAGAGCCATCAATGGCAAGCATGATTCAATCTAATACTTTTTATAACTTTGTTACACCTGTAAAATTGGATCAGAACAATTTTATTCTGTGGAGAACACAAGTCTTAGCATCAGTCAAAGGAAATGGGTTAGAAAGTTTCATCAATGGTGGTTTGAAATGTCCAGGGCAATTTCTTCCATTTACTAGCGCTAGTGAAGCTTCGTCATCAAATGTAAGTGAGCTACGATCTGCAAATCCTGATTTCATTGCTTGGGTGAAAACGGATCAACTCCTCTTGAGCTGGATGCTATCATCTATTCAGCAAAACTTGCTGTCAACTGTGATCGACTGCACTACTTCAAAACAGCTTTGGGATTCACTTAACAATATGTTCATTTCTCAGTCTCAAGCTCGAATTCAAACTCTTTGAATGCAAATCCAAACTATTAAGAAAGGATTTTACTAAAATCAAACGAATAGCTAATACATTAGCCTTAGCAAGAAAACCAGTAGAGCTTAATGACTTCGTTATGCATGTGTTGACTGGTCTTGACTCTTCTGATTATGAGTCCTTGACAATTGCTGTTCTAGCTAGAGAAGGAACCATTACCTTAGATGATCTGTATTCGTTGTTTCTAAATCATGAAAATAGGATTGAACAAAAGAAAGGCAAACTTGCTAGTGATGTTATGCATCATATGTCAGCAAATATAGCTTAAAAAGGTTAATATTCTGGTAAAAATAACAATGGTTTTCAGAAAAACTTTGGAGGTAATTTTGGTGGTGATAATAGTCCAAATGGTGGTTGTAATAATAATGGATCTCAAATTGCTGGTGGAAGAAATTTCTCAGATGTTGTCTGGCAAATTTGCTTCATTCCTAGACATGGAGCAAATAGGTGCAAGAACTGGTTTAATCCTTCTTTTGTGCCTCAAAAGATTTTTGGTAGAGGGAATTTCAGAGGTCAATATGGTAAAGGCAGGTCTTTTAATAGTTTTGGAAGGGGCTCAATGGTTCCTGGTCCTCATTTTGGATCAAATTTTGGAAACTCTTGTATGCCGAGGGGTGCTGCTTTTCAAGCTACTATGGCATACTCAGATCCTGCTATCATCTCTGGTTATCCTCCTTTTAACTACACCATTGGATTTAATAACTTTACTCCTGGTTACACTAATAGATTCTCACCATATGCTCCTGGTTTCACTAATGGAATGCCTAGTACTTCAGCTCCACCAACTCAGCCACACTGTGCTGCAAATCCTGAGATTGTTGAAGATCGCTCATGGTATATTGACAGTGGAGCCACAAATCATAACACAAATGATTTAAGTAAGCTTGTCAATTCTAAAGCTTATATTGGTAATGAACAATTATTGGTTGGTGATGGAAATGCATTGCTTATTGAACATGTTGGATCAGTTCAGCTTGTCACAAACACTTTTGAATCACTGCTTCTTAATCATGTTTTACATGTACCAAAAATTTGCTTAGTGTTTCTAAATTGCTTGCTGACAACAATGTTACACTTGAATTTGTTGGCACATCTTGTTTCATTAAGGCCAGGAGCACCGGGATCATCTTGCTTGAAGGAGTTGCTAAAGGAGGCCTCTATAAAATCAAAAGTCCAATCTCATCCTCCCATCCTCAGTCTGTTACTCAGTCAGCTGCTGTCAATACAGTCATTCTTAGTCAAAATAAGTTTCAGTCTCTTTTTGTTTATCTTCCTCATTCAACTTGTGAAAAAATTAGTTCAAATTCTTGTCAGGGCAGTGACAAAGTTTATTTGTCTGTTGTGACTGAAAAATCTCTTGATGTAAATCTTCTTCATAGAAGATTGGGGCACCTGCCATTCACACATTAAAAACAGTTCTAAATTCATGTAAAAAGTTTATTGATATCAATAAAATTCAAGAGTTAGAATTCTGTAATGCATGTCAGTTTGGGAAGAATCATATGCTTCATTTTAATTCTGTTAAAACCATTTTTACAGCACCATTACAACTTCTTTATGCAGATCTTTGGGGACCTTCTCATGTTGTTTCCAGCCTAGGTTACATCTATTACATGTCCATACTTGATGATTTTAGCAGGTTTACTTGGATTTTCCCATTAAGTGCAAAATCTGATGTTCTACCTGTATTTGTTAGTTTTAAAAATTTCATTGAAAAACATCTACAAAGAAACATCAAGGTTGTTTAAACAGATGAGGGTGGGCAATTCAGGTCTTTTTCATCTCTACTCAATAACTCAGGGATACACTTTAGGCATTATTGTCCTCACATCCATTATCAAAATGGAAGAATTGAGAGAAAACACAGGCATATTGTTGATATTGGTCTCACCTTAATTGCCCAAGCTCATCTACCCTTACATTTTTTGTGGGATGCCTTTCATACATCAATCTTCTTGATCAACAGACTTCCTACACCAACTTTACATAATATCTCTCCATATCAGAAACTTTTTCATCAAACACCAGATTATTCTACTCTTAGGATCCTTGGTTGTGCATGTTTTCCTTATCTTAGACCTTATAATAGACACAAACTTGAGTTCAGAACTGGGAGATGTATTTTTATTGGATACAGCTCTCATCATAAGGGATATAAATGTCTTCATTCATCTGGGAGGGTCTATATTTCTAATCATATGATCTTTGATGAAAAATCTTTTCCTTATGTTCCTGGTATAGATTTTTCATCAGTTACAGAAGTTGTTCGAATCAATTCTTTAGTTGAGTCAGCTTCTGAGTCTTCTTCTGTTACATAATTCCAGGTTCCTTTAACAGCAACTTCAGCAGCTGATCATGTATCTCCAGTTTTCAACTCTCAGGTATTGTCTCAAAATTTTAATGCACATAATACCTCACTATCACACTCAACTATTGCCATACTTAAGATCTCACCATTTACTTCTCATTCCCATAATTCCCCCCTTCAAATTCTTTCTGCACCTCCTTCCATTGGTAATTCTATGATAACCAGATCAAAGAATGACATTTTCAAGCCAAAGTCTTATCTTTATGTTCTTTTAGCACAAACCTTTATCTGATCCATTATGGTTGAAAGCTATGCAAGAAGAGTTTAAAGCCTTAAAGGTTAACCACACATGGGATTTAGTTCTGCCTACTGCTCTTGTTAAAGTAGTTGGTAACAAATGAGTTTTCAGAATCAAATACAATCCTGATGGAACCATTCTGAAGTACAAAGCAAGGTTGGTTGCTAAAGGCTTCCATCAGACCCATAGTGTTGATTATACTGAAACTTTTAGTCCAGTAGTAAAAGCATTTACTGTCAGGGTAGTTCTAAGCATTGCAGTCATGAACAATTGGGTTCTTAGGCAAATAGATGTCAACAATGCCTTCCTAAATGGCATTCTTGATGAGGAAGTGTATATGTCACAACTTGAAGGTTTTATTGATTCTCATAAACCTCAGCACATTTGTAAACTAAGGAAAGCTCTCTATGGTTTGAAACAAGATCAAAGAGCTTGGTTTGCTAGACTTAAAACAACTATGCTGTCTCAGTGGCATTTTCAGAATTCCAAGTCAGATAATTCACTCTTTTATAAGAGAGAAAATGGTCACTTAATTCTAGTTTTGGTGTATGTGGATGATATTATTGTTACTGGTTCCTGCTCAGTAAAAGTTCAACAAGTTATCCAAGATATGCAACAGACTTTTGCCTTGAAAGATATAGGAGAACTCAGTTACTTCTTAGGAATTGAAGTTTCTAAAATTTGAAATGGAATTCATTTGTCTCAGGCTAAGTACATTGCTGATGTTTTGGCAAAGCATGATTTAGTCAACTACAGTCCAGTGCCAACACCTATGTCTACAGGCCAGCAGCTAACAAAAGCTTCAGGTTTTGAGATTTCCAATATCTCTCAATATAGAAGTATTATTGGAGCCCTGCAATATGTTACTCTCACTAGACCATAAATAGCTTTCACTGTCAATAAGCTTAGTCAATTTCTTTCCAATCCAAGAACTGCACATTGGGAAGCATGCAAAAGGTTGTTAAGATATCTAAAAGGCACAATACATTTTGGTCTGCAGTTCTATAATTGTGGAGCTATGCAAATAAATTATTTTACTGATTCAGACTGGGCTTGTGATCGAGATGATAGGAAGTCAGTTGCTGGTTTTGGAGTTTATCTAGGTGCTAATCTAGTTTCATGGTCATCTAAGAAACAAGCAGTTGTCTCAAGATCTAGTACAGAAGCTGAGTATAAAGCTTTGGCTCATGCTGCATCAGAGGTTATTTGGATATAGTCCTTGCTTGCTGAGCTGAGAATTCAGTTAAGTGCTACACCAATTATATGGTGTGATAATCAGGGTGCAATAGCATTGGCTTACAATCCAGTTTATCATGCTAAAACAAAGCATGTTGAGCTGGACATTCATTTCATCGGAGATAAAGTGGCATCTAAAGAGTTAGTTGTTTGTTTTGTGCCTAGTGAAGATCAAACAACTAATGTCTTAACTAAAGCTCTCACTTTCACTCAGATTCATTATTTGCATAGCAAGTTAAATGTTCATCCTAGAAGCCTCAGCTCAAGAGGGGATATTAGTGAAGCTGATGATTTGTAGAGAATAGAAAAGAAGCTTCAGTTTAAGAGGGGATGTTAGTGAAGCTGCTTAATATGAAGAACAAAGGAATCGGGTGCAGTTTATTCAGCTGTGCTTGACTGCAGTAGATTCACTTCCTCAGCTGATGTGGCTTGGTGACGTGGCTTAGTTAGTTACTCAGAACAAGCATTCTTCATATGTGTGTAACAGATTACTAACAAACGCAACAAGCTGCTCTCATGACATATAAATATCTGTGTAATCTGTTTAGATCAATAATAAGAAGTTTCTCAAGTTTTCATCATGATATTTTCTTTCATTTTCTTTTAGCTTTCTCGCTTGCCAAACATAAATACTTAAAGTTCTATCACGGACAAGTGAAGAAGCTTGTTCAAGGGCATGTTTGGAGGATTGTAATTGCGTCGTGGCAATGTTTCTGAACCAACTGTGCTTTAAACACAAGCTTCCTTTGAGATATGGGAAAAAAAAATAGTACAAGCCAGAACAAAGCTCTGATCAAAGTTAGAGTTAGTGGCTTTTCTAAAGGTGGAGATGAGGTTATCAATAAGACAATCAAGAAAATTGGCAAGGAATTTGTAATTGTTGTTATTGTTCTAATTGCCTTTTCCCTGATAATTTTCTTCTCAACTCTGTATTTTGTGTTGGCTCATCAGATGTGGAGCTACAAGATCATCTCAAGGCAAGTGAGTTCACCTGATGTATTTGAAGAAATCAAGTTGAGGTCATTCAGCTATGAGCAGATCGTGTTGGCTTCCGAAAATTTCAAGGAAGAGATTGGCAGGGGAGGTTCGGGGAGGGTTTACAAGGGCTGTATTAATGGTGGGAAGGAAATTGCAGTGAAGAAGCTAATAAAGATAGTAGAAGAAGGTGAAAGTGAGTTTCGAAACGAAATGAAGATAATCGGTAGAATCCATCACAAGAACTTGGTGGACTTGGTGGGGTTTTGCAGTGAAGGATCAAACAGGCTTCTGGTGTACGAGTTCATGAGAAATGGTTCGTTGGGAAATCTTCTTTTCAGAGCCGAGCAACGCCTAAGTTGGAGTGAAAGGAGAAGGATTGCGTTAGAGATTATGGAAGGGCTACATTATTTACATGATGAATGCGAAACCAGAATCATCCACTGTGACATCAAGCCGCATAACATTCTCATGGATGAATCTTGGAAGGCCAAGATATCAGATTTTGGACTTTCCAAGCTGTTGAAGACCGATCAAACGAGAACATACACAGTTTTAAGAGGGACAAGAGGGTATACAGCTCCAGAATTGCACAGCCGCAACAATCGTATTACTGTGAAAGCGGATGTGTATAGCTTCGGAGTCATGTTGCTTGAAATTGTTTGCTGTAGAAAGAACGTGGATGAGAGTTTGAGAGATGATGAAATTGTTCTCATTGACTGGGCTCATCAATGCTATGAAGCTGGGGAGCTCCAAAATTTGGTAAGTGATCAAGAAGATGTTAACATGGAGGAATTTGAAAATTTGGTGAAGATTGGACTTTGGTGTGTGGAGTGCGAGCTAAATTTAAGACCAACAATGAAACAAGTGATCTGGATGATGGAAGGAATTGTTGTTATACCACACTACACAAGACAATTGTTGATGTTGAATCATCCACTGGATTTTTCCGCACAGTATATTTCTGACAGCTCCATGTACCCTCGGTAATAATAATAAAAGAAAAATAAGATTAATTTTTTTTCAAGGGTGGTGATTTAGGACGAGTTTTCGGAGTCTAGAAGTACTTAATCTTATTTTAATTGGATTTTGATTTATTTAGATTTTGTCTTGTATCTGTTATTTTAATTTAATAAGAGTTTGAATTTCTTTATTTTTATTCAAGGAAGTTTAGAAATAATTGTATAACGTCATTATTTTAATGGTGGCTTTATTGTGGTTGTTGTAGTTTTTACGGCATTAATTTGATCGTCTTTTGTTCATTTTGAATTCAAATTCTCTACTCATCTAAACTATACAAAACTAAATAAAAATAGACCCCTTGACTATATTGTTTACATAGAGGTTAATCATTTGCATATTAATTGAGTATCTAGTATGCAACGAAGATATTGGGACAATAATATTATAGAAAACATTTTCTAAATTTATTTTGTGAAATACATCTCATTAATAAGTGATAACCCCAAATATGAAAAAAGGGAAAAAATAACATATTTGCCAAATTAGAATTAATTTTCTAGTAGTGAACAATTGAAATATTCAGTAGGATTAATTATATGATTTATTATTTATACAGCATTATGAAATTCAAACTCAAACAATATCCAAATTAACGGTAAAAAAAAAAAATCCATCCAAGTTTTTACAAATACCATTTTCAGAGGAAAAAAAAAAGAAAAACTTTTTCAAATACCATCAGTCCATCGCCTGTCGCTAATGTTCCTCAATGTCCAATAGCCACCTCATCAAAACATGCTGACACATCCAACTTCCACCAACCAAGAAAAATCCACGTAATCATAAACAAATCACCCGATGTCGGCAACCGCCACAATTGGCAAACGTCAGAATTTTATTTTGTTGAAAATAAGATAATGAGTAAAAACGTCTAGGGTCCCTAGATTTCAATTTAATCGCAGTTTAAGGCCATGGTTTCTAATTACCATTAATGCTATCCAATTTTCAGAAACAAAATTATTAATTTGAATAATATTAAGAAATGGTAGAACCAACAGAAAGGCCGGTTCAGTTTGATTTTTTCAATTTTAATTCAATTTTTTAGAATGAAAAATACATTCCCTTTTTTCTTCTTTTCTTTGTTACATCTGAAAAATAGGTTCGATAACAGTTCAAATTTTGGAATTAAAAAACTTAATATTTTGTTACATAAGTGAATATGTATCATGTTATTATTGGTGGGCTATAAAATAAACATAAAATACAAATAAAAGTAAATATAAATTATAAATTATAAAATCGAACTAAATTAAAATTGGTCGACTAAGTCTAATTCCGATTCTATTCTATAATATTTTGATTTTTTTTTTTAAGTTTCTGTGAAGTCAAAATCTTATCGAAACTAAGTTGATCAACATGGTCTGAATTGAAAAATGAATTGAAATAATCTGGTGCCAACCCCTACCTATTATACTCATAAGGCCAAATTATCCACGTACTTATGTGTCGTTGATTTTAATAAAAGAAATTAGAGTACAAGGTTCGGCATAAACTGCCATAAACTATCATCGTTAGTGATTTTATAATAAGTTAGGGAGCTGAATGTTATATATTTCCAATAAGATAAATTTAAAACGAAACAGATAAGTATAAATATACGCTGTGTAGATCATGTCGAGGTTTCTCTGGTTTTAGAGAGAAATTGATTTGCTTTGAACACGGAATGTGTTGGTCTCTGATTCATCAAAACGACACTTGTTTCATTTTTGTCTCTATCTCATTCTCTCTCTTTTAGGAATCAAATTCATTAGGGTTAGGGTTTTCATTGTTCTCTTGCTAAGGATAATAACATTTTGGTTCGTTTAATTAGCAGTGAAGCCAAACCAAGCAACCAGGTATGAACAGAAGAAACCGAATTCTACATATTAATTTTATTTAATTACTAACAATTACTTTTTAAAATTTTTTTATCGATATATGCAATGCATTATCCTTTGTGGCCATATGTATGTTCTTTTATTATTTTTATTTGATTGTTATATTGAATTCTTTTAGAAGTAAATTTAGGTTCAGTTGCTGTTTTAATGAATTGGGTTCTTTTTAGTTTCTTAATTAATTTGCCTGTATAATTAGTTTTGGTTTTCTTGGGATAAAGTATCAACACCTTCTCTGGCTCTGTGCTGTTGTTCCTTTGGAGTTGCTGAACTTGGGAATTAGGGCCTTGGTATTATGATTTGGACTTTTCGGGTGTTTGGATTTCTTTTTTTTAAAAAAAAAATAATGGATTTGTGTTTGATTGGGGTTTATTGGGTGTTTGGATTTGAATCTTTTTTTGTATAATGGGTTTGTAATCTCTTTCTCTTGAATGCCTTACTGTCTGTTTTTATATGATAGTTCTCAAATGATCTTTCATTAAAAGATTTTTATTTAGTGTCCTATACTTAATGGAACCTTGAAGTAGCAACGATGGTTTCAGTTTTAATTTGGTTTTTGAAGTCTTGCAGTAAACAAGTTAGATATTTCAATTTCGATTCAGATTTAAAAATTTGGATAAGTTGTTGCAGAGAGTGGAGCTTTGTTAATATGGAAAGTTCAGAAGATGGTGCGGCAAAAATGGAGCCTCCTGATCCTGATGTACTTGAGACTGATCCAACTTGTCGATACATCCGGGTAATGTTATGCTCTTTTTTATATTGTTAATCAATTTCTTCTATTTTCCCTGCTTGTTTGCTGGGAAAATTGGGAGGTGAAAGAAAATTAGTGTGTTGTTATCTTTTTTTGTATGCCTTGTTTTGCTTTTGAGGCAAGAGACTGAAGTTCTATGATGTGTCTTTTCTTATGTTTTTCTGTCAATCCCCATCAACAAAACTGAAATATAACCCGATGTGGGTTCTTACAGTACAAAGAAGTGATTGGAAAAGGGGCTTTTAAGACAGTGTATCCTTCATTATTCTGTTTTTTTCTTCCTTTTTTGTTTCATTCAGAGATACTAGTGTTTGTACTTTGTCCTGTGGATACATATGTTTGCAGAAGCTGTTACAGCCGACATTTTTTTTTCTTTTTTTTTTCTCTGATAAGAAAAAGGTAATGTTGGACAAGCTAGTCTGTGACTGGATGTAACAAAGTTGCAAATGGAAATAAATTCCTTTTTGGTAGTTTGAGCTTATTTTGTTCATGGATCTGTATGCTTTCCTTAATTTTATGAAATCCTAGCTACAAGGCATTTGACGAAGTCAACGGACTTGAAGTAGCATGGTGCCAAGTTCGGATTGACGATGTGTTGCAGTCACCAGAAGACTTAGAGAGGCTTTACTCTGAGGTGCATCTCTTGAAGTCACTGAAGCATAACAATATTATAAGGTTTTACAATTCATGGATTGATGACCAGAACAAGACGGTGAATATTATAACTGAGCTCTTCACCTCGGGTAGCCTCAGACAGTACGTTTCCTCTCCTTCTCATGACTCCCTTAAAATTCCCCTTTTTTGGTTTTATAGTGACATTAGCCCTGTGATTAGTGGCCCTGAACTGTGATTTAGGTACCGGAAGAAACACAAGAAGGTTGACATGAAGGCTGTGAAAGGTTGGGCAAGACAGATTTTGTCAGGCTTAATTTACCTTCACAGTCATGATCCACCAATAATACATAGGGATCTGAAGTGTGACAACATATTTATCAATGGTAACCAAGGAGAAGTGAAAATTGGAGATCTAGGGTTGGCCACTATCATGGAGCAGGCTAATGCCAAAAGTGTAATTGGTATATTTATATTTTTCTTCTTTAATATCTTTGACACTTATCAGATGCAACTTCTCCTCTTACATGCAATTATGCCCTGATTGATTTGGGGAAAAATATTCCAACAGCCCCAGGCATTATGGGCTTGATTCACATTCTAATGGTTTTATTGGAGATTTTTGTTTTATATGCCTTCTATATTTACCCAAATGTCATTGCTTCTGAGTTGGCTCCTCATTCTTTCCAATTGATCCATGGAGATGGTCTTCACAGGAACCCCAGAGTTCATGGCTCCTGAGTTGTATGACGAGAATTACAACGAGTTGGCTGATATATATTCCTTTGGAATGTGCATGCTAGAGATGGTGACATTTGAATACCCCTATAGTGAATGCAGAAACTCTGCTCAGATTTACAAGAAGGTTTCATCTGTAAGTTATCTATGAATGATATTTTGCATTTTCTTTAGCTTGTAATGGCTATTGCCTATATGTTGGTCAATGACCTTTGTTTTATGACTTTGAAGGGCATCAAACCTGCTGCCCTTTCTAAAGTGAAGGATCCAGAAGTAAAGAGCTTTATTGAGAAGTGTCTAGTCCCTGCATCTCAAAGGCTCTCAGCAAAGGAGCTTCTGACGGACCCTTTTCTCCAAGTGAATGGAACAACAAAAAATCGTCCACTGCCGCTGCCTGACATTGTTTTGCCCAGAGTGGGAGCCTTTGGAGATAGGTGTCTAATGTCAGAAGGACCAGCTGGTGTGCGAAATAAGCATCCCTCCATGGATTTTGATAGTGACACAGAACTGCCTGTTATCACTTTTCTTGATAACTCTGGTGGTGGGGATTCCTATTCTCCGAGCATTGAGGTTCGAAGATCTAAGAGAGGGAACTTTTTCTTGTTAAAAGGCGAGAGCAATGATGAATACTCTGTATCATTGATCCTTCGAATATCAGATCAGTCTGGTCAGTACTTTGCCTTTTAAATGCATGTCTGCTCTCAGATTCTTATCACTTTTTCTCTAAACTTTGTTTCATTGCACTCTCTACGATTTGATATATTTTCACATAACGTTTGTTTGATGTCCTTAAATGCAGGCCGCCTGAGGAATATTCATTTTCTTTTCTACCTTGATAGTGATACAGCCTTCTCAGTTTCAAGTGAAATGGTTGAGCAGCTGGAGCTGGCTGACCAGAATGTTACATTCATTGCAGAGTTGATTGATTTATTGTTACTGAACCTGATACCTGGTTGGAAACCATGTGTTCGCATTGACCATCTAATTCCCCAAAAAAGCAGACGACAATCTCCTGGGGACCACGAGAAGGATGCTTTGTCGCTAGAACGTGTAGACAATTCTTCAGGGTTGTCCCAGAGGTCTTATGAAGCTGACAATCATTCAAGGTCTTCAGATGGCCAAGATTCTACTTCTCTCAAAGAAGGCATTCAAACAACAGTGCTAGGGCCTGATTTTATTAAGCCCGATGAGAAAAGATCTCATAATGATTTCAGCTGTCAGGGTAAGGCCACAGCAGATGATCAAACTTCTGAGAAATCAAATGTTTCTGGATCCTCCAGTGAGCAGAATGAAAAGAAATACTGCTTTAGTTCAGATATATTCCCAGAGCCGGGGACTATGGACTTCGATGGACATGCATTTGTTGTTAGAACGAGTGAATCTCCTGCCAGAATGGGATTAGGCGAAACCCCAGATGAAAAGAGCAATATCATGGACATATGCTCCAATGGTGTGGTGGACACTTCGAGTGGTCTCACTATCTCTTCTCTGTCTGACCTAGAAATAGACGAAGAAATCAGAATGAAGCTGGAAATGATTGACCTGCAGTACCAGGAGGAATTTAAAGCAATCTCCAAGAGAAGACATGATGCCATCCTGGATACGAAAAAATCGATGAAGAAAAAAACAGAGCCGGTTTATTAGTTCTTTTCTTTCCTTCTTTTTTTTTTTTTTTGTTTTTTCTTTTCTTTCCTAGCCTTTTCTGTCTTCTATTTTTCGATTGTTGCCCTAAATCCTCCTTTTTCTAGTTCTTTACAGTCTAAAGTCCTCCCTGCAAGTGTAAAAATTGTGTTATAGGGGAGAGACAATCGTAATAATCAAATCACTTTGTTTCCAGAAATTCTTCTTGAAGTCCAGTCTTCAAATTTACTTCTCTTTTTTCCCTTATTTATTCTTAATTTTATAGAAATGATAAAGGTAGAAATTAGAATGAAAATAGCCAAAAGAGTAGTGATATGGAGCCATATTTATTTAATTATTGTTTGACACGTACCCCATGTTTTAACATACAAATTGATGTGGGGCACAGTGATTGATTAGGGATGGTAAAAATCTCCACAGGGACGGGGATCTTTGGGAATTTTTCCTATTCAAGGAGGGTATGGAGACAATTTTATACCCAATTACTTATTCGGGAAAGGAACGGAAATAATTTTTTACCTAATTTTTTATTCGGAGAAGGGACGGGGATGAGGTGGAATCTCCATTCCCTACCCATTTCCCCATTTTCTCGTATTAATTTTTAATTTTATTTTTATTTTTTAAAATTATTAATAAATTAATAATGAAATTTAAATTATATTAAATATTAGTATAAATAACAAATATCAAAATATTTATACAAATCTACTATAAAAATTTTGAGCCTACTTAATTAGTTGTAGTCCTGAATTACTATTTGACCAAACCTTATTCTAAAGGTCTTGTCCCAAAATTGTTTTAAATTATGAGTCATATTGCTTATATTATTTTTATTGTTTTAGATTTGAAACCTGATGTTATCTCTCAATTTGTCAAATTTCTCGAGAAAGAACATGAGGAACATGAGGTGCAAGAGTAAATGCTTTTATTAAAAATATTAATTTCAGTATCTATATCAATTTCATTAATTCTATTATTAATATAAAAATAATTTTTTTATTATAAGATCAAGATTGACGAAGATAATTATTCTGATGATTTGTATTTGGTAGTGTGATTTTTGTAATGAATTAATATTAGTGTAAGATATATTGTCAAACTTTACTTTGGCTTAAATTTTTATTTTAATATGGTTAAATCAAGTTTAGAATTTAAATTTAAAAATGTATCAGTTATTCGGGGATTGAAGACTTTTCGGGAATTCTCTCTTATTATTCAGGGAGAGGACGGGGATCCCATCAAGCAATTCTAATGGGGACAAGGAGGGGACGAGAATATATGTAGAATATCGGGGATGGGTGTGGGGACGTCGGTCCCTTCCCCTCCCCTTCGCATTGCCATCCCTATGATTGATTGATGCAACATGTAATGCAACAAAAATTCAGTGGTTAAATCGCTATGAAGCATGCAAAAACGCAATCATAATAAAAGGTTAAGATCTATTAACGATGGTGAACAATGAGCACATGGCCTCCCATTGCTAATGCTTCAACCCCTAATACTGAGAAAGATTTTCCGAACAGCACGTAATTTCGCCACAACATCTATTATTTGCATTCGCCCGGATGGGGATTCCGATGAGCAGAGAACTCCAATTTTCACTATAATAACCAAGCACTCCTCGATTTTGGCTCCATAATTTTCAGGATTCCTAGAGTTTCTCGCCCTTGCTTTCAGGTCCAACAACAAAGAAGGATAAACAATTTCATTACTTTTCTGGTAGAACCTGTTGTGCGCGGAATGCGGAATCAAGCGCACCAAATAATTATAGAAAAATAAAGGACACAAAATTTACGTGGTTTGGTAATTAAACCTACATCCACGGAGGCAAGAAAGAATAATTATTTATTTAACAATTAATAGAGTACAAATATTTGAATAACGAATCTCACTTCCCAGAAACCCAAATATACCCAGTACTCTCACACTCTGCAGGAAAGATAAATTCCCCAGACACACTTCTCTCACTTCTCTTAAAAGCTTAGAAACTTATAAGCTTAACAATTTAGGGATGCTTAGAATGGAAGAAGTGTCATCTATTTATAGGGAAAACAATGGCACTATTGCAACAACCCCTTTACTATTCCACCTAACCTAAGCAAATTGTCAATGGTGTCCATTTGGTAAATTTGACAAATTTGCCAACTTTTCATTTTTTTTCTTTAATTGTTTGGTAGCCCTTTGAAAGTTTGCATGCCTTCTTGAATCTGGATGCCATATGCATGACTTTTCAACAATTCTCTACCTCGACGAAAATTTGTCTAAATCTGAGCCAACTACCAACGAACCATCATCCCCAAAATGGCTGCATCTCTGTGACTGCCTACGTACCCAAAATTTGGGATCAAGCAATGTTGAAACTTAATTCCAGAAATCACCTTTGTCAACATATCTGGTGGGTTATCCTTGGTATTAATCTTTGTCAACAACACATCACCACCCTCGATAATCTCCCTCACATAATGATATTTCACATCTATGTGCTTCGTCCGAGCGTGATATGTTTGATTCTTCGCGAGGAATATCGCACTTTGGTTATCATAAAAGATCGCAATGGTCTCCTGGATTACTCCCAAATCACCTAACAAGCCTTTCAACCAGATAGCTTCCTTTACAGCTTCAGTTACTGCCATGTACTCTGCTTCTGTAGTGGACAGAGCAATTGTCTATTGTAGAATCGACCTCCAGCTAATCAGACATCCACCTAATATGAATACGTAGCCCATTGTTGATCTTCGCTTATCTAGGTCTCCGGCGAAATCAGAATCACAATACCCCACACATTGTTGACCACAATCCTTCTTGAACAATAACCCAACATCAATTGTCCCATACAGATATCAGAGAATCCACTTTACCGCAAGCCAGTGATTTTTACCCGGATTGTCCATGTATCTACTTACCATGCTCACTGCTTGAGATATATCGAGCCTTGTGCATACCATAGCATACATAAGACTACCCACAGCACTAGCATATGGAACACGAGCTATATAATCACACTTTTCTTGAGATGTAGAACATGAAGAAGAACTTAATTTGAAATGAGGAGTTAGATGTGTACATACCGATTTAGTTTTGTCATTCGTACCGAATCTTTCTAGCACTTTCTTCAAATAAGACTTTTGAGTCGACCATACGCTCATTTTCTTCTTGTCTCTACAAATCTCCATCCCAAGTATTCTCTGTGCATCACTCAAGTCTTTCATCTCGAACTCAGAAGCCAGCTACTTCTTTAATCTTTCGATCTCATCTCTATTCTTCCAAGCTATAAGCATATCGTCGACATAGAGTAACAAATAGATGAAAGCTCCATCTAGTAGTCTTCTAAAGTAAACACAATGATCGTGTTCACTTCTAGTGAATTTCTGCCCTTGTATAAATTGATCAAATCTTTTGTACCATTGCCTTGGCGATTGCTTCAGTCCGTACAAAGATTTAATCAACTTACACACATGATTCTCCTTTCCAGCAACTTTGAAACCACAAGCTGAGTCATGTAGATTTCCTCTTCCAAATCTCCATGTAAGAACATCGTCTTAACATCCAATTGAGCCAACTCTAACTCATATTTTGCAACTAAGGCAAGTAAGATATGAATGGAAGTATGTTTTACAATTGGAGAGAAAACTTCATTGTAGTCAATACCTTCCTTCTGAGCAAAGCCTTTTGCAACGAGCCTTACCTTGTATCGAGGAGTTGATTGATTTAGAGATCCTTGCTTCTTGGCGTAGACCCATTTATTGCCAATAGCCTTTTTCTCCTTTGGTAACTTCACAAGTTCCCAAGTCTGGTTTTGATGGAGAGATTTTATCTCTTCTTCCATGGTTAACTTCCATTGATCACTTTCACTGCTGTGTAATGCTTCACTGAAAGTGTTGGGGATGTAATCATCAATAACTGGAAGTGTATAGGCTACTACCATATCTTTAGTAAGCCATCCGGGTTTCTTTATCTCTCTTCTTGACCTCCTTATTGCTATAAAATCATAATTATCTACATCATCAATTGTTTCTTCATTTTGTGGGACATCAGAAGAAATAACCTCTTCTTCAACTCTATGTGTCACCTCCATAGTTGAATCATTCTCTGATGTACAACTAACTAGTACATATGGAGTTGTATCAAACTCCACCTGCTGCAATACCTCTGTGGTCTTGTTCTCCACCTGTTAAGAACTTGAAGCTTTCATCATTGAAGCTTTATTAAATGTGACATCTCTACTACACACAAACATTTTATCTTCGAGATCCCAAAACTTGAAGCCCTTTACTCCACCTTTGAATCCCACAAAGATAACTTTTCTAGCACGAGGATCCAGTTTACCATCTTTGACATGATAATAAGCTGAACATCCGAATATACGAAGGGAATCATAGTTTTGTGCATGCTTTCCAAGCCACATTTCCATAAGAGTTTTACCCCCAATTGCAACAGAAGGCATCTGGTTTATTAAGTAACTTGCGTAACTCACTGCCTCAGCCCAAAACTTTTTGTCTAAACCAGCATTAGATAACATACATCGTACCTTCTCCAGTAAAGTACGATTTATACGCTCAGCCACACCGTTCTGTTGCGAAGTATGTCTTACTGTGAAATGTCTTTTAATACCCTCATTCTGGCATACTTGCAAGAATGGATCAAAAGTATATTCACCCCATTATCATATCGTAATACTTTGATCTTTCTGCCAGTTTGAGTCTCCACCAGTTTCTTCCATTTCACGAAAATCTCTAAAACCTCATCCTTTACTCGCATGGTGTACACCCATACACATCTAGAGAAATCATCAACAAATATAACAAAATAATGGCTTCCACCAATTGATGCAGTCTTGGTTGGTCCCCATACATCACTGTGAACATATTCAAGGATCTCACGAGTATCGTGATTAGCCGTACCAAACTTGACCCTTATTTTCTTGCCTACTACACAATACTCACAGAAATTTAATTTATAGGTTTTGGTACCTTTTAAGAGTTTGTGCCTCATCAGAGTTTGCAAAGACTTTTCTCCAGCATATCCCAATCGTACATGCCATAGCTTAGTGGTGTCACTGTGCGCCTCAGCAACATTTGCTTCATCAGTTGTACCTCCCTTCAAATAGTACAGATTGTAACGCCGAACTCCTTGCAGAATCACCATAGTCCCATGTGTAAACTTCATTGTGCCACCTTCAATGTTAACCTTGTAGCCTTTAGCTTCCAAAGCATCCACATAAATTAATTTTTTCTTTAAAGCTGGAACAAATCTAACCTCTTTTAGTTCTCTGATCATTCCATCAAACATTTTGAGCTGAATTGTTCATATCCCCATTGTGCGACAAGGTTGATCATTCCCCATCATAACTGCACCAGATTCCAATTTGCTGAAATCCGTAAACCATTCCTTAATGGGACACAAATGATAGGTTGCTCTAGTATCAAGTATCCACTCACTCGAACTAGCCACGTATACTGCAGGAGTAATACTTAGTAAATAATCAGAGTCTTCATCTTTCCGTGCCAAGTTTGCTGCTGCTGGTTTGTTTCCATCTCTCTTTTAAGCCTTTGGTCTACAATGGCCCTTTTCATGACAAAAGGCACACTCGTCTCAAGCTATATTTCTGATTCTCGATTTGGATCGAGAATTCTTTCCACCACGCTTCTTCTTTTTCTCCATCGGCCAATCTCTACTCACCAAAGCTTCAGACGATGCTCCTTCAGAATTTTTATCATTATTCTGAATCTCCAAATTAGTCAATGCTGTGCAAACATCTTTGAAGATGATCATGCTTTTCCCATATATCAAGGTAGTCACAAAATGTCTATATTCCTCTGGTAGTGAGTATAACAGAATCACAGCCTTGACTTCATCCTTAATATCCTCATCAAGATTCTTCAAATCAGCAAGTAACTTTTCAAATCTTGAGACATGATCATGCATTGACACCCTAGGTTTCATTCGAAAGCCATATACTTGGCTCATTACATGAAGACGATTTTCAAGACTTTTCAACAGGTACTTCTCCTCCAATGTACGCCACAAAGACATCACACACTCTTCATCTTTCACCAAGTATTTCACAGCCTTGGTCAAACAAGATCTGATCTGACCACAGGCTTTCTCGTTCATACGATCCCAAATTTCTTCATCATACAAGTATCTTTTATTTTTCAAAACAACATCGAGATCGATTTGAATAAGGGCATCCATAACTTCGCGCCTCCACATTCCGAAGTTGATTTTCCTGTTCAGCATGTTCTTCTTCATTGTTGCTAAAAATTAGAACATCATTAATGTATACTAGGCAAAATTCTGTTATGGGCTTGTTTGCTTTATCCATCCTATGGAGAAATTCTAATAGAGCATTATTTAGTCCAAATGGCATAACATTCCATTTATAATGTCCATGTGGCACTATAAATGTTGTCTTATGCATGTCTTCATATTTTATACCGATCTGCCAAGATTCTGACTTCATGTCGAGCTTGGAATATACTTTTAAAGATGTTATTCATTTCAAGAGATCGATCTTTCTAAGTATAGGATATCTAATGTCTTAGAGAGATTTATTCAGCTTTATGTAGTTAATGACTAAATATTTATTCACATAAAATATTGGGTTAGCCCAATGAGACTTAGATGGTCTAATGAGCTTGAGGTCCAAAGTCTGTAAGATTTGTTTTGTGAAATGCCTATTTGATAGCTCCATAATCGTCAGATACTTTTTTAAAAAATTCTTCACTAATTGTTGGAGTATTGATAATTCTGATTAGCCTTATAAGCCTTATTGAACAAGATCTACGCGACATGCGAGGACAAGAATTTAGATGCTTTCCTTCAATTTGACAGCTTTCACATGGATACAAAGGCTTTGTTTCTCTGAAAAAGAATACTGACACTCTTTCTACCGTTAATCTATCCATTCGTGGAGTCTTATGAATCTGTAACTGTTTATTATGGGGAAAGTCCAAAATCACACATGTTTGACAAGCTAAGATTAACATTAATAATGGGGAACTGAAACTAAACCACAAATAAAGAAGAATCTATTATCAGTAGGGTAACTCACTTCAAATTATCCATGTTTCCATTAAATTCTTATCTAATGATATTGTGATAAAAAGACAGTCAAGGCAGGATCATAATCCAAAGGTATAAAAAGGGGGGACTTTATACACTTAGAGAAGCATGCAAGGAAGCATTGGCAATATATAAACCAAATAAAGCTTTTTTTTTTTCTATATGGCATCAGCGAATGAGACATCCACATATGAAGTTTTTTAAACACTTGCAAGTTAAGTAATTCATTAATGTATCTAGTTGGGTGAAATCAAATTCTATTTGTATAAGTTGCCAAATGGAAAAGAATTGTAAGTTATCTTTTGACTCTTCAAAGAAAATCTCCAAGTTTTTTTTAGAGATTGTGCACTATGACCTATAGGGATCATCACGCTTGACATATAATTAAGGTTTTACCCTTTAAGAAAGAAATTTGAATTTTATGAGTGTTTCTTAAGGTTTCAAGAATTTGTAGAAAATCACTTTGAAAGAAAAATCAAAACATTCTAAAGTGATGGTTGGTGTGACTTTAAATCATGAGATTTTGAAAATCATTTAAGTCATTATGGAATTTTATTACATCTATTTTCCTGTCCATGCACTCTAGAACAAAATGGAATTGTCAATAGAAAGCACAAGACATTTGGCTGAAACAGGACTAACTTTTTTATTTCAAGGAAATTTGGCGCTAAAATTATGAGTTGAGACGTTTATGACAAATTAATTGTAACACCCTAGGTAAATCCTACATCGGCAAAGCACATGAGAGATGCTGGGATTATAAGGGTGATCCACACCTTAATTGGCAAGACGCGTTTTGGGGTGTATGGGCACCCTAGAAACAAACCCGTGCGGGCCTTGTTAAGACTTAAAGTGGACAATATCTTGCAAGGTTTAGGTTGGGTCATGACATTAGTTACATAAACCCTCCTTAGGGACTCAATGCCCTCATTGAGGTTTGCCCCACCATCGCTCAAGAGGACACGCGGAGCCGTTATGATACCATAATATCATGATCCAACTCAGACCTGACAAGATATTGTCCGCTTTGGTCCTTAACAAGGCCCGCACAGGTTTGTTTCTAGGGCGCATACACCCCAAAACACGTCCTGCCAATTAAGGTGTGGATCACCCCTTATAATCCCAGTATCTCTCCCGTATTTTATCGATATGGGATTTGCCTAGGGTGTTATATTAACTTAATGTCTTATCCTCTCTTAAGATTGAAACTCCATTGCACAGCGTATATAAAAAGATCATGATTATAGTAGCTTAAGGGTATTTGGGTGTAGATACTTTACTTATTTAAGGAAATAGAAAAAAATTAAATTTGAAAGTAAGACATATCCCTACGTTTTCATTGGGTATAGTACACATCACAAAAAATACAAATGTCTGGATCCTAAGATGAGCCGAGTATATATATCTCGTCATGTAATATTTGATGAGTCTAACCTTCAATATGTGGTTGATTTTCAATAGGAAACTAAAATTAAAGGCACTCTAAAATTAATCAATTTTCATGAATTTGAGGCGTGGACCAATAAGCTAGTAGTAATTGGAGATTTTTGTTGACTGTTTATTAAATTCAACTGGATGTTGTAATCATGCTAATGTTAATGAGACAAAAGAAGCACAGACTCGGTACAACACAAATCCTTCAATTACGAGAAACCAATATTAATGACTTAAAGGAAACAGAGAATTATCGCAACACCTCTTCACTAAGTTTTGTTCCTGTTTAGCACGAATTTATTGAGCCAACATAACCTGAAACTAGTAATGATACACTCACTCCCTCACATGAATTAGAAAAAGAAGATTGCCTGCTAATTCTACAAGCATTGAATGCACTGAGAAAAATAATCAAAATTTTCATGTTCATGATCCAAATGGCATTGATAATAAATTGTTCATTGATTTAATTTATTTAATCATCCCAAAAAAAGTAAGAAATTATCTTATCGACATTAGAAAATCACCATTAGATTATTACAAGATGAAAATTGTGCAACAATCCTACTTTGGCTTATCAAATGGCAGTCACAACAAAATATGCTCTATATATTTCGGAACCAAAATCGTACAAGACGGCTTTGAAAATACCATACTGGCTAGAAGCTATAAATGATGAAATTGAAGCATTGAAGAGCAACAATACACGAACCATAGCTCATCGGCCAACAGGTGTGAATACACACTACAAAAGAAAGTGTCTTTCGCAATAGCTCTTGCGACTGCAAAATAAGCCGTCGCAATTGTCACTTACACAGCCCACTTATGACTTTATTGGGTTAAACAAAACGGGGCCCAAATTCAAAAAGCTTATTAATTTTTGTGCAACCTTTATTCTTCGTTATATCAAAAGCTCAGTCCACTTATAATACTCTTTGTTTGAAAAACACATTTTACCTCATTTCTCAAAACAAATAAAATCAAATTCCAGAAGACAGAGCGGGCTGAGCTATTACGAAGATGAATTGGTGTTTATCTCCAAAGTGAGCTCCAAATTAGATGAATTGATGCTTTCTCTACAGAGCGGGCTCTCTGTGGCTTGTGCTTTCTCTGGTTCTTGCCTTTTTTTTTTGTAAGTTTTTTCAATTCAAATTTATTTCTCCTTCTTTCTAGATTTAGTTTTTATTTTTGAAATGTGAAAAAGCTTATTGTTGGAATTGTAAAGACCCAAGCCGAATTGATTCTTACAATTTAATAGAGAAAAAAAATTGGTGCCTAATTCACCTCCTGTCTTTGTTCTCATTTGCTACAGGATCCATTGCTTCTTCATTTACACCACACAGGTGAGAGAACTTAACTAATATTTTTTTAATTTATCCTCGTTATTTTCCTTTGCTTTCTAATTACTGTTGTATTTTAAGTTCATGCATTGATGATATTTCGGCTAGATCTAGCTCTATTTTCATCGATGATTGTTAGCTTATCTAGAGTAAATTTTATGTTTAAGTAATTTCTATGAATGATTTTATTTGTCTACAATTGGATTGTTGAGCTGTAGTATATTTAGAGTGAATTTTGGTTGTTGAATTCTATTTGAGTAGCTTTTGTGATTGTATATTTAAGTAGCTTCTGTGACTAATTCTACTTGCCCACCAAATTTTGAATTAGATGAGTTGTTTTATTGAGCTGTTGTTTATCTAGTGTGATGTTGGTAGTTGAATTTTGTTTGATCAGCTTTTGTGAGTGATTCTATTTACTTACTGAATTCTGAATTGGATATATTGGATTGACTAAATTGAAGATTATATAAAGAAAAAATGTTGTGCATTAAAGAAAAAAAAGAAGAAAAAATATCTTGACTTAATATATGTGAAGAATTAATGTAAATTGACTTAATGGAAATTTTATCAGTGTGAAATAGGATTTCAAGTAATATTGTTGGGTTGGTAAAAGGACCAAAGTGTGAAAAAGAAGTAGAGAGAATGAAGTGGTGGATTAAGTACTTTTTGAGAAGTAATAATTTAAGGAGAAGTGGACTAATTTGCTTCCTGGAAAATTTGCATTTGTTGGCAGTGATTGATTTTGGTGACTTAAATTCTTTAACTGTCAATAAGTTCTTAAGAATGACCTGTTAAATGAGTAAATATTTTTCATTTAATATCTAGCACTTATCTTTGGAATTAAGCAGCTTATAGTGTAGAGACAATTAATCAAATTCATTGTTGATTTTATTTGCTTCTCATTTGCAGATTCCAGATGCATCAAGTTCTCACCATAACAATCAAAATGCAAACCCTAATTTTGAGAGTAACAACTAGCATGCTTGCTTACACAGTGGATTTTATAATTGATTTGCAGATTTTAATGGATAATGTTGTTGGATAATTGGTTCATTGTATTGATTTTAAAACTTGTTATTTTAGGTTTGTAATTGTTACTTTTCATTCACATTGTATATTGAATTGAAAATTATCAATGATATATTTTATATTTTGAAATTATATGAATGTTATTCAGAATGTGAATGATGTTGTTAATATATATTTTGGGTAGAAAATGAAAAAATAGAACAGGATTTGGGAAGAAAATAGATAAATAATAACAATTGATTACTTATTTGCGTCGCCTAAATTCTAACGACGTCATGTTAATTTACGACGGCTAGTTTGCCGTCGCAAAAAATGTCATACGACAGTCATTTCCCAATCACAAATAGAAAACGACGCGATTACTTGCGTCAACCATTTGCCGTCGTATTGCCGACGTAAAAGGCCTTTCACGATGGTAAGTAGCCGTCGCAAAAAGTCCTTTTTCTTGTAGTGACAGTCGAGTCAAAGTGGGTTTTTAGAATGAAATTTAATGAAGATGGCACAGTAGACAGATTTAAAGCTCGTCTTCTTTCTCATGGGTATAGTCAGATTCATGGTTAGGACTATGATGAGACCTTTAGTCCAGTTGTGAAGGCTACAATGATAAGATTAATTCTTGCCATAGCAGTTCATTTAAAATGGTCCATGAGACAAGTTGACATCAAAAACATTTTTCTCCATGGATTTCTTAAGGAAACAGTACATATGGAATGACCTTCAGGATTCCAAGATTCAAAATTTTTTAATGGTGTTTGCAAACTCAATCGGTCGTTGTATGGACTTAAACAAGCATCACATGCATGGTTTGATCATATGTCATAGTTTCTTCTTCATAGTGGTTTCCTTCTTCATAATAGTTTTTATGCTAGTTTACGTGGATGATGGGGTTCTTACAAGAAACAATGAAGATTATCTTGGCAAGTTTATTTAAAGGTTAAGCATAGAGTTTGCATTTAAAGGTTAAGATTATCTTGAATGCTCACACACCGCCAACCAAATCACAGCAGTCAAAAAACACCAATCCGCCATGGTAGCCACAAAAAACAAACCAAAATAGTCACAAACTGCTGCACTAGCCCTCAATTAGCTACCTGCACCATGATTTTCCAGCCACCATCACTACCAATCCGTTTACTATCGTCAACCCTTTCTTTCTAACTAGTTCCCGCATTATTATCTGCCATCTTATTTACTGGAATTGAAACAAACCTCTAACTACCAATTCCATCCAATTTTTTAATGAAACCATCACAATCTAAGTAAACAACCACCAGCTCACACTCATTGACCTCAACTCTTCCAAATCCACCCATCTTTTTTTAATTTTTCGATCACATTCATCAGTATCCCATCTTTTGCTTATTTATAATTTTGACCTAATAATTTCTTTTAATTAATTGTTGCCCTTTAGTTTTCTGTTCTTACAAAAAACATAAAAAACTAAAACAAAAAAAAGAAAAAAAATTAAAAAAGAAGTGTATAATGAGATATACCGAAAATGATGATGATCTTTTCTATTATGATGAATTTACTAATCCTAAAGATATTTTTTATTAGATTTTCAAAATTGAAGATACTCTTGAAGATATTCCAGAGAAAAAACATGTCAAGTATGTGTCGTCTAAATTAATGGAACATGTATCACAATGGTGGACAAACTTACAAGCAACATGAATTCGATATGGAAGAGATAATATTTGAACTTGACATAGTATGAAAAGAAACATAAAATCTTATTTTATTCCTCTTGAATATTTTTGAATGATCTGAATAAAATTTGATAAGTGTCAACAAGGTATGAATTTTGTTCGATTCTATGAATCTCAACTCTGATATTATCATTCTCATGTGAATCTTCCTAAAAATGATAAAGATACAATTTTAAGATTTATAAAAAGATTAAATGCTAATATTAAGGAATAAGTTTTGTTACAAATTGTTACTACTCATAAATATTAAATTTAATATGTTAAAACTACATTAGAAGTTGAATTACAAATCTAGAGAGAGAGAGAAGCATTAAAGAGATCTAAATGAGTGCAGGAGCATCACCAGAGCCAAAGAAGAAAAGATCAAGAGTTCAATAGATTTATTCTTCTAAAACTACAGCATGAGAGTTTGTCATTGAAATAGGATCCTATCATGGACTTCTTCTAGCTGAATGATAACTCTATAAAATGAGAGTTATCATAACACTTTTAAACTTAAATCAATATTACTTAGAGAGTAAATGATGTGTTTTCATTGCATTTCAGTTATATTTTGAATGGGCATCCATTTTCGTTTTGTTTTTAATAAATGAAGTTTGCTTTAGATCATTTTTGTGCTTGGATCATGTGCATGATTGTAGGTGACCGAAAAACTCGAGTTTCAGAGATGAAATGTTGTTGTAACAAACTTGCAAAAATAATAAAAAAAACTTGGCATAGGAGTTTAAATAAGTCTAGAACAGTGAAGATACTATAGTTGTTGCTGTAGCAATCATGAAGCACTGACAGAAAAAAATTTTGCGCTCAATAACTAAAAGATGGCAATATGATGTTTTCAAAAATGGAGGATACGCGCCACACACTTTTGGTTGCCCTAATCCCAAATTATAAAAGGAGCACGCATAAAAAGAAAAAAAAAAGAGTTGTCATCCAAGGAGAATTCTGAAAAGAAACAACAAGAAAATAGATATTAAAAGAAAGATTTAAGGGTTGTAACAGAGGATTCAAGGAGAAAACAGAGGAGAAATCATAAAGACCAAGCATAACTCAATTCTTCTTCTTATTTTCTAGTTTCTATTTATTTATAGGGATGTATTTGATGGTTGAAACAATTTTATTTACGGTTCTATCGTAAATCATGAACTGAATTTGATTGTGGTTCAGTGATAAACGATCTTAATGGATGTTTAACTAACATATCTGTGTTGCTCTATATTTGCTACAACATTTTGTCTTAATTGTATTTATTTCAATTCTCTATTTCGGCTGACCACCCATTTAGTAGATACTAGCTAAGAAAGAGTCTAAAAAATGTCTAACTTAGTGGAATAAATTAAGAAAATACTTGGTTTTAGATTAGGTTTCTCAAGTTGAGTAAATCTCAATTTGAGCAGGGTTGTGCTTGATCTAAACTTAGTAAAGAACTAGACATAAGGATTCACCTTGTAGGGTAAATGGAACTTAAAATGTTTAATGTTATATTTAATATTAGCATAACAATTGGTCACTGTTGGGTTACATTTAGATATAAGATATCCAATATGTAACAGCTGATGATGCATAAAGGATTCTGCCCAGTGATGTAGTAGATGATGTTGTAGCAACATGTTCTTAATTAAAGAAACAATCAATACCATTAAGTGAGTTTAATCACTCAACTACTCTATTCCCATTGGTTACATCCTTATTTTTGATGTGAGAGTTTTCTTTAGTGCATTTATTTATTGTAATTTTAGTTTAATTAGTTCATTAGTTTTACAATTTATTTTATTTTAATTAGAACAAAACTACATTGTAAGATTGTTGTAGCAAGTCTGATAACATCAATCCATGTGGAGACGATTTAAATATTCATTAGTATATTACTTGTTGTGTATACTTGCACATTAACACCCATAACAGTAGAAAACACCCAACACTAAAGGATACTAATATCAGAAAGCAACCTTCTTATGCCAACAAAGATCATAATTTACCAATGAAAAAAAAACAAATTGTGCTTGATTCTACAATTACTGAACATGTGCTTATTAACACACTCGTCAATGACAAAGCGTTAATCCAAGATTCTAAAGTTGAAGATATTAGTATGGAAGAGTAACCCTTACTAGCTTCATCATTGGAAGAAAAGAATGTTGTAAAAGCTTCTCTTAAAGAGATTTCAAATAAACTTGAAGTTTCAAATGAAAAAGTACAATCCATTTTTGACTTGAGTCTTATCTCTAACAACATGGTTAAAATAATGTAAGAAGCTTAAGGTAAAGAGACAACAATTGTTCTTGAAGATGATAAAGTTGATATAGTTTGACCAATTATTCATGAAGTTAAGCAAATTGTTCTCAAAGACCTTGAGATAATTGATATGGTTTTGTCTAGTCATAGTGGACGCAAGAAGGTTATTCTTAAAGAAGATATGACTACCAAGATAAAGTTAATTGACAAGAACATTAAAGAGAAAATAAAATATGAAGTATTTTAAGTTTCAAAGGAGATTGATTTGAAAGATTATGAGTTCGAGCCTCAAGATACATTTCTACTCTACTTTAAGTTTCATCCTCTAAATAGTCTTTTGTTTTTGTTTTTAGCAAAACTTGAGGATGACCTTTTTTTTCCTAAAGAGGAGGAGACTATTGTAGGAAGCATATAAGGTAAAATAAATTAGAAGCTCTAGATTTTGAGTTAGCTCAGTATTTAATTTTCAATAGGATTTATCTTGTTTTATTATATTTATTGGAGTCATATTTGTAATTTTAGTCTAATTGAGATTTTAGATTAATTCTCTTATTTGAGAATGATTAGGATTAAATTAGCTACAACCATAAGTAGGGTTATTATCTTAGTATATTGTAATACCTTTAGCTTTTCATCAATAATGTTTTAGATTATTCCCTTTTAGGTTTATCTTTGTCATTAAGGAGAGTAGTGTTATTAGCTACAAACATTTTCTACCTTTAAGAGTTAATCTTTCTTGAGTTTCAAGAGCATACACTAGAATAACATTTAGTATCACTTTCACACTGCTTCAGGAAAGAATCATTATCAATATAAGCAATCAGCCAAGGTTGTGGAAGATAGTAAACAATGCACACTTGATAAGGAGAGTAGTCAATAGCCCATGGAATCAATTGATATCCCCATGCAATCAATTGATATCCTTGAAACCAATCTTGTTGAATGTAAGGCACTATTAAACGGATTTACATATTCCAGAACTACAAGTCAACGAACATATCATTAGTGTACAAGCTATAATCTTTATTCTGTTATAACTCACTTTTATTATTTTCCAAGACTATGGGAAGTCTTACTATATTTCTCGTATCTATCTTTATATATAAGAAAACATTGTACAATTAATTCGTCATCAATTAAAAAGCATTTCATAAAAAGCATTTCAATCACCAACTTTTAAATGCAAGACACGAACATAATTTTGCAATCTCAATAAAAGGTTTAGATCAATTGACAAGAGTGAACATCAAGCAAGTGGCCTCAATCCCATTTCTTTTTTTTTTTATCAATAAAGGGCTCTTAAAAGAGCTAAGGCAACACTAAACGGGAGTGTGCAACCCCAGAAACATCATTGTTTAATATGCTAAGCATATTTAAAGAAAAGGACTGAAAGCAATGTGAACCTAGAGGAAAAGAAAAGCTATAAGTAGCAAGGAAATCTGCTGCTGCATTTGCTTCCCGATAGATATGGTTCACTTGAATCAACCAATCACGTCGGAGAAGCTCTTGGATGGCTTGAATTAGAGAAAAATGCTCATTGATGATGGGGCTTGAAGTAGAGACTAACTGCAAGACACACTTGCTGTCCACTTCCACTATCACCCTACGAAAACCATATAGCCAAGCTATAGATAACCCATGAAATAAACCCTAGAGTTCAGCAGATGTTACTGAACAAACACCTAAGTTAGCATTATATCCTGTCTGCCAAACTCCTCTGTAGTCACGAATTAGACCACCAGCTCCTGCATGGCCTGAAGACTTTTTTGTACTGTCAGTATTTAACTTAACCCAAGGCCAAGTAGGAGCAATCCAACGAATCCACTTTTCAATACGGTTCCTGCCAGCGGCAATAAGGAAAGAATTACATTTTTGAATTTCAGTTGCCCTGAATTTTATAACCATTGCTATATTATTGCTCTCCCAATAATCCTTGGTGAAAATAAACCGATTTCGCCAAAACCAAAGCCGCCAAATAGCAACGCCAAAGATGACTCGCCAAAGTTTATTACCTAGGGAGGTGCTATGGGACTGCAAGTTCTCGGACATCCAGTTTGCAAGGCTAGACTCAAAGAAATGATGCTGATTGTTTCCTCGAATAAGCCGTAGCCAAACCGCTCTCGAATAAGGACAGTCACGAAGTACATGAATCGTATTCTCCAAACCAGCACCACACCTCTCACGAGATGGATCAATGTTCAAGTGTCGTGATGCTAGCTCTGCCCGAGTCTTCAACCTATTGTGAAGCACCAGCCAAATAAAAATCTTGATACTCTACGGGCCCTTCCATGACCAAGCTAACCTCTAGTAAGTGGCACTTTCCTGTACATGAGAGTGATCCAAAAGGTCATATGCTGATTTAACTGTGAACTTTCCTTGTGAAGAAGATGCCTAGTAAACTTGATCAACACCATTGCAAGTTGACGGGGGGTGGATTAAAGCAATTCGCATCATTGCATGATGGGGCAAGATATGATTGAACTTTGGCCAATTCCAAGAGCCATCTATAGAAACAAAATCAGCAACATACAAATCACAAAGGTCAGGAGGTATCGGCTGTAAGACTAAATTCGCAAGAGGATGAGGTGTCGTTGCCCAACAGTCCCACCAAAATTTAACTTTCAGCCCATTACCAATATTCCAGCGTAATCCGCGCTTAGCATAATCCCAAACTCGACCCACAGATTTCCACAAATGGGAGCCATACCGAGTAGGGAGAGCATGAGGAATGTCCGATAGAGAAACTCCATGTTTTATGGATAGCACTTGGACACAAAGTTTGTTAGGCTCAGTGATTAAATGCCATGCAACCTTCAACAGCAGCGCTTCATTCATGATATCCAACCTTTTAAAACCAAGACCACCCGCCATTTTTGGTTGGCAAATGCTGTGCCAACTAATTAAGCTCATTTTCCGTAGATCATCATTCCCACTCCACAAGAAACGTCTACAAAGTTGATCAAGTTTAGCCTTGATATTACCCGGCAAGTTTGTAGTCTGCATAGTATAAATAGAAACTGCTTGAAGGACGGATTGGGTGAGAGTGATACGCCCTACAAGAGAAAGTTGAGAGGCTGCCCAACCCAAAAGCTTTTGATCCATTTTATCTAGAATCCCTTGATAGGTTTGCTTAGAAACATGACTGTGCAACAAAGGCATGCCCAAGTCTTTCGTGACTGTATACCCCAAATCTCGGCCTAGTCTGCTGGCAACAGCATCTGGGACATTTTTAGAAAAATAAACATATGTCTTAGATTGATTGACCTTTGCGCCAGAGCTCAAACAAAAATCTTCTAAGACTGAATTGATCAAATGAGCTTGCCCACAAGTAGCCTCGGCAAAGAGAAGAAGATCATCCGCGAAAAAAAGGTGGCTTAAGGGAGTACCCAGCCGAGATAAGCGGATAGGCTTCCAGTGATCTTGTTGAATTGAGTGATAAATCCCATGACTTAATCTTTCAATACAGAGAACAAAAATATATGGAGACAAAGGATCACCTTGTCTTACACCTCTACTGAGAGAGAAATCATCCGTTAATTCACCATGCCATAAAATATTCATACTATTAGAAGTAATACACTCTATTATTAAGCGAACAAGATCCAAACGCAAGGCTAGCTCCGTTAAGGTCTCATAGATAAAATTCCTGCTCAATCTATCATAAGCTTTTTCCATATCAACCTTAATAGCCATGAAACCTTTTTTGCCCATCTTTCGTCGCATGGAATAGACCACTTCTTGAGCAATGATGATGTTTTCAGTGATATACCGGCCAGGGACAAAACTTGTCTGATGGGGGCCAATTAGATCAGGGAGTATAGTTTGCAGTCTATTGACAATAATCTTAGTCACTGTTTTGTAAAATACGGTGCAAAGGCTGATAGGGCGATACATCTTAAAGGAAGTGGGATGCTCATTCTTTGGAATGAGGACAATGAGGGTTTTATTTACTTCACTAGGAATACCATGGGAGTTGAAAATATCATTTATGCCAGAACAGAAAGAATCTCCAACTATATGCCACTGGGTTTGATAAAATCCGGCAGAGAAGCCATCAATTCCAAGCGCTTTGAATGGGCTCATCTGAAAGACTGCCCGACGAATTTCCTCGTTGTCAATCGAGCTAGCAAGAATTGACAAATGAGTGTGATCAATTTGAGGAAAACACCCTTGCACATGATACAGCCGGTGAAAGTCTTGATCAAATTTGTATAAAGTGGAGAAAAAAGACACGGCATGGAACTTAATGTCATCGGTGTCATAAAGCCAAATACCTTTATCATCCTTAATAGCATTTATACGATTTCGAGCCCTCTTTGTGATAGTTTTCTGATGAAAAAAAGAGGTATTCCAATCCCCATAATTGATCCAATCTCTGCGAGATTTTTGATACCACAATAATTCCTCTTGAGATAGGATTTCTTCTAACTTCTTTTCAACTTTGCCTCGAGACAGTACAAGCTACGGAGGGGTTGACTCTCTAAGGCCTTCTGAACCCTACCAAGACGAGCTAGCAACTGTTTTTTCCGTTTGAATATGTTGCCAAAAACTTCTCTATTCCGGTTAACCACTTTACTAGTAAAAATAGAAGCTGCTTGCGAGTAAGGAAGATTTTTATGCCAACTATATTACATAAATTCCCCAAAATGGTTATCAGTCATCCAAGCAGCAAAAAATAAAAAAGGCTTAGCACTCCCCATAAAACCATTCTGACGCTCAAAACGGACCAAAATCGGCCTGTGATTAGATTCAACTTGTGGTAAGTGAGTAACCGAATAATTATCAAATTTTAGAAGCCACTCCTTGTTGCTCATAGCACGGTCCAGATGCTTTGAAAGATTCTCGCGAGTCCATGTGTATCTAGGTCCACTGAACTGCAAGTCAACAATGTGATTAGCATGAAACCATGAGTTAAAGTTAGGACAAATACCCGTGCTCAAAGACGAACCCCCACATTTTTCCTCAGCATACAAGATTGAATTAAAATCTCCTCCTACAATCCAGGGATCATGCATCGACTCCGCAATGCTATTTAAATGATACCAAAGAACACGATGTCCAGCTGAATTTGGGCTCGCATAGACTGCAATGACCTAAGATTGGATGACGTTCTGGACACTGATTTTTAAGTGAATAAACTGAGTATGATTGAAAGCAATCTTGACATCAAAAAAATTCCTCCATAATATCCAAATACCCCCCAAAAAACCAGTAGCCTCTACATGGTAAGAACGGTCAAAACCATTTTTTTTTATGAAGTCATCTGCTTTCTTACCGCTTGTTCTTGGTTCTAGGATCACAACAATTGTAGGGTTGTAGCTTTTAACTAAGGTAGCAAAACCTCATCGAAAAGATAGGGACCCTGCCCCTTGTACATTCCATAATAGTATTGAAATCGTCATGAAGAGCATATAATAAGGAGGGTGAGCGTGAGAGACTTACGCACGAAGCTCCAGATCTGCTTCTCCATGCATTTACAGGGTTTCATTGACGAAAGAGTTTTCATCATCAGACATAGTGTCATCCTCTTTATTACTGAATGCAAGTTGAGGATCACCAGCAGAGTCAGCCATTGATTTTATATTCCCTTTCTCCTTGTCATCGGGAGGATCATTTATTTGTGTTGGGGGAGGTTGTTGTTCAGAGTTGACCAAAGCTTGTTTACGTGGGAAATCTGGTGGGTTGCCTACGGTCTCGTGGCTTTTTTTGGAAAAGGTTATTGCCGTATGATTTTGAGGATCTAAGGTTGTTAAAGTAAAAGTAGGTTCTTGGGGGAAGCTAGGTAAAATGTTTGCAGGATTCGGGATAGGAACATTTGCAATGGGGGATAGAATTTTTGTATTGTGGGGACGTAGGTTTGCATGCTTGGAAGTGGAAACTGTGAGATTCTGCTGTTTCAATATTGGGTGCTCTGATTTGGCCACTTGCTTGGCTTTAGAGAGTTGGTTTTTAGGTTTTAGAATGCTAGGAGTTTTCAGAGTCAGGTTCTTCCAAGTGTGGAAGTGGTCGGTGATGGATTTAGGTTGTCGTTGTGGGGATTCAAGGTTAGGGATCTTTACAGCAACCTCCACCATAATATTTGTATCTGAATCCTCAGATAAAGCATCAAAACGAGAGGTAACAGGAATATCATTTCGTTGATTCCTCTCTGCAGCAATAATGTTCTCCTTTCCACTACAAACTTAGGCTTCCCTTTCCTTGCCACAATCATCCATAGTCCAAACCTCTCACTATTTTTTGTATTAATAGCTAAAGCACCATCCTTTTCACCTGCCGTACGACCTGGTATAGTGTTCTCAGAAGTAACATTATTAGCCTCATTCATTTTTTGCTTGCTAGGACAAACAATACTATTATGGCCATATTTTCCACATTGATAGCATATGATTGGCAACCCTTCGTATTCAACCTTCTGGATCTTCCCGTCTAGATTAAACTGAGATAGCAGAGGCTGAGAAAGAGAGATGCAGACAGCAATCCTTGCAAACTTTCCCCTCTCCCGCAGTTCAGTAAGGTAATCAATTTTGATAACGATACCCACAAGCTGGCCAATCTTCCGTAAAATTCTCTTATCATATAAGTGAAAAAGCCATGCCGGGTAGCCGAATCTAAACAATGGCAGAGTCAAGATCAGTAATGTTGCTATCAAACTAAGGCGTCCAAGGCTGTACTATTAAATAGTGCCCAAAGATAACCCATGGCCCCTCGGTTAATGCATAGACAGCATCCTCTGGTGATTCGAGGCGAATTAGAAAATAATTATTTTCAAGATCAGTCACTTAAAAATCGTGAATCTGATGCCACATAACCTTCAGCCGATTACACAAGACTTTATATCCAATGTTTCTCCCCAGCAGTTTCACCACCACAGAGTTCTGCCAAGGTTTAATCAATTTATCTTGGAGTCGTTTAGAGAATTTGATAGTGGGCATGGTGCCATCATCGCCTACTGTTACATCGCCAGGTTCAAAGTCCCATTCTTCTTCCATCTCAATATCATCAGATTGTCTGTATTGGTTGGGGGGCACAAGCGCATCCTTGAAAGAGAGGGGGGTGGATTATCTGCGTCCGCTCCATGGCTACGAAACTGAGCCTTTTTGGTGGAACGATCTTCAGGTAACGGCGGTGGAATCGTTTTCAGTAAGCTAGGGTTTTCGTAGAGTTCAGGGTTTTCAGAGCTCTCCAACATTCTCGCTTCGCAATCCCAATTCTAATGCATTAAGCTCTGTTATTGAGAAAGATTTTCCGAGCAGCACATAATTTTGCCACAACATCTGTCATTTGCATTCGCTCGAATGGAGACTCCACTGAGCAGAGAACTCCAACTCTCATTATGGCAACCAAGCAGTCCTCAATTTTCGCTCTTTCATTTTTAGGATTCCTGGATGCTCACCCTTGCTTCCAAGTCCAACAACAACGAAGGATCAACAATTACCATTACTTTTTTTGGCCGAACCGTCTTGGCAAATTTATGGAGATTCAGACTATCATTAAACATCTTATCGGTTGGCCGTTTTCTTGTAAACATCTCTAGTAACAAAATCCCGAAGTTGTACACATCTCCCATCATAGACACATCCCTGCCAACGCCATATTCTTGGGAAAAAAAAGAACATTTTCAAGTTCTTTGTGTCAGGCATTATAACATTGATATTAACTAAAGAATGAAGTATCAAAAATGAAAACATGTAATTACCTGGGGCAACATAGCCAACGGTTCCTTTTATCACGATTGAACTTGATGGAGTTTCAAGAATTGTACTAGGAGAATAATCAGAAAGAAATCTTGCAAGCCCAAAATCACCCACATGGGCAATCATGTCATGATCAAGCAAAACATTGCTTGGCTTTAGATCACCATGAACAATTGGTGGTTGACAATGATGGTGAAGATATTCGATTGCAGAAGCCTCATCAATGACTAAGTTTAGTCTTTGAATGAGACCTAAATTGCCAGCTTCAAGTTTATCATTGCTCTAGGGCAACCAATCCTCTAAACTTCCGCATTGCATGTACTCGTAAATAAGAGCCTTGAAATCAACCCCTTTAAAATCAATGCTTGAGCAAACAGTGACAATTTTGATGAGATTTCGATGGCGAACATTTCTTAATGCTTCACATTCAGTAACAAAACTTTTGGCTGCACCTTTTTGCTTAAGATTCATTACCTTCACTGCTACTGTAGTCCCAGTTTCACCTAGCTTTCCTTTACACACAAAGCCAAAGCTTCCCTGACCAATCATGTTTGATGCTTAAAAATCATTTGTTGCTTTATTCAACTCAGGATAGGAAACCATTGGAAAATGTTGTTCCATCGGCAACGTACGAGATGATTTCTGTGTATGTTTCCTTCTTCTAGTATAAACAATAATCAAACATGCTAATAAGATCATCGATATTATGTTAAGCCAAGAGATTGGTCATTCGTGGGGCATGCAAAGCTATTATTGTGGCAAGGACTTTGGGATGTTATTGAGTGCAGTTTGTTGACTACGTGTCCACTAGTTTGTTAGCTTAAAATTAGGTTGAGTCGTGATTATTTTATTTTGAATAATCTTTGGCAATTTTGTTGTCATTAACTACCGGATAATGTTCTATTTCTTAGGGATATTATCTAGGAATTAGGAATAGTTGTTAATTTCTTTTGTATTTAAATTCTTTGATAGTCATTAATTAAAGGAGGCTGAATCCAATTAAAATTATTGTGGTCTTTTTTCTCACCCTAAGAGAATACTATCGTTACTATATAATTTACGGCTTTGATTGGGACCTATCAATTGGTATCAGAGCTACGTTATCCATGGCAACTAACAAAGAGAGAATTGAGCTCTTGGAAGCTGGACTTGGCAGTTTGCAGGATGGCATGAACCGAATGGAGCTTGGAATAAATGACAGGCTACACCACTTGGAAGAAACACTCAACAAGTTAACGAAAACAATTATGGCATCCAAAGGAGCATCAATTCAAATCGCCCATGATCAAAGTGGCTTATCACGCCCAAATCGTGAGGAGCATGAAGGGGGGCGACAAAACTTTTCATCCAAGATGACAAAACTTGAATTTCCACGGTATTCCGACGACAACCCAACTGAATGGTTTAATCGTGTTAATCAATTTTTTGAATTTCAGGGTATCAACAATGAGCAAAAAGTATCTCTAGCCTCATTCCACCTTGAAGGCGAGGCTAATCAATGGTGGCAATGGTTGCGGAGATCATATAAGGAAGAGGGTAAGGAAGTGACATGGGAAATTTTTCATGATGAACTGTGGGCAAGATTTGGTTCTACTGATTGTGAGGATTTTGATGAAGCATTGTCAAAAGTTGAACAAGTGGGCTCCTTACGTGATTATCAAAAGGAATTTGAGCGGCTGAGAAATCGGGTACAAGGTTGGACACAAAAGGCTTTGGTAGGGACATTCATAGGAGGACTCAAACTTGAATTAGCTGAGGACATTAGAATGTTCAAGCCAAAATTATTGAAAGAAGCTATTAGGCTTGCCCGGATGAGAGTTGAGCAGCTGATGCGCCAAAGGGAAACCACAAGACCCTTCAACCGAGCAGTTGTTGATTTCTCTTCATCAACAAAATTCACACTTGCTTTAATTGTGAGGAGAAATTCTCACTTGGTCATAGGTGTACGAGTCCACAACTACTACTCTTGGAGGGACGAAATGGGAATTTAGTCGAGGTTTGTGAATGTGAACCTTGAGGACAAGGTTCCTGTCAAAGGAGGGGGCAATGTTAAGCCAAGAGATTGGTCATTCGTGGGGCATGCAAAGCTATTATTATGGCAAGGACTTTGGGATGTTATTGAGTGTAGTTTGTTGACTACGTGTCCACTAGTTTGTTAGCTTAAAATTAGGTTGAGTCGTGATTATTTTATTTTGAATAATCTTTGGCAATTTTGTTGTCATTAACTACCGGATAATGTTCTATTTCTTAGGGATATTATCTAGGAATTAGGAATAGTTGTTAATTTCTTTTGTATTTAAATTCTTTGATAGTCATTAATTAAAGGAGGCTGAATCCAATTAAAATTATTGTGGTCTTTTTTCTCACCCTAAGAGAATACTATCGTTACTATATAATTTACAGCTTTGATTGGGACCTATCATATTACCGCCACTGGAATCACAACCTTGAGAAGAGTTATTCTTGTTATTCTTGGTCTACCGAAATGGCAGGATGGTAAATGCAATTCTTCTAAACCCCCACAAAGCCTTTCATTCCCAATCAAATGAATTCCTGTTCTGTTTCCGAAAACTCCTTTTCTTGGAACCTCACCCTCGAAGTGATTGTAAGACAGGTTTAAGTACGCTAAAAACAATAGATTCTCAAGATATTTTGGGATTTGGCCAGACAAATTGTTGCGTGAGAGATCTAGCTCTTTAATGCTTTTCAAGGTTTTCAAAGAGAGAGGAAGACTTCCACTGAATGAATTGCCCTGCAAATGAAGATACTCTAAGGTTGTACAAGCACTCAGAGTAACAGGAATCTCATTGGAAAAATGATTTTCAGATAAATCAAATTCTGCCAGATTTCTCAAGTTGCCCACTTCTAGTGGAATAGAACCACCAAGAAGGTTGCCGGACAGATCCAGGAGCCTTGAAAGGGTCTATATCCCGAGAATTTGTGGGGGCAAGCCGCCAATAAGTTTATTATTCGAGACACTCAATACCATCAAATTCTGACAATTGCCAAGGGATGAGGGCACATTGCCTTGCAGATTATTGAATCCTAAAAAAAGGCGATTCAATAGTGTTAAGTTACCAAGTGTGTCAGGGATGGTCCCCCGTAAGCTGTTTCTTACCAAAGCTAAACCTTGTAGGTTTTTGAGTTCGCCAATGGCATGAGGAATCGTTCCTGTTAATTGGTTATACTCTACACCAAATGCATTTATGTTGACAAGATTTTTTATTTCAGAAGGTATGGTACCAGATATTTGGTTGTCTCCCATGCCGATGACGGTTATTTTTGCCGAGAGGTTGGCGATAGAACGCAGAAATACTCCCCCAAATTTGTTTGTATTTAAGTAAAGCATTTCCATTTGGCTACAGTTTGTGAGAAGAGTTAGGAAATCAAGATCACTAGTTGACTCAGTTCCTAAATTATTTTTACTTAAAAAAAGCCTGGACAGATTCGAGAGACGGTTGAAATCAATTTTCACTTGTCCACTGAAATGATTTTTATAAACGTCAAGCACTTGAAGATTTGAAGCATTGGAAAATGAGTGTGGGAGAGAACCTGTGAAATTGTTTTGACCTACACTAAGAAAATTCACGTTTGGAATATTAAAACCTATGTTAAGTGGAAGACTTCCTTCGAATCTGTTTGAATGTAGAGAAATTATCTCAAGGGAAGAGATGTTCCAAATTGAAAGAGGAAGCTTACAGGAGAAATTATTTTCACTTATGCTTAAGTAGTTTAAGCTTCTTAGTTGACAAAGACTATCGGGAATTCTCCCGCCTAACATATTCGCGGAAATATCAATTGCCTCGAGAGCTGAAAAATTTGCGATGAAATCTGGGAACTTTCCTATTAACTGATTGTCTCCAACGTCTATCATCTCAAGCTTTAACTGTTGGGGAAAAATCAGGTTTTTAAATTTTTATAAAACCTTTTGAAGATCGCTCTCATATAATATATAAGAATTCGTATTCTAGAAATCGTACCTTGAAAATTCGAGTTGGCTTTTCCATTGAAGTGATTTAGGCTTCTAGATCACGATCTGCCACCACCACTCCTGTTAGATCACGATCTGTCACCACCACGCTTGTTAGATCACGAACTGTCACCAATGATCTTCCAGGTTATGACTCAGGTTCGATCTGCACTTGACGTGTGGGCGCCTTTATCACTACCAAAGCAACTAGCACGAGAAAATTTTTCTCTCAATCATGGAGAGAAAAATCTTATTCTTTGATTTGTATAAAGTGGCTTCCCTCTTTTCTTTAGAGAAAATAAGCCTTTTATATCACCCTTTAGTGAAAACCCTAGGCTCCAAATAATTCAAAAAACAAAACCCACGTTATTTGATTTTTCAATAAGGGACCCACCTTGTAAAATAACATAAGGCCCCTTACACAAAAGCTAATTAAATGGAGCCTCCCACTAAATGATATATTTAGGCTTTTGACCCAAATAGCTAGTTATCTTACTTATTAGTCCAGTAGTTGTGCAGTCAATTAAATGAGCTAACCCGGGGATCATTTGGGAACATACAATAGTGGCTACAATAATTAGGCCTGTAATTAAACTAGCCCAATTATTTAATTCCAAATCTACTCCACTAAAAGATTGGAACTTACTTCCATAATTGTATGCTCGAATAATAATTCGTCCCAAGCCACATTGATTTCTTTACTGCACAATCCTTTGTACCACATCGTTAATTAAATTGATATCTCAACTGTCCAATCAACTTAATAACATCTTATTCCTTGATCCTTACTGGTTTTCTCTAATGATCATTTTCAACATACTAAATATGTTGACACACTCTGGCCAGAGAATTCTATGATCAAGTACCGAAAACCTATCAAGAGATGTGTTGTACAAATTCTATATTGTTAATCCATAACTCCAATACTCATAATTGCTCCCACCAAGATACCGGGTAATCTTGACCACAAGGATGTGTCGTGCCCATTGATAACTCAAATGAAATAACAATCACAATCATGAAATCATAATTAACTCAAGATTAAGATTACAGTAAAATCAACGCCTATGAGATTTAATAAGTCTAACAGTTATTACAAAGTTAATTAAATCTCATATGTGATCCTGTTCAATGTAGTTGTACTACATAAATAAATTCATACATGATTAAGACAAATCATTCAATGAATTTATTACAGTCTATACCTAAATAAAGTGCCTAACTTTATTTATCAACTGCGAACTAAATTTATTTAATCATAAGATAACTTGTATTTATGTCTTCTGTGAATCCACATGGTGATCACATAAATACATATAATATGATTAAATGGACTTTAATACAAATATTAATGCAATTAAGATATTTGAATAAAATACCTCATTTATTTTATTAATCAGAAAAATTATTTATTACAATTAAATAAACACATATGCTTTTAAAGAGCATATTTTCCCAACAATCTCCCACTAGCTCTCAAAGCATATTTGGCATCTCACGCATGCCCATGGATTCTAAGTGCAAGTTAAAAGGTTTTCCAGGTATGGCCTTTGTAAAAGGATCTGCCAAGTTTTGCTGTGACGCAATCTGAGTAACCTCCACATCACCTCTCTGCACTATATCCCTTATAAGATGATACTTCCTCTCAATATGTTTTTGTTTCTTGTGGTTCCTTGGTTCCTTAGATTGAGCTACCGCACCACTATTATCGCAAAATAGTTTAAGGGGTGCAGTTACAGCAGGTACCACCTCAAGATCTTGTAGGAACTTGAGGAGCCATACAGCTTCTTTTGCAGCTTCGGATGCAGCCACATATTCAGCTTCAGTTGTGGAGTCTGCGATACAAGATTGTTTCACACTCCTCCAACTAATAGCTCCACTTCCCAATGTAAACACATAGCCGGAAGTTGATTTTCTAAAATCCTTATCTGACATAAAGTCAGAATCAGTATAACCCACTGGAATGAGTTCATCACCAGAATACACAAGCATATAATTTTTAGTTCTTTTCAGATACTTCATTATATGCTTGACCGCAGTCCAGTGTTCAGGTCCAGGATTAGATTGATATCTACTAACCATCCCTACCGCAAAACATATGTCTGGCCTAGTGCAAAGCATGGCATACATGAGACTTCCCACAGCTTCTGCATAGGGAACTCGTCTCATTCTCTCTATCTCTTCAGATGTTTTAGGTGATTGATCCTTAGAGAATGTAATTCCATGTCTGAATGGTAATAAACCAGTCTTGGAATTTTTCATGCTAAATCTAGCCAATATCTTATCGATATAAACCGCTTGAGACAAGGCTAAAGTTTTATTCTTCCGGTCTCGTAGTAACTTGATACCAAGAATATAACTTGCCTCTCCCAGATCTTTCATATCAAATTGTTTTGCTAACCAACTCTTTATTGTAGTCAATACTCCTATATCGTTTCCAATTAGGAGAATATCGTCTACATAAAGAATTAGAAAGGCTACAGATTTTTCTTGAATTTTCTTGTACACACATGGTTTATCAATGTTCTGAATGAATCCAAACGATTTAATCGCTTGATCAAATCTGATGTTCCATGACCGGGATGCTTACTTCAATCCATAAATGGATCTCTGCAACTTACATACCATGTGTTCTTGGCTTTTTTGTATAAATCCATCTGGTTGCGTCATGTAAATGTTTTCTTCAAGATGCCCGTTAAGAAAGGCAGTCTTGACATCCATTTGCCAAATTTCATAATCTAGCACTACAGCAATGGAGAGCAGAATCCTGATGGATTTAAGCATAGCAACCGGAGAAAAAGTTTCCTCATAATCGATTCCCTCTTTCTGAGTAAACCCTTTGGCTACTAATCTTGCTTTAAATGTTTCCACCCTTCTGTCTACTCCTCTTTTTCTCTTGTAGATCCACTTGCATCCTATAGGTTTTACCCCATTTGGTGCCTCTACAAGTTCCTAGACTTTATTGGAATACATAGATTCCATTTCTTGATTCATGGCCTTTTTCCAAAATTCAACATCTCTATCTATTAGAGCTTCGTTGTAACTAGTGGGATCTTGTACATGTTCATCTGAGATAGCTGTATAGGTTTCTCCCAAAAGCATGTATCTCGTAGGTAACCTAGTTACCCTCCCACTACGACGAGGTTCTAAAAGTGATGGTTGTTCAGGGTTAATCCTGTGTTGATCATCTGGTTGTTGATGTTCTTCCTGTTCTGTAACAGGCACTGAAAGCTGAGCATCAACCTGATCACCTGACAGTTCTTCAAGTATTACCTTACTCTTAGGTTTAAAGTTATTCATATAGTCTTCCTCAAGGGAAGTGAAATGTGTGCTCACGATCACTTTCCTATCTTGAGGACTATAAAATAAACCTCCCCTTGTTCCTTTGGGATACCTCACAAACATACAAACCTCAGAACGTGAATCCATTTTGTCTACCTTTGGTTTCAGCACATGTGCTGGTGATCCCCAAATACGGACATGTCGTAAACTTGGTTTGCGACCTGACCATAATTCTATTGGGGTTTTAGGCACTGACTTAGATGGAACTAAGTTCAAAAGGTAAACTGCAGTTTCCAGTGCTAGTCCCCAAAAAGAGATTGGTAATGAAGAATAATTAAGCATAGATCTCACCATATCCAAAAGAGTTCTATTTCTTCTTTCAGCTACCCCATTTTGTTGTGGTGTTCCCGGGGCAGTCAAATGAGATATAATCCCATTTTCAACCAGATACTCTTTGAAATCTCCTGAGAGAAATTCACCACCTCGATCAGATCGAAGTTTGTTTATGTTCTTATCTAATTGCTTTTCTGTCTCAGCCCTATACTCTTTGAATTTCTCAAGAGCTTCAGACTTATGACGCATCAAATAAACATAACCGTATCTTGAGTAATCATCAGTGAAAGTGATGAAATATTCATAACCTCCTCGAGCTTGTACATTGATTGGTCCACATACATCTGTATGTACCAATTCAAGTGGTACTGTTGCATATACTCCTTTGGCCGAGAATGGCCTTTTGGTCATTTTTCCTTCTAAACAGGATTCACAGAGTGGCAACGATTCATTTTCTAATGGACCCAAGAGCCCATCTTTGATCATTCTCTATATCCTATTTTGATTTATATGACCCAAGCGTAAATGCCAGAGGTAACATTGGTTGGAAGAAATATTTCTTTTCTCAGATAAATGTGTATGCTCATCATTATTTATCACTGTGTCATGCATAGAATGGATCATTGGACTTGAATGATATAAATTATCCTCCAATGTACCAGAACAAATTAGTCTCTTATTATGAAAAATAGAAACAGAGGATCCAAAATTTACAGTGTACCCTTGCTTTGACAAACAAGCTACTGAAATTAAATTCCTCTTAATGTCTGGAACATAAAGACAATTATTCAAAACTAAAGTCTCATTATTAAAAAATAATAAAACAGATCCAATCTTCACTGCTGACATGAACTGTCCTGTCCCTAACTGCAGCTTGACGCTTCCTTCACTTATTTTCCTGGTTTCCTGAAACCAATAAAGTGAATTACAAATATGATTAGTTGCTCCTAAATCCAACACCCAAGTGTCAATAGGATTCTGAACTAAACAGGCCTCAATTACAAAAAGATTTCCCATACCTGATTTCACAATCTTAGGGCAATCCTTTTTCCAGTGACCTTTATGTCCACACTTGAAGCATTTGCCTTTCGGCTTGCCATCTTGCTTGGTAGACGGTCTCTTTTTCTCAGCTTTCTTCTTACCTTTGCCTTTCGGCTTAGGCCTAGAAGATGAACTTTTTTCAGTAATATTTATGCTTCCCAGAGATTTCTCAGTACGATAGATCTCTTCAGCAGAATGGAGTTCGTTCATCAATTCAGTTAAGGTCATGTTTCTTTTGTTCATGTTATAATTGACCTTAAACTCCTTGAATGTTTCTGGTAGAGATTCTAGCACCATGTCAATCTTTGAGTTATCATCGATTTGTGCTCCCTGAATCTCAGCCTCATTCAAATAGTCCATCATTTTGAGGACATGATCACGAACTCTTGTGCCCTTCCTCATTTTACTGTTCATAATTCCTTTCAGCGCTGCTTGTCTCACTGAGCGAGTACTCTGCCCGAACATCTGTTGGAGACTATCCATTATTTCAGTAGCAGTCTCCAAGTTTTGATGTTTGGTCTGCAGAATATTAGAAATCGAGGCTAAAATGTAGCACTTTGCCATTTCATTGGCCTTTTGCCATTTCTCATAAAGCCTCCTCTGATTTCTATGAGCATCATCCGCTGGAATTGGAGGGCATGGCTGGGTTAAGACATATTTATAATTTTCAGCAGTCAGGACAATGAATAGATTTCTTTTCCAATCTATATAGTTCTCTCCAGTGAGTTTGTTTTGACTCAGAATAATAGTAAGTGGGCTCAGGGAAGACATTTTCTGAAAAATAAAACATCCATGCATAAATAATTTGAAACAATATTGACAATAAATGACAAAAATGCATAAAACCATAAATGCATTTTAATTTATTGTAACGATAATCTAGTTCCGCTTTGACAAGCTATCCAGTGGGAAAGTCATGTCTATACTTACTAGACCCAATTACCCATTGGATTATTTACTTTCATGTAGAGACATGATAAATAATTATCGTTATCCTTTTGGGCCTAAATTTGTTAACAGAGCTTCGTTGGGAAGGTTAATAACAAATTTTAGTTGAGTGTATAACCATTGTTTCAATTTAGATATTTTTCATTTCAATAGTCACCGTTGGGGTGAACAATCGATTGAAAAATATTTCAATTTTATCTTTGAAGAAGTTCATCAAATAAAATATCTAATATATATACCCTCCGAAGGGAGCATCACCGTATCATGAAGTCGAGGTATATATATAATTTTATTATTGAACTAACAATGGAGCATGTGGGAAAATTATCTTAAATTTTCCCTCTCCCACTCAATATTTTAAAATTGGTTTTTTCTTTTTAAAACATACATATTGTTAATTGCATGCTTCCTATAATATTATCTAGATGATATCCAATATTATTAAGCATATGCAAATTTCAAACAATATAATGAAATTCATTATTAATGAATGACATGTATCATTATGCATAGAGTGGCACTACCTATTCTATATGACATGTTATCATGGCATGTTATCAAGGCATGTTATCATCCAAAACATAACATATAGAAAAACAATTAAATAATCTTAATTCATGGCTTTCCTAATAATGAAAAATACATTAACCCTAAGCCTAATCTTCATTGGGCTTCTTGTCAATGTCCATCTTCCATAATCTTATCTTTGTTAATGGATTAGGAAAAATTAGGTTTTTAAATTTATAATTGGTCCAATTTTAATTTTGAAAGAAAATAAATAAATAATTAAATTTTGTTTTTATTAAAATAAAACTTTTGGACCAAATATAAATTTAATGTGTTCAATTTTATCTATGCATTTTAATCCATTAAGCCCAAATTTTAATTAGGCCTAAAACTAAGATTCTTTAAGCCCAAAACTATTTTTGGATTTAAACGCAAAAAATTGAAACATTTCTGCCCAAAAGAAAACTTATGAAACTATAGGGATCTCCATGATAAAAACCATGAAACCCTAAAATCATATTTTTCTTTCTTTCATCTTCCCCAGCCGCCATCTCCACAAAGGGCAGCGACTGTTCATGCCTCTCCGACGCCGATTTGCTGCCGCCGTCACACCGGAAAACATCAACCGACGCGCGTGCAACTGGAAGCCCTTGCTCACGCTGCTGGTTGCACTCTGCAACTGCTGGTCGCGTGCTGCAGCTGCCAGCCACTGCGCACACAGCGCGCTTGCAGCGCGCATGCGGCAACTGCTGGGCGTGCAGCGTGCGCTGCTGCCCACGCGGGCCGCGCGCGCTGCTGTTGCTCGTGGCTGCTGGCAGCATGTTTCTGAAATTTCCGACCTCCGTTTCCTCTGATCTGACATCCGAGATTAATTTACAAATTTCCTAGGCCAAATTTTGGCTTACAAAAATTCTATAACTGTAAAATAAATCAAGAGGGAAACATGATGATAAAAAACCACCCCTCTTGTTACAGATCTAAAGAAAAAATACAACGGAAAATCTAACCATAAATTAAGACAAACCAAAACATGCTTTATTCATATATTAAACAAATAATATATATCTGAATAAATTATGCCACTCTAATACATAAATTTCAAGATTAATTTCATACGAAATTCTTATATATTAATATGAGGAGGCTCTGATACCGATTGTTGGGAAAAAATCAGGTTTTTAAATTTTTATAAAACCTTTTGAAGATCGCTCTCATATAATATATAAGAATTCGTATTCTAGAAATCGTACCTTGAAAATCCGAGTTGGCTTTTCCACTGAAGTGATTTAGGCTTCTAGATCACGATCTGCCACCACCACTCCTGTTAGATCACGATCTGTCACCACCACGCTTGTTAGATCACGAACTGTCACCAATGATCTTCCAGGTTATGACTCAGGTTCGATCTGCACTTGACGTGTGGGCACCTTTATCACTACCAAAGCAACTAGCACGAGAAAATTTTTCTCTCAATCATGGAGAGAAAAATCTTATTCTTTGATTTGTATAAAGTGGCTTCCCTCTTTTCTTTAGAGAAAATAAGCCTTTTATATCACCCTTTAGTGAAAACTCTAGGCTCCAAATAATTCAAAAAATAAAACCCACGTTATTTGCCTTTTCAATAAGGGACCCACCTTGTAAAATAACATAAGGTCCCTTACACAAAAGCTAATTAAATGGAGCCTCCCACTAAATGATATATTTAGGCTTTTGACCCAAATAGCTAGTTATCTTACTTATTAGTCCAGTAGTGGTGCAGTCAATTAAATGAGCTAACCCGGGGATCATTTGGGAACATACAATAGTGGCTACAATAATTAGGCATGTAATTAAACTAGCCCAATTATTTAATTCCAAATCTACTCCACTAAAAGATTGGAACTGACTTCCATAATTGTATGCTCGAATAATAATTCGTCCCAAGCCACATTGATTTCTTTACTGCACAATCCTTTGTACCACATCGTTAATTAAATTGATATCTCAACTGTCCAATCAACTTAATAACATCTTATTCCTTGATCCTTACTGGTTTTCTCTAATGATCATTTTCAACATACTAAATATGTTGACACACTCTGGCCAGAGAATTCTATGATCAAGTACCGAAAACCTATCAAGAGATGTGTTGTACAAATTCTATATTGTTAATCCATAACTCCAATACTCATAATTGCTCCCACCAAGATACCGGGTAATCTTGACCACAAGGATGTGTCGTGCCCATTGATAACTCAAATGAAATAACAATCACAATCATGAAATCATAATTAACTCAAGATTAAGATTACAGTAAAATCAACGCCTATGAGATTTAATAAGTCTGACAGTTATTACAAAGTTAATTAAATCTCATATGTGATCCTGTTCAATGTAGTTGTACTACATAAATAAATTCATACATGATTAAGACAAATCATTCAATGAATTTATTACAGTCTATACCTAAATAAAGTGCCTAACTTTATTTATCAACTGCGAACTAAATTTATTTAATCATAAGATAACTTGTATTTATGTCTTCTGTGAATCCACATGGTGATCACATAAATACATATAATATGATTAAATGGACTTTAATACAAATATTAATGCAATTAAGATATTTGAATAAAATACCTCATTTATTTTATTAATCAGAAAAATTATTTATTACAATTAAATAAACACATATGCTTTTAAAGAGCATATTTTCCCAACATTAACCAGTTGCCAATAAATGCTGAAATTTCTCCAACTAGCTTGTTCTTACGCAAAAAAAGATTAATGAGGTTAGAGCAATGAGACAAATTGGATGGTATTTTTTACCTGAAAAAGAATTATTGGTCAGTAATAGAATCTCAAGCCTGAGCACACGACCAACTTCATTAGGAATTTTGCCATAGAAATCGTTGTCTGTGAGGTTGATGACTCTGAGGAAGCTGAGGTTCCCAACAAAAGGAGATAAAGTACCTCCTATGCTTCGGTTACTCAGATCTAATGCAGTCACTCTTGGATGCCGATGACCGCAGGTCACGCCTGTCCATTGGCACAAGTTCATAGAATTGTTCCATGAACTTGTAACTCCAAGTGGATCCTGAAGCTGCGACTTTATGGCAAGCAATGCCAGGCGGTCTGTCTCGTTTGAACGATAGGCGAAATAACTATGAGAATTAAGCAACAACAGGCTGAAGCACCATACCAACGAGGCAAGGCAGCTCATGAACATTGAATTTACCATGTTTGATTGAGTTTGAGGGTACGTAATGTGCGGATGATAGTTTCAACCTCATGAACTGTATTTAAAGCCGAAAAAATGTAATGTATAAACAATTGATTAATTTTATGTTGTGGAAATTTGTAAATGGAAACCAAATGGTGCGTCATCCACTACCTAACCTAACCGACCAAATTATATTTATAGTAGTGGATACAATTGACTGTCACTTGACGTGACTTTGGATAAGTAATCAAAAATCAACTTTTAAGGATGTAGAAGTAAATGTCTATTCAGACCGTTCAATAAATACACGCCACGTGTATTACATATTTGTTTTTTTTTTGGGTTCATTTCAAGTAAACGTATGTAAATGTGTTAGGTGCAGGGAAACATACATACACTTGTGGAAATTTTTACTTGAAAAACAAATCGCGGATCATCCACTATCTAGTAAACCAATAATAGTGAGACGTAGAATTTGCGTGGTATGGAATACTTCTCACTGTAATTATTAACTGATTTTTAATATAATTTCTTTGTTTCCTCTCTACGGAGGTTCATTGAAAGAGGCCATTTCTCTTTTCATTTTGTTGGCTGGAATATCACAGACTGTAATGATAAATATACTTACTGGTTACCGTATCATTTTAGATTAAAAACAAAATTAGAACAATTTTTAGGACTACATTTTTAAATATACAGAAATGTTTGAAATTTGTGCATATTTCAAAACCAATTGACACGCACGTACGGTTGATGGGCATGACGCAGTAGGGTGACTATCTGAGGTTACAACTTACATGGAGAAAATCTAGAGTAAATGTGACTTACTGTTGATGAACGCATGAGAAAACCTATCATTGCAATAAATACAGAGAGACTCGAATCCTCAGAACTCGACGAAAACGTGGACATCACAAAACTAGGGAGTGGCTTGCATTATAAATCGATTAAATTAATAAAAGATAATGATATATTTTTAATTTCTCATCAGAGTTTTTTGTTGAATTGTCCTCTCTTAAACCATTACATCTAATATCATGATCAAGTAATAAAAAGTGATTGAAAAAAATATTTATCTTTTTTTGCACCTATGATATTGTAAAAAAATTATTAGATTGAAAGAGTTGCATAAACTTTTAGTGAGTCCGTATTCAACGGGTCTAATTCAATTTCATTAATGTTTCTTTTTTTTCATGAAAAAGGAACTCAATTCTCAAGTTGAACTTCCGAAATTTATGAAATTAATTTAATGATAAAATAAATCACAAGACTTTTATAAGTGGAATATTAAATGTCAAACCCGTTTATAATTAATGAATGCAACAACGATCAATAGTACTCTTTGAAAAACGATTACGAATATCAAAAACTCTTAGAATTTCACACTAAGATTTATTGATGCTTTGCTGGCATTTTTATCTGTATATAAATAGACGTAATTAAGAAATTTTTGACGTTATTATAGAAAGCAACAAATGGATTTTTATTTTAGTGCAGATTTTGATGATGGCTATGGTTCATCTTCATTTGGTCTTGATGATTTTGAAAATGGATCACATTATCTTGTTTTTTTTGTTTTAACTCCATTGAGAAAGAGAGGGAGCATTGATCAAGCAGAATTGTCTAAAAATGTTCAAGTTGGTGATCATCAAAATGGAGCAAAATGAATAAAACAATAATTTATTAGCCGCATGATATTGTTGGACCATAAAATTGATCCAATTTGAAGAAAACCAAGCCCATTCCATAGGAGTTTCTTGTGGTAGATATGGTTGGTGAAGTAATGAGTGGTAGGTTTTAAGGAATGGTTAGGATTTGTGTGGTAATTGAATAAATAAATGATTGTGATTGATTTGTAATATGTATAAATACCCTCTCATGTATTCAGTTTTAGCATCAAGTGAAGCAACAAAATTTCTAAGTTGCAGAAAGTGAAAAAATAAGAGTTGTAGTATTTGAAAAGTGTTAATTGAATAAATAAAATAATATTTATTTTGAGTGTTTAATTTGTTCATTCTCTAACAAAGTGGTATCAGAGCTAATAATCAGTGGTCCACATAGCCGTGTAGCATATCAAATCGAAGAGATCGATGAGAGGAACACGGCGCCACAAAAATCATAAAGATCCAATTTCGGACGTGCCTGCAATTGCCTTCGGAAATTTATTGTCCTCAAACTAAGTCGACTCACTGATCCGAACTAAATCGAACCAAGCCAGATATAAGTTGACCAAAGTTGACTATTAAGCAGACTTGACTGTCGACCAATGTTGACCATTGACCATTGATAGAAAGTTGACCCGAGTTCCTCCCAAGGGTTTTTGACATTCTGGATTCATCTGTCCATTCAAAATCTCCAAATTCTCGCTCAATTTGTGAATTATGGCAAATGGTGGTATGATGTCATTCCAAGCTTAACAATTGAAAGGAAGCAAGTTTGACAACTAGAGTATTAAAATGAAAGCTCTATTAGGTGCACACAATGTATGGGAAGTTGTGGAAAAAGAATTTACTGTGCTAGAAAATGAAGCTACTTTAACTACGACACAAAAGAAGAATTTGAAAAACTTGAAGAAGAAAAAGAATAAAACAAAGTATCTCATCTTTCAATCATTAGATGAAGATGCTTTTGAAAAGATTGCTGGTGTAACCTCCTTAAAAAAATCAAGGGAAAAGCTAGAGACCTCTTACAAAAGAGCGGAGTAAGTTAAGAAGGTTCCTCTCTAAACATTATGAACACATAAAGGCATTCGAGTCGATTTCTAACTATTTTACTCAGGTTTTGACCATTTATAATGAATTAAAAAAAATGGTGAGGAGTTAAAAGAGATAAGGATCATTGAAAAGATATTTCGATCAGTAGACTCGAAGTTTGACCATATTATTATGACAATTGAGAAAACAAAAGATCTGGAGGCTACGACGATCAAGTAACTTCAAGGAAGGTTGTAAACCTATTAAGAAAAATTGAAAAAGAAGTAAGGAATTGAAGAACAACTTCTCAAGATGGAAGTCAATCGAAAGAATAGAAAAGAAAGGTCCAACAACGGGAGAAAGCATAATGTCCAAGGTAGAGGTCATGGTCATAGACGAAATTAGAATTTCAACAACAACAACTCCAATTATGAAAAAGAAGAATGTAACAACCTAGGCGAATCCCACATCGACAAAGCATGGAAGAAATACTGGGTTTATAAGAGGTGATCCACACCTTAATTGGCAAAACGCATTTTGGGGTGTATGGGCCCCCTAGAAACAAAATTGTGCAGGCTTTGTTGAGGCCCAAAGTAGAAAATATCTTGCCAAGTTTAGGTTAGGTCATGACAAATGATATCAGAGCAACTCTGCGTGTCCTCTTGAGCGATGGTGGGGCAAACCTCACCAAGGGTCTTGAGTCCCTAAAGAGGATGTTATAAAGAAATCTCAATTAGAGGACGAGGCAAAGGCAATCCAAGATCGAGGTACGACAAATCCTAAATACAGTTTGAGTATTATACTTCAGAATGTAGAGCTCTGAATACCAGAATTGATGAGAGTGAATTATGTTAAAGAGAAGAATGGTGAAAATGGTACACTTTTACTAGCACACTAGTGGAGGTTAAAAAAATACATGGTATCTTGACACAGGTGCTAACAATCACATGAGCGAAAATAGAAGCATGTTCATGGAACTAAATAAATCGGTGAATGGCAATGTCACTTTTGGAGATGATTCAAAAGTACCAGTAAAGGACAAAAGTAACATTTTTTTCACGTAAAAGATAGTAGCCACTAACTAATTTCCAAAGTTTACTATGCGCCCAGTATGGAAAGCAATATCTTCGGTTTAGGTCAACTATTGGAAAAATACTATAATATTCACTTAAAAAATTATAATCGTTTTCTAAGAGATGACAAAGAAAACCTAATTACGAAGGTAAAAATGTCAAAGAATAAAATGTTTCCATTAAATATTCAAAATAATGTTGTAAAGTGTCTCAAGACTTGTCACAAAGATATAACCTGGATTTGGCATTTTTAATTTAGGCATCTCAACTTTGGTTAACTACAACTACTATCAAAGAAGAACATGGTGAAAGGCTTACCTTCAATCAATCATCCCAATCAAATTTATAAAGGATGTTTACTTGGCAAGTAGTTTAGAAAGAGCTTTCTAAAGGCATCAAACTCAAGAGCTTAGAAGTCACTCTAACTTATTCATATTGATGTGTGTAGCCCATTCACGTCAATCCCGCCATTTTGCATTTTACAATTTAAAATGATTTAAATAATTATCGATCTATGTGGACACGACCCTGCTCAATTATTATACAATATTCATTATTAAATCTTATTATTATTTTTTTAGAGTGAAATTGTAAATTTTGTTTGGGGGTAAAATGATTTGTTTTTTTAAGTCTCCGTTAGTTTCCTTTACAGATTCCAAACGGAAGTGGAAAAGTGAAACAAAATGTAACTTTAGGTGGATTCCAGCCAAAAAAAAAAATTGTGTATTTTTGAAAAAGTTAGAAAAAACGGCTGGACGGTGGATATTTTCCCTTATATATATCAAAGAGTTCCAAATAAAGATGACTACTACAATGGTAAGTATATTAAGTATTTATAGAATATTTGACTTTTAAGAAAGTGTATCATAGTACTCCTCTACTAAGATATGGGTGAAATACTACTCCTATATAAAGAGAATTATTTCACACATTGAAGATGTGAAGAAGAAGACATATTTATTTTGTATCAGAGAAACAGCAACACAGAGAACAAGAAGAAACCCAAGGTCCTAGGGCTGACCTAGGGCTTTTTATTACCTCAGGCTAATTAATAAATTTATTGTAAATATTTATGTGAATGTCGATCTATATGAAGGGGTAAAAAATATATATATATCAAGTAATGTCACATCAAAACTCTTTGTAAAAAAGCATATATTTAATAAAAGAATAACAACAATAGAAAAAACTTATAATAGATATTATTAAAATTATAAGTTAAAGAATATTTATAAAATTATTTTTTTATTTTAGTGATAAATAATATGATATGTTTAAATAATTTGATTTAATGAAAAGAAAAAAGGGCAAGGATGACTATGAAGGAAATAAATAATGAAATTATGATAGTGTTATTAATTGTTACTATATCACTGAGTAAAGCTAGTGGTTCCAAAATCTGAATCAAATTTGTTGTTGCATTTATTACTTGAATGGTGAAATAGAGTAATAAATAATTTTACTTTCATCATCTAATAAATAAGTGACACATAGTATTAGAACTCAAGTTGGGGACTCAAATATAAAGGGTCTCTAGAATTGTTGCTTTAGTTAAGTAAAAGATTCCCTTATTATAAAATATAATTAAATCATTTTATAAAATAAGAGGGTATTTGTTTTCTAACATAATGATTTAGAGTGACTTAAGTTAATTAGAGATGTTTGCTTTATAACTTAACGGGATTTTTCATAATTTTGACTTAACAAAATAAGCTAATGTTTTTAGCTTTTTACTAAATAGATAAATTTGAATAAGCCAAAAAATTTGTAATGTCAAAAACATCCTTACTTTATTATGTACTTTTCATGTCTATCCCAAAACCCATTCATACACATTTACTCACCAATAATCTTGACTTTATTTTTTTTTTAGCTGTCGTGGAATTCCTCCTAACCTTGTTTCTCTCATCAAGTTCTTGAATTTCCCATTATCAGTAATCAAAGGTATTATTCTTAAGCTTTTTTATGTAATTAAATAATATTTTTAATTAACAAAATTATATATTATAATTTCAAAATAATTATGTATTCACTTGGACGTGGTTTTGCTTATATATGGTAAAATATTATGGTATATATATATATATATATATATATATATATATATATATATATATATAATCTTTTTTTATTTGACATTCAAATTTAATAAGAATATAAATGTAAAAGTATATGTTTTTAGTTTTTAAAGTTAAAAAACAAACAACTTAATACTTATTTTCAGAGATTCAGATAAAAAACAAACATATTATTTAAATTCAAACATTCAGGATATTTATATTTTAGATGAATTTAGGTTTATATAATTTTTTAATAAAAAAACAAACTCTTCCTAATTCTCTAACTCTAATGTTTAAAAAAATGAATTTGGGACATGCTTGAAAATAAAATAAAACTTATATTACCTTATGTAAATTTTTTTAAAAAGGGGTATAAGAGGAATTTTTCAAGGCTACACCGAGCTTTAAGCATAGAACTGCATCTACCTATTTCTTAAAAAGGAGTTGTGAATCTTAAAAAGGAGGTCTGCTTGATTATTTCTAAATAATAATAATAAAAAGGCAAATGCTATGTTACAATTAATGTAACATACACACTCAACAACAACCACACAAATTGAGTGGGTCCATCATTTGTGTGGTTGTTGTTGAGTGTGTATGTTACATTAATTGTAACATAGGGGCTCTCTAATAAAAAATGCTCTCCAGGACCATTTCTTCGAACTAAAGGAGTGATGTTGTCTTCTTCTCTTAAATACATCACCCGGAAAAAAAACTAATAAAAGAGTAATGTAATGCATAGTTCAGGATGAGCATTATACAATTGGATCCTTTTTTTCAGTATATCATTACACTATTAATGTAATTTCATAACATTAGTAGTAAGGGAAATCCCTTTTTTCAGTATATCATTACACTATCAATTTATCACCGTTGAAAGTTCAATTTGTTATTAAAGATTTCTGAAGATAACTTGAATCACCGTAGTTTTTTTTATTTTGTATCAATTTACCAGCACGCCGAAAACACCGTTAAATATACACTAGCATCGTAGGGGCACTTTAGGTATTACCACAATCTGCCGGGTCCATTTGGTCAAAATGGCACCACTTTACAAATAAAAATGATAATGGTGATTTGATACAGATGAAAAACTCGACATCCACAGCAATTTCGATATAACTCAGGTGATAATAAAGAAATACAAATTTACAATTAATATTTTTAAAATTTAAAATTGTAATTAATATATATTTCTTTAGGTACAGCATTAGCAAATCAACTCTTTAATTATCCATGCGGGCAAAGTTCAACTCTAAACCTCTTGCATGTTATATAAATATAAACGTTAAAAGAATATGCAATTGAGATAAAATTAGTTTCTTAGAAAAATTATTTATTTTTATTAAATTTAACTAAAATAGGGGAATGGGCTAGAATTATGTAATTGATATGTATTATTAAAATTGATAAAGGATCATATATTAGGTAAGTACTTCTTTTTTTTTTCAAGTCTCATCATTACACAATTGAGTATTTTTTTTAGTAGATCTGGAACAAGAGATCGTTTACCTAAAACTGCAATTCGATTTCTTAACTATATTCGCTTTCAATTTTTCATTTTAAATATCATCAAATTATGCAGGATAGTGGCTAAAACAATGCAGCAGGCATGTGAAATAGATGAAGCAAGCAGGACTATAGTTTAAGTGAAGTAGGTAGCTGAAATTGATGAAGCATGCAGGTTAGTGGCTAATCTCAAGCACATGTGTTACATATATAGATTGCCTAACGGACATAATCAAAAGCTACTTAATTATCTAATTTATATGCACAAATATATAATTAGCCTCGAACAAAAGAATATGAAAGGGGAGGTGGAGTAACGACAATTCCTTCCATCATCGAAATCACTTGTTTCATTGCAGGCCTTAAACTCAACTCAGGCTCCACGCACCAAAGTCCAATCTTTACCATTTTCTCAAATTCTTCCATGCTAGCATCTAATTCTTCACTCTTCAAAAGTTGAAGCTCACCAGCTCTATAGCATTGATAAACCCAATCAACTAGTACGACTTCCTCATCTCTCAGAGAAGCATCCACCTTCTTTCTGCAACAAATAATTTCAAGCAACATAACTCCAAAGCTATACACATCTGCTTTTGAAGTGATTGGAGCGTTGTTGTTGTACCATTCCGGAGCTGCATAGCCTCTTGTCCCTCTTGCCATCGTGTATGTTCTTGTTTGATCAGGCTTCAACAGCTTGGAAAGTCCAAAATCTGATATCTTAGCCGTCCGAGATTCATCCATCAAGATGTTCTGCGGCTTGATGTCACAATGGATGATTCTGGTGTCGCATTCATCATGTAAATAATGTAGCCCTTTCGCAATCTCTAACGCGATCCTTCTTCTTTCACTCCAATTCACACGTTCCTCGGATTTGAAAAGAAGATCTCCCAAAGAACCATTTTTCATGAACTCGTATGCAAGAAGCCTGTTTGATCCTTCACTGCAAAACCCACCAAATGAACCAAGTTCTTGTGATGGGTTCTTCCGATTATCTTCATTTCGTTTCGAAACTCCATTTCTCCTTCTTCTACCAACTTTATCAGCTTCTTCACCACAATTTCTTTCCCACCATTTATATAACCCTTGAAGACCCTCCCTGATCCTCCCCTGCCTATCTCTTCCTTGAAATTTTCGGTAGCCGAAACCAGCTGCTCATAGCTAAATGACCTCAAACTGATTTCTTGAACTACATCCGGGGGACTTGCTAGCCATGGGATGATGCCGTAGCTCCATTTGTGATGAGCACAAAGAATATAGAGAGCAAACGTTAACACAATCAAAGAAAAGGCAATTAGAACAATACCAACTACTAGAAATTCCTTGCCAACTTTCTTGTTGACAATCCTATCCCTCGCTTTAGGAAAGCCGCCAATTCTAACTTTGACCAGAGATTTGATTCCGCTTGAGTCATTTTTCATTCCAAATCTCAATGGAAGCTTGAGTTTACAGCACACTGGGTCTTTGTACTTTGCCACAACACAATTACAATCACCCAAACATGCGTTTGAACAAGCTTCTTCATCAGGTGTAAGATTGATAAGTTCATATTCATCAGGCTCCCAATAGATGTTTTCTAGATGAGAAATGTTGTAAATGTTGCTACCCTGATCTTCAAGGCAATCATCTCCAGTGGGAAAGTTTAACTTGCAGCCGTCCTGGGGCCGTTGCTGATCATTGTAAATGAATCCAGGAGCACACAGGCAAGCAGTTCCGGAAGCACGAAGGCTGCAATAGCTATTCAACCCACACGTTCCTTTCACTTGACAACGATCTTCTTCGTTGATCGCCGCCCAAACAATCTTGGAACTCAAGCTACCATTAGTCCCAACTTGATGCTGATAAAGCCTGAAAATGCCATCAACATCAAGAGTAGCTCGATACAAATTTGTCCTATTAACTGAAAGACCCCCTTCAGTTAAATTCTTTACAGTATACCCAGTTGAATTTTCAAGATATAAACGCCCGTCTCCGCCTAAATTCAATGTTACATTTTGTCCAGTAGCTGAATCAGTAAATGACGACCAATAAGCATATTTCGTCACTGGAATACTTTTCTTTGGGAATGCAGTGAGACTTCCCCATGGTTCCATCCAAAGTTCAAAGTTTCCAACAGATTGATTCGTTAAAGATGTACTCGAACGGAGAGCAGTATTTTGAGATAGCTTTTGGCCTACCAAAAGGGTGTCTGTTGGTTGATCAAAACTAGCCCAAACAATCCGAGGGCCTGAGTCGTACAACACAAAGTTACCTGAATCAAGCATTGAAGCAGCTACTGTTGAAACAATAACAAACTTTATGCCCTTAATCATGCATTTCCAAGTAAACACATATTTTAGGTAATTTCGAAATTTACCATGATCTCCCATGAATCCGACCTTGGAAGCTTGTTATGGAGCTTTACCGAGTTGTTACAAGCTTGATCTAGCTTCTAAATTCAGTTTCCCTTGCTTCAGCTCAAGGATCGGCTTGCTTCAAAATTTACTGTACATACACACACGGGAGACGAGAGGGAGAGGGAGAGGGAGAGAGAGAGGTGCACTGCACCCATGCCACTGATTTTTCAACAGTTAACTTCCAATGGGCTGAAGTTACTTAAATACAGCAGTTGAGCGCAGGGACCCCTCATGTGTTTATACAAAATTGCCCATCCCATTATAGGCTAAAATAACACAATTAAGGATATACTTGTCCATAATATACTACTGTACAGGGTATGTCAAAATTAGACTCATTAACACCATATTTGATCACTTAATAAATGAGTCTGTCAAAATTGCTCAACAATATTTGACTTTAGTCACGTATTAATTCGGTAAAATATAGAAAATAATTAGAATGATTTATGTCAGTCCACATAATGTGAGAAATAAATCTAACAATCTCCCACTTGGACGATAGAAATCACTCTAATGATAAATTTAAAATAAAATAATATTTTGAAAACAACCGAATTAATCAATATGTGACTATAACAAAAGGTCAAATACAAGCAATCACCCAAAACATAAATAAGTCTAAAATGTGCTATAAATATCAAATCATATGTGCACCGACAGGATGCTCCATATAACAAGACACCTATAAACACGTGACTATGTAGTAGTATACAAGTATAATTATGGAAATAACATGACAATGTGATCAACATGCTCATTTCCATAAAGTCCACATGTCTAGCAAAATGAGACGAAAATAATATGTCTCCTAGACCATCGCTTCGTTATAACCATAATGAGAGTCTAGCAAAATGTCTCGAGAAGCGAGTTTCCATTTTCATCATAATGAGACTAATACCAAGATATCTCATGGAATTCGTGCTTTCTTATGATCATAATGAGACTGAATCAAAATGTCTCCAGAAAGCACACTGAAGCTAAGTCATAATGCTTCAGTCTTTAATGTCCATATTGAGACTAAGCAAAATGTCTCGGACCATCGTATCCTCATTCTATACATAATGCCATACGCAACCAAATGTGTACACAATATATGGCATATCCATATCACATAACAATATGCATGCATGATAACAAAATGAGTAATACATAAGCTCATTTAAGTTGCAACTCATAATACAAACCAGAACTCCTACTGACTCAGCATATATAAGTGGATTCAAATAATCCCATATGCGTCACATGCTCCCTAAATACTTTTGGAGCTAAAGCTTTCGTAAGTGGATCGGCTAACATGAGTTCTGTAGGGATATACTCTACTGATACACAAGATAGAGCAATTTTCTCTCTCACAAACAAATATTTAATATCAATGTGCTTGGAACGTGAGGAACTCCCTGTGTTGTGAGAAAAAGAAATAGCCGCAGAATTATCACAGTATATCTTTAATGACCTCGGAACGGCCAATATACAATCTAGCCCTGTGATAAAATTCTGCATCCATAAAGCATGACGCGTAGCCTCAAAACAGGCTACATATTCTGCTTCCATTGTTGAAGAAGCTATGAGTGTCTGCTTGACACTTTTCCATGATATAGCTCCTCCTGCCATCATAAAGATGTAACTTGATGTGGATTTCTTGTCTTCTAAGCACCCTGCGAAATCAGCATCAGAATATCCAACTATATTCAAATGGTTAGATTGCTGATATGTCAATACAAAATCTTTAGTGGCTTGCAAATATCTAAGTACTTTCTTTGCAGCCTTCCAGTGTTCAAATCCAGGATTGCTTAGGTATCTTCCAAGTACTCCCATTGGAAAAGCAATATCAGGGCGAGTACAGACTTGAGCATACATCAAGCTACCCACAACGGATGCATACAGGACTGTTTGCATTCTAGCTTTGTCTACATCATTATCGGGACACTGAGACTTGGAAATTTTGTCACCTTTCGAAATTGGAGCTTTCCCAGGAGCACAAGACTGCAAATTGAACCTTTTCAAAATGCGATCAATGGAAGTCTTTTGAGACAATCCTAGAATTCCTCTAGATCTATCACGAAGAATCTCTATCCCTAATACATAATGGGCTTCACCAAGATCCTTCATATCAAAGCTGTATGACAACATTTGCTTTGTCTCAAGTAACAAATTAGTGTCATTAGTAGCGAGCAAGATATCATCCACATAAAGCACCAAAATGATATACTTGCTCCCACTGACTCTCAAGTATATACACTGATCAACGGCATTCTCCTGGAACCCATAAGAGGTGACAATATCGTGAAATTTCAAATACCACTGTCTGGATGCTTGTTTAAGTCCATAAATGGACCTTTTAAGCTTACACACCATGTTTTCTCTACCAGTCTCAACAAAACCATCAGGTTGCACCATGTACACATCTTCAGACAAGCTCCCATTGAGAAAAGTTGTCTTCACATCCATCTGATGCAATTTTAAATTGAAATGAACTACCAATGCCATGATAATACGAAAAGAGTCTTTGGTAAAAACAGGAGAGTAGGTTTCAGTGTAATCACTGCCTTCCCTTTGACTGAAACCCTTAGCCACAAGCCTGGCCTTGTACCTCTCTACCTGACCTCTGGCATCTCTCTTGGTTTTGAAAACTCATTTGCAACCAATTGGCCTGCATCCATCTGGTAACTCAACTAAATCCCAAAACCCATTATGATACATAGATGCCATTGTTGAGTATTAGAAAATGCATATTTATAAAGGAGAAAACCGTTATTTTACATTTTAAGTCTTACTAACAACCCTTACTTTTATATATTTAACCTTCTTGTGATTTAATTACATGTGTTTTATTTTAATTAAGTATTTTATGTATTTTAGGGGCATTATAGTCATTTCACAATAAAGGAGAGATCAGACGGCAAAACGGACATCACTTTTGAACTCAGGACGGTCGAAAACCTTAGGAGGAGCATAAAAGGAAAAATGACACTATTCACATGTACGGTACTATTCACGTGTACGGTACTGTATACGTTACTGTTCACGACACTGTTCACATAGACGGATGATGACGTGGCATTGACCGATGATGTGGCATTGACTGATGAGGTGTCACGATCCTGTTGGACTAAAATTCTTATGTACTGTTGATGGTGACGTGGCAGCATATCAGTGGACGAAAAATCTCGCGTACGGTGCATGCATCACACAGGATTATTTTCAACCAAACCGCGTTACTGTTCATCCGGGTCAAACCGCGTTACTGTTCAAAGTCGGGTCAAACCGTGTTACTGTTCATCCGCGTGGTCAAACCGTGGACTGTTGACTGATGACGTGGCGCAATCCTGAGCGTCCAAACTATTTTTAATCCGATGGCCATGATTTACTCCATGTATCTATAAAAAGGGGGCCTCCCCCCCCTAATTTGATATCTCTGAATCCATTTTTGGGATCCATTTTCTGTAATTCCTTCTCCATCTTGTATTTTCTTCGTATTTTAATAAATTTCCATTTTGCCCCTAGTTCAATTATGAGTGGCTAATTTTCTTTCAAGCTTGGGTTGAAGGTGAAGTCTCAACATGTGTCATGGGCTTAATTTGGTAAATTTATTTTCTCTTCCCCTCTAATTTTTGTGGATGTTTTGACTTCTCGTCGACAAATAATAATAGTCTTGTCTAGATACCGCCTTGGTTACACCGGCTCTCTAGTATAAGGTTATTATTATTTGGCACGATAAGCCCTTAGCACCATATTGATTAGAGCGTGGTTCATGAGGTGTGGATTCCCCCCTCATGATTTAATTGGCATTAATACGGATTATTTAGCCCATGATGCATGTTGATACGGATCCAGATACCCAAGTACGTCATTTCAATAGAATTCTCTTCAATTCATTCTCGCCATTTCAATTCCAGTTTTAGAATTTATTCTCGCCATTTTAATTTAAGTTTTAGCATATTCCAAATCATTTCCACCATAAATCCAATCACCCATTTACAAAATTAATTCTACACAATTAAAATCCACCTCCTCGTGGGATCGACACTCGTCACCATAGATCTATACTACAATAGATTCGTGCGCTTGCGAGTACATTAAAATTTGCACAACAAGTTTTTGGCGCCGTTGCCGGGGAGGTAAGTAATTTTAATTCATAGAATTAATTTTTGTGAATAATTTCTTTTATTTGTTTTCTTGTATTTTTTTTTATTATTAAAAAAAAAAAGTGAATCTACATTTAAAGGTTAGTATTTCTTTTCTTTTTCTCTTCTTTAAAATTTTGTAATTTAATTTTCCATTTATTTTTCTTTGTAATTTTTTTTGTTTATCTTATTAATTTAATTTTTAGTTAATTTCTTTCACGTATTTATTTTTGTGTATTTTTATAGAAAGGTTGTAATAGCGCAATAAGGTTAGTATCGTAATTTCTCCCTCTTCTTTATTTTTATTTGTTTTGTTCCCATCTTTATTTTTGTTTTGTTTGCATCTTTATTTTTATTTTATTTATTTTGCATGCATGGTCGTAGGTCATTATTACCTAATCTTGAACCTATAGACCTTGAATTAGAAAAAACACTTCGCACACACAAACACGTTAAAAATAAAATGGATTTACAAGCACCACAGGAGAGGCCATTTAAGGACTATTTTAGTCCCTTAGCTAATTTGAGCACGTCATGCATAAGATACCCAAATGTAGCTGCTAGGAGTTTTGAATTAAAACCTAGTGTGTTAAATTGTCTCCCTACATTTTATGGCCTAGAAAATGAGGATCCATATAATCATTTGAATGATTTTCATGCCATTTGTCAAACATTCAAATATGAGAATTTTTCAGATGATGATGTTAAACTTAGACTATTCCCATTTTCTTTAAAAGATAGAGCTCGTTCATGGCTTAATACATTGCCTGCTAATAGCATTGCATCATGGGAACAAATGGTTACAAAATTTTTAAATAAATATTTCCCAGTGCATAAAACCAATGCTATTCGCAGGGAAATCTCGGAGTTTACCCAGAAAGATGACGAGCAATTTTTCGAAACATGGGAGCGATTCAATGGGCTACTCTTGAAGTGTCCACATCATGGGTACGAGAAATGGCACCAATGCCAATACTTTTTGGAGGGATTATTGCCGAATGTGCAAGAATGGCTAATGGCAACGAGTGGAGGAGAGCTAATGTCAAAAAGTGCATCAGAGATTTGGGAATTCTTCCAGCGACAAGCAGATAATTCCCAACAACGGAGTCGATCACTCAGGACTACTAGAAGAATTAAAGGAGTGAATGAGGTTCAAATTGGCGAATCAAGTTCAGAAATTAAAGAAGTCAAAGCGATAATTGAAGGTCTCTCTCGACAAATAGCATCATTATCGACTGCTAAATCAACAGAGCCACATGACCATGACTCATACTCAGATCAAGCCAATGCCATAGGTGTAATGAGAAAGCCATCAAATTACAACCCATACTCCAACACATATAACCCTGGATGGAGAGACCACCCCAATTTTTCATGGTCTCAAGGATTCCAACAGAATGGACCAACAGCTCCAGCTCCACCAATTCCACAAAATCCTCAAGCCTCTCAGCCCCCATTTAGACCATTCAATCAGAATCAGAACTACTCTCAACCCAGACCATGGGAGGATGCATTCCAAAATTTCAAGAATGTTACTCACTCCACGATTGAGCAACAGAACCGCACCATTGATGGACTACGAAATGAGTTGAGAGCGGGCTTCAACTCACAAGCCCAATCAGTTTCAAGCCTCGAGAAGATGGTGGGACAACTCGCTTCTTCAGTTCAGACCTTGGCAATGACTGTTGAGAAAGGAAAATTTCCAAGTCAACCAGTGCCTAATCCTAAAGGAGTGCATGAAGCGAGTACTAGTTCACCACAGCAACATGGAGAGGTCAAAGCAGTAATGACCTTGCGAAAAGGAAAGGAAGTCGACAACAAAGTGGAGATGCTGGTGACAAAAGAAAATCAAATTGTACCTGTGAATGTTGAAGACTCATCACCGGAGGAGAAAGAAGAAACCAACCCACGAGAATACGTTCCGAAAGCTCCATTTCCTCAAAGGTTAGCGAAAGGAAAGAAGGGAAAATCCACAGGTGAGATTCTCGAAATCTTCAAACAGGTAAGTGTTAATATCCCTTTGCTTGATGCTATTAAACAAGTTCCATCTTATGCCAAGTTTCTTAAAGACCTTTGTACTAAAAAGAGAAATATGCATGTTCAAAAGAAGGCATTTTTAACAGAAAACGTTAGTTCTATACTCCAACATAAAATTCCTTTAAAATGCAAAGACCCTGGCTCCCCCACTATCTCATGTAGTATAGGGAACCACACAATTGAGAATGCTTTGTTGGATTTAGGAGCTAGTGTAAATCTTTTGCCTTACTCTGTATTCGTGAAACTTGGACTGGGAGAATTACACCCAACTCCAGTGGTGTTACAGCTTGCAGATCGGTCCACGAAAATACCTCGTGGTATTGTGGAGGACGTGCTTATCCAGGTAGACAAGTTTTATTTTCCTGTTGATTTCATTGTAATTGACACTCAACCAATACAGGATTCAAGGAAGCACATCCCCATTATTCTAGGCCGACCTTTCTTGGCAACTGCGGATGCTCACATTCAATGCAGGACTGGAAATATGCAGTTGTCCTTCGGCAACATGACTATGGAACTGAACATCTTCAACATTGCCAAACAACCTCACAATGCAGATGATGGAATTGTTGATGTGGATTTAATTGAAGCATTAGTTGATGATACTTTTGTTTCAAACCTTAGTGATGATCCTTTACAAACATGTTTAACTCACTTTGGTTTTGATTTTGATATTGACAGATCGGTTGATGAGGTCAACGCCCTGCTTGACTCAGCACCATCTATGGACACTAATAAATGGAAGTCAAGAGTTGAACAACTAGCACCATCAGAGAAGAAACTCATCCCATCATCAGAATCACCACCGAAACTCGAGCTCAAACCATTACCCAACACATTGGAATATGCATTTTTGGGAGAAGAAAGTACTCTACCGGTAATCATCTCATCATCCCTCAATGACGAACAAAAAGGTAAGTTGTTGGATGTTTTAAAAGAGCACAAAGGAGCATTAGGATGGACCATAGCAGACATCAAAGGTATAAATCCAGTAGACTGCATGCATTACATTCACCTTGATGAAAATGCTAAATCTACTAGGGAAATGCAACGTCGGTTAAATCCTAATATGAAAGAAGTTGTTAGAATTGAAGTCCTTAAGCTATTAGATGCAGGTATCATTTACCCAATTTCTGATAGTTCATGGGTCAGTCCTGTACAAGTTGTCCCCAAAAAGTCAGGAGTCACAGTAGTTACGAATGCAGATAATGAATTGATACCCACTAGAGTAACTACAGGGTGGCGTGTATGCATCGATTATAGGAAATTGAATTCTGTCACACGTAAAGACCATTTTCCTTTACCATTTATTGATCAAATGCTTGATAGATTAGCAGGCCATGAATTTTATTGCTTTCTAGATGGCTACTCAGGATATAATCAGATCCCCATAGCACCAAAAGATCAAGAGAAAACTACTTTCACTTGCCCTTTTGGCACATTTGCATATAGGAGAATGCCATTTGGATTATGTAATGCACCTGCTACATTTCAACGATGTATGTTGAGCATTTTTTCTGATATGGTTGAACGATTCCTTGAAGTCTTTATGGATGACTTTTCTGTCTTTGGTGACTCGTTTGATCAATGTTTACATCATCTAACGCTAGTTCTGCAGAGATGTACCGAGAAGAGCTTAGTCTTAAATTGGGAGAAGTGCCATTTTATGGTAAAACAAGGTATTGTTCTCGGTCACATCATTTCGAGCAAAGGTATTGAGGTTGACAAAGCCAAGGTGGATCTCATTTCTAATCTCCCTCCACCTAAAACAGTCAGAGAAGTAAGATCTTTCCTTGGGCATGCTGGTTTCTATAGACGTTTCATTAAAGATTTTAGCAAAGTTTCTAGACCCTTATGCAATTTACTTGCTAAGGATGTACCTTTTATCTTTAATGATTCATGTCTTATGGCTTTTGAAAAATTAAAGCAATTGTTGACATCATCACCCATCATTCAGGCCCCAAACTGGAGCTTACCATTTGAGCTTATGTGTGATGCATCTGATTATGCAGTAGGAGCAGTTTTAGGACAAAGAGTTGATCGAATTCCTCATGTTATTTACTATGCTAGTATGACATTGAATGATGCACAGTTGAACTATTCAACTACTGAAAAAGAAATGCTAGCAGTAGTGTTTGCATTGGAAAAATTTCGATCTTATCTCATTGGTTGTAAAATAATTATATTCACAGATCATGCTGCTCTTAAATATCTTCTCACAAAGAAAGATGCAAAAGCCAGACTAATTCGTTGGGTGTTACTTTTGCAGGAATTTGACTTGGAATTCAAAGATAAAAAAGGGATAGAAAATGTTGTGGCGGACCACCTCTCTCGTCTCCATTTTGACACAATTATAGAACAATTACCATTAAATGAGTCATTTCCAGATGAACAATTAATGAGTGTGGAAGTATTACCTTGGTATGCTGATATAGTTAATTATCTTGTTACAGGTAAACTTCCAGAGCATTGGACCAAGCAAGACAAGGCTAAATTCTTTGCAGAGATAAAGAATTTCTTTTGGGATGACCCGTATTTGTTCAAGTATTGTGCGGATCAAATTGTTAGACGATGTGTCCCAGAAAGTGAAATTCAGAATATCCTTTCATTCTGCCATGAACAAGCTTGTGGAGGCCATTTCAGTGCTAAGAAGACAGCGACTAAAGTTTTACAATGTGGTTTCTATTGGCCATCTATATTTCGAGACGCTTACACTTTCTGTTCTTCATGTGATAGGTGTCAACGAATGGGAAGCATTACACGAAGGAACATGATGCCACTAAATCCAATTTTAGTGGTTGAGATTTTTGACGTATGGGGTATCGACTTCATGGGACCCTTTCCCCCTTCTTTTGGCCATCAATACATATTGGTTGCTGTTGACTACGTATCAAAATGGGTAGAAGCAATTCCATGTAGGACCAATGATCACAAGGTGGTGATAGCATTTTTGAAAAGCAACATTGTTTCACGCTTTGGATTCCCTCGAGCGATAATCAGTGATGGTGGTGCCCACTTTTGTAACAAAGCATTCAAGGCTCTTTTGACAAAGTATTCAATCACACACAAAGTGGCGACCCCGTATCATCCGCAAACCAGTGGCCAAGTTGAGATCTCCAATCGAGAAATAAAGCACATATTAGAAAAAACGGTGAGGCCAGACAGAAAAGATTGGTCATTAAGACTTGATGATGCATTATGGGCATATAGAACGGCTTTCAAGACCCCAATTGGGATGTCACCCTACAGGCTAGTGTATGGAAAAGCTTGCCACCTACCTGTGGAACTCGAGCATCGTGCATATTGGGCCATCAAGAAATTCAACTTTGACATGCAGCAAGCCAGCTCAGAAAGAAGATTACAGCTGGCAGAACTTGAAGAAATTCGCAATGATGCATACGAAAATGCCAAAATTTACAAGCAACGAATGAAAGTCTTCCATGATAAGCAAATTATGAGAAAATCGTTCACTCCAGGTCAGAAAGTGCTTTTATTCAATTCTCGCTTGCACCTATTCCCAGGTAAGTTACGCTCTCGTTGGTCTGGTCCCTTTATTGTTCATACTGTTTTTCCACATGGGGCAATTGAAATTAAGGACCCAAAGAACGGTGTCACGTTTAAAGTTAATGGTCAAAGATTAAAGCCATATCTAGAATACCAACCACGTGGAGAAGACACCGAAATAAATTTGAGTGACCCACCAGATTTGAATTGATTTTTTTTTTCTTTCTTTTCGTTGATTTGATTTTGTTTTCTTTCTTTATATTATTCTTTTGCTAATTGAAATTGTTTTTGCATAAGTGTGTTTATTTTACCATTAAGTTTTCTCTTATCATTGTTAATCATGAGTCTCATACTTAGGCCGTTCCTCCTGAACATTCTTAAACCACTTCAACGTGTCAAAACTCATCTCAAAAGGCAGATTCAATTTTGTAAAACACAACGCATTTGGGCTCTACAACCACCAGAGTTAGTAGCCTATGTTGAGGGTTTAGAAAGCCAACTCAGAGACATTGAGAGAAGTGTTTACGACATCCAGTTGGAGCTTGAGGTAAATTCAATAAGAGGACGATTTTAATTTTCTTTGTGTGTTTTAATTTGTTTTTCTGTTTGTGTGCTTTAGTTTGTTACCCCGGTGAAGTGGCGGATAACGGTACTCCGTGACAATCAAGTCGGTTACTTCAGTTTCCTATAATAACTGATATTCTGAGGCGAAGGTATGGACAGAAACGAGATTCTAACGAAGCTTCACAAGCGATTCCCTTCACTTCCTCAGAATGCCCTCCTTACGATCTATAAAGCTCGGTCCGAACGCATGCGATTACTCATGAGAAATAACATACCTGCTGACATCCGTTGGTTAATCGAGGCTAAAGTACGATCGGCAGGTGAGTTACCTCCAAAATTTATTGCATACATGCCTGGTTGTGGTAAAGGAAATTATGCAAGAAAACGACGAGCTCGAAGAATTTCTGTTGCTTGTCATAAGTGTGCCAGAATGAGTTGCAATAAAAACCCATGTTCTTTAGGAATGATGTCTGATAACAGGGAAGATAAGATTCAATTCATTAGGGATGGCTTGAATAAGGAGTCATTGGATGATATCCTTTTGTCTCTTGAAACGCATCCCAGTGGATATGTGCAAGGAGCGATTCTCCAGTTATGGCCATTATTCCAGAAAGAGCATGCACGATATAGTCTCGGGAATCTGACTATAAACGACCCTGTTTGCCTGTTTATAAGAAAACTGGATGGGAAGCCTATCCTCGACCCATAGAGGGCGTTCAAGCCGTTTCTGGACGTAAAACCAGAGGAAGATGTGAGCCACAGTCGCAACTACGTGTAAATATCCTTTTACTTTACTGTTATTTTATTTCATTTCACTGTTGTTTTATTGTTTGCATTATTGTCTTTAATAATTTTATTATTGTTTGCTATTTCCTTTTTACTGTTTTCTTTTTGACTCGCGAGCCATGTGCTTCATGCGTTATTTGACACTAACATGTTACCTCATTCACAGCTGTGACCCACTATCACCAAGACTCTTAAATGTGATTTCTTTTGTCAAACACTCACAAATTGTTTTTGAGAAATATTCCAATGGCAGCTACTCCCAATAGACAATTCAAGAACATTTGTGTGCTTTCTGGATTTACCTATGGCAAACATAAAGAGTTCGTTGAGGCAGCCATAGATCTTGGTCGAAGCATAGCAGCGAGAAATTTACATTTGGTGTATGGAGGAGGTAACCGAGGGTTATCAAAAATGGTCTCCGAAGCAGCTTTTATCAGAGGAAGTCAAGTGTTAGGCATCATCCCAAGAGTCCTAAAACCATTGGGCAGTTCGTCTGACTCATCAACTGGAGAAGAGTTAGTCGTCTCAGGTATGCAAGAAAGAATAACTGAAATGCTTAATCATGCTGATGCATTTATTTTCCTTCCAGGAGATCTTGCAACACTAGAGGCACTTATCACGCTAGCATCTTGGGCCCATCTGCACATCCACCAAAAACCCATCGGTTTGTTAAATGTCAATAACTTTTATGATGGCTTTATCGCATTTCTTAACCATGCAATAAAAAACTATTTCATTCCCGCTAATGTGAAAAAACTTTTTATTTGTGCTCACACTGCTAACGAGCTACTTGATCTGTTACAAGCTTATAGACCGGAGCCAGACCCCTGGACCTTCGTGTTGGAGCGTCCAAATAATGATGGTAACAGTAGCAGCAGTAAGAAGTACAAATTAGATTTAACTCTCCGCCTATAAATATTTTCTTCTGTGTTGCACCACCCAGGTGATGTCTTCTAAACTCTACTTCTTTCCTTTCAAACATTGAGGACAATGTTTCGTTCTGGTTGGGGGGAGGGAATAGTCGACAATTGTAGAATTTTGGTTAAGTTTTTACTAATTTTTGTTGTAGAAACTAACTGTTGCTAACTTTTTGTGTTGAAGATGGCTGAATATGGAGTGTAGTGACTCTAGAAACGCATCTTCATCGTTTATAAAAAAAAAAAAAAATTCAGACATTTTCTTTTTCTTTATTATGTGTTTATGTTTATTTTTCTTCTTTTTAATTTCTCCTCTATAAATATACATTTTCCAACTTTTGAGTCGAAGATGGCTGAATATGGAGTGTAGTTCCTCTAGAAACGCATCTTCTTTAAAAAAAAAAAAAATCATTTTCGTTTTCTATCATTTTACGTGTAACTTTTCTAATTAGTTTTTATGCATCATTTTCACATTTCTGCATGCATATTTTCCTTTCATGTTTAGAATAGGTTGGGGGGTAGAATGTTGTTTAAAAAAAAAAAAAATTTGTGTGATTTGTTTTAACATTGGGTGACATGATTAATTTTAAATTTTAGTATTTGTATTATCTTTGGTCTTAAGTGATGTTACATTATGTTTGCTACTCTACATGTTGATGTCGGAGACATATATGAGTTGCTTGAAGGAATGAACATGTCATAATAAGTACCAAGTGAGTTTTTGAGCCTATTATTTTTCTTGGAGAATAACCCTTTTGCCCACTCTTTATACAGCTTAGCAGTTTATTATTTTATACACGATCTCTAAATTACTTTTGAGTTAACCCTAAAAAAAAAAAAAATTGTAAAATAAAAAAAAAAGAAAAAAGAAAAAGAAAAAAGAGTGTGTTGCTACATTTGGAGGCCCATCTAACTAGTAGATATGGAAGGTTATTCAGAGCCCTAAAAGACGATGGAAAGGCCATCTTTGATCCGTTTGAGCCTTTCTAGCCATCCCTTTTATTAAATATCCATAGTTAACCCTTTTGAGCCTTTAAAAAAAAAAAAACATTTTCTTTGTCAACTTATCATCTTGACCCACTCCGATTTGGAGTATTACCCGATGTCTTATAAGTTCCATCACCTATTTATGTTTGAGAAAATGTAAATAATTATGTTGTTCAGTGAAGTTATGCCAAAAAACAAAAAAAAACAAAAAAAAAACAAAAACAAAAACAAAAACAAAAGTTGTTGTTTCAAAAGAATAAAAATAGGTGAAATCCACCTTGCAACTTCCAAAAAAAAAAAAAAAATTTCTCTGCATTTTTCTCAAACATACACTTTGTTTTCCTTATTTTCCTTCTTTGTTAGCCATGTCCCTAGCCTACGTTTCATCCTAATAAAAGTCCTTCTTGATTTTAGGGAACTATAGTTTGAAGTAGAAGCTAGTTATATGGGCTAAAAAGATGTAGTGATGCATAATTAAAAAAAAAAAAAAGATAAATAAAGTGGGTTGACTAACATTTTATTTGACTTGAGATCGTATTATTTCTAAGCTGAGGGCATATTTATTTCATCTTGGTGAGAGCATGTGATATCACTTCTTTATTATTTTCTCTCTCAATTACCATTCATTGGAGTGACTATTTTTATTGGGATTAATTTATTTGTGAGAGTGTCACTACTTCCAGTGAGATTTTGGGGTTTGACATGTCATTCTTGAGAGTAGCTAAAACAAAGTCTACTGGGCTAATTCATGTGGATGGTTGATGTGGGTGTGATGTTGCTTTAGACTAGAGATAATGCTTATACTTTTATTTGAGTGTTATCATTAATCTGATGGAATAAATACGAGTGTTTCTATTAAAACAAAAAAAAAATTATTTTGAATTTGAATTTTGTTTTCGCTTTATTTGCTAGGGACTAGCAATAAGCTGGTTGGGGGGTGTGTTGAGTATTAGAAAATGCATATTTATAAAGGAGAAAACCGTTATTTTACATTTTAAGTCTTACTAACAACCCTTACTTTTATATATTTAACCTTCTTGTGATTTAATTACATGTGTTTTATTTTAATTAAGTATTTTATGTATTTTAGGGGCATTATAGTCATTTCACAATAAAGGAGAGATCAGACGGCAAAACGGACATCACTTTTGAACTCAGGACGGTCGAAAACCTTAGGAGGAGCATAAAAGGAAAAATGACACTATTCACATGTACGGTACTATTCACGTGTACGGTACTGTATACGTTACTGTTCACGACACTGTTCACATAGACGGATGATGACGTGGCATTGACCGATGATGTGGCATTGACTGATGAGGTGTCACGATCCTGTTGGACTAAAATTCTTATGTACTGTTGATGGTGACGTGGCAGCATATCAGTGGACGAAAAATCTCGCGTACGGTGCATGCATCACACAGGATTATTTTCAACCAAACCGCGTTACTGTTCATCCGGGTCAAACCGCGTTACTGTTCAAAGTCGGGTCAAACCGTGTTACTGTTCATCCGCGTGGTCAAACCGTGGACTGTTGACTGATGACGTGGCGCAATCCTGAGCGTCCAAACTATTTTTAATCCGATGGCCATGATTTACTCCATGTATCTATAAAAAGGGGGCCTCCCCCCCCTAATTTGATATCTCTGAATCCATTTTTGGGATCCATTTTCTGTAATTCCTTCTCCATCTTGTATTTTCTTCGTATTTTAATAAATTTCCATTTTGCCCCTAGTTCAATTATGAGTGGCTAATTTTCTTTCAAGCTTGGGTTGAAGGTGAAGTCTCAACATGTGTCATGGGCTTAATTTGGTAAATTTATTTTCTCTTCCCCTCTAATTTTTGTGGATGTTTTGACTTCTCGTCGACAAATAATAATAGTCTTGTCTAGATACCGCCTTGGTTACACCGGCTCTCTAGTATAAGGTTATTATTATTTGGCACGATAAGCCCTTAGCACCATATTGATTAGAGCGTGGTTCATGAGGTGTGGATTCCCCCCTCATGATTTAATTGGCATTAATACGGATTATTTAGCCCATGATGCATGTTGATACGGATCCAGATACCCAAGTACGTCATTTCAATAGAATTCTCTTCAATTCATTCTCGCCATTTCAATTCCAGTTTTAGAATTTATTCTCGCCATTTTAATTTAAGTTTTAGCATATTCCAAATCATTTCCACCATAAATCCAATCACCCATTTACAAAATTAATTCTACACAATTAAAATCCACCTCCTCGTGGGATCGACACTCGTCACCATAGATCTATACTACAATAGATTCGTGCGCTTGCGAGTACATTAAAATTTGCACAACAGCCATCTCATCATGCATCGCATGTAGCCAAGATAAGGATTCTGAACAACTGATGGCCTCTTGAAAGGTAATAGGATCATATGAAGAGTCAGCATCAAAATCATGCTCCTGCAAGTAAACAACATAATCATCAGAAATTGCAGGTCTCCTGATCCTCTCTGATCTCCTCAATGGCACATCAGTACCATCATCCTCTATAATCATAGGCTCCATATCATGATGAAGTTCAGGATCAACAGAAGAATCATCAATATGCGGTAATCCCGTTGCAGAAGTCGGAAAAGATGGAATAGGCAAAACCACACGTTCTTCTCTTAATGTAAGACTGCGAGGCTCAAAACTCACACTATTGTGATCATCCTCAAAATAAATGGCACGATCAGACTCAATGATTCTAGTAGTGTGGGAAGGACAATAAAATCTAGAACCCCTTGAGCCTATACAATAGCCAATAAAATGACCACTAATGGTTTTCGGATCAAGTTTCCTCGATTATGGATTATAGGGCCTCACTTCTGCTCTGCATCCCCAGACATGGAAATGACGAAGACTCGGTCTCTTCCCTGACCACAACTCATAAGGAGTTTTGGGCACCGACTTACTAGGTACCTGATTCAAAATGTAAGCTGCAGTTCTTAAGGCTTCACCCCACAGAAAATCTGGTAAGGTGGAGTTACTCAGCATACACCGCACCATGTCAAGAAGGGTACGATTTCTCCTTTCTGCAATTCCATTCTGTTCAGGAGTTCCAGGCATTGTATATTGGGCTTCTATTCCACATTCCTGAAGAAATTTAGCAAAAGGTCCAGGATTACGCCCAGTTTCATCATATCGCCCATAGTACTCACCACATCTGTCTGATCTTACTGCTTTAATTTTCTTGCCCTTTTGGAGTTCAACATTAGCCTTAAAGGCCTGAAACACAGATAAAGATTCAGACTTTTCAGTAAGAAGTTCAACTTGACCATAACGAGAAAAGTCATCGATGAACGTGATGAAGTACTTATAACCTCCAATAGCAATAAGAGTAAATGGCCCACAGATGTATGTATGTACCAACTCTAGCACCTGTTGACTCCTCCGAGTTCTCTCTTTTCTGACTTTGGCAGTAAGTTTGCCTTTGATACAATCAACACAAGTGCCAAAATCAGAGAAATCTAAATTATGAAGAATGTCATCTTTAATGAGTCTTTCCATCCTCTGTTTAGAAATGTGACCTAACCGTTTATGCCACAACATAGAGGAATTTTCATCAACCCTGGCACGAGTAGAGCTAACAACATGCATAACATGGGCATTGGATGATGATTCAACAGCACGAGAAAATAAATCAATCATATATAAGCCATCATATAGAGTGTCAGAACCAACTAACTCTGAATTACGGAATAAGTAAACTTTTCTATCGCCAAAATGAAAAGTATAGCCATATCTATCCAAAATAGATACAGATATCAAGTTTCTCCTAATAGAAGGAATATAAACCCTATCTAACAGATCCAAAACATAGCATGTGGCTAGATGTAGTCTGACAACTCCTATACTTTCAACTTTGGTTGTCACTCCATTGCCCATGTGAACTATCAACTCCCCTTCATTGGGCTCCCTTCTGCTTTTGAATTCCTGTAAGGAATTCGTTATATTAATGGTTGCACCAGTATCCAACCACCAAGTATCAGAAGGAACATCAACTAAATTAGATTCAAAGCCTACAAAGGCTACAGGAATACCTTTCTTTTCCAACCATGCTTTGAATCCCCTGCATTCAGCTCTCTTGTGCCCAGGTTTCTTACAAAAATGACACTTTCCCTTAAAGTTATCGGAAGTGGAACCAGAAGTGGTAGAAGAATTACCATGTGAAGTTTTCTTTCCAAACTTTTTCTTCTTGAAAAACTTATTGCTGCCCTTTGAAGAGCCTTTCTTCACACTCCCACTCTCTTGAGTAGTTGCCACCATGACAGTGTGAGATTTCCCCTTCTTCAATGATTCCTCTTCTTGAACCACATAAGTAGTCAACTCAGTGATATTCCAAGTGTCTCTCTGAGTATTGTATTGGCTTCTCAAATTGCCAAATTGTAGTGGAAGGGATTCAAGGATTTGGAAGACCAGGTAGTCATCAGGCAGATTGACATCCATGTCCTTTAACTTCTTATGGTAATTGGTCATCTTAAGGATGTGCTCTCTGACCCCAGAAACACCATCATACTGGGTATTAGCAAGCAGCCTCAGATAGTTACCCTTTTTGCCTTATCTACCTTCTTAAAAGTTCTTCCAACAGCTGCCAAGTAATCTTTGGCCTTATCACATGCAGGAATGCTATCTCTAGTGTTCTATCAATGGTGTATTTCATTGTATCCAGACAGTGTCTATTGGATTCATCCCAAGCTGCCCACTCTGCTTTTTCAGCAGCAATGCTCTTATCTGTGGGCTTGGCTGGTTCATCAACTCTTAATGCCAAGTCTCTATTCAATGTAGACAGATAAAACAAAATGGACTCACACCAGTCCTTAAAATTTGTCCCAGTTAAATTCTTGAGGGAGGCTACTTGGAGAAATAAAAGAATATCTAGAGCTGAGGAAGCAATAAAAAAGAATTATCAAGCATGCAAAAAATTAAAATCATGCTATACTCAATTACTACTCATTCTAAGTTTCTCCAATAGCAACACAATATGTTAGGCATCCTTTAACAATATAGGAGTGCACTAACCTAAAGATAAAGCAGACAAGTTGAATATAACACCAACATTGACCTATTACCGACAGGGTAATCAAGCCACTTAGTAGAAAATACTCAACAAATCTCTTTATCTTCCCAAGTATCCTACCAAGTAGTGATTTGCCGACAGGGCAGTATCATCACCCGTATGGATAATGGTAACAACAATAACAATTCATTGCAAAATTCATAATCAATAATGACAAATGGGCATCTAATTGCAAAACACCAAATGATGTTTGACCACGTTGACCTTCGATCAAGGACCATTACGAAAATTTTGCAAATAATTTGGGCCATAATGACATTTCGTAAAGTTTAGGGATCCAAACGAAATTGTCCCACAATGTCATCTTCAACCTCAGGATGTCTCAACAGTAGCTACAGTAAGCTACAGTAACCTCATTCATACCATCCCAATTTTGGCCACCAAAAATTACGGAAAAATTATATCTTTGCTCCAAAATCATTACTCATGCATTATTTAACAACGATTTGATCGAATATGCCCAAATTCAAAAAATTCGAAAAATCCGAATTTAAAGGAAAAATTTCATGAGTGAGATTTCACCAAAAATCAACTATGGTTTACAAGGAAATGCATAACCATGGGCTCTGATACCAATTGTTGAAACAATAACAAACTTTATGCCCTTAATCGTGCATTTCCAAGTAAACACATATTTTAGGTAATTTCAAATTTTACCATGATCTCCCATGAATCCGACCTTGGAAGCTTGTTATGGAGCTTTACCGAGTTGTTACAAGCTTAATCTAGCTTCTGAATTCAGTTTCCCTTGCTTCAGCTCAAGGATCGGCTTGCTTCAAAATTTACTGTACATACACACACGGGAGACGAGAGGGAGAAGGAGAGGGAGAGAGAGAGAGGTGCACTGCACACATGCCACTGATTTTTCAACAGTTAACTTCCAATGGGCTGAAGTTACTTAAATACAGCGGTTGAGCGCAGGGACCCCTCATGTGTTAGTACAAAATTGCCCATCCCATTATGGGCTAAAATAACACAATTAAGGATATATTTGTCCATAATATACTACTGTACAGGGTATGTCAAAATTAGACTCATTAACACCATATTTGATCACTTAATAAATGAGTCTGTCAAAATTGCTCAACAATATTTGACTTTAGTCACGTATTAATTCTGTAAGATATAGAAAATAATTAGAATGATTTATGTCAGTCCACATAATGTGAGAAATAAATCTAACAGCTACAGCACTTTTATTAGGCTCAGCAATAGACTGGACTTCGTCATTGAAGTTGCGAAGCAGGACTCTGCTGCCATCTACAGAGAACTGCAGAGCCGCACCGGATGAGACCACGGGGTCTTCGCGTCGAGCAGTCCATACAACAATGGTGTTATTTGTTGGGCTGCTGCTGCCAACAATCCATATTCCAACCCTGAAACCATTGCCACTCGGGTAAAATCCGAAAGCAAAACGGCCAGAAGCAGAAAGCCAGAAATTGGAATTGAGTTTGTGTAAAGAATGGAGCCAGGGGTTATGTTTTTATTTGACTGTGGGGATTGAGCTTTCGATTTTGAGAGCAGATAGACGATTAAGAGAAAAATATAGATTCTTTTTGCCATTCGATTGAGTTATTATTTTGGTAGTTAGTTTATTTTTTTGCCAATAAGAGTGAGGTTTTATAATGAAGATCATGGAGTTTTCTGCACCTTCCATTTTTCTTTCAAGATCTCTTATCTACTCAATAATGGATGTGGGAAAAAAAATGAGGTGTAAATTACCGCTGTTAAGTCTTGTTCTTTGTTTTATTTAACACGGCGTTTTCTTAGTTTCCATATGACAAGTTGCCAACTGCCAAGTCCATGATTGCGTGAAAGTCGAAATCAAAAGCTCTACCCGCGAAGACCTAACCGAAAAACATAAACTAATCGTGAAAACCTAATTATACTACATAACTAATTAAACTATTAGTTAATACTTGTTTTAAATAGTATAATTAGGTCTTCACTATTAGTTTAACGGTTAAGTAGTTTATTTAACATGATACCACTGTGTCATGGTCTCAAGTTTTAATCATCCTCCATGTTGCTCATCATATTAACCTTTTATAAGCTTCTATCTTAAATCTTAAAACTAGTGCTACATATCCTAAATTTTATATCCCAAATAACTATCTCAAATGATGTAGCATTAATTAATTGATTGGTGGTATAATACAATTAATTCATTTAGAGATTTTGTAAAGAATTATCAACTAATTAATAAATACCACATTATTTAGAATGGCTATTTGGATAAAACATTTAGAATACTTATCATTACTCTAACTCTTATTCACATTTCAAATGAGGGGCTTATCTTAAAATCTATTCCATACTTTTCAAAATCAGTTGTAGGAAGAATTGATTTTTATTTTTATTTATTTTTAACCAAACACTAAAATTAGCTTTTAAATTTTCAAAAACACTTTTAGGCCTCCTAATAACAATCCCAAAAGGGCCCTTAATAATGAGGCAACTAGAAGCGCACCGCTAAGTTGAAAATTAGCTAATCAATAATTTTAAAACAATCTTAACCCACCAAAAATATTTTTATTGGTAGAATCTTTTCTAACATTTTTTTTAAAAAAAAAACGTTGATTGTTTCATCATTAGTCATAAAAGTTTTTGTTTGTTAATAAATCATTTTCTAGTCTACGTGGAATACTAAATGTTATATATTAAAATTATTATTTTACATAATATTCAAAATAATTTAAATTTAAATATGTTTAATACGTTAGTATAACAAAACATGCCAAGTTAGATTGTTTGATCATAAGTTATAAAAGTTTTCTGAGTTGAAAAGTCAATTGTTAGAATAATTATTTTTAAAAAGATACGAAAATATAAAGGGAAAAGGACACAGAGACCCCCAACGTTTGAATAAGGGACACAAAACCCCCTAATGTTTCAAAAAAGACACTCAGACCCCCATTTGTTAACAGAAATTATAATTTTAAAGTGTAATTACCATTATACCCTTATAGCATATTAAAAAATAATTGTTCATTATCCAATTTATTCCTATATTATTAATAAAATTACGAATATAACTTCATTACCCAATTTTTCCATTTAATTTTTGTCAAATTTTCTCTTCAAACTAAATAAATTTAATCCATTGCTCAAGAATAAAAATAAATTAAATTGATTACTAATATAAAAAAAATAACAATTCTCCATTTAAACTTATATAATCAACAAAATAAAAAAAAATTGGTTACAACAATAATTACAAAATCTTAATTGTACTAAATAACATATCCAATAGATTGACATATGGAGAATTGTTATTTTTATTATATTAATAATCAATTTAATTTATTTTTATTCTTGAGCAATGGATTAAATTTATTTAGTTTGAAGAGAAAATTTGACAAAACTTAAATGGAAAAATTGGGTAATTAAGTTATATTCGTAATTTTATTAATAATATAGGAATAAATTAGACAATGAACAATTATTTTTTAATATGTCATAAGGGTATAATGGTAATTGCACTTTAAAATTATAATTTCTGTTAACAAATGGGGGTTTGAGTGTCTTTTTTAAAATATTAGAGAGTTTTATGTCTCATATTCAAACGTTGGGGATCTTTATGTCCTTTCCCCAAATATAAATGCACTTTGCTTTTTGAACACGCCAGGAAAATAACAAGCATTATTATCGCTACGACATGCACTTCCCTACATTCTTTGTTGCTTTTAATGGGACTTGTCAATACAATTTAACGGTCAACCAAGAAAAACAATTTTTTTCTTTTCGCAAACCTTGGCTGAGGCAGGGGAATTTTATTAATAATACAAATTACAAAAAAGATAATAAAAAATCATTTCCAGTCAAGTAAGCCGTAGAATCTACTTCAAAAGAAAGAAAGAAAAAGAAAAGGACAGTCATTCGAGTAATTGACTGTTCTGGACAATCAATTATATTCCAATAATTTTTGTAAGTATGTATTGGAAATTTGACCTGAACGTGAAAAAACATTAAAGAGAATTCGGCGAAGTAATTGCATAGCAAAAGCGTGAAGATGAAATAGGAAAATTAATTTGACAATTTGTTCATGCAATTAAATGCTAAGTGGTGGCGTTGGTAACTAGAAATGTATTCAATAGATTAACCTAATTCTCCCTTTTCATACGACCTTTATCATGTTTATTTGATCGTATAATCTTGCTAGCTTTTTTTTTTATTTGGTAAAATTTGTAGAGACTTATAATGAGTTTAATAAAGATAAAATTCATGTAAAGATTTCTAATAGCTTTATCGATTTAATTTTTATGAACCAAAATGAAAATTGAAAAAGTTTTTTTTTTGGGTAAAAGGGATAGAAATAAATAAAGTAAAATTTGTTTGATTAGTCAAAACTTAAAAGAGTTACTCAGTACTTAGTTAAACTTCTTTCATATTAGGCAAAAAATTTATGATTTAAGTTTTTAATAATAATTATAATAATACAAGCTTATATGGGTAAGTTGTTTTAGTGTTTGCATGTATTCAATCAAATTTAAATAAATGTAATTAAATCCTAACAAGATTTTTAACAAGATTTTCTTTCTAATGTTAATAATTGAAACTTTGTGATTAAAGGTAGTTAAATCAGGATTCTTTCATGATCTAATATTTTCCCAGAAAAAAAATACTAAGTAATTGGTAGTTAATGAATTAAAAAATAAAGATAATTATATTCTAATCATATACTAACACTAAAGGACAAGTGTCATGAGATTTTTAGAATACTAGGATAACTTAGATTCAGTTGGCAAAATTTGATCAGAAACCAATTGATTGTATTAAAAATTAACCAAATAAGCTTATTATCTTTAAGAAAAGACCACCTAATAACTATAATAAAATCAACTTAAAAACGAGAGACCAAACACAGCCACTATTAGATCAAATCCAATTGATTGATTTTGATTTTCTTTTCTTTTTTAATAAATCCTCTTATTGTCTTTGAAAATTCAAAAATATAAAAATTATCTACGAAATTCTATAAAAAAAACAAAGAAATTAAAAAAAAAGAAGCGTGGAGGAGAAAAAATTTTTGCCCTACTTCATTAAATTTTGCCCTCATTTCTAGACTGAACTATCTGCCAGCTGTCACATAGCCAATCAAATGGTCTTTCCCCTCACCCCCCCCCCCAAATTGTAATTACATTACTTGTTGGTCAAAGCTTAAAATTTTTATGAAATAATTTTAGTACATTACAGATTTCAAATTAAATTTTTTATTTAAAATCTTACCATAAATTTTGGGCTGTTAATTTTAAACAATCTAATGATAAATATTGAAAATTAAATTAATATTTAATTAATTATGTTTATTCAGATTTTTTGAAATTAATGACTCAAGATTGCATCAAAACTTTTTGTTAAAAAATTAAATTAAAATACCCTAAGCCTTCAACATAATTCGGTCCTTTGAACACTGGAACTTAAAGGAGTTTGAAAATGAATGTAGTTACATTAATCAAGAAATGAAAATTGGAGTTGTAGTCTTATCTTGTAGATAATGCCTTCAATAATAAAAATATTTGAAAAACGTTTGAGATACCCGAAAAGAAAACTATTAATTAAGTACTTAGATTTTCTAGAAAATTAATTAATAGCTGCTGGCATATATACCCTTATATAAGTAAATGTGTGAAATGCTACACCTTGAAGATCAAGGCAAACGATAGAAAGATGGATCTAACTACAATATTTGATTATGTTTATGGCACATCTGATCTTGATGATTCGGAAGATGGATGTGGTTCATTTTATAACAATTCTGATGATGGACATGGTTTGTTTTATTACGATTCTGAAGATGGATATACTTTACCTTATTTTGATGATTTACAAGATGAGTATGATTCGTTTAGTGATTTTGAAGGTGGGTACAGTTCTTTAGATGGTCACGATGATTTTGAAAGAGGGTACATTAATGCACATGATCACGATGATTCTGAAGGTGGATACAATCCGTCTGATGATCGTGATGATTTTGAAAGTGGGTGCTTTTCATTTGATGATCATGATGGTTATTTAAGTGGGTACAATTCATTTGATGATCTTGAAGATTTTGAAGATGGGTGTGGTTTATTCTCTTATGATTTTGAAGATGGGTATGGTTCATTTTGATCTTGATGATTTTGAAGTATTGGGTTTTCTTTCTCCTTTATTGGTGTAATTTCCTTTAATGCTAAGTGTTATAGAAAAATGTTGCTTGAGTGTTTGTGTGTGAACTATATGTTGTTCATAAAACACATGAAGAATTAATCGATGGAGATTTTAAGAGTTGGCTGGAACCTGTGTTCTTGTGATGAAGTGTTTTACATATAATTATGTTGGTTTAGAGATTATATAACTATTTTGTTATAATGAATATGTCAGAAGTCCAATATGTAGTTTATGAATGGGAATAAAAATTTATTAAGAAAAGAATCATAAGTTCGAGTTACTAAAACCGATATTTTAGAATACCCCAAGAATTTTCAAGTAAATGCTCCCTAATAAGAACAAGTAGTGGCTCATCCTGCTAGACAAAATCATTTTTGGAAACTCAAGTTAGCTAAACCATCAAAAATGAGAATAGAGAAACGATTTTTTTTTCTATCTAATAAGTAAATGGATTTTTTTTTTTTTTTTGGGCTCCTTTTTCCCTGGAGCTGCTATGGATACTAATGCGAGAAAGTTTTACTTTTTTATTTATTGTTTAACTTATGTGGAAATATGTATTTAGTTTGGAATTTGTGGTACAGATGTGTGAGCTAAGTAAACTATTATTGGAGATGAGGACAGTTCTTTTTGGCTCTGATCAGTCGGAGCCAAATGCAGATGCTTGTGAACAATTGACTCGTGAATTCTTCAAAGAAGACACTCTCCGTCTTCTCATAGCTTCTCTTCCAAAATTAGCAATGGGGGTAAGCTCTAAATGAACTAATCGGGATGGTTTTATGAATAATCTCCTATTAACAATTCACTGATTGATGTCTAAAGTCAATCTAGTTCTCTAATTAGTATCATGTGGGTTTTACATTATATATCGAAAATGAGAAGATAGAAACGACGATTCATTTGTTTCTGAAGCTAACGGACAGCAAGTCATTCAAACTTTCTGTGAAAACTAATAGGTGGCTCATAAGTTGCTAAGTTTTGTAGGCGACAATCAATTACAACTATTGTTGTGTGTATATGATGATCCTCGACCTCCAATAAACAAGAGATATTAATGTGATTGAAACGTACCATCTCTAAACGACGACCTAGTACGACCAATCAATAATGCGGACATGTGGAATTAATAATGCGGTGAGAATCATTCTTGATAAAAGCAGAACCAGTCGATAATGAGAAAATAGAAACGATAATTCATTTGTTACTGAAGCTAACGGACAACAAGTCGTTCAAACTTTCCATGAAAACTAAAAGGTGGCTCATAAGTTACTGACTTTTGTAGGTAAGGATCAGTTACAATTATTTTTGTGCGTATATGGTGGTCCTCAACCTCCAATAAATAAGAAATAATAATGTGAGTGGAATGTACCATGTCAGAATGACAACGTAGCATGGCCAATCAATATAAATAAGATTTGAGATTTATGTAACCCACTAATGTAAAATCTATTGATTTAGTATAAAAAATAAGTGCATCCCACCGAGAACCCACCGACGGCTTGTCCTTAATTGTTCGGACCCATAAGGTCAGCAATACTCACATCTTTCTCCTTGTAAACAATTTGAAATTTTGATCATCAATCCAATTATTTTTGTGTGTTTGTGGAAATTTCTACTTGGAAAATAAATCTTCGCTCCTGGATGCATGTATTTTGAACCCAAAGAATCATTGAACCTGGATCAATATCCAATAACCAATTAAAACATTATCTCGTTTGTATAGTGTATATATATATATATGAAAAGGGATAGTTACACCCCTAGATTTAAGGAAATATTTATATAGATTTCCAATTTTTTGAAAAGACACTAAGATTTTATTTTTTTTTAACCATGCTACCCTTTAAAAATATTAACTAAAAATTTGATTTTAATTTTTTTAATAAATAAGAATATAATAGAAATAATATAATCTGTCTAGTAAACTAATAACATTAAAATATTTTTTAAAATTTAAAATAATTTAAAATATGTAAATTATTATATCTATTTTAATAATATATTATTATAAAGATTTTATATAAATCTTTGGTTTAAATAAATTTTACTATTAACAAAATATCTCACGTGCTAATAGTATTAAAATTATTATTTTACATAATGTTCAAAATAATCTAAATTTAAATATATTTATTACGTTTGTATAATAAAATATGCCAAGTTAGATTGTTTGATCATAAGTTATAAAAGTTTTCTAAGATAAGTCAATTGCCAGAATAATTAGTTAAAAAAAAAAACGAAAATATACTTGCACTTTGCATCTTGAACACGCCAGGAAAATAACAAGCATTATTATCGCTACCACATGCACTTCCCTACATTCTTTGTCGTTTTTAATAGGACTCGTCAATACAATTTAACGGTCAACCAAGAAAAACAATTTTTTCTTTTCGCAAAATGTGGCTGATGAAAGGGAATTTTATGCATAATAAAAATTACGAAAAAGATAATAAAAACTTATTTCCGGTCAAGCAAGCCGTAGAGTCTACTTCAAAAATTATGTGGAAAAAGAAAAGGACAGTCATTCGAGTAGTTGACTGTTCTGGACAATCAATTATATTCCAATAAGTTTTGTAAGTATGTGTTGGAAATTTGACTCGAACGTGAGAAAACATTAAAGAGAATTCGGCGAAGTAATTGCATATAGAAAAAGCGGGAGAGTTGAAATAGGAAAATTTGTTGGACAATTTTTTCATGCAATTAAATGTTAAGTGGTGACGTTGGTAACTAGAAATGTATGAGTTGGACTACTGGCACACCTCCACAATTCTTTTAAAACCTATCTTTTATTATAATTACATTTTAAGACAAATACTCTAATACATCTCATATCTATTTTATTTTACTTCAAATTTTTGTATTTTTTCTCTTTAAAAAAAATTTTGTATTTTCTCGGCTATCACACTCACACATGTAATTTTTTTTCTCAAAATCTCTATAATTTTTCTTCAATTAATAAGACAATCTATTGATAATAAATAAAACACATTCTGATAAAATTATCTAACTTTTTACATCATAATCTTGAGATAATTTATTTGATTCATTGATTTTTATCAAGAAGTTTATCACCGATAAAAATTATTTGTGAGGAGCGAGAAAAAAATATTAAAAAATTCACAAATTAAATGTGTTTATTTAGAAATAAGGGTAATTTTGGCATTAGGTTTAGTATAATTGAAAAGGGGGTTTTAAAAGAATTTTGGAGGAGTGCCAATAGTCCAACTCGAAATGTATTCAATAGATTAACCTAATTCTCTCTTTTCATACAAGCTTTATCAAGTTTATTTGATTGTATAATCTTGCTAGCTTTTTTTTTTTTCTCTCTCTCTCTCTCTGTCCTTTTTTGGGACCTAATGGCTTAATGTGATTGAGACATAACAAAAACAAAATAAACGGCTTTTTGCTTACAATTAGGATTGGAAAAGATACGAGTTGGATTAAGGGAATTTTATTAATAATAAAAATTATGAAAAAGATAATAAAAAATATATTTATAGTCAAGTAAGTCATAGAGTCTGTCTTAGGATTGGTAAATTAAGGGCTTAGGTTGGGCTTTTTCAAGTCCATGCCCAAGCCCATTAGATAATAAGTGTAAGGCGGGCCTAGGCTAGGCTTGGACTTAGGCCAGGTTTGGGCTTTTACTTATTTTTTTAATTTTTTTTAAATTTTTGTAAACTTGAAAAGAATTAATAATAATTAAATTCTTATAATTAACAATGAATTAAAGAAAATAAATATTTTAAAATAAAATAATAAATAAAGAATTAAAGTAAATAAAAATTTAGAAATTTAATTTTTTAGTATTGGATTATCTAATTCAAGCACTCTCTTAACTAATTAACACTTAAAAGGCCGTTTAGTATTATAATTTTAAGTTTTTTTTATTCATTATTGATATATAAATCAGGAATTTAAGCTTACTTTTTTATATTTTTCTATTATTTTTTAAATTTGAATTTATTATTCTAATTTATAATTTTTTTTTAAATAGAGGACTTGGGTTGCCCCGACTTTTTTTTCTACACCTTTATCCAGACTCTCATGTACGAAACTAGGGCCAAAACCCATGGAAATGAGCTAGGCTTACCTGAACTTTTTTGCCATCCTCTATCTACTTCCAAAAATAAGTACAAAACGGAAAAAAAAAAAAAAAAGTCATTCGAGTAATTGACTGTTGTGGACAATCAATTCCAATAATAAAATACATCTAACTGATGCCAAACTTACCCCTAGAATAATGAATTTCTTCACTATCTTCGTTCTTTTTTTAATTTAGGTGGTATGTCTTCGAAATTGGAAAAAGCAACACGGGACCATGTCACTCCAAACTTAGGTTTACAAAACTCAATTAATTATTTAGACGCCAAAAGCCCAAAACCCAGAGGCGACGTACTTCTTTGAAAATCGTGCAACACGAAAAAATCATATCATAATTTAAAGAAAGAGTTCAACAAGACATTGAAAATGGTGTTATAGGAATCGTGTAAGATTCAGAAGAATTAACGAGGATCAGGTGTTTCCAAAAACAATTTTCAGACATGATTTCTAGAAGTTCTCGTAAATTGAAACAAAAAAAAAAAGATAATAGAAAGAGAGCAATGATAGAGCCCCTTTTTTAAACTTTTTTCAGATACCATTTTTTCCGTACAAATTGGAGTCTCGCGAAATGATTAATTGGATAAAAAAACAAAATTCGTGCATATAGAGCATGCAAAACATGAACATAATTGCAAATTTGCAATCTTAATAAAAGGTTAAAATCGATCGATGATGGTGAACAATAAGCACATGCCCTCCTACTTCGAATGCTTCAACCTCGATTACTGAGAAAGATTTTCCGAGCAGAACATAATTTTGCCACAACATCTGTCATTTGTATTCGCTCGGATGGAGATTCCATTGAGCAGAGAACTCCAATTCTCACTATGGCAACCAAGCACTCCTCAATTTTGGCTATTTCAGTTCTATGACTCCCACAGTTGCTCGCCCTCGCTTCCAAGTCCAACAACAACAAAGGATCAACAATTTCCATCACTTTTTCTGGTAGAGCCATCTTGGCAAATTCATGGAGTGTCAGACCATCATTGAACATGTTATCGGTTGGCCGTCTTCTTGTAAACATCTCTAGCAACAGTATTCCGAAGCTGTAAACATCTCCTGTCGCGGACATATCCCCGCCCATTCCATATTCTTTGAAAAAAAAGAAAAAAGACATTGTCAGATTATCTGCATTAGACATTAATATTCGTATTATTTAAAAGAACAAAGTATCAAATTTGAAAAATAATTACCAGGAGCAACATAACCAACAGTTCCTTTAATCCCAGTTGAACTCGAAGGAGTTTCAAGAATTGTAGCAGGTGAACAAGGAGGAAGAAATCTTGCTAACCCAAAATCACCCACATGGGCAACCATGTCGTGATCAAGCAAAACATTGCTTGGCTTTAGATCACCATGAACAATTGGTGGATGGCAGTGATGGTGAAGATATTCGATTGCAAAAGCCACATCAATGACTAAGTTTAGTCTTTGAATGACATTGAAATTTCCCACTTCGAGCTGATCATTACTCTGGTGCAGCCAATCCTCTAAACTTCCGCATTCCATGTATTCGTAAACAATAGCCTTGAAGTCAACCTCTTCAAAATCAATACTTGAGCAAACGGTGATGATTTTGATGAGATTCCGATGGCGAATATTTCTCAGTGCTTCACATTCAGCAACAAAACTCTTGGTTGCACCTCTTTGTTTAAGATTCATTACCTTGACTGCCACTGCCATTTCATTTTCACCCAGATTTCCTCTGTACACAAAACCAAAGCTTCCCTGACCGATCATGTTTGATGATGAAAAATCATTTGTTGCTTTACTCAAGTCAGCATAGGAAACCATTGGAAACTGTTGTTCCATCAGCAACATACTAGATGATTTATGTTTGTGTTTCCTTCTTCGAGTATAGAGAACAATCAAACATGCTACTATGATCGTCAATATTACCGTCACTGGAACCACGACTTTGAGAAGAGCGATTCTTGTTTTTCTTGGTCCAGCAGAGTGGCAGACTGGTAAATGCAGTTCATCTAAACCCCCACAAAGTCTTTTATTCCCAGTGAAATAAAATCTTGTTTTGTTGCTGAAAACTCCTCTTCTCGGTACCTCGCCCTCCAAGTGATTGTAAGACAGGTTCAAGTATTCTAAGAATGATAGATTCTCAAGAAATTCTGGGATCTGGCCAGATAAATTGTTGCGTGAGAGATCTAGCTCTTTAATACTTTTCAAGGTTTTCAGAGCGAGAGGAATGCTTCCGGTGAGTGAATTGCCCTCCATATAAAGATACTCTAAGGTTGTACAAGCACTTAGAGAAACAGGAATCTCATTGGAAAAACGATTTTCAGATAAACCCAGTTGTACGAGATTTTTCAAGTTGCCCACTTCTGCGGGAATAGATCCAGTAAGAAGGTTACCAGACAGATCTAGTAGAATTGAAAGGGTCACTATCCCAAGAATTTGTGGGGGCAAGGCACCAGTGAGTTTATTGTTTGAGACACTCAATAACATCAGATTCTGACAATTGCCAAGGGATGAGGGCACGTGGCCTCGCAACTTATTGAATCCTAAGTCAAGGGAATTCAGTATTGTTAGGTTGCCAAGAGACTCAGGGATATGACCGTCTAAATTGTTGTGATGCAAGTCGAGAACTTGTAGGTTTCTGAGTTCGCCAATGGCATGAGGAATAGGCCCTGTTAATTGGTTATACTCCAATCCAAATCCATTTAAATTGACAAGATTTTTTACTTAAGGAGGTATGGTGCCATATATTTGGTTTAGTCCCATTGAGAATAAGATTATTGTTGAAGAGAGATTGGCTATAGAAAGTGGCAGGACTCCTCCAAATATATTCGTATCTAGACCAAGCGCTTCCAATTTACTACAGTTTGTGAGATGGGCTATAAAATCAAGATCACCAATTGCCCCAGTTCCTAAATTATTTTTACTAAAACTAAGCCTAAACAGATTTGGGAGACGGTTAAAATCAATTTTTACTTGTCCACTGAAATGATTCAAAGAAAAGTCAAGCAATCGAAGATTTGAAGCATTGGATAATGAGTGTGGGAGAGAACCTGTGTAATTGTTTTGACGTACACTAAGATTTTCAAGGTTCGGAAGACTAAAACCGATGTTAACCGGAAGACTTCCTTCTAATCTATTTCCTAGAAGAGAGATTGACTCGAGGGAAGAGATGTTGAAAATGGAACTAGGAAACATACCAGAGAAAGCATTTTCTGATATGCTTAAATAGTATAAGCTTCTTAGTTGACCAAGACTATCAGGAAGTCTCCCGCTTAATCTATTCTCTCCAATACTTAATACCTGTAGATTTGAAATATTTCCAATGGAAGGAGCGAGCTGTCCTGCTAACAAATTGTCTCTCAAGCTTAAGAACTCAAGCTTCAACCAGCTGTAGCCGATATCTGGCGGAATTTGTCCCACAAGATTGTTTCCACGTGCATGAAAATTGATAAGGTTAGAGCAACGAGACAAATTGGATGGTATTTTACCTGAAAATGAATTATTTGCCAGTATTAGAGTTTCAAGCCTGAACAAACGACCAATTTCACCAGGAATTTCACCAGAGAAGCCGTTGTTTGCGAAGTTTATGAATCTGAGGAAGCTGAGGTTTCCAACATAAGGAGATAAAATACCTTCTATGCTTCGGTTACTCAGATCTAACACAGTCACTCTTTGATGCCGATGACCACAGGTCATGCCTGTCCATTGGCATAAGCTTATAGAATTGTTCCATGACTTTGTAACACCAAGTGGATCCTGAAGCTGCGACTTTATGGCAAGCAATGCGAGGCGGTCTGTCTCATTTGAATGAAGAGCGAAACAACTATGAGAATGAAGCAAAAACAAGCTGAAGCACCAAACCAAGGTGGCAAGGTAGCTAATGGAAACGGAATTCAGCATGTTTGAGCTTTGAGGTTGCTCTTTCAGAACGTGTGGATGATTGTTTCAACTTCCTATCAAAGGTTTTTAAAGCACAAAAATGTAGATTTTTCTTCGTTAATAGATGTTTGTGTGGAGTAGAAGGAAACTAGTAGCTGTTAAAATCAAAAACCATGAAAACGTTTTGGCTCATTGGACGAAATTGAAGACTTTTGCAATTAAAGATTATTTTGCCAATGACTTTTGCAAAGACTTTTGGTTTGTGGTGGCAGAAATCATTAATTGTCTCATTCATTTTGCTGTGGTGACAATTGAGGTTGTTCTCTCAGAGCGTGTGGATGATTGTTTCAACTTCCTGTCGACGGTTTTTAAAGCACAAAAATGTAGATTTTTCTTCATTGATAGACGTTTGCGTGGGGTAGAAGGAAGCCGGTATCAAGTGCATTTGTTGACCGCAATCAAGTTGCTGAGAAATTTTAAAATATATTTGAAGTACCATATCAGTTATAGAATAAGCAAATGATTTTAAGATAGTTGGGAGAGTATCATTGGTTCTTGCAAAAGTATTGGGCAATATAACTCAGGTGCATTATAAATCTCTCTGAACCTAACTATTATGATGCATCCAAGTAGAAGTTGATAAATTTGAAAATGTACACATTATAAAGAAGAAGATCTATTCCACAACACATATTCAAAGATGCAAAAACTTGAATGATAGATTCTCAAGAAATTCTGGGATATGTCCAGACAAATTGTTGCGTGAGAGATCTAGCTCTTTAATGCTTTTCAAGGTATTCAGAGCGAGAGGAATGCTTCCGGTGACTGAATTGCCCTCCATATAAAGATACTCTAAGGTTGTACAAGCACTTAGAGAAACAGGAATCTCAATGGAAAAATGATTTTCAGATAAATCCAATTGTACGAGATTTTTCAAGTTGCCCACTTCTGTGGGAATAGATCCAGTAAGAAGGTTACCAGACAAATCTAGTAGAATTGAAAGGGTCAATATCCCAAGAATTTGTGGGGGCAAGGCACCAGTGAGTTTATTGTTTGAGACACTCAATAACATCAGATTCTGACAATTGCCAAGGGATGAGGGTACGTTGCCTCGCAACTTATTGTATCCTAAGTGAAGGGAATTCAGTATTGTTAAGTTGCCAAGAGACACAGGGATATTACCGTCTAAAATTGTTGTCATGCAGGAAGAGAACTTGTAGGTTTCTGAGTTCGCCAATGGCATGAGGAATAGGCCCTGTTAATTGGTTATACTCCAATCCAAATCCATTTAAATTGACAAGATTTTTTACTTCAGGAGGTATGGTGCCATATATTTGGTTTAGTCCCATTGTGAATAAGATTATTGTTGAAGAGAGATTGGCTATAGAAAGTGGCAGCACTCCTCCAAATATATTCGTATCTAGACCAAACGCTTCCAATTTACTACAGTTGGTGAGATGGGCTATAAAATCAAGATCACCAATTGCCCCAGTTCCTAAATTATTTTTACCAAAATTAAGCCTAAACAGATTCGGGAGACGGTTAAAATCAATTTTTACTTGTCCACTGAAATGATTCAGAGAAAGGTCAAGCAATTGAAGATTTGAAGCATTGGATAATGAGTGTGGGAGAGAACCTGTGTAATTGTTTTGACGAACACTAAGATCTTCAAGGTTCGGAAGACTGAAACCGATGTTTACCGGAAGACTTCCTTCTAATCTATTTTCTAGAGGATAGATTAACTCGAGGGAAGAGATGTTGAAAATGGAACTATGAAACATACCAGAGAAAGCATTTTCAGATATGTCTAAAAAGCTTAAGCTTCTTAGTTGCCCAAGACTCTCAGGAACTCTACTGTGTAATCTATTCCCAGCAATATCAATATTCTGAAGAGCCGAAAGATTCCCGATGGAAGGCGGGAGCTGTCCTGTTAACTGATTGTATTCAGGGACTAAGTTCTCAAGCTATAACCAATAGGAGCCAATATAAGCTGGAATTTCCCAACAAGCTTGTTTCTACGCACCCAAAAATCAATGAGGTTCGAGCAATGGGACAAATTTGTTGGAATTTTACCTGAAAATTAATTATTTTCCAGCTCCAGAGTTTCAAGCATGGAAAGACGACCATGTTCATAGGGAATTTCACCGTGGAGATTGTTGCTTGCCAGGTTAACGAACCTGAGAAAACTGAGATTCCCAACGTAAGGAGATAAGAAACCTCCTATGCTTTGGTTTCTCAGAACTAACTTGGTTACTCGTCGGTGTCGATGACCGCAAGTCACGCCTGTCCATTGGCACAAGCTTATAGAATTATTCCATGACTTTGTAACCCCAAGTGGATCCTGAAGCTGTGACTTTATGGCTAGATAAGCGAGGCGGTCTGTCTCGTTTGAATGAAGGCCAAAACAACTATGAGAATCAAGCAAAAACAAGACGAAGCACCAAACGGAAGTGGCAAGGTAGGTAATGGAAATGAAATTTAGCATGTTTGACGTTTGAGGCTCTTCTCTCAAAACGTGTGGATGATTGTTTCAATTTCCTATCGAGGGTTGTTCAAGCACAAAAATGTAGATTTTTCTTCATTGATAGATGTTTGCGTGGGGTAGAACGAAGCCAATAGCAAATGCATCTATTGACGGCAATCAAGTTGCTGAGAAATTTTATAATACGTCTAAAGTACCATATCAGTTATAGGAGAAATTATAGAGTACTTCTAATTTACGACAACCAATTGATGCATGCATGACATGTATAATTGAATTTAATACAATCATCACTTGTATGATGATTTTTTAAAATAAATGTATATATGTCATAGCATCATTTGTTTGTTGAATGACTGACATGTTACCTCTGATGTATTCTACAATTTCTCCAATTATAGAATAAGCAAATGATTCTAATATAGTTGCGAGAATATCATTGGTTCATGCAAAAGTATTGGGCTATATAACTCATCGATGCATTATAAATCTCTCTGAATCTCACTATTATGATGCATCCAAGTAGAAGCTGGTAAATTTGAAAATATACACATTATAAAGAAGAAAATATATTGCCACAACACATATTCAAAGATACAAAAACTTAAACATCGATCTTAGGGCCAGTTTGGGAATGTTGTACCTTTTAAAATAATTGTTGTTAGCTGTACTGTATAAATAATCAACTGTGAAGAGAATCAGTTGAATATTTGGTAAATTTTATTTTCAGAAGTACTGTGAGTTTTAAAAACAATTATGAACATTTGGTAAATTTTACTGTTAAACTGCTAAGAGAAATAAATTACTAAAATATACATAATTTAAGATAAAATTTACTTATAAAAACATGTACATAAAATATTTTTAATTGTGTATTATAATAATTTTTACTAAAAATAAAATTTATAATATATTGATTTTACTTTTTTATCTTAAAAATTGATAATTAAATTAATAATATAGTGAAACAAATTTAAAAATAATTCAACCAACAAATTAATATTAATAAATTTATATTGATGAATTATAATAAAAGTTTATTAAAATATTTATTTTGTTTACAATTTGAATAAGGATATTCACCTAATAATTTTAAGGATATTTTTGGAATTGTATTAAAGGATAAAATTGATTCTCAACATCAGACTCTAAAAGTTGCTTCTTCCATACTTTTCAAAATCAGCTGTAGGAGAAATTGATTTTAATAAAAGTGATTTTTATTTTTTTAACCAAAAACTAAAATTAGCTTTTAAATTTTCAAAAACACTTTTAGGCCTCCTAATAACAATCTCAAAAGGGCCCTTAATAATGAGGCAACTAGAAGAGCACCGCTAAGTTGAAAATTAGCTAATCAATAATTTTAAAACAATCTTAACTCACCAAAAATATTTTTATTGGTAGAATCTTTTCTAACATTTTTAAATAAAAAAAAAAGTTGATTGTTTCATCATTAGTCAAAAAAGTTTTTGTTTGTTAATAAATCATTTTCTAGTATACGTGGAATATTAAATGTTATATATTAAAATTATTATTTTACATAATATTCAAAATAATTTAAATTTAAATATGTTTAATACGTTAGTATAACAAAACATGCCAAGTTAGATTGTTTGATCATAAGTTATAAAAGTTTTCTAAGTTGAAAAGTCAATTGTTAGAATAATTAGTTTTAAAAAGATACGAAAATATAAATGCACTTTGCTTTTTGAACACGCCAGGAAAATAACAAGCATTATTATCGCTACGACATGCACTTCCCTACATTCTTTGTTGCTTTTAATAGGACTCGTCAATACAATTTAACGGTCAACCAAGAAAAACAATTTTTTTTCTTTTCGCAAACCTTGGCTGAGGCAGGGGAATTTTATTAATAATAAAAATTACAAAAAAAGATAATAAAAAATCATTTCCAGTCAAGTAAGCCGTATAATCTACTTCAAAAGAAAGAAAGAAAAAGAAAAGGACAATCATTCGAGTAATTGACTGTCCTGGACAATCAATTATATTCCAATAATTTTTGTAAGTATGTATTGGAAATTTGACCTGAACGTGAAAAAATATTAAAGAGAATTCGGCGAAGTAATTGCATAGCAAAAGCGTGAAGATGAAATAGGAAAATTTATTTGACAATTTGTTCATGCAATTAAATGCTAAGTGGTGGCGTTGGTAACTAGAAATGTGTTCAATAGATTAACCTAATTCTCCCTTTTCATACGACCTTTATCATGTTTATTTGATCGTATAATCTTGCTAGCTTTTTTTTTTATTTGGTAAAATTTGTAGAGACTTATAATGAGTTTAATAAAGATAAAATTCATGTAAAGATTTCTAATAGCTTTATCGATTTAATTTTTATGAACCAAAATGAAAATTGAAAAAGTTTTTTTTTTTTTGGGTAAAAGGGATAGAAATAAATAAAGTAAAGTTTGTTTGATTAGTCAAAATTTAAAAAAGTTATTCAGTGTTTAGTTAAACTTCTTTCATATTAGGCAAAAAATCTATGGTTTAAGTTTTTAATAATAATTATAATAATACAAGTTGAGATGAGTAAGTTGTTTTAGTGTTTGCACGTATTCAATTAATTTTAAATAAATGTAATTAAATCCTAACAAGATTTTTAACAAGATTTTCTTTCTAATGTTAATGATTGAAACTTTGTGATTAAAGGTAGTTAAATCAGGATTCTTTCATGATCTAATATTTTCCCAGAAAAAAATACTAAGTAATTGGTAGTTAATGAATTAAAAAATAAAGATAATTATATTCTAATCATATACTAACACTAAAGGACAAGTGTCAAGAGATTTTTAGAATACTAGGATAAGTTAGATTCAGTTGGCAAAATTTGATCACTAAACCAATTGATTGTATTAAAAATTAACCAAATAAGCTTATTATCTTTGAGAGAAGACCACCCAATAACTATGATAAAATCAACTTAAAAACAAGAGACCAAACACAACCACTATTAGATCAAATCCAATTGATTGATTTTGATTTTATTTTCTTTTTTAATAAATCCACTTATTGTCTTTGAAAATTCAAAAATATAAAAATTATCTACGAAATTCTATAAAAAAAAAAACAAAGAAAGAGAAGAAGAAACTAGTTTTTTTTATTAAAAAAAAAAGAAGTGTGGAGGAGAAAAAAATAAACCATGATTAATATTAAACCATGGAAAATAAGAGAGAGAAAATAATAAATCATTTTTAAATTACAGCTTATATGTTAAAATTTCAAAACCTACAATTTTTATTATTTCATAAAACAAGAAGGACTATTGTGTAATAAAGCATTATTGTGGTAAAAAGCTATGGTGCCCCGGCTACCAGGTACCCCTGGTTTTTGATAAATTACTTTTCAGTCCCTCTTATTTGTTGAAAAATAAAAAAATAATTAAAAGTTTTGAAATTTAAGCCTATAAGTCTAATATATTTCCACTATTGCAAGATAGTTTTGTCCTCCTTATAAATCTCTTGGACAGCAACTCCAAATGATCTTTTAGTATAAGTAAAAAGTAAAATCTATATATATATATATATAAAGTTAGGACTTGATGAGGTGATGTGGCATCACTATTTTGCTTCTTTGTATATTCTCTATTATCTAATAAATAGTTATTTTTTTTAGATTTGGCTTTTCATCTTCTCATAATTAATTTGATTGTATTTAATTCATTTAATAAATAGTAACTTTATTAATATATATCATTCCTCATCTTTTTATATTTTCTATTATCTAAAATATTGGTGGATATTATTTGTACTTTTTTTCTCTTTCTATTTGAATTCAACAATATGTAATCATTAATAATAATTAATTATAAGTCTTTTGAAACATTTATTTATTTTATTATACTAGCAATTAAACTTTAGTGGCATAAAATACATGAATTAATTAACATAAGAAGAGAGGTTCTTTCATTTTCCCTCAACAATGCCACTAAGGCTTAATTTTAATGCCATAATTTCATATTTAATTATGCAACCTTTTGTTGAGTGTCTTTTGGCTTCTTCAAAATTTATTATACTATCAATTAAACTTTAGTGCCTTAAAATACATTACCTAATTAACATTGGAAGAGAGATTTTTTCATCTTCCCTCAACCTCATCTTTTTATATTCTCTATTATCTAAAATATCTAAAATATTGGTGGATATTCTTTGTACATATTTCTTCCTCTTTCTATTTAAATCCAACAATATGTAACCATTAATAATAATTAATTATAAGTCTTTTGAAACATTCATTTATTTTATTATGCTAGCAATTAAACTTTAGTGGCTTAAAATACATGAATTAATTAACATAGGAAGAGAGGTTCTTTCATCTTCCCTCAACAATGCCACTAGTATATATATAAAGTTGGGACTTGAGGAGGTGATGTGGCATCACCATTTCTCATCTTTGTATATTCTCTATTATCTAATAAATAGAGAAATTTTCTTTTAGATTTGGTTTTTCATCTTCTCATAATTAATTTGATTGTTATTACACAATAACAATTATGTAAAGATTTTAATGAGGCGTATTCTTTGTAACAAACATCCAAGAGGGTGTGTTATGAATTTATTAAAATAAATGTAGATGTTCATAACATTTATCTTTTAGTCCCCTCACTATCTTCCATTAGCAACCTTTACCTTCCCTATAACTCCCACTATCTTACAAGAAATTATGATCCATAATTTTTCATTAATTTCATGGAGTGATTACGTAACTATAAAATGAGAGCTCATTTTATTGTTTTGTACACACACAATTGGAATAAATAAATCACTTTATAATATATTATCTCATTTTATTCTTTATCTTGCATTGCTTCTTTATTTTGCATTGCTTCTTTATTTGTATTACTGGCTAATAGCTTTTTTTTTTTTATAAGGCTGCCTCATCTTAAAAAAAAATCAATTCATATTTTTTATCGGTTTCATCAAGTATAAATTAAGAAAAAAAAGATAATATTAAATTCTTTTTTCAAAGCTGCGTGAAACGTGATTCTATTTTCTAATATATATATATAAAGCTGGGACTTAAGAAGGTGATGTGGCATCACCATTTCTCATCTTTGTATATTCTCTATTATCTAATAAATAAAGAATTTTTTTTTTAGATTTGGCTTTTCATCTTCTCATAATTAATTTGATTGTTATTACATAATAACAATTATGTAAAGATTTTAATGAGCCATATTCTTTGTAATCAACATCCAAGGGGGAGTGTTATGAATTTATTAAAATAAATGTAGATGTTCATAACATATTTCTCTTAGTCTCCCCACTATCTCCCATTAGCAACCTTTAGCTTCCCTATAACTTCCACTATCTCACAAGGAATTATTATCCATAATTTTTCATTAATTTCATGGAGTGATTATATAACTATAAAATGAGAGCTCATCTTTTTGTTTTGTACACACACAATTGGAATGAATAAAATCATTCTATAATTTATTCTCTCATTTTATTCTTTATCTTGCGTTGCTTCTTTATTTGTATTGCTGGCTAATAGCTTTTTTTTTTTTTTATAAGGCTGCCTCATCTTTAAAAAAAGTCAATTCATATTTTTTATCAGTTTCATCAAGTGTAAAGTAAGAAAAAAGAATAATACTAAATTCTTTTTTTAAAGCCGCGTGAAGCGCGGTTCTATTTTCTAGTTTAAAACTACATGAAATATGTATAAAGCTAAAAATTAGATCCACATTTTGGATATTTCGTATATGCTTAGTAATAAAAGAATATCTTTGTATTTTGTTTAAGCTTGATCTATATTAAGAAAAATAATTTTGCTTAATTAACTTGTATAGTAAACAAATACTATGATAGAAAATGAAAAATAAAAATTTATAAATGTGCTAGTAAGAATATAGAATTTATGGTTAAGCTAATTTAATATAATTTATTCTAATTGTTTTCAATACAAATTTTTTACTTTCAATTGATGAGTAATTTTTTTTCCTAAATAAATAAATTATTTTTAAATTAAAGTTTAATATTAATTTACAAGTTTTATGTTATTTTTACAAATATTTTTATTTACAATTTTAAAATATTAATTTACCACTTTATATTAATTTACTTATTTACCATTCATTTATTAATTTTAAGTGTAATTTACAAAATTTATGTTTATCATGACATTGGTGCTGTAATTTTAATCATAATATCATTGAACTTTGAATGCATCAGTGTCAATGGAGGAAAGTAAAATGATCAGTAGGCTAAAGTCGATTCAATTTCAATCGCAATTTTATGTTAGAGCCAAACTAAGCTATTCAATTTCAAGTTCTGAAAAGAATTTGATTTTCTTAAAGTAAAAGCTGATTCTGATCACCATTTTCATTTTCTTATTTTCGTATGACCTCAAAAATTAATGTCCGACTTCACCCAAGGCTCAAGTACAATTTTACGTGCTGCGATATTTTATGTTCACGGTATTGAATTGAATTAAGATTATTGAACAAGAACAAGAAAAAAGCAAGAGCATCGGACACTGAATGGTTGAAAACAAATAATAAACTAATGAAAAATAAAAAAATAAAAAATAAAACTCAAACATCATTTTGTTCAACAAAAGGGGGTCTATTGAAGTAACTGAAAATTAAGTCTTGGTCCCCTACTTCATTAAATTTCGCCCTCATTTCTAGACTGAACTATCTGCCAGCTGTCACATAGCCAATCAAATGGTCTTTTCCCTCCCCCCTCCCCCCCCCCCAAAAAAAATTTGTAATTACATTACTTGTTGGTCAAAAATTTTTATGAAATAATTTTAGTACATTACAGATTTCAAACTAAATTTTTTTATTTAAAATCTTACCACAAATTTTAAACTATTAATTTTAAACAATCTAATGATAAAATATTGAAAATCAAATTAACATTTAATTAATTATGTTTATTGAGATTTCTTGAAATTAATGACTCAAGATTGTGTCAAAACTTTTTGTTAAAAAATTAAATTAAAATACCCTAAGCCTTCAACAAAATTCGGTCCTTTGAACATTGGAACTTGAAGGAGTTTGAACATTGGAACATTAATCAAGAAATGAAAATTAGAGTTGTAGTCTTATCTTGTAGATAATGCCTTCAATAATAAAAATCTTTGAAAAACGTTTGAGATACCCGAAAAGAAAACTATTAATTAAGTACTTAGATTTTCTAGAAAATTAATTAATAGCTGCTGACATATATACCCGTATATAAGTAAATGTGTGAAATGCTACACCTTGAAGATCCAGGCAAGCGATCGAAAGATGGATCTAACTACAATATTTGATTATGTTTATGGCACATCTGATCTTGATGGTTCGGAAGATGGACGTTGTTCATTCTAGGACAATTCTGATGATGGATATGGTTTGTTTTATTACGATTCTGAAGATGGATATACTTTACCTTATTTTGAAGATTTACAAGATGAGTATGATTCGTTTAGTGATTTTGAAGGTAGGTACAGTTCTTTAGATGGTCGCTATGATTTTGAAAGAGGGTACATTAATGCATATGATCACGATGATTCTGAAGGTGGATACAATCCGTCTGATGATCGTGATGATTTTGAAAGTGGGTGCTTTTCGTTTGATGATCATGATGGTTATTTAAGTGGGTACAATTCATTTGATCATCTTGAAGATTTTGAAGATGGGTGTGGTTTATTCTCTTATGATTTTGAAGATGGGTGTGGTTCATTTTGATCTTGATGATTTTGAAGTATTGGGTTTTCTTTCTCCTTTATTGGTGTAATTTCCTTTAATGTCAAGTGTTATAGAAAGATGTTGCTCGAGTGTTTTTGTGTGAACTATATGTTGTTCATAAAACAGATGAATAATTAGTCGGTTGAGATTTTAAGAGTTGGCTGCCACCAGTGTTCTTGTGATGAAGTGTTTTACATATAATTATGTTGGTTTAGAGATTGTATAACTATTTTGTTATAATTAATATGTTAGAAGTCCAATATGTAGTTTACGAATGAGAATAAAAATTTATTAAGAAAAGAATCAAAAGTTCGGGTTACTTAAACCGATATTTTAGAATATCCCAAGAATTTTCAAGTAAATGCTCCCCAATAAGAACAAGAAGTGGCTCATCCTGCTAGACAAAATCATTTTTCGAAACTCAAGTTAGCTAAACAATCAACAATGGAGTTACCCTCCTGATAAATATGCTTGGGAACCATGAAAATATAGTTCATAAATCAAACTTAAACAGTCCAACTGTTAACGTGATTGCCATGAAAGATGAAAATTTTGTCTTATATGAATATGTTGTTGAATCTTTTTATTTTTTTCCTTTATGAAATTAACTTCGACGCATGAGGAGGGCCAAACGCCGACTCCTCAACAAATTGATGACCAGTAAAGAATCACACTCCTGCCAAAGATTAAAATTTCAATCATCGCTTATGATTTTAAGCGAATTCATCAACATCATGAATCACAAACATATATGATCAGAAAATGTATAGAATTCCCCAAGCTCTAGTCAATTATTAATTGTCTTCCAACACTATATGAACTTGTTTATAAAAATAAACTTGATGTTTTGGATTCTTAAAATTTTTTTAATTTATAAAAATGGAAATAGAGAGAATGTTTTTGGTAGAATTAATATTTGAAAAGAGGATATTTTCTTAAAAGTTACAAGACAAAAACTGTAGTAATATTACAAAAGCCATTTTTCGGAAGGATCTTCATATATATATATATATATATATATATATAATACAATTCAAACAAGTTATTTTTATATATATAATACAATTCAAAAATGTTATTTTTTTGTCATCTCTTCATTATAAATGAAAATGATTATTGAAAAAAATAATGATAGACATTCCAGATTTTTTATTCTAAATATCATTCTAAATGATGTTTTCTATTGAAAACCGTATCAAGCGCCTTGAGTTTTCTCTCTCTCTCTCTTATAACTGTAACGAGCATATTTACTTGTAAAGATAAAATCCATTATCAAGCAAAATTTGATTTTGAAAGCTATTCTTATTCGTTTTTTCAAAATCTGTTAATTATACCATGAGGTAATTTTATTAAAAAGACATAAAAAATTATATATAAAACAAAATTAGTTTTTTAACTTCTCAAAATTTTGCAATTGCAATCCGAAATGGGTCTTAAAAATATAGGTACAAATTTTGTATCTCGAATAAAATGAATGATACTTCATGTCACTTAGTATTAACTAGTCCTCATAATTACTACATTCATGATAATATAAAAAAAAAAAAACTATTATCTATACATAGTTGTCAAGCCGATGGGTGAATATCATTTCAGTCAGGGTGAGGGTGAATGTGATTGATCGGATAAGGATTCAGTATCAAATTGAGTTTTTACTAATTACTGAATTAATAGATTTTAGGTAAGAGAAATTAAAAAATAAAATTTAGAATAATTCTAACTATTGATTCAATACTCATAAAAATACAAGTTAGAACTACATTCTAATCGGATTGAAAGATACTAGTTGGGAAGTTCGGCATTACTTGTCATGTCACCAACTCAACTAGTTGATTTTTTTTTTTTTCTTTATAGAACTATTCTCGTTGTTTCCTCAATTATTTAACAATTTGCTATAATCAAACAAAACTTGCTTTATTAAACAAAGCTTGCTCTACTGGGCCGGGCCGTACAGATGGCTGAGCCTATAGAGCTGGGCCAATGTGAACAAACAATTAGGGCTCGTAACTCATTTGGCGGGAGAATTGAAATTTTTTGGTACTAAAATTAATTTTTGAAAAAAAAAAAAAAGACAAAACAAAACCCTCTTTTCCCCGAAACAAAGAAATTGAATCCCTAGAGCAGAATCAGAATCAAACTCTGCGATTGCGATGGGACGAGATGAGATGCAAATGAGCGAGGCGAAGCGAGCGTATCGAAGCGCCAAGGAGGAGGGCAACAGACAGGAGGAGGCGCGATGGGCGAATGTGATCGGAGACATTCTGAAGAACAGAGGCGAGTACGTGGAAGCTCTCAAGTGGTTCCGTATCGATTACGACGTTTCCGTCAAGTACTTGCCGGAAAAGCACTTGTTACCCACTTGTCAGTCTCTCGGTGAAGTCTATTTACGCCTCGAGCACTTCAAAGACGCCTTGATTTATCAGGTAGTTGCTACCTGGGTTTCTTTCTTCCTTTTTCTTATTTAATTTTTTGTGATATTTGTATAATTTTAATTGCTTGGGGTTTAATTTAATGTTTATTAGGTGCTCATTTGTTGTCAGGCACGTATTAAGTTACAGGCTCTATGATTTTTAACTTGTATGGAAGTTTTAAAGAGCTGTTTGTAAAAGTAACAGCACTTCTCAAATGCCTGCTTATTCAAAACGAGTTTTACAATGGGACTCATTAAGTGCTTCTTGAAAGAGTACTGCAAGTGATCCGACAATTCACTTTTATGCATACCCAAACACTGCCAAGAAAAATAAGGATAATAAAAATAGATAAAGAAGCACATTTAGCTGTTTGAATGCTCTTGTAGCACCAGCCTATTAGAAATGGTGGTTGTAGTTTGTTTGATATAATGATATCTGAAAGACAACAACAAAGGTTAAGTATCTTGATAATTTTTGTGATTTGATAAAAGTTTAATTGTTGGTATTGCACTCCCGTTTTGTATCATTAGCAGTTACTGTTCTGGTGCGATATAGGCCTCGTAAGTGAATGAATTTTGTATATGTTATTAGTGATTATTTTTCGTTTATAGAAAAAACATCTAGAGCTAGCCAAGGATGCAAGTGATCTTGTTGAGCAGCAAAGAGCTTGCACACAGCTTGGTCGTACATACTATGAAATGTTCTTGAGATCTGATGATGATCACTACTCAATTCGCAATGCCAAAAAGTATTTCAAGTCTGCTATGAAGCTTGCTCAGACGCTGAAGGAGAATCCAGCAACTAGTAGATCTTCTTTCCTCAAAGAATATATTGATGCACATAACAACATTGGGATGCTTCAAATGGAGCTTGATAATCTGGAAGAAGCCAAGAAATTTCTTATTAGAGGATTAGAGATTTGCAATGAAGAAGAGGTGAGTGAGGATGATGATGGGCGCAGCAGGCTTCATCACAACCTTGGAAATGTTTACATGGAGCTGAGAATGTGGGATAAATCTCGGGAGCACATTGAACAGGATATCATAATTTGTAAGAAAATTGAGCACCGTCAAGGTGAGGCAAAAGGGTATATCAATCTTGGCGAACTGCATTATAGAGTTCAGAAGTATGACGAGGCCATTCTATGCTACCAGAAGGCACTTAATTTGGCACAATCCATGGAAGATGAAGATGCTTTAGCTAGTCAAATTGATCAAAATATTGAAACTGTGAAGAAGGCTATTGAAGTAATGGATGAATTGAAGAAAGAAGAGCAAAATCTTAAGAAACTAACAAGAAATATGATCATTGCCAAAGGCACGTCACAGGAACGGAAGTATCTGCTGCAGCAGAATGCATCTCTTGACCGTCTCATTGAGAAATCAAGCATGATATTTGCATGGCTCAAGGTATGTTTTGCGGTTGATGGGCTATGTATCATAGTTAAATGAATTAAACCAGCATGGCTGAATGCCTGCTTTCATCTTGAATTTGTATCTTTGCATCATAGGTGGTGCAGTTATGTATGAAGTGGCTTTTGAGGGAAAAGAGAATAAGGCTCTTTCATTGTTTATTTGAATATCCTGATTTATTCTGTTTTAGGCATCAAATTGTGACTCATCCCCCTACATCCTAGGTTTCTAAAGCAATTATAGCCGATAACTTTTTTCCCCCTCTTCTAAAAAGAAAAACTATTATATAAGTTGACAGATTATGTAGAATTCTGAAGGCTAGAAGAAGAACTAATGGACATTATAAAGGTTTGACTAATAAAATTAATTTATTGATTGCTTAGAACTGGTCTAACATAGTGGCTTAACCCAAAATATGACAAATGGGCCAGAACTACAGCCTATGGCTAGGGTGTCTAGTGTATTTGCTAGTTAGTTCCTGCCTGGTAAAATTCAAAAGATTGATAACGATCTTGAACATGACTTAGTAATTTGGAAACTTCATAACTAAGTGGCTTGGAAAATTCTCAATGGTGTCCTCACCAGACAAAAACCATATTTTAGTTTTCTTTTTTAAGCTTATTTGAACCTCTTGTATGCACACATCAGCTTTTTGAAGTTTGTTTTGTGTATATTGCACTCAGTTTCCATGTAATCTGGCTTTTGATTAATGCTCAAAAATTTGGAACTCAGAATAGTAATGATGCAATTAAAATGGGATATACCTTGCTTGAGGCTCTTGCTGAGGCCTAAAGAAGGAATTGATTCTAACCTGTTATTACTTGATTTATTCTTATGTATTTAAAACATTTTATTCATTTTGTTAATTTTTTTGGGTTTAGCATTGTGAGTATGCAAAGAGAAAGAAGAGGATAGCAAGTGAACTTTGTGACAAGGGAAAGCTAAGTGATTCATTTTTAGTTATTGGAGAATCATACCAAAAGCTTAGAAAATTCAACAAAGCCATTAAATGGTACACAAAGAGTTGGGAAACGTACAAGTCAATTGGCAATTTGGAGGTAAGTTCAGTGATCGCACCATGATACTCAATGCAAGTTTTATATTTGTTGATGTCCATATAGAAGTAGCATAAAAGGATCCTTCTTATGCTGTACGTTCAGATGACCTTGACAATTTATGCACTTGCTTAGAATGAGTTCTAGGATTTAGGATTGCATTGTTTTGCAAGAACACATGATTTTATGTTTTCTATTATATCTTTGGATTCACTGTACTTGGTGGTTGGTAAATTCCTAAGATGAAAGGCTATCGGTTTCAGGGTCAAGCACTGGCAAAAGTTAATATGGGAAATGTGTTGGACAGTAATGGCGATTGGGCAGGAGCACTTGATGCATTTCAAGAGGGCTATAGGTAATCACATGTGTTCATGATTTTCTTTATGAATTGGAAAATTTCAGAATATCTGGAACTAGGAATGGCTTCACAAGTTGCATATTTCTTTGATGTGGGGGTATCCTCATGACATCTTGACACTCCTCTTAGATGACTTAGGTGCATCTGGGATAGTAATAAATAAATTCTTTTTTATTCTTTTATGTGCCTGATAAGCAATTAATGTGGTTCAGAATACATTGCAGACATTAGTGAACTGCTGTTAGTTAATGATAAATATGACATTTATATACTAGCCACAGTTATAGCATGCAGATTTTATAAAGTAATACATTAACAACAAAATATAATGTGTAAATGTATTGCCATTTTATAGTATCAAAATCCAATCATGACACCGGTGCAAATTGATGTCATGTATTGGCTGCCTAATTTTATGCTTTGTGCTCGATGCTAATTTGACCACTTAGTTGTGCAGTTTGTTTAAACAAGGCTTCTATACTGATTGTTAAGAAACCAGATTCAGCCTGCTTTTCAATAGAAATAGAGGTAGTATGACATGTCTACCCAAGCGCTCACTTCATCTTGACAAATTTACTCATTTTTCTTTACTCAAGAAGTTGATGCTTTAGAACAGTTGTTTAAATGGTACTGCAGTACTGCTCCCAAAAAGCAACCAGATTCTGCCTGCTTTTTGGTGGATGTAGAGATACTTTTACTTGAGCAATTTACTCAATAATAGATTCATTTTGTTTTCTTTGCAGTAAATGGAATCATTTTTTTTTTCTTTTTGTTTATTGTAATGATGACTAATTTCATCATCATCATTGTCATAGCCATCATCTTGATTTTTCTGGAGAGTTATAGCCTTGCTATCTAATAGCCATATTTAGTAGAGCTGATGCTACTTATTTTCTCCGGAAGATATACATTTTCTGGAAGAAAGTTGTTACCATATCAGTTATTGCAAGTGTTCAGCCAGGAAAATAAAGTAGAGAAAAACTAAGATAATTTATTTTATTATTGTTTTTACTATTGAGCCTATACAAATAATTTACAGGTATGATACCATTTTTCCAGGGGTTTGCATGCAAATGCACCCTTGTAGTTGTTTTCAATTTATGTGAGATTTTCTTGGTTTTGTCATTTTGAATTACAGGATTGCCGTTGAAGCTAATCTTCCTTCTGTTCAGCTTTCTGCACTAGAGAATATGCACTACAGTCACATGATAAGGTTTGACAATATTGAAGAGGCCAGGTAAATGCAATTAATGTGAACCTTCTTATTTGTTTAGGTTAATTATGCTATCTAAATTTGTGATTAAGGAAGTGGAATTGTGAAAATAAAAGCTGAAGCTTAATTGTAATATCTTGTAAAATTTTGACTTAAGACTGTAATATAAAGATTTATTACTTTCTGATGTTTGAACAGTCTTCCTGAAAAAGAGTATTTATTATTGCTTTAATAAACCCACTTCCCTGCAGGAGGTTGCAGCATGAAATTGACAAGTTGAAGGAGACTAAAAGTGAGGATCTTGAAGCACATGATGTGGCAAAGGATTGCTGTTCAGAGACAGACACAGAAGGGAATGATCATTTGCCAGATGTTAGGTCTAGTGCTTGCTTCTCAGCTGAGATGAGTAAATCTGATTCTGGTCGATCAAAGACTTTAGCTGGTCTAGAAGACGTAGAAGACGATGAACCTTTAATTTCATTTCTTCGATCCAGTGAAAGATTGCCAAAATTGAAAAGCGCTTATGTGGAAAAACAGAGTATTCCCACTGAGCCGAGAGAACCTTCCCCCAAAACATTACCTAAATCAACAAATAGTCAGCAGACAGGTGGTGGTCGTAAACGAATTCGTGTGGTCCTTTCAGACGATGAAGGTGATATCGATAATGAAGTGGGCTTGAAAGGTAGGCTTCACAAATGTCCTGTTGAAGGTGTTGCTACTTTTGATGCAAGTAGGTTTTGTTAATGATTTACTGTTTGATCTTATATTTTCATTGCTACTACAACTTAGTTGTGAGATGTGTTTTCTTTGCCTGATTGCAGTTAATAGTAAAAGTGGTTCAGCTAGTCCAGCTCATAAATTTCAGGTTGGGGAGGAATTGGATCAATCCTTTAATTATGTTTTTCCATTGAAGTTTGTTCCCAGGTGGTTTATTCTTTTGGTCTGGCAGGATGTCCCAGCCGCGGATTTCAAATGTACCAACAGTTCTGAAAATCCAATTAATGTCGAAGAAAGCACATGTTCACACAAATTCACATCTTCTAATCCAACCAATCAATATGGGAATGCTATTAGATGCACTGGGAAAGTCTTTATTGCATCTGACGTCAATGATGATGTGAGTGTTATTATTGAGCACCTACAAAAAGTATCATGATACTTGCATCTGTTTGTGCTATGGTATTGTTTTCATGATTGTTATGGAAAATATAATGTTTGCATGAAGATCAGGAAGTATGTTTCGCATAGTTCAACTTTCCCTTTTCATCTAGCATTAAATGTATACAATTTTCTTATTTCTCAGATGCCTTGGCTGATCCCTCAGTTTAAGGCGGAAAAAGTCCAAAATTACATCATGATCATTGGTGCAGTTATCAGATCAGTGGCTCTGATTTGTTTTGTGCCTGATTTTGATGCTTCTGTCTTTAAGCAGCTATTATACTACTTTCATGTGTTGTTGGCCAAAATGCATGCTCATGTAATAATATGTCATGGGAAAAGTCAGCAAGAATTGTGCGCACCCTGTATCTACTCTTGAAAGAATTATTGTGACAATTATTGTTGTTATGTTTCACTAATGTTTGATTTGTTGCACCAATTGCAGCAATGTGTAATGTTCAGAATTGATGACGACCTGATACAGTTAGAAGTACATTCATGCATTTGTGATGATAAGTTGGATATTGAGTCTTTGAAGGTTGAACTGGCTTGCTTATATTACCTGCAGCTTCCTAAAGAGAAGATATCAAAGGGTAGGAACTTCCAGGCAATTCTGAGTTTGTACTTCTCAACTTCTCAACAATGCCTCGGTTTAGAGATTGACTCAAAAAATATTGCATGATGCACTTATCTATCTGATCTGCTGTGCTGTGTTCTAATAATTGTTTGACATGCATGGTATCCCAAAGTGATAAGCAAAGAAATGTCATACTGATGTCCTGGCAGGGATGGCTAAACGATTGACTGCCTTGTTTCCAACAATAGGTCACATGTAATTTCCATTTTATCGCACTTCAACTAGGTTTTGAATACATTAGGAGTTGTCTACCTTTGCTGGACATGCAATTTATGCACAATGGAAACATAAGCTTTTGATTTGCGCGAGAGTATTTTGTCTGTTCCTTGTTTCATGTGACGTGGATCTTGTTTACAGAAAGGAAAGTTGGTGGGTACCAGGTCTTGATATTGCAGCATGCTTTATTATGCTTGCATATTCTTCTATTCTCTCTTTTGTTCTTGTTTCAAGGGTTAGTTGACCTCAGAGTGAACTAAAATTCTAATATTCTGCAAATTTTGTCTCACTAGGTCTGTTGCCCATAATTCAGCATATGAATTATGGTGGAAGGTCTCTAGAATCCTTTGACACTTTCAAGGATCAGCTGGGAAAAGATATAATTGAAGTTTCTATTGATGGTATTTATTATGAATTCTTTTCTATTGAGTGAATCTATCATATAATAGCCCTTTTTTCCCCCCCCCCCCCCTCTCGAATTTAAGTTTGCAGTCAACCAGTATTGTGATTAACTAAATATTGTGGATTGGTGCAGTATCATGGGAAAAATAGTCTAATGATTTGTCTTAGATTTGGCACTGTTATCTCATACCTGAATGTGGTCTGGTTTCAGAGAATATCAATGTGAGAAATCTTAATCAAAACTGAATCGGAAAATTTCAAATGTGCACTTTGGATTCTCTTGATCCTGTAGCATTAATATTAGTATAAGACATCTGAATAGAAAATCTATACTTAACAGAGATAAGGCTTTTAGTCTTATCTTATACCAACTAAAAACAATGGTTTCCACATACAAAACTACCTCATTACACTTATAACCATTAAACAGGCAATGTCTAGACGTTAAAAAGATTACAATTTTTTACGTCATGCCACTTTTTGGTCAAGCAGGGCCTAACGGGCATGCTCTTTTTCTTTTCTTTTTTCTCCTACTTAGCTTAATTAGGAAATTCATATTGTTTTGGTTTAGGGAAACATGAACATGGATAAGAACTGGTCCTAAGACAGCAACCTAACCAGATCTCTATAGTTTAGACTCTAGGTTGGGATGTGTTTGGTACATCTCAGTTTCCAGTTTCTTTATTCAAGAGGTTATAAATTCCAGTTTGATGTGAACTTTCAGGATGGGTCCAAAAGCGCTTGATGAAGCTGTATATTGAATGCTGCAAGGAGTTATCTGAGGCACCAAATATGAAGTTGCTTAAAAAATTATACATTTCAGAGGTAAGATGTGGTTTAATAGGTATAGTTTATTAAGAACTATATCATCTTGTTGTGTTATGTTATTGCATTTTCACACGAGGATGTTCAAATTGTTTCATCGTTTTTAAAACAGGTAGAGGATGAAGTTGTCGTCTCTGAATGTGAATTGCAAGATATCTCAGTAACTCCTTTGTTGAATGCCCTTCAAACACACAAAACAGTTGCCATGCTAGACCTTTCTCACAATTTGTTAGGTGACACTGTCTGTTAATTAGTTCATTATTTATTTATTTCTTTCTCAGTTTTCTATGTCCTGTGTATTCTGTACTTGCCAATTTTTTAACATACTTTAACTGAAATATTCAACTTCAGTTGGCATCAATTGTTATATTTCAAATGATGATAGTGTGCTGCAATCTTTTAGATGACATTAGCTGTCTGATGTCTTGCTGTCTGTAGGAAACGGAACTATGGAGAAACTTCAACAATTTTTCATATCTTCATGCCAAAACTATGTTGACTTAACTTTGGATTTACATTGCAATCGATTTGGTCCAACTACTTTGTTTCAGGTTTGTAAACTCAAGTTGCAAAAACCATTTTCACTTTTGCATATCCAAAGCTTCACAATTTCTTAGTCATCCTTGTACTGTCATGATTATTGTGAAGCATTCAACCTCCTTTTACTGAATTCTTCCATTTCAATCTTCCTTCATGAATCTTCCATATGCTGGGCGAGACAATAATTATTTGTTTTAGGGAACAACCTTTTTTCGATTTGAATTGCACTTCTGTTTAAGTTGTCACTTGGTCTAAAAACTCAAACTATTAGAGAGTTTCTTGACTTTTAACACATGCTTTCACACACAAGGCTTGTGGATTAATGTAACTGCAGGCACAAGCATAATAGATACAAACACAATGCCAGATATTTACTTATTTAAATGCTTAAACTAATAAAAGCACGCTAAAGTTGTATTTATGCTCTAACATGCCGAATCACGTGTATGGTAGAAGGATCAAACACAGCCACAAATACAACAACTAAAATAAGCACATTTTATACTAGTTTAATCACTATAATGCACCAATTTCAACACAAGACTACTTCGTCAGACTGAATATGATACCATTGAAGTCACCATTTAACCTAAAAGTTTTATGTAATAGCTAAGGGGCCAGCCCAACTATATTAATTAGTTTGTAATGCCTTAAAAGTGGCATAGCTTGGTTTCTATTGAATTGCACTATAGTTTGTAATGCCTCAAAAGTGACATAGCTTGGTTACTATTGAACTCCTTGGCAAGAAGTAGGGTTGTACTTTCTTCTAAATGCAAGCCTGCATCAAGATATGATGTAAAGAATTTCCAAGTAATTGGAATATGTACCAGGCAGAGATTTTAAAAGCAGTTTATGTAATTAATATATCATGTAATCCATAAATCCTTGATAGATGTCTTTTCTAAGATTTGAATGTATTATTTTCATTATTATCAAAATCAAAGATGATTAATCCCTCATTTGACTTCTTAATCTGCTTCTTCTATACCTGATCATCAGATTTGTGAATGTCCTGTGCTATTCACCCGACTGGGAGTGCTTAATCTCTCTGGAAATCGTCTCACCGATGCATGTGGTTCTTACCTCTCAACAATCTTGAAAAACTGCAAAGGTAAATAACTTTTACTGGTTTTCAATTGATTCAATGTTTCATTTTATTTTCAAGGTTGGATGTCAGTTATTGTATCTTTTGTTAACGATTATCATTATTGTTTTGCTTTTTTTGTCCAATGCTGTTTTACAAAAAGTTGAGTAAACAGTTTTTTCTGGGTTGAGAATTTCGAATATCAACCCAATATTTGTTGCATTTGCTTCACTATTCGTCTCCCTGTACTAATAATAACAAGTTCTCTTCTTTTTGTAGTCCTTTACAGCTTAAATATAGAAAACTGTTCAATCACATCTAGAACGATCCAAAAGGTTGCTGATGCTCTGGGTGCTGAATCTACACTAGCCCAACTTTGCATAGGTACATTTAACAAATTGGTCAATTACAATCTTCCAGGTACTTATTTGCTGCTTGGAAAGTAATAAATCTCACTACTTTGACAGGATACAACAGCCCAGTGACTGGGAATGCTATCACTAATTTATTGGTCAAGCTTGATACTTTGAAAAGGTTAGAATAAAGATGAGAATTCCTTATTCTTACAATGTTTGTGAATGAAAGGCTCCTGCGAATTACCTAATCTAAATTTGTATTTAATTCTATGCAGCTTTTCAGAGCTGAATCTCAATGGTTTAAAGCTAAGCAAGCCTGTCGTGGATCGCCTTTGCCAACTTGCTAAGACCTCATGTTTAACACATCTAATGCTTGGGTGCACTAATTTAGGAAGTGTGAGTGAACCTTTAGTCATTTTACTTCTTCTATTTCCTCTAGAGTTTAAAATGCACTCTTAAGAAATTTTCTTTCCCTTTGTGTGACGTGGTATTGACATTATATGCAGGATGGGTCATTACAATTAGTTGAGTCACTATTCAGCAGAGCTCAAGAATCTGTGAAACTTGACCTGTCATATTGTGGATTAGAATCTACTTGCATTCACAAATTTACTGCCAGTGTTAGTCTAGTACATGGCATTCTTGAACTGAACCTAGGAGGAAATCCTATTATGAAAGAGGTTTGTTCTACATCAGTTTATGGTACGTTGGTTATTGCTGATTTCTTTATTCATATCTAAGGGATGTGACTGGAACTATGAATGCCAGGGTGCAAATGCATTAGCGTCACTGCTTATGAATCCTCAATGTTGTTTAAAAGTTTTGGTACTAAGCAAGTGTCAGCTGGGGCTTGCTGGAGTTCTTCAACTAATCAAAGCATTATCAGGTTTGAGACACAGCACAATCCAATTTTTGTTATTGCTCCTTTCAAGCTAATCATTTTGACGTTGGTTTTGTTATCAAGCAGAGAATGACACTCTGGAGGAACTCAATCTTGCTGATAATGCCAGTAAAGAGTTAACTTTACAGCAGAACTTATCAAGTGTGAATTCAGAAAATTTACAGCCCGCGCTCAAAACATCTGACTGTGTATCCAAAGAAGTTGACACTGATCAACACGGTTTATTTGCCATGAACACTGACTGCAATGATCTTGAAGTCGCTGATAGTGAAGATGACAAAATCAGGGTAGAAAGTGCTGCATCAGGGTTTGACAATAGTTGCACAAGCTCATGTCAAAAGAACTCATCTTTTGAATGCCAATTCGTCCAAGAGCTTTCATCTGCCATTGGCATGGCAAAGCCGTTGCAACTATTAGATCTTAGCAACAACGGTTTCTCAACACAAGCTGTCAAAACATTGTATTGTGCATGGTCATCTAGATCAGGAGCTGGTCCGGCATGGAAGCATATTAAGGAACAGATAATCCATTTTTCAGTTGAGGGAAACAAGTGTTGCCGAGTGAAACCTTGCTGTAGAAAGAATTGATGCTATTCTTAATCTTTTGTGCGGTTCTGAAGCAGAGGTCGGATACTCTGGGAGGAGAAGGATCCATCCGTATAATTTTGCAACCGTTAGTCGTGTTCTAATCATAATTTACTTACTGTTTACTGAAGTAATAAATAGTATCCATTCAAAGCATCAAACTAAAGGAGATGTACAGAGTTAGCATTCAGGTCATGTAAAGAAAAAAAAGTTAAGATGAAACTTGTATGCAAGCTGTCAATGGTGAATTGTTAAGAACAATGAATCGTTTGATGATTTTTTTAGCAATGATTTGTGAACCGGAGTTTTTCAATTAACACTTTGCGTTTGTTCGTATATTTGAAAGTTAAATATGTTTGAATTTAGTTATAAAGTTTGAATAGGTTTGAATAAAAATATTTGAATGACGTTTTTTTTTTCAGCATTTGAATAGAAAAATTTTAAAACTAGTAGTTTAAAATAAATATCGTTTCAAGTGGTGCATATATATATTCTTCACAACTTGAAAATTCAACGAGATTAGTTCTGATAACATTAAAAAAATAACACTATCATTATTTTTAATTTAATTTTATAATAAAAATATAATTATAACATCAACTTTCATTATAAAATCAATATTAGTTTTAGTTTTAATTCATCACAAAATTAATCTAATTATTCAATATTTTGGTTTAGTTAATGTTATTATGTGAATAAAAATTTAAAGCAATTAAAAAAAACTCAAGGATAATACAAAAATATTAGGTTTACACATAGTGTAGGAAATACATGAATTATTAAGGGTATTTTTGAGATTTAAGATTAAAAGTTTTTTATTTAAAATTTCAAGCTTCAGTTAAATCTTAAATATAGATTTTTTTAATTTTTTCTATTCAAATAAAATTATCTGACGAGTAATAAATTAAGAAAAAAACAGCCTAGAATAATTAAAGGTAAAAAAAAATTAAATTCAAACTTCAAATTAAAAAATAAAACACGTAAATTTAGTCGAATATACCTAAATTTAGTTGAATATAAATTTTTGTTCCCCCTCTGTCACCCCTCGGAACCGGAAACTCTTTACCATTTTCCTTGTTATTTTTTCCATTTTATTGATTTTAAAATTGTGTTGGGGGGTGGGGGGGGGGGGGGTTTTGTAAATATTTAACATAATATAGGCTCAGTGGCCCATACATATCTGCTAGTGTGTTCTCAAGGATAATATTTTTAAAATTTATTAAACTATACGATTTTATACATTTTGATGAGTATGATTGAATTGAATAACCAAGAAGGAATCTTAGTCAAATTTAAGAACAATACATACAAATTGAATATAAAACCATATGATTATGTGATTAACATCATATCTAAATTATATTTTGGCCCAAATTCGATTCAAATTATCCCCATTACACATCTAAAGAAAATCAACTTATTAGGGACACGTTTGGCTATAAAATACTTTTGCCATGAAAAAAGACATAACTTTGTGTAATCATCACCATTTATTTTATTTTATTTTATTTTATTTCTTGGGGAATTGTTGACTGTGGATGCTATATTTTATACACTTACAATCTATTATATAGTATTTACAAAAATCATGTTGTTATTTATACGACAAAATCAAGAAAGATCTTGATCTCATCATGAAACTTGGTGGTATTATTATTCACTCCCTCGGAAAATTGTGTTAATTGTTAAGAATTATAAATATTTCTAAAATGCTATTGGGCTTACAGTCCATTGGTAAATTCCTACTTTCATTGTAGTGAGGGTTGCAGTTCGGGTTCAAACAACAATTTACCAATGGGTTATAGGCTCAATGGAAATATTTTTTTCTTTTTGGGTGCCAATTAGTTGAGTTGATAAAATATTTTATTGTTGGGTGTCAATTAGTTGAGTTGATAAAATGTTTTGTGTTTTTTTGATAAAGTGTTTTGTGTTAAAAATAAGAAACTTGAGATTTGAATCCTAAGATGCAGAGTAGATAAAGTTGTTGATAAGCAAAATAGTAAAAATATAATATAAAATAAAATAAGTATTTTTAAAACACTTCCCACTTTTTCTTTCCATAAAAATCGCACTTAAAAGTATTTTTATCATTTAGATTTTAGAAGAAGAAGACAAATATAGTCAATTAATATCATTTTTAACATTAAATTTCATTATTAGCTAATTTAAGATTAAATATATTTAGTAATTCCTGGTGTCATGCCCTTTCTTCATGAGTACTAGGCCATGATATCACCACTACACAAAGTAGAATTAATTAATAAATATTGACAATCCATTTATATCTATGTAGTGGAAATTTTAATTTAAGCGTACTCATTCCTCTAGTTTTTGACACTAAAATCAATAATTCCTACACACATTTTCACTCAATTCCTTGCAATAGTAAAACAATTTTCTACTCTCTAGTCATGTCACAACGTTTGTACATAGCCTCACATGTTATAAGATGAATCATCAAAAATAATAATTGAACATAATTTTGCAACTTTAGAATTATTTTCCCTCTTTTAATCGAGTGCAAATTATATTTGGATGGATGAAGGATGGGGTGTGCGTCTGCATATATAAATATTTTTTTTTCTTTTTTTCTTTCCCAGGTGATAATTCATTTCATGCGGATGAAATTAAGCAATAATTGTCTCAATAGTGCTACCACAGTAATTTCATAATTCACATACATTAGCTTACTTTATATCTTGAATATATTTGCACATAATAATGTGACAACGTGTACAGACCATGATTATATAATATGGTAAATGATGTTACGCTCAACATTTTCACCAGCCCCATACACATAAAATGGATCATCATTTATAATAATTGAATTGGTAAAATGAAATGTCATATCCATATAAGTGCCACATATAAAGTTTTAAATATGTTAGAAATAATTAAAGAGAAAAAAAAAAAGTGAATCTTTGGATCCGCGTGATTTATGAAAGTAATTTATGGGTGGATAAAGTGATTATTCATTTCATTGTATTCTAATGATGCATCATCCATTTTTCTCTAATGGGAAATGAAGTTGTAATAATCCCAAATGTGCTTTCACTTTGTACGTATAATAATGTCACACTGTTTGTATAAAGTAACGATCCGCAAAATATAAACGTATTTACCATTTAGCAATTTATGATTGTACGAGATATATATTTTTCGCTAATCATTTTTGTGTACACGTAATTAGCCATCATTAAAAGCAATTGATTGAAAGATGGGGTGTCATGCACAATAAGAACTGTACTATTGATTCAAAACAAAATTTGAAATTATTTGCATAATCTTATCTAATTATGGTTAATTATTGGCTCAAATTTCATTATTAACATGAAAGTAATATTCGTTTCACTTTAATAATTTGGGATTCACACCAAAAGTATTTAAATACATCATGGACCTGCTTGTGGTTACTCATATAACTTTGATTATCACTACCTAGCACATGTACACAACCAATTTCCATTCTATTTTACTTTTTTCTCTTTAAGAACAATGTAAAATTATTTTTTTTATGATATTTTTTCATTAACAGGATACTAGTTTCTTTAGTGAAGCCAATTTTTTTTTCTTCTGTGTAGCTCACATTTTTGGTGATTATTTCCAAATAAAAATTTGGATATATCAAGGATTATATTAAAAAGACTTTTGAGTAATTACTTGAACAGAAGCCATAATTTAAATCATTTTGTGATCATTACCTAAATTTTATTTGATTTAATGTTACGCTTATTTTAAAATTTGAGAAAATAATATCCAGACCTCAAGATTTTGCCCTGATGTACACGTAGACCCGCCCAAATGTTGCAAGAATAGACACACACACAGACTGTCATGCATTATATATCTCCATTCAAATTGACTGAAAAATTGAGAAAAAATTATTTTAATTGTTATAATTACTACTATGCATTTTAACCATAGTGCACACCAAAACTGACTTTAAATTAGATTAAAGTTTTATAAATCAATAAATGCAACTATTTATTTAACATATAATAACTACAAATACAAAAGCTAAAAACTAAATTTCAAAAAAATTATGTTTAATTATTTAACACATGGCGCCTACTGATTTGCTAGTGACATTTTATTTGTATCTAATCAACACTTAAAAAATTCATCACACCAATAGTTACACATGTCACCCTACTCAAAATGATGACAACATGCCTTATATATCTCCATTCAAATAGACTACAATATAACATCTATAAATTAATACTCGATAAATTAATAATCTCTCTAATATAATAATTTTTTGCGGTCCCGACTTGGGCCCTGAAGCTAAATTAATAATTTTGATAAATTAATAAGATAATTATTTTTTTGAGAATTCCTATATAGCTTTGTGGTCTCATTTATATTATAAATTAATAATTATAGAAATTACAAATACTGTGAAATTACAAATGTAACTTACTATGTCAATTTATTAAAATATGAGTCTATTGTAACTTGTTTTTTCTTGAAGTTTAAATTTAGTTGAATCTCATCTCTAATTTTTCTTATTGCATCTAAAAGAGTATTCATGTATTTACATAATTTAGATAAGTCATATATCCTGTGAACACACTCTATAAATTAATAAATTATTAATTTATCAATTAATTAATATCTCTCTAAATTAACAAATTTCTATGGTCCCGACATTATTAATTTATAGAGGTTATACTGTGTATATGTATATGTGTGTGTGTATATATATATCAACATAAGGAAGTATATGTCCATTCTTGAGGCGTTTGAAACACACCCTAAATTAGATCAAAGTTTTATAAATCAATAAATGCAACTATTAATTTAACATATAATAACTACAAATACAAAAGCTAAAAACTAAATTTCAAAAAAAATTATTTTTAATTATTTAACACATGCCGCCTACTGATTTGCTAGTGACATTTTATCTATATCTAATCAACACTTAGAAAAATCATCGCACCAATAGTTACACATGTCACCCTACTCAATATGATGACAACATGATCTCCATTCAAATATATATATATCAACAGAAGGAAGTATATGTCGATTCTTGAGGCGTTTGAAATTTATATATGTTTAAATTAGGATAAATTTTGAACGCCCGGATGCACTTTTGCCTTGAAGGTTTGCCCTTACAATTAGGTAGCAAGGACTATGCATGGGTTGAAAGGCTTCAACAATTTAACATTTAAAACTAATCAATAAATTTAATATTTCATTCCATTTATGGTTCATGATTTCAAGTTAGGTAAACAAGTCTGGGTTTCAATCCCAAACAAATATCGGAAATCATCTCTCAATCAGTAATCAATAAAAATCATATCTATTCCTCCTGTAATTAATTTATGATTATCTCATATACCCACTCTTTTTGTACATATTAGAAGCCCTAATATATTCATTTATGCTATGATGCTAGGACTTCCTATTAAATACATCATTCTTATGAATTACACACACACATACGCACTCTATAAGCACATCATTTACATCATCATTAGATAGTAGATACTATTTCTTGAGTGTATTTAAGGGATAACCAAAAAAAAAATCCAAATGTATCAAACATTTAGAATTAGTATCCCAAAAGAAATTCCAAAAAAGTATATACCCATATATATATATATATATAAAAGGTTAAATCTAATCTGAGCATTGACCACTAAAATTTTTTTAATCAATTTATTAATTAAGATACATTTTAAAATAAAAATAAAACTTTCTTTAGTTACTCTAAAATTTTATTCAACTTATTGTTTACGGGTCTGGCTACAGTGCAATGGTGGTACCGTGCCACCGTAGCATCCAGCCGTTAGATCCACTTAGATAGATGAATCTATTGGAATCCAACGGCTGGGTGCAATGGTGGCACGGTACCACCGTTGCACCATAGTTTTCTCCATTGTTCATAGAGGCAGATGTGAAACTACGGGGAGGGTAAGCCTGGCTAGTCTGGGCTAGTCCTTGGAAAATTTCTTTAAGACCCAATAATTGTTTAAAGAAAAGGTTCTTTGTAAATCATAAGAAAATAATAATATTTTTAGTATCTAAAAAAGGTGGTGATATTTCCACCATAAATTATGTAAATCCACCCCACTTTTAAAAAATAATTACTAAATATTCTCATTATTTTTAAAATTTTCAAATAAAGAAGAATTCAGAAGAATTAATCAATTAAGCCTATCTTAATTTATTTTGTTGTAACTTAGATTTTTTTTATTATATTTGACTAATAAGATTACTTTAACCTAAATTTAAATTGACTATTTTATCCTTAAAGGTTAAAAATATCAAAAATTTAATTTAACTTCAACAATTTTTTTAATTTTATACAAAATTCATTGTTTCTAAATAGTTAATTCTACTTTATTGGCATGATTATTAATTTTTTAATTAAACTAGCATAATGTCTTTATGAAAAAATATTTATTAAATTAGTAGGCTGTCAAATTTATGTCATTTACATGTACAATATTAAAAATTATTAGTCTTCATTTAAGAAGTTAGATTATAAGCCACAAAATTAAGTACCTAAAGTATTAGATATAAGAACACATTTTTTGGGACAAGTGGATCATTTTATAGAATTTATATTAAAGCTACTTTAATAGTAAAAAAATAAAAAACTAAGTAAGAAAAAAATATAAGAATGATTTAATTGATTAATTACATAATTTTTTTATTGATATGTATTTATTAGAAAAAATGTGTATTGATTGTAAATATTTTTTAGAAGTGGGTTAGGTTTACACAAAAAATAGGTGGAAATATCCCCTCTAAAAAATTCATATACAACTAGAAAAATTCATATTAACCCCAGTGAATAGTAGTGTTTATTAGAATATTATTTTAATTTATTCCAGGTTAAAATAAATTTCTAGTTTTGCTTACCCCTCCTAATAAATTCATTGAAAAAATCAACCTTGTTGTCAATTGTTGTTGACATAATATAATTTCTTATATCCTCTTAAATTAATTAAACAAGCCTTCAATTGCATCAGCTTTTTTCAGTCTTATCCTTAATTGCGGCGAAAAGCTATATATTTTCTAATGAATTTGAATTAATCCCCCAATTAAACCTCTATTAGAAGGGAAAAGGGTGAGATTTACATTACCTTAGCATTTAAAATAAACAAAAATATATATATAGAAAAGAAGTTCATGATTCTAGTTCTTTAATCGACAAACGTGACTAAAGTATGCCCCTTATGTTTCAAAATTATGATGAAAAAGATTTTATAATATAGCAGCCCATATTATAAAGCTTTAAATTTGTAAGTAATATATAAATTTGGACCCACTTCAATTCTAGTGCATTTGCTCATCATTGTACCTGTAATTCTTTAATCAATCTGGGCGACATTTGGGTTTCTTTTATGTTAGCTTTTGCCATGAAACAGGGAACGAATTGAATTCTATTTTCCGGGAAAAGAAAATCTTCAGGATTGTACAATTCTGGGCTCTGGTCAAAGAAGAAACCCTAAATTAATTTTAAACGATTAATTCTAGGAAAAATTAATTTCAACAAAGGGCCCCTTGATTTGATAAATCTTAAATCAGGCTGATGAAAAAGTCAGTAACATCACATGGTGTACAAGAAAAAGAGAATACATCATGTTGACTATGGCAGATTAGATTTTGGTTCGAATAAGATGTGAAATTAATTTATACTTCTTCTACTAGCCGACAACCAAACAAGCCCTTCACGTAAGAAACCAGCAAACAGCAAACTTTTAATTCAGTGCAATAGAACCCAGAAATTCAAAGGAAGAATTTTTTTTTTTAAATTCAATTTTAATGGCATTGATTAAGACTTTTGTGCTGAATTTGACTTTAACTTGTAACATCGTTGGATATTGGATTTCAATTTATAACTGAACTACCCACTTTGCTATTTTTTGTATTAAACTTTACAATAACTTTGGTATGGGATTTCAACAAACTTTACAATATATTATGATGTATTTAAAAGTGCTTTCGAAGTCAATAGTTACCTTTCGATCAGCGGAGATATTTATTTTTTGTCTATTTTTGGTGGTTAATTTAAGTGAAACAGAATATGATTTTAATATTTGGAGGACATACATATTTAATAATTAGAGTGTTTCTCATAAATATATGTTGCAAAGGAAGACCCTCCAACCAAATTATATATATAATTCTAAAAATCAAAGGCTAATTTAGCTAAATTATGAGCTATCATATTACCAATTCTTACAGTAAATCTGATCTTAAAATGGGTTGTTATCTCCATTTGCTTCTTAGATATCCTTAGTACTTAAGAAGGGACGCATATAGTATTTTTTTATAAAAAAACAAAGATATTTTCATAGGTCCGATTGTAACTAAGTTTTAAATTAAAACTAGACATATGGAACCAACTTAAAACTAAGTTCTAAATTAAAACTAGACAGCTGAAACCAATTTAAAATTTATATTTTAAAACGCAGGATGTCTGCATCTAATAATTTTCAGTGTTTCAAATATCCTTAATAATCCTAATGATAGTAATGTGACATTGGCACGTATGAAAATAATGGAACGTAAATAATCGATTAAAGGTGACATAGAATGAGCCACACATCTGGAAATGACTAGTGCAATAATTAAAATAATACAAACCATAAACGCCCAAGAAAAAAAAAAAGGGAAAAATGCATGATATTTGATGCAATGCACCATTTTAAATAAGAATCATTACATATTCATTATTCCGAAATTTCTTTTTCGAGCGAATCCAATGAAAGAACTGTTCAGAAATTGAGACCCCCTTCGGTGGGCAATGAAAGCTGCAGCTAATTGAGTTGATAGGAGTGATCATATCAAAATCCTTTGTATTATTTGCTATGATTTGATAAATATGACCCCCATTATGAAAAAAAAAAAAGAAAGAAAGAAAAAAACTTTCGCGTGTTAATTGGGCAATTTTACTAATTCAGAAAGTAGTTTACATGTCTGTTCATTGTACAACTGGTAGTTGACTAAAGGTCATTCATAATTTTATAATTGTATTGTTAGTAAACAAGTTTCATCAACTCTATGCGAAAATAAACCAATATTAATTAATTGACAAGGTACTATAAAATTCAATAAATGGGCATAAAATCAGTTTAATACACGTAAATTTGTAACACATGATACATGATAATATGATATCACCTTGCCTGTACTGAATGGCCATGTACATGAATTTTTTATGCGTTTGGTTGAAGTCAATTAACCAAAATCTTTTTTAATGAAGTGGGTAAAATTCCTATTATATAGATTTTTTTTCCTTCTTTCCTACGTTTGAATAATAAATTAACTAATAATTTATGACAATATATATTATCCGAAAAGTCTGAAGCGTGAAATTCAAAAGAACAACCAGACTTGCTGCAAGTAAAATATAATCTTTACATTTTACACACAAGATTTATGTACACTCAAAAGCTGAGTATGAACATATATATATACACACACAAAAATTAAACAATTAATAGAGCAAGTATAATTAAAATTTTCGAAGCTATTAGTGATTAATCACTCTACAGTTGCTACCTTACACACCAAAGGTTTCAAATTAAACTAGCCACAAGTACACATTACATTTTCTCTAGTACAAGCATTGTCATATATATATATATATATATATATATAAAACCTCCAAAAATGAATTTGATTATCATCACCAACAAACCCCATTTACAATACCAACCAACTCCTCATCATCATTTTTGTTTTAACATTAAAAGGAAAAAGTAAAAAAGAAAAAAATTTAAAAAAAAAAAACAAGTCACCTTTTTGTTAAAAAAAAAAAAACTTCATCAAGGGGATCTCCAATTTTGTAAGCCAATGTCATTGTGTTTCCTTGAGGGACCAGAGGATGGTATTGGAAAATGCCTAGGCAAGAACCCCAAGAAGTGGCCTGTTTGCTGATGAGGAGAGTTTGGCGTCAAGTTGAAAACATTAGTACTTCTTGAGCCATGGCAATGGCTAATAGTTATGAAGATGAAGATGAACCATAGAAGTAGAATCATTAGAGGTACTCTTCTACATGAATTACCCATCCAAGAACTTCTGATCAAGTGAACGTTTCAAAGGGTGGCTCCTGCTTTTGAGGGTTTTGATTTTGAAGAGCAAAAGTTGGTGAGAGCTAAAAACAAGGGCACTTCAATGCAAAATCTTGTGTGTATATTATTGATTGGACTGAGTCTTTGGTTTTTGATTTTTTTAAGCTGTGTAGTAATTTAATGGACATAAGAGGGAAAGAGAGAAAGAGAGAGAGAGAGAGAGAGAGAGGGAGAAGAAGAAGAAGAGGAAGAGAGAAGGTTTAATGACAGAGAAATTAGATGCTTCTACAAGCAGTAGTCGTAATATTAATGGAAGCAGAAAGTGAGAAAGTTGGAAAGCTTTGAACAAAAGCTGTATTTGAATGGGTCTAAAATATGAGGTAAGAAGAGAAAAGGTTCTTGTTTTTATTTATTTATTTTTTGTGTTTTGAGAAATTTAAAAGTGAAGAGAGGGCAAAAGGGAGAGAAAAATAAAGTGAAGGGGAGGGGAAGGAATTGTAATGTCACCTTTTGTTTATTGTTAGGTAAGTGTTTGTATATGGACCCACTAGAAATTTAATAGCCGAGAGGCAGCTACACGGGAAGGGAATTGCAACAGTTGTTTTAGAGAGCGGAAAACAGGATCACTTGTCCCTTTCCACCCTTCTTTTGGGTTTGATTTGACGTTCACTCAGTGTACCCCTCCATGTATTGTTGTGTGTATTTTTGGGCATACTGTTTGGTAATTGGTATGACTTTGTGAGATTTGGCCACATCACGAGTGTTCCATATTTCTAAGTCTAATTATTATTCAACAATGTTGTAAGTTCAATAAGGTATGGTGTTAGGAAAACAAAGTTCAATATGATTTTACGTTGGGAAATTATCTATCAGTCACCTTACTTTTGTTTGAAAGTTCATAGACCTAGCTATTACGTAGAATTCTACCAATGTCTCTACACCACCTATTCACTTATTATTTTATCAACCAACACATTTGCCAGACTGATAATTTACTTTAATGATAAAGAAATTGTTGAAGGTTGGGTTTATGATGTTAAGATATCTAACTCAAAAGACTAATCTACTGAATAGAAGGACTAATAATAATAATAAGTCTAAGTGGCCTCTAAGGACGTGGTCGGGTTTGTTGCAGCGCAGCTATAACCTCTATTAAAATCCGGGTTCGATTCCTGGGGGTGGTAAGGAGGGTAAAAAAAATGTATTTAGGCTTACCCACCCCCCTTACCTTTAAAATAATAATAATAAGTCTAAGTGTCTCTATTTTACTAACTAAAGTAGGATATAACTCGACAATACTCCTCTTAGATGAAATCACTGTCGGATCTCTAACTCTTTCATCCGACACGCTTGAGTTATTTCACTATATTTCAAGCATTGAGGTTTGGCTCTCATACTAATTTTAAGGGATTAAATCTAGAATGTTAAGGTATCCAACTCAAAAAACTAGTTTATTAGTTGGAGAAGTCAATCCTACTTATAAGCTCAAGTGACTTCAGACTCTCCTTTACTAATTTATGTAGGACACCACTAAACGCAAAGCGATAAGTCCTTTAAAATTTTTCTTTTTTGTATATTAAATCATATGATATCCAAAAATCACATTGGACTTCGACTAGTTTAGATTCGAGTCAGGTTGGACCACTAGAGCGACAAAACTCTGCCAAAAATTATTTAACACAACTGCATTCCTAAATCTCGAACCAATACCTTAGTTAAGTTAGAACAATCTCATGTTAACTGATCTATGCACTTGTTGATTGTCCTTCAAAGTAAAAATGTGGATAATTTGATTTTAATTAAGATTAGGTAGATTTATAGAGATTGTGAAAGGGAAAAAAGAGAAAAGGACAAAGAGAGAGAGAGAGAGAGAGAGAGAGAGATGGGCAGAGAGGCAAGAGCCCATAAATTGCTAAGAAATTGAAATAAAAACCAAGATAGAAAGAATTTACATGTAGAAGGAATTGGGAGACTCCGATACTATGTAGCTAAATTATTTGTATATTGTCCGAGAAAAGCTTGCCTGAGTGGATTTTCAATATTAGTTTTCTTGAGCTACCCGTATAAGTTCGAATAATAGGTAAGATAAGAGACAAAAATTTTACCTATCCTACTTCTTAAAAAAAAATAGTCTGTATATTTCTTTGTAAATAGAGCTTTTTATATAGACGTTAGTGAAAACGACATTAACAAGTAACCTAAGTTAACTCTATTAATGATTTAAGTATAAAATACTCATATTTCATTCAAGTCAAAAGGTTTAAGATACTAGTTTATCATTAATGGGGCTATTTAAATTCTAACAACTCATATTTTAAATCTGCAATCACACACATATTTATGCCAATACTCGCAAGTACCAATGTACCATAGCCTCTCCCATGTTTTTTATATTTATATAAAAACATGTACAATACTACATCTCTTGTAGAATAAATAAATAAATAAAAGAACCTTACTTCATGCCCTAATTCAAGGGATATTGTATCATAGTGGCCGGCTCAATGAATGTGCATGAACAGTAAATAAACAATCCCCCCACTACATTTTAACTTGAGATCACGAGCTTTATCAAAAAAAAACTTGACATCACGAGCCAGTACTTACCCAACTTCAACTTAGGACGGACCTCAAATCTATTTCAATGATTCAATCTCCATCACCCTCCACAGTGTTACGGATTCTCTTTTCACGAGATAGCAGGAGATGATTTCATGGCTAGGCAAGGCCTAGTCACTTCCATATTCTCCATTTATTGGTCTTCTGTTGAACGGAATGAGATATGTTCCGTGTCTGACTCAGAGTTGCCAAATTAATACTGTTTTGTCCCTCGATTTTTACTATATTTTATTGAGTTTTCTATAATTATTTTAAAGTAAATTATCAACTACATATCTTTAAACGACATCCGTATCAAACGTGTGTGAATACTTTTTAAGTGTATCACTCGTATACCTTAAGTTGACAAAATATTTCTGTCGTCCACAAATCTGTTAACTTCCGTTAGAAAGTTATCTGAATTGTGACAAATAAATTATTTTACACTTGAAACTCAAAATGATGTAAAAAACTAAATTTATCCCAAAAATTAATGTAAATTTTCAATACACAATTTTTTTTATTTTGTTATTAACAATATATTTTTTTGATTACAAAATAAATTATTAATGGTACATATTATTAACAATTATCCATAAAAAAATCAATATTATACCATAAAAATTATTAACAACATATTATTTACAATTATATATATTATACCATAAAAATTTCCAGTTGGAGCTTGGAAGAGTAGATCTTTAAAAATTTAGGTTAAATTTCCAGTTGTAAAGTAATTTTTTTTTAGCAATTATTAACAATTATCTGATAAATTGGATGACATGTCATTTTTATCAATATATATCATATGACATGTCATGTTTTACTAGGTAAATGAGATGACATGTCATTTTTTACTAGGTAAATGAGATGACATGTCGTTTTTTTAAATCAAAGTTTCGTCAATCTTAAAAGACTAGATTACCCTTATGATGTCAGCGCTTGCAAACAGAAGTTAACGGATTGGTGGACGGCAGAAGTATTTTGTCAACTTAGGGTATACGAGTGATACACTTGAAAAGTATTCACACACATTTGATACGAGTGTCATTTAAAGATATATGGCTAATAATTTCCCTTATTTTAATTGCTCAAATATTTCCATCAATTTAATTAGCTAAAATTTCCTCTCTTCCCCCCCCCCCCCTTTCCTTGAAGTTTTTTAATTTAGTTAGCTAAAATTTCCTCTCTTTTTTTCCCTTGAAATTTTTTTATCAATATTTATATCCAAAACGGCTCATTTTGGTTTCCATAAAATATGGAATAGAGATATATTTTATTTGTGGACTATATTATATAGTATAATCTCGTTATGTTAATAATCGATAAATTAATACTCTCGATTAAATAATAACTTTTTATCAATCCCAACTTCGAGCCAACGTGATAAATTAATAATTTGATAAATTTATCATTAAGTAATTTTTTTTAAAAAAATCTATTTTTCTATAGGACTAAATAATATATAAATTAATAATTAACTAATTTGAAACTAAATACATATGATATGTCTATGATTTTTTTGTTACTAGCATAATGCTTTACGCATTTTATCAGTCATTTTGCTTTTTTTAACACATTTTATATGAGAAATCAATTACTGTATTCTATGTGCTACGTTAAAAATATATATATAAGAGAGAAATCGACTTAATATATTGCCTCCAAAGAATCTTTTTTGATGAATTATCATGTAATCGTGATTCAGCAAATGATTATTAAGTGACTACTACACTCAATTAAGGTTAATTTAGAATCATATCATACGGTTTGAAAAAATCATAATATTCTTTACTTATGTTACCTCTATACTTTATAAAAAAAAAATTCTTACTATGAATGTAATATTATCTTTTATAATTTAATCTAATTATTAATTTATCAATTTATTAATAATAATAATAATAATAATAATAATAATAATAATAATAATAATAATAATAATAATTAATCTATCGATATATTTATTTTGGCTAAATTAATGGATCTTTCATAAGTCCCAGTACTATCAATTTATCAAAATTTTAGTGTATATCTAAATTTTCAGAATATAGAAAAGCACTATATAAATTAAGGGGAAAAAGCCTTTTTCGTTTAATGCAATAGCTCATTTCATCCATACTTTCAAATAATAACCTAAAATATCCTTCTGTTAACTCACAATTGGTGTAAAGCCGTTAACTAGTAATTCATTGAGGGCAAAATAAGATTTTTTATTATAGTGATATAAATTATGTTAAAATAATTTTTTTACACAATTAAATAACACTACAAAATGCAAAATTCATTAACTTTTTTTTAAATGAAATCAACGATGATATAGTTTGATATAGCTATTAAATAATTGTCATAAGGAACAAACTGTAATTAACACAATATCTTTAAATCATTAGAAGAAAAATTCAAAAATACCACCAATTTTTATGTGCTTGCATGTGCTGAATATCTTTTTTATCTTCAACTCAATTCAAGTCATTTTACCGTACAATTAGAGAGTATACTTATATGAATAAGAAAATTGTGATATTTTTGGTACTTAGATATAGGGTTTATAAGGCTTTTATACCATCAAAATAGAAAGAAGTGAAAAATGAATTGCTTGAAATAGAAGTTTTCATCTTTTTCGGTATCTCATATTTAGTGGGATTAGATAAAATCATTTTTAGTTATATGTAAACTTTTATTTATTTTTCTAATTTTCTATTTGATGAAAAATCTTTTTTTACCCTTAATGAATTACTAACAAACGGCATTCAACTAACGGTGAATTAACGGAATGATGTTTTAGACTATTGTTTAAAAAGTAAGGATGAAATTAGTTATTGCATGAAACCCTATGAATGAGAGGGGTTTTTTCCCCTAAATTAAGTTCAACTAAGCTGCAACTTAAATTTCTTTTCGGTTGAATGATTTTCTATCCCACATGATCCATAAAAAAAAAAGTTAAAATTAAAACTCTCTCAAAAGTGAGAATCATCTAATCAATAGGTGGTTCTTTTCGACACACAGAGTCAAAATTCATGTAATAATGATAGAGCTAAAGAGTCCATAGGATATAAGTCGAAAATTTGAACTCAAATGGCCAAATCCTTTCTTCTATTATTGGGAAAAAATTTCTTATGGGAGAAATTCATTTTACCCTTTAGCTAGTTGTGGGGATGCGATAATATTCTTAATGATAAGTATGTCATAACTTGAAGGCGATAAAATAAAGCTATATCCTATTTTCTTTCTTCTTTTTGATGGTGTATGGAAAACTGCACTTGGAAATAAAAAATTAATTAATTTTCATCACACTGGCAACAACTTTCCCAGCTTCCAAACAGAAGAGACATAAAATCAACTGTAAAGAAGACCCATGCCTCTAAAGATCTTCTGAGGTTCCCTAATCAACAATCTTGCTGTACCTAGGCTTGGCCGGCCCCCTTTGTTAATTCTTGTACTTGTTGAATCGTGCAGACCACTCAAGCCCTTTTGGGTTTTGGCCTGATTTATTATTACTCAACCGTTTTGCTAGCGGAAGTAATAGATAACTTTTCATAATATTAATTGAACTGAGAGCCTGAAATTTCTAAATTCTAATGCTACTCTGTGTTTTCATTTAAATTGTTTAGCCTTTTATGGATAATTTGTTACAGTTGCTTCATTGAGTACAGCAAAAGATACTGAAGAAAAAATTTACTTCAATTAGTGCATGTCAAAGGCTTCGAAACTGATTAATGTATGCAGAAAAGTTGATGAGTTTGACAAGGAAATTTCCAACAGTTTAAAAGCTGATCGAACTCTATTCTCTTTGTCATTCTTTATTTTAATAAGAAGCTCCTCAAAATTTGACAGAATAATTTTTAAATAAATTTATTTAGTTATCTATTGAGATTGTCCACTCCTCTTGAGATGCAAATTCTTGTATTTTGAAATAAGGGTTTGAAAGCTAACTTGAGAAATTATATTCATGTTATTGAAGTAGTCAATATTAATGAATAAATAAATAAATATAAGATGTTTGAAGATGTGAGGTGGCTAAAAGGTCTTGAAAGATTGTACTAGTGACTTGAAAGTTGTGATAATAGGCTTTTTAGATTGGACCCCAATTCTTTGTTTGTGGTAAATCCATCATGAATTTCTTGATAAATCCACTTTTTCTACTTACACGGAAAGGCCATTAATCTTTGACAGGGCAGGCTGTCAAGAAAGTGAAAATGAAAAGGGTTAATTGAAACCTAAATAAAGAGGAATTATAATCTCACAGTCACATCGATAGATTTGAGCCGAGGAGCGGTTGACGAGATTTGATCTATTGCTTTGAAGATTAACAGCAAAAGAAGTATGAGAGAGGAAAATTTTCATCAACGTTAATTCTTTTTTTTTTTAAACAAGAAAGTAAACCTAACTAATAGCACACCGCTACAAAAAGAGGAAAAGAAAGTCATATAATTAATATGCTCAAACACATTATATATGATAGGGTTTGGATACGAAGGAGTTGCTCTAAGGTTGAGCATCTTTTCATAACCATACGATTAAAATTATAATAAATTTTTTATTATTTATTATTTTACGTGTGTAGTTAAGATTCTTATTTCACAGAAGATCTACTCCAACATAACCATAATCTGTATGATAATTTAAGACTTAAGGCTGTTTTATTATAGATTTTTCTTTCTTTACTAAAAGAAATTTTTTTTCACACATTAGATACTTTATGAGTTTAGTCCATTTTACTTAACTCAAATTTATAAGATAAAATCACAATTAATTCTATCCAAAAAGGAAGACATCCCTACAACCACACCTTATAGTTAGATTTGCAAGACCACACCTTAAAGGTAATAGTAAAACCAGCTTCTATAATATTATTATCAGTTAATACCTATTAATTTAAGTTTTTGGGTCAAGTTGTTTCACTTATTTGGTACAAGAGCCAATATGTAAAGTTCGATATCAACAATTTGCAAATTCAATTTCAAATATTATTTTAATTCTTGACCCACTTTCGAGCTCTTGTAGTTCTACCCATCTATCTCAAGTTCTATTGAAACTATTATTTAACAGTAACTTTATAAGTAAATGAGGGAAAAATAAAAAAATTTCATATTAAACCAAATAATAAAGTTGAGATTAACTCTCTCTTTTTTCCTATTTTCTCTTCTCATCTCTTGTTTCCATTCCTCTTCTTTCCTCAAAATTATTTCAACCGAACATCACTTCACCTAAAAATTTAAACTAATAAGATCGATAATAATGTAAAAGACAATTTGATTATTATCCCTTGCAAAAAAAACTAAAAACTAAAAATATGATTCTAAGCTCTAATTAGTATATATAAATAGATCAAGACAGAAGCCTAAAAGAGACTACAAATGTCAAATGGGCCAAGAGACAAGCCATAAATACGTCAAGAAATTAGTCATTGAAATCGAATAGTTAATAATAGAGAAATTAGGCCAAGTAACTTCCTTTGAAAGTCTATGACCCTTTTCTTCATATATATATGTACATTTTTTTATTTTAATAAAGTAAAGATATCATTGATAAATTAAAAAAAATTAAATTATAGTATAATAACAAATACAAAACACAACACCAATGTATTGAAATCTATATTTTTTTATATTTTAATATATATTCTAACTTAAAAAATGAAGATATCCTTACTAGAATATGTATATATGTGTGTCTATATACATACATACATATATAATATTATTCTCTCATAAGAAAATTTTTATTTTATTAAAGTGAGGATGTTAAAAAAATTTAAAATATATAAATTTTAATATACTTATACATAAAGATAAAATTTTTAATATATTAAAATTTATATTTTTTATATTTTACTAATATTAAAAGGAGAGAATGACTGTCTCTGAACGTGTACATGGTTGTTGTACAGCTAAAATGGCAATAAAAAAGAAAAGGACAAGCTGTCGTATTGATTTGGTGCTCATTTGACAGAGTCTTGCAGTTGCAGAGCTAAATTATTTGATATGATGTTGTAATAGACCCCCACCCCCGCCCCAAGTTTTGTAAACAGTTAACTTGCAGCCTTTTGATATGACACTGTATAATCTGATTTTGATGTTACATCATACCAAAAAGCCATTGATTACACTGTGCAACCCTGCAACTTGATCTTCCTACTCCTAGACAAATTAATAATAAAGGGTAATTGCGATTTTCTCTTCTTCAATTTGAGTTAATTATCCAATTATTTTCTATATTTATTAAAAGAATTTCATCTCTTATAAATATTATATTTATCACTTACGTTCTTGCTATATTTTTAATTATCTATTTCATTCGTTCTGTTAAGAGATAAACAGCACTAGGGTTGGCTAAATCCGGATTCGGATCTAGATTAATAGTTTTATATCCGGATCCGTATCCGGATCCGTAAAAAAAAATACGGATCCGGATGCGGGTAATATCCGTAACGGATGCGGGCAGATATTCTGAATATCCGGATCCGTAAAAATTAAATTTTAATAATTTTAATATATAATTTAAAATTTTAATAATTTACCTAATAATATCAAATAAAATTTAATCATAGTTTAACAATTAATAATTTAACATGAATAACACACAAATAATCTCATAAATCTACAAATAAAATAAATTTTTTCATTTTTTTATTTGTAATGTATATTTTTAATTTAAAATAAAATTCAATAATTTACATAAGAATATCAAATAAAATTCAATCATAATCCAACAATTAATAATTCAACATGATCCAGATTTGGATGGGAATCCGTGCGGATCACCATCTTCCACATCCGGATCCGCATTTTTTAATATGCGAATCCAGATTTTTCCGGATTTGAATCTTCCAGTTCTTTGCAGATTCAGGCCAAATCCATATTTATTTGACATCCCTAAACAGAACTAATTGTGCAAATAAGGGTAAAATAGTTATTCGAAGTGTGATACTTTAAAATTTAAATTGAAATCTGACATTAATCATTGAGACTATAAAACAAATGCAAAATACAAGGGTTAACCATTTTCACCTTCCCTTTAATTTTAGTGCTGACCTGTTTAGAGATGACATAAAATCCTATAAGGAAAGGTAGAATAGTAAGAGAACAAAAAAAAAAGAATGTTAATTTTATTTATTATTTATTAACGAGAGGGATGAAACAGATAATTAGAAATCTTCATAGGGATGTATATGGTAAAAATGACATCTATCAAGTCAAGGATGAAACATATATTCTCCAATTTTAAAATTACTCAAAAGATTTGCATCATATAATTGTTTTTGGTAAAATCTATTTCATTCTCATTAATTTTTCACTTATTTTCATTTTAGATTTCTTTGAATTTTAAATTTTGAAGGCCAAAAACATTACTTTACCCTTAGAATGTCATATCTAATGGTTACAAAATAACAACACGAGTGTTTTAGATAAATTTTAAAAGTGCATATACTAGTTTAGTAATTGACCATAATTATAGGAAAAAAAAGGACAATTTGCCTCCAAATATATATAATCATTCTCATTCATGTAATTAGGTTTACAATTTATAAAATGCAGATTCATTGTGTTCCAACATAGTAACAAAAGTTTTCTAATACTATAAAATATCGAATCTGTATTTTATGAAGTGCAGACGTATAGACATCCGCATTAAAAAATAATTACACACACACATTACTAATTGTAATATATATGTATTATATAAAAAGTCTTTATCTAGTAAGTGAGAAAATGATTTTATATTATCATACGATAAAAGATATTATTTACTTTAATATGGCAAGAGATAAGGTAAAAGATAGAAATGTACACATTTCTATATACTACAAGATAAAATAGAAATGTGTATATGTATGTATATGTACATACACATGAATACGTGTGTATGTATATATGTATGTATATATGTGTACACACATATATTTATAAATTATAACCTTAAAAATAAAATAAAAAACTTACAAATTAGATTTCCTACATAAAACCTAAAACTTATTTTGGTATTGATACATTAATTGCCACATTATTATATTATCTATATAGAATTATGACAACCAACATTGAGGTGATCAGAATTGATCATAAACACTCATTAAGCTACAATTATTGCTTCCAAATAATAATTGTTGTATTTAAGTTGAGTATTAACTGCCTAATTATTACTATATAGCAACTATAAAATTACGCATTAACATCCCACCTAATAAGGTTTATTCATTATTGAAGAGATCTTTAAGACTAGATTAATAAGTAATAACATACAAGTAATTTTGTAAATTAACTATTGAAAAAAAAAATGAACCATTTAGTTGATGGTAGAGACGACTTACCTTCAAACGAGTTGGACCCTTGAAGGTCAAGTGAACATGATTATGTGGCTTCATTTTTTATGTTTTTTTTTTAAGATGATTTTTTTATTATTATTATCTTTTATTCTGTTTGGTGTTTTTCACGTTTTGTGTTGTTTAGCGCAGCACTCTGATATATATATATATATTTTGGTTCTTTCTAATTTGAATATCATTTTACCAATAAGAAGGAATGTGGGGTAAATCAAGCCAGACCCATAAATATTTTTATGTTCCTTATTAGATTTTGGAGTGTGAAGTCATTTATGATGAAACAAACCAATTCGGTTATTATGCTTAGAAAATAAAACCAAATAAGTTAGACGCAGAGCTTCAATTAAGTTTGTAAGATCTCCACAAAAATTAATCAACATATAATGTGTTATAAGTAATAATTTATCAAGTGATGTTATTCAAATTATGACTAAACAAGTCGAAGTCGACAATTTTTTTTGTAATTAACCCTACTTATGCGGCCAATGGGCTTGGGCGCATGAGTTCGAGTTCTACTAATGGTTGGACTCAACCTCTCATTTTGATAAAGATTTATTTAGCCCCCTGTTTCGGGGTAGAATAAATTTTCTTCCAGTATTAAGTGAATGTTTTTGTTCGGATTATTTATAAATATCAGTAGAGTTTTAATTGTAATATATCAATATTAAAAAAAAAATCTACATATGCGATTTGAAATATATTTTAAAATATATGGTTTAAAGGAAAATCGAGGGGGTGCGGGCATCATAAATGATTATCCGGAATTCCGGATTGGTACGGTGCGGTACAATGGAGGTAAAGCTGTTAGCCTTTACAGCTTCGCCTTTGCTGGCCTGACCGTTGACTCGTGCGACCATCTGCTATTATCATTCTTAAGTTAAAGGGCTAGACCCTCAGGTCCACTTGAGTGAAGTTAGACTTGATCACATCAGATAATTTTTCGATGTTGAGCCCACTTACATTGACCCCATTTAAAAGAACAAGCCCACTTACATAAACCCACTTGCTCTAAATGAAAGAGGTTCCCGAAGAAAATAAATACACAATACAACCTGTTTTGTAAGATAAAAGCTTTGACACCACCCAATTTTTTTTGGCTAATAATGCATATTAAATGAATTTTTATATTTTACATCTATATATCTTGTGTATTAAAAACATATATATACGTTATGTTCTAATAAATTTGAGCTTAGGAAAAATATTTATTATCAAATCAACATTAAAGTGGACCGAAGATTCTATCAGTGGTTTTTAAGTAATTTTATTTTACTATCTACTTGAGCTGAAATCTTAATAATAGAATTTTAAAAAAACTTCAAAACACATATATTTGATCTCTTTCAAACTAATTACCCAATACATGATTAATTTTATCTTTAAAAAAAAATTGATTACGAACTTTAGTCATGTAATAATAGTCTCTCCCATATACCAAAATACGTACAAAATATAGTGCTTGATTGTCCAATTTTCATTTCTGTTTTCTACAACCATCTCCATTTAATACAAGCAATCGATGGTTGATTGAACAACATTCATTTGAAAAGCATCTACCATGTGGGTGGTATAATGCTTGTAGTTAATCATCTCACGTTTTTTTTTTCCCTTTAATTTTAGCTAGTGTCTTGTAAGCTACATTTTCATCATGTTCACAATTAATGCTTTCAAACAAGTGGCCGTGGAAGCAAAGATGTCCTAAAAGTTATACTTTTTTAGAATACCAACTTTCCATTACCTAAATTTTATGACTTATCTTTAATACTATATTGTATCTGGTGTCCAATGGCGGTTTAATTTATATAGTATTAAAATGATATATGGCTTTCAAACTTTCACGTGTTCATCGAATTAAACATATCAGATTATTGGTATGGCGGTATAAATTGTATGATAATATAATATCAAAGAGATGTGATAATGCATTTCATGATAAACACATTCAATATAATCTTATATAGTCAAACTTACTAGATTTGCAACCCTAATTTTCTCGGTCATTTTAAAATGTTTTGGTCATGTTGGGCAAGATGATAAGGAAGAGAAGTCAACAATTTGATCCTTCTATGCTATGGTAATACTATTCAATTTGATTTTGAGAACTACTCCGCATCTAAGCTTAATTCATTTTCAAATTTGTTGACTGACTGCAAAAAGTTCATTGAACATCAAGTTGCATTAATATTGTATTTCCATTTTTGTTTTATTTTTTTAATATTTATAAGGAGAGAGCAACAGTGACTTCCCAACTAACGTGAAAGATTTTCTTTTATGATGATCTCTTGAACCATTAAATATATATATATGTATATATATATATATATATTCATTTATAACAGATTTGAAGCATTACACATCAATCTTGGTGAGTGCTATTTTGTGTTAATCTTGAAAGCCGAATCGTTAACCTTGAAACCCACTAAATTGAAATAAATCTTATATGCGTATTTCCGAGTCTTCTAATTCTAAGGAAACTTAGTTGTGAAGTTAGAAAAAATTTCCAAATTTGACTTTGAAAATAGTAATTAAACAGCCGTATAGAACACAACCACCAAATTGGACTTTAGTGTTAGGTATGGAAATTGACTTACAAATGATTGTAAATAAACAATTACACAATCAAAGCACACACGCACGTACGCCGTAAACTTAAAATACACTCGTGTCTTTATCATGCCAAATCTACGTACTCAATTTGATGGTTAGATATTCTTTGACTCTTTTTAGCTATTTCATTCCTTCTTCTTTTTTTTTTTTTCTGTCTCTTTTGACATGATATGACAATTTGTGAAAAATCAAAAATTGAAAGAATAAATAGAAGATAATAATGTGAAAAAAAAATGATTGCAAATAGATATGGGCTTTTGAATTGATGCCATCATTTTCATTAATAGGAAGCAACATGTATGTATTAAGAGTGAAACCTAAGTTTAAGCTAAGTCGTATAATTGGATTAATGCGTTATACACTTTTGAAAGTTTATAAGTAAATTCTTTTTTTTTTAAATAATAATAACATGTTTTTGTTTTTCTATTTTCTATATGTTAGATTTGATTGAAAATGATATCGAAAAGTCATAAAAAGAAAATATTTTTATGAATTTTTTGTCTTAATTACTTAATATTATTTATTAGTTATAGAATTTTTTTTAATATTATTGATATGCTTACAATCAGAAGATTGTTGGTATATATAAAATAAGGATTCAATTAAATAGAGCCAAGGTCATTTATATAGTAACACAATCCATATTTCTATTTGTTATATTAGAAATATATCAACCCTCACTAATATTCAAAAGGACATGTATATCTACATATCTCACTTACATTTGTAGAAAGATTATCAACTTCTACCTAATTATGAGAAGGAAATAATCGAGTAAGAATTTTTATTGTTACTTAATAGATTCAAACACACTCCCTCACCATTACCACTTACCCTTGTTTATTATTCGAATACGCTCGTGTAATAAACCACTTTCTTTCTTTCTTACCCTTTTTATGTTTCAATAGTAAATTAAGCTCATTAAGCAAATCAATTTGGCGTAAAGAAAAAGGAAATGTAGATGGGTATTATTGATGAAATTAAGTGCAAGATGATGAGAATAAGTAAAGTAGTAACTAACAGCCTTAGTAGAAGAATAGCAAAAGTAGGCAAAAGAAATGTAAAATGAACCTTGAATCTAGGAGATGCTTTCGGTGCGCTAATTGCAATGATGTCTCTTTATTCTCACATAATCATCCTTGCTTCTGATTCAGGAAGCAAAAGCCCCACGCTCGCACGCACGCTTGCTTGCTTCCCTCTAGGTCCGTTATCGTGCATCTTCAACTTCAATCATCATTTATTTTAATTTTCTTTTTTAATTTTGGCACACACGTACACACTCCTGGGTTCCACACGTGCTCCGCAATTATTGACACATTTCTCATCATAATTTTCTTCTCCACTACTGAAGCGTTCAATCGAAATACTTAAATTTTTAAATCTGTATACTCTTTCAAAAATATTATAATTACGGATGCGTTTGGGAATTGAGATACTGTAACTTTTAAGATACAAATTGAATAAAATTCTAACTTTTAATCTACTCTAAATTGAAATCAATTAATTAAATGAAGTTATCGTGAGACTCACATTATATTTTAATTAGTAACTTTTTACTTTTTAATTAATCAATCTTTTCGTGCCACGTAAGTTGCTAATTCAAATTACATGTACAATTGTTTATAATTCTATTATTATTGCTGAACATTCACGGTTATTGTTTTCAACAACTTTTTTATAATTAACTAGCCGAGTTTGTATTCCTAAGGAGGTAAGTTATTCGTGATTATTTTCTCAAGAAAAATAAAATTTTGATGCCCATCAAATTGCAATAACAAAAAATAATATGTTTTCTTGACAGTATTAATTAAGTGGTAAATGTTAGATGGTGTGAAATTTTTTGGAAAGTATAGTATTACTGTCGATTTGGTAAAAGTAAAATTTTATTTGTATTCAAGAAATTAAATCAAATTAAATAATAGATTAATTACCATAATGCAAAAAACCCAAAAAAAATAAACGAAAAAGAGGAAACAGACAGAAATGGAGCGGATTTATCAAAAAGTGAGACTGCGAATACGCCTGGTCCACTCTCAATCCCAATAAAAATGAAATAATTATAAAGTATATCCAATATAAAATAATTTTTTTTATTTTTTCTTTTCAATAAATATAAATTTCGAACCATTTATATTAAAATATAAAATAAAGTAAATAAAGTCCCCCTTCCGGTTCCGCAAATCAAAATTCAAAGGTCTTTCTCTTCAACGTACAAGTGAGGTAATAAAACCGACCAACCGAACCATCGCTGGTCCCCACCATCCCACCTTTTTCTCTCATTGCTAACTGGGCCCCACTCCCACTCCTCATTATGCGCATTTATTATTTTCAAACGTGTTTCCACTTCATCTCCTCCCTATCCCAGCCCTCCGTTTCCCATCGCCCCCCACGCTCTAGCAGCAATCCTACGGTCCTGATCTTGATTACGTGAAATAAAAAACTATGCGAGCAGAGGTGATGCCTATACCTAAGTAAAGAAAGTCCACAGTTTGACCAAAGACCCCAAAAAGAGAGAGAGAGAATATAATTAAAGTAAAATAAAAAATAAAGAAATTAACTGTATTAAAAAAAGAGATTGATGACGTTAGCGTACCTTTGACCCATTTCTCTCTCTTCTTTAAACCCACCCCTTTCCACTCTCTCCTCTCCCCACTGTCTGATTTTCCTCTTTGCTAAGCCTTTCAATTTTTCCCTCACATTCTCGCCGAATTTTCTCGCTTCCCAAACAGAAAATGGTAAGGGATGATTTGTACATTACAGTTCCGAGTTTCTTCAGGTGTCCAATATCACTAGACGTGATGAAATCACCCGTGAGTCTCTGCACCGGCGTCACCTACGACCGAGCCAGCATCCAACGGTGGCTGGACAGCGGCAACAACACGTGTCCGGCCACGATGCAGGTTCTGCAAAGCAAGGAATTTGTTCCGAATCGCACCTTACAACGCCTCATCCAGATCTGGTCCGACTCGGTCCAGCACCGGGTCGACTCGTCCGAGTCGGCTACCGGCCGCCCGGTCGTCCTCTCTCAAGACGAAGTCAAAGACATCATCAGGGTTGCAATTTCCAAGACTGAGGATTTTTCGGAGAATTTGACCAAAATCGTTGCGTTTGCTAAAGAATCCGATGAGAACAAGACGTTTCTGGCGAAATTCGACGGGTTAGTCGTGATGCTCGTCGAAATCTTGAGTAATGTTAATGATGTGAATATGTTAAAGCAAGTAATTAGAGTTTTGGATTTGATTTTGAACAAAATTGAAGATCAACAACACTTGATGAACCTGATATTGAAACGCGATCAAGATTGCTTGAATTCGCTGCTTCTTGTTTTGAAGCAACAAGAAAGCGTCGATTCAAGAATTGAATCTCTTAGACTCTTGGAATTCATCGCCGTCGACGCCGACTCGAAAGTAAAAATCGCCGAAAGAGACGGATTATTAGCCGAAACCGTGAAGTCACTGAGCTTAGATTCCGATCGGAGACTAATCGAGGCGAGCTTGTCTTGCCTAATCACTATTTCATCGTCGAAACGCGCGAAAACGAAGTTGATTAATCACAAGCTGATCACGGAGCTGGGAAAATTGATAACAGACGGCCATAACGGTAACGGTAACGGTAACGGTAACGGTAACGGTAACGGTAACGGTAACGGTAACGGAAGCAGAAGCGGTACCGTTTTGATAACGGAGAAGGCGTTGAGGCTGGTGGAGATATTGAGTACGACCAAGCAAGGGAGAATGGAGATATGCCAGGACGCGGCACTGTTAAACGGGGTCGTGCAGAAGATGCTGAAAGTTTCGGCTGCGGCTACGGAGCATGCGGTGACGATACTGTGGACCGTGTGCTATTTGTTTCGGGATCAGACGGCACAGGAGGCGGTGTCGAGCAGCAATGTGCTGACAAAGATATTGCTGCTGATGCAGAGCAACTGCACGCCTGCCGTGCGCCAAATGAGCGCCGATTTGTTGAAGATTTTCAGGGTTAATTACAAGTCGTGTCTGGCTAGCTATGATACTAAAACAACTCATATTATGCCCTTTTGATCATCATCCTCATCATCATCATCATCATGAAAATTATAAATATCTTTTGGGTGTTAAAAAAAATATGGAAAAAAAAATTGTGTAGATGGTAGTTTCAAAGGGAAATGTTTTTGTAAATCAAAGGAAATTTTGTTAGTTATCAAATGGATACAAGCACAGAATTCATTTCATTTCAATTAGCACGTACGTCTCTTGTTTATTTTTTATTCCATTAGAATTTGTCGAATGTTGGCCTTGTAGTTTCAAGAGTTCGATTTTTCAGAACCAGAGAAGAGATGATCCAATGTTGAGATGTGTGCCAAAAGGCATGAAGAAGAGCGAAACAATGCATCTAATAATTAGGGTCAATTAATCATAATTTGTTGCGGACATCTTAAGATAATAATCATTCGGGGGACTGGCTATATTGGAACGGTTGTATTGGAACCGCTCTAAGATAAAGTATATTTTCATAACCATATGATTAAAAATATAACATGTTTTTTATTATTTATCACTTTACGTGTGTAATTGTGATTCACACTTTATCTTAAAATCGCTCTAATATAGCCATGGCCTTATCATCGGTGGATGGTTGATGCACACATTTTGTATGCATCGGAGATCTGCCGAACATTAACTCGAAATCCCATCTCCTAGGGCTAGATAGACAGAACCCACAAGCTTCGTTATATGTCAACATATGCGTATTTGTAAGCAACTCTTTGCAATTTGAAGATAAAATTTGGACCGTGTCTAGAACAGATGCCAGTGATTCTATATTTCATTGAAAAAAAAAAAAAAAAACTCTCTTTCAAAAGATTTTAAGAGAATTTTCGAAGAAATTTTTGCCAATTTTAAAAAGTTTCAGAGAAGATTTACTACGAATGTAAAATTATTTAACTTATGCGTCATTGTTGATCATACAACGTAAAATTCTCTTTGTATTTTTAACTAATAACTAGGGTGAGGTTCTTTTTTTTTTTTCTTTTTTTAAATAGTTTACTTGATGCTTTGTATTGAGATGCAAAATGGAAAAGCATTAATGAAGAACGAAACATGCATCAATTGTATAAACAATGTAATCTATGAGCTGGCAATGAATTGGAAATGAGTTGAATTCCATATTTTTAAGTCATAACATTGACCAAAAGATTCCTTGGCTGTGTTTTGCCAGGAGCAAGAGCCTCAATTAATTTGAAAGAAAGCATTATTCAAAACAAGGTTTATTTTTTATTTTTTAATTTTCTCTTTGAGTTTTTCTTTTTCTTTTTCTTTGAGAGTAAGACAAAGTGCCACAAATGCTGAAGTGGGTTAGCTTTGTAGTTGCTGAAATGTATTGTTAATATAACTAGTGTAAGCTTTCTCTTTCAATTTTTAATTGCTTCTTGTTGGTTGGTTTTCTAGGGGAAAGCAATGAAAGTGATTGGAATCACAATCCCTAAAAAGAATTGTGTTAAAAGATATAAAAAGAAAGATGGGTTTGACCATTCCAACCTCTAGAGCTATTTAATAGGAAACTAGAAATATTAACGCTCGAGAAAAATAGTACTGTTTAATGTAAAGGTACGGTCTCCAAAATTTACGAGTGTTCTTCAAAAGAAAATAAAAATAAAAATTACGAGTTTATTAACAAAAATTAATAATATTTCAAGTAGAGATTTTCATCAAGTCCAAACACGAAATTAGAGGGGAAAAAATCACAAAATATTCGGTGTATCGGTGATAATTTTCAAATCTTTCTTCAAAAATTTGATGTTTTAACGACTCTCAAAAGTTGGGATGAAAATCTCTCTTCGAGGAAATGGGTTTGATTTTGTTTTGTTTTCAATTGGATTTTAGCAATTGGAAAAAGATTGCAACAACCAACATGCATATCAAAAGTTACAATAAATGGGTTCTCCAAGCACTCTCTCTAATAGGGTTCTTTTACTTTTTCTTTTTTGTGAATGTTCTCATTCTTTTTTTTTTCCATTATAAATCTTTAAAAAAAAAAAAAAAGGTTCATGTGCGGTTGATAATCACTATCATTGTAATTTATTGATATATATATTACAAGTTGGTTTCGTTGGGTTAAAAGGTTTTGCAAATTGTTAGTTGTTTTTAGTGGATGTGTCATCGCATTATTCATCGAGTAACCTTGCTGTTGCCTAGAAAATGGACACATCTCAAATGATATGTGTATGTGGGGACTTTTTCATCTTTACATCATCTTCATGACCAATATCATGATTGATTGAATTGATGAGTGGCTAAATTAAATTTAAATAAACAAAATCAATTTGAAGTTGATGGGATTGAATCGACTTGGCTGCTGATTGTTCTTTGTGTGTTGTTTTGTTCTTGTTGTTTATTTCTAGCCAATGTCTCATTTCAACGTAAAGCAAGGTGTCAAAAAAAGTGTTTTCCTTTATTCTAATGTTACTCAATCGCGCCATGAGCCTATAGTTCACTAGTTTATGATTTGTGACTATTTCATGAAAATAACTAAGCTTCTATAGCTGCTGATGAATTTGATAATTGATAATTTTTTTCATACTTCAATCTTCCTATATATAACTCTTTTTCAATTGATTACAATGTTGCGATGTACTTGTATAGAGCTCTATTAGATCGTCTCAGAAATTTTAACACGTTATTATTGAAACAACATTTTTAGATTTGTCATATTTCTAGGAATTTTGACTTAAGTAGCAGCATTTTACTTTTATCCACATAGAAACTAACGTATAAAGGGAGGGTTTTCCTAACTATCTTTTTTGTTATGTTTAATATCGTACTCTTGACTATCATTGTCCCGAAATATATGCACTAACTTATTCGGAAAAAAAACAATCTTCTATTATATTGTTATCCTGAAATATATGTCCTTCAAGTATTAAATTATTGCTAATACAAGTCAAGTTTGTATCGTCGTTGAAAACTACTTGTATTGTGTCCAAATAATTTAAAAGTTCAAAAAAATAAAAAGAATAATAATACAACAAGAAATAATTTAGAAATTTTTTTGTACAATCGAGTTGACAGCCTGTGTTGCTATAATGAATTAATTGAAAAACAAAAGTAATTATGGAAAGAATTATGCAACTCTATGATACTTTTAAAAGTGATGATACAAAACATTAAGTGATGCTAATGTGTATTTATATAAGAGTGATGATACAATTACAAACTTTTGTACAAACTGATTTAGCATTAATTTATTAATTGAATACAAATACAAAACAATAAAAATAGATCATGTGGATCAAAAAATATTTAATTCAATCAATTTTATCATGCCACCTCAATTTGTACAAAATAAATTTATATAAAAATTTGTGACTATATATATTATTACTCTTTATATAAACAGTAAAAACAGTATCATAATATTCAAATGAATAATAACAAAAAAAAAAAAAGTACTTCACCGAACACATGTAAACAAGACACCCGTCAAGATTTTCCCTATTTTCCAATGACCCATCATCGATCACTTGCTATAAATTATTATTATCCTTAAGTAAATTTTATTTTAATAATTATTCAGAATTGACAAGAGAACCAATGTGGATCTAGGACTGGGATGGTGTATTTCAAACTCATTTTCTTTTCAACTTTTTAAGAGCGAAGAGGAATTAGGTGCTTTGAGTGAAATGACTGGCTGTCCAATAATTAAACCTTTATTATTCCCACTTTTTGTTTAATTAACTATTTTTTTGCTTGAAAGATGGCATACTTAATCCCATTTGAAGAGACATTTCATCGCTTAATTAGTTGGTAAATTACATCACTTTGATTAGACAAAAGCCCACTTATCCATCAGTTATATATGTTTCACATGATTGTGCCCTTTTGAAGTTGTCCATTTGGACCTTGCCAAATTACTTGGAAATTTGCAACAACAACAAAAGAACAAAGCATTTTTTGTCACCTTCAGTGAGCGTGAAATGCCACTACTCACGTCCTATCAAAATAATAATAATTATTATAATAATCATTAAATGACACTGCTCACATGAATAGATAGCTGCACATCTTATCCTTATGTCATGAGCTTTTGCACTAATCCATGAGAATATTGACTTAAATCGTTTTGCTTAATGCAGATCTAATTTTTGGTGGCAGCGAAATTAAAACTTTTCATTTCATGTATTATCTCAAGAAATATGACATTGATACAATTACATCATTTATAGAATTTGAAACTTGGAGCATGAATTTGCAGTACGTACTTTTAGTTAATCCCAAAAAAAAAAAAATTAAACTATTAGGTAAGAGTTCAATAGTTGTACTTGAAATCAAGTCTAACAAATATTTAGAGCATAGTAAGATAAGGACCGATTGAGAACAAAATTAAAGATTTAGATTAATTGAGATGATAATTTATGTAAACTTACTGAAATAAAACAAAGATGCGTAGTTCGAACCTAATATCTTGAGTCTTATAATATGTTATTTAAGCTCTTTAACACAAAAACTTTAGCTCTTAATCAAGGATACAACATTAATATTAATATCAAATATAAGAATATGAGATTAAAAATTTAATGTTTTGAATAGCAACAATGGCATACTCGTATAGTTTTATCTAGGCTTGGCCAAAAACTCCGGCCAACCCAGGCTCGCGGGATAAAATCATGGGCAATGCCTCTAAAAATGTAAAGTCCTTAGATAACGGACCTGGTTAATGGTCTTACACAAAAAAGCCCGAGCCTTTATAATATATAAATAAAAAATTTTAAATTAAAATGGATAACATTGATGATTGAACATTTGAAACCTAAATCCCTAATGCTCTCACACACTCATGCCAAAAACAAGTGAACCCAGCCAACAGCTATTATAGCTGCACCTTCCGGCTTTGTATTGTTGGTCGTTGCCTCACCGTCACACCCACACCCACCCAAGACTAAACAGTTGTAGGCACTTCGTTTAGCAGTCAGCACGACACCACGCAAGCCTAGCATAGCAGTACGCGACGCGAACCTAATAGCATTGAACGCAGCAGTAGCCACTCGAACCCAACAACACTGAATGCAATTAAGAACATGAAAGATAACATGATTGAAAAATTTTTGAAGTATTGGGATGAGATTAGTGGGATATTGGTCATGACTATTATTCTTGATCCGAGATAAAAGATGATGTTGGTTAATTACTATTATCCAAAGATTTATGTAGTTGGTATTGAAAATCAGCTTAAGAGAGTGCGTGAACTTTGTGATGAAATGATGAATTATTATGAGGCCAAAATCCGCAACTACGAGATACGGTGTTATTGGTGAGTCTTCTACCTTAATTATTGTTCCCTCCGATCAATCTCATATTGATTTTGATGATATAGATGATATAGGTGATTTTGATGTATATACAACCCAAAATTGTCAACCCATTAGTTTGAAGTCTAACTTAGATAGGTATTTGAAGGATCCTTTAGTCAAAACAACCCCAGCTTTTGATGTTTTATAATGGTGGAAGATGAACAAAGGCAAATATCCTATTTTGGCTGAGATGGACAAAGATTTGTTAGCCATACCTGTGACAATTGTTGCCTCGGAGTTTGCTTTTAGTACACGTGTTAGAACATTGAGTCTACATCATAGCAGACTACATCCGGACACGTTAGAAGTGATCATGTGCTCTCAGCATTGGTTATGGGCTACTAGAGGTCGAGGTATAATAATATTCTTTACAAAATCAATTACTAATTATCTTTGTTAGGTGGAGTTCTTGAAAAAGAACTTTTTACTAGAGAGGAATTGAAGGATGAGGAAGACGATGGCCCATAAATATTGGATTAGCTTGTTTTCGATATTGGTAGTTGTGGTTTATTATGTTGTGTACTTGTGGTGTTAGTATTTGTGTATAAGTTTATTGGATAATCATGTATTAGATAATCATCTTTAAGGTTTTTAGTCTATTGTAGTACTATGTATTGGATAATTATTTTTTTAAAATTCATAGTTTTATTAAAAAATTATTTTAAAATTGGTGAAAGCCCAAGCCCGACCAATTCTGGATGAGTTTTGGTTTTACAAATTATATGGGCTTGGGCCTGGTCTTGACAAAGCCCGACCCAAGGGCAATTCTGGATGAGTTTTGGGAGGGCCTAGACTTTTTAAAATTATATTTGTCAAGCCTAGTTTTATCTGATTTTGAAGGCATAGACTTGTGGGCTCTTAAAATGGATTTATTATATGGTCCTTATCAGTTACTCCATTGAATTATTGGGACCTGTTAGCCCACTTTTATTCATTCTTTCTCTAACAATCTCCTTCATTTTTGTGGTGGGTTTTTATATCATTTTGTACTTTTTTTTTTCTTTTTAGGGTTTGCATTTATCTAAGAAAGAAAGACTGAGAAACAGAAAAAAAAATAGTGAAAGAAATGGTGAGAATAATAGTATTTGTTATAGCTAAAGGAACCTAAATGTGTACAATGATCATATGTGTCAAATCTTTTGAGAGATTTGTAAAATTAAGTTGGGATCAAATGCTCATGCCTACATATTATTCCTCTCCTTTTTCTTAGCAAGCAAACACAAAAGAGAATAATGAAGGACTTATCCATTCTTCAATAACATTTGGGTCAAAGGGAGAAAGCGTATTCTAGAGGCAAAGGTATTGCATAAAAAAGTTATAGATGCAAGCATTCATGTTAAGAGTATTTTCTCACAAATTCCTTTGTCACGAGACTTGAGAAGCTTTCAATTAAGTGCATACGAATGTTTTTTGAAATATTTAACTTTCGTAATAATTTTTAGCATTTTGAATATTGACTCCAGAAGTTTGGTCGAGTGGTTTTTATATAACTTTATATAGTTGGCAACTTAAATTCAAATCCTGTGAGAGGTAAAGTGCTAAAAAATATATTTTGACTTTATTGGCTTTACCTTTTGAAAAAAATAAAAATAATTCCGAATCTCAAAATCAATATGATATTCTTCAAGAATTTCTCCTTTGAAATAATAAGGACCTTAATGTAATTATATGATTAATGAGTGGGAACTTCTATCTCATATTTCTGTAAGCACACAGTATTTGTAGCCTTCACATTCGGCCACTAACCTTGCCTTTGATGGGCTATTACTAAGGACAGAGTATACCCCCAAAGGTTTTGTGGGAGTACACCCCACTCACATTGAGCAGCGCTTTGTACACCCATTTAACATGCTTATAAAAGCCCATATTTGTAATCATAGTTCTATTATTATAAGAAATTATATGAAAGGACCAATATGATTTTAACTAAATTAGAATACTTTATACTTACAAATCATGAACCCTTCCATCTTTAAATGATATAAATAATTACTTTAAAATAAAAAATAATTTTGAGGTAGAAAAGTATTAAATTAAGAGTTACATATATAATTTTTTTTTAAATAAGAGTTACATATATAATAAGTGGGGTTTCATGAGAGTTTTGCAAGCCTTGGTTATCTTCGTACTTTGAAAAATTATCAGCTCTGATACCAGCCATATCTAAGGGTGGTGAAGATAATTTCCTAATTAATCTAACCAACAGTGCATCCAATTCTAATGATGTGTGCTAAACAAATTAATGATGCATAAAACACTAATGAAAATTAAAGAAATAAAAACAAACTGAAAATTAAATAAGAAAAAAAATGTGAAATAAAAATAAACAAACTGAAATTAAAAAAAAAATTAGGTGGTTAAACCAGCCATAAAAATAAAGTAATTAAAGAAATATTAGGCGTTATTTTAGAATCAGCTATAAAACATAAAATAAAAATTACACAAATTAATGCACAAGGAGAATTAAACTGAAATAAAAATGATAGGCGGTAGAACTGATCATAAAAAATAAATTAACAAAATTTAAATAACAATTCAGGCTGTAGAACCGACTATTAAAAATAAATTACAGAAATTTAAAGAAAGAAAAAAATGCGGTTTTTTTAATTTTTAAAATTTACCAGCTAATTAAATTTCAATTATTGGACCTTAATGACTATTTTAAAAGTTCATATCCATGTTCGTTATGTCTACCAAGTCCAAAAGTCCAAAGATCTAAGTTCCAATTTGGTTTTAGGGATTGATTTGCAAAGTTTCTGGGCTATAATGAAGTTTCTCACAAATGTTATAGATAATGTTAAAATTTCAAGAGAATAGGGGTGCTAACTGAAGTTTTGTACAAAGAGAATGAAATAGGATGACGAAGAAAGAAACTAACAACAAAAAAATAATAATAAAATAAAGATAAACTGACACTAAATTTAGAAAATTTCTTTGATAACGATGCCAAAAATTTGACACCATTCAAAAATGTTATTACTCCCAAGTATAAGAGTGTCTAGTTATAATATAATCCGGTGAGTCCGGTGTCGAACCACAAAAAATTTAAAATCTGGTAGTCAATTTGTTAAATAAAGAAAATTAATTGCGGGAAAAGAAATCACTGAAAATCAATTTTAAAATATACTAAGGTTACAAGATTCACTCTTAGTATTCAAAGTATAGTTTAAATACTCTCTCATTTTTATATTTTTTCTTACTTTTACCAGTTAATTATTATGTCATTTAATTTTTAACTAATTATGTGTGTGGATAAATATGGAATTAACTACCTAATGTGCCACAACTATATTAATGTGTCGACATTATGTCAAAATACCATACAGATCCAAGCAAATCTATAAATTAACATGACATAAAAATAACTAGAAAAGAATAAAATAAACTTAAAAGAATATAATTAATTTAATGATTTGAAATCTTGAGCTTCACCTTTCACCTCAATTTAATAAAATTAACCACTTATATTGAAAGAAAACAAAATACCATTTTTATTATTTGACAAACTTCTAGAATATATTAAAAGAAAATTGATACAACAGAAAATAAGAAAAGAAAAATAATAAAGAAATCCCTTAGTTTCACTCTTTTTTTTCTCTCCTCGGCTCCCGCTCCTGCTTGCATCCCCTTGCCTTTTATAGGCAAGGAATTCATCCTCTTTTTTATTTTATTATTATAATATATATATATATATATATATATATATATATATATATATATATATATATATATATATATAGACACACACACACACACACAAACACACACATACATTGAGATATGTGATGGTCAGGTAGCAAGATGATCACTTGACCATTACAAGCATGCTTGCTCACCCTTTTTATTTTTTATTTTTATATTTTTTATATTTTTTATTTTATTAATTATATCTCCTCAATTGTGCTCTAGCAGTTCTTCTTTGTTCCCGCTTTCAATTCCAATTCTATTTTAATTCTTGAAAAATATTTACAAGATAAAAATTAACATATTGTGAATTAATTTAACATAAAAATATATTTGGGTAGTGTTAAGATAATTTAAGAATAATGAGCGCATTAATCAATATTTTAAGTAAAAACTAATAATTTTATCCTTATTACATGTACATTTTTAAGTGTTAATCACTAGTTTTCCGACGAAAGACGAAACCTTGTCTTTTTCATTTCCTTTAGTTTTCTTTACATATTTTCTTTATTCGAATCCTCAGATATGTGGTGGTTTGTTCTTCACTCAGATTTTCAAATTTGTGGTAATTTATTGTTGTTTTTCTACTCAGATCTACAAATCTACAGTTGTTAATTTTATTTTGCTTGGTTGTGTATTAAAATGTGGATTTAAAATTGTTATAGAAATTATAGAATAACACAAAAAAAAATGCCAGACGAACAATAATTACAAAGTTAGATAATAAAATCATTTACTACCAAATGATGTGATTGTCATTTGTTTGGGTCAAATCAACCATCATATTATCCGAGATACAAAATTAAGATCTTAAGGATGTTATTATAAATGTTATATTAATTTTAATATTATATTGATATAAATAAGGGGTAAAACTCGTTTAATCCTATATTTTAAGAATAGTGGCCGTTTAATTTTTTATATTTTTAAAAATATCTCAAAACAACACTGCCACTAAACTATTAGAGTAATGATATAGACACAAATTCTTATACAAACTTATTTTGTACAAATTGATGTGGCATGATAAAATTGGTTGAATTAAATATCTCTTTGGCCCACATGATTTATTTCTATTATTTTATATTTTCATTAAACTAATGAATTAAGGCTACATCAGTTTGTACAAAATAAATTTGTACAAGAGTTTGTACCTCTATCATCACTCAAACTATTAATATCCCTGCCAATAAACTATTAACATCCCTCTCATTACTTTATGTTACTTTTGACTTACTTTTACAATATTACACTCGTACAATAATGTTTCTTTTTTTGGACGTTAATAAAAGAAAAAAAATTAAATTATAAATTTAACCTCAAAAAATAAAATAGAAACAAAGAGAATCTATTTTAATTTTTATGGAACACTCTTCCAAGAAGTTAATATATTAATTTTTTATTAATGTCCAAAAAAATTAGTAATTAAATTATTTTTACAATATTAATTGTTTTGGACATATGTGAGTGTCCACAAAAAAAATATAATTTTATTTTTTGGTTAAATTGGTGATTTATTTTTTTATTAATATCCAAAAAGAGAAGCGTTATTGTAAGAGGGTAATATTGTAAAATAAGCAAAATGAAAAAAAAAATAACGACATGGATGTCAATAATTTAACGATAGAAATGTTTTGAGATATTTTTAAAAATATATGGACTAAATAGGAACTAACATCATAATACAATAATACAAGGGCTAAATGAGTTTTTGCCCGTATAAATAATATTGATTACTCTTTACAAAACAACTCCTTCATAATGATAATAGTATAAACCATTGAACAAAAATTATTTCAACCAAATATGATATGGCAATTTCTAAGTTACATTGAATTTAGCTGACAATCAATAAAAAAAATATAAACAAATAACAAGCAAACGGTTGGGACAGTCTCATATTTTTTCTTATTTTTAGTGGTTGTAACTTACATTAAAGATCTCCCTTTAATGGTTGTAGGTTACATTAAGTTACCTTTAGTGTAACTTACAACCATTAAAAGTAAGGAAAAAATATGAGACTATTCCAACCGCTTGCTTGTTACTTATATTTATTTATTTTTTTGTTGATTGTTAGTTAAACTCAATGTAACTTAGAGATTGTCATATCATATTTAGTTGAAATAATTTTTGTTCATTAATTTATGCTATTATCATTATGAATAGTTGTTTTTGTAAAGAGTAATCGGTATTATTTATTTCAACATAATATTGAAATTAACATTGCATTTACAATAACATCCTTGAGATCTTTAATTTTGAATCTCAAATAGTACGATGGTTAATTTAACGCAATCAAGGAAAATCACAATATCACATCATCTGGTAATAAATGATTTTGTTATCTTGAGATATAAAATTTAGATTTTAAATAAGTGCTACATTGCTTACCTTTTTTTTTTCTTTTTCTTTTTTTATGTGACCTCTTGCTTCCATGGCAACAATCAATTCAATTGAACTATTCTCTAGAGATGCATCATTTAAAAATTCATATGCGAGCTTTGTATATTAAATATTTCTTAATTGGAAACATTGTAGTCCATTAGTGTTAATTACTTTGACAAATAAAGTTAAATTTGTGTTATAAAATTATGAGAAAATGACAAACACACCCCTAACGTTTAGGCAAAGGGACAAAAACCCTCATAATGTTTCAAAAAAGACATTTACACCCCAATTTATTATAATTTTACCATTATACCTTTCTAGCATATAAAAAATAATTATTAGATTATCCAATTTGTCTATATTTTGTTAATAAAATTATAAATAGACAAATTTGATATTATAAAAAAAATTATAAATATACGCTCATTGCCCAATTCCTCTATTTAAATTTTTATCAATAACCAATTTTCAAAAAAGACATCTATGCACCTAAAAAAATTGTAAATAAATTATAATTTTAAAAATAAAATTAGTTATTAATAACCAATTTTATTTAAACTTTAAACTTGTATATTTAACAATTCTCCACATGTCAATCATTTAAACTTGTAGATAACCAATTTTCTATGTTATTTATTATTGTATTAATAGCCAATTTTATTTTTAAAATTATAATTTATTTACAATTTTTTTTAAGTGTGTAGATGTCTTTTTTAAAAATTACTTATTAATAAAAATTTAAATAGAGGAATGAGGCAATGAGGGTATATTTATAATTTTATTAACAATATATAGATAAATTAGATAATCTAATAATTTTTTTTATATGCTAGAAGGTATAATGGTAAAATTATAATAAATTATGGTGTAAATATCTTTTTTTAAAATATTTAGAGAATTTTTGTCCCTTTACCTAAATGTTGGGGGTGTGTTTATCATTTTTTCTAAAATTATTTCGAGACCCTCTCCCCTACTTTTTTTTTTTTTTTTTTTTGAAAAGAAGCACACCTTTCATTACTCATAAAGAGAACAAGTACAATACGTCCGCTGGAAATTCATCCAGCCATGAATCTATCTTCCTAAGAGCTAGTTTGGCTAAGGACTGAGCTAAGGTATTACAATTCCTATGAACATGTTGAGCTTTGAAATTCAGAAAATTCCTCTTGGCCTCCAAAATGTCAAAGATCACCCAAAAGATTTCTGTCAGAGTACCTCTCTTGTTGTTAATTAGCTCTGTCACTCCTCTAGAATTGGACTCTATAATTACTGAATCTGCCCCTGCCTTAATAGCTCCTTGCAATCCCCACAAAACAGCTTTTGCTTTATCCTTTTCCACATCCCCCAGTGCTTTTCACAGTCTTTACAGCAGAAGCAATAGCTTTCCCTACATTGTTTCTAATTACAACCCCCAGCCCAGCTAGTTGGTTAGCCCCTCTTCCCCCACTTTTTCTCATTTTCAACTCCACAAAACAAGAAAATTCCACCGGAGAGCGAGTAAAATGAAAATCAATTCTTATAAGAATTAAAAAAAAAAAATCAACTAGTTTTCATATTTTGATTTTTTTTTTCAAAGCTCTTAATGCCATAGATTTAAATCTATATTTTTTTATTTCCCTCCATAGTTGGATATGTAGTGATCTTCTGAATTTTTCTTAGTTGTTTTTAGCTTTCAATGTGTATTTTGTATAGATTTAAAGATTCTAAGATAGTATTTTTTTAATCTAAAATCTTTATAGATCTGAATAAAAATATCTTGAACAACCTGTTTGTTTTTTTTTTGTTTACGTAAATAAAAAATCTTAAATATAATTATTTGACAATTATGTCCTTATAAAAAAAGGAGATTAAGTTTTATGGTTTAAGAAATAAGTATTTTTTTAATAAAGTTAATTTTAGAATATAATATTCATTTTCCATTTACATCTTTTTTTATTTAGATAAAAATTATAAACGTTCAATTTCTCTATTTAGATGTAAGTATTTAAAAAAAAAAACAAGCAAAGTTTTTAAAAACAATCTTAGATTAATAAAATTTCAGATTTCATACATTTAACAAATAACCCCTAAATTTAACCACTTGAGCTGGGTTTAATAAAACAGACGCATTGCATAGGTTTAATTTAAATTTCCTTTCTTGGAATCCCAGAACATGAGTGAATGCAGTCTTTCTTCCAGGAGGAGAGTTTGACATCCCTCGAATATTTGAGAGGATTAAAAAATCTGAGCGATGTCATATCAGAATTTATGTAAACTGGTCCCAGTAATTTGTATAGTATAAATATTCTGAGCAATAGTTCTCCAAAAAAAAACCCCCTAAATTTCAGATTTAAAAAAAATAAATTATAAATCAGTTGTTGTAGGAGGTCTGTCACTATTTTTTGGTGAAGCTAAAAGTGGAGGCGCAACTTATTAAAACAGCAAAGGAATATTTCTGGCAATATATCATGTGAATATCCCAGTGTACTGTTAGATGTTATAATTATGAAAAGAGATTTGTATTTGTTTGTTAAAAAAATAAAAGCCGATTTAGAGGGTTCATATCTTGATATGGTTCATCCATCACGAAACATGAGAAACAAATTCTCTCTTGTGGTTACCAATTATCCATTCAATTATCCAAATAAAACTAAAAGATGAAAGGAGGAAAGCAACATTAATGTGAAGTATATTTCAACTTTTGCTTTCTATTCCTATGACAAGATTTTTGTACTCACATTTGCACCCACCACATCATGAAAACCAAAATTTCTTCTTCTCACTAACAAAAATTTCACATCCTCACTCTTAGTGGTGAAAATTTGCCCATGCATTTGAATCTGTATGGAAGAAATCAAAGAAATCTCAAACCACAATTGCAGAAGCACCTAAATTTCGCAGGAACTTTTTGAGTCAACCAACCACTTGCGCCTATCATGTAGAAAAGTGTTAAAGTAAGAATTGGCAGCCTATAGGAAAAGAAAAAAAAGACCAATCATATCATTATAAATTATAATACAATTAATAAATATTTCTAGCGGCAACCATGACATGAAAGAAAATATGAACCAAGGTGAGCCACGCACACTACGATCAATTATGATTTATTTTTTTCTAAAATACAAGGTCAATGAAGAGCCTGCAAATTATTTTGTAATCTTCAAGTGGGGACTCTTGAGCAACAATTATCGGCTTGACACATCCACATCTCTTTGTTACTTTTCGTGTACAAATATTTCTTTTTGATGTGTCGCTTAGTCCTCAAAATTTTAGGCCACATGTAGTGTGAAATTCCTAGATTTAAAAAACAAAAAAATAAAAAAAAAATTGCATGGGTAGGTTAGGTAATACACCAATTAACATACATTGTATCTATTTAAAAATCTAGAGTGCCGACAAGTAACATTACCTATTGCAACCGTTAATATAGTGCTTTAAATAATTAATTAGATTTAGTTTTGATACCTTCTGTTATAAGTTTCAAACTTTTCATTAACAAATAAGTAGTCAATTTGAAATGTTTAATGAAAAAAAATTTTTATTTGTATGAATACATACAACAGTTATAATGTGATGTAATTTGAAAGGAAAAAAACGAAATCCTTAAATAAATGCCCTTAGCTACATATGTATATTTGTATGTCAATTTGAAGTGCTTGAAAAATGAATTTTGCTAGATATTGGGTTGATGGGATGTCAACTTTCCTATGAATTTTTGTCGAATTATGATTAAGAAGTCAACTTTTAATTCCATTATGAAGGAGATATGTAAGTGTACTTTTAATGGTTGATAATCGATTGGATAAATGGGTGGATTTTTATTTTATTTTTTAATAAAAAAACCTTACAACACTTTTAAAATCATATTACTGTATATATATATATTTTTTTTAAACTATCGACTAAGCTAAGAAAATTATTAATAATTAAAGGGTTAAGAGGTTGGAGATGAGTATTCCTCGAAAAACCTATATTGGGAAACCCCATTAATCTCTAAAGAGAATTTCTTGATCGAATACATGAATGAGGGATCTCAAGCCAAGTAAAATGAGAAATGGGTGGGGCAATTATTGGATAATTTAGAAATTTTAATTTAATTATCAAGTAGGTAAAGCTAAATATATGAGCACATGCAATATCAGATCTTCCTTTTAATTTCCTACTGAATAATATAACTAATATAGGATCTTCGCATCTCGAGGACAGAAGATTACTCTCTCTAATCATTTATTACAATCGCCATTAATCTCTTAATTAAATTGAATATGAGCAATCTAAATCTGATTAATGACATCTCCACTAATAACTTTGAGTGTGCCAGTAGAGCAAATTCAAGAAAATGAATATGAAAATGACAGTAAGGTTACAGCACTATTTGTGTACTGCAGTTTATCTTACTTTTCTTCATAAATTTTAAATTATAAATATTACATATCTCAACTTATATGTTTTAAAATCTGATAAGTTATTGTGCGATAAAATGCATGTCAAGATTTCATTGATCGGATTGTTTCGTAAGCCCTATAATCTTGTCAATTAGTTCTTAACATGCGCTCCATCTCACACGTTAAAATCAGGACTCTATATATTCTACAATATAAAATATAAAATTTTTAATATTTATTTATTTGAGACTTATAACAAAAAATTAGAAAAATAGTACCACACTTCGCGCATGAACTGTATGATGATACGACTAAGAAAATTAACAGATTGAAAAAGAGTTGTCAAGGGGCCATATATTGAAAAGTATATATGCAAATTCTAAAAGGGACGTTGCGATAAGCACCTGGCCAAAAAAGCAATTAAAATGGTTGTAACTTGTAACTGGAAGGATGTGCTTTGATTAATTAATTTAGAAGACAAAATTCTACGAGTCAAGGACGACCGTGAGAGTCCACAAAGAAAGGACAACAGCAAATCATGTGAGTGGGGTACTGTTTCAAATCAAAATATATTGAACTTTACAAAACCCTAGCTAGATTTGGTATGCCAGTGAGGAATTGATGCTGAGCTGTTTGATTGAGTAATTTATATATAATTTGGATTGTGTTTTATTTGTTTAAATATTAAACTTAAAATTTATTACTATTACTGATGTATAGGATATGACCTTTATATCTTTTTGGGATTATAATTTGAGTTACATTTATTTGTTTTGTTTGAAATCATTATATATTTTTTTGAAGCTCTCGAAAAGAAGAACATGATTTATTATAAATTCTCTATAGTGGATCAGCAGATTATCATCAATTTTTTTTTTGTGAGTCTCAATTGCAGTTAGAATACTTTTTTTAATTTTTGGAATTCTTTCCAGATTTTGTCTTTTTTTCCCCTAGAAGTTGGTTTTAAGAATTTTTTTTTCTTGATATTAAATGGCTATTAAGTTGAAATAATTTAAATTTACCTCTTTCGGTAAATTTGGGTATTAGGATTAGAAAGGGATAAAACCTAGTTGTGATATCATAAAAATTATCTCTTTGAGAGCATTCTTGCGTTTTTATTCCTTTGCCTTATATACATAAGAGAAGAATAAAATGAATTTGTTGATTTGATTAGGTCTTCAAAATTGAACTGCTGCAGTATAAGAAAAAAGAAGAATAAAATGAATATGATTTTTAAATGAATTTGTTGAATTAATTAGGTCTTCAAAATTTCAGTTATTGATTTTAATTTGTATCTTTTTTCTGCGCTGAAGATTTCAATTATTAATTTTGGATTTTATTAGAATAAATAAAATTCCTCGTGCGATCATCTTTAATATGAAATCATGAATTGACCCGAATTATTATTCTTCAATATCTATCGGTCTCAATTGGTGTGCGAATAAATCAAGAGAACACCTTTTTGCTGGGCATGGAAATAAATCAATGCAAGATTTTTGCTGAAGATTTGCCCGGTAATAACTACTCATGTGATGTGGATAGTAATTATCACCGTAAATTAATTGATACTGGAGCCTTCTTTACCATGAATATTTGACAAGATTATCAAAAAATTATTGACGATTTTATAAAAGAAAACAACTGTTTCCATCAATATTATTTTCAAAAAGTAATGCATTTAAAAATTCAAAATTCAAAATAAGAAAGAATGAAAACTTTGAAAAATCGAGATTAGGAAGTTATTTCACTTAGCAAAATATTTTGTTTTGATAATGGATTTAATTTCTTTAATTTCATTAAAAAAAATTGTAGAACATTTATGGAAGAATATAAACAAATCATATACTCCAATATTTGTGAATATTCATTGTGCGTAATTGTGGGCAAAATTAAGGGAAAATGACATCAACACCCTCAAGATTTGGAAAAATGTTTATGTACACCTCAAAATTTTAAAAAAGGGATAGTAAGACTTTTTTTTTTACCATAATACCTTTTAATTATAGTAATTAACAAATTAATTTTAAAATTTTTAGTAAATATAAATAATGTAATGTGTCAGTAGACTAACAATATTGAACAAATATAATATTTTAATTTTAAATAAATTTAAATATGTAAATTACTATATTTGTATTTTTTGTAGAGATTAAAATAAATATTTGGATTAAATATATTTTACAATTAAAAAAATTCACGTACTAATAATGTTAAAATTATGGAATATTCAAAATAATTTAAATTTTTAAAATTTTATTTTAGTATAATGTTTTTATTTATTATAAAATTTACTTCAATATAATAAAATATGCCTAATAGATTGTAATATATTAAAATATTTTAAAATGTACATATTATTGCATTTATTTTATTATAAAATATTGGAGTGATTTTTTCAGGTTAATAAAGTCAAAGGGTATTAGGGTTAAAAATAATTTTCCCTAAAACTAAATTGATTTTTTACCTCTAATTTTTAATATTGTAATTCAGCGACTATTAACTAAATAAAACTACCTAGAAACCATTTGGGCATATCCCAAAGGCATAAACATGTGGATAAAATAGATTGTTAAAAGTAAGATATCCACAAATATGACAAGAAATTGTTATCTGATTCTACGAACTTTTGTTCTTGTTACCTATAAAAATGTATTTCTCAAAATTACACATAAATAAAAATTTATTTTCTCAAAATTATATTTATACTAAAGCACAAATTAATACCAGCAAACAAAAAATTAGTTTAACAGCAGTGGTATATAGGAGTGAAGTATGTCATAACCAAATGGCTGTTCTAATTAATTATTAGCAAATGGGATTAATTAGATTAGAAATTTATCATGCTATAATAATAACCAATGGGCAATGGCTATATATATTTAATTAGCAAATGGGATTTATTTTTTAAATTCAGCGTGTGGTTTCACCTTTTTTGCATTTAAATTGAGAGCAAATCGAGAGAAGATCGAGCGGAGATTTGTCCCTATAATTGTTGTTTGCTTAGGTGGCCAGTTGGCTTACTACGTGGCTCTAGCTTCATAAGTTTCTTTGTTAAATGTTTATTATATATAGTATCAATTAATAAAACATAATATCTTATACACATATCATTTTTTATTTATTGGCCATATATATATATATATATATATATATATATATATATATATATATATATATATATATATGCCTCTAATAATTTTGTAGTCGCTAGCTCTCTCTTTCTATCTATTAAAGCATCGATATATTTTGGGATCATTTGCTCTTTACTGTTGAGGACTCAGCCACTGTTGTTGCCTTTTGCTTCGAGGTTAGTACTGTTTCTGCTTTCTCTTTTTTGCTTTCTCTGCTGTGCCAATGATTTTTTTTTGTGAGTTTTTTTTTTTTTTTTTGGCTCGTTTGATTTGCTTGCTCAGCCTTGTAATAGGAGGAGTAATGTATATACAGTATGTGTGTTTGTGTGTGTGTGTGATTTAGGGTTGCAGAAACTATGTTACGATATGATAATATAATTTCTCTCTCTCTCTCTCTCTTATTTCTTTGTCTAGTCTGTTTGTTTGCTGAGAAAATATGAAGGAAAAGAAAAGAAACGAGTAAAAGAAAAATCACATGATAGCGGTGTCCAAACACATGTGGCTGCTTGAATACTAGTCTTTGGCCTACTAATCTGACAATCAAAGTCAAAACTATTATTTTTCACGTGATTTTCATTTATTCTCCTGAAAATTATTCCATTTAAGCAACACTTATATAATTCTATACGCTCTCTCGTTTTCTTTCTCTTTAGAAGTCTTCCTTTACCATTCATCTTCCGCTCATATCAGTTTACATTTTTGACTGAGTAAATAAAAAGGAGTATTTTCGTTTTCGATAATTGCTTTAAAAATAATAATAATAATAAAAAGAATATATATGGGCATGAGAAGCCATTAGTTTGGTAACATTACCAAACTCTCAACTCTTTTACTAGATAACTTCCATAATTAGATAGTTTGTTTTAGTATTAGTTAAAGGTTTAGACTTTAGGCATAGGATTTGCATTAATTTTTTTAAAATTTGCTCTTTGTCGGTGTCTTGATAGTGCCATTTAGCATTATGTTGAGGAGCCTGGGAATTCTCATTTTCTCTCCAAGTTTCTTGGCACACGAAACTTGAGATGCCGGGAAGTAATTTCATTTTTGAATGCTTGCAACTTACAAATATATATATATATAGATAGTACAACTCATAAATCTATTTAGATTAGCTCAGAAATCAACTTCCACTAATAACATTGGAGATAAATTTATCTTTATTCCATACATCACTTACCCTTTTACTGTTTCAATAACAATCAATAACTCACCTTACATAAAAAAATTTAAAGGAAAATAAGAGTAAATGAGTCATTTGCTTGATATTTTATCTTAAGAATATAAAATATGTATTTATGATAAAGCAAAGACGTTTAAAAATAACAAAAAAGTGTTAGAAAATATTTTATTATTAATTTTTTTATTTATACGGAAACTTGTATTTCTTATTTTTAATATTTAAAATTTTTATTTTTATTTTATATAATTCATTTAATAAATAATGAATATGCGTATTTAAAAATAAAAATAATAGTGTAAAATTATGATATTATTATAAAAACAGTAAGAAAATAAGTAGTATATATTAATTTTAGTTGAAAAAAATACTGGTAAATCTCCCTTAAAAAAATCTAAATGAACCAATGAACTAGGTAACATATGTACCCCTGTATAGATATCCATATTTCACCCATAACCTACTACATGGGGTCAAAAGTTAGCATAATTAGTTAATGAGAAAATGGGTTTCTTGATTGTTCCACCACCTGTTTTTTCTTATATAATCATGCTTTATTAAATAATTAAACACGTAAGACATGAAAAAGATCATCACTTGGCTCATTTGTCATAAAAAGCTAAACAAATTAATAATAAGTGCTAATGCGATGACTCAAGAGATCTCGCAAATGCACGTGCGGATCATAATCTCTCGGACAGAGCAAAACAGATGCCATTACCGGATAGAGCTATTGTCTCAATATTTCATAATCAATCCAAAGCTTTGAAAAAGAAATATTAGAAATTAATTTATTAAATAAAATATATATTTTTATATACAAAATAAAGAGATATCATCATTTTGCCAGGCAAAAACAGCACATTTATGGTCCATTTTCTTTGAAAATTGTTTCTTCACTTTACCCTGACATGTATAGTGGTACATGCATATCACAAATGACAAGTGGCTAGAAAGTTGCAATTATTTGAATAGAAACATTTAATCTAAATCTATGTGCAGTTACATGAATAATTTGAACCATTCTTTGTTTATCTTATCTTTTTTTTGTACAGACATTCATATTTCTTTCTCTTTTTTCTTCTTTTTTAATAAATGATAAAAAAATTATAATTCTTAATAGATCCAAGTAATACATAAGCGCAAAACTACAATCATGATAGTAGTTTTGTATAGTTCAGCAATTGAATTTTCAAGTTTTTTTTTTCCAATGAGATTTCTCAAATTTTGGGTTACATTTTAATTACGTGTCGAGTTTTAAAAATTGTGAATGACGTAAACATTTAATTTTAATTTTCACAATTGTTATGTCGAACCTTTAAAAATGTATTTTTTTTAAAAAAAATAGAAGGATGTACAAAAATAAAAATTAATTTTTAATCTTTATTTCTCCTAAAAATCGAACTCAGATACGATCACAAATATAAATTAAAAAAATCTTAAGAAAAAAATTATGAAATCAACCTACAACAAATTTAGAATAATAGGATGAGAAAAGATTATTTCCTCATGTAGATAGATACACACTAAAAATGTATCATATCTTGGCATTTGCATCAACTCTCTCTGTCTTTTTTTTTTTTTCACAAAAGTATTTGTTGTATTTACCAAATACGTTTACCCCAACCCCCCTTTCATCAATTTGCCATTGTTGATCTGTGATAACATAAGATAAGGCTATTTCCCCTTCTTTTTCCGAAGGAGGGTGAGGTCATAATTGATTGATATTTTAAGTGCATGGGACCCTCGAGACACCAATCATGATTTCCTGCCAAAATCAACGGCAGAAAATGAGTGGTCGCGACTCTGGGGTCCCACTCATAGTCAGAGTGTAGGGACACTTGGTTTTGTATGCTTGCCCCCATTAATCAATTTATGTGTAATAACATGTAGCTCCCTAGGGTTCTCAAAATTTCTGAACAGAGGATCTACCTTGTTCATTCATATCAAACAGACCTTTACTTTTTATCTTAATGACCAATACTCCTTAAGTTTTAAGTTACGTAGTCTTTAGCTTATAAAGGTAATTTGATTTGTTTAATTAGGATTTAGTCTGTAAACTACTCTTTAATTGAGTGATGGGTTTTTTCTCACCTTATTTTTTAAATACAAGTAATTTCGTATGTATTGAGCATATTAATTTTTTTTCCAAATATTTAAAAATAAATACAACTTGATTTGAACTCAAATATTTGGACTATCATATCGCACAACTATTATTCAATTAAGTGGTGGATATTTAATTTCCTTATTTATTAGATTGTGAGATTTTTCGTATATATTATAAAAATCGACTTTCTTCCTAATCTTTAAAAGTAAATATAATTTCTTTCAAACTCAAGTATTCAGGCTGTCATATCACAAAATTAAAATTCTTCTAAATATTTAAAAGTAGAAATAGATTATTTTAGATTTAGATATCTAAATTGTCATATCACAACATTAATATAAGAGTTTTGTGAATATAAGAATATTCTTAAAAATACTTTGTGGGATTTATCACAAAATTAATATAAGAGTTTTGTGAATATAAGAATATTCTTAAAAATACTTTGTGGGATTTAGTACTATATTTTAGGACTTATTTGATGCAGGCATGGAAACTATTTGCTTATTTGAGAAAATATAGAAAAAATAAAAAAAGGAAATGTAGGTTGATTTAGGAGTTTTGTGAATCTAATAATATTCTTAAAAAGAAACCGTGGGATCTAGGACCACTGTTTAGGACCTGCTTGATGCGAATATAGAAGCTATGGGCCATTTGAGAGAATAAGAAACAAGTAGGGATGTAGAAGTTATATTCCAGTAGACCATAATCTATCTTATCACCTCTCTTTCCCGTCCGTACAACACCAGATCTCTCTCTCCTACGCCGTCCGTACAATATCTTTCTGTAAGTGAAGATCTTCGTGAGCTCAGATAGATGCTCCGATCTGATTTCTTTCATCATCGGTTATGATTTGAAAGAGAAAAAGAAAAAAAAAATGAAAATAATTTCACGTGAGTTTCTTTTGTTTCTCTGTTTTACTGCATTTGCTTGCATGCATGCAAGCAAGCTCAGTCAGTCCCAAACAAGTAAAATCAGTTTTAAAAAACAAAACCCTTTTCTGGAAAACAAACAATTTGCTTCCTTCTCTCTGAAAAAACTTGTTTTGCCCAAAAAAAGAGATCAAAAGTTGTTCTAAATTTAGGAGCACCTTAAGAAATGAAAGGGATTGATGATTGAAAATGGAAACACAGGAGTAAAGAAAGCAAAAAGGTCTGTTTTTTAAAATTAATTCAGCATTATTATTATTGTTATTTTAAATTTCTGTAGTAATAGCAAACAAGAGTCCCAGAAAACACGGAAAACTGTTTTTAAAAAGCAAAAAGATACAGAGTTCTGCTGCTGCCGCTGGCCTTGGCTGCTGCTAATAATACTACAGAAGCTATATCATAGCTTTACCTTTAACTTTGGTTTGGTTTCATTTACATTAATGGGCACCAAAAGATACATCAAACTGCAAGACACAACACCCAAGAAAATTGTTGTTCATTTGTTAAAAATGAAACCCAATTGTCATTTGTCTCTCGCTCTCTCTCTCACAGGCCGGATTGTTAGTTAATTTTTGGGATGGTTCGTTTTCTTCTTTACTATTATCATTATTATGTTGATGTTGTAAATTCTTTTAGCTCCATTTAATGCCCCTTTTTAGAAACTCTCAAAAGAAACACTCCTAATTATTACATCTCTACATATTACATAACCATTAAGCAACTGTTTTCTGTACAGTCGTTTTAATGATTTTTATTTATTACTCTCACTACTCAATTTGAATTTTTCCTCATGTGGGTCACTTAGATTTCCAATTTTTTCAACTGGGGATCTGTTAAAAATTTAATTTAATTTTTTGTAATATTAAATTTGCTTAATTGTGTGTAGTACTAATTGTGGGCTTGCTTTTTGTTCTTGCAGAGAGATTATATTTATAGTAGCAGAGAAAGCACAACTCTAGCTTGTAGCTTCTTGTTTCCCGGGCTAGCGCCGCTTGTGTTTGTTGTTGTCGTTGTAGCTCGTGCGCATCAAAATCCAGATCTCGAGAAGCCACCATTGGCGATTTGGTTTCAATTTCGAGGTTTTAAAAGTACTTTACTTTCTCCACCATTAACGCTTTATAATTTACGCCTGCCAAGCCAAAGTGCTGCCAACCTTTGGAAGTGCTTTTGTTGGGTTCAATACAAAGCACTTTTGAGGAGTTTTGGCTCTTTTTTTATATTGTGCTCAAAGGTGGGAAAATTGACCTTTGAGGTGTTGCTCAAGCCTTGATCTTAGGTGGGTCGGTAATTGTTTTGGACTTCTTTTGTTTGTTGCTTTGCATTGAAACCAAGATATTAGTCCTAAGAACCTTGTTGATTGATGCTTTGGTTTGTGTTGCTTGTATTTGATTATTGTATATTTTCCGGGTTTTAGGCAAATTTTATATTGGGATTAATGAGCAAAGGTGGTTTAGAACATGCTAAACGAAAAATTGGCAACTTGCCATTGGTGTTTTGAGGGGTTAGAAGCTGGTTCCTCGTACTTACCCATGTTAGTAAATTGTATATTCTGTTGAATTACTTATTACTAGCTGTTTAGTCTTATTAATTTACATAGTCTAGAGAGGAAAACTCGGTCCGTGATTTGAGGTTTCGGTGGGTTATTTAAGGGGTCTGTGAGCTTTTTGTTTAGATGCATAGGAGGAGTGCTTGAGAGAAGTGGTCTTTAATGTGGAATTTTGGTCTCGATTACAAGACATGCTGAGCTCTGATGAGGGTGTAGATGATGTGTTCTTTGACTCCACTGATTGTTTGTCATTCGAAGAATCAGTTGTATCAGAAGAAGAATTGGGGCCCGGGAAATTAGATTATGATATTTGGATGAGTGAGCCACGAAGTGTGAAGGAAAGACGTAAGAATTTTTTATGTAAAATGGGTCTTGTTGAGTTTTCTTCAAAGAATGAGATTACTTTTGATGATTCATCGCAGATGATGGGATTGGATAGGATTATTGAATGTAGTGGAGCTGTTTCAGGTTCTTCGATGAACACGGTGGATGAAAATCTGAATTGTTTTGATAGAGAAATGGATAGTGAGGCCAATTGTATGGTTGATGAATTGGAGCAAGATCAGATGAATGAATGCGTCGTTACTCTCGAAGGTGAGAGCAATGGACTTTCACAATCAGTTGATAAATTTGAAAATCCTTTTCCAGAATGCAAGGGTGTAAATATAAAGAAAGTGAAGAAATTGTGGAAACGTATTGTTAGCATGAAAAAGAGAAATGTAGAGACCTGTATGTCTGAGAAAAGAAAACCAAATTCTGAAAAACCTAAAGCAAATAAAATGGAGGTGAAGCAGAACAAAAAGAAGTGTATGGAGTTCACAGCTCTTTACACAAGTCAAGAAATTCAAGCTCACAAGGGCTGCATTTGGACACTGAAGTTTAGCCCAGATGGCCGGTATTTGGCAAGTGGAGGGGAAGATGGAGTTGTAAGAATTTGGCATGTCACGTCGGTGGCTGCCTCTTGCAAATCTTTCACTGATGACGGTGGTTTTGGCAGCAATGCCAAAGAAGGCAAGATTAAGTTTGGGAAAAAGAAGTCTAGTCATGTGCCAGTTGTCATACCAGATGAGGTTTTTCAGATAGAAGAATCACCGCTGCAAGAGCTTCATGGCCATAAGGGTGATGTTTTAGACCTTGCTTGGTCTAATTCGAATGTGAGTACCCCTGCAAAGAATTTTTCTTTTTATTGAAACTTTCTAGCATGTTTAATATTTTCCATTGGGGTAGCCGCTGAGTTAATACTAATTCAAGCTTCTGGTTGCAGTATCTTCTTTCATGCTCAATGGATAAAACAGTTCGTATGTGGCAAGTGGGCTGCAATCAATGTCTAAATGTTTTTGATCATCATAACTATGGTGAGTATGATTATAGTTTCATTTCCATTCAAATTTTCCATAATATGATGCAAAATTTAATTCCCTTGTCTTAAATTGGAAACAGTGACGTGCGTTCAATTCAATCCCATTGATGACAATTACTTCATCAGCGGCTCCATAGATGGGAAAGTTCGGATTTGGGGGGTTTGTGAGAAACGAGTTGTTGATTGGGCTGATGTACGCGATGTAATATCTGCAATTTGTTACATTCCTGATGGAAAGGTATTATCTGAGAGCACAATCTTTCCGCAAATTTATACTCCAGTTTGTAAGATTGCTATTGAAGTACTTTTGTTAACTCTTATACAAGCAGGGGTTCATAGTTGGTTCCATTACAGGCATTTGTCACTTTTATAAAGCATCAGGTACTTCTTCTTCCATCTATTTGGGATTTTACTTATTAAAATGTGAATCTGAGTTGATCATTTTTTCTTGAGGCATGCCTAAACTGCTTTTGTGACTATGCAGGTAATGATCTCAAGCTAGAAAAGGTACATTTCCACGATAGGAAGAAAACCTCTGGCAACAAAATAACTGGGATTCAGGTTTGCACTAGCAGCTCTAACTAGCATTTATATTACACAGACCATAATCTTGTTCATTATTGACATCCCATATCATCTCACATTGCAGTTTTCCAGGGACGAATCTCAAAGAATTATGATAACTTCAGAAGATTCCAAACTCCGTATACTTGATGGAGTTGATGTCATTCATAAATTTAAAGGTAAATGTTTGAAATATAGCATACTTTGAAACATTTTTACTTTGATTTTCATTTCAATTTTCAACCAAGTGAAACTTAACCACCCACATAGAGTCAATGCATAATAGTTAAAGAACAAAGCATCAGACTTGGAAGTTCACTGAGCATGTTTCGGAAAAATGGAAATCGATAATGCTTTTTTTGTTTTGTGTTTGCTTTTATCTCCTTTCAAACAAGCTGTTGTGTAACTGTTTTCCAGAAGGTGCATTTTTAAAAGACATTTGTTTTATTACTCAGTGTTTTTGTTTATCCTTATAAATTATATTCACAGGATTATTCCAATCAACTTCCACGTCAAGACAAACAAAATTTTTATATTGTTTCAAGATTGCTTTTTCCAATCCAACTCCAGAAAGCTGTAAATCTTTGGTTCAGCTTGAAATCTCATTACAGCTACACCGTGAACCTTATAAATCATATTTTGTTAGTCAATCACATCCATGTGTACTATTACAAGCTTCTTACTACCAATACATTAAGGAAAAGAATATATTACTTCCCTTCTTTTTATTACATAGTGATAAGAAACTTGTATTTTCTTGAAGTTTCTATGCATATTCGTATCGTTTCCCATAAATATTCTATCTAGCCTTGACATCTTACTCATACATTGCATCTATACTTTGATGAGTTTAAGAAAAGGAGAATCAGCTTCATTGTATTAAAACCTTACAAAGTTGATCGCCTTTTCCCATTAAGCTTTACAGCTGTACTAGTGCTTGTATTTTGTTAGTAGTTATCTTTTTTAATGGAGTTGTCATTCTTGGTTTTCTAGTAATACTTTTCAAAATTGCAAGCATTTTACACAAACAGTGAATGTAGGCACAGTTAACAAGGTTTTTAATTTTTATTATGTTCACATTAGCTGAAGTTGAATTAATAGCATTTATCTTGTGGGAATCATCCAATTCTTTATATTATTTAATATTGGAGCAATATGTTGCTGTCTTCCTAAAGCAATTATTTAATAATGCAGGTCTTCCAAAGTCTGGAAGCCAAATGTCGGCTTCATTTACCACAACGGGGAAACACATAATCTCAATTGGAGATGATTGTCGTGTTTATGTCTGGAACTATGATGAGTTATGCTTCCCATCATCGAAACAGAAAAACTCTGTACGTTCTTGTGAGCATTTCTTTTCTGAGGGCGTGTCTGTTGCAGTACAATGGCCAGGCATCGGAACAGAACAGAAGAGTCTATGTAGTAGTAGTCTTCGGGATTGCTCACAGAAATGGGACAATCTAGAGACTGCGCCCTGGATCAGAGATTCGGAACGTTTTTCTCTTGGTAGTTGGTTCTCTAATGACGGTCCTTGCAGGGGCTCCGCAACGTGGCCTGCGGAGAAACTTCCTCTATGGGATGTAACAATCGATGGTGACGGATATTGCCAGGATCCTCAACAGCAGCGGCTGCAACAACAATGCCTGAACAATGTCGATGATGTCAGAGCAATTTCTGCAACATGGGGTCTTGTAATTGTGACAGCCGGATGTGATGGTATGATCAAGACATTCCACAACTATGGGTTGCCAATTAGGCTCTAGGAGCTGGCACAGATCATAACTCAACACAAATGATATGCTAGTAAAATTAGAAGCAGGCTTAAGATGGCATGAAGATTCAGAAAAATGCATTGTGCCGAACTCACTGTATATATTTTAGGTTGCTCAGATCTCAGTAGGTGAAGTACTCTGACATGTTTTGTAAGTTAGTTTATCTTGACAAATCTTCATGTCACGAGGCTTTAGTGGCTGATCAGCTCATTAAGGTGGCTTTATCTATATTTATTTTTCTTGTGAATAATAATTATAGGACCAAACGAAAGAAAACGGGATACAATTACATTTTTAGAGCCAATCCCCGTCTGTTTCCTTGAGCGATGGTTTTGGTGTCTTGAGTATATATCAAATATCACCACCTTTGTTTTGTTATCAAATTTTACACACACATAAATACACATACATATACACCCACATATATATATTTTCTTCGGTGCAAATGTTTGTATTTTAATAAATACCGATTTGTTATATGTACCATATGACAAGCATTTTAAAAGATATATATACATTTATTTTGCCCCGTAGTCATATTAAAGTGGGGATCCACACGTAATAATAATAATAATAATAATAATTCTCTAGTGAGAATGTCACTGACAAATAAAAATATATTGTTTTAATGTATTAAAATATATAATTTTTAATATTTTAATGTGCATCGTCCTTTTAATAAAATGGAGATGTGCTTACTATAGAGGGATTATATATATGTATTAATGTATATACATACAATTATTTTTTGGTGAAGATGTTTGCATCTTTTAAAATACCAATTTGCTATATACACTATATGGTCAGCATTTAAAAGATATATACATTTATTTTGTTATATATATATATAGGTGCATGTCGGTTCGATCCGGTTTCGAAATAAACTGAATCAATTGGTATTTTTTACAAAATAGAAGCCAAATTTAATTGGTTGAATTGGGTTTTTTTGGTTTTAAACTAGGGCTGGGCAAATGGTTCGGTTTTTTCAGAACCGAACTGAATCGAAAAAACTTAATTCGGTTCAGTTCGATTCTAAGGCAAAAAACCGAATGATTTGAAATTATAAGAACCGATTGGTTTACATTCTATTCGTTTCAAAACCGAATAGAATCGAAGAACCGATCAGTTTAGTCCAATTATTTACAAATTATTTTAATCAAAATTAAAAAATATAAAAGCTAAATCCCAAATTCCCTTTTTTGATATCCTAATTTCGTAACCCTAATTCCTAAACCTAAAGTCCAAAATCCAGCTATCATTGGTGTCTCCCTCACCGGATCGGTGACTCGCCGCCTCTCCCTAAGTCCCTCGCCCCACGGTCAGCGGTGGCACATCCCTTCAAGCATGGTGACGCCGTCAAAGCCCTCGGTCTCTCACGGTTTCACGCGTTCACTAGCTCTATCCCTCACGCTCACGGTCAGCGATTGCCGCTCGTCTTCGAGCCTCACTGTTCTAACTGCCACTCGTCTTCTCTTATCACTCACAGTCTCACACCTCACAGTCTCCCTCTCACTGGTCCAAACCTCCTGCCATCAGCCCACATCTTTAATCTTCATTGCTGTAGGTTCTTTTTTTTTTTTTAATTTATGTTGTGGCCTTTGTGTTTGTTTTCTTTTTGTTTAAATTGAAGCTTATATGGGGTTAAATTTGTGCTGGTGTTGGTGTATATCGGTTGTTGGAAGTCTGGAATTGTACAATGAGCAAATATAATGGGTAATTAGATATGGCCATTGCAAGTGAAATAGTTGTATAATTGTATATTGTGAGAATATTGATAAGTAAATATTAAATTATCAACACCCTTCATTGCTTTCGGAATTTGGATACAAAGAATATTTGTGGTCCTGTAACTTCTATTTAGTTTGAAAATGGATGAGAAAAAGTAGATATTGTTTGGTGGTTGAAGACTTGAAGTTACTTAAATATCCCATTATTATCATGTTAACTAGTTGAATTTGAATTGCCAATGCCATAATTATGCAATTGTAAACAAATATTGCCGCATAGAAAAGAAAATTCAAGAATAAATTTATAATTAGTTAGCATAATTGTGAAGTAAATTAAAGTTGTTGTTTCAATTTTTTTCATTGAAAGTAAATCAAATTATTAAATAAATCAAGATTGCTTTTTTTTTAATTTTTTTATTTCAGATGTCTAATTATTCAAGAGTTCAAGACAACCTTGATTGTGTAGCCAATGATTTTGAGCATAAAGTTGAAGTTGATGATAATGAAAATGATTCGGCAACAATTGTCACCGGTGGAAACAAGCGGAAAAAGTCATCGTCATCCAAACCACCACTACCAAGGAAAAAAATGGCTCCAAGATCAACATTGTGGCAACATTTTACTAGACTTCCAAATAATGATACAAAGTGTAAATGCAACTACTGTGGTGAAGAATTTGAATGTGGGACTAGCACTTTGAGAACTCATAACCGTGAAAGATGTCAAAAGTTCAAGGACTTGCAAAAAGACCAAACAATATTTACTCAAGATGTTGGTAGTGATGAAGTTGTAGCAAGGGATTTAGTCAAAACGCTTGCAGACGGGCCACCGTGAAAACGATTGTTCTTGATTAATTGCTTTTTTCTGTTGTGGAGAATCCAGATTTTAGGCATTTTTGTAGTGTTGCAGCTCTGAGATATCTTCTCCCATCACGAAGAACCATTGTAGGGATACTCTTGAGATGTATTTAGAGGAAAAGACTAAGTTGAAGAGTTTATTGGCAGGGAATAAGTAAAGAGTATCTTTGACCACGGATATTTGGACTTTTATTACAACATGGTCATTACAACTCACTTTATTGATAGAGATTGAAACTTACATAAGAAGATTATCAGTTTTAACACTGTTCATGATCATTCATCGGAGACAATTGGTAAGCAACTTGAAAAATGTTTAATTAACTGGGGTATTGAGCGAGTGTTTACTGTAACTGTTGACAATGCAAGTCCAAATGAAGGTGCTCTTAGGTACTTGATTGATAGAGTGAAGACTTGGAGGGATGATGGCTTAGTGTTGAATGGAGATTATTTGCATGTTCGTTGCTATGCACACATATTGAATTTGATCGTTACTGAAGGGTTGAAGGAATTAGAGCAGAATATAGTTAGTGTTCGGAATGAGGTGAAGTATGTGAGATCTTCTATTGTCAGGATGCAAGCATTTCAAATTCATGTGCAATAAGAGAAGATTAATTGTCAAGGAAGTGTGATTTTTTATTGTCCCACCAAGTGGAATTCTACATATTCCATGTTGAATACGACATTGAGATTTAAGTCGGCATTTGACCGAATGACACTTGAAGATAAGCTTTATGATGCTTATTTCAATGAAAAAGAGGGTGGGAAGAAAAAAAGGAAGGGCCCGCCATTGTACAGTGATTGGGAAAATACTCGACGCATAGTCAAGTTTTTAAAAACTTTTCATGATGCGACTTTGCAGTTTTCTTCATCTTTGAAGGTAACATCAAATCTTTATTAATTTTTTTTAATTTTTGATATATAATAATATGTTCTTGCTATTCTGGTGTCTACTGTTGCCTCTGAGTCTGCCTTTAGTACTGGAGGTCGTATACTAGATCAGTATAGAAGCTCTTTGACTCCAGACATGGTGGAAGCATTGGTATTGTTACAAAATTGGTTGCGGACTTCTCTTTTCGTGGATACAACATCGGACCTAAATAAATTAGTTCAAGACAATGAGTTTATGGATCAACTTGCGGAAGGTATATTTTGTAAAACTTTAATTTAAATTTACTTTTTAAGTATTATCAACCTTATATAATTTGTTTAATTTTAATTTAAGTTTATTTTTTAAGTATTTCTAAACTTGTTCAATTTGTCCAATTTTTTTATGTAGAACTTCGCAAATCAACAACGGCCGACCAACTTTGTAGGTCAACATGAAAATTGCAGTTGAAATAAACCAGTTTTAGGTAATTAAATTGATATATATTTATTTGTTAATTATTAAATCACTTTATTTTATTTAGTTTAATTATTGAGTGCTTTGGCTCACTTTGAAAGTTTGAATTTTGATGTAGGTGATGTGGGTGGTAGATGAAATTGTTGCTTGTGTATTGAAGTTGAAGGCTTCTCTTATTTTGTTTAGAGCATGGGATTTTGATGTAGGCGATGTGGGTGGCGGATGAAATTGTTTTTTCTCTTATTTTGTTTTTTACTTGATGGCTTTGTATTTGAAGTTGTTGCTTGTGTTTTGTAGACTTGTGTTTTATTTTTCTTGTTATGAACTTATAATTTGTAATAGATTTTAAATTTAGGTTTGTTTTTGAATTGTGACTATTTTGTATTAGGACTTTTGTTATTTTATTTTTTACTTGAAGGCTTTGTATTTGATGTTGTTGCTTGTGTATTGTAGACTATTTGTGTTTTATTTTTCTTGTTATGAATTTATAATTTGTAAAATGCAGGTGAAAATTGTAAAATACAGTAAGATTTGGTTAAAACTGTAAAATACAGGAATATGTGCGAACCGAACAAACCAAACCGAACCGAATTTTAGAACTAAAATTCAATTTGTGTTCGGTTTGAGTTTTTTAAAACCGATCGGTTTCGGTTTGGTTCGGTTCAATTCTGAACTCGAATCGAACCGAACCGAAAAATGCCCACCCCTTAATTCCTTTGCCTTAATTTTAAAAACCTAACTGAGCCGATGGTTTGGTTTTTTAAGGGGCGACGGCTTTTTGGCCACCTCTAGCAGAATAGGTAAAATGGGATACGGAGTGACGAGATAGCAAGAAAAGGAAGTGTTACATACAAACTGATAGCTGTAAATGCTCCATAATCTTGTGTTTATTCAAAATGTAAAACAGTCTAGGTTAGTTATTCTCAGTGGAGGAGAAATAAATGAGTTGATGGATCAACTTTTCTGTTTTTAACCTTTCTGTTCAGTCTTGGAATTTGGTTTAGAAGAATTAATGGGAAGAAATTATCTCAAGCCAATGCCAAATAATCTTAACATATAAAGAAACAAAAAGAGGTGGCCGGTACGTTGAAAGAACGAAAGGGCGAAAGTGAGAGAAAATGAGGCAGTGGCGTGAGTTGCTTTGAGGCTAAGGGTTTTAATCTTTGATAGATAATTGGAAGGTAGATTTTAACTCCATTTTCACTTAAATTTGAAAGGTAAATTTCTGATATCGTCCTTTACGTTTCTATTATCTTGATTTTTATTTTATTCTCTCATTAACTGTTATTTGAAATATCTACTTATTAGAGAGATAGATATTAGACTCTTACTGTGAGCCAAGATTGTCGGGATTCTTCTTGTTATTAGTCTTTAGTGTTATCCATTAAGATCGGTGCTTCACGAGAGTCTAACTAGATCTTTTCAATGTTAAGTGAACGAGTACTTGGGAATGGACTAAAATGTATTGACATAGATGATAATCGATTGCTTTGCTCTTATGTGAAGGGATGAGATTAGCCTATTCTATGTATCCATTTAACAATAAGATCTTCTCTAATTGTGATTGGTAGTCTTTTGAGCTTCCTTGCAGATGAATATTTGTCAGAAGTGTGGTGATAAAGGTGTCTTAAACGACCTTATTTACTGTGTCGACTGTAAGGTTTCTGCAGAGCATCGGTATGTTAAATGAGTAGACCTCCATTCTTACTTCTGCAGTACTTAGGATCGAACATTTTTTTGGTTTCCTACTCGGTCTGAAATACCAGTTTGATCGGAGTTGAATTCAATGACAGCATTCTTGTAATTTAATGCTTTATCTCGCATTACCATCATCTACTCATACCAATTCATCTCTGTGCTAATTGTTTGCATGATAATTGATGATATTGTTTTTCTTTTTCTTCCCCTGCCTCTCATACTTCATTCTTGTGCATGTTAGTTACTGTCTGGATGTAATGCCGAAAAGCAAAAAGGAAAAGGTTGTTTGGAAATGTGAGGAATGTAATCCAAAGGATACCAAGATTGGTCCAGTTCCATCCAGAAAAAGTGATCGCATCACTGAAGCTGCTGAAGTTAGATTGAGTAGGAAGGAGCTACGAAAGCAGACCAGTTTCTCAAGATGCAGGACTAATGTTCATGTGGGCAGGTCACCTGAGACAAAGCAGCCCAAAGGGGATTGTTCAGTCTCTAATGAGGAGTTTAAAAGGCTGCCATATTCTGATGAAACAGTTTGTAATCAAGAGCTTAGAAAGAAAAGGAGGAGATTGATACAGGAAGACAGCGATGCCTCAGATGGAGAATCCAAAGAAATTAAATCTGAAGCTTCTCAGTCAGTCCCCACTATCTTTGATGGTCTGTCGAACTCATCATGCAATTTTCTACCTTTAGAATCCAGCAACAATGTCCATTCTCGATCGACTGTTGATCCTATTTGGAGGTAGTGGTTGTCCTCTTTAGTTGTTTTACTGCAGTAGCATCAGTGTTTTAGCTACTAAACATTTAAGAACTTTCTGTTTTGCTAGCTTTGTGATTTCGACATGAGGAAAGGTTGTTTTGTATTTGAAAAACCTGTCACATTTTTGACAGGGGATGCTTCAAAGTCAATGGTGGCAAGGTTCAAACATCTGTTGGACTTGTAGCTCGCTTGACAGTCAGAGCTTGTCCAAAACTGGTGTATGCGGCATCTGTGCTTCCACTGTGGGTTCCTGTTGAAATCCTGTCTAAGTCTGATGTGTGGCCTCAAAGATTTCAGATATCACCACCGACTGTGGATGGTGCTGCTCTTTACTTCTTTCCAGAGTATGAAAGGTAGCTACTTCTGGATTGTAACATATTTATGAAGGAAGTTTTTCATTATTGTTTAAAGTTTTTGCCTTTATTATTCATCACTTCATGTTCTTACAGTGATGAAAGAGCTTTTGATAGCATCCTGGATGACATGATCGACCACAACCTCGCTCTTAAGGCAGTGATAAAGGATCAGCAGCTCTTGGTCTTCTCATCTCGTGAATTGCCACCTGATCATTGGCGTAAGTTAAATAACCATTTGTGCTTCGTAACTTCAATGTAATTTGCAATTGAACAAAAGCATGGAGTTTAATCATTTCCCGATGTATTTTTATGCAGGAATCTGTAGGAAGTACTATTGGTGGGGTGTGTTTGAGCCAATTAATCATATTGTCCGAAGTGGAGATACCAAGTGTGCCACAACTACCGAACTCACACACAATTTGAGCAGGCAAGAGCAAAATGATCTTAATAAGCTCGGGAACTGTCAGAGTCCTCATAGTCCTTTGAGCCTATGTAGTTACACATCAGACCCAAGAGGTTCTATCTTTCATCCATAAGTTTTAAAGCATGTAGATCCCTTCTTTTAACCAATTTATGCATGATGCTGGGATGTCTTGATTGCGAAATTTTTCCAGTTAAGAGTTAGAAAATATCCTGTTTCCTTTCTCCTGTTCCTCCTATAGGTTGTATGAACAATTTTGCTGTTACATCATTCTTTTCTTTCCCTTTTCTGTACAAACAAACACTTCTGGGATTAAATCTTTTTTACATGATTACAAAAGCTGTCAATCTCGCAGCAGTAGTACTCGCCTTGTATTGGAGGCCTGAGCCTAAATAAGTAAACAGCCTGATTTTGATGGCGATGAAATGCAGGCATTCTTGTATGACCTTAGTTAGACATAATGAGCTCCAATACATTTCGTATTACTTCATTTCGACAGGAGCATTAAGTATTGTTACCTCGGTTTTACAGATGCATTTGTTTTCTTTTCAGATCATTCTTGGTCTCCAAGTAGCGCATGCATGGAGACCACCAATACAGGGCTAATTCATGGCTTTTGATTCCCATATCAGTTGTAAAACAATGCTTGTTTGTGCATCACTCCAATCAGTGCCATCAATTCTAAATGTTGGACGCTATAACTGATATGTAGCATAAAAACTTGCAATTTTTTTTAAAAAAATTTTATATCTTAAATATCACGTACTTATAAAATAAATTTAAAAAAAAATTTTTTTTTCTAAGAAAATTGTCTCTGCACTACTTCAATTCTGTTGATGTAACTATTAAAGAATTATAACAATGTCTATGCAGCATCTAACTTTTTTTTTTCTATTATTTAGCCACTTCGTCATTACAGAAAATTTAATTTTAAAGAATTTATGGTGAAAGGCTAATTTGCCACTGGAATTTTATGGATATGATTTTACCAATGAAATGTAAAAAAATTATGAAGACAGTAAATTACCAATTACCCTTGCATTAAAAAATATAATGACAAACATGCCCGCAAAAGTAACTGTTGGAATTAAATAAATAAATAAAAAGCCCGACTACTTTTTAGTTACTTAAAATGTCTTGTTAATAAAAAACTGAAAGTTAAGTGCCGTGAAGATATTTTTAGAACTCTTGAGTGAGTGTATAAAATTTCAATGAAATTGAGGTGGTCCACAGATAATTTTTTTTCTATTAATACAAAATAAAAAAAACAAGAAGATATTTTCTAACGTAATTGACTCGAATAACTTTTTTTAGCCAAATTCCAACAACACTGACAACAAGCACAACATGCATTTCACATTTGATTCATTTTGTTTTTTTTTTTTTTGGGTTTTTGGCCCCAAAAAAAAAATTATTAATTTATTATTGAAAGGCATTATCCGTTAGTGGAACAAAAGACACTTAAACGGAGTGCAAGAAGCTCAAATCTTTTATCAATTTGGCGGCAGGAATTTGAAGAAACTTTGTAATTGGACTGTTGGATGGCAATCTCCACTTCTACTGTATCATCGTCAAATTTGCTATCGTTTTCTTCTACCTTGGGTTCTTCTAGAATCCATCGGAGCAGTCTTATGAGTTTCCATAATCATCAGCAGACCTCAAATGGACGGCTGGTGGTCAACTGTTGCTCTTCTTCTGATATGGGTTCTGCTCAAAACCCCACGAATGGAAGGTAATAATGCTTGAGTTCGTCGCATCTTGAATCGGTGGTAATATGCACATCTTCTGTTCGTTTAAATGTCTCTGTGGAATGTGATTTTATGTTGGTTATTTAAGACGAGCACTTGAAGTGCTTTTTAAAAAATAACCACTTTTCTGGCAAGTACTCTTAATTGGTGTGTTTGGTGTTTTAATGTTTTTGTGTTCATGCCCATTTTGTATTATTTGTAGATGTTTTGTTCTTGCACATGAAAGAAAAGAAGGCTGAATTATAGAGCTGACAGAGGAAGAAAATTTTAATCGGCTTTATGAGCTAGAGGGGCATTTTGAGTTTACTTCTCCATTCTGCTAATTGCTAAAGTGGTTTCCAAATCATATTTGTGAAGTTTGGTTGTGCTTAACTGACGTTCTTGATCCTTGCAAGTGTGATTTTTCCTTTGAAAATATATATGCTGATGTAAATATTTGCATTACCTGCATTTGATTTCCTCATGGCAGATTAATTTATTGAAATTAAATGCTAGTTCTGAGATATCCACTGTCTTAATGTCATTTGTTTAACAGGCAGCCACAAATGTCATCTATGTCTCCCTTTGGAGTGACATTGAATGACAATGGGATGTCGAAGCCATCCTACAAATGGCAAAGGGTGCTGCTTAAAGTGAGTGGAGAAGCACTCGCAGGAGATCACACACAAAACATTGACCCGAAGGTTGAAATGTGAAGGATTACGCTATTCTCAAGATTTCTCTTATCTTTGTTCTTGTGGTTTTTATGGATGGATTTATCTTTAAATGTAGATTACAATGGCCATTGCTAGAGAGGTTGCATCGGTTACTCGCCTTGGCATAGAGGTTAATTTTCTGTCCCTTCAGATTTATTTGTGTGGCATGTTATTTGTTTTTTTAGTTCCTATTTTTCTTTATATTTTTGTGGATGTGTATATAGTTCTTTTTTCTCTTTAGTTAGAAACTCTTATTACTTTCTCTATTTGCATTTTCATAGCATATTGCTGATTTTTGTTGAATTATCTTGTAGACATGAGTATAGTTAGTAGTTTGAGTATTCCCAAGGACATAACTATGAGTGACGTAATGCGGTTTGAGTGTCTTATGGATAGAACCTGCATAATTTGGCAATTAGGGAAAAAGAAAAAAAAAAAGGAGAACCACAATATGTTATGAAGGGAAGAAGAATAAATATCAAAGGGATAACGGTTCTGTGTTTATGTTCGGGTTATTATTTAATCAAAGGGATTGTGAATTCCAAAGTAGGTTCATAGTCCGTTTCCATTCCACTGTCTATCGTCTAAAACATTTTTGGGGAATGTTTCAGGTTGCTATTGTGGTTGGAGGGGGAAACATATTCCGTGGGGCATCAGCAGCAGGAAATAGTGGCCTTGACCGCTCATCCGCTGATTACATTGGGTATTTCCTTTTAATCTTGATTGATTGAGTGCATTTTAATTTCACGAAGGAGTGCCTCTGTTCCCACATAGAAGTTCAGTTTCCATCTAGGACAGTTTATGGTTATAGCAAACTGATTTGGAATTGACTTTGTCCATGGAAAGATAACTAAGCTTTTTCGTGCCTGCCCTTTTTGTGGATGAGAATGAGAATGGCTCAACGAAATATTGTAATTAAGCATGCTGTATTGGATCCTATTGAAGCATGTTAGAATCTGGTGCACAGGAGAATTATCACACTGTAGAAGTAGAATACTCTTAGTTGAAGTCTTGCGTTGTAACAAAGATGCTAGTTGGGTTTAAAAACTATATACATTTTTGGTTCTTTTCTTTTATTACAAGCTTGTACATGTGCTTACAACCTATAATATTGAATTATTGTTTATTAACTCATTTTTTGCTCCTAAAAAATAATGGTGTTTCACCATCTGTCAGTGAAAGAGAATTATTTTAATAAGCACAGTTTTCTGATTTTACTTCCCTACTACTGATCAACTCAATGTTGTAGAATGTTGGCGACTGTCATGAATGCTATATTTCTTCAAGCAACCATGGAGAGTATCGGCATTCCCACCAGGGTGCAGACTGCTTTTCGTATGTCAGAGGTTGCAGAGCCATATATTAGGCGAAGAGCTGTGAGGCATTTGGAGAAGGGTAGGGTTGTTATTTTTGCCGCTGGAACAGGAAATCCATTCTTCACCACAGATACAGCTGCCGCACTTCGATGTGCTGAAAGTAAGTCTTTGATTTATTGGCACATTGAAACTTGATGGTACCTGCTGTAATGTGGGTACTTCTTGGCATGCTTACTCGCACTGTTCTGAGCATATGAACTTATGAATAAGATAACTGTGATACATTGCTGGACTTTTATACCAATTTAGTTTTGCTGTTCCAAGAATCTAATCAACATCCAATTGTTGAGTCAGTTAATGCAGAGGTTGTTCTGAAAGCTACAAATGTTGATGGGGTTTATGATGATAATCCTAGGCGTAACCCAAATGCCCGTCTTCTTGATACTCTAACATATCAGGAGGTGACATCAAAAGATCTTTCAGTAATGGACATGACGGCCATTACTTTGTGCCAAGAAAACAACATTCCGGGTATATTGAGATCATCTTTAACTTAACTGCTGTTGGCTCTTGTGGGTTGGTGACATTGTCATATAATTGCAATGAGCTTGTTTCCTTGATGCAGTTGTTGTCTTCAACCTAAACCAGCCTGGTAACATCGCAAAAGCCATACAGGGAGAGAGGGTTGGAACATTGATCGGAGGTACATGGAATTCAACAGTGTCAAAGACACTAGGATGATCTTCTTTACCCCATTGGAGGCGGCTCATTTATTGCAGAAGCAAAAGTGATTTTCTTCTTCAGCACTCAGGAAGCAACCGGGGGAATGCACGACCTAAAGCGTGCTGGTTTTGAATCCCTCTAAATTGACTTTTTGAACGCAATTAAATATGACTTTTTTGTACATAATTATTTATTTTGCCTCTAGGGCTTCTGGGAAGTTGCATAGAGTTTTTGCACTATCGAAACTAATTCTTATTGAAGTGTTTATTCGCCATTACCTGGTTTTGGAATTTTCAATGCGATGAAATGAGCCGCAAAATGGGGACACGAATTGGCAATGTTTGGTTACTACTTCTAGATATTTGTACAGTATGATAGTGCTTGGTAAAAAGCCACAGCTATGAAACAACAATATCCCTTCCAAAAAAAAAAAAAAAAAAGTCCTATAAGATTACTATTTAAACTAACAACTAAAAGGGATTAGAGAAGTTAACAAAACAATAGTTAGATCAGACTCTTGATGGTTGAACTGATATTATCAGATTGGCTAAAAGTTATGAGTTAGATACCAGCTGCATTAAATTTACAACAACCTCAATAAATGATCAAGTGATACATGTTACAAACATCGTTACAAGTTACATCCATCTCCCACCAACCGTTTTTGCAAAATTGAAGAAATTTTACCCACTACTACTAATCACAATTAGTCCCCTACACATTTCAAAATCCTATCTACCACCAATCCCTTTTAATACACACACACACAACATCCTATATATCGGACATCCAAGAAGAATTACATTCAAGACTCTTGAATCCAGAACTACTAATCTCTTTCTTCTCTTTTTTTTTTTTTTCAATCAACAACGACAATGATTACAGCTACCATGAAATGTTAAATGGTACTGGAAGGACTTGAAATTACTAAAAATTCCAAATTTGACCAAAAAAATCAGGAGATAAAACAGGAGAACCCAAAAAACCTGATGAGAACAAACCCGAAGCAGATGGACTGTTATTCAAGAACCCATAATTCCCATGCGTAGATAACCCAAATGGGTCAGCCCCCGCCGATGCCGACGCCGCCGTTGGAGAGAAGTACATTTCTTGAACCAGCGGCGGCAACGTCGACGGGGACAGTATCCCCGGAACTCGACCCACTTCAAATTCAGCCCCTTCTCCTCTTCCTTGATCTTCTGTTTCTTCCACCACGTAATCATTATTTATTACAGCAGCGGAACTGGCCTTATCCCTGGGACTGTCCATGACTTTCTCCACCACCGCTATTCTCGCAGCTGGAGAAACGTCTCCGTCGCCGGAAGAAGAAGAAGAGGCACCGGTCAGGCGCTGGACAGTGGTCATGAAGTCGGCGACTGTGACGTTGATGACTTTGGGAGAGATGGAGTAGATGATCACCGGCTGCTGTCGTTCGCTGTGGTGGTGGGGTTGCTGCTCCGTCGGCGGCAGCGGTGGCTTTGGTGGTTTCTTGATCTTGTGGGAGTCTCTGTGGATGCTTAGCGGCGGAGGCCGGGGGCCTTGGATTTGCAGCTGATCCTGTCTCCTCTGGCCCGCGCTGGGCAAGTTTGACGAGTCCATATGGTCAAAATCGAGAAAATATAAAAGTGCAGGGGTGTGATTTTACAGATGAAAAATGATTGAGATTTGAGACTTGAGAGAGAGCTAAGATGGGGAAAAAAAAAAAATCTCTACCGCTCCAGAAATGAATGGTTTGACGAAAGAGATGATTTTCAAAAAAACACCATATATTCATTGGAACGGGGCTTCATATAATTGACTTTGACCTCAAAATTTTTTCTAAGAATAATGATTTTCAATATCTTCATGTGGGTCACTTGTTTATTAGCAGTCTTTGGACACACATAGCTATGTGTGTCTAAAACTTAAGCCAACTAAGAACTATTTGAATTAAAATTTAATGTATTAAACAATATTTAAAATTTATTAGAAAAATTATAATTTTAAGCACAAAGAGGTGAAGTTATTATAAAACACTCTCATCTAAAGTTTTCTTATATTTAAAATTCTCATTCACTAAAAAAAATTGATAGTTGAATAAGTATAGGATAAAGAAAATGGATAAATAATAAAATAATAAAAAAAATTTATATGATAAAAAATAAATATATGTAATAAGGGTATTAATGAAATGGCATATATAATATTTTGAATCGCTAGTGAGTGAAGTTTTAGACTAATTTATAAAAATCATAGACAATAAAACATATTGTCTATGATATAAAGTGGAATCACATTATAATTTATAAAAATCATAGACAATAAAACATATTGTCTATATATGTCAAAATTGTTACGAAATAGTTATAACAATATGGATATTTATCAGAGCAGCTCTTCATCTCTTCACCAAACAACTCTTTATCTCCTATAATTTCTACTATTTCATAAGAATTTATGACTAATGATGTATCCATTTTCTAATCATTTACTTTATTTGTATGGTTATAAAACTATAATGGGGGGTTCATCTCCTTCATTTTACTCCTTCATTGTATACATTTGAGATTTAATATAAGTTATCACTAAACTATCATTGAGCCTCTTATTTGCTTTCTCTCTTTCTCTTACTATATTGTTGTGCTCTTAATTGATAAATAATTAGCACTGGAGACATGAGTTTATTTGGTCGTTCTCCATCGCCTCTATTTAAGATGCAACCACTTGTATAGCTTAATGTTGCGGACCGCCCAAGTTGTTAGCCCAATTGCCCACAATTCCAGGCCAAAAGTGCTAGCTTGGCCCCATTTCAGAAATTTCTAGGCAATTCTAGCACATTTGAGCTTGTACATATATATAATTCTCTACACATTTCTAGCTCATGTAAATATCTAGAATTCTAAGCAAGTGGTAGAATTCTCTAGAATTGTAGAGCTTGGCAAGCCTCCCCTATAAATAGGGCATGGCATTTGGCATTTGAGCAACAAACTTAGAGCAAGCAACTCAAGCATTCGTGTAAGCACTCTTTGAGTAATATAATTTCTCTTATTCGGCTCCATTGCTCTCTTCTCTCTAACTCTCCAAAAACCTCTAGACTTAGCTAGTCGAGAAGTTCAAGGCTTCCTTAGCAACATTCGGCAAAGGTTGTCTAAGTGCTGCATAGATTCGTTGCGCAAAACACTCATCACGTGACATTAAGCAAAATTGTAGCCGTTTTTCAATACTAGAGTTTTTCCTCCAAAAGTATAATTTAATTAAATTTGATTTAAATTATATATTCTCAATTTTCACAATTTGCATTCTTGGAATTAAAAGAATTCATCTTGAAGTATGAATATTATAATATACAATGAAAGAAAATTAAGATTGCATCCTTAAAAGATTGCACTACACATAATGAAGATTTTCTTTCAAAATATGTTCCTAAAGAACTATTTCAAAATTGTGATAGTATTCACCAACATCTTGTTCATAGAGGATTCACTATATAAGTGCATATTTTACATGTCCTTGAAGGACTATACAAATATTATGAGTTCATGTATATCATGCAAAACTATACAAATTTCCTTCTCCATATCTCCTATAAGGAGTTACAAGTGAATATTAAATAAGGTATAATTATTTTTTTGAAACAATTTTGAAAGAAAAATAAGACAGTCAAAAGTGATTGAGTAAATGCAGTCATTAAAAAAAGAAAAATTGTTCGTCTCTGGTTTGAATAGTTTATTGACTTTGTTCACTTGTTGTTTTATTTTCAATCTCCTAAACTTTTAGTGATAGATTTATACATGTTTATTTATATTAGATAATTTTCAAGACGAGTTTGATATGATAAAATATAGAAATAAGTTGTAAGTAGCATATTTATGCACTTAACCCTTTTAATTGATCTATATATTTTTATTGAATTCTTGATGAATGATTCTTTTATGATTATCTTGAATTATTAAAGTCTAATTAATATTCACATATTTAAGATCGTGAATAGTACTTAAATAATTTTGTGGAAGAAATCAATCCCTGAAGGATTGTAGAAGATTATGATTTTCTTTTATGATCATGTTCCTGAAGGAGTTAAAAGTTCATCTATATAAGCTTGATGATAATTTCAAAAGCTCGATTGATTCTCTCATTTGAAATTATGTAGAGAGAGTAATATTAAAAAAATATTAGACGACACATGATTGTATAGCACAAATATGCTTCTATAGTAGCAAATAAAAAAATGCTAATATAAATCAATGTTGTGTTTTCTTTTATTAAAAGAAAAAAATGAGTTTTTGAGTAAAAAGAAAATCATGATTAATTCAAATCCTTAATGAATTCTTATTCTTGTGGGAGTAGTAATGGATGTAACCATTATCAAATAACTTTTTTTAAAATTATAATTGTTATAGATCTTATCATAAGAAATTAACATGTGAATATTATACCACTAGAAGTGGTCTAAAATTGAATCAATATTGGTGATGGACAAGAAGTTCAAATCCAAAATCTTCACTAATTGGCTTAGTAAATTTGCTATACAAGCTTAAATATTTTTTAAAAGTTCTCCTACGATTAAGGAAAGTAAAATGATATACATTTGATGGACAACGCAAATGGTTTGTTTCACCTTTATCCCATTTTGATCTTTATATAAGTTAATTTATTTGAACTTGAAGTTCAACAAGATTATTGTACAATGTGCATTATTGATCAATTATTGAACGAGTTTATTGATATTGAAAGTGGAAAATCACAAACAAAATATGATTGTTGGTTGATATGATGTCTTTGAAGGGTAAAATGGTGAGACAAATAAATATATAAATGTCTGAGGCATGTGATAGATCAATTAATGCAAAAATTTAATTCTTGGGAAGTTAACGTGAAACAATTTGGTGCTCTTGAAGAGATCATATTTGTGTGTATAACAAAATATTTGATCTATATTAAATTATTAAATTTATTACCCCTAGAGAGGCATAATGTACCAACTAGAAAATGAATCTAAATACCCTTAAAGAGCGTAATTATGAGAAATAAAGAGAGATTCAAATTGCCCTATAAAAGGCAAGCGTGCAAATTAAGAAAAAGAAATCTTTAGCTCTTGCAACGATATATTTATTAGAAGTTTTGAAAGATCTCGTTGGGCATATTTATTGAAAAGTAAAAAGTATTTGATTAACGATATGTCGGTACTTGGTGCAATAGAAAAATTAAAATTGACATAAGATTTTTGTCAATAAAAATTTAGTTATTATGATAAAATTTTTAGGATCCTAAAGCAAAAAAAAAAAAAGTGAAGATCATTAGATTATATAATTGGCCAAAATTGTAAAATATTTGGACCTGTAGTCCATATGTTAGAGGACATAAAATTGATTAGTCAAATTTGAGGAATTTTAGATTTGTAGCTCATACACCTGAAGTTATAAAATTTATTATTAAAATGGGAATTTGAGCTGCAGCATGTAAAATTAAATTGAAGAATCTACGAACTTATCCCCGAAGGATAAAATGCTTGAAACAAGTAGTTAAAATACTAAATAAAAAAGCTTACACCTTATATGTTCTTGATAAAACTATAAGCCTATAACCATAGTTGTGTATATTATAGCAATCTAAACTTATAAAGTATAATTAATAGACTAAATTTATTATAAGTGGGATTTGTCATTATCCACTTTGCTATGTGATTTTATTAAAAACTAGAAATTAAATATGCAAACGTTGCAAAATATGTTGATGATATCAAAATGGAAAAGACTCTTAAAGAGCTTACGATTTTATTTCTTTTAATAATGGAATTCAAGATGAAAGATCTTGAAATGAAAGAATTTCAATTTACGGATTGGAATTTATCAGGTGAAATACTAATATTATAGAAATACTAGAAGTATTTCATATTCAAAATTATTCTACTTTAAAATATATTGCATATGTCTTGTTCCTGAAGAACCATATTTTTATGGGAAATTTGTAACCTACCCCCAAATAAATTGACATTTTGCATCGCGTCCCCAACAAATTTGACTTGTTGCACTGCGCACCCAAAAAAATTGACATTTTTGCACCACGCCCCCAATTCCGTTATTTTCTCAGTTAAGTTTAACGGTGGAGGGGTAAGATTGGAAGTTTATTCCTTAAATTAATTTTAATGGGAATTCTCTTTATTGTAATTAAAATAAAAATCTTTAAAAAATTAAAGGAAAAATAATAGTGGTGACAATGTACATGTAACAAGAAATTTTTTATTACAATTAAAATAAAAATCTTTAAAAAATTAAAGGAAAATAATAGTGGTGATAAATGTACATGTAACAAGAATTTTTTTTATTAAAATCGAAATAAAAATCTTTAAGAAATTAAAGAAAAAATAATAGTGGTGACAATGTACATGTAATAAGAAATTTTTTTATTGCAATTGAAATAAAGATCTTTAAAAAAATTAAAGGAAAATAATAGTGGTGACAAATGTACATGTAAGAAGAATTTTTTTTATTAAAATTGAAAAAAAATCTTTAAAAAATTAAAGAAAAAATAATAGTGGTGACAATGAACATGTAAGAAGAATTGTTTTTTTTTTTTTATTGCAATTGAAAAAAAAACCTTAAAAAATTAAATGAGCTAAAAATTTTGTTTTTTTACATAGAGGGGCATTTTTGTCATTCAATCAAAAGTTAAACGGAGCCGTTAAACTTAACTGAGAAAATAACGGAATTGGGGGCGTGGTGCAAAAATGTCAATTTTTTTGGGTGCGCAGTGCAACAAGTCAAATTTGTTGGGGACGCGGTGCAAAATGTCAATTTATTTGGGGGTAGGTTACAAATTTCCCTATTTTTATTCCAAATTTTGCCTATAGAGACATTGGAAAATTGCATAATTTCAATTTAAAATATGTTTAGCATAAACTTGAAAATGCCAAAATAGTGTGAAAAGTATATTACACTATTTCCTTGATATATCAAGCTAAAGAAGATCAACAAAAATTATGAAGGTATATGCATGGCAATATTTTTCAAATTTAAAATGATAGTATCTGTAATTTATTTTATGTTTTCAAGCTTTCAAAGGATGAGGTTGATCCTGTAGATTTTTTACCAAAGTATGACCAACAAAAAAAAAAAAGGATTGATCATTGAAGCACCCATGTCATTTCGAGGGGGATCGTATTTAACAAAGAGAATTATTGATATGGAGGATTACATGCATTGTACTCTTTTTTCTTCACTAGTCTCTTGTCCCACTAGGTTTTTACTAATAAGGTTTTAATAAGGTAGTTTGCACCTCCATAAAATATAGATAAATGATATACTATTTTCCTTTAGCTAGTCTTTTTCCGAACGAGATTTTACTAACAAAGGTTTTAATGAGACAATTTTTTTATTGGATGAACATCAAATGGGGAGTGCTATGAAATAATTATAATTATATGAATGTTCATTAGAGCAACTCTTTATCTCTTCATCAAACAACTCTTTATCTCCTATAATTCACACTATCTTATATGAAATTATGACTAATGATGTATTCATTTACTAATTATTTACTTCATTTGTATGGTTCATCTCCTTCATTGTATACACTTGAGATTGAACAAAAGTTGTCTCTAAACTAATATTGTTGAACATCTTATTTGCTCTCTCTCTTTCTCTTACTATATTGTTTTTTGTGCTCTTAAATATTTCAGATGTTTTATTCTTAAAAAACAAACTACTTAGTCATATATTTAGATATTGAAAAAAAAAACAAACATGTTATTCATATATATGCATTCAAACGTATTTAGACTTTAATAAAATTTAAATCTATTATAAATTTTAGATAAAAAAATAAACGTCAGCTTAGACTGCGATGAATTCTTCTTCAGTGAATGGGCAACTCCATCCTGTAGCTTGATATGATCACCTTTCAATGAATTTCTTGCAAGATTCATAAAAAGTTAGAGGTGTCGTTGTTGCTGGCAAGAACCCTTTGAATGTTACCAAGGGTTTTAGGTTTTCTATACGCAATTTGTGATTTAACTTATGCTACAGTACGTTCTGTGATATGTGCACTAGGTTTGGTGATACTTGTCATTATTTTGTGGCAATATATGTTCATGATAACCCTACCCATAACTGGCAATCTCTTAATCATGCCCCCTCTAAAAATATATGTGAGATATGCAGTTAAGCTCACTAGATTTTCGAGCTCAAATATTAATTTTGAAATTTGTAACCCAAAACATAGTACACAATAATAGTCAAACCAGAGGCCAGGCTTGGATTTTGAGAATTAGTAAATTAAAATAATAAGTTATAATTGAATAATTATTTTAATTAAAAATAATATGTATTAAAAAGATATTAATAAGTTCAAATAACCCCACTCATAATTGCCAATCTCCTAATCATCTTTGAACTAAATTCTCCTTCTCTTTTTAGGAATTTTTCTTGGTGTTCCCTCTAAAAATATACGTGAGATATGCAATTGAGCTCATTAAATTTTCAACCTCAAATATTAATTTTGAAATTTGTGACCCAAAACATTGTACACAATAGTAGTCAAACGGGGGGCCAGAGTTCGATGTGAGTGTGACAATGCCTAGACCCGGCCGGAGCATGTTTATTGGACAACCGGACCGGACTTAAAAAAATCTTTGCTCAATTGCTCTTAGTCATGCCGCCACAATGTGGTGCTATTGGCACAACTCTAATAACCTCTTCAAACCCTCCACTTACTCTTATTTATAATTTTTAGCCTAACTATAATTACTCCATCGCACCCACACTCACATACAACACAAATGAAAAAGTTCAGTATCAGTAGCTAAAAGAGATAAATGAGGGTGTTAATAGAAATTATATGATAATTTAAATAATTTAATAGGGTGTGTTTAGAAAAGTGGTTGAGAAAACATGGGTGTCGATAGTCCAATTCTACCATTTAATGGTACTACTTTATTGGATCGATAACAAGCATTAGGTCCATGTAAAATGTTTTCATGGTGGGCCTGAATTTGTATTATGCATTTGGGATAGACCATTAACAAGCTTGGCCCTTTAAGGGTTCATTTGGTTATGCTGTTGGGAAGTAGCTTAAAGAAATCATAACCGTAAACGGTTTTTAAGGTGATGTGATTTTATTTGAAATTTGTTTTTGATTAAAAAAAATTATAATACATATACTAATTTTATCAAAAATGTCATTTAAGAATCATATTTACTAAAAGAGCCAATTTCTTTTCAATACTTAAAAATGAAGATTATGTCCTTCATCTTCAAGCTTCTAAGCTTCCAAAGCTTTAAGAAACTATTCGATACTTGCAAAAGGCACCCGAAAGTGAAGTTAGTGTTTGATTCTTTAGAAAATATAAGAAAATCAAGGAGTTTGAATTTAGAAAATGTTTTCTATTTCCATTCATGAGAGAGAATCTGTTAATTCTCCCTTGAGACTCTATGTCGCGATCCTTTTCAAGTAGTTCAACATTTCTATTTATAGAAATTTTCAACTATGAGTGATTAGATTGTTCTAGATCTAATCTCAGTCTTTCTTCTCTTTATTTAATCTGGTCTTTTCTATTTATTTATCTATCATGTGACTCACATGCCTTTTCTTTTTGAGATTTCTCTTTTTATTCTTATTGCACAGTGAGCACATTTGGAGTCTTTAAATCTGCAACTGATAGCCACTTCGGCACATTTGTGGGGGCTAACGTGCTTATTTGTTTAATATTTCAAAAAATTTCCTCTCCCTCGTGCAATACGAGTGGAGTATGGACATCCCTCTTTTGTAAGGGATTATTTATCTAGGCATGTACTTCACAGAATTCAATATAATAATATAAGTCCCAATCATGTATTTCTAATTGTAAATATCAGTGTAATATATCTGCTATAATAGCAGTTGTAAATATCTGTGTAATGCAGTAATATGATGATTAATCAGTATTCAAAAAAAAAAATCTGCAACTGATAGGATGACAAAAAAATCCAAGTCCCACCTAGATCCACAAAGATCAGGAAGATTTGGATTTAAAAAAATTCGGACCCACATATTAAAAATGCGGATTCGAATTCTAAGAATTACGATCCGTGCAGATCGAGATATGTATCTGGACGCACTAGCCGGATATCAAATTCAAATTAATTTTAATTATATATTGACTTAATCAAATTTGTATTCAAAAATACATAAGCTAAAAAAAAAAAACAAAACAAAACAAATCTAGTAACCCTAAACCATTCATGCCTCACGCCTCCCCTACTCCGCAGTCCGCACCACTCACAAGCGGCTAAAATTAGAAACCACCCCAAATCCCTAACCGTTGAATGTCATCCGCCCCGCAATCGCTGTCGTTGAACGCCGAATGGCTCGCCTGAGCTGAGCATGCGTTGCTGGCATCGAATGCCGACTGCCTTGCCTCTCCTCGTTCAGCACACTTCGTTGTCATCAAACACTGGCAACCCGATGCATCATTGGCTCGCAAAGCACACTGCGCGCACACGGCTGCTTTGTCCATTCTTTCTGTCATTAGCCGTTGTTAATACATACAAAAGGTGAGCACGCGAGTTTCCAACAAATCAATTTCAGATTTTCAAATTTATGTTATGATATATTTATTTGTGGATTTATGATGTTGCTGTATGTTATTTATGTTTAATTGTTAATTGTTGGATTATAATTGAATTTTATTTGATATGATTATTTGAATTGTTGAATTTTTAAATTATTTGATTTTTATTTTTACAGATCCGGAATATCCGCCCGCATCCGTTGTGGATATTATCCGCATTCGAATTTGTATGTATGTATATATATATATATATATATATATATATATATATATATATATATATATATTATGGATATAGAAATGTAAATGCAGATCTGGACCCGGATGCACTTACATCCATATCTAAATCCGATTTTGCCAACCTTACTACATACGATGTGGTGTAAGTGATCATATTTTATGGTACTTAAATTTACCAAACACAATTAACTTTTATTTTACAATTATTTTTTTCATAACAATTTTAACTTTAAAGACTCCCATCACTTTAAATATCGAACGATCTTGGATTAAATAGATTCAAAATGGTATAGAATCATTGACTATACTAAAATCAGGAACAAGTTAAAAGATAAAAAGACGCACGCTTTGATTCAATGTTTTTTATTCTGTAATAGATTAAATTTGTATTCTTATATCTTTGCTGTGTTTCTTTTTAAGTAAATGAAAGAGGCTGTGTTTACTTTTGATAAAATAATGGTACTGATTGATTATTTATTTAATTATTTATCTTGACCAAACAAGCTAAAAGATAAAAAAAAAAAATCTAATGCCTCTGAAATCTATGTTTCTTTTTGTCCTAGTTATATATTATATATATTATTCAGTGTTATTATTATTTATTTATTAAGTTATTCTTAAATTTTAAATTTATGCAAAAAATCAAATATTATTTAATTATTTTTTACAATTTTATTTTAAAATGGCTTGTATATCTTTAATTGAAAAATCATATTTTTCCCTCAATGAATTATATAGTATACTAATGATAAATTTATAGAAGGGTGTTTTAGGCTATTATTTAAAAAGCAACGATTAAATGGACTACTATTTAAATAGTAAGGATAAAATGAGCTATTACTTCAAACTTTAGGGATAAAAAGAGTTTTTTCCCTTCATTATATTACCGGGTGTTAATACTTATTTCTTTTATTTTGAATACTTCTATTAATAAAAAGAAAAGTGTGAATACTAACATCATAAAGTAGTGGTTATTTTCTCTAATACAAAGTAGAGATGACAATTTTTTTTTATTATGATGGGATCCCGCATTTGGGATGCGATTGAGATTTTTTTTTTATCCCACTTTCATAAACGAGACAAGACTGGGATTAGCATATCACATCTCATCCCACCACATTGCCAACTCTGTTAGTTTAGTTTATTATTGTATTATTGAATTATTGGATATCTTAATATGGCTGAAGTTGGCTGTTGTTCAAATCTAAAATCTTTGAAGCGTAAGTCTTAGTATTAATGTGCAATGGAAGCAAATAGATAATTTTAAAATGTTAGCATAAAATTATATTCGAACATACATGTAGTTAAAATAAAACTATTATTTAATTATTCTACTTTATATTTATTCATGATTTTTGCTGTATCGAATTATGATGATCTTTAAAAGAAAAAAGTCTGAATTTATTTATTTACATTGGAACTATTCATGATAATGGGGTGGGACGAAATATTTAATGGGACATGACCAAGACAAATTTTTGTCCTAAAAAAATAAAGGGAAGGGAATGGAGGTTTTTTTTTTAATCTCATTTGCACATACGAGACAGGACTGAGAATGACAAATCTCGTCCCATTACCAACCCTAATACAAAAACTCTCTTAAGTACTTTCAGAGTCTTACTTTCTCTCAAAGGCGAATCCATCTCATGATCAATGAGGGCTCAAGTTTCTGTCATAGAAAATACTTTTAAAAAATTAAGAAAAATTATTTAAGTTATTAATTAACTCTCATTAAATTTATTAAAGTAATCCTGTTAAATTTATAAAAATAATTTTATAAACTCATAAATTCATAAAATTTAAACTTTAACTTTAAGATATAAAAGCTCACATTTTAATTAAAATATAAAAGTCTACGGTAACTCATATAAGTGATTTTACTATTATTTAACATAACCACCATTAAACATATCAAAATAAAATCTATTAAGTCGTTAACCCATAAAATTTTAATTTTCAAGTCTTGTTTTTATGTAATTTAATTTTCCGATAAATCATTTTTCTGGGTCCGCGACTGCCTCCCCCTCGGCTAACTTGTTACCGTCTGCGTATGCAGTTGGAGCATTTATGATTCTTTGAGATTGTGCTCAGTCTAAAGAATTTCATGTACATGAAGAGTAAAGTAAAATGTCATTTAATTGGCCTGCCATTCAAGTATTGAGAGAGCACATTTTGACAAATTATAATGAAAAAAGGAAAAAAGTAGAGTGACTTCTCTTTGGACTTTAAACATTCTTCACAAGAAAATAAACTCCACCCTTGCTCATTTCATAGCTGTAAAGAGAATAATCAATACAAGGAAAAAAAAAAAAGTAACATCTTTAGTCATCAGCAAGAACTAACCCGTGATTTCTGATTGTGTTATTCGATCCTCCGTTGGCAGTAAAGTGTGCTTCCTTGAGCTTCACATTGCTTGAGGAGAGAAAAAGAAAATTAGAAGAACTATCTTTTTGTTGCGTTCATTTAAGCTTTACGCATTGCATAGAGTTTAAAATCAGATGCCATATCACGATAAAGTTAAAAAAAAGAAAAAAAAAAAAAGAGAAAATGATAACACACTGATCTTTTCCACTATTCAATAACATTTTCCGACTAATCTTAAAGATCATCAATCTCCTTTTACTTTTTCTTCTTCTCCCCCCCCCCCCCACCATATTTTTGGACCGATAATTTTCGTCCATTTATCTAATTTCCCAACAAAAAGAGTGAGAAAAATACACCGAAAACAATGTCATTTTGAGTGTGTGTTTTAAAATTAAATTTAAAAAAAAAAAACACCACCAAACAATGTCGTTTTGGATGTAATTTAATTTTCACCCTTTTGTCAAAGTTTTATTTAAATAGTAGTGCTTGAAATTGGTAGGTGAACCCTCCAAAATCACTCTCAATATTTTGGCTCACATAAGATACAGCCCAAAGTTGCCCCAAGCATCTGGGAACTTAATTATATGTAAGTTTAATTGCTTTTGTTAATTTGCCTTCTGGTTTCTTCAGCAGATATTTCTTGCTTCACTTATAATTTTTTTTTTTTTGGCCCCCTCCTAGAGGTTCTCATATTTACCTTCTTTAAATAAAAGAACACTAGAAAAATGCCAGCTTCTTGTTATATTTCCTCTTTTGTTAGTACATAACATATATTTGTATTCACAATTATTACTGAGAAACTTTTATGTTGTTTCTCATAAGAAAACAATGTCTGAGCCGAATGCTTCAAGCGAATTTGACCTTAATGTCTGGCTAGCAAATCTACCACAAGAACTGCCACCAGGATCACGAGAAACCTCTGGCGATGACCAAGGTAAATCTATCTATCCTTGCTGCATTTATTTGCCAAAAACATTTGAAATTTTTTTGGATAGAACTTAAGATTATGTTTTATTTATTTTTTTTTCTCTTTTTCAAAGATAAAGGGTATTTTTTTTTTTAATCTCCCATAGGATTCGAATTCAGGTAAAGGCTAACTAGCAAATAAAAAACTGATTGAAAACCACTTACCAAGCAACGGAGGTGGTTAGAAACTAAGATTAATTAGCAATTCATCCATGAAACTTCTGGTTGGAAATTTTGCTCTATGTGTTATACATGTCACTTAAGGACTAACCAAAAAAATTTTAAAGGCTAATTGGACAAATGTTTCAGAGCATATGAATCCCACTATATGTGGTACATTAATATAATTTTCCTTATTCTCTTAAGAGTTCTCATTTTCTCAGGTATAGATAATTTTATCGAATCAGATTTTTTAATACATGCTGATGTCTATGCTAAAAAGAATCTTACATTCTTTTATTTGCTTTCATATCTTCTTGAGATCCCATTAATAGTATATATAATCGGAACAATTTCATGTCTCCTTACAGTTTTGGTAGAAGCAAAGGACACTGATTACATCCACAACCTGACGCTATATAGAGCTGTAGACAGTGGGGATTTGGAAACTACAAAAAGCTTCTTAGATCTTCATCCCGATGCACTAACCGCGAGCCTTTCTGCGGATGGAGACACAGCTCTTCACATTGCTGTTCTTGCCGGACGCGTGAAGGTTGTCGGAGAGCTGGTGAAACGGATAGACGAAAAGGACTTGGCGATCAAGAACAAAAATGGTGCCACAGCACTGAATTTTGCAGCCACAGGTGGAGTCACAAAGATTGCTGAGTATTTGGTGAGAAAGAACCGAGAGTTACTAACAATTCCTAATCAGCATGGCAATATCCCAGTTGTTATAGCATCTCTTTATGGCCATGATGATATGGTTAGATATCTCTATCGGGAGACTCCAATTGAAGAGCTTGATCCTGATAAAGGCACAAATGGCGCTATGCTTCTCACAAGTTGCATCATTGATGACATCTTTGGTGAGAAAATCTTTTGTTGTGTAATCGTATTAGGTCAATGGCTCCTCTAAAAAAATAAAAAACTCAAAATTCTCAGCTATGCCTCTAAGTCTTTCGTTAACAACCTCCAAATAACTTTCATGACTTGGGGATCGGTGACGAAAAGCTTAGAAGTGGTATCGAGATATCAGGAATTTTGATGAAGAATTGGGGAACTATACTATAGTAACCCTCAAATCTTATTTTTATAATTTCTATTATCTTTGTGCCCTTAGAGTTAACTTGTTAGTACCACTCGCCCTTTATCCAAGTGGTTATGGTTGTCTTCCTCACAATTTGTGAGGGCAGCAATTTCAATCCCCACAAAAATATTGTGGGAGTAATTCATCATTTAAAGAGTGGAGTAGACATTCCCACAAAAGCATTATAGGATAATTCCTTCCTCAATTGAATTATTGTGGGTGTAATTTCTCCTTTAAAGAGTGGAGTAGACATTCTCACAAAAGTATTATGGGATAATTACATCCTCAATTGAATTGTATAATTGAGTGGAGGCAGTCTTTTCCCTTACAATATGTGAGTGGAATAGATATTTAATTGAGTGGAGGCAGTTTTTTCTCTTACAAAATCTGGACAATACTTAATTAGATTAAATGTAAACTAATCTCATAGATCAGTGTCCAAAAAAAAAAGAATTAACTTGTTTAGTTTTACGTTTTGTAATTACCAAATGCACATATTTTCGCTTTTTTTTTTAGTCTTATCTTCTTTGGGTTTAATCTACACGGGTTTACCTTTGGGATCACTAAAACTTTTTTAACTGTTGTTAGAGGTTCTTACCAGACAGCATGAGACTTTGGAAGGTGCCTTTATTTATGATTATATATTTTGGTTTTATTTCTTCTTATAGTTATTTGTTACAATAGATATTCCCCTGGATCTGCTGCAACGCTACAGAAAATTGGCTTATGCTCAAGATAACGATGGTGACACAGCCATAGATATGTTGGCTCAAAAGCCCTCTGCATTCCCCAGTGGAACTCAGCTTGCATTTTGGAAAAAATGGATTTACTCATGTATGTACTTCTTGTCATTAATTAACTGCATGATAGTTAAACTATACATTATTAAAAAAAAATCCTAAATGAAAACACTTTGGCTTAGTTTTTTATAAATAAGGAAACATCACTAAATGAGCCATTGCTTCTTGAAGCTATTTACATACATAGTGCGTATGCATCCAACAACATTAGTCATGGAGACATCGAGAGGCCACATCTGGGACCAGCTGAGCACAAGAATTTCTTTACCCCAGGTATATTTTCTTTCTAGACAAAAAAAAAAAAAAAAAAAAATATTCTACAAAAATAATTAAAAATAAATTTCGTATCATGATATTAGCTGTACTGAATTTTGAAAAATTTTATGTCACGCGTATTTATAAGATTGTGGGTAGGTGTAAGATTTTAATTACATATAAATTTTTATTAATAACAATCAATCTTACTCGGATTCAAATCCCTAAAACACACCAAATTTATGAATTATAAGTTAATTTGTGTTTCATAATTGCAGCAATGACTAAATTGCTCCACATGGTCTGGAAAAGCCTGAATCTTTTTGGTAAGCGACTTTACTCCATTTACAGCAAATTATTACTTTGAAGTTCAAAGTTATTAGAGAACATCCCTAACATTAATGAACTGCTCAATCTTTTTCACAGTTCCGGCAATCAAGCACATATATGAAGTAAAGTTAGCACATGTGCAAACCCAAGAACTGCTAAGCTGCGTCTGTCGAGAAATCTCGACACAAGGGGAGTCACAATTTGAGAAAGTGGGTATAAAGAAAGTGGTATTCATAGCTGTGAAGCATGGCATTGTTGAGTTCATCACTGAGATAATGAAACATTACCCTGATATTATATGGTGCTATGATGATTATAACCGCCACATATTTTCGTACGCGACATTGCAACGCCAAGAAAAAATTTTCAACCTTATTTACACAATGGGTGCCAAGAAGAACTCAGTGGCAACTAATTGGGACAAAGCCCACAACAATATTTTACATCAAGCTGCATTTCTAGCACCATCTTCTCAGCTTGATCGAGTCTCTGGTGCAGCACTACAAATGCAGCGGGAGCTACAATGGTTTAAGGTAAGTGTTTCACTATGTTAAGCATTAGCTCTTAGAGTACATATAAGAAAGACTCTCGACATTAGTAGTCTAAAGACTCTTTACAAAGGGAGACTGACATTTTAATGAGCTAATGAACTATATTTTTGAAATTATAGTGTGTGACAATGCCACACTGCGCATATGGTACTATCTAGTTAATTCTTAATCTTAGTATTGTCAAAAGAATGATATCTTTTAGGGGAAAAAATGAGAGCATGAACTGAAATTTTATCAATTTCTATACGTTTTTTTACGTTTAATCGCTCTTATATATATATATATATATATAATCATATTCCGGTGTAGGCATCCTGATTTTTTTTTCAAACACACTATTAAATCATCCAATTTAATAGTTAATTAAAATGACTCCATTAAATCGCATGATTTATTAATGTGTCTGCATAAAAAAAAAAAGTGTCCGTTCCAGAAATTGATTGTATATATATAGCTTTTATATTTGATCCTATTTAGATCCATGGTTTCTCAATTACAATCCTCACTTTACATTTGTTGACACTTTTAGTTTTACTAATTTTATATTATAGCCCACTCAAATTTATGATTTCTATAGTTACAATGCCATCAAACCAAAATCCTAATTCTGCCACTATATACTAAGAGGAGGTTGCTTAGTAGATATTTTTGTCCAAAATAGAAATGAAAAAGATAACTAACTTTATCTTTTTTTTTATTATTTCTATAGGAAGTGGAGAGTATAGTACAACCCAAGTACAAGGAAATGGTAAATCTACATTACAAAACTCCTCGGGCTTTATTCAGTGATCAGCACAAGAAACTAGTGGAACAAGGGGAGAAATGGATGAAGGAGACAGCAGAATCATGCACAGTTGTGGCTGCACTTATTGCCACTATTATGTTTTCAGCAGCATTCACTGTCCCCGGTGGCTATGATGAATACACAGGCATCCCTCTCTATTTGCACAGAAATTCCTTCATGGTGTTCATAGTAGCTGATGCAATGTCACTCTTCTCTTCTTGCACTTCAGTGCTCATGTTCTTGGGAATCCTTACATCAAGGTACGGAGAAGAAGATTTTCTCAAATCGTTGCCGAGGAAACTGATAATTGGTCTCTCATCACTTTTCTTCTCAATAGCAACAATGATGGTAACTTTTGGAGTGACCCTTGTGATTATTCTTAAAGCGAGGATAGCATGGGTGTCTTTTCCAATTATTCTGCTTGCCAGTCTTCCTGTGACCCTTTTTGCTCTGCTCCAATTTCCTCTGCTTGTTGAGATTTTTTATTCAACTTATGGACCTGGGATCTTCAACAAGCCAAAGAAATGGTGGATAATTGAAACGGAGTAGTCTTACACTGATTTGTAATTTGCTCTGTCTCTTTTGTTCCCCTACAATTCCAGCCTCCATTTTAAAGTAGCCATAGATTTTAAGTTACATCACCACAACACAAACAGAATGTTAAGGTTATATATTATCCACTTTTTTTTTTGGGGGTGGGTTTGGAGGAGCAAATTAATAGTATATATTGGATTTGTTTTGCTGTAAAAAAAAACTATGAACTGATGATGATTTTCATAAGTTATGGGATTGTTATTCCTGCCGTCAAAATTTACTTACAACAAAGATTAACGGATGATGTGTACTGATTACTTAGTTTCTAAAACATAAATAATTAGCCTCTAATAGAAGAATATGGTGAAGGAGGAGGTGGTGTAGCAACAAATCCTTCCATCATCAAAATCACTTGCTTCATTGTAGGCCTTAAACTAAACTCAGTCTCCACACACCAAAGTCCAATCTTCACCATCTTCTCCAATTCCTCCATGTCTACATGATCTTCTTCAATAACCAAATTTTGAACCTCACCAGCTTCATAGTAATGATAAGCCCAATCAATGAGAACCACTTCTTGGTCTCTCAATGTCTCATCCATGTTCTTTCTACAGCAAACAATTTCAAGCAACATAACTCCAAAGCTATACACGTCTGATTTCACCGTAATTGGACTGTTGTTGCTGTGCCATTCTGGAGCCGTGTACCCTCTTGTCCCTCGCAAAATTGTGTATGTTCTCGTTTGATCAGGCTTCAACAGCTTCGAGAGTCCAAAATCCGATATCTTGGCCGTCCATGACTCATCCATGAGAATGTTCTGCGGTTTGATGTCACAGTGGATGATTCTTGTTTCGCATTCATCATGTAAGTAATGTATCCCTTTGGCAATCTCTAACGCAATCCTTCTCCTTTCGTTCCAACTTGGGCGTTGCTCGGATGTAAAAAGAAGATTTGCCAGAGAACCATTCTTCATGAACTCGTATACAAGAAGCCTGTTTGATCCTTCCGTACAAAAGCCTACCAATTGAACCAAGTTCTTGTGATGAGTTCTTCCAATTATCTTAATTTCGTTTCGAAACTCACTCTCACCTTCTTCTACCATCTTTATTAGCTTCTTCACTGCAACCTCTTTTCCACCATTAATAGAGCCCTTATAGACCCGCCCTGATCCTCCCCTGCCTATCTCCTCCTCGAAATTTTTGGTAGCCACAACAAGCTGCTCATAGCTAAATGACCTCATATTGATTTCTTCAACTACATCAGGTGGGCTTGCTCCCCTTGAGGTTACCTTGTAGCTCCATATCTGATGAGCATAGAAAAGATAGAGAGCTGATAAGAAAACAATCAATGAAAAGGCAGTCAGGAAAACACCAATAATTACAAAGTCCTTGCCAGTTTTCTTGTTGACAATCCTGTCACCACCTTTAGGGAAGCCGCCAATTCTAACTTTGACCAGAGATTTGATTCCGCTTGAGTCATTTTTCATTCCGAATCCCAATGGAAGCTTGTGTTTATAGCACACTGGGTCTTTGTACTTTGCCACAACACAATTACAATCACCCAAACATGCGTTTGAACAAGTTTCTTCATGAGGTATATGATTGATAAGATCATATTCATCAGGCTCCCAATAGATGTTTTCTAGATGAGAAATGTTGTAACTGTTGCTACCCTGATCTTCAAGGCAATCATCTCCAGTGGAAAAGTTTAACTTGCAGCCGTCCTGGGGCCGTTGCTGATCATTGTAAATGAATCCAGGAGGACACAGGCAAGCAGTTCCGGAACCACGAAGGCTGCAATAGCTATTCAACCCACAAGTTACTTTCACTTGACAACGATCTTCTTCGTTGATCGCCGCCCAAACAATCTTGGAGCTCAAGCCACCATTAGTCCCAACTTGATTCTGATAAAGCCTGAAAATGCCATCAACATCAAGAGTAGCTCGATACAAATTTGTCCTATTAACTGAAAGACCCCCTTCAGTTAAATTCTTTACAGTATACCCAGTTGAATTTTCAAGATATAAACGCCCATCTCGGCCTAAATTCAATGTTACATTTTGTCCAGCAGCTGAATCAGTAAATGACGACCAATAAGCATATTTCGTCACTTGAATACTTATCTTTGGGAATGCAGTGAGACTTCCCCATCGTTCCATCCAAAGTTCAAAGTTTCCAACAGATTGATTCGTTAAAGATGTACTCGAACGGAGAGCAGTATTTTGAGCTAGCTTTTGGCCTACCAAAAGGGTGTCAGTTGGTCGATCAAAACTAGCCCAAACAATCCGAGAGCTTGAGTCGTACAACACGAAGTTACCCGAATCAAGCATTGAAGCAGCTACAGCACTGCTTTGAGTAGGCTCAGCTATAGACTGGACTTCGCCATTGGAGTTGCGAAGCAGGACTCTGCTGCCATCTACAGAGAACTGCAGAGCCGCACCAGATGAGACCACGGGGTCTTCTCGTCGAGCAGTCCATACAATTGTTTTATTTGTTCGGTTGCTGCCGTCAACGAGCCATATTCCAACCTTGAAGCCATTGCCACTGGTGTAAAATCCGAAAGCAAAATGGCCAGAAGGAGAAGGCCAGAAATTTGGAGATGAGTTTGTGTAAAGAGTGGAGCCTGGGGCTATATTGTAATTGGATCGTGGGGATTGAGCCTGTGATGTGGAGAATAGATAGATGAATATTATAATGATCAGAAGAAAAAGCTTCATTTCCTCAGGAATACTAATATTTTTTTTTTCTCATTTCATTAGTGCCACATGTATATGTTATAAGTTTTTTATGAAAAAGAAAATTCAACTTTAGCTTGTTCTCCTCTCGAGTTTGCAATTGCTTGGCAACTTCTGATCACCACTTGCAATTCAATGCTTCACACACAAGCTTGGGTTGACATTTGGCCATACATTAGTGAAGAAAGTCTGACAAAGCGGTGGTGTTCAAACACAAAACTTCATCAGTTGACTCAATTTCCAATTGTGAATGCACGGAAAAATGTTGCGTATAAATTGACTTATGTGAAGTCTTGGTCTGTGATTCCTGCTCTAATTTATAAGTCAAAGAACGACTTGCACTGCGGTGCCTCGCAAGTCTGTGTTGATTTTAAAATTCTCTTAACAAGAGGTAAAATTGTAAGAGATTACCCCTCGAGAAAATTATTATCTTAAAAATACTTTTAAATTATTATAAACCTCATTTTATCTCTATTTTTTTAAAGAAGATAAAAAAAAAAAAATTTCATTACTGCACCCTGATTTTTTCTTTATTTTTTAAATAAAAATAGAGTAAATTAAAATTTTACAATAATTTAAAATATTTTGAAGATTACCATTTCAAAAAGGGGGTAATTCGACCTTTTTTTTTTTTTTTTTTCCTTTACAAGAGTCCATTCTATGCCCGTTTAGAAAAGAATTTCAATGTCGGAGTGTCCAACGTTGTTAAAAAAATAAGCTCAATATGCGATTCTAACATTTTAAATTCCCATGAGCTCTCGTTCTTAAGGGGATTTTTGCTGTCGAAAACCATACTATTAAGAATTGGCCATATATAGAAACCACATAATCAACATTTGTAGTCGTTGACTAATTAACAAGAACAAATAAACAACTCAACAGATTTTATTATCTCAATTTTTTTTTTGTTATTTATTGTAATCAATTTTATCGCTGAACTCTGATTAATTTTTTATTAAGTGTATGTGTGATTTAAATTTTTTTTTATTGATTTGTAAATTGCTAATTTCAATCAAACGTCACATGAAAGGCATGCAATAGAAACTTTACGGAGGTTATTTTCGTCGTTTTACTCGTTTTCCCAAAACGGCTAGTACAAAAATCAGCTGAAAGGAATGCCTCAACGACAGCGTAATACCTGCGAAGATGCGCACCTCAAATTCCGTGCGCGCAGTCGGCGCACGTTAGCTTCGGCCCCCTCTTTGCGCCTCTCTCTTTTCCCCGCGAGACACCAAGGCAAAAAATCTCCTCCATTTCCTGCAAAACATACAAAGTTTTCAGCTCTGTTACAAAAATCCATCAGTTTTTTCAAAATTTAATTTCTGCCCTCGATAATCATCATAAATTTCAAATTAGTCCTTCCTCATTTTTTCGTACAATGGCTCCGGCCACCACCTCATCGGCGGAGGCTAGGCGGCTCATCGGCTCGCGCCGGAGAACGGAGGCGCCGCGACGAATGCTGTCTCCGTCTCCGCCGCCGAAGAAGGTGAAGTCGATGGAGGAGATACTTGCGAAGGCGCACTACGCGGTGGTGGAACGAGGCGACTACGGCGACGTCGGCTGCGAGCAATGCGGCTCCGGCGAGCGAGCCGAGGAGCTGTTGTTGTGTGATAAATGTGATAAAGGCTTCCATATGAAATGCCTCAGACCGATCGTCGTTAGAGTGCCCATTGGAACCTGGTTATGCCCCAAGTGCTCTGGCCAGAGACGTGTAAGAAGTAGGGGATTTTTCTTTCCGTTTTTGTTATTTTTTATATTTTATTTGTTGTTTTTAAATTATCTAACGTAAAATGTGGCAAAATAACTTGTGTTTTTATGCGTGTTTCAGGTTTTTCACAGAGGAAGATAATTGATTTTTTCAAAATTAAGAAGCCTAATCTGCCAGAAGAGAAATGTGACTCTCCTCAAGGTGCAATTTTGATTATTCAAGAACGTACATCTCTGTCTGTCCTATTAAAAAAAATTTAAAAACAATAACAAGGGTAAAATTTATCATGAACACGAGAACCAAATTAAAATTTTGAATGAAGGTTTGTGAAGATTATGTAATTAATTCTATGGGATTTAAAGGTGTGACCTACATGTTAATCAAGGTTTATCAAGTGGAGTCATGAGTTTAGTAATGGAATCACAAGATGTCGGCTTACTAATAATGACACAATGCAGGAATGTATTTATTAACTTGTTGAACAATGTAGAGTTGGGATCAATCAATAAATTATATTACATATTCAACCCCCTATAGAAACTATTCTCGCACAAACTGAGATGGCAATCATAAATACTGTTACATTAGTTCGCCGAAAATTTCTACTCTAGGAGTTTTCACATGCAGTATTGTACTTAATGAACTTTTATTATTATAAAAATTGATTCCATTTGGAATGCTTCATCCTTTTCATTTGATTACATTTTGGTCAAATACTTTGTTTCCAGCATTCACCTCAAGGAAGAGGAAAGACGAATAAGACTCATTATCGTCAACATTTGAGTTGTCTCAGCTAAAACAATGAGATAAAGAACCCAAAGCCCCATTGATCCCAAGTATATTCTGGATTACCACAAAATCAACTGAAGCCTAATTCATTCAATATAAAACCAAGAATTGAACAAAATAACTGAAGTGCAAATATGAATCTGCAGAAAACTAAATCCTAAGATAGAAAGTTTTAGATTAACTTCATCCATGTAGTTGATCCTACTTTTGGTCAGATACATGGTCGCATCAGCTAGGTTCTTGACAAATTTGAAAATGGTAAGCTTAATGAATTAATGGAACTGTATGATCTGTTTAAACTTATTGTAAAAGCAATTAGTTTAGATTTTAATACAAGTGAAGTTTTAGGATAACCATTTAGATAAAGGAATACGAATGTTGAATGGTCATCTAATAGTGAGCAAAAAGATTACTGCCACAGTGGATATATGCAAACACGAATGCTTTAAAATGTGCATCAGTAATTCTGCTTAGCAAATGATGAACTTGTCACTTCCTAACTGATAGTCATGCTCCCGTGATTCCACTTGAGGTAGCTAGGTATTCTCTAAGTTATGACAAGTGAAGGCCAGCAGGATGTTATAGTAATCATGCAATGAACATTATGAACAGCAATCTTGTTACAATAAATAAAAATATTCTGTGAGTTCAGACTTTAAAGAGCCTTTCTTTTTCATTCACTAGAATTGGAAGGCAGTGGTTGCCTGTCACAGAATATAAGTAAATAAAATTATGGGCTTAGATTGCTTCTCCTTTGCATTCGATGAAATGATTATCTCTAATTGGTGTTTTCTATTTGTTACTTCTGGCTCAATCCTCAGATACTAGAAAGCGTCGAAGACGTTCTGCATCATTGGTGTTGCAAAAGAAGAGAAGGAGATTACTGCCTTTTACACCATCAGAAGATCGTTCCCAAAGACTAAGTCAAATGGGCTCTCTTGCTCATGCTTTAACAGCATTGCAAATGGAATTCAGTGATGATTTAACTTATATGCCCGGCATGGCTCCTAGATCTGCTAACCAGGCTGAATTTGAAGAAGGTGGCATGCAGGTTTGCTGTTGTAACTATACTTTCCTATTTGCTTTCCCTGAAGAACTTGTAGGCATTGATATTGCACATTAGTTAAGTATATTGTTCTATTTATCAGGTTCTTTCCAAAGAAGATACGGAGACGTTGGAACAGTGTAGAGCAATGTGTAAAAGAGGCGAATGCCCTCCCCTTGTAGTAGTTTATGATTCATGTGAAGGGTATTTTTGTCTTTAACTAATTTATAGTGCTAGCATTTGTATTTGATAATAGTACATTACGTAAAATGATGTTCATTTTGGGATGCAGTTTTACCGTAGAGGCAGATGGCCAGATAAAGGATATGACATTTATTGCAGAATACATCGGCGATGTGGATTTCATTAGAAATCGGGAACATGATGATTGTGACAGTATGATGACCCTTCTTCTGGCAACAGACCCATCTAAAAGTCTTGTCATATGTCCTGATAAACGTGGAAACATTGCTCGCTTTATCAATGGCATAAACAATTATACTCTGTAAGATTGTGTAACTCATCTCATTGTTTGTCCGTATTCTGACTATAGCAAAGATATATATATACTTGTTTAGTTTATATACTTATACAAACTTGTTCCAGGCCATGAATTCTGTTGTTATCCCTCAACAAGTTGACTAGTGTAGCTCCAATGTACTCAGTACAATTCTTTGTTTCTTTTTGTAGTTTGGATTGACAGTATACTTAAGTCCAGGGATCTTAAAACATCTCCAATTTTGTGCAGGGAAGGCAGGAAGAAGCAGAACTGTAAGTGCGTGAGATACAGTGTAAATGGTGAATGCAGGGTCTTTTTGGTTGCTACTCGTGATATTGCTAAGGGAGAGAGGCTATACTATGATTATAATGGATATGAGCAGGAATATCCGACTCATCATTTTGTCTGAGAAATCATAACGATATCACTCTAACAATCATACAGAATTGAGATGCAATTTTGGAACCAAAATAGATCTCTTTCTTTCTAGCATTCTTTTTGGCAGATTACTTATTATTGTTGCATGGTCAACATTTATTCAAAATTGTACCCATGGGTCATTTAATGTAATTTATGATTTAGGGCTGGCCCATTCTTTGGTAATGAGGGAATAGAGCAGGCGAAAGAAAATCTTTTTGGGAGGTTTGCATGTTAAGAAATATAGAAGATGATGTTTAGTACAGAAACATTTTTTTGCAAGTCGATTTAATGGAAATCTTTACCTTTCATCTGATTTCTGTCAGTCTTGGCATTGATGATGATTTATTATCTTTTTTATCTAATATTTCATCTTTCCATAATTCTTCTTCAGTCCAAAGAAATTTTATATTCCACCCATCCTCTTATGATGCTTACCCACCATTTGAGGGAGATGAAAAAAAGTGAAATACAAAATATATATATATGTTGTCAGTTCAGTTTTGATGCTGTATTTTCTTGCAGTCGCACAATTATTTTGATGCAGTTTGACCCTTCATATGATGCCTCAGAATCGGATTGAGCACTTTGTTGCAGAGTTCTCCAGAGATGTAAATTTCTTCTTCGCTTCATCCCAAGGATTTTACAAGTCAAGGATTCTTATCATGACATATACAACAAGGTGGTACCTTTCTCCTCTTTTTTAATTTGTACCATTGCATAGGTACAAAAATTTTCTTCATCATGGGATGTCCAAATTAGGAACACTTGCTGAGTTGATTTTCTGAAATCTTTTGTATCAATTGATTGTTCTCACTCTCACTCATACTAGCAGAGTTGCATGTGAATCATATATAAAATAACTTCTATTTATTTATAAACCTTTCTGACTGCATCAGGAAGAAACGTTTTAAAATATGCATCTTCTGTCTTTCAACCTCTTGTTTAGTTTCAATACCTTTTCTGAATCATATTATCGTTTAGATTATCAATTGGCTTTTCTTATGTTAATACGACTTTCAGATCCTCGGAGGTACTGCTATGCCCTGTGTATTTTCTGAAAGGCTCTGTGACATTATTGTGTTTGCGATTTGTTTAATTTTGGCAACTGCATCTAATATTTTATCATTACTCTAATTGCTGTTGTGTACTATATATATCTCTCTTTATATTTCGATCATAATACTCTTACTACTATTTAGCTTCCATATGAATCAAGTGGATTTCATCTAGACTAGACAACTCAATATTCGCTCGCTATTTTATAGGTGCATGAGCTTTCATTTTTATGATTTTATTATTGGTCTTCCTTCTGTTAAATCCACTGAATCCTCGTGCATTTTGTCCATAATCAGGTCTGGACAGATTCAAACTCAAGGCTCTCAAGGATCAGAGACATTGCAAATCACTTCATGCTACAGATGTTTTATTTGCCTCGTACATATTGATGTACTATGTTCGTCATATCAGTTTGATGAAAGCGTTGACGAAGAAGTCTGTGGGAGTAGTTTATGGTGTCTGTATATAGCATGGATGGTTTATTGTCGAGTTGAGTTGATTTTAATTGTTTTTGAAGCTGCCTCAATATTGGAGTAGACAAGAGCTTTTACGAAATGTATTGTTCATTTCATTTCAATTTGTTCAATTTGCATCTTTTACATTAGGGAAATTATCACCGATATACCTTTAAATGTCACTAGTATCAAACGTACTACAACACTTTTCGCTTATATCACTCGTATACCATAAGTAGACAAAAGAGTTCTGGCGTCTACATTTCCGTTTACTACCGTTAAGAACTTAATAGAATTTGAGCAAAATGATTATTTTACTCTTTAAACTCAAAATGAGGTAAAAAAATAAATTTGCTTTGAAAATTAATGTAAATTTTCAATACACAAAATTTTTTTTTATTTTGTTATTAACAATTTTTTTTATTAAAAAAATATGAATTATTAATGGTACATATTATTAATAATTATCCATAAAAAATATCCATCTTATACCATAAAAAATTATTAACAACATATTATTTATAATTATACATATTATACCATAAAAAATTCAAGTTGGAGCTTGGAGGAGTAGATTTTCAATAATTTAGGTTAAATTTTGGAGGAGTAGATTTGGTTGTAAAGTAACTTTTTTTTTTTTGCAATTATTAACAATTATCCGATAAATAGGATGACATATCATTTTTATCAAAATATAGCATATGACATGTCGTTTTTTACTAGGTAAATGGATGACATGTCGTTTTTAAAAAAAGACTAGATTACCCTTATGATGTCAACGCACGCAAATGGCAGTTAACAGATCGGTGGACGGCAAAAGTATTTTGTCAACTTATGGTATACGAGTGATACACTTGAAAAGTGTTGTAGCACTTTTGATACTGGTGTCATTTAAGGGTATATGGCTGATAATTTCCCTTTACATTATATACACTAAGGCATGTTTGGTGGTAGCTTTAAAGCATGAATTGGATATTTAGATGGGTAAATTTCGAATTATCCCCTTCTGAATTGACTAGTTATAAATCATCCTTTTACTTTTGGTAACCTCAAGTTATCTTTATTTTCGTTGAAAAGATAAGGCAAAAATGACAGTGGTGTTGATGATTTTTTTTTAAAATCCATTTAACAAAAATGATGTTAAATTTAGATTTTAAAAAGTAAAAAGGTGATTTCAAGATAATGTTTTTGTATTAAGATAAGAGGAAAGAATTACAATATGTTCTATTTTTACTATTTTAAAACATTAAATTAATTCAAGTAAACTTTGTGGACCGACCCATTGGAGCGAGCTCAGGCTAGCATTAGTTTATGGACCATGAGTCGATTGGTCTGCAAGCCCCCTGGAGTTTCAATTCATTTGGCAGTCCGGCCTGCCCATAAGAAACCTGCATTTAAAGCATTTCTCATTTTAACATAAATATTTTTTATGTCAAATTTTAAATCTAAAAAATCAATTATTCCATTTATTTTTTTTTCGAATAGTTTTTTTTCAATCATGAAAATATTGATAAAAAGAAACGATTGAAGAGTTTTAAATTCTTTATCAAATATTAAAGTTACTTTAAAGGGGCTTCTTGGGCTTATCCACGTAAAGCCTGCCAAGCCCACCAAAAATTGAAAACTGGAGCCCTCCTACATTTCTTTTACCCAGCAAATATTATGGTAATTGCATTAGATTCAATTTTGGAAAATTTATAAAAGTAATCATAAAATTTTTACTATTTTCACAATTAACTCGCTAAACTTTTTTATATCAACATTAGTCAAATACAAACTTTTCTCCCCAAATTATCCTTATTTATAAACTAAAAGTAACTTTCTTTCTCCCATTTTATCAAACCAAACGCAGCTTTACACTCTTGAATCATCACTGGCAACGGCAAACGCCGAGGGCGAATGATAAAAGTAAAATCCGATCATAATCTATCCGGATCCAACACTAATCTGCATCACTAAGTGGTATGAATTATTTTCTGAACTTGCGAGAGAGTTTCAGTGCGATTGCTTGTTGCGGCATGCACCTGTCGCATGCCTGTCGCACGAAATTTTCCCCCGACAATCTGCCTTTTTGTGCGACAGGGTGAGGTAGATTCACCGACTCTGCCTTTTGGTGCGACAAGCTGCCTTTTGGTGTAACGGGCAGCCTGTCGCACCAAAAGGCAGATTCATTGCAACAGACTCTTTATTAATTTAATAGTGCGTAATTAATTTTTTTTTTTTATAATTTCAGGCTTAATGGATTCAGTTGTGTTATGATGGTTGGTGGGAGATGTTAGAGAATGGCCGTATGGAGTATGTGAATGGTAAAAATAGAACTTTTTTTTGTTGGGAAAAATTGTCTGTTTGATTAGTTTTTGGCAAGAGTATACGGGGTGTTACAAATATCCTAATGAATATAATATCATAATAAAGACAACTTTGAGGTCTAGTAACACATTATATCGTATATGTGTATTGCCCATTGATATATTTGATGATGAAATGGTGAGAGTTGGTGCTATATAAAGTAGCATTTAAAATAAGGAAATGAAAAGTCAAAAATTTCGATTAAATAAATAATAGTACTTATAGGTGACCGACCTTATAAACCTAACCTGGAATGCGTGACATGTAATCCTTCAGAGTGAGCCAATATTTTTTGCTACTCTTCTTTGCATTCGGCTCAAGGGTTTGTAAAACGTCCCCCTGCCATGAATTCAACCCAAAATTATAAGTATACAGAACTTGAATTTAGTAATGTTAAAAAAAAAACAATACATATTACTTACAAGACGAGATTCGTCATTGAAGAACGAATAAACCTTAGCAAAGTTGATTTTCGAAGAAGTCATGGGCTTCCATTGCACGATGCGGGGAATATTCTTCTTTGTTTTCACGACCCATGCTGATGGCAAACCTCTAATCACTTTGTAAATCCAAGCCTACAACAACCAAAGTGAAAAAGCTATTAAAACAACCATCAAATATTTAATACTACAAAACTTATTAATAAACAAAAAAACAACGCACCTGAACCCCGGATGTAAAGCCGTAAATATTGTACTTTTCAATTTTACGATATGGGTTTTCCAACCGAGTCGTCCTAAATTTCTCGTCTTTCTCGTACAGTACATAGTTAAGACTCTCGTATATCATTTCCCACGACAAACGACCCCATGGACAATTTTGAAAGTACTCTATATCATCTACTTCGTTAAGCCATGAGAAATTGATTTGACAATGGTCTTTTCTTCCATTTACAACTTTGTCCGCAAAATAAAAGAGCGCAGTCTTTAATGCTTCAATGTCGTCCATTGTCTCGAATTTCAACTTCTCAAATAATGCCTCAAATTGCTTAAGATTTATGTTGCGATGCAAACCATCAAAATACGTATTTAGGAGCCTATGCACCATTTTTTTATTTCTTAGTGCGGTATCTACACCATAGGAAAGTCCAGTAACCAAGCACCATTATGTAATTGACAAGCGTATCAAATGCTCACCAATTTGAAACCATAACTGATCTTCCTTGTTGTCTTCTCCATGGGTCACTTGCCTAACCAAAACATTGTGCGAAATTACATCACTAAATGGAAAGCTTCGACACTCCAAGAAATGCCTAAATATATCCTTCTTGAACATATGTAATTGCCGCTTAGTTAATTTTCGCTCGATGGCTTTTACGACTATAAATAAGTTACACATGCTCGAAATTCGACCCGGGAAGTGATCGGCATAAGCAAAATACATCCTACCTAGTTCGTTTTTGGATAGTTCTGATTTTGCCATGTATCTGTAATATTATAACATTATTACATTGCATTTACAACAGAAAAAAAAGGAAATTGACTTCACGAAAAAAAAAGACCACTGTAATTAGGTGCAACAGGCGCGCGCGAGCGACATCGCGCCTGTCGCACGTCGAGCGCACGTGTGACATCGCGCGAGGCGCGCGTGCTGGGCGCCTGTCCGTCGCTTGCGTAAGTTTCCCTCCTCCACCTCACGACAATTTTTTCACCCATGCACCACACCAACAACTTCACTCATGCACTTAACATCACAAACTCCTTTAATCTTCACTCACCATCAGAAACACAACACAACAATCACAACATAGAACAAGAATAGAAAATAGAAATTTAGGGTTTTTTACCTAACCTTTAATTTCAACTCTTGACCGAATTTAAGTAAGTGTTGGCTGCCGAGAATGACTCCGGGAAGCCGCCGGCGACGAGTGAACAAGTTGGAAGTGAATTCGGTTGGGGGGGGGGGAGAGAGAGAGAGAGAGAGAGAGAGAGGAAGGAGAGGGAGAGTTATGGGAGGGGTATTTTCGGTACTAAGGATGATTATTGGCTAATGTTGATAGGAAAAAAGTTGAGGGGTTAGTTGTGAAAATAACAAATTTTTTTAGGTTACTTTTGTAAATTTCCCTTCAATTTTAAAGCTCCCAACATCCAAGCCAATATTATGACACTATTAAGTATTCAATTAATCATATTGTATTGACTCATTTTTATCCAATATAATTATGTTGAATTTTTTTAATTTTAAAATTTTTTAGGTATATTTAAATTTTAGAAAACATTTTAAGAGATTAAATCTAAAGTAAGATCATAGTATTTTGATCCCAAGTAATTTGGCTATTAATTTGAACAGCCACATCAATATAATATCACTTAGGAGCTGTTTGGTTGCCTCTGTGTGTGGGTGTTAGGATCGGATAATTATGGGAGAAAATAATTCTAGCAAAAAATAGAGTTAGGATAAAGCAATCCCAAGGTCCACCATTAATACTGTGAATAGTTGCAAAATCTATCCTATGAAAATAAATTTTTAAAGCCAAAATCTTATTCTACACTATTAAAAGGAATAAGAGAAAATGAAAGCCCAAATTGCTTGATCTCTCAGTGGAAATGTGCTTGCATTATCTCTTATCTTCAATATTTTTAATTCTACACTATTAATTCTAACAGCTGACTTAATCAATAAAATTTCTCAAAATTTGGATTACATTTTTTAACTGCTATTTTTTTTATATTTATTTTCTTTGAATTTACTTACTAATTTACTTCTGGTAAGTACAGTGTTTTACTTCTCTTTTGTTTATTGGAATCTATTACAGAAAATGATGAAATAACTAAAATTTGTCAGGTTAAGAGAGGAACTGGTGACCTCAGGTAATCTTTGATTACACTTCCCCGTCTTTATTCAAAAAACGGCATAGAATAAATAGTCAAAATTACAACGTTCAAATCCCTTAAAAATAATTAAAGAGTTGCAATTAATCCCTACTGCAACCACTTCCTACGATAATATAGAAGCAGTCTGCAATAGATTAGGACTACAAGTTATCCGCTAACTTTTATAGCCAAATATAAGAATTAAAAATAATAATTAAATAAAAAACATATTAGTGCCCTTAACAACTTCTTCACCCTTAAAAAACAGCCTTTCCTTAAGGCCAAACACTTGAAGTTAATTTCCAAAAAACTCAATTACAATGGTAATGAAATTTCAGGAGTTCCATCAATAATTTCCATTTCTTTATCAGCACCACTATTGTTGAAGCAAGATTGAAGCATAGATAATTTTTTACAACAATGTCTTGGACCACATTGTCCATTGCATTTGAAGGACAATCCTTTCTTTCTTCTTCCATCTATCTCTTCTGCGATTAGTCTTTTGATTAGTATTGATGCTGAATCATTTGGAGCTTTAGAATGTGTGGGCAAAAATTTTACTGGCTTTTGAGTAAGATCACGAGCTTCGTATAATCGAGCTAGTCCAATGGCTGATGTCAATATTGCTAGTCTATCGACAAGAACATTAGCTTTAATTGTGTCTTTTAACTCACTAATGAAAGAATTGCCTCGTTGATCTTGTGAGAGACATCCCACTTGAGCTAAAAACTTCTTAAACTAGGTCTAATAATCACCCACAGAGCCGACCTACTGCAATTTAATTAGTTCACCAAAAAAGTCCTGAAATTGAGTGGCGCCATATGTGGCATGTACGCCTTCACAAAACTCTTTTCAAGTCATAATTTTTCCTTCTTGTTTGATCAACTGGAACCATAGTCGAGTGTCTCCCTCTAAATGGAATGAAGCTAGTGCTACTCGTTCTTCTTTTGGAGTTTGATGTTGTTGAAAGAGCTGCTCAACTCTACATACCCAACTCGTCATATCTTCAGTGCTATTGAACCATGGGAAATCAAGTGTAGTTAGCCTTGGAATATATGACTGTTGTGTGTTGTTTTGACGACAGTCCATGGTTTTCTCAGATCGTCTCTGATCAGGGGGTGGGGCATTAGAGTGTTCTCCTTCCTCTCGTTCTATAATGGTCTTTAGTGGGGAATCTTTTGAATTAAGCTTCCCAAACAGCTCATTGATCTTCTCTAAAATCTGTTGTTGACTGGTCATAAAAGAACCTACATTCGACTCTAACTTCTCCACCCTTTCATCCATGTCCATGCTCTCATACCACTGTGGTACGTACTATGGTTTACTTCTTTGGAACCTATTGTGAAAAAGGATGAAACAACAGAAATTTGTTAGGTTAATCGAGGAACCCTTAACCTCAGGTAATCTTTGATTACTTGAATGAAACTTTCCCATCTTTATTCAATAACGACATAGAATAAATAACCAAAATCATAAGCAAACCTAACTAAGGCCGAGGAGGGGCTCCAGTCCCCTTTAAGCTATTAATTTTTCTTTTAAATGTATGTAAGTCTCTTTTGAAAGAGTTAAATAAAAAAAAATTTGAACACATTTTTTATTTAAGAAAAAATTTATAATTTAGTAGTAAGAGTCTTATGTAATAGTTTTAGAATTTGAGTTTTTGAGCTTAAAATGTGTTGAAGTGAATATTTAAAAAAAAAAGTGCTCCAAAATAAATAATTTTTTTCAACAAACCCCCTACTTTTAAGGGCTTGGGTCCACCAGTAGCCAAAATTATAATGTCCACATCCCCTAAAAATAACTGAAGAGTTCCCCTACTGCAAGCACTTCCTACAATAATATAGAAGCAACCTGCAATAGAGTAGGACTACAAGTTATCCACTAACTTTTGTAGCCAATTATAAGAATTAAAAATAATAATTAAACCAAAAATACATTAAGGCCCTTAGCAACTTCCTCTCGAAATTTGAGATTATCTAATTTTGATTGAGAAATGATTGATTTCTGGGTAATTACTATGGATCTTCGAATATACGAAGTGGAAAAGGAGACGTGGCTGGAAAGTGGAAAAGGATCCATGTGTTGGAAATTGGAAAATAGTTAATTTCTTTCGTTTTTCTTAACCTTTAAAATGCTTCTAAGTTATATTATATTTCATATTACATTAGAATTTTATTAAGGGTTAATTACTCCTGTGTAACATATGTTTTGACAAATTTAAAAAAGATAACACATGTTTTGAGAATACTCAATTAGGTGATTTTCGTTAACTTTTGCTGTTAATTCTAGCAGACCAAAGGTAAAATTGAAAAAAAAGATTTTTTTTTATAAAGCCAAAAAGATAAAAATATTAGATGTATATAATACTTTACAATTCATACGAGATCTGCATCTTTATGTTTACAAATATTCAATAAGAATTTTTTTAAATTTTCTTTTTTATTTAACAAAAAAAACCATGTTAATTAGACATAGATTTAATTATATATATATATTTTTCTATTTAAAAAACTAAAACAAGTGCAGGAATAGAAACATCATTTTGTAACTAATTGTAGAGTAGAAATGTCATCTTGTAACTTACTACAGAGGTAGGAACGTCATTTTGTAATTAAGTGTAGGGGCAGAAACATTATTTTATAACTAATTTATTATTCCTGTTAACGGCAGAAGTTAACGAAATGTCACTTGATCAAATATTTTTAAAACATATGTCACCTTTATAAAATTTGCCAAAATATGTGTCATGCAAAGGTAATTAACCCTTTTGTTAATAGATATGTTCCATATTCTCACGTTAAAAGTAATAATTTAATGAGTTAAGCAAAAAATAGTAAAAAACTAAAAGTATAACATTAAATTTAACATAATTTAATAAAATTAATTTATAATTTACATTAGGCACTAGCCAATCAAATGGCACACCAAACACACAACATGATTATTTATAGTGCGACCCTATACTACACAAATACAACATAATATTATATTTAATCTTATCATATCTCATCCTATGTCCTTGAATGCAGATATTGGAATACCACTCGAAAACCCTAGCACTAATTTGTTAAATGGATAGTTTTTTTTTTATGGGAAATTATCAATCGTATACCCTTAGTTTACTCTGTTATCAAATTTAATACAACACTTTCAGGGTATATCAGTCGTCTACCTTAAGTTGACAAAATATATTTGTCGTCCACTAAACCGTTAGTTGCTATTTAAACATGATAACGTCATAAGAGTAATATGGTATTTTCATTTTATACAAGTGATAATTTTAGGGTATATAAGTAATAATAAGAGATTTTAAGGGTATACAAATGATAATTTTTAAAGATAAAATCGTCAATTCACTACCGTTAACTTTCAAACGACAACTAACAGTTTAGTGATCGGCAAATAACTTTTATCAATTTATGGTAAACGATTAATACACCCTTCAAATATTGTAGTATTTTTAATAAAAACACAAATTTAGAATATACAAATGATAATTTCTCTTTTTTTATTAAATATTAATTGTTAAACACATGACATGACTAATAAATGAGTCTGATTGGTATTTAAAAACTCTTAAAATAATTAATAATAGTCAATTTTGTATGGTTCCAAATTATATATATATATATATATATGCAAATGCTACTGATGCTAATGTGTCGTTAGTACAAAATAGCATAGTATTCCCCCACCTTCTTGGTGGTTATTAAGGGAGAAGGAAAAAAAAAATAGCATAGTATTATTCCTCACCAAAATTGGAGAATCTCTCTGCCGAAAAAAATAAAATAAAATAAAACTCAGCAGCTGCAAAAGGTTCAGCAACAATTTATGCCCATGTTAGAAAACTGACTAGACAAGCCACTGCAGCCAGGACCAGCACCAGCAGCAGAAGCAGACCCACCGCCAAAAGCACTTCTCTCAGGGTTCTTCACCATTGAAATGGCAACATTGCCAACGGAAGCACTTCTATTTTCTTCTTCAATATTTTTCCTGCCAAAAGCACTTTCAATATTTTCAGAACATTTTTGACACCCAGCTGATAGCCATTTGGAGTGCATGTAAGTGCTTGTCCTCCATGGAGGAATGTGAAGGCCTCTCTCTTTAAGGGACTGTTTGGCTGCTGAACAAAGGAGACTGATTATTTTGTTGAGCTTTTCTTCTTGTCCTACAAAAATTGATGGGAGTATGTTTGTGAGCTCCTTGTATGCCTGTGTTGGCCTCGCTAGCTCAAATTGCGACTTGAAATCTATGTCTACTATCAGCCTTATTGGCTCTTCAGTTTGTTCATCCTCAACCATTATGTCAATGTATTCATAATCTCCTGTCAAAATTCATAAATAAAAGACCATCAAGGAAACTCTTGATATTTAATTTTAACTATAATTTCCTAACAAAAATTGTAGTCAGTAAGAAAATTGAAAAATAAGACAAGGATTTAATACTGATCAAATGAGTTTGGGTTTAGTACTCATCATCATCTGAATTTGTGCTAAATACTGAATTGATGGTCAAGATTTAAATGTTAAACATTTACATCCTAAGTGCTCGAATCTTGATTCTTGATTCATTATTCAACAAGCGTACTCGGTTAAATTTATTCATTTTTCTTTATTCCTTATAAATATGCAACATATATATAGTAATTTTTTGGTTCAAGATCTTAAAATACGGGAGAAATTTGAGAAAATTTTTAAATTATGGAGTTTTAAAAACTTAAAACTTAAAGTATTTATAAAACGTTTAAACGATTTATGTATTTTTTCAAAATTTTTAGCACTTTAAAATTTCAGATCGAAACATTTCTAATATATAGATGATTCATAATTGTTTCAATCAAAATATATTAAAAAGAAAAAAATTGAAAGAATGAGAGACGGTTAAGAAGCCATACCAGCAGGACATCCCGAGGAAGTGGCCCAAGAAGTATGACAAAGAGAAGCATTAAAGCCATCCATTTTGAGCTTCCTCACTAACCACTTCTTCAAACCATTACTGCTTTTTAAAAGTACTCCATCTCTTCTGCTTCTCATCACAAGATGCTTCTTCACTCTCTCAAGCACCTCCTTCTCAGCTTCTGTATTTCCACTCCTCAAAATCTCCTAAAACCAAAACAAAAGTAAACCCACCAAAATAAACAAACAAAAAGCACATGAACAAAACAAATGAAACAAAAGAGAATTAAAATGAACCTGCAAAGTTAAGAAATAACTAGGTTGATGGTGATGTTGAAGAGAAAGCAAGCACTTCGAGGAAGATGGTGACGAGGATGATGATGACTCTGATGATTCTATAAAATCATGAACCATTTGAACAAGTCTCTCTTCTTCTTCTAAGCTACTCATTTGCTCTCTTTGCCTCGATCAAAATGATTTTTCCAAGGGTTTCTTGCTTTCTTTATGATATCTTAATTTGCAGACTTGATCGGTATGGCGGTGGAATTACAGAGCTTTATAATGATGACAGATGAGGTCATAATAAAATGTGTACTGTATAGCAGGTAGCACATCGGCATATATGAAAGTTGTACTACACAGTAACAATAATAAGTACTGAAATGCATTAATTAGTTAGATTAAATTAAAGGGTTTTGGGAAATATTGCTTGAGAATATCCTTATCTTTGGTTCGTCCCAAAAAAAAAAAAAACAAAATAATAATAATAATTAAAGGGGGAGAGAAAATGACACTTAAAAGAAAGGATCTCTAATTTTTCCAGAAGCTACTTCTAAGATTCAGTTTTTCTTGCGATTTGGTACAACACCAGATGCAGATGCTTCCACTGTTTTATGATGAGACTCCCCCCACACACACACACGCACGCATATATATGGCGTCTAAAAACGAATATCTCTATCTTATCAATTTTTAAGAAATGCTATTAAGATAATGATAATGACTCCATTTTTTGTTTTTATTTACTATATTGTGGGTCTATATATTAGTGTCGTATAGGTATATATAATTCATTTAATTGTTATATAACTCATTTAATTGTTAAATAATAAAAAATTAATCTGTGAGTGCTACTTTATTTGGGTTTTTTTTTTTAGTTTTTAATTAGTATAACTGGTAAAAAAAATTTACAGTGGTATAAAAACTCTAAGTTTAAAGTCTTACGCTTCATTTAGTATAATTTTCAAATAAAGTTTATTTAATTAAAACTTTAACTAATGAAACTTATACAAATAAAGCTTTTAGCAAAAAAAAATTTATAATCCTTAATATAAAAAAGAAAATCCATAAAATCATGTTAAATAATTATTTATGTTGATGCATTTTTTAGTAGTGTTTTGTCAGCAACTGTAATTTATGCCAGGCTCAAATCTGTGTAAATTATTCCTTCGAACTGTGGGACTTCTGTAACGTACATGTGGGCTTGAACAAATGTTTTAATTTTATAGTAATTGGACCCACCAATATGAATTTTATCATTGACCTTCTTATTATGACTAGAGTTAATTATTAACACATTAATGTCATTATTTATCCTTATCAACGTATTTAGCCTCAACTGACATCTTTCATGAACTAACTGAAAACCGGATGATTACCGGTTTCTTTCTTACTAAAATCAATATATATTATTGATTATCTAATGTTTTCGTAACACTTAATAGTTCTTTTGGAACTATAATTTTACAATATTATTATTATTTTTAAAATTATATTCGTTATAAATAAAATAAATCATATAAATTGAAATACTAAGAATAAAAAAATATAAGTTTGGGTGTAAAAAAAAATTAATAGTGAGAAAATTTTCTTTTATTTTTGTTATTTTTATAAAATTTTCTTATAACTATATATTTTACATTCTTAAAATAAAATATGAAGTAAATGACTCATTTGCCCCCCTCTTTTTCTCTAATTCTTTTTTATCCCAATGAGGTTTTTAAATATTATGAAAATAAAGGATAACTGTTACATATTGATTTTAGGATGGAGAAAACTAGTTGAATTTCATATAATCCTTAGCTTTTTTTTTTTTTACAGACTCATCAATCAATTTGTGTGAGCACTTATATATATATATCTCATTGCATTTTTGTGTGGATATAAATAGAGAGGATCCATTAATTAAAATGATATAAAAGAATTAAAATTCAATCCTTCTCACATTAAAACTTAAAAAAAATAAAAGAAAATAATGAATAGAAACACAATTAGTGCCGAAGAAAAAAAAATGCATGAGGTCAAAACAAGGCTCGAGGCGGTGGCCAATCTCAAATACAAAATTTTGATACGTAGGCATAAGATCTCCGAGAATAATTCAAAATTTTGAAATTTGAATTCCGATTCCAATACATGCATGCATACATATTCTTTGTTGGGAGCAAGACAATTGCAAGTGCATAAGAGATTACAAGAAAAGTTTGATGTGGGTTGGCAAATCGAAAAATGTAGATTGTGCATAATTTGATTTCAGTGATGGGAAAAAAAGTTTCACCATCAGCTTTTTTGACAAATGGAAATATTGGAATCCAATGAAATGTTAAATCAAATAGATTTTATGGCCTGAATTTTATGTACTATGATATCTTTGTGTGGGAATAAATTTTGAATAGTGGAAACCACATATAAATGCATTATTGTCGATTAGTTGTTCAGCCAAAAAGTGGAGTGTGTGTATTTCATTTCTGAATCAAAGGCATCACGCTTCATGCTTGTATTCCTCAAAATTCTTTGTTCAGAAGTGTGTCGGGTTCACTCGATGCACTATGCATACGTTGTTTTTACAAGGGGTATGAAATAATAAACCACTACACGAAATATTAAAAAATAACACTTTACAACATTAACTTTTAAAAAATAATAATTTATTATATTTATGTTACTCCTGTTAGTTCACCCATCATTTGGCTTATAAAATATCAATTTCTTCCTTAATGAATAGCTCCTAAAATAAAAAAAAATGATACAATTCAATGTCATGTGAATGTACAAGTCAACTATTTTAAGAGTTTGTTTTCGCTATCATTTTCTTACCTGCTCAAAGAAATGGCATTGATTTATATAATTTTCTTTTTATTTTAGGAGCTATTCATTAAAGATAAAAGAAAATTATCATTTTACTATCAAAGTTTTGCTGACATATCATGTCAGTACCAAGGTTTGCTGAAAAGTACATTTTACTACCAAAGTTTTGCGCCGTTAACAATTCACTACCATTCCGTTAAGAAAAAGTTAATGTTTAACGGAAATTGAGTTAAAAGTCTATGTTACCCCCAAGAGTTTGGTAGTAAAATGATAATTCCCCTAAAATTTTGGTAGTAAAATGATAATTCCCCTAAAAACTTAGTAGTAAAATGATAATTTATCTATCAAATTAACAAACAAATTTACTCTTACAGCTGGAAATGTCTTTGATGCCCTTATGACATCAGCAAATTTTTAACGTTGTTAACGGAACAGTAGTGAATTGATAACGGTGCAAAACTTTGGTAGTAAAATGCACTTTTCGGCAAACCTTGGTACTGACATTATATGTCAGTAAAACTTTAGTAGTAAAATGATAATATCCCAAGGTAAAATTGGTATTTATAAGTCAACTAATGAAAGTGATGGAAATATAGTAAATTGTTATTTCTAAAAAGTTAATGCGGTAAAATGTTACCTTTTAATAGTTCATATAGTAGTTTGTTATTTTGTAATACTTGACAGTATGAAAAGATAATTTTTAATAATAAGTTATTTCCATGAAAGTGAATAATACAGTGGGACATACCAAATGCACCCATATAGCATTCGAAATTTGTCTTCTTAAAAAAAAAAATTCTTAGGGTTAATATGTATTAGAATGAAGTGTTTGGGAATATTGTCTTATTCAAATTTATTTTTAATACGCATTATCGTTTGTATATTATTGAGATATATTTGATATTATGTAGATGTTTGAACTAGAGAATAGTGGAATACTATTTACATTATTATAAATTAAATTATTAACCTTTAAGTGAATAATAATTCTTGATTATCCTTAGCAGATTCTCAAATTTTGAGAATCTGTGAGTAGAGTTCGTATGATTTTTAAACAGTTAAATTATGTAAAACACTTTTGTTTTATGTTAGAATTTTTTATTTCATTCATTTTATAACATAACCTTTAAAAAAAAATTATTAAAAGATGTATAATTTTTCCAAACAATCTTATAACAAACTAGCTAGAATCAAAATGCTTTTATTAAAAAAATCTGTACTAATAGAAGAAGGCTTAAAGAAATTCTACTTCAAAAGTTACATCAAACAAACCTTTAAAAATATTATCCTCCAAAGTAGATAAGCTTACTATTAGTTCATATTATTTAATTAATGTACTTTGATAACTTTCAATTCCATTACTTTCTCTTTCCACTTATGACCCAAAAAATATTTGAAATAAAATGATTTTACAAAGTTTTTTTTTTGAATACTGATTAATCATCAGATTACTGCATTACACAGATATTTACAACAACTGCTTTTTTTTTTGAATACTGATTAATCATCAGATTACTGCATTACACAGATATTTACAACAACTGCTATTGTAGCAGAGATATTATACTGATATTTACAATCAGATATACATAATTGGGACTTATATTATGACATTGAATTCTATGAAGTACATGCCCAAACAAATAACCCCTCACAGGAGAGGGATGTCCATACTCCACTCGCATTTCGCAAGGGAGAATGATTTTTTTTGGAAGTATAAAGAACATTTAGCCCCCACAATGCTTTTGTGGGGGCTAGAACCGTTGCCCTCACAATGCTTGTGAGGGCAGCAGCCCACCACTTCAACCAAGACGGAAGTGGCAATGATTTTACAAAGCTGATGCCTCATTTAAAAGAATATTAAGTACCACGTATTTAAGTTTAAAATTAAAAATAACCGAGTGAAATAATTTACATCATCCCAATCTGATGCTATTTTCATTAAAAATAAAATAAAATGCTGCTGCCATTCTATTTTATAATAGTTATGATCTCACATCCTAATCCCTAAGAAACTGTGATTGATGAGGCAACCAAGGTAGATCCTATCTGATCCAAAAACTTATATTAAAATATAAGAAAGACAGCAACAATTTTGGAGGCTAAAGAACATAGTATCCGATGAAGCACATGGTTTTCAAATTGGGAAAATTTTAACCAAATTAAAGCATTAATTACAATATTGTGATGTGGATAAGTTAGTAGATACATAGACCGTTGTAATTTTTACTTACCGTTATGTTAAAGAAATCGTTAAAATCAAAGGCTCAAATCAATTGACAAGAACTCCGTATTAACATTAAAAATAAGAGTTGAACTATTGACACCTCTCTATAATTCTTATAAAACCCCTCTCTTATTGTAATTATATTAAATGACAAAATAAATCTAATTATACTATTATATTTCTCTTTTTAACTCTTTGCACCTATACAACTACACCAAAGTCTGTTACAATTTTTGTTTACTCACAAGCAACTTTTTCTTGAGAAATTTAAAAAACTTATTTTTAATTTAAACTTAATTTTAATTTAAAAAATTTTAAAAATAAATAATAACTATTTGAGTCCGCCTTAATTTACAAAACTTTCTAAACTTTCTAATAATAAGTTTTGTAAACTGATTTTTAATTTACAAAACTTTCTAAACTTATTTTTAATTTTAAAAAATAAATAATAGCTATTTGAGTCCACTTTAATTCTACTTAATTCATACATGTATTTGATTTTTTTTTAGTAAAATATGTATGATTTAATAATTCAAAAATTTATAAAAATAATATTTGTAATTAGAGTTGTTTGGAAGAAATTGAATTGTTTTTCTTTTTGAATAAAAAATTAAAATATAGAAAATGATATTTTGGGAATTAAAGTAAGTTTTGATAGAAAAGGGATTTGAAAAAAAAGTTATAGGGTGCTAAGAGTCCCACTCTAAAAACAATCTTTATAATTTTTTTTTAATTTGAAGCCTGAATCCAATTTCAAGCTCATACAAATTTTAAAATTTTAAAATGGCCTAAAAGATCGATAAGGAGTTCAAAAATCATGTCGTGAAAAATTGATAGAAATTAATTAAGAAGACGACATGACACTCTAATACTATATAAAATGCAACTGTAATTAAGTCAATAAGATATAAGAGTCAACATATTTAGCATTAAAAATAAGTCTTAATATAGTATTTCAATTTCTTAAAAATTCACAATTTTTTATAATACGAGAAAAATATCATTTGAGCCAACATTTGATTGAACTGTTGACAGCTACAGAGACTAAAATGCATGAATGAGAGAAACCAGGGGCCATTTGAAAACAAGTGGCACTCTAAACAGTGGGGAAATTTTTTAATAAATGTGCTAGATTATTTTCTTCTAGTAAATAAATAAAAAAAAAGCAAAGTATATATATATATATATATATATATATATATATATATATATATTCTTCTAGTAAATAATTAAAAAAAAAGCAAAGTATATATAAATATATATATATATATATATATATAGAGAAATATATATTGATGTATAAGCAAAGTATATTTAAATGGAAAGAAAAAAGTAAAAAGAACGAAAGCAAAAGCACAAAGTCTTTTTTTTAAAAAAAAAAAAAATTGTCCGGCACATCTTTTAACTTGTATTCGGCCCCTCTCAGCAATTTTGGCAAATAATAGTTCGAAAGCACTTATGGCTTACCTGTCTATTGTTCAAAAGCACTTTTGACTTCTCTCTCTGTTCTTTCATTCTAAATTCTACTGTAAGCTCCTCTTCCATGTTGTTCCTGACTTCTTGTCTTGCATGCAATAATAAAATATTTAATTTGGAATTCTAAAATGTAAAAAAAGAAAAAAATGAGAATAACAAGTAACATCTGGCTCCCTAAATTTTTATAATTCTTAAATAAAGACATTCAGTAATATATAGTTTTATAAATTTGTATAAAATAATGAATTTCTCTTTTATTGAAATGGTTTAATGCCCTTTAGTGTTAAATTACAAATTCTTCATTGCGCCAACAAAAATTAATATTTAAAGGGTAATTTGGCTACCACTAGATTTGGAGCCCAATGTTTAACCTACATCACTAGAGAGTTCAACTTTTTCAAAATTTTAATAAGATTAGATATCTCTCTGCATATTCTAAACAATATTTAAATTTCTCAATTTTACATATCTGACATTTAAATTGTAACGTAAAAAAATAACACTAATTTTTAGAATTTCTTTATTATTATAACCTTATTGTTGGTCGAATATAATGTACTTGTTAAAAGGTATGAATGGTTCTATCTATTAAAAAGCCAACATTTATCATTGAACAATAAAGTTTAAACATTGAAATTATACTACTAAAGATGTTGTCAGTTATTTTTTTTTTAAAAAAATAAAGACATAAGTGGTCAAAATGGGAAATATTAAGGACTTAAGGAGAAAGGATTATTCTTTCTTTGGTTATTCTAATTGGAGCGAGGGACTTATTTCAGTGAAATTGACATAAATATATCTTACTTGATAAATCATAAAACATTAGGGACCGATATGTCATTTACCAACTAACCACCATAAAAATTAGTTGAGCACCACATCTCCACCCCAGATTTTTTGTGAATCCACCCCATTTTCAAAAAATAATTATAAAAGTTGTGCATTATTTTTAAAATTTTCAAATCAAGAAAAATTTTAGAGAATTAATTAATTAAATCTATCTTATTTTACTTTTTTGTGACTTAGATTTATTTAGTATATTTGATAACAAAGATTGTTTTGACATAAGTTTAAATTGAATATTTTACTCTTATAAAATAAAATTATCAAGAATTTACTTTAACTTTAATATTTTTCTAATTTGTACCTATCTCATTGTTTCTAATACTACTTTATTAGTATGATTATTATTTTTTAATTAAACTAACACAGTGTTTTGATAGTACAATTCTCATGTAAATTATTAGGCTGTCAAATTTATGTCATTTACACGTAAGGGTTGTGAAATAATAATTAGGTTTTATTTAAAATATTAGATTATAAGTTACAAAATTAAATACCTAAATTATTAGATATAATAACTCATGTTTTATGAGGGTAATTTTATCTTCTTATATCATAATAATAAAATAGTAAAATAAGACTTATGTTAAAATTTATGATTAAAGATGGTCAAAGAACCTTAAGAAAAAAATTAATAAAAGGATTTAATTAATTAACTGTACAAAACTTTTATTAATTTGTATTTTTTAAGAATATTGTGAATTCATTATTTCCTAGAAATATCCCCATCCAAATTGGTTATAACTTGTAATTCTCTTTTGAGGGTTTCGTGCAAAATAAGAAAGTTATATGTCTCTAACTTCAGGGAAAAAAAAAATTATACCTCTCTCATTTTGAAATTCATTGAAATTTCCTAATGAAAAATTTGAAAATCATATCTAATTCTTCTAAAATTCTTGAAATAACTCCTATAAAATTTTATAAAACTAGTTAAAAATGTAGATATCTTCAGGCAAATCTCAAATCAAATAACTTGAAGAAAGATGTAAAATTCTGCACGCACATCAATTCAAAATTGACTTAGAGCACCATAATTTTTTTTTTAACCCCTGCATTCAAAGTATTACTCGAGAGTTTTTTGAAAAGTTCAAAATCATTTTCCATTATCAACTCTTACTGTGAAGAGCAATCAATTTAATTAAGTTCATTACGCCATTTTCACTATGGAAAAAAAAAAAATTAATCTCTTCGTGTGTGCAATGCAAATCCACTTTTTTTAAAAAAGGAAAATGATGAATCGTATGCTAGATTTATAATCTCACTATTTATCAACTAAAAAAAAGTAACTTCAATGAAGAAATGATGACAACATTTTATAATGTATTAAATACATTGAAGTTGGCAACATACAATATCAAGATTGCACTCATTCATGAGCATTAGTTTGAAATTCTTGGAGTATGATTGAAATATATCAAAATCAAAAACCCTCATGTCTAGCAAAAGAAAGAATCATTATTCTAAATTGCATTAATAATTTAATATGATAAGTCCACTTTTTTTTACCCCCATATTTTGTGGTTGTGACAAGTACCAAATTTGACTTTTACTACCATGCTGGCTCTTAATTAATGGAGGTTGATTCAGCTTGGCTTTTAGTTAGTTCATTATCGATTTGTAAGAAGATTTGGTTTGGGCAGAGTGTTGGTTGATTTTATTTCGGGCAAGTGTTTGGTCTTATTGAGAAGAATCATCCAGAAAATTTGATTAGTTCCCTTTTGTGTTTGGTCATAATTCGATTCTATAGAATGCATGGGACCATTTTCCGTAAGAGTTCAGTATCTAATTATATCAAAGATCTAACATATTTTTCAAATTCTATATCTATCAAAAGATATGTTTCTAAAAAGTAAAATCTAGAAAACAAACAAAAAATAAGGACTTTATAAACACAGCGATCACACAATAGCTAGCCTCAAATATCTCTTTGTACTCTTTAACAATTATTTTTAATTTTTATTTCATCTCCTTCATTCTTCATTCTTTCCTTGTTTTTGATTTAATCAAATCCTACCCTTGTAATATGGTTAGGGTACTATTGTCGGCTTTGGATTATTGTTTACTTATTGATAAATTTTTGAATTTTAATGGATAAAATAAGTAAATTAAAATAATGAGAGAAAGCGATTGAAAATGAAGGAGTTAATCAAACGGTAAGTGAAAGGTTAAAAATGATTTCAACTTTTTCTATAACCAGTGGCCGAGCTAATAATATAATTTTTGGGTGGATTTTTTTTTTTTTTTGATTCAGCACTTTTCTATTTACAAGATAACTTTGATTATTAATAAGAAGTTAAACATGCACCTAATAAAAGGAGACATAATGAATCATACCCTTCAAAATATTTGTTCTAAACCTCATTTGAGATTTATTTTGGTAGCACATTTACCAACCAAACAATGAATTCTGACAGGAATTTGATGATAGTTGAAGAGGCAACATAACTAATTAATAAAAAAAAATTCTTATATAAATTTCAATAACGATAATTAGTAATTGAATAAAAAAAATTTCTTAGCCCTTTGAGCTTCTTCATTGTATACAATCCGAAGTAGAGTGATACAATATTAATTTTTTTTAATATAATGCATTACAATATTAGTATTTACACTAAAAAAATTATCGAGATTAGTTGAGACTCTATTTTAATATTCCAATCTCGTTAAATATCTCGTCCCATCCCATTATCCTAAATAGTCTTGAATATAAATAAATAAATTTTGACAATTTTTTTAAGGATCACCATAATTCAATATAGCAAAAATCTTGAATAAATACAGAGTAAAATAATCAAATAATAATTTTACTTTGACTACATGCATGTTCGAATACAATTTTATGCTAAAATTTTTTAGTTGCCTATTTGCTTCTGTTGCATATTAATGTTAACATGTATATGTTCATAATATTGATTTTGATGATAACAAACTTTAAATGTTTTTTTTTTTAAATGTTGGAGCTATTACATTAATAAGAGAAAGCCTTATAATCTTTCTTATTATGTTCATAAAAGATGGATATCTGTCAAACTTCAATTGGAAAATGACTTCTTGCAATTTTTAGTTAAAACTGTGATTCTGGAAGTAAACGGTTCACCGCTTACTTTGAAATGGTTAATTGATTAAATCCAGAGAGTAACAAATTGCTTAAGCTCTAATCGGCTAAGAAAAATAGAAAACACAAAATGATGGGAAGGCTACTGGAATTAACTGGCGAACCGTTTATGAAAAAATGGGTTACCGATAAATTCCAAAATGGGGCACCGTTTAACAGAAACAGAGAAGGCTAATGTATTTTGCAGGTTACTGGAAATAAACGGCAAACCATTAATTACAAACGGCTAACTGATAAATTTCAGAATGTCATTTTCGTGCTAATCTTTAACTGTTTAGTGAAAACGGATCGCTAACGTTTATCTTGGAAGTCTCTAGAATTTAACGGCGAAAGGGTATGCCTAAACGGCAAACCGTTTATTTGAATTTTGGCCCAATGGTAACTTTAACCAATTCAAACAGTTAACCGTTAACAGCTAACGGCGAACCATTTTCGGGCAGACAATCTGTAACAATTATTTTTCAGCTCCAACTATAAATAAGCTCATTCAAAATCAAACAAGGGTGGATCACAACATTATCATTGAGCTTATATTCGAGAATACAATCTTCAAAGAGCTTTAAACACATTCATTCTTCATCCATTCACACATTGGGCATTGATTTATAATTTTAAATATTGTATGAGAGAAAAACAATTTGTAATCTTATTGTAAAGGTTTATTGATACTTTAGAAGTCAATTGTAAGCATTTGAAGCCTTGGAGGCTTATTTAGTGGAATTCTCAAGCCCGGAAAGGTTGGAGGCGTGGATGTAGGCGAGGTTGGCCGAATCACGTAAAAATCATCGTGTTTGAATCTCTATTCTCTTATCCTTTTTATATTGTGATTGATTTATTTGTTATTGCTTTAAATTAGTTTTGGATTTGCATTGAGTTTTGATCTAGAATTGAATAATTTTTAGAATCTCAATTCACCCTTCCTCTTGGGTTGCATAACTAGAATTTCAATTAATACTAAGACCTACGCTTCAAAAGTTATAGATTTGGACAGTAACCAATTCATATTTTGATTGTGGTTGACATTTCACTTTCTAATTATATTACTTTTATTATTTAATTTTAACTTTTAGGTTTCAACTTTGAACATTACTTAAGTTAAAATTATAAAACAATTAAAAATTTAAAATACTTTTAAAATTATATTCTTAGTGGGATATACAGGACGGGACATGATTTTATAATTGGTCCTCCTCCCATCCCACAAATAAAGGTAGGACTTATTTTTTGTCATTATCCCATCTTCCTTATAATTTAGGATGTAAAAATATGTTTCAATCCTATCACAAGTGGGACGAGATCCCATCCCAACAAAAAAAAATTGTCATCCCTACACTCAGATAATTGGGCAACATTGTAAATGGTGCTAGATTTGTCTCTAAATATGAGCTAAACTATTTAGAACCCACGACTTATCCAAAATTGTGATACAAATATCTTTATTATATCAATTCAATGTTAATATGTTACAAATAATCACATTATCGATTTGATGTGCATTATGGCCAGTATGACATTCTTGATTATTAGTTTGATTTTCAATACACTATGAGATTAACTCCCTCCGCTATCAATATTGCAATTCCTATTTGGATATGTTATCGCAATCCATACATGATTGCATGTAGCATTTAACAGTTCTAAGATATGTTGTATTAGTTTATGATTCTAAGTATTGTCAATTTTAACCATAATGGCTATAAACTGGAGCTATTAGTTATCAAATATAAACTTGTGTTCATGTGATAAAAAAATAACTTATCAAGTATAAGTAAACATTTATCAAATAATTTAGTTGATTTGCTTTCATAATCGATGAAAGCACAACCGTCTCAAGGAACTAACAACAACTCTTTAGATGAGTGAGTCAAATACATCATCACCTACTTCATGAGGTTGAAGGTTTCGAGTCTTCTCGTAAGCACGGGAACATATTAATTTATTATTTTATTTAATGTTATTTATTTAACTCAATTCTTCAATTTTAAATTGTCGAAATAAGTTGGCACGTACATGTATTCAAAAGAAAAAAAAAAGGTCGCGTACATGAACGAGACTGACTTGAAAAATATGGAAAGAACCAGCCCGACCAAAAGCTTGGTTGGGCTTTTGAAGGCCCAGAAGTGGCCCAATAATATGAATTTATTTCAAATACCCTTTCATTTTCTTGGTTATATAGCTCAATTTCACGGGATTAATTCGGTCATTTAAACAGAATTCGGGAACCTATTTGACACAAATGAATAAGATATTTAGCTATTTGAGGAAAAACAAAACAATAGGAATCTATATGTTATTATCCCTCTGTTGAATTTTTCAGTGGTTTTAATTAACTGCTAGGGTTTATCGATCATCTCTCTCACTGTCACTCTCCCTCTCTGTAAGCTTTCTGTTTCTCCGGTAAGGCTCCGTAAAAATGACGAAATTCAGAAAGCTTAATCGGCCGACTGGTCACAGAATGTCCATGCTGAGGTTGCCATTTTTAAATTTTCAGATTTTTTAAAGTGTTTCTGTACTTCTTTTTGAAAAAATAAAAATAAAAAATTGTTGGTGTAACTGCGTGTGTGCAGAACGATGGTCTCGCAGTTGGTGAAGCACGAGCGTATTGAAACCACTGTTGCCAAGGCACTCCCTTTCTTACTTTCTCTGTTTTAGGGTTTTATTTTATTTTTCGATCTTTTAAAATTGATTAATTAATTTAATTCATTAGTCAAATTCTGTTAGAAGTATATTGAGATTATAGGAAGAAAATTGATTGGAAATGTTGAATTATGGGACCCATTTTAAGGCTTTTTTTTGGTTTCATTTTTCCCCAAATTTTGGAGACTGATGTGATATAAATGAGAAATTATGAGAGTGATTTTTTTTCTTTTTTTTATATAAATGATTTGCAGGCAAAAGAAGTTAGGCGACTTGCTGATAATATGGTGCAACTTGGGAAAGAGGTGTGTATAATACGTTAGTTTTTATATTACATTAGAGCATGAAAGCTCAGTGTTAAGATTTTCTTTTGCAATTTGAAAGTTAGAGTTTGTAGGCTGAAAAGAAATTACTTGTAATTAGTGGAAAATGCTTTTTCTTAATTGATATGAATGACAACGTTTTTTGAAGGTAAAGTTATAAGTCGAAGTTTTTTGCAATCTAATTGATGGACTTCTACAGTTTGGTTAGTGGAGCTTAACCCTAATCTGTAGACATGTTGTTACTTTTAAGCTAGCAAAGTTTTGTGGGTGATCCAATGAGCATGTGCATGGATGTTTCTGTAATTTGCTGAACTGTAAGTAGATCTCTCTAATGCAGGAGATTCCTTTGGTATTAGCTTTGGAACTTATCATTTGGAAACTTTATGGGGGAGCATAAATAGTGTGGATGAAATTATGTGTACTCACACCCCATTCATTCCTTTGACTAAAATGAAGAATCTTTAGATTAATATTGAGGCTTAGGGAACCTGGAATTCACAAAGTTCTTCTTTTCAGATTATCAGTCAAGAACAGTCTCGGACTTCGCTTTGCTCGTCCTCTAGTGGCTTCTCAATGGGGATTCTCAATGAGAACCCTACCTTAAGAATTCCCCCACCAGAGGTGAATGAGAGTGAAACCAGCCCTCGCCCCTACTTTGTTAAGCAGGGGCTAGGGTTGCCAATTAAGAAAGTTGTTAAAAGCTATTTACGTGGTTTTTAAGCCATGTTGAGCAAGTCCCAAGTAGTACCCGACTTGGACCATCCTCAATGAGGTTTTGTGTTTAATAGACATGGTCCTAGAATCCGTTTTCTTTTCAGAATTTAAATAGGCTACATGAATACTTATCAGTACTGGGTAAACAATAATCAAATTCCATTTAAAAGGAATTTAGTGGCTATATTCAAGCGTCAAAGTATTAGATGTGAGATTTTGCGAGGAACATTGTCTTATTAGAAGCTGCTAAAGCGCAATTCAGCAATAACTAAAAGTGCATTCGTCTAGGAGCTTTGAAGTTTATCCCTGGTCTTAGAGTGCATTTTTAATCTGGCAAACAATTCTCTCTTTTTACATGTTAAATGGGTTGATGCTTGTTCTAGATTATTTATTTATGCTTTTCTTGTCAAAAGAACGGAATAATGATTTTGAACAGTAACAGGGTTCCCTTTGTGCTGCGAGACGTGCTGCTGCATTTGTTCGTGGGGATGATGTCATTCACAAGCTATTTACAGAATTAGCTTATCGATACAAGTAATTTATCAAGCTGCTGCTTTTCAGTTATTTTATTTTATTTTATTTTTATTAAGGATTATATGCATATTAGTTACATTTTATGTATGTTTGGTTGTGCAGGGATAGAGCTGGTGGATATACAAGACTGCTTAGGAGCCGTATACGAGTTGGTGACGCTGCTCCAATGGCCTATATTGAGTGAGATTTATTTATTTATTAATTCCATTAGCTTAGAGACTGATAAATATGTAGCCTTGCCTTCTTGAACACTTGTTAAATTGCAATTCTTATTGTTCATCTCTGCATTTGCAATGATATTTGCTAACTGTCCAGATAATAGCTTTCAAGAAAGCCTACTCAAAAATGGCTATTGTAATATCATATATCTGTTCCTCTAATTGGGAAGCTTGTAAAATGGAGGATGGAACATTCCTGATACTGTAAGAAAGCTATTCGGTTTTAGAAAATGGCCTTCCTAATGTTTTTTCTATAGGATAACAAAATTATTCGTGATGACGGCTGCTATCTCTTTATCTCTGACATGTGCCTGCATGGTGAACACATTTTCTCTGTACATTGTGTTTAGTAGTGAATTGAGCGAGCAATTGTAATTCTAGTGATCATTCTCAAAATTCATGCACTGATTGATCAATCTTCACTAGGTTGACCATGTATTAAGTCATACATTAACACTTTTGAGCAGGTTTGTTGACCGAGCAAATGAGCTTAGACAATCAAAACCTGCGGTTCCTCAACCACCACCAAGAGCTGCCATGGATCCCTGGACAAGATCCCGGCTTACGAAGAATTTTGCACCCCCAAAACAGGAGAAAAGCTCTGATGCTGAGATATGATGTAGAAGTCATTGTGTTATTTGTATGGCTTGATCTCATTATAATATAGTTTGCGCTTTCCTCCATTCTTTTTTTATGTTAAACCTTCTTTCAATTTAGTGTTCTGAATTAAAATTTTGGAAATGTAGAAATTGCTTGCTCAGTGGTCGCTGCTCTCTGTTATGTGAGGACACGAATAAGAAAGGCCGTAAAATAACAGGTCCAAAGACCAAAGTCTTCCTTTTTCTTCTTCTTGTCTCCTGTTAACTAACGATGGGTAATTGCTGTTTTGGGGAACTGGGCTTAGCTGATCATTGTAGATATATCATGTATGTTATCTGTGCTAGTATGATTGGCAATGATTTTCTTCTTTTTTATGCTGGTAGAGTAATGTCTTTCGGGTCCTTTCCTCATTTTGACAGTTTAAGTTGATTAATGAGTCTGGAAATTTAGTTGTCAAACTCTCAATTTTGTGCCCTTAAATTGTGATGATTTCGAATGAATCTTCGAATTTCCTTTCTGTCGAGCAACATTTTAGTGGGATAAAAATGTGCCTTCGATTTCAAGTTATTTTGCTTATCAACTGTTTGTTGCTCAGTTTAATTCGGCAGTTAACCCAGTGGCTGGCCTCTTAAGCTCGACATAATTATTCCTCAAGTTGTCATTTTAGATTTTTAGTCCATTTTGTTTCTAATACATCCATGCGATTACAGCTCAATTCCTATTATTAGAGATATTATATTATTGAGTATTTTCTAAGCTCACTCAGAAAGGTACACCTTAGATGTCCAATTTGACCAAAAATTGATTGCCAATTATCCAACTGTCAATGTGCTAATTAAATTAAATTAGTTGGCTGAGTTAATCTTTTCATTGGTATTTTTGTCCAAAGTGGTCCAAGTATAATATCGAAATCAGAATAGGATTATATCATTTTCCTCGTGTAACTTGTGCTTTTGGTCACGAGTCTTCAACTTTGCCTTTCGATCTTATTATAAGAGCCATGAAAATGAATGCCTGGGCAGCATGTCTCATGCTTTGCAAATCCCAAATTGCTTTCGGTTACTTTGCTTCCAATACAATGATATACACATTGTCACGTCTATTTATTCAATTTTACCTCTTTCTCCTATACTAGTATACCTAACGGTATTCCCTCTAACCGAAACCAACATATGCACGTAATTTATTAAATTAAACATATACTCTTTAACAATAACAAAAAAAATTTTGGTTGCCTTTTTTTCCTTCGCTTTTAAGTTTAATAAAATATAAACCAATAGCTCAACATAGAGAATTCTTCAAAATAGGTAAAGAGACTAAGAGAGAATAATTTTAGTAAAATTTAGATGCTCATAAAAAGCGGCGTGTCTACATTATTGAACCCGATCGGTTTCGATTTGGTTCGATTTATTTGATTTTTCTTTGTATTTTTCATTGATTTGATTTGCTTAAACAAAACCCATTTGGTTTGAAATTTGAAATCAAACCCAAACCGATTAGAATAAGCGGAATTGAACTTTTAGTGATAGGTGTTGAAAATTTCTAATTGCTACTTACATCCTAAATTTTCATGTACTGTACGTAATATATTATACGTGCATTCGTTCAATAACTAAAATTTTGAATGTAACTAAGAACTTGAGGTTTTCAAATAGAGTGGAAGATTATAATTGACAGCGATTATATTGTAATCATTCTCTCATAAAAAGTACCGGTTATTCAAACTAGTAATTTTGTATACGCACATAAAATTGCCAATTCATATTTTTTTAAAAAATCAGATATATATATATTTTTATTTTTAATAATATTTATATATCTTGAATGAAAAAACAAAAATGCATGGGGATGGAGTAACAGGGAAGATACGTGGCGATGGGTGCAAGGCTTCGATCGGAAAAGACAGCTCCTACCACTTCTTCCTTATCCAATAAAAAAGCCATGTGACATGTGTGTAGTTATAATTATGCCACGTGTACATTCTCTTGTTTGTTGAACTTGGAAGATTTAATTCGAGTTCTAGTTCTAACTTGAAAGTTAATGTTCATTATTATCATGATTACTTGTTATTATTTTATAATAATTCTTTCAAATCTCTTCTAATAACATTTCATTATCTTAATTTGTTGGCATTTTTTTCTTGAACCTTTGTATTCTCTTTTAAATCTCTTTTCTTGCATGCAAAGAATGAGAAAGAAGAACTAGATGAAGAATATATATATATATGGAACTTAAGTTATTTATTTATTTAATTTAACCCTTGTAATTGTAGATTTGACTAAGCTTAGACACTAATGAATTTTGTTTGGTGAAATAGTTTCTGAAAGGACCCTTGGACCTATATCATTTTATCTTTGGTATTGTTAATACTATTGCTTTTGGTGCAAGAAACTAGAGGATAACCATCTATTTTTCATTAATTAGAAATCACATTTGCGATACTCCCAAAGTGATACAATGTAACCAGCTATACTAATGTAGAAAGCGCTTTTGTTGTTTAAGGAGGTAGAAGGGAAAAGTGCTTTTGCGATAAGGGAGCTTAACTATTTTTACTGGCTGAAATAGCAGTCAGCTACTCAGCTTTGCTTGTGATGGGGGGGATTTCCTGTTTTTTACAACATTTTAATTAAGAGGAATATTTGTTTCTTGCCTCGTGGTAAGTGGAGATGGGACAGTTAATCAATTTTTGCTTCTAGAAATTTATCAATATCCATCATCAACCAACCCAATTGTTTTCATTAACCTAATCTATCAACTACTGTTATAATTAATTACGTGCGAGAAAATGAGATGAAAAAGGGAATAAAAGGTAGAGACAATCAGTTTTTTTTTTTTTTTTTGACATTTCATGATAAATGTGTAATCTAATGCCCCCATCAAAAGTGAAGTTATAGTTCACCAGCAAGTGAGTTGAGAAAATAAAATAAGTAATGAAAGTCAAAACTTTAATAACTCAATTAAGAAAATAATTAATGGGTAATTATAAATTTATGACTTATCTTTAGTAAATATTATCAGTTTTGAGTACAATGAAAACCCAATAATTAATAACTTTTTTTTAATGATGAAGTTGTGGCTTTTGGCTTGTGGGCATAGAAAATTATCAAGCTTACCGTAAAAAAAGGAACTTTTTTTTTTTAAAATTTGAGCTAATCAATTCTTTTTAATTGGATATGGAAACACAACATACTTTTTTAGCTATCATTATGATTCACTTTGGATGATTAGTAAGATACTTCAATCAATGGATCTATAGTCTGACCTATAAATCCCTATAAGTAGGAATGATTTTATTTATTTATTTTTTTAAAATAAAGTATGAAAATGACAACAAGAAAATTGAAACTTGAAAAATAAAATAAAGGTTGTTGGTAAAGAATTACTAAAATGAAACTATCAAATTGAGAATTGAAATAGAAGTAACTCTGTCTATATTGAGTCTTGCTCTCTGCCTCTTTACTGTCTTGCCTCAAACCTTCTCTGCATCCACACACAAATCTCCAATAGAATCATAGGTATGCTCTTCAATCTCCCTCCCTCTTTCAACAGCATGAAAATGTTTTTGTTTGGCCTATTTTTCTTGCTTCTGTTTTCTTTGCTTTGGACTTAAAAATTTTTCTGGGGTTGCTTTAGTTGATGTTAATGTATTACTATTCCATTATTATGTTCTTCACTCAAGTTAGCCAATGCAAAAACTTGTTTCATGTTAGTTTCTTGTTTTTCTTTCTGTACCTTTATTATGCCTGTGCTTTAAGTAACAGCTTGTATTTTTGTTGTGGTGCTCTTTTGTTCATTGTGAATCAGATGGTTCATCTATTCCCTTTCTCTTAGCAATATTTAGTATGAGAGGAGCAGCAATGGGGAATTCTACTGGTTCTGTTGAGGCAAGACACCGGCTATCATCATCAATGTGAGCTCAGCAATTTGCATTCAGTTTACTTACAATCTCCATAAATTTTAGCACCAAGTTACAAATCTATTGATGATACATTATGCACTCACATTGGTTTGGACATGATTTGCATTAACAAGCAACATGTTGTTCCCACATTTCTTCAATTTTTGATTCATTCTGAAATTTGATTGAATCAGTGAAGACATATACAAAAGAAGAATAAAGAAGAGCAAAGTCAAAGGCATCGACAAGCCTTTTCATATCCAAGATAGGGTATCATGCTGCAAATTTCCTCTGTTGAAGCTTGTCTTAGTAATCATTATATGCGGCACATTTTTGACACTCATGTACTCTCCTGAGGTTTACAACAACAATCATCTATCGCATACAAGTTCCCGGTAAGTATATTCACAGCAGACCAGAGATTTTGTTAATACATAAAAGCGTGAAATCTATGCAAAGTGAACAACAACGTTGATTGATTTAATTTCCATCGAATGCAGGCCAAATTTTGTTAAAAGATGGATATGGGGAGGATCAGATTCTCGATATGTTTCAGACTTAGATGTAAACTGGGATGATGTTATGAAAGTTATTGAGAAGCTGAGCGAACAGAATGACTATCAAGGAATTGGCCTTTTAAACTTTAATAAGAGTGAAGTGAATCAATGGAAGCAGCTTATTTCTGATGCCACACATTTTGTGCTGCATCTGGATTATGCCGCGAACAATGTGACTTGGGATTCATTATATCCGGAATGGATTGATGAAGAGGAGGAAGAAGAAGTTCCCGTTTGTCCATCTCTGCCAAAGATTGAAGCCCCGAGAAAACGCATTAATCTTATTGCCGTTAAACTTCCGTGTAGAAATGAAGGGAATTGGTCTAAAGATGTTGCTAGATTACACCTACAGCTTGCAGCAGCTGATCTTGCTGCTTCTGAAAAAGGCGCTTATCCTGTTCACTTGCTTCTGATTACCAAGTGCTTTCCCATACCAAACCTGTTTCCCTGCAAGGAACTCGTGACTCGCGAAGGAAACGCATGGTTGTATAAACCAAACCTGAATGTTTTAAGAGAAAAGCTCCAGCTTCCGGTTGGTTCTTGTGAGCTTGCACTTCCTCTCAGGGATAAAGGTCAGTACTAGTCCAAAGAGTTAAAAAGCCACATTCAGAATACATTTGGTAAATTTAGTCCTCTGATCTTTTTGTGTTATTTAGTCTGATCTTCATAATTTATCAAGGAATAGTCTATTATGCAAAGACTACAATGAAATTTTGCTTTTCTTATCAGAGGTTATACATAAAATTTAGTACATTGTCTTGGAAAACAGATCGGGTCTACTCAGGGAGCGTGCACAGAGAAGCATATGCAACCATTCTCCATTCAGCTCATGTCTATGTCTGTGGAGCCATTGCTGCTGCACAGAGCATCCGCATGTCAGGATCCACCCGGGACCTTGTAATACTTGTTGATGAGACAATCAGTGCCTACCACAGGAGTGGCCTTGAGGCAGCTGGATGGAAAGTCAGGACAATCCAAAGGATCAGGAATCCGAAAGCTGAGAAAGATGCGTACAACGAATGGAACTACAGCAAGTTTCGGTTGTGGGAGTTGACAGACTATGACAAGATCATCTTCATTGATGCAGACTTGCTCATACTGAGAAACATTGATTTCTTATTTGGAATGCCAGAAATTTCGGCTACGGGAAACAATGGCACTATGTTTAACTCTGGTGTCATGGTTATTGAGCCCTCAAGTTGTACCTTCCAGCTTTTGATGGATCACATCAATGAGTTCGAGTCCTACAACGGAGGTGATCAGGGATACTTGAATGAAGTCTTTACATGGTGGCACCGTATTCCAAAGCACATGAACTTCTTGAAGCACTTTTGGTTTGGGGATGAGGAAGAAGTTAAGCAAAAGAAAACTCGACTATTCGGAGCTGACCCTCCAATTCTTTATGTACTCCACTACCTAGGAATGAAGCCATGGTTGTGCTTCCGCGACTACGATTGTAACTGGAACGTTGACATATTCCAAGAGTTTGCTAGCGATGTTGCTCATGCAAAGTGGTGGAGAGTGCATGATGCAATGCCTGAGCAGCTGCAGCAGTTTTGCTTGTTGAGGTCTAAGCAAAAGGCACAACTAGAATTTGACAGGAGGCAAGCTGAAAAGGCTAACTACACAGATGGGCATTACAAGATCAAAGTCGAGGATGGGCGTTTGAAGATATGCATTGACAACCTATGCAAATGGAAGAGCATGTTACGGCACTGGGGCGAAACAAACTGGACAGATGATGAATCTTTTGCCCCAACACCACCTGCACTCACAACTGCATCCCTCTCTGGCTTGTGAGATGCTGTTTCCATTTTTTTCTACTCGGTTTCCTGTTTACATTTACATGAACATTTTTTCACGTTTTGTGAAATGCAAAAACTACTTGGGGGGTAGTAGATTTCGGCACATTTCAATTTCTTCCCAACTTGGCAATTGAAATTTTTTAGTAATCTTGTAAGAGGAAATAGTTCTTGATTTTTCTCTATGCTACATATTTCATTACGTTGAGGGTGAATTGAAAGATCATCTGATACTGCTATGGAAGAAATTTGAAGATAGGCAACACATATGCATAATTTGGAATTAGAGGTACTCTGTCCTTTTATTCCCTTAGCTTGTGTTCTAATAAAAGACTTCATATGAAGTCATTGACTTTTGATCAAGCATTTGTTCACAGTCTGCTTTACCAAAAAGTGAATCTTATTTTACAATCGTGCAGAGATTTATAATGTGATTCTGCGGAATATTCATGCATCATTGTTGATAACAGAGGATAAGAAAAGTGGCAACAGTTAGTGCATTACATGTTAAGGGTGATGTAATTGAACACTACATTCGTGCACGAAAATCAATGTCAAAAAAAAAAGAAAAAAGAAAGAAAGCCTGTTCTCGATTTGTCATTCTATCCCCAGAGTAATGGTCAGTTGAAGTTCGGCCCAGCCCGGTATTTTTTAAAATCCCTAACTCTGAATAATTAATTATTCACAACCACCTCAATGGCTCAAACAATCAGATACCGTTAGCTGTCAGAGCTTTGAAAAAGTAGCCCAACAGAACAGAGCCTCATATAAAGAAAATTATCCTTGTTACATAAGAAGGTCAATCAGAGTTGCACCATTTTTCTTCAATCCTTGGAAGAAAATTTACCGAACATCAAGAATATTTTCATACTTCGTCAACCACCCTTACTTCAGCAGCAACTAACTCTTGAATTTGATGTGTGTATGTGGAAAACACATGTGGTTTTTCAATTTGACTCATATCTGTCATCCACAATTAATGCCCTGATTACAGATTGATATTCCAAACAGATAATTGCCAATTCAAGAGATGAGAAGAGCCATGCGAGAAAATGGCCGCCAACTCATCTATAGATAGTGGACTTTCCACTATTGCTTTTGCTCAGTGGCAGGCAGTGGCTTCATTTGGACACCAGAAACTCTAAAGTAGAAGCATTTTGTAATGAATTTGTTTTCTCCTCTTCGTTGAATACAAAGATCCGAAAAATTATTGCATTTAAAAAGAGTCCACAGCAATGAATGTTAAAAATGGGTCACGATCCACCGATTCTGGGTCCTTACTCCTTAATTATGAGCATATGCTCAGATAAACATAAGTGCTTTAAGTTACATGTACAACAAAAAGAGAAGTAAGGATTAGAGGGTTCTGGAAATATAGGCCTAAGTAATCATCTTGTAGCTTTCAAAAGAGAATCCCGTGTCGCCAGCAAAACCGAATTCAGGATTGTTCATATACATCAAGCCATCTCAATTAACGTATTTTATCATGAAGGTGAAAGACGCGTGCCTGATATCTAAAGTGGAATGATATGTAGCCAATTAAGCCTTTAATCACGATGGAATGCATCATGTGATAGCATGTGCCCGTTCGCGTTTTGTTTCCATTCATACCCAGAGAAGTTCATGTGAACTTGAGCAGCACCATAGAAAAGATCATGCATTTGATGGTGACATTGAACAAATGCTCATAGGCTCATAGGCTACTTTTCTTAAGTACCATAACTTCATTGCACAAGCATCAACGCATCATAGCAAGGAGAAGAAAATGCACAAGCTGCTTCCCCGACCACTCATTTCCATTATTGCGGAGTCTTAATCATATTAAGGCTCTAAGCTGTACATCTCCATTCTCCATCTCATAAAGCTAAAAAAAATAGTCCATTGACAGATAGAATGACATTACGTTTTGTGCTACAAGCTCAACATAATGCCTCCTCACATTGGCATCTTTGCCTTCAAGTCAAGCAACATATGTGGCCTACATCATACTACACTAATGTTTATAGAAAAGATACAGTAAAGGGAAATATTTCCACATTCCCCAATCATCTAATCATTTAAGCCACGGTATACAAATTGTACAAGAAAAATCAGCAGATTCTGCTATTGCGTGCAGCAATTAAGATGATGTCGAAATCCATTCATCACCTTGGATAAAATTCTGCACTGAATATGCATTAACATGCTCTGCAGGAATTTGGGAACTCCACGGAACTCTATTAGCCGTCTTAGACCCGGGTCCAGTATTTTGGAATTCACCATAGTAAAGCGTTTTCAAAGCAAAATCACCGCTCCAAGGCAGCCACCCGTCTGGATGTACAAGAGCTTCTAAGTTACAGTGAATAAAAACAGTTCTCGAGTACTCTTTCCATGGCCTCCCCAAGTAATTCTTGTGCACACGAGGCTTACTATAATACAATTTCATGTACTCCTCGGTGCCGTTGATCAAACAGTTCTGGAAAACGAAACCTGACCATTGAGCAGGGTCCGTTCTGCCATGAGCAGTCACGGCATTGTTCTCACCTTTCTCCGGCTTTAATTGCCGTGGAGCAACCAAGATCTCGCAATCCTGGAAGATTGATGGTGAGTTTCCGAAAATGAAGTCCACATTGCCCTGAATGCGGCACTTTTTGTAGAATTGGCGGAGGGAATGAGCATATAGAGTGTCTTGATTGCCCAAGAATTCACAGTTCTCAATAATGGAGAGATCACTGTCTGATCTAAAGGCCACTGCTTGGTGGGCATCAGGACCCGCTGTGTTCTGAATTGTGAGACCACTGGCCATGAACCCATCACCAAGAACTCCTGTAACAACAGAACCACACAACACATCAAGTCCATTAACACAATGATCATCTTGTATCATACCAAACTCAAAATTAGGCAAATGGTGCAGCATTACAGAGGGTAAAATAGTCAATTTAAAAAACACGAAATTATCGCCTGCTCAGTAACACACTTCACAGTTATTGCGATCATTTAGTTTGTCACATTTATGACGTCACCTGTTTATAACGCTTTGCTTCGGAATATTTTAGTAATTTTATCCTACACATTATTTTTTTTTAAAAAAAAAGGAAAAAAATTGACTGGAGCGTGACCGACCAGAGACTTACCGACGGTAGCAGATTCATAAGTGCTAACCCCTTGCTGTCCCACATTTAAAGAACCTGTAATGACCGTTTTGCCCATGCCGTCGCCTAAAAATACCACGTTCTTTTTCTCGAACGGAACCCTTACGGTCTCCTCATAAACACCGGCCTTTATGTTAATCACAAACCTCTTAGTCGGCACATTGTCCGGTGCGGCATTCACGGCGTCCTGCACCGTCTTGTACTTACAACTCCCGTCCTTACAAACCGTCACGTCCGCCGTCAACTTCGACGGGAACCCGCCACGAAAACCGAACTGGGCCGCGCCCGACCCGCCCTTCTCCCAAAACCCGGCCCGCTCCGTCTGGGGGGCCCGCCACGCGTTAAAATCTTCGCCAAAATTATCAAACGACATCATCATACTCAGCGCATTGCTCGTCAGCCCAGTCAGGGAGTCCAAAAACGCCATCGTTTCGCCCACCTGCTTGGTGTCGTTAACGTACTTGAGCGCCGACCAGCAGTCGTACTGGTAAGTGAGGGCCGCACTGTACCATGCGCGCGCGTCCTTGAGTTTCCCACGCGGCAGCGCGTCGGAGGCCGACTGGGACCTCGCCCCGGAGTAGCCGAGGATCTGGAGACACGTGGTGGCGGCCCGGGAGCGGTTCTGACTGTCGGAGGAGGAGTCGAGGATCCGCTTCACCATCGATTTGGCGGTCTCGAGGTTTTGGGAGGAGACCCCGATGGCGGATTGGATCATTTGCGCGGGGGAGGGATTAGGGGGGACGTTGTGGGATTGGGAGAGGGATTGCTGGCACACGTCGGGGAAGCGAGTGGCCTTGCAGGCGAGCTGGATTTGAGGGACTGGCGGTTGTTGCTGCTGCTGCAGGGGAGTGTGGTGACGACGAGAGGTTGAAGAAGAAAGAGAAAATAAGAGGGAGAGGGATAAGAGGGAAATGAGAAGAGCGGAAGCCATTGAGAAGAGAGTGAGGAGACTGGACTTGGTGGGTTTCTTGTGGAGGAGTGAATGTGATGATGATGATGATTTGGCCATTCTCAACTTGATATTTATAGTGATGGGGGGGGGGGGGGGGGGGGGGTATTCGGGATTTAATGGGGTTGTTTTACTTGGAATGAAAAGACGAGATTCTGTAATAAATGAGTGTCTGTTTTTGCGTTATTATCTGAAAATTTCACGAGATGTTGAAAAAGTGAGTCACGGGGTTGGGTTTTGTTTGTTGTTTTGGATTGTCTTGGTGCCGCTGTGGGGTTCGGTGAATGTTGAAAATGGCGAGTGGCCAATCGTCAGATCGAACCGCAGAAGGCTTCTTTATGTGCTATGCTTGCAGAGAAAGTGAGTGAGAGAGACAGATGTCCGTGAGTGATGGGAGTCATGGAGAGCATTACTATTCGTCGTGTCTGTCGGTCACAATTACGGAAAGAGTCATACCTTTTTTTCATTTATATAAATTATATATAAAATTATGTAAGGACACATTTGGAAGTTTGGATAATACAGTGAAAGGTAAGGTGTAAAATAGATTCACGGGGAGAGTAGGGTTCGGGCGATGCTGTGTTAAAATATGAGCGCATTGAATATTTCGGTCTCGGTTTGAGTTTTAATTGATATCGTATTTATTATTGGATGGTATTTAATTAATTTTATAAGTTATAAAATTCATCATCCAATAAATGAGTGACACACAACGTTGTGAATCGAGTTACGACTCAAATTTTAGGATCTCTAATATTATTGTTTAAAATGTTATTTATATTTTAAAGATAATTATTTTAACTTTTATTACTCAATAAATTATAATAAATTGTATTTATTAAATGTTAATTCATATTTATATTTAAATGATAAAATATAATTTAAAATAATAATATAAACCTAAATATTTAGTAAATAAATGATAAGACATTATTTTACTTTCTTTACATAAAATTATTTATTTTGATTTCATTTAATCATATATTATTTATTAAAATGCTAAATTTAAAAATAAAATAAAAATTATATTTTAATATTATATTGCTTTTTTTCAAATTATAACATATTATAATAACCATATATAGAAATAAATTATATAATATAGTATATTATTAAATCATTTTTAAGTTTCTATATCATAAAAATTAATATATACGACTAATTATTTAATAATTAATTTCAAAATATTAATAATAAAACTCTAAACTATTAATAAATTAAAATAATATTATATTAATATAAAATAATATATTTGATTTAAAACAGTTCATACTACATCAATTATAATGTCACATTATAATTTAATATTATATTATAAGTGTAATGCAATACGATATAAGAACCGCATTAAAATAGAAAGGTGAAAAGAGGAAGGTTCACAGTGTGTTGAATGTTGTTCGGTGGGGTTGGATAAGGGGCGGTGCTGTCAAAAATGGGAGGAACAGGGCGGCGGGAAAATGAGTTAGTAGGGTTCACTTGCCATTGGCTAGCCGGTGGGCCGGGCTTTCAACTTGCCCAGCGAAATATTAGGCCTAGTGGGCCTTTTGGGTTGACAAAATTTTCACCCAACATTTTGTTTAATTGACTAATTGTGTCCCACTACTGAAATGATGACGTAAACAAATGTGAAGTATTTGTTGTTCATCACTTTTCATATCCTTTTTTATAATGAATTACAATCCATGGACTTCAATAAGATTATTACTAATATTTATAATTAGACAATCACCCTTATAAATATTTAAGAATATTTACTCCACTCATATTTTAAAAGAAATTAACAATAATACAATTATCCTCACAAATATTCGAAGGACGTCTACTTCATTCACATTTCGAAAGAGATTTAAAATTAGATAATTATCCTCACAAATCTTTGAGGAATGCCTATTTCATTCACATTTTACAAGGGAGAAGATAATTACATTTGTAAATATTTGAAGGATGTCTACTCTACTTACATTTCAAAGTGGAAAAGATTATTTTTACTCAATTATATAAATATTCGAAATGTCTACTTTGCTCACAATTCAAAAGGAATTTACAATTAAACAATTACTTTTACTCAATTATGAAAATATTCAAAACATCTACTTCACTCACATTTCAATAGGGATTTACAATCAGACAATTACCCTCATAAATATTAGGGAGAAGACAATCACCCTTGCAAATATTTGAGAAACATATATTCTACTCATATTTCAAAAAGGAGAATATTATCTTCACTTAATTATGGAAATATTTGAAACATCTACTCCGCTCACGTTTTAAAAGGGATTTACAATCAGACAGTTGCCTTCACTCAATTATGGAAATGTTCAAAACGACTAGTCCACTTACATTTAAAAAGGGATTTGCAATCAGATAATTACTTTCACTTAATTATAGAAATATTTGAAACGTTTATCCCCTTCACATTTCAAAAGAGATTTAGAATTAGACAATTACCCTTACAAATATTCGGGGGACACCTACTCCACTCATAGTTTAAAAGAGAGAAGACAATATTCACTCAATTATAGAAATATTCAAACTATTTGGTAACTCAGGAAGGAAATTAAGTTCCCATATTACAATATGAGGCCTCGAAACCATGCTCTCATATAGGTTCTACCACTCGGCCAAAGACTGATTGGTCTTTACATTTGTTGATTTTACAAGGCAATGATTCTTATTTTTCTTTCTTTCTTTAATTTATTCTAGGGAAAATATCCACCGTCCACCCGTTTTTTACACCTTTTTTAAAAATACACAATTCTTTCATTTTTTGGCTGGAATCCACCTAAAGTTACATTTTTTTTCACTTTTCCACTTCCGTTTGGAATCCGTTAAGAAAACTAACGGAAACTTAAAAAAATGACCATTTTACCCCTAAAACGAAAATTACAATTTCACCTTAAAAAATACCAAAAATAATAAGATTTAATGATGAATATCATTATTGGTACTTTAATGAAGTACAAAAAAATCTTAACTACTAGAGATTATAACTCAATTAATAATAAAATTCTAGTTATCTTAAATTCAATTGATGATTTGTGAGATTGGGCTATTTTTAATACTACTGTTATAATTTAGCATTCTAATTACAGACATATTTAAAAAAAAACCTGCATTTGATGGTTGTGGAATTAATTTATTTATTAACCGATGGGGAAAATAATTAGATTTAATCTAATTATTTTTTGTAATTTTTAAGGTGAAATTGTAATTTTCGTTTTGGGGGTAAAATAGTCATTTTTTTAAGTTTCCGTTAGTTTTCTTAACAGATTCCAAACGGAAGTGGAAAAGTGAAAAAAAATGTAACTTTAGGTGGATTCCAGACAAAAAATAAAGGAATTGTGTATTTTTGAAAAAGGTGTAAAAAATGGGTGGACGGTGGATATTTTCCCTTTATTCTATTCATCAGGGTGACAACAACCTTACGAAATGAAAGAGTATTTAAATCTTTTGCTTCTTTGATAGTTGTAAGTCTTTGCACCCTATTCCTTCTATAATCAAAGGCATAGCCAAAAAATTTATTCAGCTGGTACAATAAAAAAAAAATTATTATTTTATAAATTCACACAACAATAAACAACAACTATTATCACATTGGTTGGTAAATTTTATGCACCTCAACGAGTTTTCATGTTTTTAGGATATTGTATGCAATTTTATTATTAACGCATGCTTTAGATAACATCCACTAAGTAGTGGTGGCAGCATAATAGTAAAAGCAATGGATAGTTGTCGAATGAGATGAGACAACATATCCATGGTCTTGTTTCGTTACTTGTTGGGTTTCTATGTTCATTAAAACATTTAAGTCTATAGTGTGCCTATGTTAGTTGTTTATTTTTTTAGCATTAGGAAAAAAAGAAAAAAAGAAGAAGAAAATGTCCTCCTTTTAATTTATTTTATGTTTGTGAATTATTAATTTATTTTATAAAATTCAAAATAACTAAATTAATTTAAAGAATTGGGTTTTTACACATAAGGTAGGTTGAAACTATTCTAAACCAACTGAGGCATTTTTATAGTTTCAAAACTCAAACAGAGCGCTTTGAAAAAATTCAAAGAAAATAAGGCATTTTTCGAAATCAACCTTTGAAATTTTCCAAAGACAGTTGAGGCACGTGCCTCGCCTTGTTGTATATTAGATTCATCCATGTCGGTAATGCTCTAAGAATTTTCTTCGCTTACTCCCACTTGGAGTAAGTTTTTTTTAAGAGAGTTTAATTGATTAATAATATAAGTAAAGCAAGTAATGTTGTGATAAACAGACTCAATGGACTTTATCCTAAATAACTTATACTCTCTAATGAGTCTACTAATTGTAGACTACTTGAATTGATTATTGCCTTCATATAGCACTTCTCGTCAAGGGATTAACAATGCAAGTAAAATGAATAATCTTATTATAAATAAACTCATTGGACTCTATCCTTAATAACCTATACTTTATGATGAGTCTAATAATGTTAAAATGTTTGATTTGACTATTGACTATATGGATGGACTAGTATTAGATTAGGTGGGGCACAAGTCCGAACAAGCGAGGGTGGGCAAATGGTTCATTTTTTACTAATCTGAACCAAAATTTCTTAGTTTGGTTTGGTTCGGTTAAGTTCTAAAGCAAAAACGAACAGGTCATAAATGGAGGATTTGATTTATTTGTAATTGGTTTGGCTCAAAACTGACCCGAGCCGACAAATTGATTTGTTCTTCCACTTAAGACAAAAAAATATTTAAAAATAAAATATAGATAAATAAAGAATTTATGAATCTTGAAATCACTCACACACACACACACTTACCATCTCTCTCCCCATCTCACACCGACATACACACCCCATCTATCACAATCACTTGTCAACCACCCTTTCGTCATTCATCTCGCTGAGATGCTATTGTCATTGTTGCTGCAGCCAGCTTATCATAGTTCATCCTGTCGCGTTCGTGTCAGCCTCGCATCCGGTTCACAACGCTCGTGTCAGCATTGCCTCTAGTTCATCACGATCGTGTCGTTGGCAGCCTGCTGTTGTTATTGTGCCAGCGGAGTTGTGTAACTTATGTTGGCTATTTTTATTTATTGATGGATTATTCCTTAAAAATTTTTCCTTAATTTGTGAGTTGGGATTCTTTGATCGGAATTTAATTTGTTAGTGCGTTATAAATAAATTCTTTGAATGAATCAAGAAACTAATGAGCTGTTAGACCTTGATCAAAGTTAATCAATCAAGATTCCCCAAGATTAACTAAACACTCTGAGATTTGATTAAGAAATACAAAGCAATCACACATGAAATAGAAACGAAACCAGAAAGAACAGTAATCAACAAAGAGCAGAGTTATAGTGGTTCGGCTTGGAGATAGCCTACATCCACTGAAGAACAGAGCAACAATCTTTATTCAATCACCAGGAACAAGATATAAGCTTTAAAACGAAGTTACAAGCATCACACACACCGATTCCTTATCACTTAAGGCTATATATATGTTGAGTGTTAGAAAATACATATTTATAAAAGAGAAAACCGTCATTTTATATTTCAAGTCTTACTAACAACCTTTACTTTTATGTGTTTTAGCTTCTTGTAATTTAATTATGTGTGTTTTATTTTAATTAAGTATTTTATGTATTTTAGGGGCATTATAGTCATTTCACAATAAACGAGAGATCAAATAGCAAAACGGACATCACTTTTGAACTCAGGACGGTCGAAAACCTTAGGAGGAGCATAAAAGGAAAAATGGCACTGTTCACATGTACGGTACTATTCATATATACGGTACTATCTACACTACTGTTCACGACACTGTTCACATAGACGGATCGATGACGTGGCATTGACTGAGGAGGTGTCACGATCCTGTTGGACTAAAATTCTTATGCACTGTTGATTGATGACGTGACAGCATATCAGTGGACCAAAAATCTCGCATACGGTACATGCATTACACATGATTATTTTCAACCAAACCGCGTCACTGTTCAACCGGGTCAAACCGTGTTACTGTTCATCCGCGTGGTCAAACTGCGTACTGTTGACTGATGATGTGGCGCAATCCTGAGCGTCCAAACTATTTTTAATCCGATGGCCATGATGTAATCAATGTATCTATAAAAAAGGGGGTCTCCCCCCCTAATTTGATATCTCTGAATCCATTTTTGGGCTCCATTTTCTATAATTCTCTCTCCATCTTGTATTTTCTACGTATTTTAATAAATTCCCATTTTGCCCTTAGTTCAATTATGAGTAGCTAATTTTCTTTCAAGCTTGGGTTGAAGGTGAAGTCTCAACATATGTCATGGGCTTTATTTGGTAAATTTATTTTCTCTTCCCCTCTAGTTTTTGTGGATGTTTTGACTTCTCGTCGACAAATAATACTAATCTTGTCTAGTACCGCCTTGGTTTCACCGGCCCTCTAGTACAAGGTTATTATTATTTAGCACGATAAGCCCTTAGCACCATATTGATTAGAGCGTGGTTCATGAGGAGTGGATCCCCCCCTCATGATTTAATTGGCATTAATAAGAAATATTTAGCCCATGGTGCATGTTGATACGGATCCAGATACCCAAGAGCTTCAATCATAGTAATTTTCTCTTTAATTTCTTCTCGCCATTTTAATTCCAATTTTAGAATAATTTAATTCACTTCCACCACAAATCTAAACCACCTATTTACAAAATTAATTCTACACATAATTAAAATCCACCTACTCGTGGGATTGACACTCGTCACCATTAGTCTATACTGCAATAGATTCGTGTGCTTACGAGTACATTAAAATTTGCACAAGTTTTTGACGCCGTTGCCGGGGAGGTAAGTAATTTTAATTCATAGAATTAATTTTTGTGAATAATTTCTTTTAATTGTTTTCTTGTAATTTTATTTTTATTACAAAAAAGTGAATCTACATTTAAAGGTTAGTATTTCTTTTCTTTTTCTCCTCTTTAAAATTCTGTAATTTAATTTTCAATTTATTTTTCTTTGTAATTTTTTTGTTTATCTTATTAATTTATTTTTAGTTAATTTATTTCACGTATTTATTTTTGTGTATTTTTATAGAAAGGTTTTAATAGCGCAATAAGGTTAGTATCGTAATTTCTCCTTTTTCTTTATTTTTATTTGTTTTGTTCCCATTTATTTTTGTATTCATTGCATGCTTGGTCGTAGGTCATTATTTCCTAATCTTGAACCTATAGACCTTGAACTAGAAAAAAACACTTCGCACACACAAACAAATTAAAAATAAAATGGATTTGCAACCACAGGAGAGGCCATTTAAGGACTACTTCAGTCCTTTAGCTAATTTGAGCACATCATGCATAAGATACCCAAATGTAGCTGCTAGGAGTTTTGAATTAAAACCTAGTGTGCTAAATTGTCTCCCAACATTCTATGGCCTAGAAAATGAGGACCCATATAATCATCTGAATGATTTTCATACCATTTGTCAAACTTTTAAATATGAAAAATTTTCAGACGACGATGTTAAACTCAGATTATTCCCATTTTCTTTAAAGGATAGAGCTCGTTCATGGTTAAATACTTTACCTGCTAATAGCATTTCATCATGGGAACAAATGGTAACAAAATTTTTGAATAAATATTTCCCAATGCAAAAATCAATGCTATTCGCAGGGAAATTTCAGAGTTTACACAGAGAGAGAAACATGGGAGCGATTCAATGGGCTACTCTTGAAGTGTCCACATCATGGGTACGAGAAATGACACCAATGCCAATACTTTTTGGAGGGATTATTGCCGAATGTGCAAGAATGACTAATGGCAATAAGTGGAGGAGAGCTAATGTCAAAAAGTGCATCAGAAATTTGGGAATTCTTCCAGCGACAAGCGGATAATTCCCAACAACGGAGTTGATCACTCAGGAATACTAGAAGGATTAAGGGAGTAAATGAGGTTCACATTGGCGAGTCAAGTTCAGAAATTAAAGAAGTCAAAGCGATAATTGAAGGTCTCTCTCGACAAATAGCATCGTTATCGACTGCAAAATCAACAGAGCCACATGACCATGACTCATACTCAGATTAAGCCAATGCCATAGGTGTAATGAGAAAATCATCGAATTACAACCCATACTCCAACACATATAACCCTGGATGGAGAGACCACCCCAATTTTTCATGGTCTCAAGGACTCCAACAGAATGGACCAGCAGCTTCAGCTCCACCAATGCAACCAATTCCTCAAATTCCTCAAGCCTCTCAGCCCCCATTTAGACCATACAATCAGAACCAGAACTACTCTTAACCTAGACCATGGGAGGATGCATTCCAGAATTTCAAGAATGTTATTCACTCCACGATTGAGCAACAGAACCGCACCATTAATGGACTACGAAATGAGTTGAGAGCAGGCTTCAACTCACAAGCCCAATCAGTTTCAAGTCTCGAGAAGATGGTGAGACAAATTGCTTTTTTAGTTCAGACCTTGGTAATGACTGTTGAGAAAGGCAAATTTCCAAGTCAACCAGTGTCTAATCCTAAAGGAGTGCATGAAGCAAGTACTAGTTCACCACAGCAGCATGGAAAGGTCAAAGCAGTCATGACCTTGCGAAAAGGAAAAAAAGTCGACAACAAAGTGGAGATGCCGGTGACAAAAGAAAATCAAATTGTACCTGTGAATGTTGAGGAATCATCACCGGAGGAGAAAGAAGAAACCAACCCACGAGAATACGTTCCGAAAGCTCCATTTCCTCAGAGGTTAGCGAAAGGAAAAAAGGGAAAATCCACAGGTGAGATTCTTGAAATCTTCAAACAGGTAAGTGTTAACATCCCTTTGCTTGATGCTATTAAACAAGTTCCATCTTATGCCAAGTTTCTTAAAGACCTTTGTACTAAAAAGAGAAATATGCATGTGCAAAAGAAGACATTTTTAACAGAAAACGTTAGTTCTATACTCCAATATAAAATTCCTTTAAAATACAAAGACCCAAGCTCCCCCACTATCTCCTGTAGCATAGGGAACCACACAATTGAGAATGCTTTGTTGGATTTAGAAGCTAGTGTAAATCTGTTGTCTTATTTAGTTTTCGTGAAACTTGGACTTGGAGAATTACACCCAACTTCAATGGTGTTACAGCTTGCAGATCGGTCCACGAAAATACCTCCTGGTATTGTGGAGGACGTGCTTATCCAGGTAGACAAGTTTTATTTTTCTGTTGATTTCATTGTAATTGACACTCAACCAATACAGGATTCAAGGAAGCACATCCCCATTATTCTAGGCCGACCTTTCTTGGCAACTGCGGATGCTCACATTCAATGCAGGACTGGAAATATTCAGTTGTCCTTCGACAACATGACTATAGAGCTGAACATCTTCAACATTGCCAAACAACCTCACAATGCAGATGATGGAATTGTTGATGTGGATTTAATTGAAACAATAGTTGATAACACTTTTCTTTCAAACCTTAGTTATGATCCTTTACAAACATGTTTAACTTACTTTGGTTTGGATTTTAATATTGACAGATCGGTCGATGAGGTCAACGCCCTACTTGACTCAGCACCATCCATAGACACTAATAAATGGAAGTCAAGAGTTGAACAACTAGCACCATCAGAGAAGAAACTCATCACATCATCAGAATCACCACCGAAACTCGAGCTCAAACCATTACCCAACACTCTGGAATATGCATTTTTGGGAGAAGAAAGTACTTTGCCGGTAATCATATCATCATCCCTAAATGACGAACAAAAAGGTAAGTTGTTGGATGTTTTGAAAGAGCACAAAGGAGCATTAGGATGGACCATAGCAGACATAAAAGGTATAAACCTAGTAGACTGCATGCATTACATTCACCTCGATGAAAATGCTAAATCTATTAAGGAAATGCAACGTCGGTTAAATCCTAATATGAAAGAAGTTGTTAGAACGGAAGTCCTTAAGCTATTAGACGCAGGTATCATTTACCCAATTTCTGATAGTTCATGGGTCAGGCCTGTACAAGTTGTCCCCAAAAAGTCAGGAGTCACAGTAGTTACGAATGCCGATAATGAATTGGTACCCACTAGAGTAACAACAGGATGGCGTGTATGCATTGATTATAGAAAGTTGAATTCTGTCACACGTAAAGACCATTTTCTTTTATCATTTATCGATCAAATGCTTGATAGATTAGCAGGCCATGAATTTTATTGCTTTCTAGATGGCTACTCAGGATATAATCAGATTCCCATAGCACCAAAAGATCAAGAGAAAACTACTTTCACTTGCCCTTTTGGCACATTTGCATATAGGAGAATGCCATTTGGATTATGTAATGCACCTGCTACATTTCAACGATGCATGTTGAACATTTTTTCTGATATGATTGAACGATTCCTTGAAGTCTTTATGAATGATTTTTCTGTCTTTGGTGATTCGTTTGATCAATGTTTACATCATCTAATACTAGTTCTGCAGAGATGTATCGAGAAGAACTTGGTCTTAAATTGGGAGAAATGTCATTTTATGGTAAAATAAGGTATTGTTCTCGGTCACATCATTTCGAGCAAAGGTATTGAGGTTGACAAAGCCAAGGTGGATCTCATTTCTAATCTTCCTCCACCCAAAACAGTCAGAGAAGTAAGATTTTTCCTTGGGCATGCTGGTTTCTATAGACGTTTCATTAAAGATTTTAGCAAAGTTTATAGACCCTTATGCAATTTACTTGCTAAGGATATACCTTTTGTCTTTAATGATTCATGTCTTGTGGCATTTGAAAAATTAAAGCAGTTGTTGACATCATCACCCATCATTCAGGCCCCGAACTGGAGCTTACCATTTGAACTTATGTGTGATGCATCTGATTATGCAGTAGGAGCAGTATTAGGACAAAGAGTTGATCGAATTCCCCATGTTATTTATTATGCTAGTATAACATTGAATGATGCACAGTTGAACTATTCAACTACTGAAAAAGAAATGCTAGCAGTAGTGTTTGCATTGGAAAAATTTCGATCTTATCTCATTGGTTGTAAAATAATTGTGTTCACAGATCATGCTGCTCTTAAATATCTTCTCACAAAGAAAGATGCAAAAGCTAGACTAATTTATTGCGTATTACTTTTGCAGGAATTTGACTTGGAATTCAAAGATAAGAAAGGGACAGAAAATGTTGTGGCGGATCACCTCTCTCGTCTCCATTTTGACATAATGACAGAGCCATTAATATTAAATGAGTCATTTCCAGATGAACAATTAATGAGTGCGGAAGTATTGCCTTGGTATGCTGATATAGTTAATTATTTTGTTACAGGTAAACTTCTAGAGCATTGGACCTAGCAAGACAAGGCTAAATTCTTTGCAAAGATAAAGAATTTCTTTTGGGATGATCCGTATTTGTTTAAGTATTGTGCTGATCAAATTGTTAGATGATGTGTCCCAGAAAATGAAATTCAGAATATTCTTTCATTCTGCCATGAACAAGCTTGTGGAGGCCATTTCAGTGCTAAGAAAACAGCAACTAAAGTTTTACAATGTGGTTTCTATTGGCCAACTATATTTCGAGACGCTTACACTTTTTGTTCTTCATGTGATAGGTGTCAACGAATGAGGAGCATTACGCGAAGGAATATAATGCCACTAAATCCAATTTTAGTGGTTGAGATTTTTTATGTATGTGGTATCGACTTCATGGGACCCTTTCCCCTTTCTTTTGGCTATCAATACATATTAGTTGTTGTTGACTACGTATCGAAATGGGTAGAAGCAATTCCATGTAGGACTAATGATCACAAGTTGGTGATAGCATTTTTGAAAAGCAACATTGTTTCACGCTTTGGATTCCCTCGAGCAATAATCAGTGATGGTGGTGCCCACTTTTGTAACAAAGCATTCAAAGCTCTTTTGACAAAGTATTCAATCACACACAAAGTGGCGACTCCGTATCATCCGCAAATCAATGGCCAAGTTGAGATATCCAATCGAGAAATAAAGCACATATTGAAAAAAAAGGTGAGGCCAGACAGGAAAGATTGGTCATTAAGACTTGATGATGCATTATGGGCATATAGAACGGCTTTCAAGACCCCGATTGGGATGTCACCCTACAGGCTAGTGTATGAAAAAGCTTGCCACCTACCTGTGGAACTCGAGCATCGTGCATATTGGGCCATCAAGAAATTCAATTTTGACATGCAGCAAGCCAACTTAGAAAGAAGATTACAGCTGGCAGAACTTGAAGAAATTCGCAATGATGCATACGAAAATGCCAAGATTTACAAGCAACGAATGAAAGTCTTCCATGATAAGCAAATTATGAGAAAATCTTTCACTCCAAGTCAGAAAGTGCTTTTATTCAATTCTCGCTTGCACCTATTCCCAGGTAAGTTACGCTCTCGTTGGTTTGGCCCATTTATTGTTCATACTGTTTTTCCACATAGGGCAATTGAAATTAAGGACCCAAAGAACGGTGTCACGTTTAAAGTTAATGGTTAAAGATTAAAGTCATATCTAGAATACCAACCACATGGAGAAGACATCGAAATAAATTTGAGTGACCCACCAAATTTGAATTGATTTTTTTTTCTTTTCGTTGATTTGATTTTGTTTTCTTTCTTTATATTATTCTTCTGCTAATTGAAATTATTTTTGCATAAGTGTGTTTGTTTAACTATTAAGTTTTCTTTTATCATTTTTACTCATGAGTACCTTACTTAGACCGTTCCTTCTGAACATTCTTAAACCACTTTAACATGTCAAAACTCATCTCAAAAGGCAGATTCAATTTTGTAAAACACATCGCATTTGGGATGTACAGCCACCAGAGTTAGTAGCCTATGTTGAGGGTTTAGAAAGTCAACTCAGAGACATTGAGAGAAGTGTTTACGACATCTAGTTGGAGCTTGAGGTAAATTCAATAAGAGGACGATTTTAATTTTCTTTGTGTGTTTTAATTTGTTTTTCTGTTTGTGTGCTTTAGTTTATTACCCTGGTGAAGTGGCGGATAACGGTACTCTGTGACAATCAAGTCGGTTACTTCAATTTCCCATAATAACTGATATTCTGAAGCGAAGGTATGGACAAAAACAAGACTTTAGCGAAACTTCACAAGCGATTCCCTTCACTTCCTCAGAATGCCCTCCTTACGATCTATAAAGCTCGGTCCGAACGCATGCGATTACTCATGAGGAATAACATACCTGCTGACATCCGTTGGTTAATCGAGGCTAAAGTACGATTGGCAGGTGAGTTACCTTCAAAATTTATTGCATACATGCCTGGTTGTGGTAAAGGAAATTATGCAAGAAAACAACGAGCTCGAAGAATTTCTGTTGCTTGTCATAAGTGCGCCAGAATAAGTTACGATAAAAATCCATGTTCTTTAGGAATGGTGTCTGATAACAGGGAAGATAAGATTCAATTCATTAGGGATGGCTTGAATAAGGAGTCATTTGATGATATCATTCTGTCTCTTGAAACGCATCCCAGTGGATATGTGCAAGGAGCGATTCTCCAGTTATGACCATTATTCCAGAAAGAGCATGCACGATATAGTCTCGGGAATCTGACTATAAACGACCATGTTTGCCAGTTTATAAGAAAACTGGATAGGAAGCCTATCCTCGACCCATAGAGAGCGTTCAAGCCGTTTCTGGACGTAAAACCAGAGGAAGATGTGAGCCACAGTCGCAACTACCTGTAAATATCCTTTTACTTTACTGTTATTTTATTTCACTATTGTTTTATTGTGTGCATTATTGTCTTTAATAATTTTATTACTGTTTGCTTTTTCCGGTTTATTGTTTCCTTTTTGACTCGCGAGCCACGTGCTTTACGCGTTATTTGACACTGACATGTTACCTCATACACAACTGTGACCTACTGTCACAAAGACTCTTAAATGTGATTTTTTTTGTCAAGCAATCACAAATTATTTTTTGAAAAGTATCCCAATGGAAGCTACTCCAAATAGACAATTTAAGAATATTTTTGTGCCTTCTGGATTTACCTATTGCAAACATAAAGAGTTCGTTGAGGCAGCCATCGTTCTTGGTTGAAGTATAGCAGAGAGAAAATTATACTTGGTGTATGGAGGAGGTAACCGAGGGTTATCAAAAATGGTCTCTGAAGCAGCTTTTGTCAGAGGAAGTCAAGTGTTAGGCATCATCCCAAGAGTCCTAAAACCATTGGGCAGTTCGTCTGACTCATCAACTGAAGAAGAGTTAGTCGTCTCAGGTATGCAAGAAAGAATAACTGAAATGCTTAATCATGCTGATGCTTTTATCTTCCTTCTAGGAGATCTTGCAACACTAGAGGCACTTATCACACTAGCATCTTGAGCCAATTTGCACATTCACCAGAAATCCATCCGTTTGTTAAATGTCAATAATTTTTATGATGACTTTATCGCATTTTTTAACCATGCAATAAAAAACTATTTCGTTCCTTCCAATGCCAAAAAGCTTTTTATTTGTGCTCACACTGCTAATGAGCTACTTGATCTGGTACAAGCTTATAGACCGGAGCGAGACCCCTGGACCTTTGTGTTGGAAAATCCAAATAATGACGGTAATAGTAGCCGCAGTAAGAAGTACAAATTAGATTTAACTCTCCGCTTGTAAATATTTTCTTCTGTGTTACACCACCCAGGTGATGTCTTCTAAACTCTACTTATTTCCTTTCAAACATTGAGGACAATGTTTCGTTCTGGTTGGGGGGAGGGAATAGTCGACAATTGTGGAATCTTGGTTAAGTTTTTATTGATTTTTTGTTGTAGAAACTAACTGTTGCTAACTTTTTGTGTTGAAGATGACTGAATATGGAGTGTAGTTACTCTAAAAACGCATCTTCATCGTTTGAAAAAAAAATTAAAATATTCAAAAAAAATTTAGACATTTTCTTTTTCTTTATTAAGTTTTGATGTTCATTTTTCTTCTTCTTTTTAATTTCTCCTTTATAAATATATTCAAATATTTGAGTCGAAGATGGCTGAATATGGAGTGAAGTGCCTCTAGAAACGCATCTTCTTAGTTAAAAAAAAATATTTCTTTTTCTAATTAATTTTTCTACATCATTTTCACATTTCTGCATGCATATTTTCCTTTCATGTTTAGAATAGGTTGGGGGTAGAATGTTGTTTAAAAAATAATTATGTTATTTGTTTTAACATTGAATGACATGATTAATTTCAAATTTTAGTATTTGTATTATCTTTGGTCTTAAGTGATATTACGCTATATTTGCTACTTTACATGTTGATGTCGGAGACAAATATGAATTGTTTGAAGGAATGAACATGTCATAAATAAGTGCCAAGTGAGTTTTTGAGCCTATCATTTTTCTTGGAGAGTAACCATTTTCCCCATTCTTTATACAGCTTAGCAGTTTATTATTTTATATACGACTTCTAGATTTCTTTTGAGTTAACTGTTGTGCAAATTTTAATGTACTCGCAAGCGCACGAATCTGTTGTAGTATAGATTAATGGTGACGAGTGTCGATCCCACGAGGAGGTGGATTTTAATTGTGTAGAATTAATTTTGTGAATGGGTGATTGGATTTGTGGTGGAAATGATTGGAATATGCTAAAACTTAAATTAAAATGGAGAGAATAAATTCTAAAATTGGTATTGAAATGGTGAGAATAAATTGAAGAGAATTCTATTGAAATGACGTACTTGGGTATCTGGATCCGTATCAACATGCATCATGGGCTAAATATTCCTTATTAATGCCAATTAAATCATGAGGGGGGAATCCACACCTCATGAACCACGCTCTAATCAATATGGTGCTAAGGGCTTATCGTGCCAAATAATAATAACCTTATACTAGAGGGCCGGTGAAACCAAGGCGGTACTAGACAAGATTAGTATTATTTGTCGACGAGAAGTCAAAACATCCACAAAAACTAGAGGGGAAGAGAAAATAAATTTACCAAATTAAGCCCATGACACATGTTGAGACTTCACCTTCAACCCAAGCTTGAAAGAAAATTAGCCACTCATAATTGAACTAGGGGCAAAATGAGAATTTATTAAAATACGAAGAAAATACAAGATGGAGAAGGAATTACAGAAAATGGATCCCAAAAATGGATTTAGAGATATCAAATTAGGGGGGAGAGGCCCCCTTTTTATAGATACATGGAGTAAATCATGGCCATCGGATTAAAAACAGTTTGGACGCTCAGGATTGCGCCACGTCATCAGTCAACAGTCCACGGTTTGACCACGCGGATGAACAGTAACACGGTTTGACCCGACTTTGAACAGTAACGCGGTTTGACCCGGATGAATAGTAACGCGGTTTGGTTGAAAATAATCCTGTGTGATGCATGCACCGTACGCGAGATTTTTCGTCCACTGATATGCTGCCACGTCACCATCAACAGTACATAAGAATTTTAGTCCAACAGGATCGTGACACCTCATCAGTCAATGCCACATCATCGGTCAATGTGAATAGTATCGTGAACAGTAACGTATACAGTACCGTACACGTGAATAGTACCGTACATGTGAATAGTGTCATTTTTCCTTTTATGCTACTCCTAAGGTTTTTCACCGTCCTGAGTTCAAAAGTGATGTCCGTTTTGCTGTCTGATTTCTCCTTTATTGTGAAATGACTATAATGCCCCTAAAATACATAAAATACTTAATTAAAATAAAACACATGTAATTAAATCACAAGAAGGTTAAATACATAAAAGTAAGGGTTGTTAGTAAGACTTGAAATGTAAAATGACGATTTTCTCCTTTATAAATATGCATTTTCTAACACTCAACACACCCCCCAACCAGCTTATTGCTAGTCCCTAGCAAATGAAGCGAAAATAAAATTCAAATTCAAAATGATTTTTTTTTTGTTTTTTTAAATTCAGAAACACTCGTGTTTATTCAATCAGATTAATGATAGCAATCAAATAAAAGTATAAGCATTATCTCCAGTCTAAAGTAACATCACACCCACATCAACCATCCACATGAATCAGCCCAGTAGACTTTGTTATAGCTACTTTCAAGAATGACATGTCAAACCCCAAAATCTCACTGGAAGTAGTGACACTCTCACAAAGAAATTAAACCCAATAAAAATAGTCACTCCAATGAATGATAATTGAGAGAAAATAATGAAGAAGTGATATCACATGCTCTCACCAAGATGAAATAAATATGCCCTCAGCTTAAAAATAATACAATCTCAAGTCAAATAAAAACTGTTAGTCAACCAAATTTTTTTTTTATTTTTTATATGTGCCACTACATCTTTTTAGCCCATATAACTAGCTTCTACTTCAGATTATAGTTCCCTAAAATCAGGAAGGACTTTTATTAGGATGTAACGTAAGCTAGGAACATGGTTAACAAAGAAAGGAAATAAGGAAAACAAAGTGTATGTTTGAGAAAAATGCAGAGAATTTTTTTATTTTTTTATTTTTTGGAAGTTGCAAGGTGGATTTCACCTATTATTGTTATTTTTATTCTTTTGAAACAACAACTTTTGTTTTGTTGTTTTTTTTTTTTGCTTTTTTTTTTGTATAACTTCACTGAACAACATAATTATTTACATTTTCTCAAACATAAATAGGTGATAGAACTTATAAGATATCGGATAATACTCCAAATCGGAGTGGGTCAAGATGATAAGTTGACAAAAAAAATGTTTTTTTTTTTAAAGGCTCAAAAGGGTTAACTATGGATATTTAATAAAAGGGATGGCTAGAAAGGCTCAAACGGATCAAAGATGGCCTTTCCATCGTCTTTTAGGGCTCTAAATAACCTTCCATATCTACTAGTTAGATGGGCCTCCAAATGTAGCAACACACTTTTTTTTTTCTTTTTTCTTTTTTTTTTATTAAGGGTTAACTCAAAAGAAATCTAGAGATCTTGTATACAATAATAAACTGTTAAGCTGTATAAAGAATGGGCAAAAGGGTTACTCTCCAAGAAAAATGATAGGCTCAAAAACTCACTTGGTACTTATTATGACATGTTCATTCCTTCAAGCAACTCATATATGTCTCCGACATCAACATGTAGAGTAGCAAACATAATGTAACATCACTTAAGACCAAAGATAATACAAATACTAAAATTTAAAATTAATCATGTCACCCAATGTTAAAACAAATCACACAAATTTTTTTTTTTTAACAACATTCTACCCCCCAACCTATTCTAAACATGAAAGGAAAATATGCATGCAGAAATGTGAAAATGATGCATAAAAACTAATTTAGAAAAGTTACACGTAAAATGATAGAAAACGAAAATAATTTTTTATTTTTTTTTAAAGAAGATGCGTTTCTAGAGGAACTACACTCCATATTCAGCCATCTTCGACTCAAAAGTTGGAAAATGTATATTGATAGAGGAGAAATTAAAAAGAAGAACAATAAACATAAACACATAATAAAGAAAAAGAAAATGTCTGAAATTTTTTTCTTTTTAGTTTTTTAATTTTTTTTTTTACGATGAAGATGCGTTTCTAGAGTCACTACACTCCATATTCAGCCATCTTCGACACAAAAAGTTAGCAACAGTTAGTTTCTACAACAAAAATTAGTAAAAACTTAACCAAAATTCCACAATTGTCGACTATTCCCTCCCCCCAACCAGAACGAAACATTGTCCTCAATGTTTGAAAGGAAAGAAGTAGAGTTTAGAAGACATCACCTGGGTGGTGCAACACAGAAAACAATATTTACAAGCGGAGAGTTAAATCTAATTTGTACTTTTTACTGCGGCTACTGTTACCATCATTATTTGGGCGCTCCAACACAAAGGTCTAGGGGTCTGGCTCCGGTTTATAAGCTTGTAACAGATCAAGTAGCTCATTAGCAGTGTGAGCACAAATAAAGAGTTTTTTCACATTAGCGGGAATGAAATAGTTTTTTATTGCATGGTTAAGAAATGCGATAAAGCCATCATAAAAGTTATTGACATTTAACAAACCGATGGGTTTTTGGTGGATGTGCAGATGGGCCCAAGATGCTAGCGTGATAAGTGCCTCTAGTGTTGCAAGATCTCCTGGAAGAAAAATAAATGCATCAGCATGATTAAGCATTTCAGTTATTCTTTCTTGTATACCTGAGACGACTAACTCTTCTCCAGTTGATGAGTCAGACGAACTGCCCAATGGTTTTAAAAATCTTGGGATGATGCCTAACACTTGACTTCCTCTGATAAAAGCTGCTTCTGAGACCATTTTTGATAACCCTCGATTACCTCCTCCATACACCAAGTGTAATTTTCTCGCTGCTACGCTTCGACCAAGATCTATGGTTGCCTCAACGAACTCTTTATGTTTGCCATATGTAAATCCAGAAAGCACACAAATGTTCTTGAATTGTCTATTGGGAGTAGCTGACATTGTGATACTTTTCAAAAACAATTTGTGAGTGCTTGACAAAAAAGAAATCACATTTAAGAGTCTTGGTGATAGTGGGTCATGGTTGTGTATGAGGTAATATGTCAGTGTCAAATAACGCGTAAAGCACGTGCTCGCAAGTCAAAAAGAAAACAGTCAAAAGGAAAAAGTAAACAGTAATAAAATTATTAAAGACAATAATGCAAACAATAAGACAATAGTGAAATAAAATAACAATAAAGTAAAAGGATATTTACAGGTAGTTGCGACTGTGGCTCACATCTTCCTCTGGTTTTACGTCCAGAAACGGCTTGAACGCCCTCTATGGGTCGAGGATAGGCTTCCTATCCAGTTTTCTTATAAACTGGCAAACAGGGTCGTTTATAGTCAGATTCCCAAGACTATATCGTGCATGCTCTTTCTGGAATAATGGCCATAACTGGAGAATCGCTCCTTGCACATATCCACTGGGATGCGTTTCAAGAGACAAAAGGATATCATCCAATGACTCCTTATTCAAGTCATCCCTAATGAATTGAATCTTATCTTCCCTGTTATCAGACACCATTCCTAAAGAACATGGGTTTTTATTGCAACTCATTCTGGCATACTTATGATAAGCGACAGAAATTCTTCGAGCTCGTCGTTTTCTTGCATAATTTCCTTTACCACAACCAGGCATGTATGCAATAAATTTTGGAGGTAACTCACCCGCCGATCGTACTTTTGCCTCAATTAACCAACGGATATCAGCAGGTATGTTATTCCTCATGAGTAATCGCATGCGTTCGGACCGAGCTTTATAGATCGTAAGGAGGGCATTCTGAGGAAGTGAAGGGAATCGCTTGTGAAGCTTCGCTAGAATCTCGTTTCTGCCCATACCTTCGCCTCAGAATATCAGTTATTATGGGAAACTGAAGTAACCGACTTGATTATCACGGAGTACCGTTATCCGCCACTTCACCGGGGTAACAAACTAAAGCACTCAAACAGAAAAAATAAATTAAAACACACAAAGAAAATTAAAATCGTCCTCTTATTGAATTTACCTCAAGCTCCAACTGGATGTCGTAAACACTTCTCTCAATGTCTCTGAGTTGGCTTTCTAAACCCTCAACATAGGCTACTAACTCTGGTGGCTGTAGAGCCCAAATGCGACGTGTTTTACAAAATTGAATCTGCCGTTTGAGATGAGTTTTGACACGTTGAAGTGGTTTAAGAATGTTCAGGAGGAACGGTCTAAGTAAGGTACTCATGAGTAAAAATGATAAAAGAAAACTTAATAGTTAAACAAACACACTTATGCAAAAATAATTTCAATTAGCAGAAGAATAATATAAAGAAAGAAAACAAAATCAAATCAACGAAAAGAAAAATCAATTCAAATTTGGTGGGTCACTCAAATTTATTTCGGTGTCTTCTTCATGTGGTTGGTACTCTAGATATGGCTTTAATCTTTGACCATTAACTTTAAACGTGACACCATTCTTTGGGTCCTTAATTTCAATTGCCCCATGTGGAAAAACAGTATGTACAATAAATGGACCAGACCAACGAGAGCATAACTTACCTGGGAATAGGTGCAGGCGAGAATTGAATAAAAGCACTTTCTGACCTGGAGTGAACTATTTTCTCATAACGTGCTTGTCATGGAAGACTTTCATTCGTTGCTTGTAAATCTTGGCATTTTCGTATGCATCATTGTGAATTTCTTCAAGTTCTGCCAGTTGTAATATTCTTTCTGAGCTAGCTTGCTGTATGTCAAAGTTGAATTTCTTGATGGCCCAATACGCACGATGCTCTAGTTCCACAGGTAGGTGGCAAGCTTTTCCATACACTAGTCTGTAGGGTGACATCTCAATCGGGGTCTTGAAAGCCGTTCTATATGCCCATAAGGCATCATCAAGTCTTAATGACCAATCTTTTCTGTCCGGCCTCACCGTCTTTTCTAATATGTGCTTTATTTCTCGATTGGAGATCTCAACTTGGCCACTGGTTTGCGGATGATATGGAGTCGCCACTTTGTGTGTGATTGAATACTTTGTCAAAAGAGCTTTGAATGCTTTGTTACAAAAGTGGGCACCACCATCACTGATTATTGCTCGAGGGAATCCAAAGCGTGAAACAATGTTGCTTTTTAAAAATGCTATTACCACCTTGTGATCATTGGTCCTACATGGAATTGCTTCTACCCATTTCGATACGTAGTCAACAGCAACCAATATGTATTGATGGCCAAAAGACGGGGGAAAGGGTCCCATAAAGTCGATACCTCATACGTCAAAAATCTCAACCACTAAAATTGGATTTAGTGGCATCATGTTCCTTCGTGTAATGCTTCCCATTCGTTGACACCTATCACATGAAGAACAGAAAGTGTAAGCGTCTCGAAATATAGATGGCCAATAGAAACCACATTGTAAAACTTTAGTCGCTGTCTTCTTAACACTGAAATGGCCTCCACAAGCTTGTTCATGGCAGAATGAAAGGATATTCTGAATTTCACTTTCTGGGACACATCGTCTAACAATTTGATCTGCACAATACTTGAACAAATACGGGTCATCCCAAAAGAAATTTTTTATCTCTGCAAAGAATTTAGCCTTGTCTTGCTTGGTCCAATGCTCTGGAAGTTTACCTGTAACAAGATAATTAACTATATCAGCATACCAAGGTAATACTTCCACACTCATTAATTGTTCATCTGGAAATGACTCATTTAATGGTAATTGTTCTATAATTGTGTCAAAATGGAGACGAGAGAGGTGGTCCGCCACAACATTTTCTGTCCCTTTTTTATCTTTGAATTCCAAGTCAAATTCCTGTAAAAGTAACACCCAACGAATTAGTCTGGCTTTTGCATCTTTCTTTGTGAGAAGATATTTAAGAGCAGCATGATCTGTGAATATAATTATTTTATAACCAATGAGATATGATCGAAATTTTTCCAATGCAAACACTACTGCTAGCATTTCTTTTTCAGTAGTTGAATAGTTCAACTGTGCATCATTCAATGTCATACTAGCATAGTAAATAACATGGGGAATTCAATCAACTCTTTGTCCTAATACTGCTCCTACTGCATAATCAGATGCATCACACATGAGCTCAAATGGTAATTTCCAGTTCGGGGGCTGAATGATGGGTGATGATGTCAACAAATGCTTTAATTTTTCAAACGCAACAAGACATGAATCATCAAAGACAAAAGGTACATCCTTAGTAAGTAAATTGCATAAGGGTCTAGAAGCTTTGCTAAAATCTTTAATGAAACGTCTATAGAACCCAGCATGCCCAAGGAAAGATCTTACTTCTCTGACTGTTTTGGGTGGAGGAAGATTAGAAATGAGATCCACCTTGGCTTTGTCAACCTCAATACTTTTGCTCGAAATGATGTGACCGAGAACAATACCTTGTTTTACCATAAAATGGCATTTCTCCCAATTTAAGACCAAGTTCTTCTCGACACATCTCTGCAGAACTAGTGTGAATAGTGTCATTTTTCCTTTTATGCTCCTCCTAAGGTTTTTGACCGTCCTGAGTTCAAAAGTGATGTCCGTTTTGCCGTCTGATTTCTCCTTTATTGTGAAATGACTATAATGCCCCTAAAATACATAAAATACTTAATTAAAATAAAACACATGTAATTAAATCACAAGAAGGTTAAATACATAAAAGTAAGGGTTGTTAGTAAGACTTGAAATGTAAAATGACGATTTTCTCCTTTATAAATATGCATTTTCTAACACTCAACATTAACCCTTAAAAAAATTATAAAATAAAAAAAAAGAAAAAAAATGTGTGTGTTGCTACATTGGGAGGCCCATCTAACTAGTAGATATGGATGATTATTTAGAGCTCTAAAAGACGATGGAAAGACCATCTTTGATCCGTTTGAGCCTTTCTAGCCATCCCTTTTATTAAATATCCATAGTTACCCCTTTTGAGCCTTTAAAAAAAGCAAAAAAACCTTTTCTTTATCAACTTATCATCTTGACCCACTTCGATTTGGAGTATTACCCCATGTCTTATAAGTTCCATCACCTATTTATGTTTGAGAAAATGTAAATAATTATTTTGATCAATGAAGTTATGCCAAATAAAAGCAAAAAAAAACAACAAAATAAAAGTTGTTGTTTCAAATGAATAAAAATAACAACAATAGGTGAAATACACCTTACAACTTCAAAAAAAAAAATCTCTGCATTTTTCTCAAACATACACTTTGTTTTCCTTATTTCCCTTATGTGTTAGCCATGTCCCTAGCCTATGTTACATCTGAATAAAAGTCCTTCTTGATTTTAGGGAACTATAGTTTAAAGTAGAAACTAGTTATATGGGCTAAAAAGATGTAGTGGTGCATAATAATAAAAGAAAAAGAGATAAATAAAATGGGTTGATTAATATTTTTGTTTGACTTGAGATCGTATTATTTCTAAGCTGAGGGCATATTTCTTTTATTTTGGTGAGAGCATGTGATATTACTTCTTTATTATTTTCTCTAAATTACCATTCATTGGAGTGACTATTTTTATTGGGTTTAATTTCTTTGTGAGAGTGTCACTACTTCCAGTGAGATTTTGGGGTTTGACATGTCATTCTTAAAAGTAGCTATAACAAAGTCTACTGGGCTGATTCATGTGGATGGTTGATGTGGGTGTGATGTTTCTTTAGATTGGAGATAATGCTTATACTTTTATTTGATTGCCATCATTAATCTGATTGAATAAACACGAGTGTTTCTATTAAAAAAAAAATAATTTTGGATTTGAATTTCGTTTTCGTTTTATTTACTAGGGACTAGCAATAAGCTGGTTGGGGGGGTGTTGAGTGTTAGAAAATGTATATTTATAAAAGAGAAAATCATCATTTTACATTTCAAGTTTTACTAACAACCCTTAGTTTTATGTATTTAAGCTTCTTACAATTTAATTATGTGTGTTTGATTTTAATTAAGTATTTTATGTATTTTAAGGGCATCATGATCATTTCACAATAAACAAGAGATCAGACGGCAAAACAGACATTACTTTTGAACTCAGGATGGTCGAAAACCTTAGGAGAAGCATAAAATGAAAAATGACACTATTCACATGTACGGTACTATTCACGTATACGGTACTGTCTACGTTACTGTTCATGACACTGTTCACATAGACAAATCGATGATGTGGCATTGACCGATGATGTGGCATTGACCGATGATGTGGCATTGACCGATGATGTGGCATTGACTGATGAGGTGTCACGATCCTATTGGGCTAAAATTCTTATGTACTGTTGATGGTGACGTGGCAGCATATCAGTGGACGAACAATCTCGCGTACGGTACATGCATCACACAGGATTATTTTCAACCAAACCTCATCACTGTTCAACCCGGGTCAAACTGTGTTACTGTTCATCCACGTGGTCAAACCGCGTACTGTTGACTGATGACGTGGCGCAATCCTGAGCGTCCAAACTATTTTTAATCCGATGGCCATGATGTACTCAATGTATCTATAAAAAAGGGGCCTCCCCCCCCTAATTTGATATCTCTGAATCCATTTTTGGGCTCCATTTTCTATAATTCTCTCTCCATCTTGTATTTTCTACGTATTTTAATAAATTTCCATTTTGCCCTTAGTTCAATTATGAGTAGCTAATTTTCTTTCAAGCTTGGGTTAAAGGTGAAGTCTCAACATGTGTCATGGGCTTTATTTGGTAAATTTATTTTCTCTTTCCCTCTAGTTTTTGTGGATGTTTTGACTTCTCGTCGACAAATAATACTAATCTTGTCTAGTACCGCCTTGGTTTCACCGGCCCTCTAGTACAAGGTTATTATTATTTGGCACGATAAGCCCTTAGCACCATATTGATTAGAGCGTGGTTCATGAGGAGTGGATCCCCCCCTCATGATTTAATTGGCATTAATAAGGACTATTTAGCCCATGATGCATGTTGATACGGATCCAGATACCCAAGTACGTCATCTCAATAGATTTCTCTTCAATTTATTGTCGCCATTTCAATTCCAATTTTAGAATTTATTCTCGTCATTTCAATTCCAATTTTAAGATAATCTAAGTCACTTTCACCACAAATCCAATCACCCTCATACAAAATTAATTATACATATAATTAAAATCTACCTCCTTGTGGGATTGACACTCGTCTCCATTAATCTATTGTACAATAGATTCGTGCACTTGCGAGTTCAATAAAATTTGCACAACACTAACAACCCAAATTTTCTCTTTTCAAGTTTTGATGGTATATAGTAAAATATATTATGATCTGTTAAATATTTAGTTGTTAATTGTTATAATAATCGACTTTTGTAATTGTTTTTTGAAGAACTTAATTAGGTTAGTAGATGAGGTCATCTTAAATTATAGAGTAATGATACAGCCACAAACTCTTGTACAAACTTATTTTGTACAAATTGATATGGCATGATAAGATTGGTTGAATTAAATCATGTGAGCCAAGTGATATTTAATTCAACTAATCTTATCATGTCATATCAATTTGTATAAAATAAGTTTGTATAAGAGTTTGTGGCTGTATCATTACTCTAAATTATAGGCCAAAATTTGAATGAAGAAGATAAAAATATTATGTCTTTGTACAGATTGACCTGAACCATACATTCGATCTGAATTCGATCCAATTTTTTGACCCCATTCGGTCCGAACCGATCCGTACATATTTGGATATGATCGAATCAGATTACAAGTTGAGATTGAGTTAAGATGAATTTTTATCCAATCCGATCAATTCAAAACTTGATCAGGTTGATCTAAACTTGATTTAAACTCAATTTTATCTAATATAAATTGAAATATCTAACATTATTGGTAATAAAAGTCAAATCAATTTTGATAGAAAAAAAAAAAGGAAGTGGGACCCAAAGAGGTCATAAACAAGAGCAAATGCAAAATCTAGTAAAGGTTTTTATTAAAAATTTAAAACCCAAACATAATAAAAACGACTTTCTTAAGTCTTCTCTTTCGTCTTCGCTCCCTGCTTAGTCAGTCTTTCACTCGATACAATATGCAAAAACCTTCATCAGCTTCAATCTCAAATCTTTCTCACTGCAAGCGTGTATCTCTCTAAAACCCAGGTAAGCGTTCTCTCTCTATCTTTCTTTTTCGTCTTCGATTCGTAAAGCAATTAACTTTATTTCTACTTAAGAACTTGTTGTTAGGGTTTTTGCTTCATTACTTCAATTTGTATTAGGGCTTTGATTTCTTCGATCCAATTTGTGTTATCTGAATTGGAACTGCTTTAATTGAAGCCCTCACACTCAAAGTTAGGGCTGTTTTAGGGTTATAGAGTGAGATTGTTCTGTGTTTCATTTGATCTTAATTGGTTGCTTTTAAGAGCTGAAAAGTTCACAATTTGCCGACTTTTTTCGCATGCTTGTGGTAAAAATTTGAACTGGGATTGAGTTGCTTTTTGTTGTTAGGGAGTGATGCATAGTAATGTAGTTAAGAGGATACAATTCGTGCAAATTAGAGGGGTTTTTTGTCCGTGTCATTTTTTTTTTTTGGGTGTTACACAGGTTTGCCAACTAGTTATTATAATAGCTTGATACTTAGGCATTCAACAGTTTATGGGTGATTTTACAAATTAATGCTTGTCTTTTTTTTTCTAAAATACTGAATGTAGAAAGATCGGTGGTTTTCTTTGTTTCAAAAATTAAAAAAGGTTCAGATATTTATATCAGCATGTATGCCAACATATGAATATGTTCAAGGTTCAAAATAAAATTCTATTCTTCTCTCTCTTTAATTTATCTTTTCTTCAATGATGTCCCACTGTTGCTTATGTACCTACTTTCATTGGATGCTAACCTCTTTTGTTATGATGACTGCTTATTACACATTCGGTTGAGCTGCATCCTTGTTAGTTGGTACTGGATAAGTTTGCTGTATCCCTTTGCTCGAGTCATTAGGCTCATAGTACGCACAAGTGATTGACAGCCTCAAGGACACTAGGGGTATTTTAGACTAGATAGTAATGTGTGTCAATAAGAGTACATTTACCAGGGTGCTAATACTAAATATAATTTTTCTGCAGTATTTTAACAAGGTCAATGCATGGAGGGATTGCCAAGTGCATTTAAAAGTGACTGATGCAATTACTTTTGCAATGACATGCTATCATTCCACAAGATCAAAATGGGATATTAGCACAAAGTAATCAATATACATATCTTTTTTTTTTAGAATGGGGACAATCCAAAAGGTTTTGGATAGCACCATAAGAACTGCGCCATAGTTCAAGACAAGAGAATCCATCAACTAAATGGAATACTTTTTTCTTGAATTTTCTATTCTCAATTCAAATCAGTGTCATGAGAAGTGAAGCAAAAGCCTGAAGGAAGAGCATACGTGTTCACCGTTAAACATGAAGGCTAAGGGCTGTTTTTGACCGTATGCTGGTCTTGCACATCTGATTATTATAAATTTTGAGAGAGTGCAAACATGACCGAAATATCAAAGCATGTTAGAAGATTTAGAAAGAGCATCAAGCATGCAACCCTCATTCGATGGATGAAATAATGGGATATGAGGTGTGGGTGTTAAGTTATTAGATATGTGCTGGTTTTGAGATGGAATATGATATTATTCTCCCTGGATTTGGGGTTGTACAATTGAGGAAAAGCAATACTGTATGTCGACAAGTGACGTCTAAAAATGTCCCAATCTGTCAATCATTGTGCTTTTTCCCCTTGAAAATATTACAGCATAGCTGTTTGACACGTTAATTGTTTTGTCTTTGCTTAGGAAATTTTCTTCTTGTGAGATAGAGTTGAGTTTCTAGCTTCTCTCTGGGTTTCCATCCCGAAAAGTGTAAAAATAGTTGATTGTTTTTTATTTACTTAAACTGGGAAATATTTTGGGTCAATACTGAAAATTTTGGGATACTTTTGATTTGTATTGAATTGTTCTCACTGAGGCATTTTCATTTGTCTCATTTTTTATTTTCTTGAGCTGTTTAGAACAGAGGTATATACTCAGATTATTCCTGGTTTCCATGGCTCACTGATTGACTTGTATATTTTTGTTCTTTATTAGATCTTTTGTTGTTTCTTGTTAAAATAAGTCTGAATGCAGATACAATCTCTTGTTTGCTAGTTTTTCGATGTCTTGAAGAGCCTCCCTCCTAAATCCCACCCTACCCCAACAAATAAAATTGAAAAATGAAAGGGACAGCTGATGGTGTTTTGCTACAGTGTGCAGATAGCACATCTTTTCCTTTCTTCTATGGTCTCAGTTTGAGCAAATGTTCACATATTTCTATTCAAGAATGTTTCTTGTTTTCATGGTTTTGATATAACAATAAATGCAAAGCAAAATGGTGTTGAAAGCTATAGAGCAAATGAGCTGTATGATGGATGACAGTATGAACTCTTTCTTGATATATTTTTGAGAGGAAAAATTGTAGTACAAAAAATAAAACTTAAAACATAAAAGAAGACACTTTGAGAAAACATTTGCTAGTAAGTGGATTCTGCCCTTGTTGTTGTATATCTTCTTTTTAAGTTAATTCCCTTGGTGATATCTCTACGTTTTACTTCGGACATTTTATAGTCTTATTTGGTTCTCTAGCCCATGAAATGATATTGGAGACATTGTGTTACGATTTCTTAAGTTTAAGTTGACTTTTCTGAGAGCCACAAAAATTTAGGCCCTAATAGATTTTCTTATTTGAAATGGATTGAACTGTGCATCTTAAGAGTCTCCTAGTTTCAGTTGTTGGATTTCCAACCAAAATCAGTTTAGGCAAGATTTTAAATTATAGTTATCGATGGGCTAACATATACAATAAGGGGTTTGTGAAGTGGTATGGTTGCCTTTTAGTTATTCGGAATGGAAGGCAAATAATCCTGTTAATTTCAAGGGAAATGCTGGCTTTTTCATGTTCTCTGCTAATTGTTCAATGATAACAACGGATAATGCTTTAAATATGTAACAGCCTGTATTTATCAGACTATGTTATTTGTTGACTGGTGATATGGTTGTTGCCTTAAGCTATAAGTTTGTGCCAGCTATATCAATCTATAAGAATAAAGCATTACCCAAAATATGCGCTTGGAAGACCAGAGATCTCTGTCGTGGCTCACCATGCTGCTTACAAGTGCATGTGGTTTTTGGGTGATTGCATGTATTTGAAAGGACTTACTTAGCCAAAAGATCAGTTTGCTATAAAGTTTATGAGCTATGCCTTTATCTTGGAAAGTGTTTTGGTAGTAAATTCATTGTTCAACCTTCATCCTATTAAAAGGTTGCAGCAGTGGGAGACGAAGGAAGTAAAGAATTGAAGGTTTATGTTTTATCTTTAGCTTGTTGATATATTGCTTTTTTGCTTCTACAGATTGTACTGGTTTTGGTAGTGAATCTGAGTCTCTGCTTTTATGATATGAGCGGAAGTAGAAGGAAACACAATTCTAAATGGGATTTGAAAGAGGAGTCCCAACTTTCACATGAAAAGGTACGGGACAGTGCTCGGCCTGGGAAAGCAGGTATATCTTTTTATGAAAGAGAATCGCGGTCTGGAAGGTTCTCTCCCAGGGCGGCAGGCTATAATAGTGGCCACAATTGGTCTGCTAGGGAAGCTGATGATATCCAGAGCTCTCGGCATGATATGCAATTTTCATCTCGGGAACCTTTGCCTGGAAGCAGAAGTTCACGTAAGGATGATAGAATTGATGATTATCGAGAAAATTTCAAGGCCACAGCTACATGGGATGCAGATGGGAATTACGACATGAAAATGTCTCCTGGTCTTGATGACTGGAGACAACAGATTCGTCGGCGCTCCCCAAGAAAGGATTGGAACGGACATCGCAGGTTTTATTATTAATTAAATTACTGCATCCTTCAGAAAGCATTTAATAATCTTTCCATACCCTAATCCTTAACTCACTGTCCACTGTGTTTATAACTGGCATCATCAAGCATATTCCATAATAGGTGATTAAGTACTAATGTCACAGATATTGTTTATGAATATAAAATGATAAATGTTTGCTTTCATTTCCTTCCATTTAATTGCTATAGAAGTTAATCTATCAATTTTTCAAGTCAAGTGATGTTTTCTTGTTATTACAGTTTAGTATTAGTTGGGGGTCCTTGAATGCGTTGAACGTAATACTACTACAATAATTTGACTATAAATAATGCATTATATGAAATCCAGTGTTCCTCTTTCTTTCCTTGTAATGAGTTTAAACAAACCAGTTCCCTTATTTGCCTGTCCTTGATGATGTGCAGAAGTAGGAGTAGGAGCCGGAGTCGCAGCCGTAGCCGCAGCTGGAATCGGAGCAGAAGTCCAGTCCGTGAACTTAGGCGAGAATCAGGAGTCTACGGCAGAAACAGGGGAAGACCAGGAGTATCAGCTCAACTATGTAAAGATTTTGCTGCTGGAAAATGCAGGAGAGGCAGTCATTGTCATTTTTCTCATCATAGTAGTCAAAGTTATGAGGACAATTGGGATAGTAGACATAAGCAAGCTGGAGCTCCTAGGTTTTCCACTCCCCATGAATCTAGGGAGTATCCCATAAGAAGTGGAAGAAATAGAGAAGGGTCTTTGGAAATTGTCGATATTCCCTGCAAATTTTTTGCTGCTGGAAATTGTCGCAATGGGAAATATTGCAAGTTTTTTCATAGTAGTCAGGCTCTTGCTAGTCCTGTCAGAAGGTCACGGGATGACAGCTTGGTGCGGGGCCAGAATTCTGATGAGAGAGAGAAATTGTGGCATGGTTCAAAGTGGACTGATGCAACCACTATTTCAGATGCTGCAAGGTTGAGCGAGGACAAAAATGAAAGGATGGGTGCCAAGAAGTCACGGGACGATGGTTTGGTTCGGAACCATAATTCAGATGATGTGGAGAAACTGTGGAATGGTTCAACTTGGAATGGTACAGATATATCCACAGATGCTGCAAAGTTGAGTGAGAATCAGAATGTGGGAATGGGAGCCCCTGGACCAAGGTTTAGTGGTTGGTCGACAGATGATAGATTGCCCCATACTTTGGATGAGAATGCGACACACTCTAAGATAACAGCAGTTACTCTTGGAGGAGATGAGATCAATAAGATGGAAGCTTCTCAGGGTAGTATAAAAAATGCTGGTGCGGTTATGGGTGCTCCTGAATCAGGAGGTACTGAGAATTGGCTTGGTGATATGGAGATGTCTCCTGAGTGGAATTATCCAGTGAAACCTTGCAGCCGCGTTATGAATGAAGATCATGTTCAGATTACTAGGACTTCACAATCTCTACCTATTTGTGACACCTCTGTACTTCATGAACAGGGAATAATTCGAGAAACTTCAGGTCTGCTGTGTGATGAAGCTGCAACGATGGAACCAATGATGGATAAATCATACTTGAAACGGGACATTAATCAGAGGGATGTTGGTGGTGTTAGATTGCCTGGTGCTGATAAGGTTGCTATTGGAGAAACTGCTATTCCACACATTGATCTAAATTTTTCAGCCAATGTCTTGCCAACACAAGGCTTAGAACAGAATGGCCAGAGTTCAAGTGCTTTACCTTTCTTGAACTTAAATTCCATTGGACAAAGCCAAGGTGCGATCAATTCTGAATCTTCAAGAGGTGGAAATATAAATAATCCCCAAAATCACGCAGTTTTTCAGGTGGAAAAATCAATCAACAAACCAGGCACTGGGGATGGGAGTGCGTTACAATTTAGTTCTGCAATTCAGCCAACTCAAAACATGGTAAGCAGTGAACAGCTCACCCAACTGACCAATCTTTCAGCCTCTCTGGTACAGATTCTTGGAAATGGGCAGCAGCTTCCACAACTCTATGCTGCTCTTAATTCCCATAATGTGATGCAGGTGCCTTCATCTGTCAAATCTGAAGGACCCATTGCACCCGATTCTGCAGTGGCTAGTCAGACAAGTGAAGCTATTAGATCACAGAACCAGAACCAGAGCCAGTATGATCCTTTGTCTGATAGCATTGATCCCAAGCAGCTTGAACTTGTCAGCCCCCCAGGGTTTTCAATAAATCCTACTGGACAGAAAAGCAATGCAGACGGAAAACCAAATGGTGGTCTAGAAAATCACAAGGTCAGTGAGATCAATGGTGAAGTGGAAGCTGAGGAAGGTAGAAAAGCCCAAGCAGAGAATAAGGTTCCACAAGAAAATGGTGAGGTGCAGAAAACAGATGGAGATGACAAGGATGACAAGGCTGACGAGGGCAAGAAAAGCAAGGATACTAAGGGCCTTCGAGCATTTAAATTTGCGCTGGCAGAGTTTGTTAAGGAGCTTCTAAAACCAACATGGAAAGAAGGTCAAATTAACAAAGATGCTTACAAAAACATAGTGAAGAAAGTAGTGGACAAGGTTATTGGTACGATGCAGGGGGCTGCTAATATTCCTCAAACACAGGAGAAGATTGATCAGTATTTGTCATTTTCGAAATCTAAGCTTACCAAACTTGTTCAGGTGTGTTCGGTCTTGCTTGTTTAGTTATGAAGCTACTGGCAAATTCAGTAACAACGTCTTTTCTCCTTCATCAGTTTTCTTCTTTACCATCTTTCTGGCTCTTGAGGGTTTTTTTTTTTTTTTTTTTCAAACAAAAAACTTTGTAGCTCTAATAGATAGCAAAACTTTACTTTCAATATATTAAACCCTTTCAAATTATAGGATTCAATTACTGTCCATCATTTTTTAACAAGATTTATTGTCCTTTTAATTGGAGAATCATTAGTTTTTAGCAAAAATATTTTGCATGAAGTGCCAGTTTTTTATTTTAATAATATTTCTTGACTGCTCCATAATTTCATTCCTATTGCAGGCTTATGTGGAAAAATCACGGAAGGGCTGAATGAAGCATGTATCTTTTAATGGTCATAGTTAAAAATTTTCCTGATTCTGACAAGCTGTCATGGTGCTTATTGAGCTTATATGTATCTGCAGCTTCTGCAAATGCAATTTGACCTTCCCTTTATGTATTTTAGTTTTTCTTAACATGGGTTGCTTTCTTTTTTAACTCATAACATGTAGATAAGACTGTTTTCTATTTGATCTTGGCACATACTTATAATTGTTGGTGTTTTTTATTTATTTCTTTCTTTTGGTGGCTGGTCGTTCTCTTTTTAAAGCTGCCACTCTATTGACTATCTCCTATTCTCCTTTGCCATCCTCCTTATGTAAAATATTCTCAAACTAGTGTCCAGTGGTTTGGAACTTTGCCTCATCAGTTTCTACTTTCTTAAGTATTGCACTTGCTATTATTACCATCTTATAACTGGTTTTTCCATTTTTCATATCTGCGTCATCTTCTTCCGATGCTTCCAACATTGTCTTCAGTGACAATGTCTTGGGGCATAATGTTGTTATAGAACCAGTTCTTGCCTTTTTGTCAGCAACTGTTGAATGCTGGCTCTTGGATCACTAAAATTGTACTTTGTTGCACTCCTCTTCTTATGGTATAGACGTAGTTTCCTCATGAAGTGAAGTCATATAGGTTGCTGGTGCTAGTCGCTGTTGTTGACGTTGATGCTAACTATTTTTTTTTTGAGAATTTTCCCCCTTGCTTTTATTTCTTGGAGAAGAGAATGCAGTGGTGCCTTTCAGCAGAACAGTAGCAGGATCTTCTGTTGGTTCTGGTATGTACAGTTGCACCTTTATTTTGCCATGCATGAATATTTGGGAATGCCCAGTGCGTCTTTAGAATTGGGTATCCCCACTCTCTCCTGGGGCCCTTTGAAGCTCGTCTAAGACCCAACTCATGGCCTCAGCTCTCTTGCTAACTCCTATTGCATTCTCTTTTATATTGGATTGGCATTTGAAAGACTAAAATTGGCTTGCATTATTTTATAATTTATTAAGCTAATTGAATCGCTCTGTCATTTTGGCACAAGAAAATTTCTTCTTTCCATCCTCTTCCTCTTCATTAGAAACTGGAAAGGGTAAACTGTGGAGTCATAGGGGCTTTAATCAAGTAATCTTTAGTATACTGGTCATAGGGTTGTAGCCTATCTAGTTCAAAATTTAGCTTAAAGTTGCTAGTTTCTTGTCTGTTTTTAATTTTTTTTTAATTATTATTATTATTATTATTTTGTTTTGATCAGTAAGATCTCTTCGGTAGTATACTCTAGTTGGTCTTTATCAATAATAGGGGTCAGACTGGTGGACTTTTCAATAACTTGTTTTTCGCAACTTAGGGTGTTTATTCTTCGAAAAATTTTGTTTTGATGCGTCTTTGGTGGTGTGCTTTATTCGGGTGGTCATGCACAATCAACTTTGCCTTCACACTTGCAACTTGTTACAATTCAAACATTTAAATCGCAGTAGGATTATATATAGTTCATTCTGCACTGCTCTGTAGAATAGATGGATATGTACCTATTTTAGCATATTCCTTTTAATCTTTCTAAGCAAATGGAAGCACAGCATGGTCGTGTGACATCAGGCTCTTGACTATACTCTTGCCTATTCCAAATTTTATTTTTTTTCTAATTTTTATTTTTTTCTCTCTTTTGTTTAAGTTTTTAGTTGATTTAATTAATAGTTTTGCAGCCAATTTCTAATTATGTTATGTTTGCCAAGATTGGAAAGTGTGTATGCATCTTTCTTGGCCCCTTCTTTGCTACCTTCCTTGTTTTAGCATTCCCACTTCAATTCCAATAACTCTCACATTGCCAAATTGCCGTTTTACTTTATTGTATTGTAAGCACCAAAATGTGAATTTGCCAGTCTTATTGTAAGTTAATAAGTTTCATGCTTCACCTTGCGAGTAAATAATTACTACAAACTTTATGCAAAGATAATTGGAAGCAACAATTCCGAGATAAAACCACTTATCATCTCTAAATTAACAACAAAAAAAAGGCCACAATCACCATACATCTGGGCGATGGATACTCCAATAAATATGAATGCGTGGGAAAAAAGAATGGAAATTTTCAGAATTTGAATTGAATTTTCACTTATTTCATGAGAATTTTACATTTGGGCCTCTCATTTTTTTTCATAATTTTGTTTAAGTTTTATAGTTTGTTTATTATAATCCTTATGTTTGTTCTTTAATTTTAAAAATTTAATTTAGTGAATCCAACCGAACCAAAAGGCTAGTTCTGCCAATAAGGGCAATAAAAAGGTAGTTTTTGGAAGCAACGAATTCTTTACGTTTAATTTGATTATTAAATAAGGTATCAATAATATGGTCAATTATGCAAATCTAATAAAAGTTACCGTCTTTAAATGCCTCCACTAATAAAATGAATCATGATCGATCGTCCAAAACACTTTTGAAACTACAATTAATTAACATGAAATTAATAGAATCTAGGGAATGGGTCAATAGCGTGCTTTAAACGTCGCCGTCCTTGTCTAATGTCTATAGTGTTATATGCACGTGTAGGAATATTTATTACTGAGACCAAACAAATTTATGTTTTCTGTTTCCTTCATTTATTGCATTGCATCATATTTTCTTTTTCTTTTGTTGACCTCAATTAGTTGGATGTTACACATTTACATATGTTTCTATTTTTCTATGTTGCTATGAAGCTAGAACAATGCTATCGTTGAGAATGATTAAATTCATTTTATGGGCATTAGGTCTAGCTCCAGATGGGTTTATTTTAATTCTATATCTTAAAAACTTGTTGACGACGAATAGATTTTTCGTTGATTGGACGTGAGGTTAGATTTTCGAACTAATATGTGAGACATTTTTATTCTGTGTTAAAAGTGTATATATATGTAGAATCCCAATAGACTTTTAATTGTAATATATTCAAGTAGAATAAATAAGTTCAAAAAGATATTCAAGTTCAGTTGATTTTTCTTAAAACGGATCGAAGTCCAACTGCACTGGTCGATTTGGTATTGTTTGAATGTATTCTAGCCTAGCTCAAAGTACAATAACAAATTGGACTCATTTGATTCAGTTTTCAATTTTTTTTTCCCATTTAGTTTTATTTTATTTTATTTATCTTATTAATTTTATGAAGAAGGAAATCTATTTCATAATCAACCCCCAAGGACATGGTTGGATTGGTAACAATATGAAACTTGTAGCAACTGACCACCCGAGTTCGAGTTTTAGGAGAAATAAAGAAAAATAAAAATTATTTGAGTTTGACCCACCCCTTACCTCTTCAAAAAAAAAAAAAAAACGATTTCATAATCAGTTTGGTCGGTTGAGAAAATTCTTTCCCCAACCTAAATTCATTTATGTGTGATTGAATAAGAGCTAACCTTTTTTTTTTCCCAACATAAAATAAAGTGGGGAAATTTGTAACCTACCCCCAAATAAATTGACATTTTGCACCGCGTCCCTAACAAATTTGACTTGTTGCACTGCGCACCCAAAAAAATTGATATTTTTGCACCACGCCCCCAATTCCGTTATTTTCTCAGTTAAGTTTAACGGTGGAGGGGTAAAATTGGAAGTTTATTCCTTAAATTAATTTTAATGGGAATTCTCTTTATTGTAATTAAAATAAAAATCTTTAAAAAATTAAAGAAAAAATAATAGTGGTGACAATGTACATGTAACAAGAAATTTTTTTATTACAATTAAAATAAAAATCTTTAAAAAATTAAAGGAAAATAATAGTGGTGATAAATGTACATGTAACAAGAATTTTTTTTATTAAAATTGAAATAAAAATCTTTAAAAAATTAAAGAAAAAATAATAGTGGTGACAAAGTACGTGTAACAAGAAATTTTTTTTATTGCAATTGAAATAAAGATCTTTAAAAAAATTAAAGGAAAATAATAGTGGTGACAAATGTACATGTAACAAGAATTTTTTTTATTAAAATTGAAAAAAAATCTTTAAAAAATTAAAGAAAAAATAATAGTGGTGACAATGAACATGTAAGAAGAATTGTTTTTTTTTTTTATTGCAATTGAAACAAAAAACCTTAAAAAATTAAATGAGCTAAAAATTTTGTTTTTTTACATAGAGGGGCATTTTTGTCATTCAATCAAAAGTTAAACGGAGCCGTTAAACTTAACTGAGAAAATAACGGAATTGGGGGCGTGGTGCAAAAATGTCAATTTTTTTGGGTGCGCAGTGCAACAAGTCAAATTTGTTGGGGACACGGTGCAAAATGTCAATTTATTTGGAGGTAGGTTACAAATTTCCCAAATAAAGTGTTATCCATGCAAATTAATTACGTCGTATTGTTAAAATCTATGTCTACTTAATCTAGCATATCAATATATTTTTTAATTTTTTGTAATCTAAATCTCTTTTCATCAAGTTATTTAGTTTAGAGTGTCATTTAATATTGCAGTGAGTTTTTTTATTTTGATAATTTGGCCAACATAGCATATGCTGAAATGATTTCTATAAACTATTGTGCTAATGAACTAGCAATCAATGAGGTGTCTTTATTCTGCTTCAACTATCATAATTTAATTCTTAAATAAATCAAATAAAAAGGAGAAAAGGACATCAGCACCACTATAGATTTGGTGAAATGTTCATAGAGACTCCATATTTCACAAATGATTATAGAAAACTTTTTGAAGACATTCCGACTCTTTATGGACAAATCTTGTGGTCTATATATATATATATATATAAAGAGCTTACTTGTCTGAAAAATGATTTGCATGATCACTTTTAATTACAAAAATGTATCTACATACCTTGAAAAAGTTGTGTGACTATTTTTGAAAACAATGGGATATTTATGATTATTTCCTCAAATATAGAGATTATTGGTGTCCTCTTCCAAAATATATATATATATATATATAAACCTTCTCAGATGTTTGTATGGATCAACATGACACGATTACCCACGTGATTGTTTGTGTCATAAACAGCCTTAACAAGTGAAGATATTAAACCTCGAACACGAAATAATTATTATACGAGTGACACAAGTATATAATAATCGAGTTGGGTTCACTATACTCTGTAAACAACCTAATTAAGTTTAAAAATTTTGAACAATACATTAAGAGATACTCGTTTCTTTAAAACATATGAAGTATGAACGGGTCAATTTGTCTATAAGTGGTTATGGGCTTGATTTGCAAACAAATATCTCTTAAAAATTTGAGTAATTTTAATTACCTTCGTATAGAAAACGAAAACGAAGAACAAAAGCAAAAGAAAAGGGGAAGTTGAGGATCTTAGAAGTAATTTAAGCAAAATCAATAAAATCAAGAATGAGCTAATTTGAGCTTTCCTTTCTGCTGTATAAATGAAGTCCCTCTAATTAAATTTTGACAATAAATTTATCTCGAGCATTCATCAGTCTGTGCACGTGGGCTGTAGGATGGCTACACAAGCGCTGATAAGCTTTGAAATGAACGATGCACCAAGCAAACTTTGCTGACTCATTATTGATTTCCAAATCCTTTAGAAACTTTACAAGAAAATAGGAAGTTTGAAATGGAAAAACAGCAAAGGTAGATAAAAAAAAATAGTTGATCTGAAAGCTTTAGCTAATAAGTCATGCCTAATATATAATATTAATGATAAAATAGATTATCTTATGCGAAATTTGAAATAAAATAAGAGTTTTTAACTAGACTAAGAAATAAAAGAACTCCAAAATGAGTCAAGAAATTGAAAGAATTTTCACATAAGAGGAATTGAACTTGAAACTTTAGCTCTTGATACTATTTTAAAGAAACTTTTTTATCCAAAAATTTAAGTTTAACTACTAAAAAAGAAGTCTTAATACTGTGTGTGCTCTCTCGTTTATTATATTCTTATCACAGGTTCGTACATATATTTTTTACATAATTAGTTGAGAGCATACATGACAAGAATTCAATAGATTCAACCAAAAAGAAATACACCCACTATTAAATCATCCTAGTTATTAGTCTCTTCGCTTTTGATATCTCCTTTTCAGTTGTTGGCTTGGAAAACCCATTAATAAAACCTTGCTAGGGTTTCATTAGGTTTGATCTTCCAAGCTTTTGTTCATGCTCTTGCTAAACTTTGCTACTTAATCTTTCACTACATGTCCTTTTTTACCTTATTCTCATACAATATCCATCACGAAATAATCCACATGTATATATTCATGCGAATATAAAATCACATGACACCCTAACCATATACGCATCCATATGCATACACAATGTACTTACATATACATATATAATAAGAAAGAAAGAGAGAGAAAGACACAGAGAGAGTGTAAACATTATAATGATATATATAAGAAAAGGCTGACGAGCAAACGTCACTGTTTTATTCCCGGAAAGAGAGTCGGCCAAACAAACTTTCCGGCCAAATCCTCACACTTATTATATAATATATATATATGGTTGTACGTAACTCAAGATATCCGTTATGATTATTCCACAGACTATAGTCAACAATATCCTAACCACCTAGCTTTTCCCTTCATTCTTTCACATGAACTCTCCCTAAATTACTTATACATATATGTAATATGTACACATACACACAATTGCATTAAATTTCAATAATTCCTTCTCCAGTAGTTAAATTCAAACAACCCCATAAATAATTTTTACTCACTAATCAACCTACCTCATGATGATTAAAGTAAAAAGAGCTGTTTCTGTTACCGTGAAACGGAAGGCTGTGTCCTAAAATGGGGTCCAGGGCGCCGGCGGCGGAGGCTGATGCAGTGGTAGTGGCAATAGTAGTATTAGTAGTAGCACCAAGAGATAATTTGTTGTAATGATCATCTCCGACGATGTTGCATTGATTAGACTGAAGCAACCGAATTTGCCTTTTCAAGAACTTGACATAGCGAATGGCTTCATCCAGCATTGAGGCAGTGTCCATTTTGGTGCCACCGGGGACAAGTCTCTGAAGTATTCTGATCTTTTCACTGATTCTTTCTCGCCTGTGACGCGCTGCCACGCTCTGCGGGTCATCACTGATTCGTATGTTTCGCCTCTTTGGTTTACGTATGGTTGTCGGATCTATGTCCACTGGCTGCATAGCTGCAATTCTGTACATCATCTCTTTCATGGCTCCAAGCTCTTCTTCTGGCTCTTCATCTTCTTCTTGATCAATAATGTTATAGTTGTTGTTGTTGTTGTTGTGGTCACCAAATAACAAAGTTGATGATGAAGGTTGAATGATGTGCCTTGAAGATGAAGGTAGAATTTGGGTATTTGTTTGAAGAGGGAAGTTATTGAAGCTGGGCCAAAGAGATGGTGATGATGATGAGCTGAAGGCAGATGGGTCATGATGAAATATTTGATGATCTTCCATAGCCATTTCTACATCCCAAGAATGGTTTATGAGCTTGTTTTGGTTCATATCCATGGTGCAATAATTAAGATGGATTTTTGGGAAGCAAATTGAAACTTTAAAACAAAGAGGAGAATAGTGCTATATATAATTTTTGGGGCATGGAATCATCAGTTAGATAAGCAAACTTTTGGTTCCATCTTGAAGGGTTTTGAATTAAAAGAACTCTTGGCGTGATTTAAAGGTTATAAGAGAGAGAGAGAGCGCGAGAGATTTTAGGGGAGATTTTTTTTTTTTTTTGGGTTGAGGATGATATGATGCAATAACAAGGAAATATATATTTCAAAAAACAATAATTAAAGAGAAAAATGGGAAGAGGTTGAGCGGGCCCACAAGGATCAAAAGGTGAAAAGAATCAAAGGGTTGAAATTTTATTTTTCTAATTTTCTGCGAAAGTACTCCATATCTAGCTGCGTCAAGAATTGCACCTATATGCTACCAGTGATTTAGCTTTTATTAGGGTTCTTGCTTCAATTCAATCTCTTTTTACGTGAGTGACCGTTTTGAAGCACTGAAATCCTAGGGCTTCTCCTTTAATTTTTATGTATATGTTAATTAAATACTCATTCAGTTCTTGATGATGATCTCTTTTTCTGTTGAAATTCAGACAATGTTGGACTTTTATGTGTTTTTGGCATTGCGTGAAGATGGCTATAGGTTGGCTAGCCTTTTTTCTTTTTTCTTGTTTGTTCTTTTAAAGGTCACCGTAGTTAAAAATTATCATTACATATGTATATATGCATTGCAGTTTAGCATATATTTTAGGCTTTTAGCTTATAATTACCATTAATTATTTGTAATCATTAATCATCTAACTGAAATTGAAAACCCCCCATCTTAATCCTCATTATGAAACAAAACATAACAACCTAAAAGTGACATAATTAGATTGGTAATGTTTTTTTTTTCTTTTCTAGGGTTTTTGTCCGCAATCATTGATTGCCTACTATACTAATTAATCAACCTACACTTAATATTAGATTAAGATTCTCTCATGATATCTTTTCCTGAGTAAAAATACATATGGGTGATTGATAGTTAATAAATAAAGAAAATGAAAAAATTAAATCATATCCATACACTATCACTTAAATACACATGGCACAAGATCATTAAAAACTCATGAGAGTTCAGACCAAGAGAGGATCTTTATCCCTTAATATTTGTTTCAAAAGTATATATAAAGCTATGCCATCTAATTATAGGGCAATAAATGTACTAAAATTCAAATCCAAGCATGATTTTGAGTTTACTGTCAGGCATTTTATAACATTTGAACTCAAAGAAGGTGCCATTATCTTTTACTTTTTAGCCTAATTAATGAAGCAACTGAGGCCACTAAACATGTGCATGACTTTGATTAAACTGTAAAATTAAACTTCATTGCTATCATGAAAACCCTACAATATAATTTCAATGGTTCTGCAACTGAGGAACAATCAATCATGAAATTTACTTGAGCCAATCAATGGAAAGAAAGAGGTTTGACTCTTTAAAATTTGCATCACCATCCAATCTCGATCAGACGGTGCATGACACAGTTGGTATCTTATGTCGTCTTTTGTATTCAAGCGAGGCACTGCAAGTCACTTTCAATATTGTATCAAATATTTTGTTCTACACTTATTAGCTTGCGCATGCACAAAGCAATCATTTTAGGGTTTCACTTGGGCGTGTTTCCAAAACATATGATGTAAACATAACTGTTATGAATGAGTTTGTAGATTAAAAAATTCAAAATAAAATGAATATATACTCAATAGTGGATTTTTTCGGGGGGTTAAATCTAGACATATATTTATTGATTATAATTGTATGCATAAAATATTTATTTTTGCAATTTGTAGACTGAAAGAGAGCATTTTGGGTTTTTTTTTTAATAATTAATCTTGACGATCCAAAGAATTAATTAAATAATTATTAAAGATAATAAATATTAGTTAGCTAATTTTGAGAATGAACAAAAGAATATAACAAACACAATAAATTCAACTAATCAAAATAATAACTGGGCATTCTCCCTACATATGTAACACTATAAGTTACATGTATAACATTACAAGAATAACCAAGTGTGTGCCGTAATGATTTTCAATCAATTTATTATTTAGTTGATCATCCAAATTTATTATTTAGTTGATCATCCGAATTCGAATTTTGAGAGAGATAATAATAGGTCATACATCACAGTTTTTGTAAATTCTCTCGTTATCATCATGGCTTAATAAACTATGGCTTGGACTCACCTTATTATACAAAACCTAACAAACTTGCATGTTATTATTAGTCACATAGATCATGGATCAAGATTATCCAAAGATTTCTTGAATGTAAAAGAAAATCTCATATCTTGTTCAAAGACGACAATGAAAAGTCTGTCGTGCGAGTACCGACGTGCGTATACATAATAAATTTTACAGTAAAAAATTTCTTTGGAAAAAAAAAAAGTTTCACAATAAAAAATGAAAAAGAAAAAAATAATTCTGCAAGTTAATTTCTAGAGGAAGACAAAGTGCTAGGAAAGCAATTAATGATGTGTAGTCAAAAGTAAATAAGGAGTATGGCAAATTTACTCTCATATACCGTACCTTTTGAGTGTGCTGAAACTCAAGGTGCTGAAAGCCTAGTTGAAGAGAGGAAAAAAACAAGTCATGACTTTATTTAAAATTTTTGAAACAATGGATGAATTAAGGAGTTTAATTTTTATTTTTATTAGTAAACCTCAACGGATCAACTAAGGAATTTAATTTTAGTTTAAATAATTTTTGCAAAATGTTATCTGACAATCACAAAACCCTAAGTAAATAGTCCAATGATATTTTCCAAGAAAGGATTTTATTAGAGAGACCAAAGACAAACCTTAGATGATGGACCAGCAAGATGCCCAAAAAAGGTGGTGTTAGCCTGTTGTCACAAGAGAAGTTTGCTTTATCAAAATAGTTAGTAAATTTGGAAAACACCCATTAATTTCATTGCATTTCGTTTTTCGACGCCATACAAAAAGTGAAGAAGAAATAAAAGAGAAATTTAAAAAAAAAAATTATAATTAGGGTTATGAAATTCAAGGCATCCATGGCTGTCCTCAAAATCAGGATCACTACAGCGACTTGCTTTGAGAGGGAGATAATTCAATTTGCCAAAATATGGAAAAAGATAGAAAAAAGTGAAATTGGCTCTTGTTGGGGCCTAAAATGGATGCTAGAAAGCTCATTAATTCAATGTACTATTAATTATTTATAGATTGCTTCAAGCATTGGGAAGACACTCATCACAGGATTGGATCATTATTTACACTTTTGCCGCTGTTGTTGTTAAGGATTAGTACAATAAGATCTAAACAATAATATTATTAAGTAAAACGAAGTATAAACAATAAACCGGCCCCATAATTTTTTTTTTTTTTTGCTAGGCACTTAAATTCAAAATTTAAGAAGGTGAGAAAGTTAAAAAATTAATCAAAATAAAAATACTTATTTAGTCTCTATAGTTTGAGCGAATAATTATAAACTTAGTTTTTGTACTTTAAAAATTATCTGAAAGGCCTGCATTATATAAATATTTTCATTAAAACTTGTCTTATTCTTCTCTATTTTTTAAATGCTGCATGTCTATCTTGTTAGAATATTAAGGTATATTAGATAAAAATACCATTTTGTCGTTGAAAAATTAAGGTATAGGAGTAATGATAGAGAACTTTTTGAACGATTTTAAAATTATAGTAGGGAGTGATTAGAAGATAATTAACTTAAACTAGGGAGACTAAAGGATCAATATTGACCTTAATTTATGGACTATAGTCAATAATTAGTGATACCAAATTCAAAGCAGGGAATTCTCATGCTAAAGTTCTTGAGTTGTCACAATGTTTTTGGAAACAGAAAATAAATTTTAGTGAAATCACAGAAAATTCTAAAAACAAAATGTTGTTGTTGGGGATTTTGATCATTATTATTGTTGTTCATGAAACTATTAGCATCAATAGTTAGATGATAAGCTAGGATTTAATTTTTTGCATACATAAATTTTGTTATAGCGTAGCTTGATGAAAATCTATGCCCACTTTGGAAGGTATTTAAAACTCATAAATGACAATATTAATTAAACATAATATTTCTCAATTGCGGATGTCTCGAGCGTTTTGGTTCTAAAGTCTAAACAATGGTTTATAGTCTGGATTCGCACTTCAAAATATATTACAAGAGTTCTCATCGGTGAGGAATTCGGCGTATATATTAACTTATAATGGTCTTAGTCGAGGCATGGGTGCACTCAACATTATTTAACATGAATTTTGAGAGTAAATGAAGATGATAAAGATATTACGATAACTGAAGGTGATTAATTAATTATTGATAAGCATGAAAGCATGAGGTGATGTTATGAACTTTCATATGCTATGGTTGCTAAAGATTAGATGACTTTGGCAGTTTGCCACTCAATGTATAGAGACAATGATACTAAATTGGGTGCGCATATATTAATCTGAAAATGGGTTGAAAAATACAAGAGATTTAAATTATGATTTGCTGCAAAATGAGAGTAATATTAATTAACAATTTATAGAATTCTGGGTAATTGATTATGAGGTAGCAAGTGCTGAAATGGTTCGAATAATGTCATTTTTCTGCGCACAAGTTTCATTTAACTAAAAAGAAAAGAAAATATAGCTGCTAAAGATCTAGAAAATATAATGAAGGTCATATATAACTAATTCACTGTATATGGTGGTATTTATTTGTTCATATTTATTTTTGTAACTACTCTAGTACACATGTGATTTAATTCTTATCATATTCTTCTTGATAATTGATTTTAGTGACCTTCTGTAACGTCACGATGCTTTCATTAATGTTAAATTTGAAGTCTGTTTCTTTGGTTTATGGGAATTGAAATTAAACCTTTAAATTTAAATTTATTTAATTTTTTGTTGATTTGTGATGTACTAGGGAATGGAGGACCTATATATACAGCTAGCTTTGAATGAAGGGAGTAGCTAGCTTGGCTGCTTTTATGGTGATTTTGTGAGACAAAATCGAAACCCATTTTGTCATATGTTGAGAAAATCAAATCAGTCTTAAGAGTTATTGGCAGCAAGTACGTCATTTTGTGGGACTGGATCACACTCATTTCATATATATATATATATATATATATATGTGTGTGTGTAGCTCTAGCACGTCTAGGAATTAAATTCAAAGATTCTATCCTGGATTTGGTCGTACCTCTTTTTTCTCTTTTTTATTTTTTTAATCCTTTTTAGTTTTTACTAATAGACAAGTCATTTTATTAATAAAACAGGAGAACAAGTTATAGAAATAAAGAAACGATAATGTATATGTAATAGACTTGAACTCATAAGGCCAAGTATTCCGATTTCTACAGTTAAAAAGATTGTATCTAGAATCTTATTTTAACGAGAGAATTAGCTACAAATTTATTATTCTTAAAAAAAATAAAAAATTTATTATTTGTACATATGTTAGAGTCAATTTTGTATAGACTCACAGAGTTATAACACTAAAAATGGTAACGAGGTAATCTTTATAGTATTGTAAATATGAATGTTCATACAAAAATTCGTGCAGAATTTCGCACTTAACTATAATTTCTAATGTTCGCATATTTTAAATTTTGGAATGTATAGTAGCACTGTTTCAATCAAGAGAAACGAGTCATTGAATTTGAGTCATTTATAGTGTTAAATAAAAGATGATGACTTTATTTAGATATCACCTCTGTAACAAACAAGTGATAATCATAAAAACTTGTCATGGTTGTGTAGCTTTTCATGAACTTGATTATTTTATATGTCATCTTTTGTTCATTTCAGAAGTCATCTCTCTTGTTAAAAGTAAAATCAAACTTTGCAATAATGTGAAAACTATAAACATGCTACCATCAAAGACTCAAGGCACAAATAATCAACCCGACTATCCTATGGTTCAAAATGAACCAACAAAGAAAAAATGGTATTCTTTTTATAATATTTATACGTACTCACCAAATCTCAATCAAAGTGGCTCTTTAGGTTTCTTAACAGCTAAATTATACTTAAAAAAAGAAAATTAAAAGTCTTCAAGGTTGTTTAATTAAGAAAGAATTTCAAGAGTATATCTATTTTAAGATATGATTTGGGCTTGTAAAGCCTTTTTAAGATTTTTTTTATCTAAGCTAGCCCAAATCATAACTTTGGGCTAAGCTCTCTTTGTGAGCTTTGTTAAGGGTTTTATTGGGATGGACCCCGATCTAGTGGATTCATCTATATGGGGCTTGGGTCTATTTATTCGTTACAAATTTTTGAGTTAGTAATTAGTTAGGCCACAAATTAGATATTAGACCTGGTAATGTTGATTGTTTTTCACATTAACGGTTTTTTTTTTTTTTTGGCACCGATATTATAATCAGATTATTATAAATATTTATAAATCCATCAAATTATAAAGTACAGACTAAATTTTAACCCTCACTAATATTTATGCACGTTTATTTTACTTACATCTCGTAAGAAAGAAAACTATTTTTACTTAATTGTATCATAATTGAGGAAGAAATGAAACTCAAAAATAAAATTCCATAATACTTTTATGGAGTTCGAATGAAACCCCACATAAAAAGACTCTTACGTGAAAAAGATTGAAGTGATCCCCTTAACATTCCACAAAATTTAGTATCGGAGTGAAAATTTTCCTCCAATGATTATCCATGAAGTGGTGATGTGAACTTTTTTGTATTTTGTCTTGATTTCATTTTCATGAAAATATAAACTCCGAAGAGTTATTTACTCAATGGTAGCCATCTCTGGAACACGTATAATACATTAACAAATACGCAATATGTTTTTTAATTATTGATTTTTTATAAGGTTTTATTCGATATCATTATAAATACGATTCATCTATTTGGATATAAAACACTCAATAAAATGTAAATGTATAAATTACTAAAATTGAACATTTCAATTATTGTTATTTTTTTTAACTAATTGGGCTGAATGTTAAGAACACAATTCATTATTGTTTGGATATAGAATGTTGGAAAAAATGAGAATGTTTAGTTTAATTTAACACAATATCTTTTAATTATTATAGAGTATAAATATGTAGTAATTCTAACCGCACATGTATAAATGATAAGTGAGATTTTTTTTTTTTTGTTGAGGCTTCATTTTGTACAGTTCTTGAAATAAAGTTTATTTAAATAGGGTTTTTATTAATAGAGCTTTTATCTAAAAAATATTTTATTAAAAATTATAAAATTATCCTAATAGACAAAATTTTTAAAGTTATATCATAAAAAAATGAAATAAAATTATTAAATAAGTAAGTATATTTTAAATATTTTAATATTTAAGAAAAGTTTTCCAACCTCTATTGTCATTCAACCTTTGTCAAAATCTTAAAATTTAAACTTTTACTAATAGAAGTAAAATAACTTATTTAATTTTTAAAAACTCTACTAATAAAATAATCAAACAATAATAAAAATTTTAATAAAAACTTAAAATAAAATAAGTACGTACAACTATTAGATAAGTTATAATGAAGAGACGTTAACTCAAACAAAAAGCTGGTACACAAGAATTAAGCATTTTAAAGACAAATAGAAATTAAAAAAAAAATTCTTATTTTATTTTTAAAAATTAAGACGTATACGTTTTATTCTCGAAATGCAAGTAATGACTGACAGATTATTATTCCAATCAAATTAGCAAAAGCCAAAACTAACCCTCACTTTTACCGAGTCTCCAACCACAAGAATTATTATATGCACTCTCTACGCTTCTTTCCTTCTTGTTTTTTCTTGCTTTCAGTTTCTTCCATGCATCTGCAGCACCTCTCTCTTCGGTCCTTTCCACTTCAAAACCCTCATCTGTGTCCATTTCCTCGTCATTCATTGACTTTTCCGCACCCATCACTCCGTTTCTGAATCAGTCAAGGAAATTCTCAATAACTCAAATGGTAATTTCTCTTCAACTCTGCATTAAACGATCAGCTACTACCTGTCTTCACAGGTTTATCATGTATTGTTAAAAAATGTTTATTTTTCCTTTTTCATCTGGGTATGATTTTCTTGAGTTTTAGGATGCTCATTCCATTTGGTCATTTGATCAGTTCTTTATCTGTTGTAAGCAGAAGTCTGACATGACTTTTGAGCTTGTGAAATTTGAATATTTGGATTGAATGTAGATTTGTGTTATAATTTCTAAGGATATTGCTAATGTTGTACTGTGGGACTCTTGTGTTTCTTTGAGATGATGAGGTTGTCGTATAAAATGATTCTGATATGATAATGGCTCGGTTGATGGTTCCTTGATTCATTCTATAATGGGCTTAAAGTTTCGCATGGAAAGACGGATTATTGGGGATCTTGAAGTAGCAATAAATTCAGTTTTGGTGGTGAGTGTGTTGAATAATAGCGATAGGTTTGTTAAGATGATGCTTAGTTGGAATAGTGGGTTGTTGAATCTTGTCAATGTCAGGGATTGAGATAATGAGCAGCTACAGGAAGAGTAAATCATTGAATAGGAGCTCGTCCATCAACAAGACCATACTATTTGGCAGGAGCAAGTCATTCAACCGAAGCACCTTGTCTCCCCTGAATGGTGGAAGTCCTAAAGCCTTGAGTGCTGCAAGCCCAAGACCTAATCGATTGAGCTGTGTCTCACAATGGTCTCGAATGCTTATTGTGATAGGGCTCTTTGTTTCCTTTATTATATTCTTTGCTGGTGGTTACATATATGTGCTTCCAAGTCTCAGTCCTGAATTCCTTGGTTATAGTTTGTCGGTATTCAACAATTCAATGGTTGGCTGTGATATTTTTAATGGAAGTTGGGTTTTGGATGATGCTTATCCATTGTACAATGCTTCAGAATGTCCATTTGCAGAGCAAGGATTCAATTGCTTAGGTAATGGAAGGAGTGATAATGATTATCTTAAATGGAGGTGGAAGCCAAAGCATTGTGATTTACCAAGGTTTGATGAGTACAGTATCTTGGAAAGGTTTCGGAATAAGAGGATTGTTTTTGTTGGTGATTCCATGAGTAGAACACAATGGGAATCATTGATATGCTTACTTATGACTCGGGTGGAGGATAAGAAGAGTGTTTATGAAGTCAATGGGAATAATATAACAAAACGGATTAGATTTTTAGGTGTGCGGTTTAGTTCTTTTAATTTTACTATTGAGTTCTTTCGATCGGTTTTCTTGGTACAACATGGTTTGATACCTAGACATGCCCCAAGGAGGGTAACTTCAACTCTTAAATTGGACAAGTTGGATAATATCAGCAATGAGTGGCTTCATGCAGACATTCTCATATTCAACACAGGACAGTGGTGGGTGCCAGGGAAGCTTTTTCAAGTGTAAGTTCCTTGTTATGTATGGTTACTCACATATGAAGTTATAGTGTACTATATATATTTGAAGAGTACGATAATATGATTTGGTGGATATGGTAATGCTGTTCTTTGGATATTGCATGCAATGATCTTCCATGGTTACAATACAGCATCGATTAGATTTGCCAGCCTAGGCTTTGTATTTTGGTTGGTGCTTTGGTCATCTTTTCTGAATTGACATATTTAGAATCAATGTTACACTTCTAAGTTATTGAAAAGCATTCACATGGTTAAAGAACTTGTAGAGTAGATGGATCTTCGACTTAATTTTTTTATGTTTAGAGCGCCTCGAATCTTCTTTTGGCATATTTTTTGAGGATTTTTCTTTTTATTGTATAATTTAACAAGTTACAGCTGTTCTCTCTTTCTTCCTTTCTCTATTGGTACGATCTATGCTAATGATGGCCTCTTTCCTTGCTTGATTTGTGAGTTCCTGCTAGAAGAAAAGACATCTTTCTAAACTATTGTAGAATAATTTTGTTGAAGTAGTTTTAGTGATTAGTTTCTCGTTTGACCTCTAGAGAGAAACTAGTTATTATCCACTGACCTCTGAGCAAGAGAATAAGTTGAACAGTTTGCTTATGAAATGTAAGTGCAACATCTGGAAACAATTGTGTCCTTTGAAGGATATACACCTTTAATGAATTTCTTTTAGGCAATGACTGTATAATTCCTTTGCATGAGCATCATAATATTATTTGATCTATTGTGCACTCTGCATTCAAGCAGACCTACTCCTCCCTATTGTTGCTTGATTCAACATTTCTATTAATTCAAGTATGAAATGATCTCAAATGTTTTGGACAGGGGTTGCTATTTCCAGGTTGGAAATTCACTGAAGCTCGGAATGTCTATTCATACTGCCTTCAGATTAGCACTAGGCACTTGGGCAGCATGGGTTGAAAGGTCAATAGACACAAATAAAACGCGCGTCTTTTTTCGGACATTTGAGCCATCTCACTGGAGGTATCCCTTCATTGTTGATATTCTTAATCTCTAAAGTTGGAGCATTTTCTGCTTTCCACATCATATAGTTGCTTCAAACAAGTCTGATTCCAAGTGCAGACAAATCATCCTTCTTCATTCTCATAAAAACTGTATTTTTTCTCTGTTCACAATGCAAGATCACCCTAAAGCTATATACAGCTATTCTTCACCAAGAGAATGTGTTAGGTTGCAATTTGTCTCTTTGAATGAACATATGTTTCTCTTTTGAGCTATATATGCAGTTTATAATTAGAACGTTCTGTTGTATTCATAAGTTGATAAATTATGGTTCTCTCAAAAATCATGGATTCTAAAGGAGGCCATTTCCCTGGATAGTGCTTATTAGCTGCAACCAACCATCATTTAAGTTTGATGAGAAAGTATCGCAGACCTTAACTACATAAAAGCCCAAGAATTTTACCTTTTTATTAGAAAAACCTCACGTTAAAAAATTTCATCAAAACCCCCTATTGTTAATCTTCAGCCTAACCTCAAGGATTTCTGATTGAAAATGAAAATTTTTATTTTTTTGGATCTAAGCGTATTTGAGGAAAACCGCTGGGGGCTCTGAAACCATTGGATTTTGTCATTCATACATTTAGAAGCTCTAATTATTCATTAAATCTCTTTGCTGAATGAATTTCCTGTTTCTGCATTTGTCCTCTTCCAATCCACATCAAAGTTAGATGGGATTTTATCTCCATCCTCCTTCAGTCTTCGCTATTAATATTGTTTTGTTTTGCATCAGTGATCAGTCTCATAGGTTGTGCAATGTTACCCAGAATCCCATGACAGAACCTATTGGAAGGGAACACCATGTATTTTCAGACAGTGTATTGGAGGTGATAAAGAATATGAAAATTCCTATAACAGTTCTGAATATAACATCCTTGTCTTCTTTTCGAAGTGATGCACATGTGGGTCAGTGGAATGACAATCAATCGGCACCTGACTGTGCCCATTGGTGTCTGCCTGGAGTACCTGATGTGTGGAATGAAATTTTCTTCTCATGCCTCTTTCATGATTGCGGACTCCATCTCCAATGATTGGCTTCAGGTGAGTTTCTTTTCCTTCCTGGTTGTCTTCTACTTGAGTGGTGTGACTCAGCGTAGTTTAACCTTATAAATCCGGTGAACAGACTGTCTGGGTTGTCACATATCCTTTATTTCTCTTCTAACAAATACTCTACTTTCTACTTGTCCGTTCTTTATTACTCTCACCACCTACGGCTTCAATGAAAAAGCTCGTTCACTGTTTTTGTTTCATATTGTGTCACTATTTCACTATCTTGGCACTTTCCCTATCACTTTCAACTCTCTCTCTCCAATGTGTATAATCTGAATATAACAACTTACATGATCTCTGAAAAATGAAACCCCCACCTACTTTTCAAAATTTTATCACTAACCTAATCTAAAATCAACATATAAAATTTCATTTCTCTTATTTATTTATTAATTATTATTTTATCTTAGCAGTTACCGCTCCTCTTCAGTAGATAAGAGTAAGCAAACTAATTATAGGAGCACCAGCTGAACCTCAGCAAGGACACAAATATGCAACTTGTAGCTAATGAGCCTTTCTGTACCATTTTCTTAAGCCAGGAGAAGTTGGTCAGATGAACTGGATTCTTCCCCTAACTAAAATCTGTTGTGTTTGGCAAACACAGATGCAACGATTTTTTGGATCTCTTGATCTAACCCCCTGTTTTCCCGAGAAATGTAGTAGAATTACATGGATAAAACAGTTTTTGCAGGACTGGTTTATTTCATTCTTTCATCAAATTCTTTTGTATTGTGAGAAGGGACTAAAATTTGGTCCCATAGATGTAACCTTTTTGCCTCATCTGTTCTGTAATCAAAGTTTTGGTAGTGAAGTGGATTCTTTCTCACACGATTGTTCAAAAAGTAAGGCAAATGATTAGGTAGGAATGCTTTATCCTTCTCATGATTTATGTAAATTTTTCTGTTCCTCATAGTAAGGATATACCATTGTGGTTAAATGACACTGAGTTGCTCAGTAATTTAGTGAAATGATGAAAAATCTTCCCCTGTTTTCTCAAGTGTCATGTAGCTCTCTAATGGATGGATTGTTTGCCAGTCTTGAGTTCATGGATTTTGCCAAGTAAATGAAGATGCATCAGAAACGAGATGCCAATATTTTAGAGCAATCCCATATGAAAACCAGCTGATTGGCTAGAACTTGACCCCAAAATCATTTAAGTCTGCAAAAGCAAAGAACACTAAAGCTGTTCAATTTTATTGAATGATCAAGAAATATGGAATCTGATGAAATAAATTGAATTTTCTTCACGTATAATGATGATTTAAAAAGAATAATAATAATAATAATAATAATAAAGAACTTGTAAGAGACAAGAAAGGAAGTAGTTGATTTGGGGGAATCTTCTAGCCCTTCAACCTACCTCAGCTATCCTATGTTGAGGAGGTAAATGACTGCATGAACTTGAGAGGTGAGAGAGACACGTTTTAAGGAAGAATGTATGGCCACATCAATTTGGTCAATTTTGTAGAAAACAAACTCTCACATCAATCTGTAGCATCTTTTATTTTCAGGATAAATAAACAAATGCAGAGAAACTCTTTCGGGGGAAAACAGTACAAAAGAAGAAGTGTTTTTCAATGCAATCAATGACAACTCTTCAAAAACTTAGCCTGAGAGTCAAGTTACTTAAACCTTAGAAGATTTCAAAACATAAAACAATTGATACTCTTAGATCACGCGGTAAGTCAGCATTACAAATACGCATTAACAAATGCCATATTCACCATCAGAAGTTCAGCACCAGCACAAACACTCAATCTATTACAATGGCTTCCATTCAAAACTCTGACTACTATTTTCCATACTTTCCTTTGCCACCACCTCATAATCCTCAATCTCCTCCAAAAGCAGCACCACCTCACGGCTCTCCATCTCCTCCAAAAGCAACACCACCGCATGGCTCTCCATCCCCTCCAAATGCAGCACCAGCTCACAAGGCTCCCTCGCCTCCAAAGACACCACCAACTAATAGTACTCCACCACCCCACAACTCTCCATCTCCTCCAAACACGGCACCACCTCATAAGGCTCCATCCCCTCCAAGCATGGCACCACCTCACAAGGTCCCATCGCCTCCAAAGACACCGCCAGCTAATAATACTCCACCACCTGACAACTCTCCATCTCCTCCCAAAGCAGCACCACCACATAACTCGCTGTCCCCTCCAAATGCAGCGCCACCTCATAATGCTCCATCCGCTCCGAAGAAGCCGCCACCTCCAAAACCTACTCCACCACCACCATTTCCTGTTCCGGTGCCAGCAACACCACCTAGTCACTCATTTTCACCCCCACCACCCTCTGTGAGACCGCCGCCTCATCCCCTCCCTCCACCGTCCCCTCCTCATTTAGTCCCACCTCCACCGCCATCCCCAGGGCATCATTCAACCGTTATAGTTGTTGTCTTTGTTTCACTTGGAGGTCTATTCTTCCTGGCATTTCTCTCTGTTGCTCTATGCTGCTTTATCAAAAAGAGAAAGAATAAAATGGCCAACAAGACTGAAACTATAAACATAGATGAACATGTCAAAATCCAAGAAACAATCATGCCAGGTCCCCATCATCAACAAGCTGTGATTTTATCCGTTGAAGAAGATGTGCATATTAAGGAAAAGATCAAAGAAAATGGTACGACAGGGGGAAGCACTTACTCTACACCATTACAAGATCTTCCTCAAGCTTCTGAATTTGCAGCTTCCTCATCAGGATCCAGTCATTACCATCTTGAGCACAAGTCCTGATTGAAAATCATGCAAGTGAGAGGTGTATGCGGCAAACAGATCAGCGTTTAACAATAACCTGCTGAAATAATAAATGAGCATATGATATTCTTTCCATATGTTTTCAGAAGTAATTGGTTTCAAATAAAAACCTGTCAAACTTATTTTGTGCTACTGTTATAGACTTATAGTGTTATGTTCCTTTTCGTAAATTCCAAGCAAACCGTAGAAAGATCACGATACTGAGTAAAAGACATGACAACAATCACCACTGCCAAATACAATTCTTGCACGTTCCTGAGAATCTTTATAACGTCCTGCAAGCATCTAAAAACTATGCATACATATCAATCTGTAAATTCCAAGTTGTAAAATCTCCATTAAATAATAAAGTTTTAACAGCTTGGCCATGAAATAGCCCAAACGTTGACATAATTCAGGGAAACACATATTTCAAATATAAACAACACCGAGCAAGAACTTTTTGCTTAAAAAAATTAAAATTAAATATAAAGATACTCACTCATTCATCTCATTTAATCCAACAGTGTAAAGAAGATTTTTTTTCTTAATCCATTGAAATAAAGAAGACGAATATTGGAAAACGCGGTCAGTGATCTGACTGTTTTCAGCATTGGTAACTAAGATTTGATTAAATATCTATATTATACATCCAGTATCGCAGAAAAAGAATTGCTGACAGAACTTTGATTAAACTAATTTACAGAGGTTAATTTCACAGTTGTTATGGATCAATAGCCATTGGAGTAATGCGCCTCTTGGCCGGCTTATTTTGGATAGCAGTACTCCTTGAGCTTGCCGATTGAGCCTGTTTCCCTTGTATCTTTTCTGTTTCTATTTTTCTATTATCTACTTCATTTCTATCTAAGTCCATTGGTCTGCTTTCCGCCGTGTCAGAACTATCATTTGTAGTTCTTTTCCCATCTTCTGTCTCAGCTTCTGCTTTCCTGCTTTCTGCTTCATTCCTCTCCGGTTCAATAAGTCTGCTCTCTGCTGCAATAGAACCATTAATTGCAGTTTCATCGTCTTTTGTTTCTGCTTCTGTTTTCCTCTTGTCTGGTTCTTTCGTCTCTGCTGTAACTAATTTATCATTAGTACTTGCCTCAATTATCATGTCCTCTGATTTTGTTACAAGAGGGCTCTTGTTCTCATCCTTACTGACTTTATTTCCTACCACAATAGATTTAAGCTGATTCTTTAAGAAAGCAATGAAGGCTGGAAGTAAATTAATCGAAGCGGAAGAAAATGAAAGATGGCTGCCAAACCTGACAAGGAGATAGGAATTCCAAGTTCATCATTTTCAAATTCTACTAAGGTACAGTAACCATCTTGAGAGGATAAAGCTAAATAACGAGCATTATTTGACCTTCAAACAGAAGATAAAGGAACCAAATCAGCACAGCCTAAAATGTCATCAATAGTGACCACAGCAACAACTTACAGACATTAATCAGGAGAAAGTTGCATGATAACTAAAATAACCTTACCATGCAATGTCAGTTATGGCTGCATAGTGGAGGCCAGCCAAGATTGCTATGGGTGGAACACTCTCTGTGTCATAGATGTATAATGAATTTAGAGTTGCAATGGCAAAGATGAGGCGGTAAGGTAGCTTGAAGAAGCCAGCTGCATAAGTAAGCGGAGATTGTTGGGATCGTCATAAAACAATTGCCAAGCCAAGATAAGACCAAATAGTATTAAAATGGCAGGTAAATCAGCATAAAAGTACCTGAGTTTGATTCCCGAAGATTAAAAGCCAGAGGACAGAAACGAACTGCTACAACAGGTTTGCTAGCACCTGGGAGCTGCAAAGCAGGCCTGCAGAGCAACAAATTAATATAGCCTATCATGAATTAAAGCAATCAGGCTTCATTCCCCATTTGTAATGGATAAAAACCAAGAAGCTCAAGTAAATAGGATTTCTGAACCAAAATAATATGGTTTAAGTGTATTACCTTGAAAGATCCTTTCTGGAAAATATGTAAGCTGAATTAATTGATTCAGACATAGAGGAAATTTTGTAAGAACCTGCAAATGTCAACAGGATAATACACACAACTTTCATGAATATATGGCAAATAAAGGCACCATTGAAGGAAATAAAAGGATCCAGATGTGATAATTTATAATTGTCTTGCTGAAAAATCAGATGAGCAAAGATTAGATTCTTAAACGAAGATATAAGGTAATATTCCCAGGACTTAGGTTGCATCTCAATTACTCAAAAGTAAACAGGTAATGCACAGTCTATGCCTCAATGATGAAGTTTCATTTCTTACCACATTTATACACATGCAGTAGGAGCAGTAGTAAAAAAGAAGTAACATGGTAGTTTGTCCCTGTTCTAGTAATATACTAGTTTTTTCATTTGAGAAAAGAAGGGATGATAGGAATATACGTTTAACATATACAGGAAAGAACCATATAATCAAATATTTATCAGTACACGAGGTCACTAACAAAGCAACACTTTTATTGGTCCTAGCTGTCCACTCCCAATAAATACATACATTAATAGTGAAAAATTATGGGATTTTAATGAAAATTAGATTAATTCCAGGCTACAAGACAAAGCTGTGAGTTCCAAACCCATGCAAGGCTGTCCATAGGCCTTGAACAACCGACACTTTAACCAATCTATTACCTTTTTTTTTTTTTTGAAGTCTGTTATACACAGATGTTATCGACATTACATCAGACATTACAATTAATATTTACAATCATACTATATAACTGGGACTACCGCCATATATTAACACACTGAAACACTTGCCCAAATATTTTAAACCCTCTCTAATATTCGAGGGGTGCCTATCCACTCACATTTCGTAAAGGAGAGACTGTCTCCACTCAATTATGTTGATAATTGAGGGAGTACTGAAATTAACCCCCATAATGCTCTTATGGAAGCTCGAACCCTTGCACTCAACATTGTAAGTGCAAGGCTTCTTCCATTGGACCAAAGGCCCATTTATTACCCTTGGTTCAAAATACATGCTATAAAAATAAGCCTTTTATGAAAACACATGCGTCAAGTCTGATATGATACATCAACAAGAGAAGATAAAGAGTGCAACATGACATACACATCAGACTCCCAGAGATATCAATGTTACAGAAACAAGCTTTTCCAGACAACTGACAATCAGATAGAAATAACTAACTGTTGACATAATATTGAATTAGAGTTGGAATCCTTAGTTTCGTACCTGCTGGTACAAGTAAAAATGATCCATCAGGTGACCATGCTAATCTTCGAAAAAATGATGGAAGTGTTTCATCATGAAAGAGATGATTTTTTGCAGACTGCATGTCAACTCAGGAATGGGGTTTATTAGATTCCATTCATACTACAAAGCAACTGGAGATAATTAACAATTCTTTAACCTTAGAATCATCAGTTGAATGCTGTCCTGCCTTTGTAATGACATGCTGACAAACATAGTTCATCTTCTCAACGCCTTTTGATTTTGTAGGCCTATTGGCATAAATTCGACAAGTTCTATCTGAACTAAGAGAGGCAACATACTTGGACAATGGATCCCAAGCCACACCCTGGACATAATGGAAATGGGCATCTAATATCTGAAGAACTGAACCTGAAGATCAGAAACAAAGATTGTTAAGGATAAAATATAATAAATCACATTAAGTGCAACTTTATGAACTCTTTCTTACCTTTGTTAACATCCCAAATAATGCAAGAATTGTCAACAGATCCAGAGAGTAGAAATGCACCATCAGTCGACCACTGCAGGTCTAGAACATCCTTGCGGTGAAATCTGTCACAAAAAAATCTAATAATCAGTCCGTTACGCAGAAGTTATGTTGCTTTGCTTTTTTCCTTTTTTTTTAAATATCTTTATTTGTAAACATTGATGAATATGACACATTAATTTCATTATGTACTCAAAACATGGTAGAATTCTGTAGAATCTTTCTCATAGAACGACAAGGAAAGCCCTCTGATTCAACACTTATCAGCCTAATTGAGGATCAGAAAGAGCAAATGAGCCCAACCTCTGTATGTTGCTAGTTCTTTAAAAGAAAAACTTTTCATGCATGACTGCAAAGAGAAGTGTAACTACTGAAGGCCTTACGACAAATTCTTGAGGACTTTCCATGCTTGTCCAGTTTCTGTTGTGTGTAACTTCCATATGATCAGCTCGCCACCTGCAGATGGAAAACTTAATTTAAGATATTTTTGGTTAAACATACTATTTCACAACCATATAATGGGTTCAGATCATATGTAAAAGAACAAATTGATGACGACAGTTCTAGTCATACCATCGGCACCAGAAGCAAGTTGTTCTCCTGCAAAATAGCAAAATATTGATCCCATCATCAGGAAGAATATCATTCATACAGTGCAATGCAGAAAGCATTAAAAGCATAACAAGAGGCTTGTGGGTAAATATCCACTTAAACCAAGTAAGAGAAATTATTGAGACAAGATAACCTTGATAGTTTTGTCTAGACAATATATGGATATATTATGTGACATTCTCTAACTAGTTGAGTGTAACTCATCAGCAAACCAACATCAAAACCATAATTTCTTTCTGAAAATCATTCCCACTTCCTATCTCACACTGATGAGGAAAAATGAAATTATCCAGCGCCACCTTTCACAAATGGACAATGCCTTCCCCATAGGAGAACAATACCAATATCACACAAAATGGAAAACAGATTGTATGAAAAATATAAATGCAAACATGTATGTTATTCAAATACCATGTTGTTATTACAGATAAATTGGTTCACATTATCTATAAGAGCATGCAACTCCAAGGAAAAAAATTATGCCCTTACCGCAAGGAGAGAAGCGAAGGATATTTATAGCAGAACCATGATAAGAGAGGCTATTTTGATAAGAAGCTGTTGGGATTTTCTTCTGTTTTTCGCCTGAATTTATTAGCCAAATCTGAAAGTTTAACGTTTAGAGTTAGTCCAGCCCAAGTAAGACTTCACAACTCAAAAGAAAATCTGACTGCTATAAATAAAATGGGAGACGCAAAACCAGAGATATGAGATGAAAATTTGGAATGATAACAGAAATTCAACAGAACCAAATACGCTAATTAGTTTCACCCCAGAATTAATTCATTGTTTTCATCCCTAATGTTTAGTTAAGAAACTACAAGGGGAAAAAAAAATCAAATTTCACTTGTTCCAACTTGATCTCAGTGGTACAATGGTTTTTATCATTTCGCTGTGTGGTAGGCTTCCCATCTCTCTGAACCCACATAACTGAATCTTTCTCTAAATGGTGGAAGAGTGACGAGAAGCATAAAGCTGTTTGATGAAAATAACCCTTTCTACAGTTAATCTTAACTTTTGGTATAAATTATAAATATATAAAAATTAACACAGAAAGTCTTTTCTTTCCTTCTCTCCTACCAAATAATTAACAATGACAACCCTTTTCTTCCTTTCTATCTCTTTTTGATCTTTTTTAGCTTTCTCTTCCCTCCTTCTCTTCCGCCCAGACCAACAGAACACCGTATACCAAACACAACATCATATGCATTATTCTAACAAAAGAAATTAGAAAATATCTGTCTACTAATCTTAGTAAATGGCTCTAATTAATTCAAAAAAAAAATTAACCCATATTTTAGATTCTCATCAAATACAATCAGAGATAGCTGCCAATCACTTTAAATGGCTTGGATCGACTTATCAAACAACCTATCAATGAAGCACTAAATAATAACATGAGTTGATACAAACGATTCAACAAAATCTAGTTCTCAGATCAAAATTGCACCCACGAATTTGAAAACGAAAAGAAAAAAACTGAAATGCAAAAGCGGAAACCTTGATGTCGTAGTCGGCGCCACCGGTGGCGAGCAAACCGGATATCGGGTGGAAATCTAGGGTTAGGACTGGTTTTGTGTCGTGCCAGTTAATTTGAAGTGTGCCACCTTTCATTTTTGTTTTGATTTTCCAGATTGGTTTCTCGGCTTAATTTTACTCGGGAAAGTGAAGGCAAATAAATTCTAGGGTTTATTCGTTTGGGGGTGGTGAGAGATAGTGAAGAATGCGGGGGACAAATGGCGCGTTGCCTAAATTTGGCGGGAAATTGTAGGCCGAAACGGTAACTTTAGCCCGTTAGCTTAATTTTCTTACACAAGCCTAAAACTCTAAATGACGACCAGCCCGTTGATTTTTTTAGCAGCCCAAGGGGCAAATTTCACTTAAAACAGCCCATTAAGCCCTAAAAATTGAAAAAAAAAAAAGGTAATTTTTAAAAACCTCCCCTTAGGTTTGAGGCTATTGCAAGTAGATGGTGAAAATCATTTTATTTGTCAAAAAGCCCCCTACCGTTAGTTACAATTTTTATTGACTAACTGTTGACTTTGAAAAGACAATATTACCCCCAATATTTACAATTCTAAATATTTACAATTTCATAAGTAATTAAAACAATTATTTTCACCATGATCAAGTTATTGATATTTCCTTAAAATCTTAAAAAAATAAAATTACAAATCTTAAAATAATTTTTTTAAAGTTTGTAATAAAATTACAAATCTTAATTATTTGATATAAAAATGTAATTTTTTAAAGTTTGTAATAAAATTACAAATCTTAATTATTTGATATAAAAATATTTTTTTTTAAGTTTGTAATTTTATTTTTTTAAGATTTTACGGAAATTTTAACTGACGTAAACTATTATTGGGGATAATATTGTCTTTTTAAAGTCAATAGTTAGTCAATGAAAATTTTAACTAACAGTAGGGGGTCTTTTACAAATAAAATGATTTTCACCATCTACTTGCAACAGCCTCAAACCTCAGGGGAGGTTTTTAAAAATTACCCAAAAAAAAATTAATAATATTGGGTGCTTAGTTTTAGCGAAAAAGAGGGAAGGGAAAAAAATTGAAATTATAAATTTGATGAATAAAGTTTTTGTTTTAAGATGAAATTTTAGATGTTTATGGTGCTTTTAGCACAATGTCTCCGGTCCCTGCTAGCTACTTTGCACATGTTTATGATAATTGATAAGATTACGTTGAGTACATCGTTGCTTTGCTCATAGGAGTTTTATTGATCAAGCATAACAAGTTTATTCCTTCATACTGATTTCAATGTATATGCTATTATTCTAAGTAGCGTATGTCCTCATTTTATACAGTGCAGAATCATGTCTATACAACATTAAAATTTTTTACATTGCAATAAAGCAGATAGTCGCACTTAATAAGGACTCTACAATTATTAAAGTATTCTCAAGTGCGAATGACTACACTTTATAAAGTACGGACTTACTATAAAAATATTGTGTACATTTGTATTTAAGAATTATATATATAGAATAATTATATAGTGAAGACATCCCGATTTTAACAAAGTGAGGATACCATTAACAGACAAAAAATATATTCTTTAATGTATTAGAATCTGTATTTTTTTTTAATTTTTAGTAATATTAAAGTGAGGATGTCCTCAAGAGAAGGACTATATATATATATATAGAAAGACATTTAGGAAATCGGTCTGATTCTATCTCTCTTCGTTCCGCTTGAAGAAAAGAAGGATCCCAAAGAATCGATCTTTCTTTTAGTTGTTGAATCTCTCTTTGATTGATCAATGTGTGATATTCCGAATCCTCATTACTAATGGAATCGAAATGATCTCTGGATTGATCAGAAGATCCTTTCAATTGGCTAGAATCCGTTACTTGAACGAAACTAGATCTTGTGGAATCATATTGAATATTTGACGATACATTCCGTACCTTGGTAAAAAATCGATCCTTGTTTACCAACCACACATTGTCTAACCAAATCCAATTCTCTCTCGTTACATTCCTAAAAAGATCCGATTCGTGCAGATTCTTCCCCCCAACTAAGAAAGAGATCTTGACGAAATTGCCATATATGAAATTGAGCACAAATTTGCAAAGAAAATAGCCCACTTGTTTTTCAAGAAGAGATGAAAAACGCTCACTATCATTTGATTGAACAGTTGATCTAGCCCCTTGTTGTTTGAGGAAACCTTCCACTTTAATTGGTATTTTTTTCACAAAAAGCAAATATGAGATAACAAATCTAATTTTTCACTAAGATTTCAAATAGATGTCCCAAATTCAAATCGATTAAGTTTCACCTCTTACTCTGACAAAGACAATCAAACAATTCAATTTGGTTATTCTAAAGCATATTTTATATTAAATGCATTTAAACCACTTAAATTTCACAAGTCATGCATTTATTCTCTCTCTCTCTCTCTCTCTATATATATAGATGGAAAATTCTATAATACCGTAATAAAAATTACGGTATTAATGCCGTAGTTATTGTATACCGTTGGATGAGATCAACAATGTACAATAATTATAATATAATAAAAATATTAAAATTTTTTTTAACCGGTTTATAGCCGGTGGTTATTTATTTATAAAAAAAATAAATTTAACTGGCTAAAACAGTGGCGAAAAAGAAGCCTTTTTTGTTCGCCTCCAATACTCTTTTCCTCCGATCATTGCTTTGGAAGTTGCTTGAAGCAAAAACAGAGGCGAAACACAAGAAAAAGGATCAAATTTATTTAAAGAATAAACAATCACGAAAAGTTGATACTCTTTTCCTGCCGGTTATTTATTTGCTTTGTTGAGTGGTTGTGAATTGAATTGTAAGAAAATTGATCCTAAGTTACTAAGCAATTCTTAATGACTTGCAGATTCGGCAGTTTTTAAAAGAGCTAGATGGTGAATTCTTGGAGGTATTACTTCAATTCAATTTTGATTACAATAATATTTTCATAAATAATAATCATATAACAAAATCATGAAATTAATAAATAATAACAATAATGAATTAGTAATCATAATTATAATAATATTTTAATAAATATTATTATTGTTATTATTATTATTTGATTTTATTATTATTATTTATTAAAATATTATTATAATATAATTTATAGTATTATAAATAATTTGTTACCACTACTACTATAATTTTATTTATTTCATTATTATTATTCTTATTATTACTACTACTACTACCACCAATTGACAATAATCAACAAAGGGCATTTAAATAAATTATGATAATTCATTCCGATTCCAAGACAAAGTAAACACATGAATGGAAATGAATCTCATTCCGACTTTAATTTCTACAGCTCAAGTAAACAACTTATTCTTATTCTCATTCTTGATTTCGATTCTACCCCGTTCTAAGTATTGATTAGTAAATGAACCATGAGCAGATTATTGTAGTTTAACTGGGTCTGTTTTTTTCTAACCTAATTAATAATTAGTTTGGGTTGGATTAACTATAATTAACCAGTTTAACCCAACCAAATCTATATAAATAATAATAATAATAATAAGGATAATGATAATGTGTTAATTCTCAATTGCAAAATTATAAAGACTTAAATGACTTATCTAATTTTTTTTTCTTTTTACTCTTTTAATAGAAGAGGCTATTTCATTCTTGCATCTGTTGCTCTAGACTATAATTCCAAAACCAAAATCACACTCTCTTATAAGTAAATTTATTATTTTATAAGATTAATTTTAAAAGTAAGTTGGTTTCAATTTCTTTTTATTTTTTTAGTAAATACTTAACGGCACATAATTATATATCACTTTCATTTTATTTTTGTACATGATGCTAGCTAATTATCTAAAAAGTCTGAATTCGGAATTGGAAAAAGAGATGCAGGAGAAATAAAGTCTATATGCTTTTTGTGGAAATTTTCTTAATTTAAAGATAGTTAATTTATTAACTTTCTTTATTGTACACTAGATAGTGAAAGAAAATTTCATGTTATCAAATATTTATATTTGATTTTAATAAGTTTTATTTCAAGTTTCATATCATTTTCACTGTTCAATTTAAAATTTTGATTTTATCTTCAACCTAATCAACTCAAACCAGACGATGTAAGGTTTGGGCACAATTGGGTTAAACAAGTTTATTTAGTTAAGTTGGATGGATTTTATCTCAACTCATTAAAAAATAGACTATGTTAGATTTTCACTAACCCTATCCGACCCAACTCATGCCTGCCCTTATATCATTCTATCTAAATCATAAAATACCAATAATCCAACACTCTAACCATTTTCACATTGGATTTAAGTTGAGGCAACTGACCTAAACTAAATAACCTAAATTCTAACTAAACGTGAAATAAGACAAAAAATTTATATACCACACATATGACTTGTAGATTGAAAATAAAATGAGTAAATAGCATTAGAGTGGTAAATTGGTCTGTAAAATTATAAAAAATAAAACATGCAAATTGACATTAAGTATGAAATAAAATGAAAGATTTGTAATTCACACTTGGAAATAGTAAAAAAAAAAGGGAAAATGAGTAAATTAAAGTTTGAGTGGTAAATTAGAAGAAAAAATTACAAACAAAACAAGAACTTAGAAAAATGACACAGAACTTGTAAATTGACATTAAGTGTAAAATTAAACAAAAAATGTGTAAACCACACATGAAACTAGTAAATTGATGAAAAATGGGGTAAATTAATGTAGTTGTAAATTAAAAGAAAAAACTGTAAACAAAACAAAAACTTAAAAAAATTACTTAAAATTTGTAAATTGACATAAAGTATAAAATGAAACAAAAAATATGTAAACCCCACATAAAACTAGTAAATTGATGAAAAAGGAGGTAAATTAATGATGAATTTGTAAATTAGAAGAAAAAAGTGTAGAGAAAACAAAAAACTTAGAAAAATGACATAAAACTTGTAAATTGACATTAAGTGTGAAATGAAACAAAAAATTAGTAAACTACACATAAAACTAGTAAATTAATGGGAAAATGGGTAAATTAATGTTGGAGTTGTAATTGACAAGAAGAACTTGTAAACAAAACAAAAACTTAGAAAAATGACATACAACTAGTAAATTGACATTACGTGTGAAATGAAACAAAAAAAATGTGTAAATCACACAGAATACTAGTAAATTGATGGAAAAAATGCTAAATTAATGATGGAATTATAATTTGCAAGAAAAAATTGTAAACAAAACAAAAACTTATAAAAATGACATAGAACTTGTAAATTGACATTAAGTATGAAATGAAATAAAAAATGTATAAATCACACATAAAACTAGTAAATTGATGGAAAAATTGGTAAATTAATGTTGGAGTTGTTAATTACAAGAAGAATTTGTAAATAAAACAAAAACTTAGAAAAATGATATAGAACTTGTAAATTGACATTAATTGTGAAATGAAACAAAAAATGTGTAAATTACACACAAAACTAGTAAATTGATGGAAAAATGAGTAAATTAATGTTGAAGTTTTAAATTGAAAGAAGAACTTGTAAACAAAACAAAAACTTAGAAAAATGACATAGAACTTGTAAATTGACATTAAGTGTGAAATAAAACAAAAAATATGTAAATCACATATAAAACTAGTAAATTAATGAAAAAATTGGTAAATTAATGTTAGAGTTGTAAATTGTAAGAAGAACTTGTAAACAAAACAAAAACTTGTAAATCAACATTAACTTGTAAAAGTTTCATAAAACTTATAAATCACACATAAAATTAGTAAATGCAACCTGGAACTTGAACAAAAAAGAGTAATTACCTACTACTTAGGTAAGATGTTACCTATTTATTTAGAATTAATGGTAGAGATTTTTTATTCAAATCTAACGGTCCACGTCCATCACGGCATTAATGCCGTAAATTTAGTTACGGTATTATAGAATGACTCATATATAGACACACACACTTCAAAAGTCAACAAATACATGCTTTGTATTTAATATTAATTCCAACTTTGTTCATGCATTTAAACCACTTAAATTTCACAAGTCATGCATTTGTTCTAAAGCATATTTTACATTAAATATCAATGCATGCTTTATTCATTCATTTAATTCGCGTGAATTTCACAGTGATGCATGCTCGTTAAAGTGAGCTTCTTTAGCCAATAATTCTTCAATTAACTCCTTTACTTTTAATTCAAAGGCAAATAAATAGTCAATGCATGTGAATCAAGAATGTACTCATATGATTTAAGATTTAATATTTTATAATAGACTTATTATTACTTTTTTTGGAATAATTAATTCTCCACTAGTTCATTTCACAAGGCACTTCCTTATGGGTTAAGAATCCCCAAGTCGATTTAGTTAGAGTGTCCAAGTGGGTAGAGCCTCACTTTGTTGTATCATTCCTACCTAACCACAGCCCAAAGTGATTGTCACAGTAACTTGGGATCTCATAAAGTACATACCTTACAGGTTGGGTTGAGCCTTTAGGCCTAACATCTATTTTTATGTAATAACAATTTCTAAAGATGCCAATGATTTTTTAAGCCACAAATTCTTTAAGATGCTATAATTTAATCTCTTAGCTCTATGCTTTAATTTATTGATGGGCAAGGCCTATTATTTCTTCAATCTTTTGAATTTTGATAGCTCTGCTTGACCTAATAAAAGTTTTCTTCGTTCGTCGAGATTATTAAAAAAAAAGAAAGAAATCAAACGTTAGAACCAAGTGATATCTCTGCTGTTTTGGCAAGTTTAAAAGATATTAGAAAAAGAAATTTTCGTCAGCCCTGCAGCTATATTTGTTAGAGAAATACATATTTGGGCATAATCAGAAAATCTTCTCTAAAAATTCTGATTTGTAAAAGCAAATTTTAATAGATCTGAAAAGGGTTTTTTGGTCCTTAAAATATATATTTGTTTCCGAAAATAATGCCAAATAGCCACCGACCTTTTGCATGAATTTTATCAAGATAATCTGAACAAGGTTCTTATTCCTGCGTACGTTCAAGTCTGCCTCTGGTATTTAATTATTCATTAAAGAACAATGAAATTCTTCAATGACGAGAGTCACATTATACAGCTTCATTGATATGTGGTGTCTCCCACCATCGATGGTACTGTTTTGTCCAAATATATAGGTTAGTAAATATTTTGTTAATTTAGAATCAACTGCAGCTGGTGACTCCAAATATAGCATACAGAATATTGCACTGATGACTATTATCCAATGCTGAAGTCTCATATTTTGCTAGGCTTCTTAAGCAGATCTCGGTTATAGTAATTATGCTCAGCTTTATATAAAGTGATACAGCATATTCTTGTACTTGTTACTGATTTGATAATTTAATGATTATAATTTCTTCCTTCATATAGAACACTGTTTTGTTGAATGACGATGATGATGGGGATGGAGAAGATGAGGATGAGGCAAACATTTAAGAGAATGAGAAGAAGTTTCGGAGGAAGATGCTTGTAAAATTTCAATATATGAGATCATTTTGAGTATTCATTTGAGATCCCTTTTTCCATTTTTTATTTTTCAATTTTTTTTGTGCAAAATATACAATTAAAATTGATATTTTGTTGTACCTTTGATTGGTGGATGGAATTTATATGAATTTTTTAAATTAATGAAGCTACATTTAATGTATTCTATGTATTACTATTACTACTTTGTTGACTATGTTGCATTGGTAATACAAATACTTCAGAAAAAAACAAAGGCTTATGAAATAATAATATTAAATAAATTAAATCGGCCATGAAGGGAAAAAAGAAGCATATTTTTTATGTGTATCTAGTATTTTTAAGGGTAAACTATGGTTGCAGGATATCTAATCACTACTAAAAAAATGACCTTTACTGACACTTAGTTTTTGACACTTTATAAAAAGTATCAGTAATTATGTACATATGCACCATTTTCCGCTTTTAACAAACAAGTATTATAAAGGGTTATTTATCGTCAGCCCCCACATGTTTCGACCATTAGCACCAGGCACCCACAAGTTTCAACCATGTGCACTGCGCCCCCATTTCCGTCAGATTACCGTTAACTTAACTCGAAAAAAGGATAAAATAATAATTTCATATAAGATTAAAATAATAAATAAATAAATAAATAAAACACTTTTTTATCCTTACTCTTTTTCCCCCTTTTCTCTCTCTCTCTCATGTCTTTTTTCTTTCTTCTCTTTTTCTTCTTCTTCTTCACGTCTTTTTTCTTTCACTCTTCTACTTCTTTCTTCTTTGCCTTCTTCTTCTTCTTCTTCTTCTTCTTCTTGCCTTTCACTATTGTTGCCTGTCGGTGTGATCTGCCGCCGTCTCAAATCAACAACAACAAAATGGCACCCGTTGTGTGATCTGCTATCGTTCGAAGCCGCCGACACCACCGCCTGAACCAGCCGCCGTTCCCACCGCCTGAACCAGCCGCCGTTCCCACCACCTCTATAATTTAATTTAGGGTTTTTGATTTTTAGTTCATTTTTGTTAAATTTTCTTGGTTTGGGTTTCTTTTGTAATAGAATTTTATAATGAAATTTTGGTATAATTATCTTCGGTTTCTTTATTATTGGGTTTTGTTTGTTTTGGTGGGATTATTGGAATTATTTTGTAATCTACTGATGATTTTGTGTTTGATTTTTTTCTTTCGCTTTGGAATCATGCTCTGTCTCTCATCTTGAAAGTTTACTGGTTTTACAATTTTGTTATGATTATGAATGAAGAAAAAATCTTTTCCATATAAGATATTATTATAATTAAATTTTATTTTTTAATGTAAATTTTATAAGTTGTAAGAGGTATTTTTGTACTTTTAACTCAATTTAATACAAATTAGGGGTAGTATGGTCTTTTAAGTTAATAACAGTTTAATCCGTTAGAATTAACTGATTTTTTAACGGAAATGGGGGTGCAGTGCACACGGTCGAAACTTGTTGGTGCGCGGTGCTAATGGTCGAAACATGTGGGGGCTGACGATAAATAACCCTATTATAAATTATTGATACTAACGTGTCAGTAAATTAAATATTAAAAATCACTAATACTAAAGTATCAAAAGTTTAAAAAAAATAATTAGAATTGGTAAAACTTTGAACTCGAACCTAAGACTTCTAAAATCTAAAATACTTATGTTTGTTCCGCAAACCAGCAGACCGATAGAATTAAGACCCAAATATTATATTAAAAGATTAAAGAACAAAAATTAAAAAACAAAATCCCCAATCGATCTCTTACCCTTATTTCGTCTAAGTGAATAAAACTTACAAACGAAAACTTACAAAATCCCTAAATCTACCACGCCGCCGACGCACCCAAAACCTCTCCTATCACTGCCGTCACTCGACTACCCACTGCCGTCGACTCCCATGCACCAAAGTCTGGTCTCTTTTGCTATCATCATCTCCTGTGCACCAAAGTTCAAAATCCCCTGTCGTGAAAGTTCAAAATCTCCTGTCGTGATTTATGATTTTGTGTCGTCGCCGGTAATAAATCCACTGTCGTCATCACCCTAAGGTCGTAACAGCTTCCACCCATCATCAATACTCAGCTATTCATCATTGGTATAATATATCAGCCTTTGTGGTCGCTGTTGTAGTCCCTCAATCTCCGTCGTCGCTTCCGTACTGCCTCAATCTCTATTCAAGGTAAGCTCAATCTTATGACTGCCTCAATCTCTGCCTTTTTTAATTTATTTCTTTCATTGGTCTTCTTTCTGTGCTCTCCTTAATTTCTAATTGATTACAATTACAAATTAAGATTTATTTTGATAATTTTGTTATAATTATTATTTTGACGAGATCAAATTTGTTTTGAAATATTTATAAAGAAATTTTATTTTTCTGTCCATTATCGCCAACTTATTACTTATACATGCGACGTGATAGAATTTACTTACCGCACAATTAACTATACTGATTTTGATGAAGTATTGCTCTTGAACATGTACTAGAATTATTCTTGCAATGAGTCTTTGATTATCGACATGTTATTAGCATCTCTTAATAGAAATATCTAGGTTATCCATGATGACTTTAAATTGAAAAATGGGCTTAATTGAAAATGGCATGATGGGCAAATAAAAGTCATGAATAAAAAAGTGAAGTGGAGGGTAAATGCAGTAGCATTAGGCATCTGGCGGCAGTAGAGGCAAGTAGGTGGAGATGGTCATGGTTGGTATTGTAATGTAATAAAGAAAAAAGGAGTGGGTTGCAGTTGTAGTTGCCTATTGTAGAGTGAGAGGGACTCACGAACCCTTTTGTAATATTAACAAATATCTACACACATAAGCTATACATTTGTCTATGTGTACTTAATTCAACTAGATTTGGATTGCTATGAAGTCGGGTATGAAAATTATGTTTGATTTTAGTTTTCAATGGAAATTTCAAAGAGAATCCCACGCCATTGAAATTTCAAACAGGGAGGAGAGTCAAATGGTTGTTTCCCTTTTTCTATTTGGTTCTTCCCAAGTTGAAATGAAAACGAACATTAAAATAACATGTTCTTGATTGGGGTGAGCATTTGACTTGGTTCAATCCAAACTGAATCTAATTGAGCTGTATTATGGCAGTTCGGTTCAATTCGATTAGGCAATAAAAATCAAATGATTCATGTGATTTATTTAATCTATAATAAATATGAATAAAAGTGTATTTGAAAATAAGTGTAATATTATAAACTTATGTTGTTAGGGGAATTATTAGAGATTACAAAAATGGTAGGAGATAACAGTAACAGGAAAATTGGCAATCTACCCTGGGAAAAATGAAGAGAATAATTCTTCTTGCTGCATTTCTATTGTCAGCATTTGGTTTTGCTACGAGTATGTATACTTATATCATGGGAAGAACCAGAACTGCAACTAGAGTACATAGGCATATGCAACTAGTTAGGACTGCGGAAATTTCTTTCTCTGTGGTTCAATTAATTGTTACGCTTGCTAATTTTATTCTGGCAGAATTGGGTGTCAAAAACAGCTTTGATGCATATGTTTTCTCACTAGTCTTTGCTATAATTGTTGCTGCATTTAATATTATATATGATGGGGGAGTTTCCAATTCATCAGGCTTTGCCTCTCCTATTGCCCCAGCTGCTGATCACCAACTGTGAAATTCCCAGGTATGATTGTGAATATAATTGTAAATATCAAGCTGCATTAGGGGAATTCATGTAAGCAACTCATCACCTCTATTACCTCCTACAAATTTAAATAAACTTGTGTTAGAATATATGACGGCATGGCAATTATGCTCGAGTCTAGGGATTAATTTGTTGTCCCTTGGCTAATTCTAGCCATATGCTACTTGATCCTAGGCTATTATGTGAATCAAGGCATTCATTTAATGTAGGGGCTCACCAACTATATAACCCCTCTTTTGTACATTCTTTTATATGTTGAAATACAACTTTGCATCAATTGTCTCTCTTTTACTTTTTCGTTTGCTTTCTTTTTGTCTTATTACAAGTTGCATGAGTCGACAAACTTTTGAAGTGTTGTGGAAGAAGGAAATATAAAAATTGTGAGATTCCATTAACTTAAATGCATTTGTAAATTAGTAATTCAGTTGTTAAATGACTTTAAAAGATTTATTTTATAATTTCTATTTATAATGCTAGAGTGCCTCTGTTTGATTTAGAAATCTTTTATGTAATTAACGATTGTTTTTGTAGTACTATGGCTACATCAGAGCTGATCTCAAATATTTGATTGTTTGTATCTTTTGTAGGTTCATAACCCAAGTATTATTGCTGAGGACATGGAAGCAAACAACAGCTTGTCTATGGCCTCATGTGCAGATCATCAATTGCAGAATATCCAAGTATGATTGTGAACATAAATGAATCATCAAGCTGCACTGGGTAAATTCACATAAACAACTTATCACCTCTATGAGTTCCTACAAATTTAAAGAAAGTTGTATGAGACGTTAAGCTTTTGAAATATTGTGGAAAAAGGAAAACTAAAAGTAAAATAACATGCCCTTGATTGGCCTTTTGTCTTTTTATAGGGCTCTTTATTTTGTTTAATGCCGAGTTACAATTGGCAAAATGAGTTGTTTAGAAATAACTTGATTGGGACCATTGTAATTTCATAATTTTTGTTATAGTTTTTGCCATGTAATAAGAGAATTAGAGACTTTATAATGTGAAATGGCACATTACAAGATTATAGTTGAAGGTTGGCTTGTATTTGGTAGCATTGGTTTTAGTAGAATAATAGAATTAGATGGAATTGAAGGTAATCTTTATTAGTAAAACTAGTATTTGCAGTCTCTAACTCCACTCAGGCAGCATAGTTTACAGATAGTACCACTATATTTTTAATTAAAACTTTAGCTTTGTTTTTTTTTGCTTTTTTGTGGATAAATTTTAATTCATAAGTAGGTTGTAAAATTGAGTGTTCTCTCTCTATACATATACTTTAAACATTAAAAAAAATTTATATGATGATTAAACAATATGAAGACTTTTTATTTTATTTTAAGTCTTAATTTTTATTAGTTACTTCACTTATGAATTAGCTTGACTTAACAAAAAACCATTAGGGCCCTTCTTGCTTGTTCATTTTCTGTTTTGCTTTCAAAGCTTCTTTTGTTTCAATTTTAGGATTTTGTTCAAATTACTATTATAAGTGCTTAATTATAAACCTTCTAAATATCTACTTTTACCTGTCCACCTTCTACTGCTCATCACTCGCTTACGTTTTAATGGGTTTGTTGCAAAGTTGTTATTATTGGCAACATGTTACAATATTGTTGCTTTTACTTCACTTTGATGAAGATATACCTATTGAGGTTTTATATCTACATCCACATTTGCATTAAAGTGGTTAGTGTTGATGTTCACAAGTTGCTTCGGCTTCAAACATTACTATATAATAATGTAGATCAACACTGTTGAAAAATTTTTCTTATTAGCTTGGTTTTCAAGATATTTAGTGTTTGCCTGTATAATTTTGGATAGAAGAGTAACATTATTGGAGTTCATTTCAAGTGCATAAAGTGTTTTGAATTGTTATCACATTGATATATTTAAATGAATGATAATTAAGAAGTTTACAATTTAACTTTTGGCAAATAACTTCTTGTTTTGAAATTAAAGTTCAAGGGAATTGATGAGTACGCGATGAAAGAGCTCTCGCAACTGGGTGATCAATAGGCTACATATGTTGCCAAGTTAATTAAAGCCTACAATCGTGAGGTAATATATGAGTAATTTAGGACCACTTTTGCTTCCAAATATCTAAGACTTATTTTTTGTGGTGTTCTAATTGATTTTATTTGCTTGTAGGTGGGGGAAAAAAATGAAGCCACGTATGGATATTCAGTACATTCTTGTGCTTATTATTGTTGGTTAATGTTCGTTGAAATTGAATTTAGTACTTTGTTGCTTAAAACTTGTCGAAAACTTAATTTGATACTTATGTTCTTTTTTTTTTTTTTCCAAACAATGATGTAGTTGAATTATGTTAATTTAAGTGATGTATTTGGGATATTTATTATGTGAATTGTGTTGGGAGATTTGATATATTTATTTTTTTAATTGTAAAACAAATTGGAAAAATATAATTAAAATAAAAATATATTACTAACCAAAAGCAGCATAACATCACTAAATACTGACTCAATTTTAAATATTGATATGTAAATAGTATCATTAAATGTTTACACTTCGTATCATTATTTTAGTGATACTATAGTGACATGAATTACTGACATGTAAATAGTATCATTAAGTACTAACGCCATAGTGTTATTATTTTAGTGATACTAGAGTAACACGAATTACTGACACGAAAATCACTGACACCAAAAATTAGTGTCAGTGTGTTCTGGCTGGAGCATTATTGACACAATTAACAAGTGTCGGTAAAAGTTATTACTGACACTGAATTGGTGTCAGTAAAGCCCATTTTTCTAGTAGTGAATGCTATTGCCATCGGTAAATATAGCTAGAACTATATAATCATTTGGCATTGGCTCTGTAGGAATTATTTCCTAGGGAATATGATGTTATTTCTGACAGCATTTTTGTCGAAAATATTTTTTTTTTCTTGACGACCCATCCAAAATTTTGTTTTCCTAATGCGATTTAATACAACAGAACGACATGAATTTTTAAAATTGAGTTTTCTGAGACCATTTGCGTATTTCGAAAGGTATTTTCATTAAAAAAAAACTATTTTTCTTGTAGTGATTTCATGATTGGTTTGTAATAATTTTTATCAAACAAAATAATAATTACAGTGGTTTGTAATGATGCAAATTAAATGATAGATATTGAAAATTCGTGAATTTTTATTTTAATAATTTAACAAAAATTTTAAGTCATTAATTTCATGCAATCCAATGGTAGATACTGAAAAATCAAATAGCATTCAATGATGTTAATTTATCTACCATTACATTGCATTAAACCAATGACTCAAAATTTATGAAAAATTTAAGTTGAAATAACCGAAGCCTAAAATTAATTTAATACCACCGTTGGATTTGATAAAATACCAAAACCAACCTGAATAAATTATTTGAGAATAATTTTTTTTTTCAAAGTTATAATTATGATCTAATAGCTAATCCGTTCAAATTAGTGCAATTAAACATACTGTAAACCTCCAATGCGAGGTAAGTAAACACTGTCCACCTTAGACACAATCCATTCTAATTTTATTCTTCAGCTTTGCAACTCAATATAGTCTGTATTTTGATGGATCTCAGGGATATTTCGTTATTTTAATTATCATTACCAAGTTCTAACGTTACTAATCTATTCACTTAAAACTTTTTATTACCTTCACAAGCTACAGTTTCTTCTTAAATTCAATTAGACGCTAGAAAATGTTATTTTATTGATATTCATAAGAATTTTAACCTCACAATTAATCACTTTTATTGTATAGAGTAAATATGTTTTTACGTTACAACTATTTATTGATTTTTTTTAACACCTAAGACTTATTATTAACCTTTATTCTTTTTAAATAAGTGATACTACTTAATAGTTGTATACGGATTTAGATTTTGTGCGCTTTGTGTTAAGTTTTGTTTATAATATTGTGATTAGTAGTTATTGGATGAGAAATAATTAATTAAATTTTAATTATAGAATACTCCAATATTACTTGATACATGATAGAAGGTTATAAAAAGATCAGCATTAAATTCAAATTCATTCCTAACACCTGAAAATGAAAAATATAATTTAATGCTTAGGAAATTTTCAAAATGTGAAATTTTTGGAAATATTTTAATAGACTACATAAAAAACATGGCTTTTACCGAAAATATCTAAATCGTACTCACCCAAATCTACCTTAAATTTATCAAATGCCTCCTTTTTCAAATTATTTGCCTCTAAGGGAGCAGGTGAGTGGTTTCTAGCAAAGTGAGGGCATTTCCCAACTTTCGTAGGAAATAAAAGTTACCTTTCTTAGTCTTTCTTCACGGGTCCTCTTTCTCTAAAAGAGAACTTAGAATGGAAGGATAGTAGCCCATTGGGCGGAGAAATCGCTCACGAATTGCGCCTTGTTTTTAGTTTGAGTTATTTAACAGAGATGGTGAGCTTCTATCTACAAAGTGAGTAGTAGGTAGTCAAGGAGTTAATATAGTAGTCTTTAAAATCAGGGCCTCATGGAAACAGAGAAACTAATTCATAAGTGGAAAGCAATTACGTTAGAGGAAGGTAAGAAGAGTAAAGTCGCCATTGGAGATATCATGAAATGTAAAAGGGAGAAAGCTAGTGGCTGGATGTCTGCTGGGAAAAGTTTTGCATCCAAGAGGAGTTAATAGGGAGGGTCTTAGGTCAGTGCTACAAAAAGTATGGAGAATAACCGAGGGGTTCAAAGTTGAAAGCTTAGGAAGTAAGACATTCCTGTTCAAATTTGCCTCCAAAGCATATAAGAGAAGAGTTTTATTAGGAGGGCCTTGGCATTTTGAATGAGCGTTGATAGTTCTAAAAGAGCCAAGTGGCATAACAAATAACAAAGCAATCATCCACGCACTCAACTTTTTGGGTGCAATTCCACAATGTCCCAGTTGGATGTGTGGAACAGGAAACAATTAGAATTCTAGGGGAAACCATTGGTATAGTAAAAGAAATTGATGCAGATGAAGAAGGGCAGTGCATTGGTTAATATGCCAGATCTCAATTGATATCACATAACCGTTGAAAAAAAAAATTATTTAGAGCATAAAGGGGAAGAAGACATCCCGATCTTAGTAGTTTATAAGAGACTACCATATTTATGTTTCTGCTGTAGACTTATAGGGTATCCATATAAGGAATGTGATAAGTATAAAGGGCAACCAATGAACAAACTTGCTTATGGGGCGTGGATGCAGGCAAATGAAATAATGAGAGAGGGTAGAAGGGCCAATGTAACCAAAATATATCCAAGCTCATACCAAAAGGATACACACGTGGCAGTTATTTAGGGCGGGAGGTGAAGATCAACTAATGCCTAGCTGGCTAGAATCAAGAAAGCAGCCAATAGGCTGCAAAAAGCTATTTGCGGCAGCTGGCAATGAGAAGCCTCTCAAACTGCTTAATAGTGAAGTGGAAAAAGCAAGTGAAAATGGGAGGGAAAGTGAAAAATTAGCCGCGGAAGGGAATTTGGCTATTGTGGGCTTGGAGCAAAAGCATGCAACCCAAAACAGTAGAGAAGAAGAAGAAGCAGTAGACAATAGGGGCCAGAGTTAATTTGTTTAAAACCCAAAGGAAGGAATTAGAAGCGTCAAGCCTGGACCAAAAGTGAGAAGGGTGTAACTAAATAGGAGACATGTTTAACTAAAAGGCGTTATCATGAGCAAAATGGGTTAGGCCCAAACCAGAAAAGAATCAAAATAGTCAGCCTTGTTAAACCAATATAAAAGTAAATACAGTATCACTCACCTTCAACAAAGCTCAATCTGAAATGAAAATAAGAGTTAGTAGAGGAAATTGAGGTGTCAATCCTAGTAATTGCTGATATAGTGGCGAAGGTTGATGGCTAGCCCCACCGATAGCCATGAAAATCCTCAGTTGGAACGTTCGGGGCTTAAGAAATTCCCGAACGTTCCTAGCTTTACAAAAAATTCTCCAACAACATAGGCTGCAAATTTTATTTGTGTGCGAAACAAAATTAATAGCTAAACAAATGTCAGAATTAAGCAAGAAGCTGAAGGTTGAAAACTATCTTGTAGTTAATAGAAATGTCAAAATTAAGCAAGAAGTTAAAGGTTGAAAGCTTTCTTGTAGTTAATAGAAATGGCAAAGGAGGTGGGTTGGTGATGCTCTGGAATACTAATGTTAATGTGCATATTACCTCATTTAAGGATGGCAAAAATCTCCACAGGGACGGTACTCTCGGGGATTTTTCCCATTCGGAGAGGGTATGAGAATAATTTCATACCCAATTTCTTATTCGGGGAAGGGATGAAGAAATTTTTTTATCCAATTTCTTATTCAGGGAGGGGACGGGAATAAGGTGGAATCCCCATCCCCTACCCATTTCCCAATTTTAATTTGTAATTTTATTTTTATTTTTTAAAATTACTAGTAAATAAATAATAAAATTTGAATTATAAAATTATAAATATTGGTAAAAATAGCAAATATCAAAATATTTATATTATTAAATATTTAGACCTAATTAACTAATTAAAGTCCTAAATTTTTATTTATGACATTAAAAAAACCGGGTAAATTCTATTAGCCCAAAAATTTTGTTTAATTTTAATATTTATTAAATATTTTAAACTTAAATTTTTTTTTATTTTTTATTAGATGTTATAATTGCCCACAACGAATCACAATTTTAATATCTAATTTAATTTAATCTAATATAATATTTACTCTTGATTTGCTCCGACTTAACTATTGTGCTGTAAAGAGAATAATCTACATTTATAAAGTGCCTACGCCAACATTGAAAAAGTTAATTTTGAATCTAAATTCGATTTTATTTGTAACAATTTTGTATTAGACTATTAATTTATTCACGATACTTTGTGAGAGAAGTTTGTATCCCTTACATGCTGCGTTACTTACTAATTTAATGTATGTGACTTTTGTAATGAATATTAATGTAAAATATATTTCAAACTTTACTTTTATTTGAATTTTTTATTTTAATATGATTAACTCAAAATAAAAAACAAAAAATGTATTAGTTATTCGGGGATCGGGGACCCTTGGGGATCTCCTGTTATTATTCGGGGATGGTATGTGGATTCTCTCAAATAATTCTGACGGGGACGGGGAGGGGATGGGGACATACGCAAAATATCAGGGATGGGTACGGGGAGATTGGTCCCCTCCTCTCTCCTCCCCATTGCCATCCCTAACCTCATTCAACAGCCACCATATTGATGCCTAGATACAGAGTAAGAGAGGTAGCTGGATGAGATGCACATGGATTTATGGGCATCCAAAAATGGTACAAAAAAAGCATACATGGACATTTTTGAGAAGATTAGCAGGTTTGTCTGATACTCATTGGCTTTACTTTAGTGATTTCAATGAGATATTGTATCCGAATGAGAAAATAGAGGGTAATGATAGAAGTGTAAATATGATCAGTGAGTTTAAAGAAGCTTTGCATGATTGTAACTTGATTGATTTGGGGTGTAAAGGCTACCTTTTCACTTGGGGCTATGGTAGATTTGGCCTAGATTTTATAAAGGAGAGATTGGATAGATTCTTATGTAACAAGGATTGGAGAGATATCTATAAGGATTGTGCAACCATTAATTTGGAAACATGGACATCATACCATTGCCTATTTGAATGAAAGTGTAGGAAAAAGGCAGTGGCTTAAAATACATGCAAATAAGTGCATCAATAGTCCACTATAAAGATATATAGAGCACCTATGAGGCTTGTACAGACATAATTGAAAGGGAGTGGAGTAGACATGGCAACTGGAGGTGTGCCAATCCTGTCCAACTATTCAAATGAACGGCTAAGTCTTTAATGGCTTAGTTGAAAAGTTGGAGTAGAGAGGAGTTCGTAAGGAGACAAAAAAAGGTAGATGAGTTGGTGGCTAGGCTAAAGGAGCTGAGATACAATGGTATGCAGTATAATAATGGAGAAGAAATCAAGAAAGTTAAAAGACAAATCTACAACATTCTGCTTGATGGAGAAATTTACTAGAAGCAAAGATCTCGAGCAGACTGGTTAAAATAAGGTGATAAGAATAATAATTACTTTCATGCAAAAGCCTCATCACAAAGAAGGAAAAATAAGATATGGGGTATTGAAGATAGCTAGGGCAATTGGATGGAAAAGGGTGAGGAGGTAGAAAGAGAGTTTTGTGACTATTTTGCCAACTTGTTTACCACATCCAGACCAAATTAGAAGCAGGTGGAGGCAATATTAGAAGAAATGGTTCTAAAAGTGACTTATAGGATGAATGAATAACTGCTGCAACCCTTCCTTAGAGAGAAGATTATTAAAGCACTAGTACGTATGTGCCCTATCAAATCACCAGGGCTTGATGGACTGCTAGCTGCTTTCTACTAAAAGCATTGAAATATTGTAAGCACTGGAGTAGTGACCACATTTCTTTACATCCTAAATGATTAAGGTACAATAACTCCTCTAAACCATACTTACATTGCTTTAATTCCAAAGGTCAGGAAGCCAAGGAAAGGTGATTGATTTTAAGCCTATAAGCTTATGTAATGTAATATATAGAATTGTTGCTAAATCTATAGCAAATAGGCTTAAACACAATCTCCAAAAAGTTATTTCCCTAACTTAAAGTGCCTTTATTCTGAATAAACTCATAACTAACAATCTTATAATAGGTTATGAATTTCTACATCAGATTTGGCACTGCAAAGGGAAAAGAAATGGCCTTCTAGCACTAAAGCTGAATATTAGTAAGGCTTATGATAAAGTGAAATGATTAGGATTTGCACAATCTTGGGTTAATATGATTATGAGATGCATTACAACATCATAATTCTCTATTATTATCAATAGGATAGCAAAAGGCATAATCCATCCTCAAAGAGGGTTAAGGCAGGGATGCCCCCATTTCTCCTTATCTCTTCCTTATATTTGCAAAGACATTCTCGAACATACTACTATAGACTAGGCTTGGCAAAATCTGGGTTCGGTTCGGGTTTTGGTGTTGCCCGGGATTAGACCGGATGAGAGAAATACAAGACCGGACCCGGGTTAAAACCCGATTTTTTCGGGTGCGGTCCGGGCTTGAGCCCGGCACCTTCCGGGTTCAGGTTTTGATCCGGGCTTTCTAAACCCGCATATGATAACTTCAATTTTTTCTTTCATTTATCTAACAATGCAAATTTTAAAAAAGAAAATAATCAAATAAACTTATTCAATCTCAAACTTTAAAAAAGAAAATAGTCAAATACAAATATATAACACACTAACAATGCAAATTTTGCACAAATGATAAATTAAAATTATTTCAATCTACTTTCTAATACCTAAATTCATCCAATTTCTAACTTAAACTCATTCAATCTATATATAAAATAAATAAATTAAATTCAACAACACAATAATCACACAATAAATTGAAATAACATCCAACATATCATAAATTCATAATTATATATTTATATATAATATATTTATATTTATATTTTCTTTTTTTTTAATTTATTAAAAAACTGGATCCGGTCCGGGTTTCGGGTTTTTGGTGTTGAACCTGGACCGGGCTCGGAAATGTCCAGGTTTGAAAATTTCAAACCCGGATCCGGTTTTTATGTACATGCGGTCCGGGTTTTGCCCGGACCGGATTGGCCGGGTCCGGTCCGGACGGGCTTTTTTGACACCCCTACTAAAGACTGAAGAAAAATGACGAATCCATGACTTAAAATTTAGCAAAGACATCATCACATCTTACTTTTTGTTTGTTAATGATAGTCTTATCTTTATAAGAGCCTCAATAGAAGATTGTCTGTATCTAAAGAAAGAATTTGATCATTATGCTTCAGGTCAGCTTTTCAGCTATGACAAATCCTCCATGTTTTTCTGTAGCAAGATGAATAATGGCGTCATCTCAGCTATCAAGAACATTTTCCAGCTTAATGTAGTTTCTAAACATGAAAAGTATTTAAGGCTATTGTCTACGGTTGGAAGAAAAAGAACATGGTTTTTTAATGACATTAAGTTGAGAGTGTCAAGCAAAATTAGTAGATGGCAACATAAGTTCTTCTCATGTGGGGGTAAAAAAGTACTTATCAAGGTAGTAGCTTAGGTTGTCCTAGCCTATGTTATAAGTGTCTTCAAACTTCCACGGGGTATATGTAATGATATCCAATACGCAATTGTTAGATTTTGGTGGAGTAGCAGCATGGAGAAAAAAGGTATTCATTGGGCAAAATGGGAGAGTTTGGGAGATTTTACAAGCTTTAATCAGGTGTTGGTAGCTAAACAAGGTTAGAGAATTCTACAGTTCCCTGATTCTTTGGTGGCCAGCATTTTACAAGAAAGATATTTCAAGAATAATTAGTTTTTAAATGTAAATTTGGGATCTTAGCCTTCTTTTATTTGGACAAGTATTTTGTGGGAGAGACAAGCGATTTAGAAAGGAATTAGACAGAGGATTGGAATGGTGAACAAGTCCAAATTTATAAAGGAAACTGGATTCCAGGGCCAACATCCTTTAAAGGAGTTTCCCTTCCATCTTTGTCAATTAATGCTATAGTCTTAGAGTTGATTGATGCTGACAATCAGTAGAATGAAGGCTTGATTAATCAACATTTCGTGAGAGAAGATGCAGACATGATCTTAGGAATCCCTCTCCCCAATAAACCAATGGCTGACCAAATACTTTAGCACTATGATAAAAAAAGGGGACTACGCTGTCAAGAGTGGATGTCAGGTGGCTTTGAAGATTAATTTTTCGGTGTTCCAAGATGCTCAAACCAGAAAGCAAATCAATGGTCAATCATTTAGACTTTTTATTTACCAAAAAAAAAAAATATTCATTTGGAAAGCAGCAAAAAATCTTCTCTGAACAGTTGAGAGTTTGTGGAGAAGGAAAATATTACCACAACCTTGCTGCCAAGTTTGTGGGAGCTGTATAGAGACTATCGTTCATGTACTGGTAGAGTGTAAATCAGCTCGTAAAATCTGGAAAATTGCTCAATTTGCACCTAAACTTAAAACTATTGCAAATCAAGACATACTTAGCATAGTGTATGAATTGGCAAGAAGAATAGGTAAATCTGATACTAATTGGTGGTGGCTCTGTTTTGGGTAGCTTGGAGTGCTAGAAATCATGTTTTGTTCGTATCAACACCAAAGTAGAAGCAGTTGTGGACTCTTTTAAAAGGATTCAAGTTCAAACCCAACTCTCAAGGTGAGGTAGAAAGAGAAGCCACAACTATGTTGCAGCCATTAACTTGGAGGATCATCTAATAGGGCTGAGAGTTGTCATAAGGGATGCCAACAAAAATTTTGTAGCTACTGCTGTAAAGAGTACAAAGATTTGCAGTGATGTAACCTTTGCAGAAGCTGAACCAGTTAACTAGGGTCTGAACATATCCATTTATGCAAGATTGACAACTATCATTGATGAATCAGATTCCCAAAAATGTAATAGATTTTTTCAACAACAGGAAGAGCATTAGAATCGAGATCCAGTGGATAATTTTAGAGGTGTAGAGTAGAATGAAGGGTTTTAATGAATTGAACGCCCAACCTACACCAAGATCTTGTAATGTCATTACTCATTCTTTAGCTAGACTAGATTTAGAAAAGTGTAGAACTTTTGTATGGGTAGGCTCATACCCTCATAAGTTATGTATTTGTTCTAACTCCTTGAATGAATGAAAATTATTTTCCTCCAAAAAGAAAAGTGGTTTTTAGCATTTTTGTTTGGCTTAGTCATTTGTGAGTTCCACTCTTAAAATCGGTAGAAGTTTAGAAATTCTGTAAATGTATTTGACTTCGCCTACCCCTTATTTTTTTTTTTCCAAAAAGAAAATACATCCTTATTTTTAATCAAATGGTAAATAAAATATACTCAAAATTCTACTACAATTATTATAGATTTCGGGAGCATGGGGCCAAATAATTCGGTGGTCCAGATCATCATTTGCTGCAGCACACGAATGTCCACATATTGCATGAAAACAAGACAATTCAGAACTCAAAAACAACATTGATATGAGAGTCTATGCTGTTGTTTTTATGTAACCCGTGACTTTATTTATTGGCATTTTGGCTTGCTGCCAAAACTATGCCTTATGATTTCCAAAAATTAAGGCCTTACATTCAATAAAGCATACACAACAAAGACAACTCATCAATAATTCACAATTTTAAAAGTAACCCCAACATCAGGAGTCAAAAACACATAATAGATCTCAAAACTTTTATAACCATGCAAATTGTTTAAGCACCACTTTTGCTTTTAGCAAATTTTTAATGAGATCATAATTTGTTCATTAGTATTAAAACAAGTCCCTAACGCGAGGTCTTAGAGATGTAAATTGTAAGACATTATCAAAACACGAGCCCATTCTAGGCTTAAATAATATATGGGCTATACAATAATAAAATCGATTTACGTTTCAGAAAAATTTGAAAGCTCATACTAGAGGGACTCTTATTTCTTTAGGAGTTAAGGACATATTAATAAAATTTATTGATTTAATTAAGATTTAGTCAAGACTTTGACACCCGCCATATCAAATCCTAGGAAAATCATGAAAGAAAGAAAACGGTAAATTCATTCCTTGGCTTCACTTTCTCTCTAGTAATTTCTCCATAAACAAGGGAAGCCATAATCAAATATTGCAACAATTTGTTCATTCTTCTCAAATGGGTTCTTCCATTTTCTTGTTCACTCTCTTTATTGCATTCCATCTTCTTATCTTTCGCCAGCAGCCATCCATTTTCGCCGCTGCCGACATGAATTTAATCCAAAAAACTTGTAAAAACACTAAGTACTATGATCTTTGTGTCTCTTCTCTCAAATCAAATCCAAGAAGCAGCAGTGTGGACACCAAAGGATTAGCAAATATTATGGTTGGAGTTGGATTCGCTAATGCCACAGCCACATCTTCATACTTGTCATCTCAGCTGCTTAGTACAAAAACAAATGACACAACTCTAAAGAAAGTGCTGAAAGAATGTGCTGATAAATATACATATGCTGGTGATTCTCTGCAAGCTTCAGGCCAAGATCTGGCCACCGAGGATTACGATTATGCTTATTTGCACATTTCGGCCGCGGCCGATTATCCGAATGCTTGTCACAATGCATTTAGAAGGTCTCCCGGTTTGGCTTATCCGGCGGAGCTTGCAAGAAGAGAAGACGGTTTGAAGCAGATTTGTGATGTGGTACTTGGAATTATAGATCATATTATCTCCTCTTCTTAATAGGATATATTGTTCTAAATTTAATTATATATTTTCATTTTAAAGTTGACATTTTATGACTGTGGGTTAATTAGGACCTACAGAAAAAGAAAATGGCTTGATACTTTCCTGGTTAATGTTATTAAAAGGTTAGGCGGGCTCGTGGTTTTTTAGATTTACCACTAATAACTAGAGCTTTTGGTCAACACACACACAAACACACACATATATATATTTTGAGGCAAGTTTATTGTGAATTGACTTATCAAATTATTATTATTATTATTATTATTATTATTATTATTATTATTACCTAAAATTCTCTTTATTTGTTAAGGTGGAGGTATTTCCTGTCTTTTTGACGAGAACGAAAATGTTAATTTACATTTCCACTATAGTAGAATTTGATTGGATTCAAAAATTTGAGTTTAGCACTAGTTACATTAGTATTTGATCAATATTCTACTTTATCTAATCTTCAGCTCTATCTGCAATATTCTAGACACTCTTCGTAGGAAGCTACTCTTCAATGTCATTGTTGTTGGAGGAAAAAGCGTTTTAAAAATCCTTTTAATCGTTATTATTATTTGGTGGAGTTATTATATATTATTAATTGTTCTCATGATCTGGAGTTACAACTTACAAATAGTTATTATGAGTTTGGGGAGTTACAATTATTTGTATTGTGGAGTTACAATTATTTATATTATATGTTGGTGGTTACATCTAATCTTTTTATTGACATAGAGGGTAAATTCTCTCTTTTGTGCTTGGATAATACTCGATTTTTGTTATCAATTATTTTGGCTTTGTTGGGTAACTCAAACAGCTATGTGTAACTTTTGGCTTCAAATTTTATGAATTTGGAGTGTATTCGCTTTATTTCTAGCTAGTTGGACATCTAATGAAAAATGATTGATTTTGATAGATGACTACTGATACTATTAGCTCCGGCCCCTTTCATTATCCTGCATTTTCTTGCATCAAACATATTCAAGGAATTACAAGGAATTTGTTATTGCATGCTCAATTACTTAAACGCCTTATTAGCAGAGTTTAGCTTATCAAAATTATTTTTGTTGATGCAAAATTTTTGCTCAATGTACAACGATTAATTTGTGTTTCGAGCTTTCTTTTAAATCGAGTTATGTGGCTTATTTTTTTCTTTGAGGCGAATGTCTCAAATTATATGTCTCCTTGTCGTTAATTGTTCTGCAAAAAGGAACAATTATCAAAGAGTGTCGGGGTTGCCGGCAATAACCCTCCGATGCTCAAGTCAGCCTTTTAAATTTGATTGTAAAGAGAGAATTTAGAGAGAGAAGGACATAATTTCCTTATCCTTTTTCTCTTACCTTCAAATGGGGAGTCTTGGTCTTTATATAGGCAATTTGGTCCATGAGGTGGAGGTGCCATCATGACACGTGGCATTGTCTTAGTGACAAGTGTTTGCAAAACTCATGCATAAAGACACATGTCATTATGTGTCAAGCTTGTTCATGACAAGTAATCTTTGGACATTTGTTATGTTTTTGGGCTGTTAACCTTTAATGGACTTTAACTTAAATTCGGCACTTATATTGGTTCCTTACAAAGAGGATTGATTTTGCAACATTTTGCCCGTAAGTGCATTCTGCCCGTAGGCACATTCCGTAAAATGCATATATTTGCCCATATGCACATTTCGTAGAATGTATATTTGCCCGTAGGCGCATTCCATAGAATGTGTATTTGTCCGTAGGCCCATTCCATAGAAAGTGTATTTGCCTGTAGGCCCATCCTGTGGAATGTGTATTTGCCCGTAGGCCCATTTCAAGTAGCTCGTGTGCTCTTATTTAGAAATATTTTCAAAGTATCTAGGTCATTGTTTGTGATGAATGGACCTAAGTCGTTCTTTAGGAAGAATGGACCTAGGTCGTTCTTTGTTAAATCATGCCTTCGACATTTTGCCAAAGCCTTGCCCTTTAGGCGTATTAAGAAATATTTTCTAAGTGCCTAGGTCGTTTTTTGCAAGGAATAGACCTAGGTCGTTCTTTGCGAGGAATGAACCTAGGTCGTTCTTTGCAAAGAATAGACCTAGGTCATTCTTTGTTAAATCATATCTTTGGCACTTTATCGAAGACTCGCCTTTTGGGCGTTTTTTATTTAGAAATATTTTCTAAGTACCTATGTCGTTCTTTGCAAAGAATGGACCTAGGTCGTTCTTTGCGAAGAATGGACCTAAGTCGCTCTTTGCGAAGAATGGACCTAAGTCGCTCTTTGCGAAGAATGGGCCTAGGTCGTTCTTTGCTAAGAATGGACCTAGGTCGTTCTTTGCGAGGAATGGACCTAGGTCGTTCTTTGTAAAGAATGGACCTAGGTCGTTCTTTGCGAGGAATGGACCTAGGTCGTTCTTTGCGAGGAATGGACCTAGGTCGTTCTTTGTAAAGAATGGACCTAGGTCGTTCTTTGTGAGGAATGGACCTAGGTCGTTTTTTGCGAGGAATGGACCTAGGTCGTTCTTTGCGAGGAATGGACCTAGGTCGTTCTTTGTAAAGAATGGACCTAGGTCGTTCTTATAGAAAACAAGCATGAGTTATTTTATATAACATAATTTCATTGGGCCTATATTTTTCGTGGGTTTGAGCCTTTCATATTTTGGTCTAACAATTTTTAACAATAATGGATTTAGATTTAGTTCTAATATGATTTTTGTTATGACTTTTCTTAGAAAAGTGTGATTGTTAATTATTGGATGAAAAATATATAGGTAATTAAAATTTTAATTGTACACCGCTATAAATGTACCAGAAGATAAAAAATACCAACAACTAAAATCAACAATGAATGACCTTTAGGGACTTAGTTGCTATTTTCAAGCAACTGTCTTTAATTTTCCATTTCAAGCAACTGAATCCAGATTCGGTTTATTAAATACTATACTTTGAAGTTTGAACTAAGCTCGCCCCTAGATGGCGTGCGATTTCCTTTTAAAAATGCAGACATGCTCCCACATTTGCTTTGCCATGTAATCTCTCTTCAAGTTCACTTAATGAATTTCATACTTATGAAATTGTAAGCTGCCTTCGCTCAACAGATAAATGTAAAAAGTTTCAACCAACTCAATTAATTAAGGAGTTGTGGTTTAGAATTTGCTAAGTTTGCTCGTATATTTAGAATAAAACATTCACGGTCTAAATATAACTCAATTCTGAATCATGAAGAACTAAATATATCTGGAGTGAGAACTTTTAAAAATTGTAAAGAAAAGACAAATTCCACTCTTAGATATTCGTTGGTGAGCACAAAAAAGATCAACTTATATAAGGATTGAAAATCCAAAAAGAAAATGTTACAATTATTTATGATAATTGAGAGTTTGATTGATTTACAAAGATTGATCAATCAACTTAATATTGATTTATAATCAATCTTTCAACTTATTGGTAAACATTTTGAAACGGTCACTCCTTATGATCAATGAACTGTTGGCCCGGTCTTTGCTTTGGTTCTTATCGTGAAGGACAACTAGATCCTGAAGTACAGGATATTGGGGTCTATATCTTCTGATAGACTACGCTGGCAAGGAAACTCGGGGAGAAGACCAGCAATGGTTTTAGCATTGTCCAAATAAGAAGCATACTTGTTGATCTTTTTGAGATGTTCAGTGTCACGATTCCTGTGCTTTTCAGATATTCTCAGGTCCTGTATGGCACTGGCCAAAGGGTTGTTGATATTGTTATTCGTTTCTTTATCAATCAAGTCCTTAATAGCCTTCTGACTAGAGCACCAGTTGCCTGCCTTCACATTGAAGTGATACAGGGGTAGAAATCTGTGGCCATATGCAGCTATAAACTCCAATGCAGCCAGAATGAACTCAAATTCCTCATTTGACATGTAGTAGGGGAAGGTAATTCTTGTCCATCCTGGCTTCACGCCAAGATAACCCTGCAGTAAGTTGAATATTATAAGCATCAAATTTATGCTATTTTATCAATATCATGTATGCAAATACTAAATAATGACCTTTTGTATTGCAGATCGAATTTCAAGTGATCGAGTCTGATCAAAAGCAAGCAGGGTGTGGCCATATGGTCCAGCACAAGCACACCCGCCTCGAGCCTGGATGCCAAACAAGTCATTGAAAAGTGTTGCAACAAAGGGTCCATGAAGAGGCTTATTTCTCTCAATTTTCATGTTCTCTGGGGAAGAATTTGTTGTTGAATATACGAGGAATGATAATATAGCTTGTCGCTTGACGCTTGTGTTTCCGAGAACTTGTATATTTTGATTTGGAAGAATCCTCCCTAGTGCACTCTCAATGTAAACGTCTTCCTGTTTCTTAATGACTTCATAACCAATGTATTCTTTTACCCAAAAGGCTAATGCTGCTCTAATCATTTGAACAATTTGAGGTGTTCCTCCATTTTCTCTTTCTTCTATGTCTTCCAAATACAATGTGTCCTGCAGCTTAGTTCACAAAATGAAACCATTAATTCGGTTAATTATGTTGCCCCGGCTTAAGGAGTGATTTTCAAACAATTTTCTTTGGCTAATCACTTGAGTTTAAATCCTGAAGAGATGGAGTTAAAAAATTGATTTGAGCTTAACCCGCACCAGTACCCTTCAAAAAAATAATGAAAATTTTAATTGCAAGAAATCCAAATCAAGTATTTTTTTTTTGGCATTAATAAGTACAAAAAATAGTAAGAAAAGTGTACCTTTTCATCGAAGGCATTCACATAATTAACAGTTCCACCTCCACAAGTTGAAGGTGGAGAAGACCCCAGCTGATAAAGAGCTTTACTAATCAAAAGTATGCCAGGAGTTCCTGGCCCTCCAAGAAACTTGTGGGTAGCGAGGAAAATTGCATCATAGCCATCGATATTCCTTGATCTCAAGTTGATTTTCACATAAGGACCGCTATTATATCATTAAATTTTAAATCCATAAGATCAACTAGCAACTATAATGCTAGAACTGAAGCAAAAATGATACAAAGTGCTTTAAAATTTTGCTTACCTTGCAGCAAAATCAAAGCATGCAAAGCCTCCATATTGGTGAAGAAGTCTTGCAATTGATCTTGTATCTGAATAAATTCCAGTGACATTACTACAAGCAGAAAAAGAACCTAACATTGGTCTCTTAGCAGCTTTATACAACTCAAGTTGTGATCTCAGAGCTTCAATATCTAGTAAGCCATTATCATCAAGACCAATCTCTACAACTTCAGCTAAGCTCTGCCTCCATGATAGAAGATTTGAATGGTGCTCATAGGGCCCTAAAAACACCACCCATCTCTCTTCATCTCTTAAACTTGTTATAAGCTTATCTCTCATAATTGATGGCACTGTAATTCCCATAACTTCTTGCAGCCTTTTAATGGCAGCCGTTGTGCCTGCTCCACAGAATATTATTGCATCTGCTTGTCCACCGCCTAAGCATCTCTTAATGTAGTTAGATGCTTCATGAACCATTTTCGTCATCCGCTGTCCCACGTAACTATCAGATGTGTGAGTGTTCCCTGTGCGAAAAAATGATTAATTATAATATAAAAACTTAATTAATATTATTAATATAGCTATCAGCTTACCTGCACCACCCAGCAGCATGTTGAAGATTAATAAAATTTAAAAAGTCTACAATGTTAAGAAGAATTACCATAAAAGGGAAGCACGTTGTTAATGATATAATCTTCGATGTACCGAAGAGAACGGCCAGAGGCAGTATGATCAGCGTAAGTGAGTCTTCTTTTTCCAAATGAATAATCAAATTCTACATCGTTGCCAATTATCTGAGACCGCAGCCATGCGAGTTTTTCCTCTGAAGGTTTTGAGTGAGGGGGGTGGTGATCATTTTTAAATTCTGAACAAGTTTGTCTCGTAGAACTTGTGCTTTCGCTTCTAGTTTTGCTATTGCTATGGCCTTTTGTCGGAGCACTAGTGGTGTCTCTGAATATGAGCTGCTTAATTTCCATGTGCCTGGAGAAGAAAACTATAGCAAGAAACAAAGAGAAGAATTGTAAACGATTGTTTACAATAAAGAAAGAGAAGAATTGTAAACGATTGTTTACAATAAAATAAGACTAGAATATGCTTTTTGGTGAAGTGCAGACCATCTTAGTTTGTATATATAACAAGAGCTAGGATCTTCTAGAATGTATGTATTAATTTATGAGTAACAATTCATGAACGTGTATAGCTCAGATTTAATAAATTTTATATACTTTTAGTCTCTTAATCACCTATCAATATATTTTGCTAAATGACGTAATGATATAGGGGCTCTTTGTTTTTTTTTTTTTTTGACTTAATGACTAAATTGAATTAATTTCAATCAGTTAAGTCATTAAGTCCGTTTGTTTTTTTAACTTAATAAAAATTTTCAGTCATTAAGACATTAAACTATTTTTTTAATCTTTTTATTTAATATAAAAATCTGAATAGTATCATTAAAAGATATTATCTAAAATATCCCTATCTAATTAATTAATTTGCATCCTTATCTAAATAAAATTTAATAATTAGCATTATTACCGATCTCTCTAACTTGTGATAATATAGTAGTAGACTACTATTATTTTTTTTTATTTTCTTCAAATTATAATTATTTATGTTCATAACTTTTTATAAATATTTTTCATATAAAAACATCATGAACTACAAGAAAATTGATTAACATTTACTAATTTAGAGTATAAAGGATTGTATTCAATTGAACATGGTTTTTGTTATGATAATTTATTATCTTATTTAAGTTTTTTTTGAAATATTTATTAATTTGTTACATTTATAATTTGTAAATGTAAAAGTAATAGTTTTCAAATTTTCTTAAGTTAAAAAAAAACAAATTCATATTTGCTTTAAACAATTCAGACAAAAAAAAAAATCATTCAGATTTAAATATTCAGTTCTTTTTAAGAATTCAGACTAATTTAAGTCTATTTAGATTTCACGTAAAAAAAAAAAGTCACCGTAGTCCATAAAAGAGATAAAAAAATTCAATTGATTAAAACACAATATAAATATGAAAATTGATATTTAGCCAGAGGGGTTATAAAAGCGATTTGTTTTATTATTTTTTCAATTCATCATAATCTCTCATAATTTTAAGTTTTAACATTTTTATTTTATTTTTTCATTTAGTAATAATCAGAACGATTTAAAGTTGATTTTGTCGCCACAGTAAAATTCTTCTAGTTAAATATCAGTACTCTATACGTTTATATGCATTGAATTATAGAGAGTGACGTGCTGGTAACTCTTAGATATTATTTTTACATTTAGGCTAAGAATAACTTTTCGGGTACTCATTTCATATTTTGTTAAAAAACAGGGTTATTTTAGTTGAGTCCTTGTGGTTTATAGAAACAAACTCAGAGACCAAAGTTTTTAAAATGTATGATTTAAGTCATCTTAAATTCAAATTTACTTTAAAAAAAATTTCAAATTTACTTCTTTTAAGCCGTTAACTGCATTTCAACGTTAAAAAAAGTAACGCCACATAAAAATTAATTATTTGAAACATTTGCAAACTAAAATTATTTAATTTTTTTTATTAAAAGTTCTCACTTGCTCTTTAATAGTGTGTTTTTTCGTTTATAATTTTAATAGGAAGGTTGAAAATAAGATATTAAAGTGCTATTCTCCCTAGATTAAATATAACATATTGGATTCTATTTTGAGAAAATATTAATTAAATTTTAAAAAATACAAAATTAAAAATAGTAAAATTTGATGGGTTAATCTCATTTGGGACTCAAAAGTTCAAAATCTAAAAATATTGCTTGATGTGCAATTAATATTAAGTTTTGAACTTGGATGAAAATTGCCATGAAATTTACATGTAAAAGCAATATAAAAGCAAGTGGCATCCCTATGAATTGGAAAAAGGCGAGCAGAAGAGAGAGAAAAGATAATGGAGGTTTTTAATTTGGAAATAGTAATTTTAATTTTTAATTAGATGATTGAAAGACGATTTAAACTCCGTTTTCTTCTAAATTTTGAGGGTAAGTTCTTGGCATAGTACTCTACAATGCTACTTGTCTTGATTTTTATTTTATCCTTTTGTTGGGTATTATTTGAGATACTCACATGTTACAAAGACAGTTATTAGGCTGCTACTATAAGTCTAGAATATTGAGATTCTTAATGTTGTTAATTGATAACTCTATGAAATGAGAGTTATCATGACCCTTTTGGACTTAGATCATGATTATTTAGAATATTGAGATTCTTGATGTTGTTATTAGGCTGCTACTATAAGTCTAGAATATTGAGATTCTTGATGTTGTTAACTGATAACTCTATGAAATGAGAGTTATCATGGTCTTTTTGGACTTAAATCATGATTACTTAGAGAGTAAATGACATGTTTTTATTGTATTTTAGTAATGTTTTGCATAAACATCCATTTTAATTTACTTTTGATAAATTTTGTTCGGTTTAGAATAATTAGTGTACTTAGATCATATTCAGAATTGTAGGTGACCGAAAGCTCAAATTTCAAGGAAGGAATGCAGCTGCAATAGGCTTGTAAAGATAAGGAAAGAACTTGATTAGAAAAGAATTGAAATAAGTTTGGAACAGTGCAGATGCTGAAGTTGTGCCTGTAGTAATGTTGTTGTAGCACAGTTGCTGTAGCAATCCTAAATCATTGACAGAGAAGATTTCGCACGAGATACTTTGAAGAATGCGATATGAAATTTCCTAAATTGGAAGATGCGCACCCTAGACTTCTGGTTACCCTAATTCTAAGCTATAAAAAGAGCACAAACACAAAGAAAGAGGAGGCCGTCATTAGAGAAAAAGAATAGAGAAACAAAACAAGAGAAACTAAAGATCAAGAGAGAGAATTGAGGACGTCAACAAAGGATTCTAGAAGAACATCAAGCAGTCTCACTCATATTTCTTGTTCTCTTGTTTTTATCTCGTTACGATGAATTGTTTGATGGTTGAAACTATTTTGCTTCTTGTTTTATCATAAATTATGAACTAAATTTATTTGTGGTTGTGTGATAACCAAACTTGATGGCTAATTGACTGATATTCTGTGTTGCTGTATGTTTGCTATAGCACGTTATTTTGATAATACTTATTTCAATTTACTATTTCGGTTGACCAACCATTTAGTGACATTAGTTAAGAACGAGCCTAAAAAATGTCTGTATTAGTTGAACATATCAGAGCAATATTTGGTTTTGATTGGTTTCCTGAGTTGGGTTTAACTTGATTCAAAAAGGGTCATTCTTAATCTAAAATTAGTGATGAACTAAATATAGGGATTCACCTTGTAGGGTAATTAGAATCTAAAACTTGTAATGCGATATCTAATGTTAGCATAACAATTCGTCACTATTAAGTTGCATTTAGATATAAGACATCCAAAATGCAACAGTTGAGGATATATAAGGATTTTACCCAGTGCTATAGTAGATGTTGTAGCAATCGATCCAAAAACTAGAAAAATATTCAAAAACCATTAAGTGAGTTTAATCACTCAATTACTTTATTCCCCTTGGCAACATCCTTGTATTTGCCGTGATATTTTACTTTATTGCATATTTATTTTAATTATTTAATTAGTTTAATAATTTGTTTTAATTCTAATTTAGAATAAAAATTGCATTGATAAAATTGCTGTAGCAATTTCCATAACAATAATCCATGTGAAGACGATTTTGAATACTCATCATTATATTATTTGTTGTGTACACTTGCACATTGACATCAATAGCATTAAAAAACCTACAACATTAGCCTTTAATATTATCTATAGAAGAATTTTTGTTGTAATCTCATTAATATAGCAGAAGATTAAATCAGACTATGGTCTTGTAGTTTTTCCTGCTTTGGGTTTTCAACGTAAAAATTTGTCTCTTATGGTTGGTTTTTGCTTTGGATTTTGTTGGTTTATTTTTCTGCCTATTTATTTGTGGTACACATCCTAATTTAATCACACAAAGAGAGAAAAAAATTTGGTTTCTGCTTAATTTATAACTGGTTGTTAGAGTCCTTTTCCCATCAAAACCTCAATAAATTAATAGTCTTGGACCATGAAAAATCTATATTTTAATGAATATTAATTACTCGTTAAATTAATAAATTATCAATTTATGAAGAAATTGCTTAGTATGAAAAATATAATCACGTTTATAGTATGGTTTTCACATTGATTTGTTATTTATTACACTTTATTTGAATAGCAATTACCAGTCTTTCGTTATTAGTAATACAATTATTTAGGGCAGGATTAGGATTATTGTAGAATTTTAAAATTTCTATGTTAAATATGATATATAGAGCTTACTTACTCACAAAGAAGCACTCAAAGAGATTTTGGCATTGAACAATTTATTGTTACAAAATGACAATACTAAGTGAAATTTTATATAAGAAAAAAAAATAGAGATAAGATCAAAGTCGAAATCAATTTTAAAAACAAAAGTTGAATATTTTTGACAAAAATAACATAGTGTATCTAAGGATAGAGCTAGTGTGAGGCTGGTGGGGTTAGTTGCCCCTACTTCAAAAAAAATTCCTTAACTTTTTATATCAAATCATTATCTTACTCCTTAAAAAAAAATCACTATCTTACCCTTTAATTTTATTAATCTGTCCCTTTTTATTTCACTGTCTTGCTTTTACCCCTTAATTTTATTAATCTATCCTTTTTTATTTTACTATCTTGGCTTTACCTCTTAGAATTATTTGAATAACACAATGAAGCCCAATTGTGCCAAACCTTTGCTCATATAATTATTTTGTTACTTCTTGGTCAATTTTATCCGAAGATTCTCTATTACGGATTTAATAGTCACCTTGCAAAGAGAACGATTAAGAAAAAAAAATAATAATCAAGTGTGTACATTAGTTTATATGCCTGTTATATTAGCATTGACTTTACTAGTTGCTATTGCAACTATTAAAAGAGCATTTTTAGCAACGAGCATTGTGAAAAATTGGCTACAAAATTGGACGGATAATTAATGGATGAATGATAGTTTAGTTTCTTATATTAAGAAAGACATGATGCATAGTATTAATAATGAAAATATTTTACAACTTCATCAACACATAAAAATGCATCATGGGCAGTTGTAGATAATATTGATAGAATTATTTATGTTATGAATGAAAGATATAATTTTAAATTTCTTATTATTTTTTAAAAATTACATCCTATAGAGGGTTTTCTTATTTTAATAGTTTATCCTCTGCTATAGTTTTTTTTTATTTCTTTTAAAGGTTAGTTGGCTTGTTTACCCCATTTATTATAGATTAAAAGAAAAAGGAAAAGTTCATTCTATTTAGAAATTATATTTATCCCTTAGGTCATTCATAATATTTGAATACTATATTTCATCCTTCATGTTAAAATCATAGCCAAAAATAAATAAATAAAAGTAAATAAGACATTTTAAAAAACATATCAATTAATTTATATTTTCAAATATCTCAAATAAATATTTTTTATGTGGCCTTATTTTTCAACATTGAAATTCAGTCAAAGACTTGAAAGAAATAAATTTGAATTTAAAATAACTTAAATGATGCATTTCAAACATTTGGGATATTATTGTTTGACTACTTGAAAATTTACAGTATATCAAACAACTACAAACAGTATTATACTCTATCAATTGAGTACTATAACTTTACAAAACTTATCATTTTATTAAATTTTCGTCAGTAACACTATTTGACTATTTAATTGACTAATAAAATCTCAAAAAATACTACACTTTATATTTTGAATTATAATATCGTAATATTTTGTGTTATGTTTTTACCAAAAAATTCATATAAAGAGTAAAATTGGTATTTTATCAGTTAACTATCTGGTTCGTCACTTAACAGAAATGTAGTAAAATAATAGATTTTGTAAAGATATAAAAGTAAAATAATAGAAAATTATATTTCTTGTAGTCATATGACATAATACAATTCTTAAAGTAAACAAACGATAATGACTCTAAAATTTTGGTTTCTAAATTTCTTTCTATAAATAATAAGGACTCAACTGAAAAATAACCCTTGTTTTAACCCCAAAAATGAAATGAATAACTAAAAATTTATTAGGGTTGAATTTATTATATGTGTTATGGCCTAACATTTTATTATTTAGTAAAATATATCAATAGGTGGTTGTTAGATCAAAAAAATATAAAATTTATTAAATGTTACCTTCAAAAAGATCATAAAAATACACATTCTAGAAGAAAATCTTTTGAAAAATTTGGAGAAGATCTTAGCTCTTTTTATATATACAAACTAGTAAGTTTTTTTGCACTTCATCACAAAACATATTATGGTCTTATTTTTTTGTAAACAATCGTTTATAGTTCTTTTTATTTTTTTCCTTGCTATAATTTCCATCTCCACAAATGAAAATTAAGTAGCTTAAGGTCAGTTTGGGATTACTGTGACTGATTAAATAAATTGCTTCTACTGTTTTAATTAAATAAGCTGTTGATTGAAAAAGTAGGTCGGTGTTTAGTAAACTGTACTGTTGTAATTGCTGTAAATTTGAAAAGCTATGTTTGATAAATTTTATTACAAAAATATTTTTTTATTATATAATAACTAAAATAGATATAGTTTAAATTACCTTTTATTTTTCAGAGTATGTTTAATAATGTTTAGACATGCCTTTTTCTTCTTAAAACACATAGAATTAAAAAAATACTCAATGAAATAAAATCTAATGAACTTTATAATCTGCTACATAAAAATGATAAAAGTCCATGTATTACATGACTGTAGAAAAAATATAAATAGATTGAATGCTAAAAGTCATGATTATGAAATTTATTTTAAGACTCATGGTTAACTTTTATGTGAAATTATTCACAGTCCAAAAAAATAAAAATAATAAAACCCTTACGTAATCATATGTAAGTCTGATTGAATGTTATAATAGAAAATAAAAGTAAAATATAAAAAGTACAAAATTCAATTTACTCTCACATTGAGTAACTGTATTCAAAATGCCCCCAACTATGCAAAAACATCAATTTACCCTAAATATCGTGATCTCTCAATTAAAATTAACAGTTTAAAAGGCAAAATAGTGTTTGAACGAATACCTTAACGAGCATTAACCTATAGGAGTGTGACTAATGTCATTGTTGTATGACATGTCAAATCAAGGTAGCTTTTTAGATATCCCCTAAATTGTTATAATTTTAAATTAGTTAATATTATAATTTCTCAAATTTTTATGAGAAAATATAAAAAGAATAAAGTATCTTTTCCTCTTGGTATGGCCCATCATTTTGTTCATAGTTTAGAGAGAGAAACTTTGAAGCAAGGCATCAAAATATCGCGATAAAAAATGCGTTTTGGTTTGAAAGAGTACAAAAAAGTGACTATTAGAGAGTGCTTGCTGGAAATAACAATCTTATGATGGCTAAGGTATGGAAACTTTTTTTCCATTAAGTTATTATCATTAAAAAGGGTTAAGCAACATTTTTTAAAATGTAGGATAATATTTAGTAAAATGTGGCCGATGCATATGATAAATTTGTGCAACTATTGTCATTATTTAAAACAATAAGATCCAAACCCTAGTTCTTAGTGAAATTGGGCTTTCTTTTTTTTAGTGTACCATTAACGAAATTTATTGTATTTCCTATAGAAATAAGTTACTGGAGAAAAAAAAAGCATATACATTTGTATGATTTATTGATTTATAGTGTCCTAAGTGGTTGTTTAGCAAATGTAACTAAATAATTGTGTTATTGATATATATCCTGCATGGATATTTCAATTTTGTTTTCATTTTATGATATCATGGCTATGTTGGTGTTGTTATCAATATTTGTTACATATGCTTTTATTATGAAAGCTGAACTTGAGGGTGAAAGGCTTTGAAAACTTCCTAAGTAAAACTTTTGAGGTTAGCCTTATTGACCACGACTTTCTGATTAAAGTTGTTTTGATCAATGTTATAATGAAAAGAATGGTTGAGAGAAATAGTTATAGAGATGAGAGTTTTATCATTGAAGTTTCACTGCCATAGAACAAAAAGAAGGGTACAATAGGTAATGATCATGAGATGTATCAATATGGCAATTATATAATAAGAATAAGTATAAAGGGATTATGTTTAACATGAGCATCATAACACTTAATGTAATTAAAATGAGGTTGTTTCAAGATGATTGTTGTGCAAATTTTATTATACTCGCAAGCGCACGAATCTATTGTAGAATAGATTTGGTGGTGACGAGTATTGATTCTACGAAGAGGTAGATTTAAATATGGGTGGGGTTAATTTTCTAGGTGTAAATGTGAGTTGGTTGGAAGTGAGTTTTTTTTTCATATTAAGATTTAAAATAAAATGGCAGGAATGAATTAAAGATAAAAACATTGCAAATGAGATGCTTAAACTTCTGGATTCACACTCAACATTCACCATGAGTTTAATATTTTCTTTTTAGTTCCGATTAATTTTTGAGGGGGTATTTCCACTCCTTGTAATCCTCACTTTAATAAATATGGTATCAAGTATTCAGTGTGCCAGGGGTAATGGTCTTCCACTAAGTGTGGTGTCAAGCCAGAAGATAATAATACTTCTATCGACAACGTGGCAAGACCATCCATTAAATAGCTCAGATATACTCCTATCGACACTGAGTCAAGACGACCTACAAAATACTAGAGGAAAAATTTCTCTCTAATTAATGTGGTGCTAAATGTTCATTGTGTCGGATAATAACGATCCTTCACTAGGGAGCCGGCATATCATGCAAAATTTAGACATGATATATTGTCTATTGAGAATGAGTCAAACCAACCATATAAATTAGAGACAAAAAGAAAATAAATTTACTTAATTAAGCCTATGGATCATGTTGAGACTTCACTTTCAACCCAAGCTTGAAACTAAACTAGCCATTCATAATTGAATTAGGAGTAAAATGGAAATTTTACTAAAATACGTAAAGAATACAAGATGGAGAAAGAATTATAGAAAATGAAACTCAAAAATGGATTCAGGGGTGTCAAATTAGGGGGGGGGGGAGCCCTCTATTTATAGATACAATGGATAAATCATGGCCATTAGATGAAAACAATTTGGACGTTCAGAAATGCACCACGTGGCAAGGTTTGATTGGTTGAAACACATTATCAGTCAATACTACATCAGCATTTCGGTCCAGTAAGATGCTGCAATGCCATCGATAAATGCCACATCAATATTTTGGTCTAATAGCATCTTACCATATTATTGGTCAATGCCACATCATTGGTCAATGTTACATCATCAGTCAACGTCACACAATCAGTCAATACCATATTATTAGTCTAATATGATGTTGCCTGACACGACTCAAAAGTATATTACTCTCAAGTATAAGAGTGTCTAATTATAACCCGGTGAGACCGGGGTCGAACCACAAGGAGTTTTAAATCTAGTAAAACTAAGAAAATTAATTGCAGGGCAAAGAAATTATTTGAAAATGATTTAAAAATAAGCTAAGGTTACAGGATCCACTCTCAGTATTCAAACTATAATTTTAATACTCTCTCATTTTTAGCCTCACTTTTTCCAGTTAATTATTATATCATTTAATTCTCAACTAACTATGTGTGTGGATAAATATGAAATAAAGTACATGATGTGCCACATTATATTAATGTGTCGACATTATGTCAAAATACCATACATATCCAAAGAAATTTATAAATTAATATGACATAAAAATAACTAAAAAAGAATAAAATACACTTTAAACTCATTTGAGAAAATAATAAATTTAATGGTTTGAAATATTGAGCTTCACCTTTTACCTCAGTTTAATAAAATTAGCCACTCATATTGAAAGAAAACACAACACTCTATTTATTTGATAAACTTTTAAAATACGTTACAAGAAAGTTGATTACAAACGGAAACAAGAAAAGAAAAGAAATAAAGAAAAAAAGAAATTCTTCAGCTGCACTCTATTCTCTCTCTGCTTAAGCTTCTCCAAAAATAACTCTCTGACTTCTCAATACTCTGACTTTTATAGGCAACAATTGCCTCCTCTTTATTCTTTTTATTCTTATTTAATTTATTATTATATTATTATTATAGTTTTTTATAAATTAAATGAATATAGAGAAGTGTGATGGCCAGGAGGCGATCACGCCTCCTGACCATCAAAGGCAACCATAACATGGTTGCCTTTTGCTCTTTTGTCCTTTTGTACTTTTTTTGTTTTTTTGTTTTTATTTTTTATTTTTTATTATTACATCTTCTTAATTGTGTTTCAGTAGTTCTTCTTTATTCCTGTTTTCAATTCCAATTCCATCTTTATTCCTGAAAAATATTTACAAGATAAAAATTAACAAATTGTGAATTAATTTAACATAAAATATATTTAGGGAGTATTAAAATAATTTAGAAATAATGAACGCATTACTCAACACAATAAGTGAAAAACTAATAATTTTATCCTTATTAAATGTATACTTTTTAATGTCAATCACACCCCCTAACCAGCTTATTGCTAGGCTCTAGCAATTTAAGCGATAAAAGTTTAGTAAAATTTCAAACTTAAATTGAATTTTTTTTTTAAAAATTTTGTTTACTTCTTCCATCAGATTAATGACAACAATCAAATAAAAGTATAAGCATTATCTTCATCCTAAAGAAAATCACACTTACACAAAATAGTTCAGTAAGATCCTGTAAAATGATCAATCATCAGAGCTACATTAATCAAGCCACTTTTAAGAATGATACATCAAACCCCAAAATCTCAAGATTAAGAGTGATTCTCTCAAAAGAAGATATACCCCAAATTAAATTGTCACTCTAAAAAAATATGGTAAATTTGAGAGAATAATAAAACAATATCACACGCTCTCACCAAGATGAAAATATTAATGCCCACGGCTTAGAAATAAAATGATCTCAAATCCAAGAAATTACTGGAAAAATTTATTTTTATTTTTATGCATCACCACATTTTTTTGTCCATATTACTAGCTTTTACTTCAAACTATAGTTCTCAAAAATCGAGCAGGACTTTTATTAGGACGTAACGTAGGTTAGGGTTATGGCTAACAAAAAAAAAAGGTAATAGGGAAAACAAAAATATATGTTTGAAAAATAAGGGTACTTTTGGAGATTACAAGGTGCTTCTTTTTTTTCTTTTTGCTTGGATTTTTTATTTTATTTTATTTATTCATCTATACATATCATCTTTTTTTTTATAGCACCATTATTAGGAATACATAATCATCCCTATTTTCAAACATAATTGGGTGGTGGAAAACATAAAATATAAGGTGATACTCCACATTGGAGTGAGATAAGATGATAGGTTATCAAAGGAATTTTTTTTTCAAAGGCTCAAAGGGGTTAACTATGGATTCTTTATAATAGGGTTGGGTAGAAAGGCTCAAACAGATCAAAGATGACCTTCTGTCATCTTTTAGGGCTCTATATAATCTTTCATATCTACTAGTTCAATAAACTTTTAGATGCGGCTGCACAAACTTTCTCTTGTACAATAAATTGTGAAGCTGTATAGGCAAACAAGGTTACTTTCCAAGGATAATAGGCTCAAAAACTCGCTTGGTCTTTTCATAACATGTACATTCTTCCAAATGGCTTAATCAATTTCACTCATCCAATTTCTCAATTTACGTTTCAACATGCAAAAGGGAAAATATAGTGTAACATAAATCAAGGCCAAAGATAATACAAATACCAAAATTTGAAAATCGTCATGTTATCCAATGTTAAAAGATCACATCAAAAAAGAAAACTTTTTTTTTTAAGAAACGCTAAAAGAAATTGGGACTGATTGCAGAAACTTAAGGGAGATGATAGAAAAAGAGAAAAAGAGAAAAAAGATAGAAAACAAAACGTTAGAAGACATTTTTTTTTTGGAAACAAAACATTAAACTTAAGAAGATGTGTTTCTAGAGACACTAAATTATATATTCTGCCATCTTCGACTCAAATTTTATCCAAAGTTAGTCTTTACAACAAAAATTAGTAAAAACATCACTAGGACTGAGACATTTCACAATTATCAACTATTCCCTCCCCCCAACCTGAAAGATACACTGTCCTCAATGTCTAAAGAAAGGAGTAGAGTTTAGAAGATATCACCTGGCCACTACTGGAAATATTTACAAACGGAGAGTTAAATCTAATTTACACTTTTTACGAGAGTTACTGCCATCGTCATTAGTTGCCCAATCCAACGCCAAAGTCATGGGATCTGGCTCTGGTTTGTAATCTTGCAAAAGATCAAGTAACTCATTAGCAGTAGGAGTACAAATGAAGAGTTTTTTTTGCTGATGATGGAATGACGTAATTTTTTATTGCATGATTAAGAAATGTTATTAAGCTATCATAAAAGTTATTAACATTTAACAAACCGATGAGTTTTTAATAAATATTCAAATGGGCCTAAGAAGCAAATGTAATTAGCGCTTCTAAAGTTGCAATATCTCTTAGCAAGAAAATGAAAGCGTCAGCATGATTTAACATTTCAGATATTCTTTCTTGCATACATGAGACAACTAACTCTTCTCTAGATGGTGGGTCTGGTAGACATCTTAAAGGTTTTAAGGCTTTTGGAATGATGCATAGCACTTGACTTCCTCGAACGAAAGCAATTTCAGAGACAAGCTTTGATAACCCTCGACCACCTCCTCCATATACAAGATATAGTTTTCTCTCTACTATAGCACGACCAAGATCTATGGTTGCTTGAACGAACTACTTATAATTTCCATAGCGAAATCCAGAAAGCACACAAATGTTCTTTAATTGACTGCTTGAAGTTGCTGCCATTAGAACAATTTTAAAAAGAAATAATTTGTGAGTGCTTGAAAATGAGCTTTTATTTAAGGATCTTGATAACAGACATAATGATAAACATCATGGGGTGGTGTGTTTGTCAAATGACGCGTGAAGCTTTTAGCTTAATAATTCAAAGGCAAACAGTGAAAAGAAAAAAAAAACAGTGATTAGATATAAAAATTCACACAATAATAATAATGCAAAAGATAAAAAAATAATAAAATAAAAGGATATTTACTGGTAGTTGTGATTGTGGCTCACATCTTCCTCTGGTTTTATGTCCAGTAACTACTTGAACGCCCTCTATAGGTCGAGGATAGGCTTCCCATCCAGTTTTCTTATAAACTGGCAAACAAGGTCTTTTAGAGTCAGATTCCCAAGACTAAACTGTGCACTTTCCTTTTGGAACAGCTTTCACAAATTTTGAATTTCACGTTGAACATATCTGCTTGGATGGGTCTCAAGAGATCGTAAGATATCATCCAACGATTCTTTACGCATGCCATCCTTAACGAATTTGATTTTATCTTCATGATTTACAAAACCATTCCTAAAGTTTTACAACTTGGCTTTTTGCAAGCAAGTCTTACATAGTGAGAACATTTAGAGCCAAGTCGTTTAGCTCTTCTTTTCTTAACAAATGTACTTTTACCAAAACTAGGCATGTAGGAAACAAATGGATCAGAAAACGCACCTGCCAGTCAAACCTTTGCTTCAATTAACCAGTGAATGTCAGCAGGAATCCCATTGATCATTAACAAACGTAGTCGTTCACAACGAGCTTTGTAAATATTCTTAAGAGCATTTTGAGGAAGAGAAGGAAAACGTTGATGCAATTTTCGTTGTATTTCTTACATGCTTGACATTGAGGTTTCAGTTATTGTGGGAAACTGAGAATACCGACTTAAAAAGTCACGGAGTACCGTTATCCGCCATTTATACAGGAGAGTGAATCAAAACAAAACGAATCAAATCTGCAAAATCAAATCAAAAGTGAAAAAGAACAACAAAATAAAACAAAAACACACAAGGAATATAACTCACCTTCGTCCTTTTATTGAATTTACCTCCAGTTTCAATTGTTGATTATAAATACCATCCTTTATTTCCTTGAGTTGTCTTTCTAGATATTTCATGTGGGATACTAACTCTGGTGGTTGTAGATCCGAAATGGGATGTGATTTACAAAATCAGAGCAATTTTCTCAGGTGAAATTTTACATGTAAAAGCGTTTTAAGATGATCGACGAGGAAATTTCTCATGGAGGTACCCATGACAAGTATAAAAATTTGGTGAACTAAGTCACAATTGTCAAACAACACACAATTAAAACAATACAATGCACTCCATTCAAGACATGGGGAAAAGGAAAAAGAAAAAATAATCAAACAATTGAAACGATAAAGTAACAGTAAATCAAATTCACAAAAAGTTAAAATGAAAAGGCTTAATTAAAATTTGGTGGGCCACTCAAATTGATTTCGGTATCTACTTTATGTGGTTGGTATTCCAGATATGGTTTTAATCTTTGACCATTAACTTTAAATGTGGCACAATCCTTTGGATTCTTAATTTCTATGGCTCCATATGGATACATATTTTTTTTACAACAAATGGACCATTCCACTTTGACTTTAAATTCCTTGGAAATAAATGAAGACGAGAATTATAAAGCAATACTTTTTAATCAATTTTAAATGTTTTCCGAAAAATTCTTTTGTCATGAAAAAATTTTGTTCTTGCCTTAATAATTCTAGAATTCTCATATGCATCATTCCTTAATTCCTTAAGTTTATTTATTTGCAATTTACACACATTACCAGCATCATCAAGATTTGAATTGAAAGCTTTAATGGCCCAAAATGATTTATGCTCAAGCTTAACGGGTAATTGACAAGATTTTCCATAAACAAGCCGATAGGGTGATATTCCTAAAGATGTTTTAAAAGCAATACGATATGCCCAAAGTGCATCAGTTAGTCGTAGAGACCAATCTTTACGGTTTGGATTAACTGTCTTTTCTAAAATTTATTTTATCTCTCTATTTGCTAATTCAACTTGACTACTTGTTTGAGGGTGATAAAGGGTAGCAGCTTTATGTGTAATTCCATATTTTTTCATTAAGGACTCAAATGACTTATTACAAAAATATTTACATCCATCACTGATAATGGCTCGAGGTATTTCAAATCTACTCAAAAGATTTTCTTTTAAAAAACAGATCACAATCTTGTGATAATTGTGCCGACAAGAAATCGCCTCGATCCATTTTGAAACATAATCAACAGCAACCAAAATGTATACAAACCCAAATGATGATGGAAAAGGGCCCATAAAATCAATTCCCCAACAATCAAATATTTCAATAATAAGGATGGGGTTTAAAGGCATCATGTTTCGTTTTGAAATGGATCATACCATTTGACAAAATGGCCACCGCATGCTTCAGAATGACAAAATTGAACTACCCTACTTACCTCATCATCTGGTATGCATCTTCGAAAAATTTGATCAAAGCAGTACTTGAACATATATGGATCATCCCAATTGAAGCTTTTCACTTCTGTTAAGAATTTCCTCTTGTCCTGGGAACTCTAGTCACATGGCATTTCTCCTGTTGCAAGATAATTAACAATATTAGCATACCAAGGCATTTTGTTTATAGAAAATAAAAATTCATTAGGGAAAGAATCATTGATGGGTGTTGTTTCAATCGAAGACTCATTCGTAAGTCTTGAAAGATAATCTGCAACAACATTTTCAGCACCTTTTTTGTCCTTGATTGTCAAATTAAATTCTTGGAGTAGTAAAATCCATCGTGTCAACCTTAGTTTGGCATCCTGTTTTGATATTAAATATCTCACAGCTATGAACGAAATTTATCCAATGCAAATATTACAGTAAGTAGTTCTTTCTCAGTTGTAGTGTAATTCATTTGAGCATTATTCAAAGTTCTACTTGCATAATAGATAACAAAGGGCTTACCTTCCTTTCTTTGACCCATAACAATGCCAACGACATAATCATTAGCATCACACATTAGCTCAAAAGGTAAACATAAATCAGGAGGTTGCATTATTGGTGATGATGTCAAAAGAGTTGTTATTTTTTCAAAAGCTCATTGACAATTTTTAGTCCATTCAAATTGTGTGTATTTTATTAGGAGGTTACAAATTTGTCTAGATAAGGCACTAAAGTGTTTTATAAAACCCCTATAAAATCCTGCATGTCCTAAAAAAGAACGGATTTCTCTAATTGTCTTTGGTGAGGTTAATTTTGAAATGACTTCAACTTTGGCTTTATCAACCTCGATTCCTTTTGACGACACGACATGACCCAAGACAATTCTAGAAGTGGTCATAAAATGACATTTTACCCAATTTAAAACTAGTCATTTTTCTTTGCACCTTTCCAAAACGTTTTCTAGATTATCAAGACATGTATCAAAAGAATTATCAAATACAGTTAAATCATCCATAAAAACCTCTAGACAATTTTCAACCATGTCACTAAAAATGCTTAGCATGCACCTTTGAAACGTTGCAGGAGCATTACAAAGTCCAAAGGGCATTCTCCTAAATGCAAATGTTCTAAATGTGCATTTGAATGTGGTATTTTCCTGGTCTTCTAAGGCTATGGGGATTTGATAATAGCTAGAGTAGCCATCAAGAAAGCAGTAGTAGGGATGTTCAGCTACTCTTTTAAGAATTTGATCTAGAAATAGAAGGGGAAAATGATCTTTTCTAGTGGCATCATTTAATTTTCTATAATCAATGCACATGCGCCAACTAGATGGAATTCGTGTTGGAATTGGTTCACCTTTTTCATTTTTTACAACAGTTATTCCAAATTTCTTTGGTACTACTTGTATTGGACTTACCCATTTACTATCAGAGATAGGATAGATAATTACTACATTTAGTAGTTTAAGGACCTCATTCTTTACCACTTCTTTTATATGAGGGTTTAGTATTCTTTGTGGTTGTCGGGTTGTTTTGGCATTTTCCTCTAAGTGTATTCGGTGTGTGCAAATTAAATGATTAATGCCTTTTATGTCTTTTAAGGTCCAACTAAATGCAGTTTTATGCATTTTTAGTACATATAACAACTTACCTTCTTGATCATGCGTGAGCTGGGAAGAAATTACTACCGAATATGTCTGCTGCTCTCCAAGATAGGCATACTTCAATTCTTCTGGTAAGGACTTTAATTCGAACTCTGGTGCTTCCTCTTCATTTGGTTCTTTAGGTTGTACCGTATTTTCAAAGTTCGATTGGTCATCGTCACCTATAGGTACCTGCATAGAATCAAGTGTAAGGTATATGTTAGCAGTATCACAATATAATTCTTTACTTAATTCAAAAGAACCAGTAAAATAAATTTCAGTAGAGTTTATAAAATTCTCATCCTGAATGTATTCCTCAATGATTGGCTCGATAAGATCAATCTCCTCATTCTCATTATCATCATCTTTTTGGTGGTGAGGTTGTTTACACATGTTGAACACATTGAGTTCCAGTGTCATGTTGCCGAAAGATAAATTCATTAATCCATTCCTGCAATTTATCAAAGCATTAGCAGTAGCTAAAAATGGTTGATCCAATATAACAGGAATTTGTTTGCATTCATTAGTAATTGGTTCTGTTTCCAAAATAGTAAAATCCACAGGATATATGAATTTATCGACCTAGACAAATACATCTTCAATTATTCCTTTTGGAACCTTAATCGATCTATCAACAAGTAAAAGAGTGGTAGAAGTTGGTTTTAACTCATCGAGATTGAGTTGTTGGTACACTGAGTAAAGAAGCAAATTAACACTGGCACTAAGATCAAGTAAAGCATGTCCAATTTTATAATCCCCAATAGTGCAAGAAATAGTTGGACAACCAGGATCCTTGTATTTCAAAGCACTATTGGTTGAGAGAATGAAACTTACCTGTTTTGCTAGAAAAGCTCTCTTTTGCACCTTATGTTTCCTTTTCACTGTGCACAGATCTTTCAGAAATTTAGCATAAGAAGGCACCTATTTAATGACATCTAGCAGAGGAATGTTAACATTTACTTGTTTAAAAACTTCATAAATTTTTGGACCGTGGTTTGATTTCTTTGGCTTGATTAGTGTTTGAGGAAATGGGGGTACATGAGGAGAGTTGGTTATTTCTTCATGGGTTAAAGGTTCGACAGACTCTTCCCTATTTTCTGAAATTGAATCTTTACCAGTTTCATGAGGGTCCACAATGTGTTTTTCGACCACTTTACCACCACGAAGGGTTATAACCGATTTGACTTGACTCATAATTTGGTTTCCTGAATTTCCCATCTGAGGATATTGTTGACTCTTGGGGTTTGGTTCTGGTTGAGCATGAAACTTTCCTTTTTCATGTATGGTCAGAGCAGATGCAAGTTTGGAGATAGTTTCTGTCAAATTGGTTAAGGTTTGCATCGTTTGGTTATTGATTGACTCTTGTTTTTTAATAAATGAATGCAATGTGTCTTCCGAAGTTTTTCTTGGTGGTGAGACATATGGTGAGTAACTCTGGGGGTTTTGGAAATTTTGCCGTGGAGGAACTGGTTGTGAAGGTTGTGCATGGTTGTCATTTCTCCAACTGAAATTTGAGTGGTTTCTCTAACCAGAGTTGTAAGTTTGCGAGTATAGATTTGGATTTGGCCTTTTGAAATTGTCAACGACATTTACATGTTCGTGCAAACTTTCTCTCAAAGCTGGCAAGGTTGGACAGTCCTGCATAGAATGGTCAGTAGAATCGCAAACATAACATGGAATATTTTGAACAGACTTTACATGATCATTCTTTTTCAACTCTAATGCTTCGACTTTTCTAGCTAAGGATGTAAATTTGGCTTGAAAATTATGGTCTTCCCTAAGTTTATGCATGCCTCCACCAGATAGAGATGACTGGGGTTTACTTGATGACTCATAAGACCCAACTGTATCCCAATGTTGTGCATTCTCTGTTATATAGTCAAGATAATCTATTGCATCTTCAGGAATTTTATCCTTAAACTCACCATTACACATCATTTCAACGACTTGTCTACCTTGGGATGTTAATCCCTCGTAGAAATAAGACATTAATCTCCATGTTTTAAAATCGTGGTGTGGGTAAATGTTAAGTAGTTCTTTAAATCTATCCCAACATTGGTAGAGGGTTTCTTCTAGTTTTTGAGTGAATGTGGTGATTTGTCTTTTGAAAGAATTAGTTTTGTGGGGTGGGAAGAATTTTTTCAAAAATTGTGCTCGCATTTCATCCCAAGTTCTGATAGACCCTGACCTAAGATTTTGTAGCTAAGTTTTAGCTTTATCTTTTAGTGAGAAAGGGAAAAACTTAAGCCTGATTATGCTCATGCTACAATTTTGATCAGTACATGTGTTACAAACTTCCTCAAATTCCTTTAAATGCAAATATGAATTTTCAGACTCAAAACCATGAAAGGTAGGCAAAAGTTGAAGATACTAGGTTTGAAATTAAAACGTGATGCATCAGGAGAGAAAACTATGCATGATGGTGACCCTGTTCTAGTAGGATGCATAAAGTCTATAAGGGTCCTAGGTTGTTCATGAAGATTTTGCAAGGCTTGGTCATTTTCGTGCTCCGAAAAATTTTCAGCTCCTGTGTCAGCCATATCTAAGGGTGGTGAAGGTGATCTTCTAGTTAATCTGCCACTATTTGTACGAGACCAACGACGCATGCAATACTAATGATGTGTGCTAAACCAATGATGCATAAAACGCTAAATGAAAATTGCAAAAAATAAAAATAAACTGGAAATTAAATAAGAAAAATGCGAAATAAAATTAAACAAACTAAAAATAAATAAAATAAATAAATTAGGCAGTGAATCCAGCCATAAACAAAGAAATCAAAACAAACAGTTTAGGCGGTATTTTAAAACCAGCCATTTAATAAAACATAAAATTAAATAACTTAATGCACAAAAATAAATAAACTGAAATTAAAGTGATAGGTGGTAGAATTGACCATATAAATAAATAAACAAATTGAAATTAAAAGGGTAGGCGGTAGAACCGACTATTTAAAATAAATGCGGAAAGTAAATTGCAGAAATTTAAAGAAATGAATTTGATTTGGGGACTGATTTGCAAAGGTTTCTGGGTTAAGATGAAGTTTCTCACAAATTTTATGGATAATGTTAAGGTTTGAAAAGAAGAGGGGTGCTAACTGAAGTTTTACAAAAAGAGAATGAAATAGAATCACGGAAAGATGGTAACGTCAAAAAAAATAAATAAATAAAAATAAAGTAAAGACAAACTAATGCCAAATTTAGAAAACTCCCCGGCAATGGCGCCAAAAACTTGATACGACTCAAAAATGTATTACTCTCAAGTATAAGAGTGTCTAGTTATAATATAATCCGGTGAGACTAGGGTCTAACCACAGAGAGTTTTAAATCTAGTAAAACTAAAAAAATTAATTGCAGGATAAAGAAATTATTTGAAATTGATTTTAAAATAAGTTAAGGTTACGTGATTCATTCTCAGTATTCAAACTATAATTTTAATACTCTCTCATTTTTAGCCTCACTTTTTCCAATTAATTATTATATCATTTAATTCTCAACTAACTATGTGTGCAGATAAATATGAAATAAAGTACCTAATGTGCCACATTATATTAATGTGTCGACATTATGTCAAAATACCATACAGATCCAAAGAAAGTTATAAATTAATATGACATAAAAATAACTAGAAAAGAATAAAATAAACTTTAAACTCATTTGAGAAAATAATAAATTTAATAGTTTGAAACATTGAGCTTCACCATTCACCTCAACTTAATAAAATTAGCCACTCATATTGAAACAAAACACAACACTCTATTTGATAAACTTTTGAAATACGTTACAAGAAAGTTGATTACAAACGGAAACAAGAAAAGAAAAGAAACAAAGAAAGAAAGAAATTCTTCAGCTGCACTCTATTTTCTCTCGGCTTAAGTTCCTCCAAACATAGCTCTCTGGCTTTTCAATACTCCGGCTTTTATAAGCAACAATTGTCTCCTTTTCATTCTTTTTATTCTTATTTAATTTATGATTTTACTTTTTTATAAATTAAATGAATTTTGAGAAGTGTGATGGCCAGGAGGCGTGATGGCCTCCTGACGTTTTGGTTGCCTTTTGCTCTTTTGTTCTTTTTTTTGCTTTTTTTATTTTTATTTTTTTATTATTACATCTCCTCAATTGTATTCTAGTAGTTATTATTTATTCTCACTTTCAATTCCAATTTCATCTTTATTCCTGAAAAATATTTACAAGATAAAAATTAACAAATTGCGAATTAATTTAACATAAAATATATTTGGGGAGTATTAAAATAATTTAGAAATAATGAACGCATTAATCGACACAATAAGTGAAAAATTAATAATTTTATCCTTATTAAATGTACACTTTTTAGTGTCAATCATTGCCATATTATCGGTCAATGCCACATCATCGTATTATATATGAAAACAATGTCGTACTTGTGAATAATACCGTATATGTGAATGGTATCAAATACTCTTTTATGGTCCTGTTAAGGTTTTCAACCATTCCGAGTTAAAAAAATGCCATCTGTTTCATTGTCCGACTTCTTGTTAGTCGTGAAATGGTAAAAATATCCCTAAAATACATAAAAATACTTAAATTATAGTAAAACACACATAATAAAAACTTAGAAGATTTAAACATGTAAAAATGAAAATATTAGTGAGACTTGGAGTATAAAATGACAATACCATGTATAAATATGCATTCTCAGTACTCAACAATGATATAAAAGATATTACTGTGGGCTTGATGCTGAACCTTAAAGTGTGTTATATGTGTTTAAAAGGCAACTAATTGAGAATGTTAAAGCACAATAATAGTTGAATGCAGTTGTTACTGGAAAAAAAGGTGCTCGAAAAAAGTCAGTGGGAAGAAAAAGACCAAAAAAACTTCAAACTAAAATATCCAACTCTCTATTCTAAAACCACTGTCCACAACTAAACTCACCACTACAACAAAACATAATCTTGCAACACAAATCACAACTGAACTTGAAACTACACCAGAAGCTAAACTTGAAGCACAAATGACAACTCAACCCACCATTATAGTAAAAGTTGAAATGGAAACATAAACCATAACTCACCACTGTAGAAAAATCTAAACTTGAAACATAAACCACAATTTAACCCACCACTACACTAGAACCTGAACTTATAACACAAACCACAACTCAACATGATATTACACTAGAACTTGACCTTGAAAGAAACCATCGTTAAGTCCACATCACATCCTGATCCTACACATAAAACCCCACTTGAAGTTGAACCTGGAATTTAAACCATAAAAAAGGCACTAGAGAAAATGAAGGTAGCTGTTAGCTATAACATATAACTTGGTGTTATTTGATGCCTTTGTCACACCTACAGAAATGGATTTAGATAAAATATTCTTAAGTTTTAAAAAGTTAACAACAAAGCCACCACTAAAGCTTGACTAAACCCCATTCCTCGTACCAATAACAGCACTACCACTTGAGTTTGACAAAAATCTATTACTAGTACTTACATTTAACCCTACTTTAGGTGATGGTGGTATAGATAATGATACTAATGAGGGTGAGACTTACTCCATACATATTTCCGATAGTGATCACTTATCTGACTATGATGTTGTTGATGGCTTCTATGAGTTCATAGTGGAAGTTGGTCAGGAAGATGTTAAAGCTCCTGATTTTGATGACATTACAACTATTAATGTTGAGGCGATTCATTCCTTACCATCCAATTCTTGAAAAATAAACCATCTCATAGGTCTAGAAAGTCGAAGGCTGTATGTTTTCAATCAGAGCCACCAAATTACCAAGTAGAAGATATTGTACCTACTGAGATTTTACTATCAGAAGTTGTGTAAACTAATCCCTTTAAATCAAAGGGAAAAAATTTCAGTAAAACACATTTTATTATGACACTTTCACATAGGTGATAACTCCATGAAATAAGAGTTATCATGACACTTTTAAACTTAATTAAGTAATACTTAGAGAGTGAAAGACATATTTTTATTGCATTTTAGCTGCATTTTACATGAACATGCATTTTAGTTTATTTTTATTATACTGAGTTGTTTTAGAATAATTTGTGTTTAGATTATATGCATAATTGTAGGTGACTAAAAGCTCAAGTTTTAAGAAAGGAATGTTGCTGTAACAAACTTGTAGAGATAATGAAAGAATTTGGCTACAGAAGAATTGAAACAAGTCTGAAATAATGAAAATGTTGTAGTTGTTGTTGTAGCAATCTTAGAGCAACGAGAGACTGGATTTCGTGCGCAATAACTAAAAGATTGCGATCTAAAGTTTCCAAAAATGGAGGATAGGCGATACATACTTTTAGTTGCCCTAATTTTGAGTTATGAAAGGGGCACGCTTGTAAATAAAAAGAGAGAGCCGTCACTCAAGAAAAAATCACAATGAAAAACAAGAGAAAAATATAAAATAAGAAGGATTTTAAGGCAAACTTCAACTCTTTATCTTGTTTTCTATTTATTTACGGGGATATATTTGATGGCTGAAACGATTTTATTTATTGTTCCATCGCAAATCATGAACAAAATTCCATTGTGGTTGAGTGACTAATAATTTTATTTACTGCTATAGCATTTTGTCTTAATTGTATTTATTTAATTCCTTATTTTGACTGACTACCTATTTAGTGGATACTATCTAAAAAAGAGCCTAAAAAAAGTTTAATTTAGTAGATTAAATTAAGACAATACTTGGTTTTAGATTGGGTTTCCCAAGTTGAGTGAATCTCAATTTGAATAGGGCTATGCTTGATCTAAAATTAGTGATAAACTAGGCATAAGGATTCACATTGTAGGGTAAATGGAACCTAGAATGTTTAATGCTATATTTAGTGTTAGCATAACAATTGATCACTGTTAACTTGCATTATATATAAGATATCCAATAGGCGACAACTGAGGATGCACGAGGGATTCTGCCCAGTACTGTAGTAGATGTTGTAGCAACGGCACTGTAATTGAAAAAATAGTCAAAGCCATTAAGTAGTTCATCCTTCTGTTTGACGTAAGAATTTTCTTTATTACATTTTTATTTTAATTAGTTTATTAGTTTTATAAATTGTCTTATTTTAATTTAGAACAAAACTGTACTGTTAAGATTGTTGTCGTAAATCTGATAATATCAATCCCTGTGGAGATGATCTTAATACTCATCAGTATATTACTGTTGCCGGGGAGTGATTGTTCATTGTGATTTGTGAAATAAATCTTAATTAGTGCTAATTTTTAATTTTATTTTAATTTGTTTATTTTGTCGACAAAAGTGATCTAGCAACCGTTGCTTGTGTAAATATAAGCCTGTTGAATTCTAGTTTGATCCAAAAATTGAAAGAACTGTTAGGAGATTTAGAAAAGAGTAAAGAAATTCAAAAGCTGCTGTAGCAATTGATGATTTGCAAGATATAGGGAATTTGAACCCCCAAGGAGAAATAAAACCAGTAAATGCACAATGAGGTCAAGAAGGTCAGAATGGTTAGATAATTTATGAGCAATCAGGGAATAACAACATTATCCATATGGCAGATGATAGATAAAGAGCTATTAGAGATTATGTGGTGTTGACTCCTCAAGCTATAAACCCTAGATTAGTTAGACCCAAAGTGCAAACTGATAATTTTGAGCTTAGACCAGTGATGTTTTAGATGTTGCAAACAGTGGGGTAATTCAATGGGCTACCATTTGATGATCCTCATCTACACCACAAGTTGTTCTTGGAAGTAAGTGATGCTTTTAAGATTGGTGGAGCATCGCATGAATCATTGAGACTCAGGCTTTTCCCATTTTCTTTAAGAGATCGAGCAACAACATGGTTGAATTCCTTACCACGTGACTCCATTATCACATGGAATGGATTAGTTGACAAATTTTTGATGAAATATTTCCCACCAACTAAGAATGCAAAATTGAGGAATGAGATCACATCTTTCTATCAATTTGAAGATGAGAGTTTGTATGATGCATGGGAAAGATTTAAGGAGTTACTCAGGAGATGTTCTCATTATGGTATTCCTTGCTGTATATAGTTGTAAACTTTCTCAATGATCTCAACCCAAGCACCAGATTAATAGTGGATGCTTTAGCAAATTGGGCCTTACTATCTTAGTCTTACAACGAGACTTATGAAAATTTGGAGAGGATAACCAATAATAATTATCAGTGGCTATCAACCAGGCAACTGCAACAAGAAGAATGATAGGAGTTCATAATATAGACGCTTTGACAGTATTGTTAGCCCAAGTAACCTCATTAACAAATATGGTGAAGGCTATGACTATTGCTCTAGCAACTATTAACCAAGTTGCTGAAGCATCCTGTGTTTATTGTGGAGAGAGGCACTTATTTGATAATTGTTCTGGAAATCCAGCCTCGGTCAACTATGTAGGCAACTTTAACAGACAAAACTAGAACAATCCATATTCAAACACTTACAACCCTGGATGAAGATAGCACCCAACCTTTTTAAGGAGCAATCGAAACTAGAATGTTGTAGCAACTAGTAGACAAAATAGGCTTGCTCAACCACCTGGATTTCACCAGCAAAATCAAGGGCAAAGAAACACGAACAATGATAAACTCAATTCTTTTGAAACTTTGCTTAATGAATACATTGTGAAGAATGAAGTAGTTGTTCAGAGTCAAGTTATATCTTTGAGAAACTTAGAGAATCAGATTGGACTACTTGCTATAGCATTGAGTAACATACCTCATGGCTATTTACTTAGCAATATAGAGGATCCGAGGAGAGAAGGAAAAGAATATTGTAAGGTAATTAACTTAAGATTTAGAAAGCATGTTCATATTCCGGTTTGTGTACAAAAAAAAAGAGTGGAACTCGTTTCAACTTAAGAAGAAACTCATGTTGAAGAAGGACCACAAAAACCCGCTTTCCAGCCCACTGATATGAACAGCCAGGCTACAACATCATAAAAAAATAATGATCTAGCAATTGAGGAAGAAGATATTGTAATGCCAACCACATCAGTTCATAACATGACAAAAGTAAAGCAACCTGTGCAACTTGCTGTAGCATAACAATTTAGACACCCACTACCCTTCCCTCAAAGATTTTAGAAGCAAAAGTAAGACAAGCAATTCAGCAAGTTTCTACAAGTGTTGAAGTACATATATATCAATATTCCTTTTGTAGAATCCCTCGAACAAATGCTAAATTATATAAAGTTCTAGAAAGACATTCTAGAAAGGAAAAGGAATCTCGAAGAGTTTGAAACAATTACTCTAATATAAGAATGCAGCTAAATACTTCAGAACAAAATCCCACAGAAGTTGAAAGATTCAGGAAGCTTTATAATTCTATACTCCATAGGAACTAAACACAATGGTAAGACATTTTGTGCTAGCATAAATCTTTTACAGTTATCAGTATTCAAAATTGGGGGTTGGAGAAATTAGGCCAATAACAATGACTTTACAACTTGCTGATAGATCTCATACTTATCTAGAATGGGAAAGATTGAAGACATGTTGGTAAATGTGGATAAATTTATTTTTCTAGTAGATTTCATAGTGCTGGACTTTGATATGGGTAAAGAAGTGCCAAATATTCTACGAAGACCTTTCTTAGCTATGAGAAAAACTTTAATTGATGTACAAAAAAGAGAATTAACTATGTGCGTGAATGATCAACAGGTTACATTGAATGTGCTGGATACAATGAAGAGTCATAACAAGGTTAAAGACTGTAATTTTATCAATGTTATGGATTTTACTGCAACAGAAAGGTTAAATAGTTGCTACAATAAGGATGAAATCAATGCTGAAACATTTGAAGAACTTGAAGATGAAGATCTTGAAATAACAAATATAATATGGTTAGAAGAGAAACAACCGTAAAGGCTGATAGACACTTTGAATCTCTAGATCTCTCAAACAAGGAAGTAAAACCTTATGTTCCTTCTATTGAGTCACCTTTTATTTTAGAGTTAAAAATTTTATCTTTACATTTAAAATACGTTTATCTTGGTGACAATAATAAGCTTCCTGTAATAATTTCATCTTCTTTGAATGTAGATCAAGAGAAGAGTTTGGTGGATGTATTTGGGAGATAGAAGAAGACTATTGGGTGGACCATGATTGATATAAAAGGAATCAACCCATCCATATACATACACAAGATTCTGCTGGAAGATTGCTATAGTAATTCTATAGAGCAACATAGAAGATTTAATCCTATCACGAATGAAGTTGTCAAGAACGAGATCATTAAGTGGCTTGATACTAGAATTATTTACCCAATATTAGATAGCTCATGGGTAAGTCTAGTTGAATATGTTCCAAAGAAAGGTGGAGTGACTGTTGTAGCAAATGAGAAGAATGAGCTCATTCCCATAAGAATAGTAACTGGATAAAGAGTTTGCATGGATTATAGGAAATTAAACAAAGCCATAAGAAATGAGCACTTCCCATTGTCTTTCATAGACCAAATGCTGGACAGACTTTTTGGAAAAGACTATTACTATTTCTTGGATGGTTACTCAGGTGATAACCAGATTGCTATCATAAAGGAAGTTGTCAAGACTATTGGGTGATAACCAGATTGTATTTGGGAGATAGAAGAAGACTATTGGGTGGACCATGATTGATATAAAAGGAATCAACCCATCCATATACATACACAAGATTCTGCTGGAAGATTGCTATAGTAATTCTATAGAGCAACATAGAAGATTTAATCCTATCACGAATGAAGTTGTCAAGAACGAGATCATTAAGTGGCTGGATACTAGAATTATTTACCCAATATCAGATAGCTTATGGGTAAGTCTAGTTGAATATGTTCTAAAGAAAGGTGGAGTGACTGTTGTAGTAAATGAAAAGAACGAGCTCATTCCTATAAGAATAGTAACTAGATAAATAGTTTGCATGGATTATAGGAAATTAAACAAAGCCATAAGAAATGAGCACTTCCCATTGTCTTTCATAGACCAAATGTTGGATAAACGTTTTGGAAAAGACTATTACTATTTCTTGGATGGATACTCAGGTGATAACCAAATTGCTATAGCATCAGAGGATCTGGAGAAGACTCACTTGTCTTTATGGGACTTTTGCCTTCAGAAGGATACCATTTGGTTTATGCAATGCTCCAGCAACTTTCTAGAGGTGTATGATGTCTATTTTTTAAGATATGGTTGAACAAAAACTTAAGGTATTCATGAATGATTTTTCAGTCTTTGGAGAATTATATGATGACTGTTTGCATAACATAGAAAATGTACTTAAGAGATATGAGGAGACCAACTTAGTGTTGAACTGGGAAAAGTGTCATTTCATGGTACTAGAAGGGATAGTCCTAAGCCATAGGGTGTCTAGAAAGGGAATAGAGGTAGACAAGACAAAAATAGAGGTGATTGATAAACTTCTACCACCTACTTCAGTAAAGGGCATTATGAGTTTTCTAAGTCATGCTATAGATGGTTTATTTGTAATTTTTCTAAAATAACTAAACCCTTATGCATGTTGTTGGAATACGACAAACCTTTCCAATTTTATAAAGATTGTTTAAAGGCTTTTATTGAGTTGAAGAAAGCTCTTGTTACAGCACCGATTGTTATAGTACTAGATTAGAGTATGCCTTTTAAATTAATGTGTGACGCTAGTGACCATTCTGTTAGAGCAGCGCTAAGGAAAATGAAAGGTAAGATGTTTCACTCCATTTATTATGCCAGTAAGACCTTAGCTAATGCACAACTTAATTATACTACTACTGAAAAAGAGTTGTTGGCAATTTTTTTTTTGCATTTGATAAATTTGGGGTTTATTTGTTGGTACCAAAGTGACTATTTATACAAATCACTCGGCTATAAAGTACTTGATTTTAAAGGAGGATGCCAAACCAAAGTTGATTAGGTGGATCCTATTGCTATAAGGGTTTGACTTGGAGATCAATGATAGAAAAAACATTGAGAATAAAGTAGCAAACCATCTTTTAAAACTGGAAGTAGATGAAAGCACTCTGATCAAGCAGGATATCACAGAAACATTTCCTAATGAGCAATTGTTAATGGTACAACACTCTCAGATGCTATAGAAATCTGGTTTCCATGGTATGCAGATTTTGCTAACTATTTGAGGAGTGGACTATTACTACCAGATTTGATTACCACCAGAAAAAGAGGTTTCTTCATGATGTAAAGAGTTATTAATGTGATGAGCCTTACTTGTACAAGATGTGTTCAGACCATGTGATAAGAAGATGTATACTAAATGGCGAGATTTTAAACATCTTGTAGTCCTATTATGCTGCAACATATGGAGGACACTTTGGAAGGTACAAGACAACAACAAAAGTCCTTCAATTAGGTTACTAATTGCCATATACTTTTAAAGATACTTATGAGTTTGTTAAATATTGTGACATGTGTCAAAGAGCAGGAAACATATCTTAAAAGCATGAGATGCCAATAATTAACATTTTAGAAGTAGAGCTTTTTTATGTGTTTGAGATAGATTTTACGGAACCATTTCTACCTTCTTTCGGCAACTTATACATCTTGGTAGCTGTAGATTATGTCTCTAAATGGGTGGAAGCTACTAATTATGCCAAGGTAGTGGTGAAGTTCCTTCAGAAAATATCTTCTTATGATTTGGAACTCCAAGAGCCATTATCAGTGATGAAAGAACATATTTTTACAACAGAACATTTGCTGTTGCATTAACCAAGTATGGAATCAAGCATAAGGTTGCTACAACATATCATCCGCAAATAAACAGACAGAAAAAAGTATCCAACAGAGAGAAAGAAGATTTTGGAGAAAGTTGTGAGTCCCAACATAAAGGATTGGTCACTTAAATTAAATGATTCTTTATGGGCTTATAGAATAAGTTATAAAACTCCAATTGTCATGGCACCATATAGAATTGTTTATGGAAAACATGTCACTTGCCATTAGAGATAGAGCACAAAGCATATTAGGCTGTTAAGCAATTAAATATGGACATGAATGCTACATCAGAGCAAAGAAAATTGCAACTTTGTAAGGTAGAGGAGTTTATGTTATTCTCCTATGAAAATGCAAGAATCTATGAGGAGAAGATCAAGCAATGTAATGATTAGAGAATCTAGCTGAGGTAACTCATTTCAGGCACTTAGGTCTTGCTTTATAACTTGAGATTAAAGCTCTTTCCTTGAAAATTGAAATCTAGATGGTCAGGACCTTTCAAGCTTATCAAAGTATATCCTCATAGGACAGTTGAACTCTTAGATGAAAGAACATGTCATGAATATAAGGTTAATGGGCACAAAGTGAAGTATTTCATGGGAGCTGTTGTGACTCACCCAAGGAAAGATCTGTTCCTAAGGGATCTAACATGAGAAATCAAGGACGGTTAGACTGAAGAACCTAAAATCAAGTGCTAATTGGGAGGTAACCTAATAAAGAGGGGAGTTATTTCAATTTTTCCTTAAATATTAAGTTTAGTTTTACATGCTTTAATTTACGATTTTTTTCATTTTAAATAGATTATTTAATTTCTTTTCTTTCTTTTATTTTATTACAGCTCATTTATAAAAAAAAAGGGTAAAGAAACTAACATAATTTACTGTAGCATCACATACAACATGATAGTTGGAAAATAATTCTCATCAAATAGGGGAATTTATCACTGTATCTGTAGCACTGGATTAATTGTTGCAACATCGATTTTACCGTTGCATTGACAAAGCCGTGGAAATTTTACTTTTGGGATTTTGCCACGTTGGTGTCAGCATATCACAGTTGCAGATAAGGAAAGAGTGTACAATCCCTAAATAACCATGACAAATATCATTTCCTTTTCAAATTAGATTTGTTTTAAATTTCAAATATTCTTTCTAATTTACCTTTTAATTACCTTCCTTTTTCTATTTTATCATTAGTTATAAATTAAGGATTCACTATAACATCTTTCACTCTCACCACAATTCTTTCCATTCCCGTCGATAATTCTCACTATTATTTCCAATTCCTTTTATGATTTATGTCTTTTTCAGGCACCATACAATTTTGTTCAGTCTGCTCTAGCAATACCAAAATTCAAGAAGAGAGCTGCTCGATTAAAGGACCCTTCGCGCTTCCATAGCTACAAGGCCGAAGACAAATTTGAAGAATTTATAGACCGAAGGAAATTTTTGGAGGAAAAGGGCTTCATATTCCTTAAGCAACCCACTGGTGTAATGAGTAGCATTCATAATACTATAGCAAAATGAGGATGGGTAAAATTTTACTCTCACCCTCAAGACCCAATTGTCCTAATTGTTAAAGAATTCTACTCCATTATGCTGCAGTGGGATCAATACAATTTTCTTGTAAGGCAAGTCCAAGTTCCTTTAGATTCTAGACTTATTAATGCCTTCTATGATTTACCCATTGTTATAGAATGTGAGTACACACAATTTGCTGAGAACATGACTGTGAAAAAATAGGGGGAAGTTTTCAAAACATTGACTATCCTTCGTAGTGAATGGATGAATGAAGAGGGCTAAGTGGTTAGTAGAGTAAATTTAAAACTTATAGCCAAAGTTTGGGTCAAGTTTTTGAAATCTCGACTAATGCCAACTACCCACCCGACAACAGTCTCTCAAGACCAACTCATCCTCCTTTATGCCATGGTGAATGGCTTAGTGATAGATATAGCAAAATTATTGAGAGGGAAATTAAGGATTGTGCTATGAAAAAGTAAAAATCTAGTGCCTTACTATTTCTCTCTCTTATTACGGGAATCTGTGAAGCCTTAAGAGTGCCATTTGAGGACAATGATGAGCGAATAAAGAGTGAATGAGTCATTAGTATAAGGACAGTGAAGAGAATTGCTAAAGAACCTACAGCTCCAGTAGCCCTAGAACACCCTACTACAGCAAAGACATAACAGGCTACAAGGATCGAGAATGTGCTTCAAGCGCTTAGTGAGGCAGTGCAGGCATGTGTCCATACCCAGATGGAAGAGAATAAGAGATTTTGAACTTATTTACGGCATCTTGAAGCAAAAAAACATCAATTTGCCCTGTACATGAAAAGTAAAGGTGCAGACTTTCCAGATTTGTTATTGCAGTAGTTTAATTTTAGGGAGATAAAGAAAACTGCTGCAACAGAAGGGAGTAAACATGGAGAGACTGAAGGGGAGTCTGAGAAGGAACAACAACCAGAAGAAGAAGAGTCTGAAGATGAAAAACATGAAGCAGTGGAAAAAGAAGAGGAGAAAAAGAAGAAAAAGTGGAAGAGCCGGCAAGTAAGGAGGAAAAGGAGACAGAACCTCTGAAGATGATTCCTTCTCACCAAGGAGAGGAGAAAGTTTTAGAAGAAGAGGAGTCAGAATCAGAGTGGGAAGAGGATGTGGATACGGCTATAGAGCAAGCTATTAGTAGAGTTGCTAGAATAAAAGAAGTAAGAAGCAGCCTGAGAGACCTCATTGCCAGTATTACTACTGTGGAACCAGTTCCAGAAAAACCTGCTCCAGCTGTTACCCAATAAACCCCAACAAAATCTCTTGTCATAGCTCCTAGGGTTTCCAATAAATGCAAAAGGGCACAACCCTTTGGGGGTGCTATAGTCCCAGAAGAGCTAGAGCACAAGCGAACAAAACTAATTCAGCCTAAAGCTAGTGAACCTTCTAGAACCCCACCAATTAGTCTAACGCAGAGCCAAAAAAGAAAGTAGCCAGCTGCTATAACATAAAGTTCACCTAAGGAACGTTTGCGAAGTGTAACTAAGAAAAAATGAACCTTTTTTAGCCATAGCTACTGCAAAACATCTAACAACAAAGGGTATCCTTTACCAGCCCTAATTAGTTTCCAACTTTTGAAAATTTTCTTTTATTTATTTTTCTTAGTATATTATTTTGCATTTCTTTCTTGTTAGTAGATGCATGTTTGTCTTAGTTTATTTAGTGTGTCTGTGAGGACACAACACCTCTCAAGTTTGGGGGGTTGTGTTATGATGTAATGAGTTTGTGAGTGTATATGTTTGTATTGTGTGTTATGTGTAGCTCTTTTATTCAACATTTATGTATGGATTGAAAAACTTAATCAAGATAAATTGAGTATCATTCAGTATTTGTGACTGTCAAGTAGGGATAGTTCATAGATGAAAGTTGAAATTTTGTCTCAATATTTAGGCTTTGGTTGAGTTTTATGAGTATGCTGTAGTAGAGTATGCTGAAGAAATGTGTTGACTTTAAAGAAATATTTTCTTCTATGGTGAAAATGTCTTCTACTCGAGTAGTTTTGCGATTAGCAGCTAGCTTGAACTTAGAGATTGAACAGCTTGATGTAAAGACAACTTTCTTACACCGTAATTTAGAGGAGAAAATATACATGGAGCAACCTGAAAGGTTTAATGTCAAAGGCAAAGAAAAACTTATGAACAAGTTAAAGACACTTATAGAGGCTGAAATAAGCACCAAGGCAGTGGTACAAAAAGTTTGATTCTTTTATGGAGAATCATGGTTTCAACAAGACTATGTGTGACTATTATGTTTTCGCGAAGAAGTTTGGTGATAATTATTTCTTTTTTTTTTTTTTGCTTTATATGGATGACATGTTGATTGTTGGCCATGATGATAATAAGATTGACAATCTTTTACAATGAAGGGCTTGGGGCTGGCAAAACAGATTATTGGCATGAAGATTTATCGCGATAGAAAATCTGGGAAGTTATAGTTATCTCAAGAAGCATATGCTGAAAAGGTTCTTGAAAGATTTAATATAAGCAAGACAACATTTGTTTGTTCTCTACTTGCAGGCCATTTTAAACTTAGTTTCGAGCATTGTCCTATAAGTGAGAAAGAAAAGCAAAAGATGAATGAGTTCCTTATACTTCAGTAGTTGCTAGTTTAATGTATGCCATGGTTTGTACAAGACCAGATATTGTTCACGCAGTTGTTGTAGTTAGCTGATTTCTCTCCATTCTGGGCAAGAAACACTAGACAACAGTAAAATGGTTCTCAGATATCTCAGAGGCACTTATAAGGTATGTTTATGTTTTGGTGGTGACAAACATGTGTTACAAGTGTATATGGATGCAAATATGACAGAAGATTTTGATTCCAGAAAATCCCCATCAAGATATTTGCTCACATTTGCAGGGGGAGCAGTTTCATGGTAGTCCAGACTTCAGCAGTGTGTTGCCCTATCTACCATAGAAGTAGAGTATATTGTAATTACTGAAGGATGCAAAGAAACTTTGTTGATGAATAATTTCCCACAAGAGTTGGGTGTGAAGCAAGATAACTTTGTTGTGTACTGCAACAGCCAGGGTGCCATTCACTTTGCAAAGAATTCGACATACTATTGGAAATCCAAACATATTGATGTGAGGTATCATTGGGTACGAGACGTACTTGAGAAGAAACAGTTGCAACTTGAGAAGATACACACAATAGAGAATGGATCAAATATGATGAGAAAAGCATTCTCCAGGAGAAATTGCAAAGCTGTATGAAAAAAGTGGGCTTGATGATGCCCCTCAAATGATTTGGAGGGGGAGATTTGTTGGGTCCATCTCATTTGGGGGCCCAAAAGGTTAAAGTCCATAAAAGCTTGCTTGATGTGCAATTAATATTAAGCTTTGAACTTGGATAAAAATTGCTATGAAATTTACCTATAAAAAGAAGCAACAACCCTAATTATGCATTGGAAAAAGGCGTGCAGAAGAAGCGGTGAGAGAGGGAAAAGAGAGTGGAGGTTTTTAATTTAGGAATAGTGATTTCAATCTTTAATTAGATGATCGTAAGAAAATTTTAACTCTGTTTTCTCTTAAATTTTGAGGGTAAGTTCCGGGCATCGCCCACTACAATTATATTGGTTTTGATTTTTATTTTATCATCTCGTTGGCTATTATTTGAGATACTCACTTATTAGAAAGACAATTATTAGACTGTTACTGTAAGCCAAGAATATTGAGATTCTTGATGTTGTTAGCCTCTAGTATTATCTAGAGAAAAATTTATGTTGTAATTCTATTAATATCGTGGATGATTAAATCAGAGTGCGGTCTTTTGTGGTTGGTTTTTGCTTTAGATTTGGTTGATTTATTTTTCTTTTTTCTTGATAGAAAGATTTACTTTCATTAAAAAAGCTTTGAAAATAAGCACATGATTTGAGAAGGGAACGATCCATTCCAAACACAAGATCTGTCACTGCCTAGGGCTATCTTAGCTAGTGCATAAGCAATTGCATTACAGTCTCTAGAGATATGCTGACTTTTTGCCTTGCTGTTAAGTGAGTTCATCTTTTTTTGAATTTTAGCTATATTCTAGAATATTTATGTTCCGCTGTTCTGCTTATGGAAGGCATAATCAAAGACTTCTTTGCAATCCGTCTCGACAATTAGAGGTAGCAAATCAGCTTCCATTGCAGTCTGGATCCCAAAGTTCACTGCTGCTGTTTCAGCTTGAGCTACATTCCCATAGAAGGGTGTTCGGTTTACAGCTGTAGCTATCACTTGTCCCTTGCTATCTCTGATCATCACTCCCATACCTGTTTCCTTTTTCTCTTAATTTATGGCCGCATCGACATTTGCTTTAAATAATCCTTGCGGAGGAGGTAACTAGCTTGAGCTATTTTCTGGTGTGTTGCTTGCTGCAGCTAAAATCTTCCCCATTTTTACTCTTACATAAGCCTCAACTGTGGCATCAACTTTGGCTACTATGATATGAGGATCTTGCTTTGCATTTTCAAAGATAGACCTGCTTCTTGAATACCAGGCTGCCCAGCACAATGCAATTATCCTCCGTAACTCCTCTTTGCTTTTTCTTTTTTCTATTTTCTTCATCATAGATAACAAATCATTATTTATGAGCACATTCATTTCTGCATAAAAGTGAGTTAGCTTCCACATCTGCCTTGTTGATTTGCATTCCAATATTGCATGGACGGTACTCTCAGCCTTCATTTTACACTTCGGACATATTAGATCCTGCAACACTCTCCTCTCCATAGGTTTTCTGCTATTGGGAGCAGATTTTTTATAGCCCTCCACATAAAAATTTTTATTTTCTCTGGTAGCTCCATTGCCCATATCACATTCCATTGCCCACTGTTATTTTTAAAGCAAGATGATTCTTCAGGGTGCTTGATCTTCCTAGCTATCTAGTATCCGCTCTTAACCGAATACTGGCATTTTTTATTATAATGCCACAAGATTTGGTCTGGTTGGGGGCTGTTTGGGAGCTGGATTTGCAGAATTTTCTCAGCATCTTTCTTACTGAAATGCTGATGTATGAGTGTTTTTTTCCATTGTTGATTGGCATCTATCAAGTCTGCTACAGTGGCATCTATATTTAGAGTTGCCAGAGCGATAGGTTTAAAAGTTTGTGGTCTTGGTATCCATTGGCTCTTGTATACCTTAACCGAATCCCCTGATCCAATTCTCCATCTTATTTCTTTTTGGATGATTTGTCTCCCTCAAAGTATGCTCCTCCAAATGAAAGATGGCTTTGATCCCAACTTGGCTTGTAAGAATTCACTACTCTTGAAGTATCTTGCCTGTAGAATTTTCATCAGCAAAGATTCAGGGTTTTGGATTATTCTCCAGCTTTGCTTCGCTATCAGGGCTTGATTAAAACATGCAAAGTCTCTAAATCCGAGCCCTCCCCTACCCTTTGCGTGACAAAGACTCTCCCACTTTGTCTAATGGATACTTTTCTGATCCTTTTTGGCTTGTTGTAAACCCCTCTCTGGCTTCACCAAACCTTTAAGCGCCCCATTGATCAGTACAGAGAAAGATGAGGTAGAGATACAATTCATAATCAAGTCAGTCCAGGTTTTTTCGAATCCTAGCTTATACATGATTTGCTCTAGAAAATTCCACTCCACCCTATCATAGGCTTTGCTTATATCTAATTTCAGCGCAACTAGCCCATTTTTCTTTCCCTTGCTCATTCTAATTTTGTGAAGACATTCATATCCTATAATAATGTTGTCTGTGATGAGTCTATTTGGAATGAATGTACTTTGATTTGGGGATATTACATCATGCAGAATTTGCTTTAACCTATTAGCTATGCATTTTGCTATAATTCTATAAATGACATTGTACAAGCTAATAGGTCTATAGTCAGTTACATCTCTCCGCTTTTTTATTTTTTGGATAAGAGCAATGTGTGTATGGTTTAGTGGAGCGAGGTTACCTCGATCATTTAGAATTTACAGACATGTAGCTATTTTTCACTCTCCAATAAATTTCCAATGCTTTTGAAAAAAAGCCGCAGGGAGGCCATCCGGTCCTGGTGCTTTCGTTGGGCACATTTGGAAAAGAGCATCTTTAATTTCCTCCTTTGTGAATGGTCTGGTCAATTCTTTGTTCATCTCTGCTGTGACTCTCCTTAGTACACTTTCCACAGTTGCTTCCCTTTGCTGTCTTGAAGGCCTTGTTGTAGTGAAGAGGTTTGCAAAATGATCACAAAATCTGCTCTCGATCTCCTCAGCTTCTTCATTCTAGTTTCCTTCTTCATCCAAAACTCCCCAAATTTTATTCTTTTGTTTTCTCGCTGAAGCTTTGGCATGAAAAATTTTCGTATTTTTATCTCCCGCCAAAAGCCAGTTGGCTTTAGACCTCTGCTTCCAATACACTTCATCATCAGTTAGCAAATTGTCAATCTGATTCTCCAGCCCCTTGATTCTGTCTCCATTCACATAATGGTCATAGTTTCTTTTCAAGGTCTTCAGCTCTTTTATTAGCTTCTTAACCTTTTTTTCTCTCCCCCCCAAATTCAGTTGAGCTCCACAATTTTAGATCAGCCGTGGACTTCTTTGTGGCTTTTTTAAAAACCTCTACGGCATCTACACCCTCCTATATATTTTGTTCCCACCACTCTCTTTTCACAATCTCTTGGCATTTTTCGTACGGACTACACATGTCTTCAAGTGCATTCTTGGAAAAGTTTTTTTCTTATATTTGGCTCTTCTTCCCCTTTCCACTACTTCCATAATAATAGGGTAATAGTCTGAGCTCTATGTTTTAATGTGTTAGACAGGCAATTCTTGAAACACTCCACACCAATTTTTACAGTAAAAGGCTTTATCCAGCTTTTCTTTAATAATATATGGCTCGAATCTTCTATTACACCAAGTAAAGGGGTACCCTTTGTAACCTAAATCGGTTAGGCCACTATCGTTAATTGCTTCTCTAAAGGTTGTGATTAATCCTACGTTTCTATCATTTCCTCTAATTTTTTCCACTCAAGTGTAGAATTTCATTAAAATCTCCAAAGCAAATCCAAGGTATAGATGACAGACCTGATAACCTTCTGATTAACTCCCACGTGTTCTTTCTCTCTTCTATTTTGGATTGTCGTAAACCCCTGTACATCTCTAAGAGCTCCCCTCGTTATTTTGCACTACGACATCTATATGGTGCTTGCTGTACGATTTAATCTCCATTTCTACCCCCTCCTTCCACATCATTGCTAGCCCCCTCCCTTGCCATTAGTACTTATTAAGAAGCAATTTTGGAAATTTAGCTCTGCTGCTCTTCTTTTCATGAGCTGGCCCATCAATTTTGTTTCACAAAAAAACATAATTTCTAGTTTATGCTCATGGAGGATCATTTTGATTTCTTGGAATGTCCGATCCTTCCTCATTTCCCAAACATTCCAGCTGGTGAGCTTCATGGTTGTCAGCAGGGCTGGCTCCCAGCCTCCGCCGTTGATTCCTCAGCGATTGTGGTTGAAATTTCCATGTCATTCGTGTTATGAGCTCCCCACTTTAATTTGATTTTTGCTCGGGGAGAATTGTAGCTGTACTCTATATTTGCTAGCTTGTTTGGGTTGAGCATTTTGCTTCTCTTTGGTTGTGGACTCAACCAGCCCATTTCACAGCTTTGTCTCTTTTCTAAAACTGATTTAGATGTTTCTATTTTTTTTCCTTTGAGCTGCCTTGCTTGATGCTTCCATTTTTTCCTCTTTTGTTTCACTTGGATTTTCTTCAGCCCATTATTTACTTCCTCCCCTTCCATTGCATTTGGGCCTGGTTCTTGGCCCACTACACTGTCACAATTTTTGTTCACATTTCCCTTTTTTTTTTATTTCCCTCATTTTCTGCTTCTCTTATTTTTCCCGCTTCCAATTTCTGATCCCTGCACCCAACTGTCTTTCCTGGTCTTTGGCTGCTACTTTTTTCAGTCCTCGATTTCTGCCCCTCCTTCATTAATTGTTCTGCACTTTTCCCATCTGTGATGTCACTTCCATTTTGTGCTTTTCGGTTCAGTTTGCACTGGTTCTGTTCAGCTAAGCCTTGGTCCAAACTTCTTGGTTCATTCATCAGCTTTTGGGGGTGCTGCTCCCTTGTCATGGACTTTTGACTGTGATCCCGACTTTTCATCTCATCTCCCCTGTTCATTCTTATGCTCCATTGTTCCCTTGCCCTGTTTTGTTTCATTTTCCCCCCCAAGTCAGTGCCTTCAACCATGGTCGATAGTCAAGCTCTTTTGTTGGCTGCCCTTTGTATTTGGTGAATTCTTTATATGAATGTCCAAGACATCTACAACAATAGCAGAAATCTGGAACCTTTTTATACTCTACTGCAATTGGGATTTTTTTTCTTTTCTTCTGTTTTACTGAACAAGATTTTCTTCAGGGGGTTGGTGATGTCAACTGAGATTCTCAATCGTATAGCCTACCCTATGACATCTCATGTTCTGTCCGTATCCACTTCTTTAACTCTTCTGATGAGCTCTCCAATCCCCTTACAAATTTCTTCATCTATACACATAATCGGGACATTTTTTATTTGTACCCAAAATGTTGTATGCGTGAAGAGTTGGGCTGTGATTTCTCCGATTCCTTCTGGTTCTTTGACCACAATTAGTGCTTGATTAAAATGCCACCGTCCCCCTGCAATAATTCTCCTTTTGTCAACTTCATCCCTAAACTTAAAAATGAAAATTTTGTCCCCTATATTTTCAATCTTTACTTCTTTTCTTGTTTGGCATTCTTGAGTTAGAGCAATTATCAACCCTTCTGTGTTTACTCCTCTTGTTTGCAGAACTTTTCCAATTAAGCAACCCGTTGCTACTTGTATTCCCTTCTCTTTAATTTTTCCTTTGAAACAGAACTTATTTTCTTCTGCTTCCTCTAAAGATATTGACTTGCATCTTCGAATTAATTCCTCGGTCTCCATTTTAAATGACGATAATGCTCACCCACCTTTTTTGATGCAGTTATGACACCCAAACTACTATAGTGAGGACTTAAGCTTTAAAGGAACTTTAGAAAAGGTGAACAAAGCACTCAAGAAGAGTGAGTTAATAAGCCATACATGGTCAGCTACACTCCTACTCTCTAAGCTTTCTCAAGAAGAGAGAGCTTTTGAGAGAGAAGAGTTCCTGCTAGGGCTATGCTCGCTACTCGAAGCTTACCTCTGGGAGTTCATAATTGCCTTTGATTGATTGATTGATTGATTTATTTATTTTTCTGCTTATTTATTTGTGGTACACATCCTATTTTAATCACACAAAGAGGTAAAGAATTTATAACTAGTTGTGGTAGTCCCTTTCCTATCAAAACCTCAATAAATTAATAGTTTTGGACCATGAAAAATCTATTATTTTAATGAATATTAATTACTCATTAAATTAATAAATTATCAATTTATGAAGATATTACTTAGCATGAAAAATATAATCACGTTTATATTATGATTTTTACATTGATTTGTTATATATTACACTTTATTTGAATAGCAATTAGCGGTCTTTCGTTAGTAGTAATACAATTATTTAGGGTAGGAATAGCATTACTGTAGAATTTTAAATTTTCTATGTTAAATATGATTTATTGAGCTTACTCTCTCACAAAGAAGCACTCAAAGAGATATTGACATTGAACAATTTATTGTTACAAAATGACAATACTAAGTGAAAGTTAACATAAGAAAAACAAATAGAGATAAGATCAAAGTCGAAATCAATTTCAAAAACAAAAGTTGATTATTTTTGACAAAAATAACATAGGTATATCTAAGGATAGAGCTAGTGTGAGGTTGGGGGGGTTAGCTGCCCCCACTTAAAAAAAACTTCCTTAACTTTTTATTTCAAATCATTATCTTACCTTTTAATTTTATTAATATGTCCCTTTTTATGTCATTATCTTGCTTTTATCCCTTAATTTTATTAATCTGTCCCTTTTTATTTTACTCTCTTGGCTTTCCCCCTTAGAATTATTTAAATAACACAATAAAGCCCAATTGTGCCAAACCTTTGCTCATATAATGATTTTGTTACTTCTTGGTCAATTTTATCCGAAGATTTCTTTGTTATGGATTTAGTAGTCAGGTTGCAAAGAGAATGGTTGAGACAAAAAATAAAAAAAATAAAAAATCAAGTGTAGTTTATATGCTTGTTATATTAGCATTAACTTTACTAGTTGCCACTACCACTATTGAAAGAGCATTTTCAGCAATGAGCATTGTGAAAAATTGGTTACAAAATCATATGGATAATAATTGGATGAATGATAGCTTAGTTGTGTATATTAAGAAAGACATGTTGCATAGTATTGATAATTAAAATATTTTATAACTTTATCAACACATGGAAACGCACCATGGGCAATTGTAGATAATATTGATAGAATTATTTATATTATGAATGAAAGATATGATTTTAAGTTTCTTATTATTTTTAAAAATTGCCCCCTATAGAGGGTTTTCTTATTTTAATAGTTTATCCACTACTATAATTTTTTCTTTCTTTTAAAGGTTAGCTGGCTTGTTTACCCCATTGATTATAGATTAAAAGAAAAAGAAAAGTTCATTCTATTTAGAAATTATATTTATCCCTAAGGTCATTCATAATATTTGAATACCATATTTCATCCTTCATGTTAAAATCATAGCCAAAAATAAAAAAATAAAAAAATGCTATTAAAAATAAATAAGACATTTTAACAAACATATAACATTTTTTATGTGGCCTTATTTTTCAACATTGAAATTCAGTCAAAGACTTGAAAGAAATAAATTTGAATTAAAAATAACTTAAATGATGCATTTAAAAAATTTGGGATATTATCGTTTGACTACTTGAAAAATTACAGTATATCAAACAGTTACAAAAGTATTATAATCTATCAATTGAGTACTATATCTTTACAAAACTTATCATTTTATTAAATTTTCGTTAGTAACATTATTTGATTATTTAGTTGACTAATAAAATCTCAAAAATGTTACACAAATAAAGTTATTAGATATTATATTCATAGGCTTATAGTGATTATTTTTAGCTACTTTATATTTTGAATTATAATATCGTAATACTTTGTGTTATTTTTTTACCAAAAAAATCATATAAAGAGTACAATTGGTATTTTATCAGTTAACTAGCTGGTTCGTCAATTAACAGAAATGTAGTAAAATAATAGATTTTGTAAAGATATAATAGTAAATATTTCTTGTAGTAATATGAGATAATACAATTCTTAAAGTAATCAGACAATAATGACCCTAAAATTTTGGTTTCTAAATTTCTTTATATAAATAATAAGGATTCAACTAAAAAATAACCACTTGTTTTAACCCCAAAAATGAAATGAATAACTAAAAATTTATTAGGGTTGAATTTATTATATGTGTTATGGACTAGCATTTTCTCATTTAGTAAAATATATCAATGGGTGGTTGTTAGATAAAAAAAATATAAAATTCATTAAATGTTACCTTCAAAAAGGTCATAAAAATACACATTCTAGAAGAAAATCTTTGAAAATTTTGGAGAAGATCCTAGCTCTTGTTATATATACAAACTAGTAAGGTTTTTTGCACTTCATCACAAAACATATTCTGGTCTTATTTTGCTGTAAACATTCGTTTATAGTTCTTGTTATTTTTTTTCTTGCTATAATTTCCATCTCCACGAATGAAAATTAAGCAGCTTAAGGCCAGTTTGGGATTACAGTGACTGATTAAATAAGTTGCTTCTACTGTACGAATAAAATAGTTGTTGATTGAAAAAGTAAGTCGGTGTTTGGTAAACTGTGTTGTTGTAGTTATTGTAAATTTGAAAAGCTATGTTTTATAAATTTTATTACATAATTATTGTTTTATTATATAATAACTAAAATAGATATAGTTTAAATTACCTTTTATTTTTCAAAGTATGTTTAATAATGTTTAGACATGCCTTTTTCTTCTCAAAACACATAGAGTTAAAAAAAATACTCAATCAAATAAAATCTAATGAACATTATAATTTGCTACATAAAAATGATAAAAGTTCATGTATTACTTGACTATAGAAAAATATAAATAGATTGAATGTTAAAGTCATGATTATGAAATTTATTTTAAAACTCATGGTTGACTTTCATGTGAAATTATTCATAGTCCAAAAAATAAAAAATAAAAACCTTACGTAATCATTTGTAAGTATGATTGAATGTTATAATCGAAAATAAAAGTAAAATATAAAAAGTAAAATATTCAATTTGCTCTCCATTGAGTGACTGTATTCAAAATGCCCCCAAGTATACGAAAACACCAATTTACCCTAAATATCATGATCCCTTAAATAAAATTAACCGTTTAAAGGGCAAAATAGTGTTTGAACGAACACCTTAACGAGCATTAGCCTAGAGGAGTGTGACTAACGTCATTGTTGTATGACATGTCAAATCAAGTTAGTTTTTCAACTGTCCCCTAAATTGTTATAATTTTAAATTGGTTACTATTATAATTTCTAAATTTTTTTATGAGAAAATATGAAAACAATCAAGTATCCTTTCCTCTTGGCATAAACCATCATTTTGTTCACTGTATAGAGAGAGAAACTTTGAAGCAAGGCATCAAAATATTGCCATAAAAAATGCATTTTGGTTTGAAAGAGTACAAAAAAGTCACTATTGGAGAGTGCTTGTTGGAAACAAAAATCTTATGATGGCCAAGGTATGGAAACTTTTTTTCCATTAAGTTATTACCATTAAAAAGGGTTTAGCAACATTTTTTTTAAATGTAGGATAATATTTAGTAAAATAATGGCCGATGCATATGATAAATTTATGCTACTATTGTCATTATTTAAAACAATAAGATCCAAACCCTTGTTTCTTAGTGAAATTGGGCTTTTTTTTTTTTAGTGTACCATTAACGAAATTTATTGTATTTCCTATAGAAATAAGTTACTGGAGAAAAAAAAAGCATATACATTTGTATGATTTATTGATATATTGTGTCCTAAGTGGTTGTTTAGCAAATGTAACTAAATAATTGTGTTATAGATGTATATCCTTTATGTTTTGGTCATGGATATTTCAGTTTTGTTTTCATGTTATGATATCATGGCTATGTTGGTATTGATATCACTATTTTTTATAGATGCTTTTGTTATGGAAGCTGAACTTGAGGGTGAAAGGCTTTGAAAACTTCCTTAGTAAAACTTTTGAGATTGGCCTTATTGACCATGACTTTTTGATTAAAGTTGTGTTTGATCAATGTTGTATTGAAAAGAATGGTTGGGAGAAATAGTTATAGAGATGAGAGATTTGTCATTGAAGTTACACTACTATAGAACAGAAAGAAGAGTGCAATAGGTAATGATCATGAGATGTATCAGTATGGCAATTATATGACGAGAAGCAGTATAAAGAGATTGTGTTCAACATGAGCATCATAACACTTAATGTGATTAAAAGGAGGTTGTGTCAAGATGGTTGTTGTGCAAAATTTTATTGTAATTGCAAGCACACAAATCTATTTTAGAATAAATTTTGTGGTGATGAGTGTGATCCAACGAGGAGGTAGATGTAATTATGAGTATGGTTAAATTTTTAAGTGTAAATGTGAGCTGGTTGGAAGTGAATTTGTTTTTCATTTTAAAATTTAAAATAAAATGGCATGAGTGAATTAAAGATGAAAACAATGCAAATGAGACGCTTGAGTCTCTAGATTCACACTCAACATTCACCATGGGCTTCATATTTCCATTTTAGTTCCAATTAATTCATGATGGGGTATTTACACTCCTCATAATTCTCACTCTAATAAATATGGTGTCAAGTAGTCAGTGTGCCAAAGGTAGTATCGAGCCAGACGATAATAATCCTCCTATCTTTGAGTGATATATGCGTGTTGCTTTGTGTTTGCTATAACATTTTGTCTTAATTGTATTTATTTTAATCCCCTATTTTGACTGACCACCCATTTAGTGGATACTATCTAAGAAAGAGCTTAAAAAATATTTAATTTAGTGAATCAAATTAAGACAATACTTGGTTTTATATTGAGTTTCCCAAGTTGAGTGAATCTCAATTTAAATAAGGCCATGCTTGATCTAAAATTAGTGATGAACTAGAAATAAGGATTTACCTTGTAGGGTAAATGGAACCTAGAACGTTTAATGCTATATTTAATGTTGGCATAACAATTCGTCACTGTTAGGTTGCATTAGATATAAAAAATCCAATAGACGACAATTGAGAATGTGTGAGAGATTCTGCCTAGTGCTGTAGTAGATGCTGTAGCAACAACACTGTAATTGAAAAAATAGCCAAAACCATTAACTGAGTTTATTTACTCAACTACTTTATTCCCATTGGTTACATCCTTGTGTTTGACGTGAGAATTTTCTTTATTGCATTTTCTTTATTGTATTTTTATTTTAATTAGTTTATTAGTTTCATAAATTGTCTTATTTTAATTAAGAACAAAACTGCATTGTTAAGGTTACTGTCGCAAATTTGATAATATCAATTCCTATGGAGACGATCTGAATACTCATAAATACATTTCTTGTTGTGTATACTTGCACATTGACACCCATAGAATTAAAAATCATGACCAAATTTTTGGCATCGTTGCCGGGGATTGATTGTTCATTGTGATTTGTGAAATTAATCTTAATCAGTTCTAATTTTTAATTTTATTTTAATTTGTTTATTTTGTTGACAGAAGTGATCTAACAACCCTTGCATGCACAAATATAAGCCTGTTGAATTCTAGTTTGATCTAGAAATTGAAAGAACTGTAAAGAGATTGAGAAAAGAGTAAAGAAATTCAAAAGCTGTTGTAGTAATGGATGATTTGCAAGATATGGAGAATTTGAACCCCCAAGAAGAAATATAACAGTGAATGCATAAGGAGGTAAATAAGGTCAGAATGGGCAGATAATTTATGGGTAATTAGGGAATAACAACATTATCTATATGGCAGATGATAAAGACAGATCTATTAAAAATTATGCAATGTTGACTACTCAAGCTATAAATCCTGAATTAGTTAGACTCGAAATGCAAGCTGATAATTTTGAGCTTAAACTAGTGATGTTCTAGATGTTGCAAATAGTAGGGAAATTTAATGGGTTGCTATGTGAAGATCCTCATCTACACCTCAAGTTGTTCTTGGAAGTAAGTGATGCTTTTAAAATTGTTGGCGCATCTCAAGAGGCATTGAGACTTAGACTTTTTTCATTTTCTTTAAGAGATCGAGTAAAAACATGGTTGAATACCTTACCACCGACACCATCATTACATGGAATGACTTGGCTGACAAATTTTTGATGAAATACTTCTTATCAACTAAGAATGCAAAATTGAGGAATGAAATCACATCTTTCCATCAACTTGAAGATGATAGTTTGTATGATGCATGAGAAAGATTTAAGGAGTTACTCAAGAGATGTTCTCATCATGGTATTCCTTGCTGCATATAGTTGGAAACTTTCTACCATGGTCACAACCCAAGCACCAGATTAATGGTGGATGTTTCAACAAATAGGACTTTACCATCTAAGTTTTATAATAAGACTTATGAAATTTTAAAGAGGATAACCAACAATAATTATCAGTGGCCATCAACTAGGCAAGTTGCAGTAAAAAGAACAGTAGGAGTTCATAATATAGGCGCCTTAAATGCATTGTCAGCCCAACTAACCTCATTAAGAAATATAATGAAGGCTATGACTACTGCTCTAACAACTGTTAACCATGTTGCTGAAGCATCTTGTGTTTATTGTGGAGAGGGGCACTTATTTGACAATTCACTTGGAAATCTAGCCTCGATCAACTATGTATGCAACTTTAACAAATAGAACCAAAACAAATCATATTCAAACACTTACGACCCTGGATGGAGACAACACCCAAACATTTTATTAAGTAATCATAACTAGAATGCTGTAGCAACTAGTGGACAAAATAGGCATGCTTAACCACTTGGATTTCACCAATAAAATCAAGGGCAAATAAACACCATCAATGATCAAATCAATTCTCTTGAAACTTTGCTTAAGGAATACATTGTGAAGAATGAAATAGTTGTTCAGAGTCAAGCTGTATCTTTGAAAAACTTAGAGAATCAGGTTAGACAGCTTGCTACAACATTTAGTAACAGACCTCGAGACTGTTTACCTAGTAATACAGAGGATCTGAGAAGAGATGGAAAAGAGCATTGTAAGGTGATTAACTTAAGATCTGGAAAGAATGTTTATATTTTGGTTGGTGTACCAAAAAGAAGAGTGGAACCCATTTCAACGCAAAAAGAATCTCACGTTGAAGACAAACCGCAACAACCCATTTTCCAACCTATTGATGTGAACAACCAACTACAACATCAGTAGAAAATAATGATCTAGCAATTATGGAAGAACATATTATAGTGCCAACAACATCAGTTCATAACATGACAAAAGTGAAGTAACCTATGCAACCTACTGCAACATAATTATGAAATGAGAGTTATCATGACATTTTTATACTTAAATCAGTAATACTTAGAGAGTAGAATATATGTTTTTATTGCATTTTAATTATATTTTGCATGAACATCCATTTTAGTTTATTTTTAATAAATTAAGTTGTTTTAGAATAATTTTTGCTTAGATTACATGAATAATTGTAGGTGACCGAAAGTTTAAGTTTCAAGGAAGGAATGCTACTGCAATAGACTTGCAGAGATAATGAAAGAACTTCGCTACAGAAGAATTGAAATAAGCCTGAAACAATAAAGATGTTTCAGCAATTGCTGTAGCAATCCATGAGCAATGACATACTAGATTTTGCGTGCAACAACCAAAAGATTGTAATATAAAGTTTCCAAAAATAAAGGATACACGCCACATACTTTCGGTTGCCCTAATTTTATTTAGTTTTCTTATTTTCTATTTATTTATGGAGATATATATTGTCACTGAAACAATTTTATTTACTGTTCTATCACAAATCATGAACGGAATTCTATTCTGGTTGAGTGATAAAAGATCTTTATAATGTTTGACTGACATATAGGTGTTGTTCTGTGTTTTCTATATTATTATCTCAATTATATTTATTTTAATTCCCTATTTCTGTTGACCACCTATTTAGTGGATACTAGCTAAGAAAGAACCTAAAAAGGACATAACTTATTGGATCAAATTCAGGCAATACTTAGTTTTAGATTAAATTTTCCAAGTTGAGTGAATCTCAATTTAAATAGGGCTATACTTGATCTAAAATTAGTGATGAACTAGACATAAGGAATCACCTTATAAGATAAATGGAACCTAGATCATTTAATGTTGGCATAATAAATGGTCACTGTTAAGTTGCATTGGATATAAGATATCCAAGAGGTGATAACTGAGGATGCATGAGGGATTGTGCCCAGTGCTGTAGGAGATGATGTAGCAAGGATACTGTAATTGAAAAAAATAGTCAAAGCCATTAAGTAAGTTTATTCAATTGGTCACTGTTAAGTTGCATTGGATATAAGATATCCAACAGGCGATAACTGAGGATACATGAGGGATTGTGCCCAGTGCTGTAGGAGATGATGTAGCAAGGATACTGTAATTGAAAAAATAGTCAAAGTCATTAAGTGAGTTTATTCACTCAACTACTCTATTCCCATTGGTTACATCCTTGTGTTTGATGTGAGAATTTTCTTTATTGCCTTTTTTATTTTAATTAGTTTATTAGTTTCATAAATTATTTTATTTTAATTTAGAACAAAATTGCACTATTAAGGTTGCTGTCACAAATCTGATAACATCAATCCTTATGGAGATGATCTAAATACTCATCAATATATTACTTGTTGTGTACACTTGCACATTGACACCCATAGCATTAGAAATCATGTACCAGTAGGCAAGATAACGAAAAAAAAAATTGCTTCTATCCAAGTTAGACCTTCTTAAAGGCTTGCAAGTTAGAGGGCCTCATGCTATTATAATAAAGACTCATAAGAAAATTATAAAAAAGAAAAAGAAAAAACTAAATTTGTAGAATTAGAGCAAGTTATGAGCAATCCTAAGCCAAGTAAGAAGAGTAGATCAACCATGAATTATGATGGTGTTAGTCCATCAAAACCTACAGAAAAAGAAAATGAGATGCTACTAGATGAAGAAATGGACCCCAAATCTAGGCTTAATCAGAAGATGACATATATAAGGTACAAGAGTAAATAAGAGTCCACATGAACACAAATCTCAGAATGAATAAGATGATAACTTACTTGATGGACATGAAAGTGATAACTTTAACTACAGGCCACTTTCAAACTCAGAGGATGAGCATCCATTCAATAAAATGTCTCATGTGTTAGGTGGCTAAATGTTCAAGGAGGGTATAGAGCCAATGGAATTTAAAAAGGAAATGATGTTCAAGAATTTTAGAAAATTTGCATGTGCTCTAAAGGATTTTTGTATTCAACAAGGTTTCAAGGGTAGAGGTATCAAGTTCGAGAAAGGAAGGGTTTTGTATGGCTACTATGTAGACAAGTGTTCTTTTATAGTATATGCAGCACTTTAGAATTGGGACAAGTGGTTTTAGATTCTGTCTTTACATAACATACACCTGTAAAGGCCTTGATGTCAATCTTAAGGTAACTAAAGCTTGGATAATAAAAAAATACTGCAGTAAAATGCTAACTGATACGAAGATAACTATGGACACGCTTGTAGATGATATGAAGACAATGCATAGGGTGACTGTTGTTCTATAAAAGGTTTGCAAGTCAAAATAAAGAATTTTAAAATCAGTTGCTGATTGTGAGCATGTTGACAACTTCAAGTTATTGTGGGATTATACAAATATCATCAAACAGTAAATGCTAGGGGCATTGGCCTTGCTAAAAGTGACAAAGTAAGACACTGATAAGTTTTAAAGGTTTATAGTGAGCTTCCTACGCCTTAGAGATAGGTTTGAGAAGAGTTACAGACCATTCATTGGGTTTGATGGCTATCATTTAAAGAGGCCATTTAAAAGTATGTTGTTATCAACAGTGAGTATGGATGCAAATTAGAAGATATTTCTCATTGTAATCTATGGATATGAATCTGAAGAAATTCAAAGCTAGACTTGGCTTTTGTGCCTTTGTAAAGGTGTTTAGCTGATGACGGGCAGTTAACATTTATCGCTGGCAAGGAAGAAGAATACTTAATGCACTTTATTTGCAGTTTATCGGAGCACAAAACAAGTTCTTGGCAAGATAAATGTTTGGGAACCTCAGGATAAGATTTACTTAAGTAGAGTTGAGAGTTGAGTTTGAAGGGCAGTTAGAGCATCTAGTAAAGATATGTTTGTGCAGGTAATGAATGGCGTGCGAAAAATTATTGAAGATGCATTCCAGTTGCTAAGGAAATTAAACCCCAAGCATTAGTCAATGCATGCCTTTGATAAGTTTGCAAAGTTTGATCACACAACAAACAATATGATAGAGACTTGGAATGCATGGCTTAGTAAAATAAGAGAAGCACCAATAATGGCTTTGGTGGAGCATGTTACGAAGCAAATGATGAAAGCAATATCTGAGAGGAGACAAACTTGTTTAAAGTGGCCAACTATTGTTCCTGCTTTTATTAACAAGAAGATGAATAAAATATTGAAGGTTGGTAGGAATTATCACGTCATACCAGCAAGTGATGCCTTATATGAGTTGAAATTAGCCAAAAGTCCTGTATTGTTAATCTTGATAAGCATACATGTAATTGTGGGTTGTGCTAGATCAATGGCTTACCTTGTAAGCATATAATGTCTTGTATAGCTCACATTAAAGGTATTTATGAGAAATGTATTGTTCTTTTTTTTTTTTTGTAAGTGATGCATAATTGAGATGTTATTATGGAATTATTCATTTATTATCTGACAAATTCAGATGATCATATATTGAATGTGATAAAATATTATCCAAAATATTCAAAACCACCATATAGCCTTAAGACATGTAGAAGAAGGGAAGTTAATGAACCACCAGAACATAAAAAAAAAAGGTCCATAATATACCGACGATGTATTGGTTATAATATAAAGGGTTATTTTATTCATCCAACTAATACACATAAGAAGACTAGACATATATTGGTCAATTTGAGGTTGCTTACAATTTTAGTTTTTGTTAAGGTAAAATTCAAATTACCCCCTACCTAAGGTGACTATACATAGGGGTAAATTGATGTTTTTATATCTTTAGGGAATAAAATAAAGTTATTCACTCTATATAAGGAGTAAATTGAAGTTTAATGCATTCAAAAGATTAATTGTACCAAAAATATTTGCTTTATTGTGTTGAACAGAAGCATAGGAAGAATTTGGTAGCAGCTTCAAGTTTAGGAGCATCATTTACAGAGGTTAATGCAACTGTAAACTCAGTGCCTAGTATCTACATCAGGTATGTGATGCTTGATAAAAATATAATGCAGTTAATTTTTAAACTGAAACACATCTTTATTTACATGAATTAAACCTTTGAATTATTGATGCATTATGATCAGTAGCTGAGCCATCACCTAATACTTCAACTCCAAGGTCAAACCAATTAATAAGGGGTTTAGCAATAAGGAAAGCACTAGCAACAAAGGAAGCATCAACAATAAATAGAGTAAAAGAAAGACCAAGGAATGCATCAACATAAAGAAATGCAACTTTTGATCAATTTCTATTGCCACTAATAACAGACATTGAAATTAGAAAGGGAAGCAAATATGAGAGGGCCACTCCAAAATCTACCCCAGTTGAAATAATAGAGAGATTTATAGGGAAAGGCAGTGGCTTAAAGTGGTTGTAAGTTTTATTAAAATTAATCTTTTTACTTACATATAAAATATTATTTTGCTGACATGCTAACTAGTATATGCTTTGACTTTGTGTTGTAGAGAACTACAACTATAGTCAACCGCATGATGGTAGTAGTATCAAAATTTTATTGACCCTTGAATATGAAAATATTGCTATTGATTTTGATATTATGATACTTTTTTAATGCACTGTTAGGACAATGTATAATACACATATGTAATTATAATGCAATTGTAGACTTTAAAATACTGAGATGTAGTTGTTGAGTACTAGAGCATGCATATTTATACAGGGTAAAATTGTCATTTTTTGTTCCAAGTCTCGCTAACATTTTCACTTTTACATGTTTAAATCTTCTAAGCTTTTATTATGTGTGTTTTATTATAATTTAAGTATTTTTTTTATTTTAGAGATACTTTGGTCATTTTATGACTAACGAGAAGTCAGACAATAAAACAAATGGCATTTGTTAACTCAAAATGGTCGAAAACCTTAGGAGGAGCATAAAAGAATATTTGTTACTGTTCAAGTATATGACATTGTTCGTATTTAAGGTATTATTCACAAGTTCACAAGTACGACACTGTTCACATATATGATACGATGACGTGGCATTGACCAATGATGTGGAAGCATCCTATTGGACCATGGATGCGGCATTGACTCATTAGGTGGCGCTGACTGATGATGTAGCATTGACCGATGATGTGGTCGGATACTAATAGACTAAAATATTGAGATAGTATTGACCAACAATGTGGCAACATCTTATTAACCGAAATGCTCATATGTTGTTGATTGATGATGTGTTCTAACTAATTAAAACTTGCCATGCGGCGCAATCCTGAGCGTTAGAATTGTTTTCACCCGATGGCCATTACTTGTCGATTGTATCTATAAATAGCGGCTCCCTCCCTAATCTGACACTCTCGAATCTATTTTTGAGCTTCATTTTCTATAATTCTCTCTCCATATTGTATTTCTATGTATTTTAATAAAATTATCATTTTACCCTTAGTTAATTATAAGTGGCTAATTTAGTTTTAAGCTTGCGTTGAATGTGAAGCATCAACATGATCCATGGGCTTAATTAGGTAAGTTTTTTTTTTCTCTCTCTAATTTACGCAGTTGTTTTGAGACATTGTCAAAAAATACAATTGTCTTGACTCATTGTCGCCAGACAATGTGTCTTGCCTAGATTTTGCACGGTATACCGGCTCCTTAGTGAAGGATCATTACCGTTTGGCACAGTAAACTCTTAGCACCATATTAATTAGAGAGAAAATTTTCGTCTAGTATTTTGTGGGTAGTCTTGACTCAGTGTTGACAGAGAGTGTATCTAAGTTATTTAGTATATGGTCAAGCCATGTTGTCGACAGAAGGACTATTATCATCTGGCACATTGTGTTCTTGACACCACACTTAGTGGAAGATCATTACCTTTGGCACATTAAACACTTGATACCATATTTATTAGAGTAAAGATTACGAGGAGTAGAAATACCCCCCTTATGAATTAATTGGAACTAAAAATGAAATATTAAGCTCAAGGTGAATGTTGAGTGTGAATCTAGAGACTCAAACTTTCATTTCCATTAGTTTCATTTTTAATTTATTCCCGCCTTTTCATTTTGAATCCTAAGATAAAAAAATTCACTTCCAACCAATTCATATTTACACCTAGAAAATTAACTCTGCGCATAATTAAATCTACCTCCTCGTGGGATCAACACTTGTCACCACAAAATCTATTTCACAATAAATTCGTGCACTTACGAGTTCAATAAAATTTGTACAATAGTAGTATGTGTGCCTTTTTTTTTGGAATTATATATTATTAGACTAACTTACTATTTTTAAGAGTTGTTGCAGGTAATATTTGTTTTGTAGATCACTTGTCATAAAAGCTAAAAGGGCAAAATGTAATATGTTGTTGGTGAATATTGACTGTAACAACATAAGTATAATATTTAGATATGAAAATACATTTCATTGGATGTAAATATGAACTTTTTTAGTATATAGAAGTACTTTATTCAATTATTCAATTTAACTTCTATTACTTTCTAGCCTCAAACTTCAGTTATGAGCAACAAACAAAGTACTAGCATGAACAAGATAATATGCAGCAGCTAAAGATTGAATCTAATTTTGCAGCAAGCTTATTAATTTCCATCCCAAATCATCATTAACTCCAAAACCTCACTCAACTTTCCCAATCTTTTGATAACTACTTTATATTCATACATTCTTGGTTTCCACTATCTGAAGAAATTACAGCCATTATTGTCACATCTATAATATAGCTTCTTAAGATTTCTAGTAGTTGAGTACGTTCCTATCGATCTCCAACTTTTCATTTTCATCTCTATTTTCATCTTCAAAATCAAAATAACTACCTCTTGAAGATGACATAACTATTGTTATTTCTCGATACTTTTATGTAATATTTGTGATTTTGCTAAGTATGAACCTTGTTGGGATCTATAAAATAATGGTAAGTTTGATTTTTGAATTGAAATTGCTATAGTCATGGAGAGAGAATGATGATTTTTGAAATTTAAAAATGAGTCGTTAAAATCACAGTGCAAATCTGAGTAAAAACATTTCATTTAGTGGCATGCCTTAATTATTTTTTTAAAATCCGAATCTCAAATAAAGGAGCAATTTAAAATTTTTTTACCAAACAAGTAAAATACACGTTTTCAATATTAAAATCCTAACATTCCTACTTTTTTTTGGCAAAGATGTCACATCAACAACTTTGTCAAACCTCAAATGTTTACACAATAACATCTTCAGATAGAATATTCGGTTACTGGCAAAGGTAATCTTGTTCTTTACTTAGTCAACATCAGTCAGCCATTAAATTTCATAGCATTTGGGGGGTAAATTGATGTTTTTGTATCCTTGAGGGGTATTTTGAATTAGTCACTCTAGTTGGGGGTAAATTGAATTTTACCCATATACACAAATATGAACTTACTAAATCAAAACTTTGATATTAGAGGGAACGTATAGTATTTTTTTGTTGTAAAGTTTTGTGGTAATATGATATCTAATGGCTTATATATTAAAGTGTATAGAAAATTAAAACAAAATTATGTTTTTCTTAAATTACTAAAGTCATAATATGAACTTTAAAAAAGTATGGTGGCTTATTTAATAAACTGCTTATGAAAAGCAGCCCCTATATACTTTTAAAAGTTGTTTTCAAAATAGAGAAAATTATATAATAAGTAATTTTTACGAAACTTACTACACACATATTTTTATCAAAAATTATAAAATAAACAGCTTATTAAATTTGAAGCACAGATAAAAAACAAAATTAACGCGGTTCAGCTGATTTGCATCAGCCTACATCCATGGAGAAACAACATGATCAACTTTTATTGATTTTTAAGAAGAACTACAGAGCTTTACAGAGCACATCACATTGATCAAGAAGTCTCTAGATGTGATCTCAACTTCTCTTAATAATTCTGAAGCTGAGTTTGTTGTTGGGGCTGAATTTGAGTTTCTTTGGATTCTTCCTGATCTTCACTACTGTTTCTAGAGTTTCGATCATCTTCAGATGACTTGTGAATAATTTGCTCCACCTCAAATTGATTACTAGTTTTTTCTTCCACTCCCTGTTAACTATCCTCAGCAGGTTTCTTCTTTTCCAATACAGCCCCTTCATTGAATATTACATCTCTCCTAATGATACATTTTTCTAAGTTGAGATCAGTAGAGAACAGTTTATAGCCCTTAACCCCTTCAGGGTACCCTATAAACTATCCTCTAAGGGCTCTAGGTGCTAATTTACCTTGTCTAACATGTGCATACGCAGGACAACCAAATACTCTCAAACTATCATAACTTGTTCGTTTACCATGCCATAATTCAAATGGGGTTTTGTAATCCAGAGCAACATAAGGATTGAGATTCACTAAGTAATATGTTGTTAGTAGAGTTTTTGCCCACAAACTTTTAGGGAGCTATGATTGAACTAGCATGCATCTAACAATATCCATCAAAGTCCTATTGATTCTGTTTGCTAACCCATTTTGCTGGGCTGTCATCCTCACTGTTTTGTGCCTTACTATCCCTTCATGTGTACAATAGTTGTCAAATTATTGATTGTAAAACTCAAGACTATTATCAGTACTGAGTTTATTCACCTTCCTTCCAGTCTGGTTCTCAACCAATGACTTCCATTGTCTGAATTTTTCAAACATCTGATCATTGTGCTTCAACACATAAACCCAAACTCTCATTGAGAAATCATCAATTATTGACAGAAAGTAACTATTACTACCTAGTGAAACTGTTTAAGCTGGCCATTAAAGATCTGAGTGTATGTAGTCTAAGATTCCACAGGTAGTGTGAGTTGAACTTTTAAAATTGCTCTTAGTTGTTTTTCCTAGAACACAGTCTTCACAAAAATCAAGCTCTGTGATCTTCTCATCTCCCAATACCCCTTGTTTCTGTAATTCCATTAAACCCTTGACATTTATATGCCCAAGTCTCAAATGCCAGAGTTTGGTTTTATCTTTTTTAGACCCAACAGAGACACTAGACAAATCTGTAATAGCTTTCCCATCCAAGACATATACCCCATTCCTTTTAGTACCTTCCATTACAATTCTGGATCCATTAGTGATCATCAGTTTTCTAGATTCAAGCTTAATAGTAAAGCCATTCTAATCAATCACTCAAAGAAAAATCAAATTCCTCTTTAAATCAAGAACATGCCTAACTTCTCTAAGTTCCTAGATTGTCCCATCATGTAATTTAATACTCACATTCCCCATACCTATGATTTTACAAACTGCATTATTTCCCATCATTGCCTTCCCTCCATCAATTTCTTGGTAATAAGAAAAATAATTCTTGTAAGGCACATGTTAAAGGTACATCCAGAGTCAAGAATCCATTTACCTCTCTACATGTCCTTAGTGGCCACACAAACTTCTACTGACTCATATCACTCTTCTTTAACTGTTGTTGCATCTCCATGTTGACTTTTTTTTTTAGGGCAATCCTTTTTAAAATGCCCCTCTTTATGGCATTGAAAACACCTCGAATTCTGAGATTTGACCTTATTCTTTTCTTGCTTCTGTTTCTTTTTTCCATCATTCTTACTAGTTTTACCCTTTGCAATCAAACCTTCACCATTTTCCATGCCCCCTGGCTTTTACTGCAACCTTCTTGCATTTAAAGCTACCTTAACTTCATCTAAAGACAAAATCTGTCTATTGTTGAATGTTAGAAAATGTATATTTATAAAGGAAAAAATTGTCATTTTAAACTTCAAGTTTTACTAACACTTCTACTTTTATGTATTTTAGTCTCTTGTAATGTAATTATGTGTATTTTATTTTAATTAAGTATTTTATGCATTTTAGGGGTGTCATGGTCATTTCACAATAAACGAGAGATCAGACGGCAAAACAAATATCACTTTTGAACTCAGGACAGTCGAAAACCTTAGGAGGAGTACAAAAGGAAAAATGGTACTGTTCACATGTACGACACTATTCACATGTACGGTACTGTCCATGTTACTGTTTACGACACTGTTCACATAGACGAAATGATGATATGGCATTGACTGATGAGGTGTCACAATTTCATTGGAGAAAATTCTTATGCACTGTTGATCGGTGACATGGCAGCATATTGGTGGACCAAAAATCGCGCGTACGGTACATGCATATACACAGGATTATTTTCAACAAAACTGCGTCACTGTTCAAGCCAGTTGACTGTTTAAACCGCGTGATCAAACCGTGTCACTGTTCAAACCGCGTACTGTTGACTGATGACGTGGCGCAATCCTGAGCGTCCAAACTTGTTTTAATCTAATGGTTATGATTTACTCAATGTATCTATAAAAAATGGGCCTTCCCCCCCTAATTTGGCATCTCTAAATCCATTTTTGGGCTCCATTTTCTGTAATTCCTTCTTCATCTTGTATTTTTTACGTATTTTAATAAATTTCCATTTTACCCCTAGTTCAATTATGAGTAGTTAATTTTCTTTCAAACTTGGGTTGAAGGTGAAGTCTCAACATGTGTCATGAGCTTTATTTGGTAAATTTATTTTCTCTTCCCCTCTAGTTTTTGTGGATGTTTTGACTTTTCGTCTACAAATAATAATAATCTTGTCTAGATACCGCCCTGGTTTCACCAGCTCCCTAGTACAAGGTTATTATTATTTGGCACGATAAGCCCTTAGCACCATATTGATTAGAGTGTGGTTCATGAAGTGTGGATTCCCCCCTCATGATTTAATTGGCACTAATAAGGAATATTTAGCCCATGGTGCATGTTGATACGGATCCAGATACCCAAGTGCTTCAATTATAAAAGTTTTCTCTTCAATTTATTCTCGTCATTTCAATTCCAATTTTAGGATAATATAAGTCAATTTAACCACAAATCTAACCACCCTCATACAAAATTAATTCTACATATAGTTAAAATCCACCTCCTCGTGGGATCGACACTCGTCACCATTAATCTATTTTACAATAGATTCGTGCACTGGCGAGTTTAATAAAATTTGCACAACAAGTTTTTTGCGCCGTTGCCGGGGAGGGGCGTTATTTTAATTCGTAGAATTAATTTTTGTAAATAATTTCTTTTAATTATTTTCTTGTAATTTTTTTCTTATTTGAAAAAAAAAGAGAATTTACATTTTAAGGTAAGAATTTCTTTTCTTTTCTTTTTCTTTTCTTTAAAGTTCTGTAATTTAATTTTCAAGTTTTTTCTCTTTGTAATTTTGCGTTTATCTTATTAATTTATTTTAATTTTAGTTAATTTATTTCACGTATTTTTTTAGTTTGTTTTTATAGTAAGGTTGTAACAGCGTAATAAAGTTAGTACCGTAATTTCTCCTTCTTCTTTATTTTTATTAATTTTATTCTCATTTTTTTTGTATTCATTGCATGCATGGTCGAAGGTCATTATTACCTAATTTTGAGCCTATAAAATGTAGTTGTTAGGAGTTTTGAGTTTAAACTTAGTGTGCTAAATTGTCTCCCAACATTCTATGGCCTAAAAAATGAGGACCTATATAATAATCTGAATGATTTTCACACTGTTTGTCAAACTTTTAAATATGAAATTTTTTCAGATGATCATGTTAAACTTAGATTATTCCCATTTTTTTTTAAAGGATAGAGTTCGTTCATGGCTCAATACATTGCCTGCTAATAGCATTACATCATGGGAACAAATGGTAACAAAATTTTTGAATAAATATTTCTCAGTGCATAAAACCAATGCTATTTGCAGGGAAATCTAAGAATTTACCCAGAGAGAAGACGAGCAGTTTCTCGAAACATGGGAACGATTCAATGGGCCACTTTTGAAGTGTCTACATCATGGGTACGAGAAATGACACCAATGCCAATACTTTTTGGAGGGATTATTGTTGAATGTGTAAGAATGACTAATGGCAACAAGTGGAGAAGAGCTAATGTCAAAAAGTGCATCAGAGATTTGTGAATTCTTCCAACGACAAACGGATAATTCCTAACAATGGAGTCAATCACTCATGAATACTAAAAGAATTAAGGGAGTAAATGAGGTTCGCATTGGCGAATCAAGTTCAGAAATTAAAGAAGTCAGAGCGATAATTGAAGGTCTTTCTCGACAAATAGCATTGTTAATGACTGCTAAATCAACAGAACCAATGACCATGACTCATGCTCATATCAAGCCAATGTCATAGGTGTAATAAGAAAACCATCAAATTACAACCCATACTCCAACACATATAACCCTGAATGGAGATACTACCCAAATTTTTCATGGTCTCAAGAATTCCAACAGAATGGACCAACAGCTCCAGCTCTACCAATACAACCAATTCCTCAAATTCCTCAAGCCTCTCAACCACCATTTAGATCATACAATCAGAACCAGAACTACTCTCAACCCAGACCATGGGAGGATGCATTCCAGAATTTCAAGAATGTTAATCACTCTACGATTGAGCAACAGAACTGTACCATTGATGGACTACGAAATGAGATGAGAGCAGGCTTCAACTCACAAGCCTAATCAGTTTCAAGCCTCAAGAAGATGATGGGACAACTTGCTTCTTCAGTTCAGACCTTAGCAATGACTGTTGAGAAAGGTAAATTTCTAAGTCAACCAGTGCCTAATCCTAAAGGAGTACATGAAGCAAGTACCAGTTCACCACAACAGCATGGAGAGTCAAAGCAATCATGACCTTGCGAAAAGGAAAAGAAGTCGACAACAAAGTGGAGATACCGGTGGCAAAAGAAAATCAAATTGTACATATGAATGTTGATGACTCACCATCGGAAGAGAAAGAAGAAACCAACCCACGAGAATATGTTCCTAAATCTCCATTTCCTCAGAGGTTAGCTAAAGGAAAAAAGGAAAAATCCACAGGTGAGATTCTTGAAATCTTTAAACAGGTAAGTGTTAACATCCCTTTACTTGATGCTATAAAATAAGTATCATCTTATGCCAAGTTTCTTAAAGACCTTTGTACTAAAAAGAGAAACATTCACATTCAAAAGATGACATTTTTAACAGAAAACGTTAGTTCTATACTCCAATACAAAATTCCTCTAAAATGCAAAGACCCATGCTCCCCTACTATCTCATGTAGTATAGGGAACCACACAATTAAGAATGCTTTGTTGGATTTAGGAGCTAGTGTAAATTTGTTGCCTTACTCTGTATTCGTGAAACTTGGACTGAGAGAATTACACCCAACTTCAGTGGTATTACATCTTGCAAATCAGTCCATGAAAATACCTCATGGTATTGTGGAGGACGTGCTTATCCAGGTAGACAAGTTTTATTTTCCTGTTGATTTCATTGTAATTGACACTCAACTAATACAGAATTCAAAGAAGCACATCCCCATTATTCTAGGCCGACCTTTCTTGACAATCGCCGATGCTCACATTCAACGCAGAACTAGAAATATGCAGTTTTCCTTTGGCAACATGACTATGGAGCTAAATATCTTCAACATTGCCAAACAACCTCACAATGCAGATGATGGAATTGTTGATGTGGATTTAATAGAAGCATTAGTTAATAATACTTTTGTTTCAAACCTTAGTGATGATCCTTTACAAAATGTTTAACTCACTTTGGTTTGGATTTTGATATTAAAAAATCGGTCGATGAGGTCAACGCCCTACTTGACTCAGCACCATCCATAGACACTAATAAATGGAAGTCAAGAGTTGAACAATTAGCACCATAAAAAAAGAAACTCATCCCATCATCAGAATCACTACCGAAACTCGAGCTCAAACCATTACCTAACACTCTGGAATTTGTATTTTTGGGAGAAGAAAGTACTTTATCGGTAATCATCTCATCATCCTTAAATGATAAACAAAAAAGTAAGTTGTTGGATGTTTTAAAAGAGCACAAATGAGCATTAGGATGGACCATAGCATACATCAATGGTATAAACCTAGTAGACTGCATGCATTACATTCACCTTGATAAAAATACTAAACCTACTAAGGAAATGCAACGTCGATTAAATCCTAACATGAAAAAAGTTATTAGAACTGAAGTTCTTAAGCTATTAGACGCAGGTATTATTTATCCAATTTCTGATAGTTCATAGGTCAGTCATGTACAAGTTGTCCCCAAAAGTCAAGAGTCATAGTAGTTACCAATGCTGATAATGAATTGATACCCACTAGAGTGACTACAAGATGGCGTGTATGCATTGATTATAGAAAGTTGAATTCTGTCACACGTAAACACCATTTTCTTTTATCATTTATCGATCAAATGCTTGATAGATTAGCAGGCCATGAATTTTATTGCTTTCTAGATGGCTACTCAGGATATAATTAGATTCTCATAGTACCAAAAGATCAATAGAAAACTACTTTCACTTGCCCTTTTGGCACTTTTGTATATAGGAGGATGCCATTTAGATTATGCAATGCACCTGCTACATTTCAATGTTGCATGTTAAGCATTTTTTCTGATATGGTTGAACAATTCCTTGAAGTCCTTATAGATGACTTTTCTATTTTTGGTGACTCATTTGATCAATGTTTACATTATCTAACACTAGTTTTGCAGAGATGTATCGAGAAGAACTTAGTCTTAAATTGGGAGAAGTGTCATTTTATGGTAAAATAAGGTATTGTTCTCAGTCACATCATTTTAAACAAAGGTATTGAGGTTGACAAAGCAAAGGTGGATCTTATTTCCAATCTTCCTCTACCTAAAACAGTCAGAGAAATGAGATTTTTCCTTGGGCATGCTGGTTTTTATAGACGTTTCATTAAAGATTTTAGAAAAATTTCTAGACCCTTATGCAATCTACTTGCTAAGAATGTACCTTTTATCGTTAATGATTTATGTCTTGTGGCACTTAGAAAATTAAAGCAGTTGTTGACATCATCACCCATCATTCAGCCCCCAAATTGGAGTTTACCATTTGAGCTCATGTGTGATGTATTTGATTATGCAGTAGGAGCAGTATTAGGATAAAGAATTGATCGAATTCCCCATGTTATTTGCTATGCTAGTATGACATTAAATTATGCACAGTTGAACTATTCAACTACTGAAAAAGAAATGCTAGCAGTAGTGTTTGCATTAGAGAAATTTCGATCTTATCTCATTGGTTATAGAATAATTGTATTCACAGATCATGCTGCTCTTAAATATCTTGTTACAAAGAAATATGCAAAAGCTAGGCTGATTCATTGGGTGTTACCTTTGCAGGAGTTCGACTTAGAATTTAAATATAAGAAAGGCACAGAGAATGTTGTGGCTGATCATCTCTCTCGTCTCCATTTTGACACAATTACAGAACCATTAACATTGAATGAGTCATTTCCAGATGAACAATTGATGAGTGTGGAAGTATTACCATGGTATGCTGATAGCGTGAATTATCTTGTTACAGGTCAACTTCCAGAGCATTGGACCAAGCAAGACAAGGACAATTTTTTTGTGGAAATAAAGAATTTATTTTGGGATGACCCTTATTTGTTCAAGTATTGTGCATATGAAATTGTTAGACGATGTGTCCCAAAAAGTGAAATTCAAAATATCCTTTCATTCTGCCATGAACAAGCTTGTGGAGGTCATTTTAGGGCTAAGAAAACAGCGACTAAAGTTTTATGATGTGGTTTCTATTGGCCAACTATATTTTGAGATCCTTACACTTTTTGTTCTTCATGTGATAGGTGTCAACGAATGGGGAGCATTACACGAAGGAATATGATGCCACTAAATCCAATTTTAGTGGTTGAGATTTTTTATGTATGGGGTATCGACTTTATGGGATCCTTTCCCCCTTCTTTTGGCCATCAATACATATTGATTGCTGTTGACTACGTATCAAAATAGGTAAAAGCAATTCCATGTAGAACCAATGAACACAAGGTGGTGATAGGATTTTTGAAAAGCAACATTGTTTCACGCTTTGGATTCCCTGGAGCGATAATCAGTGATGGTGGTGCCCATTTTTGTAAGAAAGCATTCAAAACTCTTTTGACAAAGTATTCAATCACTCACAAAGTGGCGACCCCATATCATCTGCAAACCAGTGGCCAAGTTAAGATCTCTAATCGAGAAGTAAAGCACATATTAGAAAAGATTGGTCATTAAGACTTGATGATGCATTATGGGCATACAGAACGACTTTCAAGACCCCAATTGGGATGTCATCCTACAGGCTAGTGTATGGAAAATCTTGCCACCTACCTGTGGAACTCGAGCATCGTGCGTACTGGGCCATCAAGAAATTCAACTTTGACATGCAGCAAGCTAGCTCAGAAAGAAAATTACAACTGGCAGAACTTGAAGAAATTTGCAATGATGCATATGAAAATGCCAAGATTTACAAGCAGCGAATGAAAGTCTTTCATGACAAGCAAATTATGAGAAAATCTTTCACTCCAGGTCAGAAAGTGATTTTATTCAATTCTCGCTTGCACTTATTCCCAGGTAAGTTACGCTCTCGATGGTCTGGCCCCTTTATTGTTTATACTGTTTTTCCACATGGGGCAATTGAAATTAAGAACCCAAAGAACGGTGTCACGTTTAAAGTTAATGGTCACAGATTAAAGCCATATTTAGAGTACCAACCACATGAAGAGGACACCGAAATAAATTTGAGTGACCCACTAGATTTGAATTGAGTTTTTTCTTTCTTTTCGGTGATTTGATTTTTTTCTTTCTTTTTATTATTCTTTTGCTAATTGAAATTATTTTTGCATAAGTATGTTTGTTTAACCATTAAGTTTTCTCTTATCATTGTTAATCATTAGTGCCATAACTAAACAGTTCCTCCTGGACATTCTTAAACCACTTCAACGTGTAAAATCTCTTCTCAAAAGGCAGATTTGATTTTATAAAACACATCGTATTTGGGCTCTGCAACCACCAGAGTTAGTATCCTATGTTGAGGATTTAGAAAGCCAACTTAGAGACATTGAGAGAGGTGTCTACAACATCCAGTTGGAGTTTGAGGTAAATTCAATAAGAGGACGATTGTAATTTTCTTTATGTGTTTTAGTTTGTTTTTATTTATTTGTGTGCTTTAGTTTGTTACCCCGGTGAAGTGGCGGATAACGGTACTCTGTGACAATCAAGTCGGTTACTTCAATTTCCCATAATAACTGATATTCTGAGGCAAAGGTATGGACAGAAACGAGATTCTAGCAAAGCTTCACAATCGATTCCTTTCACTTCCTCAGAATGCACAATCTATAAAGCTCAGTCCAAACGCATGCGATTGCTCATGAGGAATAACATACCTACTGATATCCGTTGGTTAATCAAGGCTAAAGTACGATTGGCAGGTGAGTTACCTCCAAAATTTATTGCATACATGCCTGCTTGTGGTAAAGGAAATTATGCAAGAAAATGAAGAGCTCGAAGAATTTCTGTTGCTTATCATAAATGTGCCAGAATAAGATGCAATAAAAACCCATGTTCTTTAGGAATGGTGTCTGATAACAGGGAAGATAAGATTCAATTCATTAGGGATGGCTTGAATAAGGAGTCATTGGATGATATCATTTTGTCTCTTGAAGCGCATCCTAGTGGATATGTGCAAGGAGCGATTCTCCAGTTATGGCCATTATTCCAGAAAGAACATGCACGATATAGTCTCGGGAATCTGACTATAAACGACCTTATTTGCCTGTTTATAAGAAAACTGGATGGGAAGCCTATCATCGACCCATAGAGGGCGTTCAAGCCGTTTCTAGACGTAAAACCAGAGGAAGATGTGATCCACAGTCGCAACTACATGTAAATATCCTTTTATTTCACTGTTGTTTTATTTCACTATTATTTTATTATTTGCATTATTGTCTTTAATAATTTTATTCTATCACTATTTACTTTTTCCTTTTTACTATTTCCTTTTTGACTCGCGAGCCATGTACTTTATGCGTTATTTGACACTTACATGCTACCTCATACACAGCTGTGACCCACTGTCATCAAGATTCTTAAATATGATTTTTTGTCAAGCACTCATAAATTATTTTTGAGAAGTATCCCAGTGGTAGCTACTCCCAATAGACAATTCAAGAACATTTGTGTGCTTTCTGGATTTAACTATAGCAAACATAAAGAGTTCATTGAGACAGCCATAGATCTTGGTCAAAGCATAGAAGAGAGAAAATTACACTTGGTGTATGGAGGAGGTAACTGAGAGTTATCAAAATTGGTCTCAGAAGCTGCTTTTGTTAGAGGAAGTCACATGTTAGGTATTATCCTAAGAGCTCTAAAATCTTTAGGCAGTTTGTCTAACTCACCGACTGGAGAAGAGTTAGTCGTCTCAGGTATTCAAGAAAGAATAACTGAAATGCTTAATCATGTTGATGCTTTTATTTTTTTTCCAGGAGATCTTTCAACTCTAGAGGCACTTATCACATTAGCATCTTGGGCCCATCTGCACATTCATAAGAAACCCATCGGTTTGTTAAATGTCAATAACTTTTGTGATGGCTTTATCGCATTTCTTAACCATGTAATAAAAAACTATTTCATTTCTTCCACAGCGAAAAAGTTTTTTATTTATGCTCACACTGCTAATGAGTTACTTGATCTGTTACAAGCTTATAAATCAGAGCCAGACCTAGGACCTTTGTGTTGGAGTCTCCAAATAATGTCGGTAACAGTAGCCGCAGTAAGAAATACAAATTAGATTTAACTCTCCGCCTGTAAATATTTGCTTCTGTGTTGCATCACCCAGGTGATGTCTTCTAAAATCTATTTTTTTCCTTTAAAACATTGAGGACAATGTTTCGTTCTGGTTGGCGGGAGGGAATATCGACAATTGTGAAATTTTGGTTAAGTTTTTACTAATTTTTTTGTTGTAGAGACTAACCGTAACTAACTTTTTGTGTTGAAGATGGCTGAATATGGAGTGTAGTTACTCAAGAAACATATCTTCTTCGTTTAAAAAAACCAAAAACAAAAAAAATATATATATATAAATTTCCAGGCATTTTCTTTTTCTTTATTAAGCTTTGATAATATTTTTTTTTCTAACTTCTTCTTTCTAATTTCTCCTTTATAAATATACACTTTCAAATTTTTGAGTCGAAGATGGCTGAATATGGAGTGTAGTGCCTCTAGAAACGCATCTTCTTAGTTAAAAAAAAAAACATTTTCTTTTTCTATCATTTTAAGTATAACTTTTCTAATTAGTTTTTCTTCATCATTTTCACATCTTTGCATGCATATTTTCCTTTCATGTTTAGAATAGGTTGGGGGTAGAATGTTTTTTTAACGAAAAAAAATTGTGCGATTTATTTTAACATTGGATGACATGATAAATTTCAAATTTTAGTATTTGTATTATCTTTGGTATTAAGTGATGTTACGCCGTGTTAGCTACTCTACATGTTGATGTCGGAGACAAATATGAGTTGCTTGAAGGAATGAACATGTCATAATAAGTACCAAGTGAGTTTTTGAGTCTATTATTTTTCTTGGAGAGTAACCATTTTGCCCATTCTTCATACAACTTAGCAGTTTATTATTTTATACACGATCTCTAGATTTCTTTTGAGTTAACCATTAAAAAGAAATTGTAAAATTAAAAAAAAAAGTGTGTTGCTACATTTGGAGGCCCATCTAACTAGTAGATATGAAAGATTATTTAGAGCCCTAAAAGACGATGGAAATGCCATCTTTGATCCGTTTGAGCCTTTCTAGCAATCCTTTTTATGAAATATCCATAGTTAACCCTTTTGAGCCTTAAAAAAAAAAATATTTTCTTTGTCAAACTTATCATCTTGAGTCACTCCGATTTGGAATATTACCCAATATCTTACAAGTTCCATCACATATTTATGTTTGAGAAAAATGTAAATAATTATTTTGTTAAGTGAAGTTGTGACAAACAAAAGCAAAATAATAATAATAATAATAATAATTGTTGTTTCAAAAAAAGAAAAAAGAAAAAAAAATAACAATAATAGGTGAGATCCACCTTGCAACTTCCAAAAAAAAAATCTCTACATTTTTCTCATTAGAGTGACTATTTTTATTGGGTATAATTTCTTTGTGAGAGTGTCACTATTTCCAGTGAGATTTTGGGGTTTAACATGTTATTCTTGAAAGTAGCTGTGATAAAGTCTACTAGGCTGGTTCATGTGGATGGTTAATGTGGGTGTGATATTTCTTTAGACTGGAGATAATACTTATACTTTTATTTGATTGCTATCATTAGTCTAATTGAATAAACACGAGTGTTTTTTTTTAAAAAAAATTGGAATTGAATTTTGTTTTCGCTTTATTTGCTAGGGACTAGCAATAAGCTGGTTGGGGGGTGTGTTGAGTGTTAAAAAATGTATATTTATAAAGGAGAAAATCGTCATTTTACACTTCAAGTTTTACTAACACTTTTACTTTTATGTATTTTAGTCTCTTGTAATGTAATTATGTGTATTTTATTTTAATTAAGTATTTTATGTATTTTACGGGTGTCATGGTCATTTCACAATGAACGAGAGATCAGACGGCAAAACGGACATCACTTTTGAACCCAGGACAGTCGAAAACCTTAGGAGGAGTATAAAAGGAAAAATGGCATTGTTCACATGTACGGCACTATTTACATGTTCGGTACTGTCCATATTACTGTTCACGACACCGTTCACACAGACGGAACGATGACGTGGCATTGAGCGATGATGTGGCATTGACTGATAAGGTGTCACGATTCCATTGAAGAAAATTCTTATACACTGTTGATCGGTGTCGTGGCAGCATATTAGTGGACCAAAAATCACGCGTACGGTACATGCATATACACAGGATTATTTTCAACCAAACCGCGTCACTATTTAAGCCGGTTGATTGTTCAAATCGTATGGTCAAACTGTGTCACTTTTCAAACCGCGTACTGTTGACTAATGACGTGACCCAATCCTGAGCGTCCAAACTGTTTTTAATCTGATGGCCATGATTTACTCAATGTATCTATACAAAGGGGCCTTCCCCCCTAATTTGGCATCTCTGAATCCATTTTTGGGCTCTATTTTCTATAATTCCTTCTCCATCTTGTATTTTCTACGTATTTTAATAAATTCCCATTTTACCAGTAGTTCAATTATGAGTAGCAAATTTTCTTTCAAGCTTGGGTTGAAGGTGAAGTCTCAACATATGTCATGGGTTTTATTTGGTAAATTTATTTTCTCTTCCCCTCTAATTTTTGTTGATATTTTGACTTTTCGTCGACAAATAATAATAATCTTGTCTAGATACCGCCCTGGTTTCACCGGCTCCCTAGTACAAGGTTATTATTATTTGGTATGATAAGTTCTTAGCACCATATTGATTAGAGTGTAGTTCATGAGGTGTGGATTCCCCCCTCATGATTTAATTGGTACTAAAAATGAATATTTAGCCCATGGTGCATGTTGATGCGAATCCAGATACCCAAGCGCTTCAATTATAAAAGTTTTCTCTTCAATTTACTCTCACCATTTCAATTCCAATTTTAGGATAATTTAAGTCACTTTCACCACAAATCCAATCACCGTCATACAAAATTAATTTTACATATAGTTAAAATCCACTTCCTCGTGGGATCGACACTCATCACTATTAATCTATTCTACAATAGATTCGTGAACTTGCGAGTTCAATAAAATTTGCACAACATCTACCATACATGAGGGCATCAATAAAATTGGAGTATGATTGCGCAGTGAGCTCACCAGAAGCAAAGACTTACCTTCATCATCCAGCCCTTCATCTATTGTCTCCAATGTATCACAAATTTTATTAAACTCATCAATGTGACCATCAAGAGAGGACCCCTTAGCCATTTTCAGAGTAAACATCCTCTTCATGATATACAATCTGTTTGTTAGAGACTTTGTCATGTATAATTTTTCAGCTTTGCCCAAAGCTCTATAACTGCCCTCTCCTTGGTAACCTCCCTTATAATAGAATCACAAAGACTCAAGATGATGGTGCTTCTGGTTTTCTTGTCGATCTTAGCAGACTGCTCAGTTGTTCTTGATGATGAAGCTTATTTTCCTTCTTTCTTGGTAACAGGTTCAATTGCACCTCCCAGCCCTTGTGTGATCAGCAAGGCCTTCATTTTCACCTTCCACATATTAAAATCATTCTTCCCGTTAAACTTGCCCAGATCAATTTTCGTAGTTGCCATTGTTGCAATTTGTGTGATCAAGAGATCAATCGACACCAAACTGCAGCCCAAGATCTTTAGATCAAACAGAAGAAGATGCTTACAAAATTAGATTATGACTAGATTTGATCGACCAAAAGCACAGATGAAAAACAAAATTGAGTAAAGAAAGAATCAAGAACAAAAGCGAATTAACGTGGTTAAGCTGATTTGCATCAGCTTACATCCACGGAGAAACAACATGATCAACTTTTATTAATTTTCAAGAAGAACCACAGAGCTTTACAGAGCACATCACATAATCAAGGAGTCTCTAGATGTGATCTCAACTTCTCTCTATATAGCTCACATTCATCCTCTGTTTGTTACACCAGAACCAGCTGTTTATAACATCTCTGCAACTGATTTCACGAAGCCTAGAAAACTCACGCTATGTGCACGTGAAATAACAACCTTTAACGACTTGGCTCAAGCATGTGTAAGGCTTGTGACTTATTAAAACTCAAACGACATTTCGAGAGGTCATTTAAGTGAGTAATATTAAAGCCCGTCAAAATGCTGCTTTCCATGTCGTTTCACTTAAACAAATCTGTCCCCAAAACGCGACCATCCCATGTTGTATTGGTCAGTTTTGATTTGCTTCACCAACCACTTAGCATATTTGAATTTAAATTTATAAATTAAAATAATAGAAAAATAAATAAAAAAACTGAAATCTATAATTTTGAAATCAATGACAATTCAAAAAACCAAAAATTATAATATTAAACTCACACACACACATTGTCACACTCACACACACCCTTGATCCATCGTCGATCAAATCAGTTCACTACTAGCATTGTTTTTGTCCACTTGATCGCCCCCTCTTCCTTGCAAATATGCTTATTCCATCGTTTACATTCATTTTCCAGATGCACCAGCTTAGAATTGCTTAGAGTTGGTTTGTTATGTAATACTATTATTTACCCTTACTACGTCTTTGAAAGTTTCCACTTAATTATAACTTATTCATCATTTCAACCATTTCAGATTCCCCATTTAGTTTATTTATTCAAAGGTCAACTAATTTAAAATCTTTAGACTTTAGATAACCTTAATTATTAAGAGGGTGCTTGACTTAGAGAATATAGTACTAAAAAATAAAATATGTAAACTTTTATTTGTTTTATTTTCTTTATTTTTAATTTTAAAAAAAGTTATTTTATTTAATTCATTGTTATTTTATTTAATTCATTATTAATTATAATAATTTATTGATTATTAATTGATTACAAGTTTATAACAATTTTAAAAACATGTGGATGCCCGGGCCTGCAATAGGTTCGAACGATCTATTTTTTCTAACATGGACTTTGGCATGAGCTCGGAAGAGCTTGGACCAACCCATCAATTTGCCACCCTTAACCACTAGTGCTCCAATAAAAAGCCATAACAATGGCAAAGGTAGAAGCACGAAAGCACAAATTCTACCACAAAAACTTGTTAAGAATTTAAAAATGATTCCCCCCATCATTCATAACCTTCAGATAAAAAAAATCTCATGGCTGCAGTCTCAGATAATTGGCAACGATGTAGAATTTGATTATTCGTTTGGAAAAGAAGACTCACTTATGCTGATCATACTGCCTCTGGCCGGTCTCTTCGCTACATCGAAGATTATATCATTAACAGGGTGGTTCCCTTTTATGGTAATTTTTCTTAATATTGTATGCTTTTTCAAAATTTTTATTAATCTTCAACATACGGCTGGGTGCAGCTAAGCTAGTAGTTATATTAATAATATTAACTAAGTGGTTATATTAATAATTAATCATTTGTTTGCATAGGGAACACTCACACTTCTGATAGTTACGTGGGACAGCGGATGACGAAAATGGTTCGTGAAGCGTCTAACTACATTAAGAGATGCTTATGAGGTGGACAAGAAGATGCAATAATATTTTGTGGAGCAGGCACAATAGCTGCCATTAAAAGGCTGCAAGAATTTATGGGAACGGAAGTGCCATCAATTATGAGAGATAAGCTTATAAAATGTTTAAGAGATGAAGAAAGATGGGTGGCCTTTTAAGGACCTTGCCAGCACCATTTAAATCTGCTTTCATGGAGGCAGAGCTTAGCTGATGTTGTAGAGATTGGTCTTGATGATAATGGCTTATTAGATATTGAAACTCTGAGATCACAACTTGACTTGTATAAAGCTGCCAAGAGACCCATGTTGGTTCTGTTTCTACTTGTAGTAATGTCACTGGAATTTATTCAGATACAAGATCAATTGCAAGACTTCTTCACCAATATGCTTTGCATGCTTTGATTTTGCTGCAAGGCACACAAAATTTTAAGCACCTTGTATCATTTTTGCTTCAATTCTAGCATTATAGTTGCCACTTGATCTTGTGGATTTAAAACTTTATGATATGATAGTGATGCTTATGTGAAAATCAACTTGAGATCAAGCAAGATTGATGGCTATGATGCAATTTTCCTCAGTACAGACAAGTTTCTTGGAGGGCCAGGAACTCCTGGCATACTTTTGATGTGTAAAGCTCTTTATCAGCTGGGGTCTTCTCCCCCGTCAACTTGTGGAGGTGGCATTGTTAATTATGTTAATGCCTTCAATGAAAAGGTACATTTTCTTTCCATTTTTTGTACTTATAAATGCCAAAAAGATACTTGATTTGGATTGCTTGCAATTAAAATTTTGATTTTTTTTTCCCTAAAGATATTGGGGTGGGCTAAGCTCAAATCAAATTTCTAACTCCATGTCTCTTTAGGATTTAAAGTCAAGTGATTAGCTAAGGAAACCCGTTTGAAAATCATGCGTTAAACCCCCAATGGCAAGATAATTAATCAAAATTAATGCTTCCACTGTGTAAACTAAATTGCAGGACACATCGAATTTGGAAGACATCGAAAAACATGGAGGAACACCTCAAATTTTTCAAATGATTAGAGCAGCATTAGCCTTTCGGGTAAAAGAATAAATTGTTTCTGAAGTCGGTAAGAAACCGGAAGACATTTACATTGAAATTTGAAAGTTCACAAGGGAGGATTAATTTTCCAAATCAAAATATACAAGCTCTAGGAAACACAAGAGTCAAGCAGCAGGTTATATTATCATTCCTCGTTTATTCAACAACCAGTTCTTCCTGAATAAGAAAACTGAGATAGATAAACCTCTGCATGGCCCCTTTGTTGCAACACTATAGCGGGTGCGCTTGTGCTGGACCCTATGGCCACAATCTGCTTTATTTCGATCAGATTCGATCATAAAAAATTCGTTGTTCAATAAAAAAGGTCATTATTTAGTATTTGCCTGCATGATATTAGCACAATATCATAAATTTGATGCTTATAATACTCAACCTATTGCAGGATTCATTGGAATGAAACCAGGATGGAAAAGAATTACCTTCCCCTACAACATGTCAAATGAGGAATTTGAGTTCATTCTGGCTGCATTGGAGTTTGTAGCTGGATATGGCCAGAGATTTAGACCCTTGTATCACTTCAATGTGAAAGAAGGCATCTGGTGCTCTAGGCAGGAGGCAATTAATGACTCGATTGATAAGAAAAACAATAACAGTATCATCAACCCTTTGGCCAACGCCTTGAAAGACTTGAGACTATCTAACGAACACAAAAATCCTGACACTGAACGTCTCAAATGTTAGGAAATTGAGTTTCCTCCCAAGATCTCTCCAAGCAATTTATCAAGCAACAAATTAATAAGAAAAATTGAATGGAGAATATACCAATCACACAACACAAGATTTACGTGGAAAACTCCAAATCCGGAGAAAAACCACGGCCGTTGTCACAAGACAACCAGAGAAAAAAAATATTCACTATGTGGAAAATTATTACAACCACACTCTCATAAATTTTCTCTCACCCAAGCCCCAAATACATAATCTTGAGAAATATCCCTTAACAAAGCAAACCCATAATACCTATATTGAGGAGCCAAATGCTCCTTCAATATAACTACATGCTTAAGAATATTTCTCCCTCTTAATTTCTCACCAAAACTTGGATTCCATCTCTGGGATTTGGGATACAAACAATAAGGAGGAGCACTCCTCTATTTATAGCCACCAGTGACTATTGTTCATCTTGCGGTTACTGTTCATCTTGCGGCTACTGTTCATCTTGCGGCTACTGTTCATTTTGTGGCTACTGTTTATTTTACGGCTTTTCTTTTCTTCATTCTCCCACTTGGAGATTTGATTGATAATCAATCAATCTCCACACCACCCTTGTTGTCTTCACCTTTAGTCATAATTCTCAACATAGAGAATTATCATACTCCACCATAAAGAGTATACCACTTAGAATTAATTACCAATTCTAAGAATTTTTTTTTCCCGGCACATGTCGAACATATTCGCTGAAAATTATGGTGCAATTCTCATGCTTGGTTTCCCTGAGAATTCTTCAGCCATGACATAACTTTTCCACCACACACCTTGCATTTATACCAAGCCAATGCCCGCGTGCAAACTTGTGGACCCCACTGATCATAACATGTTCTCTTTCATGGCAACTTGGAGATCTACATGCTAAAAGAACTAACCAAGTCTCCTATCAAAAGGAACCTCACCATCTGCGAGAATATCAGTGTCTCCTTTACTGATTTTGGAGTAATTTGCCGAGCCCACTCCACCTTCTTGACAATTTTCTTGAGGTGCCAAAATTGTCCACACCTTCAAATCTTTGTGCATACCAGATTGGATACACCTTTGACTTGAATTCTCCACAAGCCAATAAAATCATTCTCCCATTAATTTTTCAACAACATCAAACTTCAACCAAGTTTGAAAAACACCAGCTGCTGACATATTTGCTTCATATTCTCTTCACCACAGATTATTTGGATTGGCTCCCACTGCTTCACGTGAACAGTACCGTATACGTGAATAGTACCCCGACACCAAAACTTCAATCAATGGCTCTGAAACCACTGTTAGGAAATTGAGTTTCCTCCCAAGATCTCTCCAAGCAATTTATCAAGCAACAAATTAATAAGAAAAATTGAATGGAGAATATACCAATCACACAACACAAGATTTACGTGGAAAACTCCAAATCCGGAGAAAAACCACGGCCGTTGTCACAAGACAACCAGAGAAAAAAAATATTCACTATGTGGAAAATTATTACAACCACACTCTCATAAATTTTCTCTCACCCAAGCCCCAAATACATAATCTTGAGAAATATCCCTTAACAAAGCAAACCCATAATACCTATATTGAGGAGCCAAATGCTCCTTCAATATAACTACATGCTTAAGAATATTTCTCCCTCTTAATTTCTCACCAAAACTTGGATTCCATCTCTGGGATTTGGGATACAAACAATAAGGAGGAGCACTCCTCTATTTATAGCCACCAGTGACTATTGTTCATCTTGCGGTTACTGTTCATCTTGCGGCTACTGTTCATCTTGCGGCTACTGTTCATTTTGTGGCTACTGTTTATTTTACGGCTTTTCTTTTCTTCATCAAAAAGATCCATTAGTATGCTTCTTATTTGGACAATGCTAAAACCATGGCTGGTCTTCTCCCCGAGTTTCCTTGTTAGCGTAGCCTATCAGAGGATATTGTTAGGTCCATCTCATTTGGGTGGCTCAAGCCTAAAACTTTATAAGTTTTGGTAGTTAAACAATTAAAAAAAACTTGAAAGCGTTAGATGAAATTTTTCATTAAAATTAGCTTTGAAAACATTATATAAAGAAGAATAAGTGGAGGCGACGGTAAGATCAACAATCGCAAAAAAGACGTGAGAGGGAGAGAAAGACAATGGCAATTTTTATTTTTGGTAATAAAAATTTTAATCTGTGATTGGACGATTAGAAGGCGAATTTAACTTCGTTTTCTCTCAAATTTGGAGGGTAAGTTTCTAGCATTACCCTTTACATTCCTACTGGTCTTGATTTTTATTTTATCCTCTCATTAGTTGTTATTTGAGATACCCACTTATTAGAAAAACATATTAGACTATTACTATAAGTCAAGAATATTGAGATTCTTGACGTTGCTAGCCTCTAATATTATTTAGAGAAGAGTTTGTACTGTAATCCCATTAATATAGTGGAAGATTATGTCAAACTATGGTCCTGTGGTTTTTTCCATTTTGGGTTTTCCACATAAAAATTTGTCTCTTGTAGTTAATTTATTATTTTGGATTGTGTTGATTTATTTTCTATTTATTGATTTTCGGTACACATCCTATTTAAATCATATAAAGAAGAAAAAAGTTTTGTTTCCGCTTAGTTTGCAGCTGTTTGTGTGGGTTCCTTTCCCAATAGATATAGACCCTAATATCCTGTACTTCAGGATCTAGTTGTTCTTCATGATAGGTATCAATGCAAAGATGAAGGCAAACACTATATTAATCACAAAGAGTGACTGCTTCAATCGTTACTAATAAATTCAAAGATTGATTATAAATCAATATTAAATTGATTGAATCAATCTTTGTAAATCAACCAAATTCAAAATTATCATAATTTTAATATTTCCTTTTTCATATTTTTAATTTGTAATAACTTGAGTTCTTGTGCACATGAAGCAATAAAAGTGGTATTTATCTCTCTTCAATATTTTTAAAAGCTTTTACTTCATATATATTTATTCTTCATATTTCAAAATTGAGGTCTACTTGGATTGTGAATAGTTTATATATTCTAGTTTATTCTAAGTAATGGGAGCATATTTTAATGTACAACTCTTTAATTGAGTTGGTTGGCAATTGATAAGGAAATAAAAAAATTACATCGCATTGGGAGACATTTTGAGCTATCCTTTGCTAATGGACAGTATGAATATGAGGAGCACGTCTGAGGTTGAATGGAACTTGAAGGCGCTTGAAAATCTCCAAGTCAAAACCATAGAGATTGCAAAAGACTCGAAGATGAGCTTTGTAATCACTGCAGATGCAATCAACTGGGATTGGAAGACCCTCCTGCTTGAGGCGATTGTGAGGTTTTCAAAATAGAGGTAAAAATAAAGGGTAAAAGCTCATTTAGTCCTTATATTTTTAAAAATACCTCGAAACATCCCTACCGTTAAAGTATTGATACATCTACAGTTATTTTTTATTTCTTTTGGCTTACTTTTACAATATTACCCTTTTATAATAATTTTTTTGTTTGGACATTAATAAAAAGAAAATAATTAAATTACCAATTTAACCCTAAAAAATAAAAATAAAAATTTTAATTGTCACAAAATAAATTGTCAAAAATTGTATGCAAACTACCAAGTGTGCAAATGGTGTTTGCAAAAAAAAATTAATATAATTTTTTTAGGGTTAAATTGGTAATTTAATTATTTTTTTAATTAATGTCCAAACAAAAAATTATTATAAAAGGGTAATATTGTAAAATTAAGTCAAAAAAATAAAAAGTCATGGTAGGGGTATCGATACTTTAACGGCAGGGATGTTTCGAGGTATTTTTAAAAATACAGAGACTAAATGGACACTAATCTTAAAATACATGGATTAAATAAGCTTTTACCCTAAAAATAAACATAGCAGATATTTTCTAAAGATTGCTAAGCAAAGATTTGAATTTTTTTTAAAAATGGCTAAAAGAAAATGGTCCAAAGAGCTGGGCAAAGGCAAGTAAGTGTCAACTTGGTTACTCCTCAATAATGAACATCATGAATACAATGGTATTCAAATTTAATCATAGATTTATAAAATATTAATGATTACGACTCGATTTTATTTAGAGATCTACTGAGGTATTGATGATTTTTTATGCCATGCGTATATCAATAATGGTATGCAATTAGCATTTTCGTTTTCAATTTTATACAACAATTACTTTTAAGACCTTAACTTTTTATTATTGGCATATTATGCCAAATCAAGACTATTCAGCTCATAATCTAGTATTAGTCTTATTATATGTTGAAAAGTCAAAGAGTTTTGGTTGAACAAGTAAAGTGAGCCACATGCATTGCTTTTGTTTTTCAAAGTCGGCACCAAATTGCAAGCTGTAAAAAATTTGGCATTTGACAATCCTGCACCAAATGAAGAAAAATGGAAAAGTTAACAAAATTTGTCAAATTGACAGAGATGAAGATTGACAAATTGCAGAGGGATTAGGTGGAATAGTGCAAGCTTGAAGCTTATAAATTGAAGCCATTTCTTCTTTCTAAATCATCCCCAAACTGTTAAGCTCATAAGTTTCTGAGCTTTTGAGAGAAGTGAGAGAAGTGTGTCTGGGGAATTTATCTTTCCTGCAGAGTGTGAGAGTACTGGGTATATTTGGGTTTCTAGGAAGTGAGATTTGTTACTCAAATATTGTACTCTATTAATTGTTAAATAAACAATTATTCTTTCTTGCCTCCGTAGATGTAGTTTTAATTACCGAACCACGTAATTCTTGTGTCCTTTATTTTTCTATAATTATTTGGTGCGCTTGATTCCATATTCCGCGCACAACAAGTGGTGTCAGAGCCGATGGTTCGTACTTGGGGAGATACGATACTGTTCATGTATACGGTACTATTCCCGTATATGGTATTTCTCACGAATATGGTGGAGACGACCATTTGTACTTGGGAGACAGTCTATTGTAAGTAGTGTGTATTTTTGCATGTCTAGGAAAGTTCTGTCAACAAAAGCGATAAGAGTCTAAGGATTCTGGTTTTTAATTGGGACCGAGTTCCCGTCCAGTCTCCTGGGAACTTTCCTCGTGCATTTATTCAAGCGAAATTAACATTATAGAGACTGTTCTTCAAGTGGAAATAATTCGTTAAGAAAATGGTAGAAGGTGAAACTTCCAGAATTGGGGAGAGATCTACCGAGACTATTTCAGGAGACATTTCAGGTGGGAGGCGAGATTTGTCAAATCGCTATTCAGCACCTGTTATAGGAGACCAGAAGATCGATGTTGAAAAGTTTAATGGGAAAATCAACTTCGTTATGTTGAGGCGCGAAGTTATGGGTGCCCTTATTCAAATCGATCTCGATGTTGTTCTGAAAAATAAAAGACACTTGTATGATGAAGAAATTTGGGATCATATGAATGAAAAAGCTTATGGTCATATCAGATCTTGTTTGACCAAAGAGGTGAAATACTTGGTGAAGGATAAGGAGTGTGCGATGACTTTGTGGCGTACATTGGAGGAGAAGTACTTGCTAAAAAGTCCTGAAAATCGCCTTCATGCAATGAGCCAAGTATATGGCTTTCGAATGAAGTCAAGGGTGTCAATGCACGATCATGTCTCAAGATTTGAAAAGTTACTTGCTAATTTGAAGAATCTTGATGAAGATATTAAAGATGAAGTCAAGGCTATGATTCTGTTACACTCACTACTAGAGGAATATAACCATTTTGTGACTACCTTGATATATGGGAAATGCGTGATCATCTTCAAAGATGTTTGCACAACATTGTCTAACTTGGAGATTTAGAATAATAATAAAAATTCTGAATGAGCATCGTCTGAAGCTTTGGTGAGCAGAGATTGGGTAATGGAGAAAAAGAAAAAGCGTGGTGGAAAGAATTCTCGATCCAAATTGAGAAGCAGAAATATAGCTCGAGACGAGTGTGCCTTTTGTCATGAAAAGGGTCATTGGAGGAAAGATTGTCTAAAGGCTCAAAAGAGAGATGGGAAGAAACCAGCAGCAGCAAACATGGCACGAAAAGATGAAGACTCTGATTATTCACTAAGTATTACTCATGTAGCATACGTGGCTAGTTCGAGCGAGTGGATACTTGAAACTGGAGCAACATATCATTTGTGTCCCATTAAGGAATGGTTTACAGATTTTAGCGAATTGGAATCTGGTGCAGTTATGATGGGGAATGATCAACCTTGTCACACAATGGGGATAAGAACAATTCGACGCAAAATGTTTGATGAAATGATCAGATAACTCAAAGAAGTTAGATTTGTTCCAGCTTTAAAGAAAAATCTAATTTATGTGGGTGCTTTGGAATCTAAAGGCTACAAGGTTACCATTAGAGATGGCATAATGAAGTTTACACATGGAGCTATGGTGATTCTGCAAGGGGTTCGGCATCACAATCTGTACTATTTGAAGGGAGGTACAACTAATGAAGCAAATGTTGCTGAGACGCACAGTGACACCACTGAGTTATGGCATGTACGATTAGGACATGCTGGAGAGAAGTCTTTGCAAACTCTGATGAGGCATGGACTCTTAAAAGGTACCAAAACCTATAAATTAAATTTTTGTGAGCATTGTGTAGTAGGCAAGAAAACAAGAGTCAAGTTTAGTACAGCTAATCATAATACTCATGAGATTTTTGAATATGTTCATAGTGATGTATGGGGACCAACCAAGACTGCATTAATTGGTGGAAGCCATTATTTTGTTACATTTGTTGATGATTTCTCTAGACGTGTGTGAGTGTACACAATGCGAGCAAAGGATGAGGTTCTAGAGATTTTTGTGAAATGGAAAAAATTGGTGGAGACTCAAACTAGCAGAAAGATCAAAGTATTACGATCTGATAATGAGGGTGAATATACTTCTGATCCATTCTTGCAAGTATGCCAAAACGAGGGTATTAAAAGATATTTCGCGGTGAGACATATTCCGCAACATAACAGTGTGGCTGAACGTATCAATCATACTTTGCTGGAGAAAGTAAGATGTATGTTATCTAATGCTGGTTTAGATAAAAAGTTTTGGGCTGAAGCTGTAAGCTACGAAAGTCACTTGGTAAACTGGTTGCCTTCTGCTGAAATTGGAGGTAAAACTCCTATGGAAATATGGTCTGGAAAGCATGCACAAGACTATAATTCCCTTCGTATATTCGAGTGTCCAACTTATTATCATGTCAAAGATGGTAAACTGAATCCTCGTGCTAGAAAAGCTATCTTTGTGGGATTCAAAGGTGGAGTAAAGGGCTTCAAGCTTTGGGATCTCAAAGATAAAAAGTTTGTGTGTAGCAGAGATGTCACATTTGATGAAGTTTCAATGATAAAAGCTTCAAGTTTTCAGCAGGTGGAGAACAAGACCAAAGAGGTATTGCAGCGGGTGGAGTTTGATGCAACTCCATATGTACCAATTAGTTCTACATCAGAGAAGGGTTTAACTATGGAGGTGACACCTAGAGTTGAAGAAGAGGATGTTTCTTCTAATGTCCCACAAAATGAAGAAACAATTGATGATGTAGATAATGATGATTTTATAGCAACAAGGAGGCCAAGAAGAGAGATAAAGAAACCTGGATGACTTACTAAAGATATAGTGGTAGCCTATGCACTTCCAGTTATTGATGATGACATCCCCAACACTTTCGGTGAAGCATTACACAGCAGTGAAAGTGATCAGTGGAAGTTAGCCATGGAGGAAGAGATGAAATCTCTCCATCAAAACCAGACTTGGGAACTTATAAAGTTACCAAAGGGGAAAATGGCTATTGGCAATAAATGGGTCTACACAAAAAAGCAAGAATCTCTGAATCAAACAACTCCTCGATACAAGGCAAGGCTCGTGGCAAAAGTTTTGCTCAGAAGGAAGGTATTCACTACAATGAAGTTTTCTCTCCAGTTGTAAAATATACTTCCATTTGTATCCTACTTGCCTTAGTTGCAGAATATGAGTTAGAGTTGGCTCAATTAGATGTTAAGACGGTGTTCTTACATGAAGATTTGAAGGAGGAAATCTATATGATTCAGCCTTGTGGTTTCAGAGTTGCTGGAAAGGAGAATCATGTGTGTAGGTTGATTAAATCTTTGTATGGACTGAAGCAATCGCCAAGGCAGTGGTACAAAAGATTTAATCAATTTATACAAGGGAAAAAATTCACCAGAAGTGAACATGATCACTGTGTTTACTTTAGAAGACTACCAGATGAAGCTTTCATCTATTTGTTACTCTATGTCAACGATATGCTTATAGTTTCGAAGAATAGAGATGAGATCGAAAGATTAAAGAAGCAGTTGGCTTCTGAGTTCGAGATAAAAGACTTAGGTGATGCACAGAGAATACTTGGCATGAAGATTCGTAGAGACAAGAAGAATGGGAGCGTATGGTTGACTCAAGAGTCTTATTTAAAGAAAGTGCTAGAAAGATTCGGCATTGATGACAAAACTAAATCGGTATGTACACCTTTAGCTCCTCATTTCAAATTAAGCTCTTCTTCATATCCTAGATCTCAAGAAGAGCTCGATTACATGGTTCGTGTTCGATATGCTAGTGCTGTGGGTAGTCTTATGTATGCTATGGTATGCACAAGGCCCGATATATCTCAAGCAGTGAGCATGGTTAGTAGATACATGCACAATCCGGGTAAAAATCACTGGCTTGCGGTAAAGTGGATTCTCCGATATCTGTATGGGACAGTTGATGTTGAGTTATTGTTCAAGAAAGATTGTGGTCAATAATGTATTGGGTATTGTGATTCTGATTTCGTTGGAAACCTTGACAAGTGAAGATCAACAACGGGCTACGTATTCACATTGGGTGGAGGTCGATTTTGCAATCAATAATTGCTCTGTCCACTACGGAAGCAGAGTATATGGCAGCAACTGAAGCTGTAAAAGAAGTTATCTGGTTGAAAGGCTTGTTAGGTGATTTGGGAGTAATCCAGGAGAACATTGTGGTCTTTTGTGATAATCAAAGTGCGATATTCCTTGCGAAGAACCAAACATATCACGCTCGGACGAAGCACATAGATGTGAAATATCATTATGTGAGAGAGATTATCGAGAGCGGTGTTGTGTTGTTGAAAAAGATCGATACCAAAGATAATCCATCAGATATGTTGACGAAGGTAGTTTCTGGAGTTAAGTTTCAACATTGCTTGAAACTAATTCAAATCCTTCACTTGTGTTAAGATATGTCCTTCGGGAATTTTGAACTACGGTTGGCTTGATCCCAAATTTTGAGTACGTAGGCAGTCACAGAGATGCAGCCACTTTGGGGATGATGATTGGTTGGTAGTCGACTCAGATTTGGACAAATCTTCACCAATGTGGAGAATTGTTGAAAAGTCAAGAGTTTTGGTTGAAAAATAAAAGTGAGCCACATGCATTGCTTTTGTTTTTCAAAGTTGGCACAAAATTGCAAGCTGTAAAATATTTGGCATTTGACAATCCTGCACCAAATGAAGAAAAATGGAAAAGTTAACAAAATTTATCAAATTGACAGAGATGAAGATTGACAAATTGCAGAGAGATTAGGTGGAATAGTGCAAGCTTAAAGCTTATAAATTGAAGTCATTTCTTCATTCTAAATCATCCCCAAACTGTTAAGCTTATAAGTTTCTGAGCTTTTGAGAGAAGTGAGAGAAGTGTGTCTGAGGAATTTATCTTTCCTGCAGAGTGTGAAAGTACTAGGTATATTTAGGTTTCTGGGAAGTTAGATTCGTTACTCAAATATTGTACTTTATTTGTTAAATAAACAATTATTCTTTCTTGCCTCCGTGGATGTAGGTTTAATTACCGAACCACGTAATTCTTGTGTCCTTTATTTTTCTATAATTATTTGGTGCGCTTGATTCCGCATTCCGCGCACAACATTATGTATAATGTTTAATTTATTTATTAAACCTTATTTTAGTGGGACTCTTTCCTGAAGGTATTGGATATTTATTTTGTAAAGTCTTTTAGTGTGTGGGATTAGAAGTGCTGGAAGAATGATTATAGGGAAAGAATTATTATTTTGGAGGCAAGTATCTGTGTACACATGCGTTTATGATCCGATTTAAGCAGACGATACACAAGGCGAGGAGAAAGTCATTGGCGCTGAGCTCCTAAGAATTTTCCCAAGACGAGAGGATATATTATTTGTGCAGCCATTAGTTCCACCGTTATCATCTCGTAATTAACAATAATAAAAATTATTGTAAATGTAAAATGATGACAAATAATTATAGGAATTAGGTAACAAGCTTCAGGCGTGAAACGGTCAACAAGAAAAGATATAAAAAAATTCAAACAAATATTACTAAGCAATTCCTAAGTTACATACGATATAATTAACAATCAGCCAATTTCATGCGTTGCATTGAAATCTAAACTGTTGAAAAATAATTAATGAAAAATGAATAACAAGTGGGCCACACGCTGAATCAACTTAGTTTTATGAGCCGTATGTTACATTAAGGATGTATTGTATTAGGTTATATTGTATTATTATTGTATTATATTAATGTTATAAAATATTTGGTGCTACACTGTATTATATACTTTATATTATCATTTATATTAAATAATATTATTTAAACTTGTTAATAGCTTAATATTTTATGTTGTTAATTATATTAAAATTATAAACAAAAATATAACAATTCATCGATGGCCATCACAACCACCACAATACACCACTACCAGTCACCCACTCATACGTCTTTTAAACAATATATAATTTACTACCATTGGAATTTGGAATCCTCGTTATCGTGCCTATGCAAAGGCATAGGTGCAATTATTATTGGCAATGGAGCTTCCGTTCGCCGTAAATCTAAGGTAAAAGTTTTAGATTAAATATATTCTGATTTCAACAAAAGGAAGCTTCGTTGCCAGTAATAGTTGTATGGTCAGTACATGGATTCGAATGATGTCGACGTTTTATTCAAATGACATCTAAATAAGGAGGCCGACGGTGGTGAAACAGTAGATAAAGTTGCCGGCGGTGGTTGATTTGCTGCTGTTCTGATGTTTTACTTTATGATTTAATTATAAATAAATTAAATCACTTTAATTGATTAAATAGAAAACTTTTGGCTTTAAAACAAATTAATGCATACCCGCGTTTACCAAGGGTGGGTCGTGAGTTAATTTTTGTGGGATAATCCGCATTAAGCCTTCGATTAATAAGGTAAATATGTTTCTTTTGCCAAACACAAGTTTCATTTTAGTTAATGCTGGACTCACCAATGATGTTGTGCATTGCGACTTCCCAAACACTCCTTAAGTGCAATTCTTAGGGAGACCCCTAAATAGTTTTCAGTCTTGTAGATAGAGATAATTTGACGATTTGAAGTCCATATTATTTAGAGCTCAAGAGTATTTGAAGATTTTATACTATGTGTACATTAATGAAGTTGTTAAACAATATTACAAAATATCCAATCAATTTTTTTTTATAGTAGCATTTTCCAATTTCCTTCGATTTGGATTTTATTTTTCTCTTTCTTACATTTATGTCTTCGCAAATCACTAATGTCCTTTCTGGCAAGAAATTATAGATTTTTTTTAATATTTAACAATTGTAAGATTATATATCCCAAAACTTGTATTAAAAAAAAGTTTGAAATAATTAAAGTCACTCATCAAGTGAGATAAAAATTTAAAAATTAGACAATAACTATTTTAAAAAGGGTCCAGTTACTTTGCCCAAGGAGTAAGGTGTCCATATATTTGTCTTTTTCTAATCCAACCATTATGTCTAAACCAAGAGTTCTAATTTTTTTTTCTTTTTTGCAATGGTAGGGATATATTTTCTTGATTATTACCATTGAAATCCTTGATAGTTCCTAAAAAATTCATTAAAGTTAAGTGTGAGAAATTTTGGAAACATAAGCCCAAATTTGTTTTAACTTTTTCCATTTATCTTGTTATCAACAATTTTTTTCTTAAAAATAAAAATAAAACCTTTTGTGTTCTAAGAATTCATGTGATAGTAGTCTTTAATAGTTTAATTGAATACTTATTCCTGTGCTAATTTGATTTCATAATGTTCTTTCTTATGATAAGCAATAAGTCTGAAAAAACAAGAGAAGGAGAAGGCATAGGCCCTAATTAGTTCATGGCCGATGTGTTATATTACAGTGGCTATCATTCTGTTGTGGTGCAACTTCACTGCAGAGATGATGTTGAGAAGTTGATTGATGATCTGCAGTGATGATATTCAGAACTATTATTCTGTTGTTGACCATAAGCTAATTGATCTTAATCCGGGGTTGAACCATCGGGGGTTTGAGCCAAGGTGATTGAGCTGTCTAGGCAAATGGCTAATACGGTAGTCCTTGTGAAGAATGAACGATGATGACAAGGACAGCTGCATGTAGTTCTTGAAGGACATGAACGTTGTTGAGGTTCCAACATTTTAGTTCACAATATCACTGCAAGTTCCATCGGTCGTCGAAATAATACCCATGTTGCGGGTGACCAAACATAGTGCTATTGTAATGAGAACTCTTCTTCAACATTTTATCAAGCACCTAACGGGCTTAACTTCATGTGTTTATTATTTTGCACGTGCTGAGTTTCATGAAACCCTTATAAAATTTACATTCAGAAAATCAACTTAATTTATCTTATGTTTTCCTTTTTAATAACAATCTCGTTTATTTCATATTAAAAGAATCCGACCCATTTTGTGTAAGTGAAATATTGTCAATTATTCGAATACTCCTCCACAAGTAGTTCAAAATAATATATTTATATGCAGGTACTAATATAAGGAAGGCATAATAAGAATTAAAGTTCTCATTTGTTTTCCTATCTAATATAGTAATTTCATTCTAGTGCAAATAATAATTTAAATAAAAAATTAAAAGGGGTTTGAAATATGTGGGGTTTGAATAGGTCTACTTATTATACAAGTTAATTGGAAAAATTAAAATAAATAGAACTTGTGTGCCAAAATTTAATTAAAACTCTTTGTTTTTTTCCCTTCTATTTTATAACAAACAATAAGGATTGCAATCCAATTGAACAAATAAAGATAAAAGATGGGGGTCAAAATCCAACAAATTTTTCTCTGGAAAACGCTTATATATATGTTAGATTAATTTTAGCTATTATTGGTTGATGATAAAACAATTGTACCAATGTGAAATATATATTCCTCTGGTCTTATGTCTCATGCTATATAGGGATGTTAAAAATACCCGTTAGATCCAGAGCCGGGATATTCAGATTGGGTATTGAGGTCGGGCCAATTCCAAACATCACTTGATAATGATTATATTTATTTGGCTCATTTATTACATATATTCAACATTTTGAACATTTAAAGTTCACATTTTCATGCCAATTTCATTAAAATAAAATTGTAAAATTATAAAATAAATATAAAAATACATATATGTTACATCATATAAAATTCAGGCCGAATTCGAGCATTGCCATACTCGGGGTCAAACCCAGATTTGCAATGCATTATTGCCCACGAGAAATATAATAACCTCCAATTGTTGAACAAAAGAGAAAATGAATCATATATGTAAATTAAAATGTGATTCATTAATTTCACAATTTAAAGAAATATACTTATTCCAATCTTACAATAGAAATTCTAAATTTTATTGTCTAGGAAGTTTTAGAAAAGCTAGTGAGGATAGCAATAACATCATGGATATAAATTCTTTATCTATGTTGAATCCTTCCTATTATGCTTATATATAAAAATAAAGAACGTATTTTCAATCCTTATTACAAGCCACCATAGGGGAGTGGCGTATCATGACCTTCTCTAGGGCTCGACCCAGATTTATCATCAATTTCTTTCTTGTTATAAATTGCATTCTTTGTTTCCATAGGGCTTGGAACACCATGACCTTGTCGAGGGCTTGGCCTAGATTCATCATCTGTGTTATAAATTGCATTCTTTGTTACAACAAAAGTATGTAACAAATCCTATGTAACAAATCCAAATAACAACCAGTTTTCATAAGGAATCTAAAATGTCTAATTGCTTCAACTTAAACCGACTTGCCATCTCTGACATAAATACATGTTTCAGCATCACTTGGCGGCCGGTAGCTCAGGCAACCCTGCATTGAAACACAAATGTGAGTAGTAGCACCCGAATCTATCCACCATGTGTTGCTTGGTACCAAAGCTAAATTAATTTCATAACAAACCAAAGTAAGAAATGCACATTTCTTCATGCACCATGCGTGATATTTTTGACATTCCTTCTTGACATGTCCAGGCTTACCGCAGAAGTAAACTTTGATAAACCTCCTGAACGAGGCCACATAAGAAAAATCTTATTAAATCGCATGCACAGTAAAGTTCCGAAAACAACTTTAATTGTACTGCTACATTTTTCCTGCTGTTTAGCTATTTCGTGGATTTATAATTGTAGTTTTTGTGGTTTGTTTGGGTTTGCATTTACTGTTTTGAATTCTCTAATATCGTAAGAATTAAAGAAAATTTTTGAGTTAGCATCAGTTAAAAAAATAAGGGTACCATTTAATTTCATTAATGACACATGTCAACGGATCCTTGAAAGCGTAGGATGGTTGGGAGAGAAAATGTCTAAAAGAGGATTATTTATTATCTAGCATTACTGCCCATGAGAACTATATTATGTACCAATTATCGAACAAAAGAGAAAATGAATTATTTATTTAAATTAAAAAGTGGTTCATTCATTCCACAACTTAAAGAAATATACTTATTCCATTCTTACAATAGACATTCTAAATTTTATTGTCTAGGAAGTTTTAGAAAAGCTAGTAAGAATAGTAGTAACATCATGAATATAAATTCTTTATCTATGTAGTACCCTTCCTATTTTGTTTATATATAAAAATAAAGTACGTATTTTCAGTCCTTATTACAAGCCACCAGAGGGGCGTGGCATTTTATGACCTACTCCAGGGCTAGGCGCAGATTCATCATTGGTTTCTTCCATGTTATGAATTGCATTATTTGTTTCCATTGGGCTAGGAATACCATGACCTTCTCCAGGGCTTGGCCCAGATTCCTCATCTCTGTTTACCTCGTTATGAATTGCACGAATTCTTCTAAGAAGGCTTGGCACGCCATGGCCTTCTCCTGGGCTTGGCCCAGATTCGGCATCAGTGTTTTCCTCGTGAATTGCATTGCTTGTTCTTATAGGGTTTGGCACACCATGACCTTCTTCAGGGCTTGGCCCAGATTCAACTTCAGTGTCTTCCGCGTTGTGAATAGTATTTTTTGTTCTAGGATGGGTTGGCGCATCGTCACCTTTTCCAGGGGTTGGCTCAGATCGATCGACACTTTCATTTTTGTTAGGATTTAAACTGCTTGCAGTGGTTAACGCAGCAAGTATTGCGATGATAAAGAAGAAGATGAGTACTGCTTGAATGTGACGAAGGCCATTGCGACAAGTGAGAGTCGATGACTTGATGAGGACATGGAGTGCATATGTGCATGGAGCATTTATAGTCTCCAGTTTTTTCCATTTATAACTAATTCTATTTGTATAATAATTTCAATTGGATTTTGGCTACAACTGAGGAACAAATTTGTCAGTTCACCGAAAAATATGCATTTAATTGTAATAATCTGTTAACATATATGTTTCCATTATTTTGATTTTGATGATAACAAAAAAGATTAAGAATGATTAATCTTTTAAGCTCAAATTATTTTCTTTTTAAATAAATCATTATTTTCACATTATAAAGGTTTCATATTTAATGGAAAAATGATGTTATGGAATTAAAGTGTTTTGGACTAAAATGAAAGTATTTTAAAATCTTTGATATTGTTTTAAAATTTTGAATTTGGACCTATTTGAAAATATTTAAATATTTTGGGTCATTCTATAATTTCACATAGTTTGGGTGAAATCATAATTTCAAAAAGTTTTGGGATTGACAAAGCATTATTTAGAAATTCTAAAATTGGACCTATTTGAAAGCTTTCAATTAACATTTTGGGCCATAATATAGTTTTATAAAGTTATGGGGCCAAACTATAATTTTAAAAAATAGTTCACTGTAGCAGTTATTGTAGCAAGCGGCTAACCGGATGTGCAAAACCGATAAGCCGGATGTTGGGCAAAATCTATCCGAATTAAAAGCGGCTAACCAGATCCTGACAAACGGTAATCCGGTTGTTGGGCAGTAAGCTTTTGGAGCTTAAACGGCTAACCGGATTTCACAAGCGGCATACCGGATGTTCAAAAATTTAAAATTGTGGCTGTAACGGTAACATTAAACGGCTAACCGGATGTCCATAAACGGTAAGCCGGTTATGACTAAAATGTGCATAATGGCTAGTTTTTGAGCTCAAACTATATAAACTCAAAACCAATTCATTTTTGGTAATCTTGGCAAGCAAAAACAAGTGCACACAACATATATTGAGCTTCAATTTCGTAAAACATTATTTATTAAATTATCTTTGTTCTTCAATTTGTATATCCACTCTTAAAGAGAGTTTCATTGATGTAATTTTCATTTCTCATCAAATTGTGAGTGTACAAGTGTGAGAAACACTTGGGGTGAAGAGATTGGAGAGATAATCTCTTGTTGTAAAGGTTCATTGACACCTTGAAGTCAATTGTAAATGATTGAAGCCTTGGAAAGGTTCGGATAGTTAAATCCTCAAGCCCGGTGTGCTTGGAGGTGTGGACGTAGGCGAGGATTGCTGAACCACGTAAAAATCCTTGAGTTTGCTTTCTCTTCCCTTGCTCATTTATTATTGTGCTTTCATTGAATTTATTATTTTCGAATTTATTAAGGCATTAGATTGGATTGTTGTGTGTTTGCTTAGCTTAATTTATAAAATCTCAATTCCCCAATTCACCCCCCTCTTGGGTTGCCTAGTTAGTATTTCATTTGATATCAGAGCGAGGTGCTCTTGTGTAGTCTTAACCGTCTAGAGTTAAAGATCCATGGCAACCCATAATGACTCAACCTTTAGAGAAGGACAGTCCACAATTAGACCACCGTTCTTTGACGGAAATGACTACCCGTATTGGAAAACTAGGATGAGAATTTATTTACAAGCACTAGATTATGGAATTTGGGAAGTTGTTTGTGATGGTCCTTTTATGCCTTTGACTAAAAATGAAGTCGGGGAAGATATTCCAAAACCTTCACGGGAATGGAATGAATTGGAAAAGAGAAAAGCTACTCTAAATTTATTATTGTGCTTTTATTGAATTTATTGTTTTTGAATTTATTAAGGCATTAGATTGGATTGTTATGTGTTTGCTTAGCTTAATTTATAAAATCCCAATTCACCCCCCTCTTGGGTTGCCTAGTTAGTATTTCATAATCAAGTAACGTTAAACTAAAAGTATTAGGTTTGTCTCTCTTTTTTTTTTCTTCTTCTGTTCCGTAGTTATATATATTGGAAAATACCGATTCAATAATAATAAAATTGTCAAACAACATTTTCAAAACATAGTCTTGTTAATGATAAATTAAAATTTTTAATTAGTAGAATTATATTATCCACCAATTTTGTCTTTTTTTGTTACATATTTGTTATTTAAAATTGAAATTACATTGTATTGTCGTACGAGATTAAATATGTCATGCCTTAAGAAAATCAATGTCTACGTCCCTGATGGCTGTGACAGATTGATGCTAATTTTTTGTACTATCATTAATGTAATAAAACATACATATATATCAGTTGACACATTATTTTAAAGGGTAAGTACTCGTTTGGGGACTATATTTTGAGTTAAGTATCCATTTAGCCTCTACATTAAAAAACAAAACTCAAAATCTTTTGTTGTTAAATATGCTACACTCTTTTTCTTTGGTTTTACAATAATACCCTACAACAATGTTCTCAGGAACAGTAATGAAAGGAAAAAGATGATAATTTAAAAAATTAACCTCGAAATTAACATGTAAATTTACTCAATTTGTTATATTATTTTTTTACTTTTAGGATTAATTAGGTATATTAATTTTTTTATAAAATAATTATTAATAAGATTGTTGTAAACACATTAAACATTACTTTAAGTTACGTGATACCAATTTATTTATAAGTAATAATATAGCAAGATTGTTGCACAGGTTCAAAAATCAAAAGTTCTTTTACACTGATAATTATTGATTAATTTGCTAATTAGCTTCTTTATAGTTAAATTAATTAGTGTTAAGAATATAGTTACAAGGATAATATCATAGAAGAAAGGAAAAAGTACGGTTAAGAATGTATAAAATTTAATTACAAGGGTGTTTTCAGTTATTTTTAAAATATCAAAGCTAAACAAACACTTAGATCAATATAGAAACTAAATAAGTATTTACCCTTACTTTAAATACAAAATTCACATTTTAATCATTGATATAATTGCAGCATCACTTTTCTAAAAATTAAATTGATGTACTTTTAGTATGATTTTCTTCCTATAAATTAAACTTTTCTTTTTGACAAGAACGAAAAGGCAAAGGCATATGCTAATATTATGTTTTTTTTATGCCATTTGTAAATTGTGTTTCGTTCATTTATCGATTAAATTCCAATTGTAGCTAGAACACTACAAGAAAACAGGAAATAGATGACGAGAAATAATCGTCATAAAAGGGGGTGCATGACAGACACTTAATCTGTCATCTATGTCACTGTCATTAATGTATGACAGATTATTTGCCGTCATATATTAACGATGGTATTTTATAGTCATCTATTTGTCACATAATATTTTAATGTGAACAAATAATTAACTTAAAATTTGAATTATTTTAAAATTTCGCGCCAAATTTTTTAATTTTGGGCGGGAAATTTAATTGTAATTGGTAAATTTTTTATTCAGTTTTGGCGGGAAATTATGTTATAATTTGTAAATTTATTATTCATTTTTTGGCGGGAAATTGTTTATGACAGACCATATAATGGGAATTTCCCGTCATAAAGTTAATTTAAAAAAAAACGATTAAAATTAATTTTTGTATTCATGTTTACAAATGTAATTAATTAATTAAAATGAGTATCATAAAAAAATAAAAATAAAAATAATTAATATTAATTAAAAATTAATATTAATTAACATCCACTCATTCCAACAAGTTAATTTCAAAATAAATACATCTAGTATCTAATATTGTCATCACTACCAATACATATATAAGCAACATCCGAAATTAAAAAAAAAAATTCAACCAGTTAAACTACAAGAACAGATTTCCAAATTCCAGCCACCAAGCCAATACATGCATCATTCCACACCACTAGCATAACAGCAGCAAGGCAATACATCTTTTCACACCAACAAAAACCTCCAGCAGCAATACATCTTCTAACTACACTCCACTGCTATTCCAGCCACTTACCCAACAACACTCGCCACACACATTCAACAGCAAGCCAGCATCTTCCAACCCAACATCTGTCCACACCACTGGTATTCCAGCCACATACCGAGCAACCCTCCAACCGAAACCCAACAAACCAATACCAATCTATTCAGAATCAATCAAAATACCCAATGTTATCGAATGCAAAACACGTACACTACAATTGTTAACAGTAACCATTATAATTTGACACTTATAACTTTAATTTCAATAGATTTTTACAACTAATATTTATAGTTTCATACTAATACTAACCATTTTGCTGATGCAATAAGGATGTCGGAAAAATGGATAGCCCACTCCAAACGAACCTCATCTAATTTTTCCTGAGTGTATACTTTCTTTCCATTAAACTGTTAATCACAAGATTATTAAGAGGTCAAACTTAAAAAATAATGTCAAATATATGAAATAAAAGAAAGTTAGTGAAATGTCATCATCAACTTACATTGTTCATTAACAAACTAACATATGCTATTATTTCCTTCATGTATCTTAACACATAATTGCCACACTCCAATTTTGCGATATTTTGTTTCGAAGCCTGTTCATGCCACAAAAAAAAAAGTACAAAATCTCATTCATTTTAGTTATGTAATCGATAGGCACATATAGTTTCTATTCTTTTTTACCTTCACAATTCTCATCTTAGAATTAGAATTCCATTTTTCCCTACTTTCCTCTGCTGTGAAGAGTGTCATGGTGCTATAAAAAAAAAACGCAAAGTGTTATCTTTTAATTATATTGAAAAAACTTAAAATATCAATTGCATGAAATGGATTGGCATACATACATTTTAAGGAGCTGTTCTAAATCAGTATAAGGACTGGACTGCACAGGATCTACATAAAACACTTCCTTTTTCACCACGTCAAACACAACCAAAACCCAATGGTAGCTACAATAGGAGAAGGCAGTTGGAAAAAAAGCAGAAAACAAAACCATGAATTAACAAACAGTTGTAAAAGTAATATAAATTCATAAACAACTGTAAAAGTTTAAATGAAAATTAAAACTTACGAAGGATTATATGGCATGAGAATGAGTTGTCCGTTTTTGGCTTTTTTCAAGCGGTCGTGGATAAGCTCAACTCTCTTTGAGTGAAATATTTCTGCAGCCTTTCAATTTGTTGGGCAAACTAAACTTGGAGACATGAATCCAAATGGTTTTATTCCTTTTCTGGTTGGCAGAATGGTGGAATCCAACATCCTGAATAGAAAATCAGTGCATCCATAAAAAAATGTATACTAATTTCAAATAAAACTAGTTTAAAGAAAATTCATTAAACCACTTATGTCATATATACTTGAATAACATTTACTCCTTATGCTTGCATTGACAACAGTTCATTGCAATCTTTCTTCCCAATATAAGCATAGGCATGTCTTTGGAATACATTATCATCAATCATATATGTTATAACACCATCATTTTCATCAGGCAGGTGTTTCTCACACAATTTACCAAATAGTTGCAGCATAAGATGACTGTTTTGGTGCTTGAATACTGCACTCCTTGTGTTCCTCATAGGCTGCACTACAACTTTTTTGGCTCTATCCTTTTTGAAAAGTGGCTTTTTTGTTGGGCTATCAGGATGCCTCTCTTGTATACCATCAGCTGTACCGTCAACACAGTCAAAATCCAATTGCTTTTTACTGCTTCCAACTATTTTCCTCTCATCATTTGCATAATCCTTTGGGATTGAAGGATTGAGTCTTGGACTTTTCCTCAAAATGGCAGCAGTAGTATTTTTTGGTGGCTTGCCCAAATCGTCTGGCTCCTGTAGATGTTAATGATATCAAATTGTTAGTAAACAGTTAGCCAACAAAAAAAGAAATCACACATACAAAGACAAAAAAAATTTAAATATTTATTATTTAACTGATATATAAATTATTTCATTAACAATTTAAATATTTAACACACTTACAATTTCTTTCATTAATCCAACGTATCCTTTTTGACTAAGGCGGTGATTGCACTTGTTCAAAGCTCTCCTGTTCTTATTGACACGACTGATTTTCTGCGTAATTAGATTAGTTATAACACAAGGTAAATATAATGTAAGTGCTAACATATTACTTGTCCTAACTTGAAAATACTTACTTCAAAAGATTCCGACAAACGTTGGTCGACAAACTTTATCCAAATAGGACGTTTTAGTTGAGGGTACTCAATTGGGGGTGCATACAATTTCTTTTTATCATTTCTGCAATTCTAGATATAGTTTTTTGCCAGCATATACTTGAAGTTCCGAAATGTTGTTCCAATTGATTGTATCACCTGCTTCCTACTTCTAGGATGAACAATGAAACGACCCTAGATAAGAGGAAGATTGTTTAAGTGACAGTTAATAAAAATTCTGTTACATTAAAGTACATAATTGAAAAATGATAGCAAAAGGATTAAGTAGAATGCAGTGGATTTTTAAGAATTACCAGAACAGATTTCCACAAACGCTCTTTTGTCTCCAGCGGAACCTTACGCCCGTCAGAATAGAGAATTGAAACTGATGTATGAGCTAATACCCCAATAAACGAAGCCAACTCAGTGGCTTCATCGCCTGCTAGAATGCCCATTTCATTGTATTGTACCACAATCTTTCCCTTCTTTGTTTTAAGTCTTTTATTTTGCCTAGCTCCTATATTTACACCTCTCCTAGAGTTACTGCTTTCAGGAACATCAACATCAGGAGGAACGAAATTAACACCATCCATCTCTGCACCATAAAATTCACCTCTAGCCAAATCAGCACCATCATTATCACCTCCATCAAACTTAACACCATCCATCTCAGCACCATCAAAATGAGCCTCGTTTTACACATCTGCTAAATTATCTACCTCGGCAAATAAGTCGTCGTATTCGTCTTCTAAATAAGCTTCCTGATCAAAAGCAACATCAGCCACTACATGTTTTCCCTTAGCCATACTACTGCACCTGAAACAAGTAAATTAAATTGTATTAGTTAACTGATAATATAAAACTATATAACATTCAATCAGCTGCAAGAATAAAGTAGCTACAATAATTCATTATCATATTAGTTTGTAACATAAACTGAATAGTTGAATAAACACTTACTAGAAAAAAATTAATCAATTGGTAACCCAAATTCACTCTTTGCTATTTTGTACATAGATTGCTCGGTCGCCATTTGCGGAACGTAACAAATCATTAGTTGGAAATTCTCTAGTGAAGGGAGGATATTCTGTTACATTATTGACCTCATCTTCATTTATTTGATTAGGATTACTTCTACTAGGCATATGACAGACAATAGACAGCTTTGTTTGAATCTGATCGTTTACATAAAATACTTGTTTGGCTTGAGAAGCCAATATAAATGGATCAGATTTATATCCTAATCAGTTTAAGTCTACTAAGATGAATCCAAGCTCATCCTTCTTGACGCAACTACTTTGAACCCAATCACACTTCAACACAGGGACTTTCAACAAATGATAGTCAAGTACCCAAATTTCATCTATAACTCCATAATATGTCATATCACATATTTTATAATCACCTACACTAACTCCACTATTTTGAGTTACTCGACTTAAGTCTTGATCTCGTGTAATAAAATGGAAACCATTAATGTCATAACCATTATGTTTAGTTACAAAAGGAAGAGGCCCATGCGATAACCATCGCAAAGTATCCGCTACGTGATCACCCTTTTCAATCAAGTCATATACCTAACAAGACAAGGAAGAAAAGTAAACATCTTTACTAAGTGAAAAACAAAGTTGAGATTTCTTTTTGAAAATTAATTATATACATGCTGGAACCTTATCAGTTAGCCAATCAGCAAAGGTACGGTTGTGTTCCTCTTGCAACCATTTGTCATTGTGATGTGAATAACATGTTTTAAGCCACTGCATATGGTCACTAGACATCCAGAACATGAAAAAATTAGACTAAAAATTATAGAAATAAAGTATATAGAATTAATTAGAAGAAATGCACCAAATTACCTAATGTATGGTACCACCTCTTGCGTGTTATGCAAGATGTACAGGTGAGCTCGATCTAGTGATTGTGGAGGAATTTGTACCACTTTCCCACCAGATAATGGCTTATCTTTTGATAGGTTTTGCACATGTCCAAGTGGAACCCCAACTGTATTCATGTTTGATATGTATTCTGCACAAAATTCTAATGCTTCTTCTGCAATATAACTCTCCGCTATACAACCCTCATGACAGTTGCTGTTCCGGACATAACTCTTAAGAGTTTTCATGTATCTCTCGAAAGGATACATCTATCGAAGGTAAACTGGGCCACATAGTCTAACTTCATTGACTAAATGCACAGTCAAGTGCATTATTATGTCAAAGAAAGAGGGAGGAAAATATTTTTCTAACAAGCACAAAGTCACCACATGCTCTGCCTGTAATTTTTCCAATGTTGACACATCAACCACACTGGAACACAGCAAGTTAAAGAAGAAACACAACCTGATCACAGCTTCTTTAACATGCTTTGACAGGACACACAGAATGGCAATAGGCAAAAGTTGTTGCATAAGAACATGGCAGTCATGTGACTTAAGGCCCTGAAGTTTAAGGTCCTTCATTGACACAAGATTTTTTATGTTTGAGGAATATCCAGCTAGAACCTTAATACTTTTTAAAGCTTTGCAGAACCTTGTTTTTTCATCTCTAGTTAATGTGTAAGAAGCTGTCGAAAGGAATGTGCGCTTGTTATTTTTTAAAGTTGGAGCTAATTCATCCCTAATTCCCATTTCCACAAGATCATTCCTTGACTTAAGACCATCTTTGGTCTTTCCTGGAATATGCTGCAGTGCTCCGTATATGCTCTCACACACATTCTTTTCAATGTGCATAACATCTAATTGATGACGTACAAGTAAATGCGTCCAATACTTTAAATTATAGAATATGAATTTTTTTTTCCACCAAATGTGGTCATCATTGTCAGAACTTTTACGTTTTTTAGAGTTGTTCTTCCCCCATTTATAATCAATAGACTCAACCAGTCACAAAACACTCTCCCCATCCAACGGTTTCGGGGCAAACTCTCTCTCTATTTTGTTGTCAAAGGCTTTCTCTTGGTCTCAAAATTCATGACCATGAGGAAGCCAACGACGGTGACTGATATATGCATTTTTGCCATTGTGTTTAAGTCTACATTTAGTAGTGTCTACTCCACAATATGGAATGACATTATATCCTTTAACAGTGCAACCAGCTAGATTTCCATATACTAGAAAGTCATTTATAGTCCACAATAACACAGCCCGCAAATTAAAGAACTCCTTCATGTAGGCATCATAAGCCTCTACCCCAACTACCCACAAAGTTTGTAAATCTTCTATCAAAGATGCCAAGTACACATCGATGTCGTTGCCCGGTTGTTGAGGACCAAAAATCAGTAGGGACAACATCATGAATTTTTGTTTCATACACAACCACGGAGGAAGATTAGACGTTATAAGAATAATTGGCCAACAACTATATGTACTACTAAGAGAGCTATGTGGATTTATTCCATTAGCCGCTAACGCAAGACGGAGATTTCTAGGATCTAATGCAAATGTAGGCCATTTGGTATCTACTAATTTCCATGATGGCGAGTCTGTCGGATGTCGGAGCTTACCATCATCGACTCTCTCATTTGCATGCCAAGTCAAGTCCTTGGCAATTTCTGAAGACTGAAACATGCGTTTAAATCTAGGTATGGGCGGAAAATACCATAAAACCTTCGCAGGAACCCTTTTTTTATATTGGTCAACACCACCATCCTTTTTTTTTCCATCTAGATAAACCACAACTAGCACAGTAAGACAGCCCTTCATACTCTTTTCTGTAAAGTATGCAATCATTTGGGCAAGCATGTATTTTCATATATTTTAAGCCTAAAGCAGACATTGTCTTTTTGGCCTCGTACATAAACACGGGAATTTCATTACTTTCGGGCAGCAACTTGGCTAGAAGACTTAATAACTCGGTAAAACTTGTGGCGGACCACCTAAATTTACCCTTTATATTGAATAAGCTAACCAAAGTGCCTAACTTAGTGAAATTTGTGCATCCTGGGTACAAAGGCTTCTCAGCTTGTTCTAGAAGTTCTTTAAATACTTTAGGATCTGCAACACAATCCCTATAAGCATCGTTAACCATATCTATTGTGTTACCGTCATCATAGTCTATAAACTCAAATGGAACATTTACATCTACATTAGGAAGTGGTGTGTCATTGACATCTTCTACATGCCAACTCCAGGTTGTGTAAGAAACATCAAATCCATGAAAATACAAATGTTCACGAACAACCTTATGTGTACGGAATGATAAATTCATACATTTAGTACACGGACATTTAATGACGCTACTTCTTTCAGAATTACCAACAGCAAACTTCATAAATTCTTCAACCCCATCTTCATACTCACTTGACATTTTACTACAATGAACCCAAGACTTATCCATTTTTAGTTTAATTGAGTTCTGATCCTGACACATTAAGCAGGTTACAAATAAATAAAATATCAGAATATATTACCAATTCATCTAAGCAAAGTACAAATTAACACCACTTTAAATACCCTTACTGCAACATAAACAAAACAACAAATTTTGACCCCACACATTACAATAGTCACAACACAAAAGACAAGTACTTAAACACATTGCAGTATTCAAAATCATTACAGTAGTAAATAAACATAACACTAAAATCAAGCCTAATACAACTTCAGGTCATGCTATCATATAAAGGACCATAATATTAAACATATTTCATGCATCTATAAAATAACTAACGAACTCAAAACTATAAAATAAAGAAGTACAATTTATTTACCAGGTCAAATTAATTCCTCTACAGCAAATTGTTCCAGCAAAAGAGATGCAGCAAACTCTGCAACAAAAGAGGTGGCAGTAAGCTGCTTCAACAAAAACATAGAGTCAACAAAAACACAGATACCCTTTTCAATAAAATAAAATACAATTTTGCATCATAAGGTAAATTAGGTTCTAATTAGGTTCTAGGTATAAATTTGTTGAAAAAAAAGTACTGCTACTTCACTCATTTCCTAATAACCCCAAACTTCAATGAAAAATTAACCCTAGACATGCAAATTTACTACAATAGGCAAATTATTTGGCTCTTGGTCCTGCTACTAGTAGTACTACTGCTGTAAAACAATTATCCCTTTTCTCTAATCCTTTATCTCTAAAATCTACTTCACTCCTGCTACGCTACTATTGCTTCTACTACTACTAACCTTAACAACCTACATTCTTTGCTCTCTTTCAAAAAATTAACTAATCAATTATTTTAATTAGGTTTTCTCGTTACATTATTTATAGAATTAATTGATTTAACTAAGATCTGTGCAAAACAAACAACATGCAAAATGAAGACATAATAGAAATCATACCAAGGGCTTTCAAAAAATGACGGTGAGGAAGATAGCAAGATGAAGACAGAAAACGATGGTGAGGAACACGATGGAGAAGAATACGATGGTGATACCACAAAATGCAGCTTCACCCACTCAATTCCTCAACGCAATCGGTAACCAATACGTTAGGAAGACGATGGCAAGATGACGACTACCGAGATTTTGGTAAGATGATGGCAAAAAGGAAGTCAATATAAAAGGGTAAGCCGATGGCAAGATGACGACATCCAAGATTTTAGCCTTACCATATACTCTCTGTATGTTTGTGAGTTGTATGTGTTGATACTTAGAAAAAATTAGGGATTGAAGAAGTGAAACTCAGCACCAAAACGGTGCGTTTCATGTTTCTTAATTTTATTTTATAATAAAAAATTTTAAAAATATAATATTTTATATTTATGTACAAAACGTTGTCGTTCCAACTTCGCTAAAACGACGACGTCTCTTCCTTCATGTAATATTTTATTTTAAATAACACCAAAAGTTTCAGTAAAAAACGCACCAAAATTAAATCAACGTTAAATTTCTATCAAGACTTATTGACGCTTAAATTTATATCACAAAGGCATCATATATTCTTGACAGACTCTTTTTCTATCACAAGTCCATCACAAATCCATCATGAATATATGATAGCCAAAAACATATCACAATTATATCATGATTTTATTACCGACGAAGAATCCGTCAACAAGCGTGTGTCATCTATTGCCAGTTTTCTTGTAGTGGGACCTTAAGGGAGTGCTATAAGACAGTGGTAACAAGATACTAGAGGGAAGCGCTGGACGAAAACGACTTTCGAATAGAGATGATAATGGGGCATATATGGGTTGGATCTCCTCTGCTCTAAATCAAGATCCATAGTAAAAATTAAGCATCGTATATGCTCTAGATCCACCATGGATCGATGTTTTTCGCTCCATATCCAAATTCCCCAAAAAAGAAAAAGAAAAAGAACAAGAATTATATGTCCTCCGAATCTAAAAGAATAAAAGCCAAATATGTTCTAAATTTGTCATTAATTCTAAAACTAAATAAGAAAAGAGCCATAAATCTTTAGAAAGAAAATTAAAGACTAAAATTATAGAATTTATCTCAAAAATCTAACACAGACATCAACGTCTGTAAAATCAAGAAATCTTAAAATCTGATTTAGAGATGTGACCTAAGTGTTTGTACCATAATGAGGCCAAATTTTCTTTCTCTAATTTACGCTTTCTACCTCTGGAACTAAAATGCAGGTTTTCATTATAACTTGAAACGGTTTCTAGCAAATATGGATTTTCATAAGCATTAAGCAAACCGGTTCCAAATCATTAGAATTGATAGATAAACTAAATTGTCAATTTACAAATGAACAATAATAACCAAATTTGTCCAAAACAGAAACTGAAATCAAATTCTGTCTAAAAGACGGCACAACAAAAGTATGTAACAAATCCAAATAACAACCAGTTTTCACAAGCAATCTAAAATGCCTAATTGCTTCGACTTAAACGGACTTGCCATCTCTAACATAAATACATGTTTCAGCATCACTTAGCGGCCGGTAGCTCAGGCAACCCTGCATTGAAACACAAATGTGAGTAGTAGCACCCAAATCTATCCATCATGTGTTTCTTGGTACCGAAGCTAAATTAATTTAAGAACAAACCAAAGTAAGAAATGCACCTTTCTTCACGCGCCATGCGTGATATTTTTTACATTCCTTCTTCACATGTCCAGGCTTACAGCAGAAGTAAACTTTGATAAACCTCCCGAACGCGACCACACAAGAAAAATCTTATTAAATCGAATGCACAGTAAAGTTCTGAAATCAACTTTAATTGTACTGCTACATTTTTCTTGCTGTTTAGCTATTTCGTGGATTATAATTGCTGTTTTTGTGGCTTGTTTGGGTTTGCATTTACTGTTTTGAATTCTCTAATATCGTAAGAATTAAAGAAAATTTTTGAGTTAGCATCAGTTAAAAAAATAAGGGTACCATTTAATTTCATTAATGACACATGTCAACGGATCCTTGAAAGCGTATGATGGGTGAGAGAGAAAACGTCTAAGAGAGGATTATTTATTATCTAGCATTACTGCCCATGAGAACTATATTCTGCGCCAATTATCAAACAAAAGAGAAAATGAATTATTTATTTAAATTAAAAAGTGGTTTATTCATTCCAAAACATAAAGAAATACACTTATTCCATTCTTACAATAGACATTCTAAATTTTATTGTCTAGGAAGTTTTAGAAAAGCTCGTAAAAATAGTAGTAACATCATGAATATAAATTCTTTATCTATGTAGTACCCTTCCTATTTTTTTTATATATAAAAATAAAGTACATACTTTCAGTCCTCATTACAAGCCACCAGAGAGGCGTGGCATTTTATGACCTACTCCAAGGCTAGGCGCAGATTCATCATCGGTTTCTTCCATGTTATGAATTGCATTATTTGTTTCCATTGGGCTAGGAATACCATGGCCTTCTCCAGGGCTTTGCCCAGAGTCCTCATCTCTGTTTACCTCGTTATGAATTGCACAGCTTCTTCTAAGTAGGCGTGGCACGCCATGGCCTTCTCCCGGGCTTGGCCCAGATTCGGCATCAATGTCTTCCTCGTGAATTGCATTGCTTGTTCTTATAGGGTTTGGCACACCATGACCTTCTCCGGGGCTTGGCCCAGATTCAACTTCAGTGTCTTCCGCGTTGTGAATAGTATTTTTTGTTCTAGGATGGGTTGGCGCATCGTCTCCTTTTCCAGGGGTTGGCTCAGATCGATCGACACTTTCATTTTGGTTAGGACTTAAACTGCTTGCAGCGGTTAACGTAGTAAGTATTGTAATGATAAAGAAGAAAGATGAGTACTGCTTCAATGTGACGAAGGCCATTGCAACAAGTGAGAGTCGATGACTTGATGAGGACATGTAGTGCATGGAGCATTTATAGTCTCCAGTTTTTTCCATTTATAACTAATTCTATTTGTATAATAATTTCAATTGGATTTTGGCTACAGCTGAGGAGCAGATTTGTTAGTTCACCGGAAAATATGCATTTAATTGTAATAATTAAGTAACGTTAAACTAAAAGTATTAGGTTTGTTTCTCTTTTTTTTCTTCTTCTGTTCCGTAGTTATATATATTGGAAAATACCAATTCAATAATAATAAAATTGTCAACCAACATTTTCAAAACATAAAGTCTTGTTAATGATAAATTAAAAATTTTAATTAGTAGAATTATATTATCCACCAATTTTGTCTTTTTTTGTTACATATTTGTATTTAAAATTGAAATTACATTGTATTGTCGTACGAGATTAAATAAGCCATGCCTTAAGAAAATCAATGTCTGCATCCCTGATGGCTGTGACAAATTGATTCTAATTTTTTGTACTATCATTAATGTAATAAAACATACATATATATCAGTTGACACATTATTTTAAAGGGTAAGTACTCGTTTGGGGACTACATTTTGAGTTAAATATCCATTTAGCCTCTACATTAAAAAACAAAACTCAAAATACTTTTGTTGTTAAATATTCTACACTTTTTTCTTTCGTTTTACAATAATACCCTACAACAATGTTCTCAGGAACAGTAATGAAAGGAAAAAGATGATAATTTAAAAAATTAACGTCGAAATTAACATGTAAATTTACTCAATTTGTTATATTATTTTTTTACTTTTAGGATTAATTATGTATATTAATTTTTTTATAAAATAATTATTAGTAAGATTGTTGTAAACACATTAAACATTACTCTAAGTTACCTGATACCAATTTATTTATAAGTAATAATATAGAAAGATTTTTGCACAGGATTAAAAATCACAAGTTCTTTTACATTGATAACGATTGATTAATTTGCTAATTAGCTTCTTTATAGTTAAATTAATTAATGTTAAGAATATAGTTACAAGGATAATATCATAGAAGAAAGGAAAAAGTACGGTTAAGAATGTAAAAAATTTAATTACAGGGGTGTTTTCAGTTATTTTAAAAATATCAAAGCTAAACAAACACTTAGAACAATAGAGAAACTAAATAAGTATTTACCCTTACTTTAAATACAAAATTCGCATTTTAATCATTGATATAATTGCAGCATTACTTTTCTAAAAATTAAATTGATGTACTTTTTATATGATTTTCTTCCTATAAATTAAACTTTTCATTTTGACAAGAACGAAAAGCCAAAGGCATATGCTAATATTATGTTTTTTTATGCAATTTGTAAATTGTGTTTCTTTCATTTATCGATTAAATTCCAACTGTAGCTAGGACCTTAAGGGAGTGCTACAAGACGGTGGTAACACGATGCTAGAGGGAAGCGTTGGACGAAAACGACTTTCGATAGAGATGGTAACGGGGCAGATATAGGTTGGATCTACTCTGCTCTAAATCTAGATCCATAGTAAAAATTGAGCTTCGTATATGCTCTAGATCCACCATGGATCGATGTTTTTCGCTTCATATCCAAATTCCCCAAAAAAGAAAAAGAAAAAGAGCAAGAATTATATCTCCTCTGAATCTAAAAGAATAAAAGCCAAATATGTTCTAAATTTGTCATTAATTCTAAAACTAAATAAGAAAAGGACCATAAATATTTAGAAAGAAAATTAAAGACTAAAATTATAGAATTTATCTCAAAACTCTAACACAGACATCAACGTCTGTAAAATTAAGAGATCCTAAAATCTGATTTGGAGATGTGACCTAAATGTTTGTACCATAATGAGGCCGAATTTTCTTTCTCTAATTTACGCTTTGTACCTCTGGAACTAAAATGCAGGTTTTCATTATAACTTGAAACGGTTTCTAGCAAATATGGATTTTCATAAGCATTAAGCGAACCGGTTCCAACAACATTAGAATTGATATATAAACTAAATTGTCAGTTCACAAATGAACAATAATAACCAAATTTGTCCAAAACAGAAACTGAAATCAAATTCTGTCTAAAAGATGGCACAACATAAGTATGTAACAAATCCAAATAACAACCAGTTTTCATAAGCAATCTAAAATGCCTAATTGCTTCAACTTAAACCGACTTGTCATCTCTGACATAAATACATGTTTCAGCATCACTTGGCAGCCGGTAGCTCAGGCAACCCTGCATTGAAACACAAATGTGAGTAGTAGCACCGAATCTATCCACCATGTGTTCCTTCGTACCGAAGCTAAATTAATTTCAGAACAAACCAAAGTAAGAAATGCACCTTTCTTCACGTGCGGTGCGTGATACTTTTGACATTCCTTCTTCACATGTCCAGGCTTACAGCAGAAGTAAACTTTGATAAACCTCCCAAACAAAGCCACACAAGAAAAATCTTATTAAATCGCATGCACATTAAAGTTTTGAAAACAACTTTAATTGTACTGCTACATTTTTCCTACTGTTTAGCTATTTCGTGGATTTATAATTGTTGTTTTTGTGGCTTGTTTGGGGTTGCATTTACTGTTTTGAATTCTCTAATATCGTAAGAATTAAAGAAAATTTTTGAGTTAGCATCAGTTAAAAAAATAAGGGTACTATTCAATTTCATTAATGACACATGTCAACGGATCCTTGATAGAATAGCATGGTTGGGAGAGAAAATGTCTAAGAGAGGATTATTTATTATCTAGCATTACTGCCCATGAGAACTATATTCTGCGCCAATTATCGAACAAAAGAGAAAATGAATTATTTATTTAAATTAAAAAGTGGTTCATTCATTCCACAACTTAAAGAAATATACTTATTCCATTCTTACAATAGACATTCTAAATTTTATTGTCTAGGAAGTTTTAGAAAAGCTAGTAAGAATAGTAGTAACATCATGAATATAAATTCTTTATCTATGTAGTACCCTTCCTAATTTGTTTATATATAAAAATAAAGTACGTATTGTTAGTCCTTATTACAAGCCACTAGAGGGGCGTGGCATTTTATGACCTACACCAGGGCTAGGCGCAGATTCATCATTGGTTTCTTCCATGTTATGAATTGCATTATTTGTTTCCATTGGGCTAGGAATATCATGACCTTTTCCAGGGCTTGGCCCAAATTCCTCATCTATGTTTACCTCGTTATGAATTGCACGACTTCTTCTAAAAAGGCTTGGCACGCCATGGCCTTCTCTCGGGCTTGGCCCAGATTCGGCATCAATGTCTTCCTCGTGAATTGCATTGCTTGTTCTTATAGGGTTTGGCACACCATGACCTTCTCCGGGCTTGGTCCAGATTCAACTTCAGTGTCTTCCGTGTTGTGAATAATAGTTTTTGTTCTACGATGGGTTGGCGCATCGTCACCTTTTCCAGGGGTTGGCTCAGATCGATCGACACTTTCATTTTTGTTAGGACTTAAACTGCTTGCAGTTGTTAACGCAGTAAGTATTGCGATGATAAAGAAGAAAGATGAGTACTGCTTGAATGTGACGAAGGCCATTGCAACAAGTGAGAGTCAATGACTTGATGAGGACATGGAGTGCATGCGTGCATGGAGCATTTATAGTCTCCAGTTTTTTCCATTTATAACTAATTCTATTTGTATAATAATTTCAATTGGATTTTGGCTACAGCTTAGGAACAGATTTGTTAGTTCACCGAAAAATGGGCATTTAAAAAATAATAATCAAGTAACGTCAAACTAAAAGTATTAGGTTTGTCTCTTTTTTTTCTTCCTTTGTTTCGTAGTTATATATATTGGAAAATACCAATTTAATAATAATAAAACTGTCAAACAACATTTTCAAAACACAAAGTCTTGTTAATGATAAATTAAAATTTTAATTAGTAGAATTATATTATCCACCAATTTTGTCTTTTTTTGTTACATATTTTTTATTTAAAATTTATATTACATTCTATTGTCGTACGAGATTAAATATGCCATGCCTTAAGAAAATCAATGTCTACGTCCCTAATGGTTGTGACAGATTGATGCTAATTTTTTGTACTATCGTTAATGTAATAAAAACATACATATATATATCAGTTGACACATTATTTTAAAGGGTAAGTATTCGTTTGAGGACTACATTTTGAGTTAAGTATCCATTCAGCCTCTATATTAAAAAACAAAACTCAAAATACTTTTGTTGTTAAATATGCTACACTCTTTTTCTTTGGTTTTACAATAATACCCTACAACAATGTTCTCAGGAAACAGTAATGAAATGAAAAAGATGATAATTTAAAAAATTAACGTCGAAATTAACATGTAAATTTACTCAATTTGTTATATTATTTTTTTACTTTTAGGATTAATTATGTATATTAATTTTTTTATAAAATAATTATTAGTAAGATTGTTGTAAACACATTAAACATTACTCTAAGTTACCTGATACCAATTTATTTATAAGTAATAATATAGAAAGATTTTTGCACAGGATTAAAAATCACAAGTTCTTTTACATTGATAACGATTGATTAATTTGCTAATTAGCTTCTTTATAGTTAAATTAATTAATGTTAAGAATATAGTTACAAGGATAATATCATAGAAGAAAGGAAAAAGTACGGTTAAGAATGTAAAAAATTTAATTACAGGGGTGTTTTCAGTTATTTTTCAAATATCAAAGCTAAACAAACACTTAGATTAATAGAGAAACTAAATAAGTATTTACCCTTACTTTAAATACAAAATTCGCATTTTAATCATTGATATAATTGTAGCATTTCTTTTCTAAAAATTAAATTGATATACTTTTTGTATGATTTTCTTCCTATAAATTAAACTTTTCATTTTGACAAGAACGAAACGCCAAAGGCATATGCTAATATTATGTTTTTTTATGCAATTTGTAAATTGTGTTTCTTTCATTTATCGATTAAATTCCAACTGTAGCTAGGACCTTAAGGGAGTGCTACAAGACGGTGGTAACACGATGCCAGAGGGAAGCGTTGGACAAAAACGACTTTCGAATAGAGATGGTAATGGGGCAGATATGGGTTGGATCTACTCTGCTCTAAATCTAGATCCATAGTAAAAATTGATCTTCGTTTATGCTCCAGATCCACCATGGATCGATGTTTTTCGCTCCATATCCAAATTCCCCAAAAAAGAAAAAGAAAAATGAACAAGAATTATATCTCCTCCGAATCTAAAAAAATAAAAGCCAAATATGTTCTAAATCTGTCATTAATTCTAAAACTAAATAAAAAAATAGCCATAAATTTTTAGAAAGAAATTTAAAGACTAAAATTATAGAATTTATCTCAAAAATCTAACACATACATCAACTTCTGTAAAATCAAGCGATCCTAAAATCCCATCAGATACTAATCGCTCAATTCTAGCTTTAGAGATGTGAAGTGTTTGTGCCATAATGAGGCCGAATTTTCTTTCTCTAATTTATGCTTTGGACCTCTGGAACTACAATGCAGGTTTTCATTATAACTTGAAACAGTTTCTAGCAAATATAGATTGTCATAAGCATTAAGCAAACCGGTTCCAACAACATTAGAATTGATAGATAAACTAAATTGTTTGTTTACAAATGAACAATAATAACCAAATTTGTCCAAAACAGAAACTGAAATCAAATTCCACCTAAAAGACGACACAACAAAAGTATGTAGCAAATCCAAATAACAACAAATTTTCATAAGCAATCTAAAATGCTTAATTGCTTCAACTTATACCGACTTGCCATCTCTGACATAAATGCATCTTTCAGCATCACTTGGCGGCCGGTAGCTCAGGCAACCCTGCATTGAAACACAAATGTGAGTAGTAGCGCCCGAATCTATCCACCATGTGTTTCTTGGTACCGAAGCTAAATTAATTTCAGAACAAGCCAAAGTAAGATATGCACCTTTCTTTACGCGCCATGTGTAATATTTTTGACATTCCTTCAAATGTCCAGGCTTACCGCAGAAGAAACAACCATGCCCAGCCTTCAGTTTCTTTGGCTCTATACCTTTTTTCTTTCTTTTGCCCTTATCTTTAGAAGTGCTTACCACATGTGAATATTCGATTTTCTCTTGCTTCAATCTCTCTTCTTCTTGCACACAAAACGAAATCAATTCATTGAGATTCCATTTCTCTTTCTGACAGTTGTAACTGACTTTGAACTGATTAAATTGTGCAAGAAGAGAAATAAGTACCAAATGCACGACCAAATGATCAGATAGGTCGAGCCCTAATGCCTTAAGCTTAGCAGCAAGATGAGACATCTCCATGATCTGTTAACTTGTATATGTTCTTTAAAATGATTTTGATAATAACAAACTCTAAATGATTTTGATTAAAATGTTGGAATTTTCTTTTTAATAAATATTTCATTAAAAAGTCGTATAATATTTTCCTAAAATATGAGAAACCATTAAACTTGAAACTGGAAAAATATCTTCTACAAAATGATGATTAAAAATGTGTTTCTGGAAATAAACGGCGAACCGTTAACATTGAAACAGTTAACCGATAAAATCTAGAGATGAGTATTTTCTTAAACTTGAACCGGTTAGTAAAAATGGACAACACAAGTGTGGAGGGAAGGTTACTGGACTTAAACAGCTAATATTTTATATCAAAATAGTGAACCGATAATTTCCAGAATGGAAATAGGTGCTAACCTTGAACCCTTGAAGACAAACGATAAGCCTATTCTATTTTGCGCACTGTTGGAATTAACCGGCAAACCGTTTAATGTCAAATGGCTAACCGATAATTTTCAGAATGTCATTCCATGCTAACCTTTAACCGTTTAGCAAAAACTGATAGCAGAAATTTGTTTTGTAGGTCTTTGGAAATTAACAACAAATCGATAGGGGTAAACGGTCAACCGTTTATTTGAATTTTAGCTCAACGGTCACTTGGACCAGTCAAAATGGTTAACCGTTAATGGTTAAGGGTGATCCGATTTCGTGCAGAAAGTCAATAACGGCTATATTTCGGCTCCAACTATAAAATGGCTCAATCAAATTCAAACAAGGAGAGATCTAAGAGCTATCATTGAGCTTGCTACTGAGCATATAACCATTATTGAGCTTTAAACTTGTTTTTGTTTCTTTGATTCACAAGTATTTATTTGTAATCAAACTCATTGTATGGGAGAAAATTTATTTGTAATATTTATCCTTGAGAGGTTTTAAGTGTTGGGATACACTTGGGTTAAGAGATTGGGGATAATCTCTTGTTGTAAAGGTCCATTGACACCTTGGAAGTCAATTGTAAGCATTTGAAGTCTTGGGAGGCTTGGATAGTGAAATCTTCAAGGTTGGTTTGCTTGGAGGCGTGGACGTAGGCGGGGAATGCCGAACCACGTAAAAATCATTGTGTTTGCTCTCTCATTCCTTACTCTTTTATTATTGTGTTTTATTAAATTTACTTTTTTTTATTCCATTAAGGTAATAAATTAAATTGTTGTGTGGTTTGTTTAGCTTAAGTTTTAACGCAACAAGTATTGCGAGGATAAAGAAGAAAGATGAGTACTGCTTGAATGTGACGAAGGCCATTGCGACAAGTGAGAGTCGATGATTTGATGAGGACGTGGAGTGCATGCATGCATGGAGCATTTATAGTCTCCAGTTTTTTCCATTTATAACTAATTCTACTTGTATAATAATTTCAATTGGATTTTGTCTACAGCTGAGAAACAAATTTATTAGTTCACTGAAAAATATGCATTTAATTGTAATAATCAAGTAACGTTAAACTAAAAGTATTGGGTTTGTCTCTCTTTTTTTTCTTCTTCTGTTCCGTAGTTATATATATTGGAAAATACCGATTTAATAATATTAAAATTGTCAAACAACATTTTCAAAACATAAAGTCTTGTTAATGATAAATTGAAAATTTTAATTAGTAGAATTATATTATCCACCAATTTTGTCATTTTTCGTTACATATTTGTTATTTAAAATCGAAATTACATTGTATTATCGTATGATATTAAATGTGCCATCCCTTAAGAAATTCATTTTCTATGTCCTTGACGGTTGTGACAGATTGATGCTAATTTTTTATACTATCATTAATGTAATAAAACATACATATCTATCAGTTGACACATAATTTTAATGGGTACGTATTCTTTCGGGGACTACATTTTGAGTTAAGTATTTATTTAGGCTCTATATTAAAAAAAACTCAATATAGTATTGTTGTTAAATATGCTACACTTCTATCATAACTTTTTCTTTAGTTTTACAATAATACCCTACAGAAATATTCTCAAGAACAGTAATGAAACGAAAAAAATTATAATTTAAAAAATTAACCTTGAAATTAACATGTAAATTTACTCAATTTGTTATGTTATTTTTTTACTTTTAGGATTAATTATGCATATTAATTTTTTATAAAATAATTATTAATAATATTGTTGTAAACACCTTCTTTTTTTTTCTTTAAAAGGTAATGATGATTCAATATATGATGATTTGCGAAATGAAATCTCAATATATGTTGTATGCACTTGTTTATGCTTGCAAAAGTCTTAAAATTGAAGTTGGAGTTGAGTTTTTATAGTTAAAGCCCAAAAACTAGCCGTTATAGTAAAATTCCAATAAGCAAGCGCCTAGCCGCTTAATTTAGCCGGCTCCCCACTTCAGAATAGTAAAGTTACTGTTAAATTTGAATTTTGCTACAGTAATATTGTTCATAATTTTGTAATTATGCCCAAAACTTTATATAATTATACTATGGCCCAACACATCATAGAATTTTGAAAACAGGTCCAATTTCAGAACTTCTAAATAATGCTTGTCATTCCTAAAACTTTTTAAAATTATGTTATGACCCAAAAAATTTTCAAAGAAGTCCTTTTCAAACTTTAACAAAATACTTATAAATTTCAAAGTTCTCAAAATTTTTTCAATTTAGTCCAAATTTTGAAAATATGAAATTTTCCTCAGGTGGTTAGCGGCCAACTCTCTGTCTATTTTTAATATTTACACTTTAGCCCCAAACCTTTAGAAATTATAGTATGGCACAAATCGTTTGAAAGATTTGCCAATAGGTCCAAATCCGGAACTTAAAACAAGACTTATTAAAATCAAAGATTACAAAACTTTTTCATTTTAGTCCACATCTTGAAAAACAAATAATTGCCTAAAATACTTGGCTCATAATTGTTAAACATTTAGTTTATGAAAAATAATGATTTATTAAACAAAATTTTGAGTTTCTCAAATGCTAAACCATTCATATATTAAATCATACCGGTTTTACAAGAATTGTCGCAATAATGAGTCCGCTGAGCTCTAAACTTTATTCTTAATCTCGTCGTTGTCCTTTGAGTGTCTTGAGTTTGATTTCACGTGATTCACTTCATCATAAATATTTTCCTTCAAGAACTAGTGAAATGTGAAATACAATATTTTTCAAATCACTTAAGACATATGTTTATTATCATCAAAATTACATTATTTGTAAGCCCTTTAGGCTAACAGGTTTATTGCTTTGGATTGTGTTGGTTTATTTTTTACTTATTTATTTATGGTACACATCCTATTTTAATCACACAAAGAGGGAAAGAGTTTTGTTTCCGCTTAATTTACACCTGCTTGTGTGAGTTCCTTACGAGATAAATCATAGAATTTCTGTTATTATTTTGCCTATTTTTAGTAGTGGTAGTTATATATATTGGAAAATATGTAGTTAATCACAGTAAAACAATCAAACAACATTCCTAAAACATAAAGTCTTGTTGATGATAAACTGATAATTGTAATTAGTAGAATTATATTATCCATCAATATTATAATTTTGTTGTTACATATTTGTTATTTAAAATTGAAATTATTGTATTATTGTACAATATTGAATGTGCCACACCTTGACAAAATCAATGTCTATGTCCCTAATTGCCGTGTTAGATTGATGCTGATTTTTTTTTACTATTGTTAATGTAATAAAACATACACATTAATTGATACATTATTTTAAAGGATAAATGCTTGTTTAGTTGCTATATTTTGAGTTAAATATCCGTTTAGTCTCTATATTAAAAAAAAAATCAAGACACACCTATTATTTAATATGTTACACTCCTATTCTTTTTTTTTTTTTACTTTTACAATAATACTCTTGCAATAATATTCTTGGAAATACTAGTAAAAGGAAAAAAATGATAATTTAAAAAATTAAGTTATAAGTAACATGTAAATTTACTCAAAGTTTTATATTGTCATTTTACCTTTAGGATTTATTTGGTAAATTAATTTTTTATAAAATAATTAGTAGTAAGATTGTTGTAAGGATATTAAATATTACTTTAAGTTAGTTGATATTGATTTATTTATAAATAATTATTAGTAAGATTGTTACATAGATACAAAAAATACTAATTCTTTTACACTGATATTTATTGATTAATTTACTAATTAATTAATTTAAATTTACTAATTAATTTTTTATAAATAAATTAATTAATGTCAAGAATATTATTAGAACGATATCATTATAAAAGGAAAGAAAAAGTAAAGGAAGGAATGTAATATAATTAATTACAGGGTATTTTGAATCATTTTTAAAAATAAAGACTAAGTAAATACTTAACAATATAAGTACTAAACAAACATTCACCCTTACTTTAAATACAAAATTCGTATTCCAATCATATAATTGTAGCATTACTTTTCTAAGAATGAAATTGATGTACTTCTTGCTATGATTTTCTTCCAATAAATTAAGCTAGTAAAAGCTTATCAAAATCTAACAAATGGAGCGTGCAAATTTGGTGTGGATACAAATATATAAAATTATCGCATCGGTGGGATCCAGATGCAAGTTCAGTTAGTCAACACTTGTAAGATAATAAATAATATTAAACAAAAGCCAACATACACTATGCTATCGGAATTGTTTTTGTTGAATTATTTATTATTTTATTTCAGCGGCCAGGTTAGCTTTAATGCCGCCACTAGTTTTACTCTTCCTGAAGCTTCTATAATACGTACTTTCTTCCTAAGCCACTCGTCTTCTTGGATTACAAGAGAAATTTGTTAGGCCTAAATAAAAGGGGAGATGCACTGTCATTCATTCCCCTTAAAATTTGTTTTATCACTTTTGTTCTTCATTAATTTTTTTAAGAGTAAATGCTTGCTGAGTCTTAGAGTCATTTTAGTCAATTATCAAACTAATTAGTTCTTTATTTTTAAAATGACTCTGTTGTATATCTGTTTTCATTAAAATTTACCTCATTGTTCTCTATTTTTCAGTTGCTACATGTCTAACTTGCTAGAATCTTAAGTTATACTAGATGAAAAAATTACTATTATTTTACCTCTTAAAAAGTTAAATTTTACAGTTAGACAGTGATATTTTAAGTATTTTCTGAAAACATATAGGCTGACAGAATAATTTGTCTTAGTCGGATTAATTTTAGTTACCCATCGAATAAATTAATTATCATCAAAATATCCTTAAATTATTGTAAATTTCAACTTTTTCTTCATTACCGTTTAAAAGATAATGGCTAGTAGGGTCACTTTGGTTAAATAAATAAATAAATAAATATATATATATATATATATCTCTTCTTGACAATAATTGAGAAAATTGAGGTTTTCAATAGTTGGAGGTATTTTGAAAATAATCAATTTATTTGAATATAAATAAAATTACCCCAAGGAAAATTTACCTATATTTTAATACTACATTTTACTCCTTGTTTTAAGGGATAACTGTAACATTTTCACATGAATATTGATTATGTAAGACCTCTAGTCCTCTGCGAATTAATACTAGTTAATTTGTTCATTAAAAAGTCAAATTTATCCTTATCGGTATATTTTTATGTGAACATTGGAGACGAAATGAGTATAAAAAAATTCACCAAGCACTTTAAATGGTACAATATGAGAATAGATGAGCTTACAATATGAAATTTTGATATATGTAAAAGCATAACTGGAAATAATTATAGTAATGATAATATATTAAGTTTAAGAGTCTGATCAAGTAGTTTTCAAATAATTTTATTTAAATAACTACCAAAGTTTAAATCCTTACATTATTTCTTACTCAATTTAATGAGTATTAGAGTTATTTAAAGACCATGTTTTGCACAAAATCAAATTTTATCCCAAAACTCTTTTTTAAGGACCTACAATATATTATTTAAGACAAATAATCTTGTCTTTATGCATACAAGAAAAGAGAGGAATTATCAATTGTAACATTCCATATATAGCAAAAATTCTATAATTTAATATTCGACAAATTAATAAACTTTATTATATAATAATTTTTCGCAGTCCCAACTTGAATCGGAGGGCTAAATTAATAACTTTAATAAATTAATAAGATAATATTTTTATAAAAAAAACTTATACAACTCTATGGTCTCATTTGTATTATAAATTAATAATTTTATTAAAATTACAAATATAATTATATTGTTATTTTTTAAAATTTAAATATATTTGGATCTCATCTTTTTTTTTATTGCTTCTAGACGTTCCATGTTTGACTTCTAAAATACAATAATTTTAAATTTTCTTGTTTTAATTTATTAAATTGGTAAAAAATAATAAATTTTTAGTTGATTAAAATGTATGTTCATTGAGTTGTATATATACACTATATAAAGTAATAAATTATTAATTTATCAATTGATTAATATATTTTTAAATAAATAAGTTTTGTATGTTGCAACATTATCAATTTATAAAGATTTTACTGTATAACCAGTGAGGATTTGACTAACTTATAAGCTGCAAAACCCACAAACAAAACCACTACGAATTATATTTCGAATTTTTTTTTAATTATATTTCCGTTGACCTTTTAGCCACCCGATTATGAGGGAAGGAGACTATTAAACAATAAACATCCCGCGTAGATTGTGTATGGAGAAGAAATTAATGACTTTCGTATTGCCCACCAATTTTTTTGGTTCATAAGTCTATTTCTTTAACATACATATATTTTTCACCAAGTTTAATGTTTTGCAAAATCCAAAGTGGGAACGATTTGTATAATATAATAATTAAACTTGCGAAAATTTACTGTGGGTGCTTGTGAAAAATCAGGGTTCCACACAAGTTATTGACCCGGAAAGGTATATAAACAAAAACAAACTGTGGTCAACAATTGATTCGACGTTCTATAAATGAGACCATTATGTGGTCTTATTCCACTCCAGTTTTACAGCAGCAGCTTGATTTTTTTGCTACCATTGGTTGTAACCCACTGTAAACTGAATCAATCGCTTGTTTTATAAACAACCAAGATCATTTGATTTATTGCACCGCGTCTTTACAAGACAATTTAGAATTCCATTTTTTTTTTTTTCCCTTCTTCTTGCTTATTGATTAATTATCTTCTCTAAAGCATGAAGCTTAAGCAGTTCAAAGCCAGAAGCAAGAGCACAAGTTACTGTAAAAAAACATGTTCATCAGAATTTGAAAATGAGCAACCCCATCATCACTCAGAATCATTTGGCGCACAAGATATGGGCAGTGTGCCCAAAAGCATCTCATCTTCAGAGAAAAAACTTACATGGCTGCAGTCTCAGATAATTGGTAAAAATGCAGAATTTGATTCTCCATTTGGAAAAAGAAGACTCACTTATGCTGATCACACTGCCTCTGGCAGGTCTCTTCGCTACATTGAAAATTATATCATCAACAATGTGCTTCCCTTCTATGGTACTTACTTCAACATACTTGTATAATTGTATTTGACTTCATATTTTCATTTGTTTAGATCAAAACCCCCTATTGTTTCGGTAAATTAATCATTTTCTCCTCAGGTTTCAAAATTCATCATAGTCTAAACCAAGATTCTATTAACTTTTTTATGTCTTTTACTATCTTACCTGAGAAATCAGACTTAAGATTAAAAAAAAAAATTATTGATCAATTGTTAACCTTTCTCCCAGTAGTTTGTCAGCAAGTGATTTGAAAAAAAAAAATTGAAATGTAACCGAATTCTTTATCATATTTGTAATTAGAACAATTTGATTTTGAATTTGTCAAATGTAATTATTTATTTATTTATTTATTCATATTCTTGTTTATATAGGAAACACTCACACTTGTGATAGTTATGTGGGACAACATACGACAAACATGGTGCATGAAGCATCAAATTACATTAAGAAATGCTTAGGTGGTGGACAAGAAGATGCAATGATATTTTGTGGCTCAGGGACAACAGCTGCAATTAAAAGGCTGCAAGAAGTTATGGGGATTGCAGTGCCATCGATTCTAAGGGAGAAGCTTATAAAATGTTTAAGAGATGAAGAGAGATGGGTGGTTTTTGTAGGGCCTCACGAGCACCATTCAAATCTGCTTTCATGGAGGCAGAGCTTAGCTGAAGTTGTAGAGATTGGTCTTGATGATGATGGCTTATTAGATATTGAAGCTCTGAGATCAAAACTTGAGTTGTATAAAGATGCTAAGAGACCAATATTAGGTTCTTTTTCAGCTTGTAGTAATGTGACTGGGATTTATTCAGATACAAGATCAATTGCTAGACTTCTTCACCAATATGGAGGCTTTGCATGCTTTGACTTTGCTGCAAGGTACACAAAATTTTACGCACTTCTGCGTCATTATTTTCCTTTCAATTGTAGCATTATAGTTTGATCATTAATCTCTTGGCTTTATAATTTTATGATATGACAGTGGCCCTTATGTCGAGATTGACATGAGGTCAGGACAGACTGATGGCTATGATGCAATTTTTCTTAGTACGCATAAGTTCCTTGGAGGGCCAGGATCTCCTGGCATCCTTCTGATGACCAAGGCTTTGTATCAGCTGGGTTCATTTCCCCCTTCAACTTGTGGAGGTGGAACGGTTAATTATGTCAATGGCTTCAATGAAAAGGTAAACTTTCTTACTTCTGTTCGAGCTTATTAGTGCAAATAAATGCTTGATTTGGATTGTATAGACTAAATTCATTGTTCATAAATTGCAGGACACGTTGTATTTGGAAGACATAGAAGAAAGAGAAAGTGGAGGGACACCACAAGTTATTCAAATGATTAGAGCAGCATTGGCCTTTTGGGTAAAAGAATACATTAGTCATGAAGTGATCAAGAAACAGGAAGAAACTTACATCGAAAGAGCACTAGAGAGGCTTCTACCAAACCAAAACATCAAGATTTTAGGAAACACAAGCACCAAAAGACAAGCTATACTGTCTTTCAACATACATTCTTCTACCACCAATTCTTCCCTTGGTGAGAACACGAAAACAGAGACAGACAAGCCTCTGCACGGACCCTTTGTAGCAACACTCTTGAATGACTTGTTCGGCATCCAAGCACGCGGCGGGTGTGCCTGCGCCGGACCCTATGGTCACCATCTGCTTGATTTGGATGAGGCTCAATCATATCAAATTCGTTCTGCAATACAAAAGGTCATTCTTAGTCCTTGCGTATATACATGTTCTTCGCACAACAGCATTAGTTGAATATGGTTATAATGTTCAATTTACTGCAGGGTTATGTTGGGGTGAAGCCGGGATGGACAAGAATTAGCTTCCCTTACTACATGTCAAACGAAGAATTCGAGTTCGTTCTTGAAGCATTGGAGTTTATAGCTATATACGGCCAGCGATTTCTGCCCTTGTACAATTTCAACATCAAGACGGGTACTTGGTGTTTTATGACAGCATTCGAGGAATTGATTATTGGTAAGCAAAATAGTCACAAGCTTCATGCAAAGCAAGCAACGGTGCCAGCTGAAGATGAGTACCCAATTTATTTGGAGAATGCTAGACACATTGCTAGCCTTCTTCCCGAGTTTCCTCCTCAGCATCGATTACCAGAAGACGTGGATCCCAGTTGCCTACACTTCAGGATCTAGTTTTTCCGGTCTTGAAAATTATTATGATGGAGCCTATAATCTAAAGGGTTTTTTTTTTCACTCTTTTTGTTGACAGAAAGTAGATAAAGAAGGATTTTTCAATAAAAATATGAAAGATATATGGTAATATAATATAAAGGGATAAGGTGCGCGACCGCCGGCACAAGAACACTCTCGATAATACATATACTGCATGTATATTTTTATACTTGAGAGATTGACATTTGGATGCCATAATTATTTTTATCTTTCATTTTTACTGCTTAAGTCTCTTATTTATTTTATTACTCAATTACATCCTAACGTTAAAATAACAGCCGAAAGCATTGGTTGTGTAACTTTTTCTTTTTCAAATTAAAAGTCATACTTGTTGTGATATTAATCTCATGGCTAAATTCTGCCATAACCCCTGAATGTAAAATTCTAATATTGAATATTTAAACCTCAAATGATCAGATCTATTTATAAATATTTTAAAAAAAATCAACCTCCCACTAACCACACAAAACACTCAAAACTCCCATTTGCATGAGATGGGAAAAGAGGTGGTATTCCCTTAAGAAACATGAAATCCAACTTCCAACAGTTATTTCTACTTACATTCGGAAAAACTTTTCTGTCAAAATTTTAATAAATGAGAAATCAACGTGCCGTTTGGCACTTGATTAACTGCCAGCTAAAACAAAAATAAGGCAGCAGGTTCATAATCTTTTTGTAGTTGCTAATTTTTAACTAGATGTTAATGAAATATATAATATGCATGTAATGAATTAAAACTGCTACCCACAAGAATTTGCAGAATGAAACTTTGGAATTCATTCAATTATCCCTTCAAATATCAAAATTCACTAATTTACAATTAAAGAACCTACAAACTGAAATTCACTAATTTACAATTAAAGAACCTACAAACTAAGGACAGACATAAAGGCTCAAATCATACAAGTTCAAAATTTTCTTTTATCTGTCTATACATACAGTATATGTAAAGGGCTTCAATGATGGTATACAACGACAATGACTTTCAACAAAGTATCAAACTTAACTTCTGGCCTGTCAGCAGGCCCTGTCAGCAGCTCAAGCACAAAAATCTTCAAAGTCGGGCTCAGATTTTCAAGGCCTGCTTCGATATGAGGGTGACAATCTTTATCAACTTCATAAATCAGGATGCATCAAAGAGGCTAATGTCTATGATATGTTTGACAGTGGACGAAAAAGAGAGCAATGACAACCAGAACCTGTTCGAGATTGTAAGAAGGTATGCTCAAAAAAGGAGAAATAAATATTTTAACTGTTATGGGGGCATGTGTGGTAAGGAACAATCAATTTTCAGGAAATTTTGCAAAGAAAATCTTATAATCCTCAGATGCATAAGTTAATTAAGGCTCTATCCACCAGCAGCCACCTCTACCAAATCAGAAAAGACGATAAGAAAAAATTTTCTTGCAATGAAATAATGCAATTATCATGTCAAGAAACTGCATACAAACCTGGTATATGGAGAACAGATTGTACATTCAAAGGAAATGGCTGGCCATCAAAAGTTGTGGCTTTTGATTGTCTTCTTCAACCTCCATTGAAGCTTCAGCTTTAATTTCCTCAACCCTTTTGTCCCAAATACTGTCTATTAGCTTCCAGGTTTCATCACTTACAGTTTGGGTCTGCAGATGGAGACAACCAAAATTAAGAGAATAAACGTATCATTAGCTGGTACAGTCAAGTATGGTACAGAAATTTAGTAGTAGCTATTCCACTGACCTGCATAGGGCGAGGTGCACCAAAAGTTGCAAACCCAACGTTTCCTGGTGCAAACGTGGCCCTTCCTGGTAGCGAGACTCCCTGAATTCCCCATCGGCCAGCATAAATTAAAGCACCATACTCATCAACTGGACTTACAGCAGGCTGAAAAACAAGCAACGAAAAGCATTACAATGTCTACATGATCAAAAGCACTTGAAAGTGAACATAACCCTATTAAAGTTCCACCATCAAGAAAATGAACAATAAGCTCAAAATAGATTCTCACAAACAGGTTTCAAATTGCACATCAAAAACTCCATCATTTATATCAATTTCCAGAAAATTATATGTAGTAAAGATATCTAGATTTGTGCAAACATAATAATAAAGATGCAAAGCACTGCTGTGCCTAGGAAACAAGCATCATGGAAATTCATTTTACATTCCTTGTTAATAAACTACCTGAGGTATTTGAGGCGCCTTTTTATATATGTCCCAAATTTCCTCAGCTTTAATCTCACCCTTTTCGAGTAAAATATCTGCACAGGATGAAGGCATGGATTTGAACAGTATTACACTTTGCTCTTAACATGGAATCATTCATGGTTCATAACCTTAAAATTTTACCGCACATTGAAGCCAACCAAATTGAGTCATCGGAATATTTCAAAAACAACATAATGTGCAAGGACTAATATCTTGAATGAATCTATCAATATAACCTGTAATTGTCTCCACAGCTGAATGGTATTCTCTGAGCACAGACACACATTTTTCCACAGCAAAACGCATATATTCATCTCGAAGTGCTTCAAGTTTGGTTGCAAGCTGTTATAATCAATAAGTCAAAACTATCAGTACAATTTATTTTCTTTAGATGAACTCTTTATTGAGCTTAACCAAGATAGTCACAAAATTAACATGTTACAGAGACGCACATTTGGCACTAGATCACTTTGATTCCTATAGTATGCTTTCCCAAATGCCGTCATCCCAGTCTGCAGAATCAAAAATTCTGCAAGCCTTGAAGCATCTAGTGTAGCCTTTGAAGAGATCCAGCACATGTTGTCAATCCCAAACATCTGCTCCTCAATTACTCGAGCTAAATAGGAGGTCAGTGAGTCATTAAATTTATTCATATAGAACCAAAGATACACGCGATATCCAAAGAATATATACTCTTCAGCAATCAAAATTAAATTAAAATTCAATGGACTGAGAAGTGTGAGGCATGTCATTAGAAGGTGCCTCCAAGATAAACTCATAATAAGACTATTTTAATAGGCTTTTTCAAATATGGAAAAATACATCTTGAAAAAGACAAAGGATAAACCTTGCAACAAGTTTGAATCAACGAACCATGACCTTACTCAAATTATCCAGGATTAAAAACAACCAGGTTCATAATTTTGTAAAGTTGAAGTTTATTTAATTTCTTTACGTTTATTTTTATTAAGATTGAAGCTCTTTATTTATTTTTATTAATTTCTTATGATTTAATGAACATAACTTAGGACTCTTCACTCAATAAAAGAACATACCCTCAGCCATAAATTTAATTTGATACTTTACTGATAGATATCTATAAGATTAAAAAATAGTAATAAACTAAGTATTAAAAATCATCATTCACAATCTGTAAAGTTAATAAATAACCTAAGTTAAAATTTAAATAAAATTTGTAAATTAATTTCATACAAACTTGCAAATATATTAAGCAAATTGCAGACTACACGAAGTTGAATGTGAATTCATTCAAATGTTGATGTTCACAAACAAAAATGATGAAATAAACTGCTCCAGAGATGCTTTATACGAAAAAATGTAACTTACGACCACAAGCACGGACTATTGCATTCAAATAATCGTTTTTTCTCGAAAAAACTCTGCCTGAAATTTCGGCATAACGCATATTTGGTTGGCTTCGGATTGATTTTATGTCCGTCTGCAAAAAATATATTCATATATATGAAGATTTAATTAACACATGTAAAGATACATAAAGACATTACAATACCACAGGAAACAAAATGGCACTGCCGATGAACAATCATGAACAATCATAGCAACCTCTATGATTGGACGGTAGGGATCTGGCAAGTGGCATGCAAGAACAGCTACAGCTGCTTCTCTATATGCCAACCTCAATTTCAATTCTTCTGGAATATCAGTACTGTCTTCTTGCCCTGTTTCAAACGTGCCCTTTTGCTGAAATGTCAAAGAAAATAAATAAATAAAGTGAGAAACGGGAATCCAATCACAAATAGAGTCAATTCTGTCAAGCATGATATGGTGAACTCAGCACTAACCCGTTTCAAAGCTTCTAAAAGTTCTTCTCGCCCAATGTAGTCTAAATCTTTCCTGGCAGTCAAAATTCCGGCTTCATTCCTGCCATTAAGTTTCAGAATGATTAACCAACTTTCCAAAGGTTGAGTCACCAAAGTCAATAGAAAGCATTCCATACAGTATATTTTGCAGCTCTGCCCCAGTAAAATCTTCTGTAAGCTCTGCAATTTCTTGCAGTAGAACGTCCTTTTCCTCCTCTGAGCGAAAATATTTATTTCTAGCATGCACCTGTTATGAGCAACAATGTATTCCACTAATAGATACAGTACAAAGAGGAGAAAGCTAGCATTCCCTTAAGCCAAACACATTAAAAAAATTTAAAAAAAAAAAAGAGGGAAAAATACCTTCAATATTGCAAATCTACCATCCTTAGATGGCAAACCAACCCTCACAATCTTGTCAAAACGGCCCTTTCTCAAGAGAGCAGGATCAAGAATGTCCAGTCTATTAGTTGCACCAATAACTAACACCTGACAAACCCATTTAGCAGTTAATTAACAAAAATGAATATTCTGTTTAGTCCAATAGAATATTTAAAAGCTACCTGTGATGTAGAAACTTTAAATCCATCCATCTCAGTCAATATCTGAAGCAGGCCTTGTTCCCTTTCTGCACCACCCTACATGAAGCAATTATATACACAGACCATTATATTCGACAAATCAGCGAGAAATGGCAGAAAAACATACAATTCTGTATGTACATCACTATAAATAAACATCATACTAAATATGCAACAAAAATGTATTTAGTTATGAGTCTAGGATGAACTGTCCAGTGTTAGAACAAGTGTGCATGTAATATATTGAGGAGAAAGTCTTAGGATGGTCCCAATAAGACCATCCATTAAAAATCATGCCACATGTTTTGAATTTTCTCGCATCTATTTTTATTACTGTAATGTGTCTACGTGGTAACATTTAATTGAATGGGCGTATAAATATGCAGTACATCACTCACCTGATACTTTCTCTTTATTCAGCAAAAGAAATTATAAGTACGTACAAATTTATTCGATTACTCCATGATATAAATTTTTGAAGGATAATGCTTTTGCTAAATCAACATCTAGATCAGAAACAGTCCCAGTCCTTATAAATCACATCAAACTCCAAAATTGGATGTTAATAGTCAATTGATAAATAAAATCATAAATCCTGCAAAAAGCTCCAATGGTTTAAACTAGAAAAATCCTGCAGCCTATATGTACTACAAAAAGCTCCAGTATAGATCAGTCATGATTCTATATATACTTCACTTGCCTTAAGTCCCTTTTCAGAATATTAGCACCATTTCATGTCAACCCAGAAGCCATCTTTGATCATCAGACATATAAATACACCACAGCCTGACACTTGTTTCTATCCCATACACACGCAAACTGGTATCAGTAAATTATTGTATAATAAGGATGGCCATATAAAATAATTCAACTGTTCTTTTCACTTCATTATTCAAATAGACACTCCAAGCTCTAGTTCATTCCTCCCCACTAACATAAATGTGTGTGTGTGTGCTCACAAGCAAGCTTTGAAATTCGAATGGAAAACTTTCATACAACCATACCACAAAATAACTGGGAAACTATGAAATTCTACTGACGTAGCAATTTGAGGACTCAAATGTAGTTGCAACAGAGATGTATAGAAAAATACAAATCTAAAATAAATGAAACCAAATTTACATTTTTTATTAGAAGAACAACATTTATCATTTCTAAAAACATACATATATTAGTTCAGGCAGGAGATACAACATAAAATTTAAAAATTACTAGACTATTTGGAAAACACATGCATGTAAAAACCTCTGGAGAACAGAGATTAAAAATTTATGGAAAAATGAAATTTAAAACTGGCAGTGAGCTTGCTTGCCAGTTATTAAATTCTTATATCCAATCACATTTCAAACGCCTTTTAAGAGAGATGAACCCAAAATAGAGAGACAAAAGGACCAAAAATGAACAGAAGAATGAAAAAGTTAAACAAAAAGAACATAGAACCCCCACTTAGTGGTCGCCCAATAATCTACATCAATTTTTAAATTCCTATAGACATAAGTATGATCATAGACTGACTGGGTAATAGACACTTAGGTACGTGCATGCCAAGATAAAATGCTCACTATTCTGTGCAACCTTGCACTATAGCATTTATAATGCAGACGTATACATGTCCACAGAAAAAACGAAACTAACACTCAAGCAGAAAATGGTCATCATCCATTAAGTTATTTATCATACACACAATGCTCCAGAAACATTATATGATCTATTTTACTTCTCGAACCCTGGAAAATTTATAAATACAGGGGAAGAAAAGGAGAAAGAGAAACATGTACAGTTCATTTGTTTTTAACAGTAATTAGTATCGTCTACAATAACATTAACTGAATTTGGTGTGTAATAACCAGTTAATCACATTGCATTGTCCACTTTTATAGGAAAAAATGCAGAAAAGTAATCAAGTTCATTATTTTATGTTCTTTTCCCTTTTAAATATTTCTGGTACAGGAACAGAAAAGATACTTAGGAAACAAAACTTGTTTTGTAGATGAAACAAGAGTCATTATGTGTGTGTGTATCTGTATGTATCTGTATGCATATGTATATGTATAATGTATATGTATATATATCTTACCCCGCCAATATCAGGTCCACCACGCTTGCTACCAATTGCATCAATCTCATCAATAAAAATGATGGAAGGTGCAAATGATCTTGCACTAGCAAAAAGATCCTTGACACGTGATGCTGCCACGCCCACGAACATCTAAAAGGTGAAGTTTATTAGCCAGATTTTCGAAGTTACTAATATGTCAACATCATTGTCTCAACAAAAGACAATTGCTGAATTTCCAAGAGTTCCATAGAAATGCACTTAAAAAAAATACTATGTTTGAATCTTCATTCCAATGTTGCACAACAGGATATACTTCCAATAAATAGTTATCATCCCACAACATAATCTGAACATAATATTATCAATCAAGTTTATCAATTCCAAGGACCATGGTTCCATACATTCTGGAAAAAAAAACTCGGTTTAGGATTGACTAGGTGATATGCAAAACAATGAACTGGCTGCATTTCCCTAGCATAACCACCAAGATTGTCAACAAACCATAAACTGAAAGGTATCATAAGTGTCAGGAAACCATATGGCGTTAGGAGACAAAAAACAATTCACGTGCATCTTCATTACTTTTTCCACCTTTATCATATTTTTTCAGAGAATCAGAACTTACCTCCACAAAATCAGTACCATTTGCTGCAAAGAAAGGCACTCCTGCTTCACCAGCAATAGCTTTAGCCAACAGCGTTTTACCAGTTCCTGGAGGCCCATGTAGAAGGACACCTTTTGGGCAATAAATACCTTTGTTTTGGAACTCCTCATCATTCTTTAAAATACGCACAATCTCTTGCAGTTCTCTCTTTATATACTCCTGACCAGCAAAATCATCAAAGGTAACTCCAGTAGTTTCTTCTGCCGATATAAACTTTGCCCTGGAAGTAAGGTAACAAATATTATATTGCTAGGCCACACTCATTCGTCTGAATTTTCTCAACATAAAATGCTTAGTTTTCATGATCCAATTGGAAAAAAGAACTCTTACTAGACAAGAGTATGTGACACCAAGAATACTCTCAACTCATAAAAATGAGGGACATTAACCATTTATCATATGAAGGACATTAAACATTTATCAGATGAAAGAAAAATAACAGTATTTAAAAACAAGTCACTCATAAATCACTATCCACTTACCGACTCTTGCCTAATGATCCAAGTGCACGGCGCTGGAGTGGCTGCCTGGTTTTTTGGGGAGGAGTTCCCAAGTCACAAGGTATTAACTTAGCATATATTGGCCTCATTATATTGTCAATCCAAATGTATAATCCAACAGCAAGGGCAAGTCGCATAGACCATATGACTGCTGTAGCAACACTAGAGTAGACTTCTGCAGATACTGTATTCACATTAACTACATCAACATTTACTACTTGCTGGTGCAGCTTTTGCCATACATCATTCCAACAATCAATGGGCATACGATCTACCACATGGCGGCGATAAATGATGTCCTTCCCTGGATTCCCTTCTTTTCCTTCAACTTTTGCATCTTTGTAGTATGGCAAAATCACTGAAAAATGAAATTTAACAAAAAGATTCCAACATATTCAACAACAAGAAACCACCAGAGAAGTCATAAAAAGAATTACAATCTAAACGCTAAGCTGATTAAGCAAGAGAAAAAGAAATAGCAGGTATAATACATCATTTTCATGAGCATGAGATTTGGTGGGATAGAGTTTGTTCATCAACATCACTTTGGGCTTCTGTTATAAATGAATTTCAGGATTCTTCATTTTTCATTATTTATTGAGAGGCCGTTTTACACAAATTGAGTTTGTTTCTTTATTATGTGAGTAAATTTATTATGTAATTGTCACCCAGTCCAAAAGTGGACAGTCGGTTCACATTTCCTCTAAAAAGTATTATGAAAAATGCTTTCTGTCTCATCAGAGTAAAACATTGAGCAATTCAAACAAAGAATAGAATAGGAAAATGAAATTGGAAGCAAAAATTAAGGACCAAATAGGTTAGAGCATATATGAGTTTGAAAACGTAGTCCAGAGGCCAAGTAATGGACAAGCAAAGAAGAGATTTCCAATGGAGTCCATTTAAGAGAGAATTAAGTAAAGATTGCAATATAAATATAATCTACAGAAATTGGTTTCAGAATTCAGTATAAATATACTTCAATTTGCAGTCTTATGCATCATATTTTCAAATTACTTCACAGGCTATCACGGTTTAATAGATGTTTAACATTCACCAATTAAATGTATTTCTCAAGAGACAAATTTAAAATGAATTCTACTAGGATTGAAGATGTAAGCCCATAAGAAGCCATTTGAGGATCACTAATAAAATTCATCTCCTCATTTTTCCTTGGTAAGCCTGGTACTACAATTCATTTTGTTTCGAGCACACTGTGATTATGTCTTGCATACTCTTTTACATTGTTCTTTCTAAATTTCTAATAAATCTGCCAAATCAATACTTTGAATCCAGCTTCAGCTCAGGCTTAAGCCCAATAAATAAATAAAAGAAGGCCATAAAAGCAATTTTACTGGTTCAATAATTCTTAGAGCCAACTTCGTCAATTAAATTAAGAGCATCATTTACCAACTTATATAACTTTATCTATGCAGAAATCCAAGGTTAAAAACATATCAAGGTGAATCCATCTCCCATCAACAGATTAAGATTTATGACAGTACAGAATGGACATGTTCTATGTATATTCAGGTTAATGTTTGACTGAAGCTCTCTCCGAAGAGTTGATGCACACAAGACTCAAGTAATGAAGTGACTACTAGAGTCTAGAAACACAATTCTTATGGTAATCATCAACTTTTTTATACTAAGCATTTTATGTATGTTTACACAGCTGCTCATGAACCTACGTGAGACATTTAATCATTAACTAAAAATAGAATATCCATAACATTCAACTTTGCAACACCAACGGAATGCACTAGAGATGCTTTTTACCATTGTATGTTTTGTTCTCTCATACATGCTTTACATTTTAGCCATTATAAAACCCAAAATGTCTTTCTAAAATAACAAACAATAAATACAATTTTATAAATCTAGCTACCTAAATAAATTTTCCAATTATTAAATACAAGCTTGAAACCAGCAAAACAATTAAAAATTGAATTTTCATAAGCAACGAAGAACAAACTCCCTACCAGATACAGTTTGACCATAGTTTGAGTACTCCATATATTGGACACTATTTGAGTTAAGAAGCTTCCAAAAATCACTGAAGTCAATCCTATGCGAATTCTCAGGGTCCAACTCTGTTCCTTTCAACCTTCCACACATAGTCATTAACACTCTGCTCCATTCCGAAGCCAGCACAAGCTGCCTCTCCAGCTGCACATTGGCCTTTCTATCAAATTCTTCCAATTTGTTAATCCGTTGCCTCTCTGCTTCCTTCAGTTTCTGATAAAATATCAAATAAATCTTTAGATTGAAAATTTTCAAACACAAAAGCAAATAATTGAAAAATAATAATAACAATAAAAAAAAACTGATATATCAGGAAGTGCTTTTGGAAACAGCAAAAACGCTTCCCAGTAATAGAAATTAATGTATTTTGCAGTAGAAATCAATGTCTTTTGCAGCATTTAGCTGAATTAAAAATAAAATAATAATAATAACTTCTAGAAATTGGTTGCCTTTTCATTAGAATGCACTTTCTATAAAAGCACTCCCAAAACAAAACAATAAATATAAAATTACAAAACAAAATCTAACAACTTGATATGGATTTTTGAACGCGCGTCTAACACCATTTCAAACTGACATAAGTTAATAATGTATTAAAAGAACAACATAATTTTAAAATTTTAAAAAACAAAAATAAGAAACCTCGAAAAGCTGAGTTGACTCGGCATCTTCTTCTGAGTTCGTAGATGATGATACGACTGAGTTGGAACTTGAAGCTTTACAAGCACTAACACTGACCCGGTTGTGCTTAACTGTAACGAAAGAGCGCCTCTTTGAACTCAATTTGGTTCGGAAAATGTGTTTATTAAACCGAGAAAAATGAGAGGGGAAGTGCTTTGGGAATGTAATTGAATCGAGCTGTTGTGAGAAATGAGACTGCATTTTTGTTTTATTGTTACTTTATTTTATTTCATGGAAACAATGGAATTTTCTCGGCTACTTTCTCTCACTTTCTCGTGCGGGAAAGTGAAGGAGAAAATGCACGAAGTTTATCCGAGCTAACGCAGTGTTCGGTGAGCAGTGGAGGTTTTTATGCGGGTTTCACCTTTTAGAGAGACGAACGAAACGAAGCGTTGGGCTTGAGAAATTAATGACACCGTTTCGTTTTTAAACGACGTCGGTTGAACCATGTGATTGTTTATATAGAAGATAGCATGTACACCCTGAGATACAGAGAAATGGTGACAAAAACTCTTAAACTTTTAATAAGAAATACGAAGACTTCTTTTTAATCATATTATCCTTTAATTCTATATATTTAAAAAAGATTCATCTCAAAATTTTATAATCAATAGATCTATTTTATTATATTAAAGTAATTTTTAATAATAAATAGAAGCATAATAATAAAATTAATTAATTAAAATTATTTTGAATATTATAAAAATTAATTTTAATATTGTTAATAGGAATTTTTTTTGTTAATTGTAAAATATTTATTTAAAATCTCTGTAATAAATACAAATATATTACTAAAATAAAGAATAATTTAAATTTTTAATATTATTTTAATTGTCAAAAATAATTTAATATTATTAGTCTACTAGATAAATTATATTATTTATATTAAATTTGTATTAATTTAAAAAAACCCTTAAAGTCAATTTTCTAACTACTAAATTCAAAGGGTATTATGGTTAAAAAGGAATTTTAATGTCCCATAAAACTTAACAGTTTTTGTGATCATTTTTCTAAAACTTAAGGGTATAAGTGTCATTTTTCCTTATATGTATTATGTTTTTTAAATAAGTGCTTGGTTATGACCATATTTGATTTTGACGTGATGTAACTTTTAAATTATATCTGCTGTGAAAAAATGTAAATATAAAATAAAATTAATAATATGTAATAAATAAAATTTTTAAATAATAATTTTGACAAAATTAATAAAAATACAACAAAATTTTCATTATAAAAATGTAAAATTAAATCAACTTAGCTATTGAAATTAATATTTATCGAACACTATAATATTATAACTTCTGATCAATTTTAATCTCGAACAGGCCTAGATTAAAAATAAAGGAGAAATGTAATTATTAAAAGAATTAATAAAAAATTCTACCGCATGCCTTTTCACATTCTCCATAATTACCAATTAAACTCTTCTATTTTCTCTCTCAAATATTAGTTTGAAAATACGCCATCGAACACAATTTCAAACATACTAAAAGTTAATCATTTCTGTACTCAAAAACAAATTATAAACATGGCTTAATTTTGCAATCCCATCATACAAACTTGTCATCGAAAAGAAAAAGACAGATTAATGTTGTTAATCAAAAAGACTAAAAATCGTATTGATAAAATGATTTAACAAACAAGAGTTCTTTACCCTTCTTTTCTAAGGCAAAAATGATTTCGAAATACAGTTTGGCATTAGGCATCCCCCCAATTCTTGGCAATTTTGGGTCACCATCTATTTACTTGTAATGAAGAATTCTGGGCTCCTAAAGTTCAGCATAACGGCAGTGTCCTGTCTTATTCATGCTGCCTTTGAACTACATATACACTCTGGGTACGGGTTTTCGTAAAATGATTCTTCAGTCCTGAAACGTGCTCGGCCTTTGATTCCTGGTAAGGGACCTTTCCTTTTCCTCGGCCCCCCTTGCCTGTGAATGTTTTAGCCACAGATGCAATTACTTCATTACAATGTTATTTTGATTCTGCAGACTGGTTAACTGATTGCATGGCAACAGTTTATTTCTTTTGAATAGATAGATATACATTACAAAAAGTCTCAATGAAGTTACCAGTTCTCATGAATTTGCTGCACACGTTGCGAGAAGGATGGCCCTTCTCTAAGCTTTCCACTTTTCAGCTTATCAAAAAGTTCAACAAGTCCTCTCCTGAAAAAAGAAAAAAGGAGAGCAATTACTCAGAATATCAGTCTGCTACTACATCACAACAGGAATCTTCTCCATAGAATGAACTAATGATTTAGCTAGTCTAATTGTCAGTTCTCCAGAGTCCTTCCAAAAAACATATTCCAGGGCTGCTTTAATACCTATCTGGGGTAATTGTCTTGCGGTGACCTAAGAATCTCCGGTGGCCCTCAACTGCTCTTGCCATGTTGCCAGAATGTGATGGGATGAACACATCACTCTCTACAGAAATCAAGTAATCAAGTGCTGCAGTTTGCGACGCATGATTAGCAAATGCTTTCAACTCTTCCTTGGTTGCCAAAGTTTCCTGTGAAATCCAGCCACTGATTTGTCAATGCACCTGTACCATCAAACTATGTTGGCTGGGTAATAAGCTACAAAATCATAGGCATACCTTGAAAACTAAATTTGGGAAGCGATACATGAGTTCTGAAAGGTGAGCATTGCCACCATAGATTTCTCCAGCAGCAATATAAATTATTGTTGATGGAGGATAACCAAGGGCTTGAAGAAATATCCCCACCTCCTTGGGAGTTAGTGGACAATAGCCTCCAATTCTCTGTTCTGTTGAGTTTATCTTTTTAACTTTCCAATGATTCGTGTTCTCCCTAGAAAAACAATAACCATAAGTTGTAATAAGCAACTGACTTTCCCAAAAGTTTCAATGGTTTTAACACTGGAATTTTAATTCACTGATTTTGAGGAAATCAAAATACTAGTGTATTAACGTAAAAAATAATTTAAAAGTAAATGGAAAGGTTTTCAAAAACTTTGAGAATATGCTAAATGACTTTTAGCATTCTTTGAAAGTTTCAGAAACTGCTGAAGCACAATGAAATGAAAAAAGCTTTAGAAGATATTAAACTGACCTAAAGTCAATGATTTATCTGAGACTAAGTTTTACAGTACAACTACGACCCTACATATAGGCAGAGGCAGGCCTTTAGCCAAGGCTTATCCTCTCAGTTTGACAATGTAAGGTTTTTCGGAACTATACAACCCACATGCTCATGCAGACATAATTCTCACCTCATTATTGTCAGCTCTTTGGATTCTGCATCAGTCAGACCATACGTACAACCAGTAAATGACAGCATGTCTTTCTCGTATCTGAGATGAAGGGCTATGTATCTTCCCCCACGTGATCTCAGCCGCTCCACCAGCTTCTGTGGTGTCAGCGTCATGCATGCTCAGAACCTAATTTAACAGGAAGCCCCATAGGAGACCTCTTAAATGCATCATAGAACTTTTATGTACATTGCATGCTAGCATAATACACAGGACATGCTGAAAGGATAAAAACTATCAAATGATTTCAGAGATTGAATCAGCACTTGTGCCATTCAAAAGTCTTGTATCTTCTACGAACTTGCACAAACTCAGTTTGAATCTATTAACAGGATGTATAGTTTGTAAACCAATAACATTTTCAGTTTTTGATAAATTTGGAGTATTAAATATAATTCAATATAATCCCAAAGGAAATAGCACAAAACAACCTTTGTCGTTCAGAGTTTCAACTAATTCCCTGAAAATCTAAAAACCGTTTGCAAACACTTAACTAAACACATTTTTTAATGATTATTTGCATCTCTTAGTTTCAGAAGTAAAGAATCATATATACATTCTAAATTAAATAATCCCTAACATAATCTAGGGTTTTGATACTGTCCATAAAGATAAAAGAAGACGGAAGAAGGACAGGGGTGTTAACACCAAGGAATAGCAATTCGAACCTCTCCTAGGATTTCGATTGGGGGAGAGAAGCGGAGAGCATAATATAGAGCACGGCACCTCAACCGCTGTATATCCAGAGGTAGATCATTGTTTGCAAGTCGTGAATCTGATTTTGCAACATGGATTACCTGCAGAAATTGACTTGATAAGCCATCTTGAGTTCAGTCATCTTTCCGTTCAAATAAATCCTAAGAACTGATTGTCTAACTTGAGCAACCACTAATTTCACTCAATAATTAGCCATGATTTCAAAGGTGAAAGTGTAAAGCAAGGTCAAGCCTTCTAAAATATTTGAATATAAAAGTTTCAGGGGACATGCTTCAAAGTATTCAAGAAATTGACAAATCATGAACTTATATACCATAATAACCTAATGATTATGTTTGTTAAGTGAGTGACTTTTTCCCAGTTTGCAGTATCAAATCCAGTGCAAAACACGGGTCTTCTCAGTTCTAAGTTCCAAACCGGCATCCATACGTAAATATCATAAAACGATTAAGAGGAAAAAAGGGAGGATGGGGGTGGCACAAAGTCTTTATGGGTGCTAAGTGCAATGGATTAGCACGACACATTAAAAGTGGATTAGTTAAGTTGCAAAAATCCTTGCATAAAAGATAAGGTAGAGTAATGTGGATAAGCCCCGTAGGAGGACGTCCTATGGTTCTCTTACACCCAATGCTGTTTGATAGTTGAATGATTGTTTCTCTGTTGGCTATAATAAACGTTATATCAGGGAACAGGGATGGTCTTTTCAATTCTAAGCGCAACAATAGGGCCCATATGAAATATCATAAACAGATAAAGAAATAGCAAACACCACAGTTTTTCATAGGTGCTAACTGCAATAGACTGCTGGACACCAGTAAGAGTAGATTAGCTTAGTGCAAAATCCTCTCACACAGAATAAGGCCCTCTGCTCAAAACCAAGATCCAGTTTTTTCAACTTGAAACTTCACAACAAAATATTACACATACCTGATATTCCTTAAATAGCTGTGTCATCTCTTCATAGTAACCCACCCCAGACCAGGAAGTGAAATGCTTCCGGGCCCGAGGTACTGACTCCAGTTCCTTGGGGAGCTCCTTGGCAATCCTCAAGTCTCCTCGTAATGTTTTAATAAATTGCGCCTCATCAAACATATCTGAAAATGTACTGTGCATAGGGTTCACAACATGAGAAATTCTATGTTAAATAATATACTTTTTAAAGTAATACTGGCCTAATTATGGAGCACTTCAGAATACCTCGAGTCTTTCCAGAATGAACGTTTATCCAGTTGAGGAATAACTAAGGTTGCATTCATTATGTGTGCCACAGCCACCATGTCCGCTATCTACAACAAGCGCACAGTTATTGAATTTTGATTAAGAGAAGAATCAGAAATTGGATGGTGAACAGCTAAATAGAATGTTGAACTCTTCTATAAATGCATCGTACATCTTATTTTCTGAACTATGTTTCTGCCGTGGATTTGTCATTTTTTTGTTTCTACTTTGCTTTTATAGAAAATGCTGCGCTCCATCAGATAGAGCAATCTTGACTTTGATGGCAATCTTTCCTCTTGGTTAGACTAAAACTATAGCTGAAGCACATAAATTTAGAACATATAGCTGTCTTAAACTTACACCAGTCCGCATCTGATTTAGTCCTCCATTGCTTTTCACTGTTATGTAGTGGTCTGATCCTTGGGCAGCTGAAATAGCAAACCAGAATTTAGAGGAGCGATAATATGGACAGAGAGTAAGAGAAAAAGAGAAACAAAGGGTGTTCATTGGTGGATTGTGCTGGTATGCATGTTTTTTTTTTTTTTCCTCCCTGAAAGAAAGAGCGAGTTACTTATCTTGAATTTAAATAAATAAAAAGAATCGGTCAAGAAGATGCAAGAATATGCCCTGATAGAAGGCTACAAGTGATACAGAAAATAAAGCTTATAAAAATATTGAAGACCTGGAATTGTTATAGAACACAATTCAAGGGAAAAAGAGTTCCAACAGAATTACAGAAGTGTCATTAGATTTTGTTCCACTAAGTTCTAGGAACAGAACGAGGGATCCATCCTGCACCGCAAACAAAATAGGATAAGCAGATGTAAGTAACTTTTACCTCTGTATTTACTAGTAGGCTTGACGCACGGGTGTAAACCATAGCTAAAAGGAGGATCCCAAAGTTGTTCATCCGGAATCTGCAAAAATTGCAAGCAAAGAAACCCAGTACCATTAAAAGAAAATGCATCACTATTTCTTAAAAGGCTGTTAAAATTGATATTGTTTACAGCATTTTTTGAATTAAAATGATAATATTCTTAATTTCAGTTTCAAAAGTGAAAGCAATATAGAATAGGGATGTATAAGAAAAAACTTGCAGCCGAATCAGAAAAACTTTAAGCAATTCTTATTTCCTTTTTCTAGAAGGAACTATCAGCAATCAGCTTTTTGCAATTGTAAGGTATGTTCAAGGTTATTATTGCAATTAGATATAGGCATATTTAGAATGTTACTGTAACACCCGAAAATTTCCAGCAAATTCTAACTAGTTTTAATATATCGCAGCCTATTGTTCTGTGAACAAACAAATCCATCAGCCTATATGAGTTTCTTAACCAAGTCCTTTAAGACTTTAACTAACTTTCTTTGGAGCAGATCATGCATAGTAAAATATGTGATAATTGAGAGGCATACGAGGCGATTATGGGAAGCATACTATTTTCCAGAGTTTTAGTTCATTGAAACAACCAAGTAACATATAAGTGACTAATAAGAGTTTCTGGAAAGGCAAGCCAATCAATAGTTTCTTTCTTTCACATAGTAAAATAGCATGTAAACTACAGTTCAACAATGAGGCAATTCTCCAATCCTCTTTTTAGAATTTCTCAGCTACATCAAATGGTTGAACATGAATAATAATGAGACATTTTGATCCCGTCCAAAAGGTCCCTCTGCCCAACATCGGTTTCCATTTTAAAAGTTGAGCTCACACAAATGGTAGTAACCACATTGCCTTTCAGCGCACTTCAATTCAAAGTACAAATACTTCCTTAACTTTTTGTAACATGTATGCTACAAGATCCTAAATCTTCTACTCTGGCATTTATGCTAATGTAACAAATCCAAGTTCCTTCAACAAAACACCTCCCACAATCAACAACTGAAAGAAGAAGCCAGCAACCCAGATACCAAAACACAGAACCCACCAAGAAAACAGAACAATCTAATCAAAAATCAACTTTCACAGGCCAAACCATAACTACCCAGATGCAGAAAACAGAATAAAAATCAATAATTTAACATCAATAAATAGTTTTAAAATCTTTAAAAAAAAAAAAACCAATCTTTACCTCTAAAGATTCTAACTCGGATTGAGATTGAGACTGAGACTGAGAATGTTCAGTGAAGACAGTCCTCTGCCCATCAGTACCATTATCAACATCCAATATGTTTATACTAGTCTTAACAAGAAAAATGAAAATTGAAAAGGCAAAGAGAAGGATTATATAAAGAGTGATGCTTAAAAAAGATGGTTTCTTTGAGAAAAAATTGGCTGTTGAAGAAGAGGTTCTCTTGTAATACGAGCCTCCTCCTCTATGGTGATGATTTTGTACCATCTCAAATCAAAAGTAGCTAGATTTGCTCTTGCATTACTTCATCCAACATTTGTTCGTACTCTGTTTTGTGGTTTGTGTGTAATTTGTGTGAGAAAGAGAAGAGCATTTCTGGTGTGAAATGGTTTAGACAAGTAATTATAGGTGGGGTTGTCTTAGCCGTTTGATTATCAAGGTTAATGAATGATCGACAATCTTGTAGTGTGAATGTTTTGGATACAACCCCTGAGGTTTGGAACTGTTACACTTGAAAAGGAACTATCGGTACGTTGTCATATCACCCCTAAACGCATATGACATATATAAATTTTTTATGTGAATTTTTAATAATTTTGATACCATTAACAACAGCCGTGAATATTTTTAAAAAAATTATTTTCACTATTTTTATTTAAAATCTAATTTCTTTATAATTTTTTTCGGATAGACAACTTATCAATTCATCATGATGAATAAGATAGTGTAATTTTACATTAAGAGAATATTTTATCTGTATTGAAATATGTGATTTTTTTCATCTTTAAATTCAACGTGTCTCTTATTTTATGGAGTAAGTAATTTGTCTTATAGTATACTGAAATCTATATTTTTTTTCAACTTTTTGCTCATTAAAATATAAAATTATAATATTAAAGTATTCAATAACCATTAGTTTCTCTAACTTGTTAAGTTAGTTTGATCCACCACTTTTATGTGATGATCACTATATATTATTTAAAAATCATATTTATTATATGTTTTAACTTTTATTTTATAATTAAAATTTTTTATACAGTTGGGATACTTTTTAAGTCACAACACCTTAACAATAAACACAACATAAAATTTCAATCCTAGATTATGTACGAGGAATAAAAATGGTTAGCGGAGAGAAGAGTTTGATCCAGAAGGAGCCAGTTGAAATAATAAACCCATATTGAAACAATTAACTTTTAATAAAAGGTCCATAATTCTAAAGCACAACCTAAGGAAAAAAAATTATTATATAATGAAAGGGAGGTAGTACAAGAATATTGAAAGAAACCTCAAGCAAAATAATTGCTGTTAATAAGGCAAGCATGCATGGTTGATTATTGAAGAAAACCCCATGAATGCGACCAGCTTCCTTGCTTGTACAGTTATATTGCCACCTTGCAGCATCCAAATGGATATGGATCCTCTCCTAGGGTTTTTTTCTCTTATTCCTCCTAAACTTTCAAGGATCCACTAACATGTGTTATTAATGAAATTGAATGGCTGAGATTTTTTTCCCCTCACATCTCTCTCTACATTCACGCCCATCTCTAGCAAATTGTAAAAAAACAAAAAACAAAAGCACATGCTAGAGAAATGAAATCAACAATAATGTTTGTTCTAATTAATTTCATTCTTTTCGTCTCTTCTCTTTCTATATTGACGATGATCTTCAGCAAATTGAAAATTAAAAAAAAAAATCTGAATAAAGATGGTTAGGAACATGGGTGCGGGAGGCTGAGGGACAATAATGATGATTACGGGCTTCATGCTATATAGTATCAAACAGCTTTTGTTCGATCATTGAAAAATTGAAGAATTGCTATTGATCACTTTGCGAAGTGTCTTGAGGATCATGGATCAAGAGAGGTAGCAATTGTTCAAGAAAAGCAAATTCAGTATAAGGTTAAGTAAACTGTATGATGATAAACTGTAAGTGAGAGTCTTAAGTTTGGTAAATTCATAGGTTGTAACATCTTCACTTAGTGAATTATTTTTCATCTGGGCGTGGCCTCGTTGATGTAGGATTGATTAATCCGAACCACGTAAAAATCTTCGTGTCATTTATTTTCTACATTTTATTGTGTTTTTGGAAAATTAATATTTTTTATGCAGATGAACAGTAATCGTGAACATTAACAGTGAACAGTATTTCTGAAAAATTAATTAAGTTGTTAATTTTTTGTTTTTAATTGCCTACATCTATTTGTGATAAATCTAAATTTCTTTCAATTGATATCAGAGAGGGACACTAACTATTTGGTGAGATTCTTGGAACCTAAATATATTTTTTAGGTATGAGTTGTAAAGAGAATGAGGCTCTTTGGCTCGTCCACCTGTACTAGATAGGATGAATTATGCTTATTGGAAGTAAAGGATAGAAATTTATCTGATAGCTATTGATGAAAGAGTTTGGCAATGCGTACTCACAAGATATACTCCACGTATCAAAATTGATGAAGATGGTGTAGAATCTCCGAAGGAAGTCAGAGAATGGAGTAATGATGAACTTGATGCGTTTGGATATAATGCAAAAGGACTTAATGCCATTGTTAATGGAGTTGATGTGTTTCAACACTAACTAATTTCTACATGAAAGACATCTAAAGCTACTTAGGATATACTCCAAAGGACTTAATGCCATTGTTAATGGAGTTGATGTGTTTCAACACCAACTAATTTCTACATGCAAGACATCTAAAGTTGTTAAGGATATACTCCAAAGTACTTTTGAAGGCGACAATACGGTAAAACGTTCTAAACTTCAGAAACTTACATTTGATTTTGAAAACCTAAAAATGCATGAACATGAAACCATATCTGAATTTTATTCTAGAATCCTTATTATGGTTAATGATTTTTTTGCTCTTAGAAAACTTATTTCTGAAGAAGAAATTTGCAAAAAAATCTTAACATTTGCTCATCTTAAATATCATCCTAAAATTTTGGTTATTGAAGAATATGTTGATATGTCTGCTATGACTAGGGGTTCACTTATAGGAAAATTAATGGTCTATGAGACTAACTACTTGAATTTGAATCTCAAGAAAGGAAAAGTTATTGCCTTTCAGGTTGAAACAGAGCTCCTATCACCAAATCAAGTAAAAATGATGATCCATTTTTGTACGTGGATAATTCACTTGCACTCATTGCAAAGAATTTCAAGAAGATGTTGAAAAAGAAAAACTTTGACAAACCAAAGAAGACTTCAACATTAGTGGCTTTTACGGTTCAAAAAGGTTCTTCTAACTCTCATTCTAAATTGTTTGATTTTAACAAACTTGAGGGTATTCGATGCAGAGAATGTGGTGGCATAGGATACATACAAGCACAATGTGCTAACACTCTTATGAAAAAGAAAGCAATGCAATCCACTTAAAGTGATATTGATCTAATGATAGCATTGATGAAGAAGACCTTGTTGGAGGACTTGTTGTCCATAATAATGGCAGTAAACAGGAATCAAACATCAGAGATGCATCCACATCTGAAACCTCGCACTTAGCTCCTTGCAAGGAAGACATTGATTCTCGCCTTGACACAATTGTGCAACATATTAATCAGAATAATGATTCAGATAGCGACTTCAGTGATATTGATATAAATGACAAAAAAGCTTTTCATGAAAGGTACAAGATGATGTTCGCTAAATGGGAAGAAGTCTACAATGAGAATATGATCTTGATGACTCAAGTATTCAATCTTTTGGATGATAAGGCGAAACTTGAAAGTGGGGTAATTCATTACAAGTCTTTACTTGCTAACAAAGATAATCAATTGCTTACAGTGACCATAAAATTAAAGAACATCAAAAAGTCACTTAAGATGATGAATTCTGGAACTCAGAAGTTAGACCATATCTTGTCACTTACCAAATCCAGCTCAGATCGTCATGGTCTTGGATATCAACATGGTCAAGACTCGAATTCTCAAGGTGTGTTTGTTAAAGCTTCTTCACAAACAGCTTTTCCACCAATAGTTAAAATTCCATATCTTCAAAAAGGTAAAACTGTTGTACATTCTTCACCAGTTCATGAAGGTAAGAACAACAAGTTTATCCCCACTTGTCATTTTTTTTTCATGTGAAAGGACATGTAAGACCTAATTGCTTCAAGCTTATAAAGTATATGAAAAAGGCTATGTTCTTTAATTATTCTTATGGAAAACCTAGGATGACACTTAGACCTAAGGTTGAGACAAGTGAAAATAAATCTAGAACTACTTGGATGAGGAAGACTGATTATAAAGCTTATGTTTCCTTTATTTCCTTGAGAACTTGCATTACTTACTTTTGTTACTTTGATAGTGGTTTTTTTAGACACATGACAGGTGATAGAAGTGCCTTGATCAATTATCAAAAAGTTGATCGAGAAAATGTAACTTTTGCTGATGACGTAAAAAGTCGAGTGCTTGGAAATGGAACTTTGAATGTGGAAGGTTTTCCAAAACTTTGAATGTGGAAGGTTTTCCAAAACTTGACAATGTTTTGCATGTGGAGGATCTCAAAGCAAATCTACTCAGCATTAGTCAAATTTGTGATTAAAACTTGTTTCTGAATTTTGATAGAAATAAATATTGTGTTCTCGATGTTGATGGAAATTGAATTTTAGAAGGACATTGATCATCTAATCATTGTTATAAGTTGATTAATTCAATTATTTGCCATAAGACCACTCTTGATGACACAAAATTATGGCATCAAAAGCTTGGTCATTTAAACTACAAGTTACTAACTAAAATTATGAAAACAGGTGCTGTCAAAGGAGTTCCAATACTAAAAAAGAAATAACCAAGGATATGTGGTTCAAGTCAATCTGACAAATAATAAAGGGCGCTGCATAAAGCCATTCATGATAGAGCAACATCAAAGGTGCTACAACTACTTCATATGGACCTTATGCGACCAATACAGGTTGAATGTTTGGCTAGAAAAAGGTATGCATTTGTGTGTGTAGATGATTTCTCTAGGTTGGTTGCACAAGTGTTTAGTATTAAAAATTATTTAATTATCAAGCGATAATAATGTTATTTTGTGCTTATGTTATAATTTATATTTGTGTTTATGCAATATATTAGGAATTATTAATTATGTATTAAATATATCTAATTTTATATATTTTATGTTTATTAGGTAAAATATTAATTTCACGTAATTCGAAGCTCCAAACAGATAAACGAATGTTAAATTTAGATTTTAGAGGTCCAAAAACCTTAAGATGAGTCACGATCGGCTTAAAATTGAGCTTATGTAAAAAGAGTTGACTTTTTCTGTTGACCGAGTACTGATTGGATGATAAAATGAGCTTACAATAGATATGAGTGCACGGGATAACTGGCAATTTTGACTAAATCTCAACCGTTCATGATTCAATTGCCACGATTGTGCCACGTGGCAATGGTTGGTGAAGCAAGTTGTACGATCTGAATCTTTGTATTCGAGTCAACCCGATCCACCAATTAACCTGCAAATCTCAACCGTTCTTTGGCCAAATCAGATGAGTCAAATGATGTTACGTGTAATGTTGACTTTTGAAGTTTAACCAGCCGCTGGATCTTGATTTAATGGTTACTAGGAGGGCATGCATGAAGCTTTTGAAGGACCGTAAAATACTGGATTATGAATTTATTTTTCTATAAATAGAGCCTCATTTTTATGTTTTTAATCATCTCTCTACATCTCTTTTCTTCTCAATTTATCTCAATCTCCCTATAACCTTGTTTTCCAGGTGTGTTTTTAATATTTTGTATAATTATTTTTATAAAAAAAATTAGTTTTATTTTCAATTTTAGTTGTTTTTATTACTTTTAATTATAAGTAATTTAATTTTAATAATTCTTTTTATTTCAATTATGCTTAACTAAATAATAATAGTTAGGATAAGGTGAAACTCTTAGGAAATAAATATGATTTAATGAAATTCTATTTTTTATTTTATAAATTAAATTAAATTCTATTTAATTTTATACATATTTTATATTTTGAAATTTTTATTTATTGTAGACAAACAAGGGGGTTTGGCACAATAAATTCTTAATATCTTAATATAAGGTATGGTAAAATGGCATTTTGACTTATTATAGACAAATTAAATTTTGACACAATAAATACTTAATCCATCATAACATTAAAGTGAAAATAATAATAATTTCTATAATTAATTTTTTGGGTAATAAATCTAAAAAAATGGCAAAAAGAATTTATTAAGTTTTATTTACTACTAAGAGTGGATCAACAACCCTAACTAATTCAATTTCATAGTTTTATTTAAATTAAGTTGTTTATATTTAAGATTTATTTTCAATTTTTAGATAAAACAATATAAACAAATTAAATTTTTTTTCTATGGATCGATCTCGGACTTACCAAGGTATAATACAATAAGACACTCTTATACTTGGGAATTAAAAATTACTTTTAAGTTTTGTCAACAAGGCTACACGCAAATTGAAGGTGTTGACTTTGATAAAACTTTTGCACCTGTTGCTAAACTCGAATCTATTCGTTTATTTTTTACAGTTACTTGTTTAATAGGCTTTAAATTATTTCAAATGAATATTAAGAGTGCCTTTTTGAATGGCATCTTAAATGAAGAAGCTTATGTTGAACAACCTAAAGGTTTTGACGACCCCAATTTCTCAAACCATGTTTTTAAATTGAAAAAAGCTTTGTATGGTTTAAAGCAAGCTCCTCGAGCTTGGTATAAGAGGTTGACTAAATTTTTGCTTGAAAATGGCTATAAGCAAGGGGGAGTAGATAGAACACTATTTATTAAGCAATTTAATCCAAGAATTTTAGTTGTTCAAATCTATGTTGATGATATAGCGTTTGGTTCTACCTCTTTTGATCATGTCCAAGAATTTGTGAGTCAAATGAAAAGAGAATTTGATACGAGTATGGTGGGAGAATTGACTTACTTTTTGGGTTTACAAGTGAAACAAATGGAGAATGGAATTTTTGTTAATCAAAATAAGTATGCAAAGAGTTTAGTTAGGAGGTTTGGCTTAGATTCTGTAAAACACATGAGAACCCCTATGAGTACTAATACCAAGTTGACTATTGATGATAGTGGTTCTAGTGTTGATCCTAGTCTTTACATAAGAATGATTGGTAGCTTATTTTATTTCACTGCAAGTAGACCTGATATATGTTTCAGTGTTGGTGTATGTGCTAGGTACCAAGCAAATCCAAAGGAATCATATTTAGCTGCTGTCAAACGAATCATTTGTTTTGTCAGTGGAACAATTAATGATGGTATTTGATACACTAATGATACTAATTGAAGTTTTGTAGGATATAGTGATGCAGATTGGGCTGGCAATGCTGATGATAGAAAAAGCACCACTGGAGGATGTTTTTATCTTGGAAATAACTTAGTATTGTGGCATAGTAAGAAACAGAATTCAATTTTTCTTTCCACGGCTGAAGCTGAATATATTGCAGATAGAAGTTGTTGCACCCAATTGCTTTGGATGAAACAAATGTTTGCAGATTATGGTATGGTTCAAGATACTTTGACTGTGTTTTGTGATAACACGAGTACTATCAATATTTCTAAAAATCATGTTCAACACTTTAGAACTAAGCATATTGACATTTGTCATCACTTCATTAGAGATTTAGTTGAGAGTAAGACTGTGTTCTTAGAATACATTGATACAGAAAAACAAGTTGCAGATATTTTCATAAAAGTTTTAGACTCCAATCGATTTGAATCTTTAAGGAAAGCTTTAGGTGTGTGTTCCATGTAAGTCAAAATCTTTTTTTAGTTTTAAATCATGCATTTGTGCATTAGATATAGGACATGCATTTATAAATTTTAATTTTAAATCAATGTTTTTGTGTTTCTTTTTTTACGACAAGCAATTTTTCATGTTTTTAAAGATTTGAAAGCCTTGAATAAGGTTTTATTAGAGTTATTTAACCTTTCTTCAAAAGCACATGAATGACAATTCAGTCTCTACTTTGACTCAAGGTTTTGATATTGACATGGTCTTTGTTGAGAATATTTAACTTGAGTTACGATTGTTTGCCTGGATTCTTATCTTGTCATAAGACCTCAAATATATGCAGACACTATGGTCAGAAATAGCTACCTATAACTCTTAAGAGTGAAGCTATCCTTGAGTAATCTGAGTCTGCGTATCACAAATATGACAGATGATGAACTACCATGAGAAGAATGCTACCTTAAAGGGTAGAGTGAAAACTCCTGACAGTAGATTTAAAAATAATAATAATCTTTCAATTGAAATGGTCAAAAATTGGAGATCAAAATGATAAGGCTAGTTTGACCAACTCTATATTTTATATTTAGGATTTTGACTATGAAAATTAAAGAATTTTTGGGAAAAAGGTTTAGATTGAATTGTTTGCACACACACACACAAAAGCTTAAATTTCTCTAATCTTTACTTAATTGAGGAAATTAGAGTCTTAATTACATGAATTAATACTTGTTGTGAAAAATTCCCAGACATTTTTTGTTCAATTTCATTATTAATGCATTTTTTTAAATTTAAAAAAATTCATGATGCATGTGCATTCTCATGTTCTTACTAATATATATATACTTAGAAATTTTAATGATCAATGGCGAGTTTTATGACATTAGGAATAAAATAGTAAACAATACAAAATAGTTAGAAATTAACATAGAGCGAAACTACTTGAACTTAGGGGTGTTCAGAATCTAATCTAATCCGCTCAATCCGTCTAATCCATAGAAATCTGATCCGTTGATTGGTGGATTGGATTAGATTGAAATTTTGATAATCCGCAATCGGTGGATTGGATATGGATTTACTTATGTAAATCCACAAAAATCCGCGAATTCGCAAAAAAATAAAAAGTATTTATTTAACTAAAAAAGCTTGTAAATATGGCATTATTACTTACTAGTAATTAAATAAGTTAAAATATAGTTACATTAACATTATATTGTATCTTATCCGATGATAATATAAAATAAAGAATAATTAAATAAACAAATATAATTTCCTAAATAATTAATTTCCATATACTGATCTAAACGAATGAGATTTTTTTCGTTTTAATGTGTTATATTTTAAAACTTTAAATGTATTTTCTAGCTTTATTTAAACAGTTAATTTATTTAAATCTTATTTAATTTTAAATTTGATCTCTAGTAAAATTATTTTTATATTAAATTTTTTTATTTAGTTAGTTCGTGGATTTGACAGAATTAAAAATTTTCAATCTGCAAAATGGTGGATTGGATATGGATTGGGTCAAATCTGCATCCGATCTGTAGATGTATGGATTGGATTTAGATTGAATTTCATCAATCCATGGATTGGATTGGAATGAAAATTTATAATCCGTAAAATCGTGGATCGAATATGGATTAATGTCCAATCTGTAAAGTCCGATCCGCGAACACCTCTACTTGAACCCATTAAACAATCCTACACACCCACTTTTTAACAATAATTTTTATTATCAAAATTTCCTTATAGTAATTCTCTATTAAACACATCAACATATAACTTAATAGAATTATTTTTATTCTTTATACCCATTAATTTTACACTATTATCAATTTATCATCCTTTATTCTATGATGACTTTACATCACAAACATTCAACAATTTTTCTTTGAGAGACAGAGTGTGTGGCTAGCCAGATAGAATACATTCTATGGGGATTTTTGGTACTTGGATGGATATGATGAGTAAAAAAATTTCAAAATTTACTAGTAGGTATATTCAGTAAATGGGTTTGAAGAGTATCCATATATATATATATATAAAGTTGGGACTTGAGCAGGTGATGTGACATTACCATTTCTCATCTTTGTATATTCTCTATTTTCTAATAAATAGAGAAATTTTCTTTTAAATTTGGCTTTTCGTCTTCTCATAATTAATTTGATTGTTATTACACAATAACAATTATGTAAAGATTTTAATAAGGCATATTCTTTGTAATAAACATGCAAGAGGAAGTGTGATGAATTTATTAAAATAAATGTAGATGTTCATAACATATATCTCTTAATCTCCCCACTATCTCTCATTAGTAACATTTAACTTTCCTATAACTTCCACTATCTCATAAGAAATTATGATCCATAATTTTCCATTAATTTCATGGAGTGATTATGTAACTATAAAAGGAGAGCTCATCTTTTTGTTTTGTACACACACAATTGGAATGAATAAAATCACTCTATAATATATTCTCTCATTTTATTTTTTATCTTGCGTTGCTTCTTTATCTGTATTGCTGGCTAATAACTTTTTTTGTTTTTTATAAGGCTATCTCATCTTAAAAAAAAAATCAATTCATATTTTTTATCAGTTTCATCAAGTGTAAAGTAAGAAAAAATAATAATACTAAATTCTTTTTTCAAAACCGCGTGAAGCGCGGTTCTATTTTCTAATTATAGTATATTTAAATGGCTCCACCTATTAACATATTCTTTTAGCAGTCATGAGATTTTAATGAAATTTAAAATATGCAGAGAAAAAAGTTAATTTACTAAAACAAGGGAGTTTAAATCATTTTGTCAACATATTGAGCGTCTAACTCCCTTCCACTCCTTTATGTAATCGATTCTAGAGTTTGTGATGACATGAATAGACAGCTTGAAATGTCTTCATTGTATTGACTGCAAGAACTTGTGCTTGCCGATAGTGATCAAAAGATGCAAAATAAATTAATACAAATTTTTACACCTTGTTAAACACACAGAAAAAAAAATGAAAAACACAAATTCCAATGGTAGATATAAATCCATATATACACAAACATACACACAACACATTTCAATTGCCTTAGATTTCCTTTCTTGAAAATAATAATAATTCAATAATTTTATTAGTTGTTTACCAGTAAGTTTTTTGAACTCAAGATCATAAAATAATAGATTAAAGTACACCCTAATTAAAAAACCGTTTTCTTTACTCTCCTTCAAGCCACATCAGTAGAATTGAGCAAGAAATCCTGTGATTCACTCTCATATAAATAGTTATTAGAGGCAGAAGCATCAGCTGAAAATATCATGACCCCATTAACTTCAAACCCATTTGCCTGCAGCAACCTCAAAGCGTCAAAAAATGCTTGCCCTTGAATCCCCCTACCGTTCACTTCATAACTTGGAACCATTTTTTCTCTACCAAATTGCTCTACTCGAAGCTTAAACGCTTCCAAATACCCTCTAGGGCTTCTCACTTTATCAGTATAGAACTGATAATTAACGTAGTCGACAACATGGCCGTAATCTTTGTAGAGCTTGATGTAGGGCAGTGCTGTGCTGTAAAATGGAGCAATGGTGGCCACAGAAATAATACTTTGGTTCTTCAATTGAGTGATGAGCTCGCCAATGCAATAAGCAAAAGATGGAGTTGAAGCGTTGCGCATTGGGAATTTTTCATAGTCTATGTCTATGCCATCAAGATGGTATTCTTGTATTATGGATTTTAGAGATGAGAATGCATTTGAAATCCAAATTTGAGGGTTTCTTGGATTGTACCTGTATGAAATTTCACAATTAAAGAGACGAGTCACATATATAGTTCATTAAATCATTGATAAATTTTTGTAAACTAAATTGATAACAAATATAATTTAATCAAGATGACCAAATAAAGTTATTATTTAAGAATGTTCAAGTTGTTATTTAAGCCTTCAAGTGCTTCATCGAATGGTTTTCAAATAATTTTATTACTTATGTAATGATTGTACATACAAAAGATTTTACCATACCAGTGGAGGACTTTTGAGCCTAAACTCCAGCCGGAGAGGCTGGCGAGGGCTTTGACGTTGGGGTGGCGAGCTTTGACGGCCGCAACCGAGTCCGGGGTTAGGGTTTCGGCCCAGTATGGTGAGAATTTGCCATTTTGGTAGTTGCCCGAAGGGTCTACATCAATGGCAAAACTAAGAATGAAATGGAAATCAATACCATCTTTGATTGGCACTGAATCAAATTTTACGGGAATCCCTGTAGCTCCTATGCATTCCATCATCAGCTTGTCACAATCTGAGGATTAAAAAGTACTTAATTTTGTTTGTAAATACAAATTAAATATAACTAAAATACAGCCCAAAACATTATATTATATCACATAATATTATGTAAAATATTGAAATTAAAATTTGGTTCAATGCTATGATCAACTTACAACAGATTTGTCCATATAAGAGAGCGATTACTGCAGGAAATAGAAAAAATTGCTGAAGCTTGATCATTTTTTTTCCCTCCTTGTTCAAGTTGTTTCTGTAACTAGTGAAATGCAAGAGCCAATCAATGTACGTTGATGCCAATTTATATGTTTTTTTCTTAATTTTTTAATTTTTTATTATTTCAGTGGAGTAAAACTATAAGCCGGCCAAAAGCGATTTCTATATTGTACTATTGACAAGGCCGAATTCCCGATTAGAACAATGCTTTCAATGTGACAAAATCGATGTCATTTTCATTTTTTTATTTATTTTTGTACAATTTGATAATTACATTATTAATTTTCAGCCGTCCATGTGTTTTATGATTCTATTGAACGGCTGTGATTTTACTAGCAGGAATTTTCCCTGTCAACCGAACAGAATAGGTGCTAATTAAGAATGTAGTTGTGACAAAAGGCAGTCCTAGAGAGAAGTTGGGGCTCCACGATGACACAAATACGAAGTAAAGTTTAACGTATAAATTTAAGTTATAAAATTAAAAATTAAAACTATAACTAGTTTGACACGTATCATTAATTATTAATCATTTCGGGTAATGGTTAATTTCCATTAAAAATTGGGTTATATTCTAGCAAGCAATTATAATTATAATTTATAAATGATTGACCCCATCCAAATGAGAACTCTTGTGAATCAAAACATTAAACTAATTATAATATTATATTGAAAATTAAACCTGAGATGATTATAATGTGAATTAAAATTTTCAGTTTTAAGAAAAAAAATTATTAGTAAAATTCTAGTATTTAACACTAAAAGCTGTTTTATTTTTCTTTTTTTAGTCATTATAGTTTGAGTGTAAAGCGTAAGAGGCTAAGATAGAGAGAAAGGAATTAGGTTGAAATGGAAAAATTAAAAGGCATTAAATAATGATTAAATCATTGATAATAATGAAAAGATTCATGGTAACAATATCAAATAAATCTTATTTTGCTAGTAGCTCGGATGAGCTATATCTCTTCTAACCAACAGTGGCTTCACTCCATGTTAACTGTATCATTTATCTCAAGTCTTTTTAAAATTCTTACTCATATGGCCATATGCATCGATAATATACATTTTCATTTTTTATTAAAAAAAACGTAATAATTATCCAAGAAATTTGATTTGTGACCTATTAAAGGACTAGCTACGTCAAACTTAAAGCAAAGTACATAAAGGCTGGGTTGGGAAGTTTCAAAACTTAAAAGTGACTGTGATATAGAATTTAAAAATGATTTTGAGTTTTTGAAATATAAAAACAAGGGATCCATCTTACATTTTTATTTTATGATTAACAAATAACCTACATTTACTCATCACGCAAATGCTATATATCTTCATAATTAAGATGATCGATCCTTGGTTCGTCTCACAGAGACACAAAGAGAACGCTACAAACAACATTCGAGAGGATATATCTTAGGAAACAATTATTCATCATGCACTCACCTGAGCTACAGTTCCTAGCCGCACGATGACCAAAATTATGGGAACACCAAATGCCACAAGAAAAATACTACGATACCTATACGTATTCGGTTTTTACATCATAATTTGATGTGGCACCAACGACTAATGAGAAAGCCCTGAAGTCCGCTTTTGGAGCATTGTTTTCTTTCCATTCACTCATCACGGGATTGTGACATTGTATGGATATCCAATGTCCATGTGTACCATCCATTGATCTCTCGGATCAAGCAATGTAGAAACAGTGAATGCTAGAGCTTCATTCTTGTCAATCTCCTTAACACCACTCCACTTCACCCTATTCGTGGTGTTGGCACTGGGGCCATTATTGTTGTACTCAAGGAATCTAAAACCTTGAAAAAGCATATGAGTGCCGTTGTCCCATGGCAAATATCCCTCTGGATCAATAAAATCACCTAAATTGTTTTCTATGAAAACAGTGGTGGCGTATGGCCCCAGTGGTCTGCCCAAGTATGTTCTGAACTTATATCTATCTTCCCATAGCGCCTTATCTGCAAGTAGTACACATTTTTGAAGGACGAATGCAGTTGTCTGGCTCTTTAAGTCCCTGGCATGAGCAGTCACAATATTACGAGTTGTTCTGTTAGGCCTCCTCACGAGAATCCAGGAGTTTTGAATGATGGCCGTGGCATCGCCGGTGATGAAATCTCTTGTTCCAGAAATAATACAATTAAGGTAAAACTGACGGTAAGCTTGTGCAACCAAAGTCCTCTGGTATCCATCTATCCTACAGTCGACGAATACTGCTTTGTCAGCTCGGACATAGAGAGCGTTAGCCCTTCTTGCATCAGGCCCAAAGTTGGAAATGATTCCTATTTCCCTAGCCATAAACCCTTCGGCCATGACCGCTGAAACGTAACAGACATTAATTATAGAAGCTCATAGGCCTAACTCATACCCAAAAGCTAACTCCAAAATTAAGGAATGCCTTGAGCTTATCTAATGCTAGCCCAATAACTATTCTCTCAGAGAGATATTGTCCCAAACATTAACAATATAAATTGAGGAAAATTATAGTAACAACCCGTAACTTAATGAAATAGTCAGAAAAGATGTGGTGAAATCTGTGCATTATAAAAAATCTTACTTACAAACTGTGGCACTATTCTCGATGCTACGGCCGATGCGTTCAAGGATTGGCTGGTGAAGGACAACAAAGGTCTTGGTATTTCCGTCACCGTAAATGAACACATTCCTATGATAGTATTTTATAGTAACTTGTTCTTCATAAAGTCCAGCCTTAACGTAAATGGCGTATATCATCCCTTCTTTTATGTCGTCTGGATAGGAATGAAGAGCTGAACCGATTGTATAGAATTGTCCAGTACCATCTTGAGCCACAACAGCGCTAGGTGTCAACATCTCTTTGGGAATAGCCAGAAGCTCACGGTTGGCCGTTGAGAACCAGGGAGGAAACTTATATACTTCTCCTGTTTGAAATGGCTTGAGAAAACCAGGTGGTAGTATTCGTTCCTCCATATTAAAATAATGAAGGTGCCGTGGCAATTCATATATTGTAGTCAAAGCAATGCTACCGAGTTGTCGTGATTCCTGCATAGGCCCCGTTAGGTTTTCCTTTTGGGGTCTAGATTTCCTCTTGAACCCAGCAAGGCATGCTTTTTGGAATGTGATAACTGCGTTCAACTTAGGCATGATCTCATCAGCTTGATAACTTAAGGTGTCCAATTGGTTCGCTTCGATAATGTCCACAGTTTTCTGAAGATCAACCATACACAGTTGCAGCATTTCCATGCAATCACCCAAGTCACTCCTCTGATCATACGTGTCGTTCACATTGGCTAACTCTTTGGCCATTGAATCAGCTAACTCATGCAATTTCGCAATGGCTTCGTGGGACCTTATGATCATGGCCTTAATAAGCTCCTTCGGGTCAGATGTATTTGCTCTGTTTAGGGTTTCAATGCATAGATCCGTGAAGCTCGTTGGTGCGCATAATTGGTTCACTGCCTTCCTTAATGGTGATTTTTTCGCTTCCCAGTTGACATTGTCATCGTGCTTAGTGGTAACAGCAACAAGGACTACGATGATGGAACTCACAATAAGCGTGGCAGAAAATGCTGACACAATCAATTTGATTATATTCATTTTATTAGTTTTTTTTTTTTCCGTTTCAATTCCCCTTTGTATTCTTTTACTCTCTTTAATTCTTTACTCTCTCCATAGAATACAAAGTCCGAGCCAGAGCCCCCCACCCCCCCCCCCCCCCCCCCCCTCAACGGAAAAAGGGCAAAATACACGGATATAATTAATGCGCTATTAATGGCGTGCGCACGTGTGCGTATATATATACATATATCAAACGTGATGATATTGATCACTCTACGCCATTGAATCCCACGTAAAATCCGGTTATTATTTTTCTTTTTTTACATAAGCATCTTATTCGCATGTATATAAACCAGACGTGTATACAACTAATTTTTATTTTTTTTTCAGAAATTAAGGACCAATAATCATCTGGTTTATGAATTCTAAAGACTAGGTAGCATGCACTTTCTTCGCTACATAGCCAGTAGTCTTTGCTTTTTCTAAGACTATTCGCATACAAACACGTGAATGTGATTAAATAAAAATCTATTATACCTTCAATTAGAGATTAAAAGCAACTCCAGTTCTATGATTTTAAAATTCAATTTGTGATTTTTTTTCTATTTTTTTACATGTAAAATTAAAAGAATTCTTCTTGGATGCTAATTCATTAGTCTTTGTGATAATCCACTGAGATTAGAAACAAAATAATAGAATGAGAGAGTAATGATGAACGAAAATGAAATTTTAAAAAAAAAAAAGGGTTTGGTGGGTGTCAGTGTGAGAGTTTTGAGAGGGAAGAGAGAGGGAAGGTTGTTTTGTCCTTTCTCATAATTGCATAAATGAGGGATTTTATAAGGCTAATGGTGGGGTTAATGGCACCATTCATCTTCCTAAGTATTGGAGTAAAGATCTGGCCTCTAATTAGTGTAAATTTCTTACTTATGCTCCGTGGACCTCTAAACTATAAGTACATGTACTTAGTAAACTTTGTAATGTTTGCACTTTGAATACTGTAACGAATTTAAAAAATTCTGTTATTCGTTTTTGAAGTTATTTTTCTACTTTATGATTAGGGTTTTAAGGAGTTGTAGAAAAGAAAAAAAAATGATGAAGAAGAGTTATTGATGATGGGTGTGAAAAGAATTTCAAAAATTAAACCAGGGGCATTTTCGAGATTAATGGGTGTAGTGGAAGGATAATAATTTTTACAAGAATGAGGTTATTTGAACCCCCATTAAAATATTCTTTACATTTATTTATTATACTAGAAAATAGAATCGCGCTTCACGCGGCTTTGAAAACATAATTTAGTATTATCCTTTTTTCTTACTTTACACTTTATGAAACTGATAAAAAATATTAATTGATTTTTTTAAGATGAGGCAGCGTTATAAAAAACAAAAAAAGCTATTAGCCAGCAATACAAATAAAGAAGCAACGCAAGATAAAGAATAAAATAAGATAATATATTATAGAGTGATTTTATTCATTCCAATTGTGTGTGTATAAAACAAAAAGATGAGCTCTCCTTTTATAGTTACATAATCACTCAATGAAATTAATGAAAAATTATGAATCATAATTTCTTGTGAGATGGTGTGAGTTATAGGGAAGCTAAAGGTTGTTAATGGGAGCTAGTGGGGAGACTAAGAGATATATGTTATGAACATCTACATTTATTTTAATAAATTTATAACACTCCCCCTTGGATGTTCATTACAAAGAATATGTCTCATTAAAATATTTACATAATTGTTATTGTGTAATAACAATCAACTTAATTATGAGAAGATGAAAAGTCAAATTTAAAAGAAAATTTATCTATTTATTAGATAATAGAGAATATATAAAGATGAGAACTGGTGATGCCACATCACCTCCTCAAGTCTCAGCTTTATATATATAATTTGTTTATATTACAATAAAACCCATTAAATAACATACCACAAAGGGTACGATAATATAAATTTAAAGAATAAATAATTTTACTAGGCCACACTTGGGATTAATAATTATCTATCTTAAACTCGAATTTATCAATCATCATTATGAGATTCTAACCATAAAAACTAGTATTCTAACCATGAATGTTAGATAGATGATGATTACTAAAAAAATTTCGATATATATATGCTTAGAATTTGGAAGCTCTTCTTTTTCACTTTTTATCTTCACATTAATAAACTGGTAATGATCTTGCTACAAGTAGCAAATCTGCAAAATAGCAAATATCCAATAGAATAAACGATGGGATCTTAGTTTGTTAAAACAAAAGCCCAAGCTATTTTCTATGTTAGTTTAATTGTGATTTGACAGAGGTGTAATGAAATCGTACAAAGACTAGATAGATAAAGGGGGGGAATTGTTCACAAATTTCTTGGATTTTTAGCATTTAAGTAGGTGCATAGAGTAAAATTTAATGGGCGTGGTACGTGTATAGTCTTGGAGAAAATTTTAGTGGGCTCAAATCAAATAGCCTTATTCCTCTTTTAATCTTGATTCAGGGTGCCTTAGTAAATGGGTTTAGTGTGAGGAGGAAATTGTGGTGCTCAAATTGATAAATTGCCCCATTCATAATATCAATAAATTATGAGTAATGCTTTTAACAACCCTTCATTATGCTTATACTCCCATTTCCTCATATTACTACATTTAAAGTCTGTTTGGCACAGTGTATGTATTATTTAATATATGTATATTATATTATATTGTATTGCATTAATATTGTATTATATTAATATTATATAGCATTTGGTGTTACACATTTCGATATTGATTTTAAATTAGCATTTGGCAGGCCATTAAAAAGCAATAAACTAACATTATAAAATTATTGATTAATTTAACTAGCTGCATACATACTCAGAATGATTAATGAACTTGGATTAATCAGCTTTACCTAATAACAAAGGATGATAAAACAGGTTACTTAGAATCATTAATTAAAGCTTTGCTTACCTGCAGCTTGAGAGAGCACCCAATTATCGTGATTGCCACGCAACATAACCAAGCAGCTTCCTTTCCTTGGCATGAGAAACCTTGTTAATATCTTTGCAATGTAACTCTTGATGCCTTATAGATCATGTCTCACGCATCTGTAATTGCCGGCACTTTTGTTGGTGCATCAATGCCATATCCTCAGGATTCACCAGAATACAAGCATATATCCATAGAAAGGATCACCAAAACCAGCTCATCAGCTGCATGATCTCCAGTAGAATCTACTCTCTGCGGCATGTGGTAGCCAAATGCCATAACATGAATGCAATTCACGTGCTTTTGTATTGAATCTAAAGGAAAACTTGTTGACTCTGAACCCGGTGTAATTTGAACAGCTCCAGTCAAAATCAGCTCAGCCTAGCTCATATTTTTGGCTTCTGATTCTTCAAAGAGAATTCCCATATATAATATATCAGAGCTTGTGTTTGCAGAAAGCCAAGAAAGATCCAGGCCCTGGAAGAAATAACTCATAAAGCCTGGCCTTTCTTTTTTTTTTTTTTCTGTTGAGGGGGTCCATGAAAAATTTCCTGAAAGAAGAATTGTTCACCATTGAAAGAAATGTTGAGGATTTGAATTTCCTCCTCCAATGGAAAGCAGAGTAGTGATTGCTCACCATTTAGATATTAAAACTAATACAAGCATTCTTTTTTCTTTCAGGCATTTCAACGAATGGCTTGAAGACTCCACTTCAAAACTTCTACTACAACAAACAATTAACCAAAACTCCACTTGAAAAGCTGAGGAGCTTACTCAAATGCTGCTTCACAAACAAAACCTGTGGCATGGTCTTTGCCTTTGTCATCTCTTGGCTCTTTCACTTCTTTCACTTCAATCTCGAGAGAGCTTGAATTTTGCTAACACGGAGTGAATAATTTTATTTTATTTGGTCCCTTATCTATCATACTTATGCTCAATTGCCCTCACATTTGTCCTCACAGTTTTTATTTTACAGTAGTTGTGGTTTTTAAGTCACGACACCAGAATACCGAACGAAATATGAAAGATTGATTTGAAAACAACACAGACTTGTCTGATTACCAAATAAAATCAAGTTAATAAAGAGCATTTTCATTCTCATCACTTCAGTTTCAAGCCCAAAACTCTAAAAGTCAGTCAATAGACATTAAAGTTTGGTAAATAACAATGAAAAAAATGCTTGAATCAGTGCAATTCGCCAGATTAATCCATAATAGAGATAATTTGAAGATTTGAATTACTGAAATACCAATTCAAGAAAGCTAGCATTGTTAACGTCTATCACATAATCAACATTATCATATAATCGACACATAAGAGAAATGAAAGCTTAAGATTTAAAAAAAGAAGAAGAAAAAAACAATTTAAAGCGTAACTCACCGAATAATAGAAGACTTAAAACACAAAAGCCTTATTCTATATTGAAGAAGACTTCAGTTTTTAATGACAAGACAATTAACTCAATAGCAGAAAAGCCAGTTACAATAAAGCGCATCATGAAATCCCAAACATATTTTTCTTCTTTTATTGATGAAGGCACTTGATATTACAATAACACAATCTAGTTTAGTTTACAAATTGAAATCTCATATCAATTGGGACCGCTGGTTCAGTCTTCATCAAAAAAGCAATCTGTCATTAATACTGACATAAGGTACGCGTTTAATCATGGGCCAATATTTTCTTTTATCATTTCTGCACCTTTTTTCCATCAACGGGCAATCATCGATGTCTAGTCGCAAAAGTGATTTGGGCAGACCCTGCTTTGAAAAGTATTTGAGCTTCGGACAATTATTGAGATCCAGAGTTTCCAATGGAGTGAGGTTTTCACCAATTGAGGATAGGCGTTTCAGATTTGGCATATCTGAAATTCCCAGTTGGATTAGAGAGGCAGGAAACCGGGGAGATAACACCAGGTCTGGGCATCCTCCTCTAATTCGTAATTCCCTGAGAGAGGCCAATCTGTCCAATCCCCACTCGAACAATGGCTTTGATATCTTCAGATCATCAACCACAAGTGATTGAAGGTTGGTGGGAAAACCATCCTCTGGGAAAGATACCAAGCTAGGACACTCTCTTATTTCTAAATGCAGAAGAGAGGTGAGATTGTGCATGCAGTTGGGTAAGGCCTTCAAATTCTTGCAGTTCCAGATCGTGAGCCGAGTCAGTTTCGTAGAAGGCAATCCTCCTTCGGGAAATGACTCAAAATTTGGGCATCCAAATATCCAAATCCTTTGAAGATGGTGGAGATTATGCAAACCGTCAGGTAATGATTTTAGATTTTCCAAACATGAAATAGTGATTTCTTCAAGGGATGTGTTGTCCAACCTGTCTGCTAATGACTCTAGCTTTGAGCAGTCTTTGACATAAAGGTACTTAAGAGCCCGAGGTAGATTTCCATTCCATGACAAGAAAGCAAGATTCGAGCAATGAGTGACCTCAAGGTGCTCCAGAGTGTCAGGTAACTCGTTTTCTGAAGAAAAGGGTGTGAGGGAGGTGGACCCACTGCTGCTACGGCGGATGTCCTGTTTGAGGGTCAAAGTCCTTAAATTAGGACACCGTTTGATAATCAGCCGCTTTAGGCTCGGGGATAGCTGGATTCTGGCAATATATGTCAAAGAATCACATCTTTTAAATTTCAAACTTTCAAGAGATGTATTGCTATTTTGCATCCATGCCTCAGGTAAGGATTCCAGAGCTTTGCATTCTATAAATCTAACTGCTCTCAACTGGGAAGGCAGAGCAACCTCTGGAAATGAAACAAGTGAACCACACAATCGAATATTCAAAATCTGAAGAGGTGAGTCGGAGTTGTGCCTCCATGCCTCAGGTAAGGATTCAACTACACCGCAACTTGAGATTATAAGTTTTCGCAACTGGGAAGGCAGAGAAGCCTGAGAAAAGGAAACAAGTGAAGCGCAGCCATCTATCCGCATCTCTCTAAGGGCAGTGAGGGTGAGCAATGCTTGTGGTAGCTTTGTAAGGTCTTCACAATGACTCAATTCCAGCCTGCACTGCAACTCTGGCTGTTGTTGGTCATGTACTTCCTCTGTGACCAAGGAAAAAATCTGGGGACAACCTGAAATCTGCAACCGTTTAAGGGAGCTAATATCTTGCAGTAACTGAGTTTCACTCTGCCATCTCTGCCATAAATATGTTTGCTCTCGACCATAACCAATCTTTAAATTTGCCAATTTAGGTAGCCCTTTCTCAAACAGACCTGGCATACGCCTTAAAACCACTGATTTCAATGAACTGAGGTCGATTGGGCTGCTGAACACCACCCTTTTACATCCATCCATTTGTAATTCTCTGAGAGCTGGAAGACAATGAATTGTCACAAGCAACTGTTCACAACTTTTGATGGCCAGCGTCTCCAGTAAAGTAAGACGTTCGGGCAATGATCCTTGCAGTTTAGAACATCTTACAAGAGAAAGCATTCGTAGCTTTGGAAACCCTTCTCGACCAGATCCACAAGGAATCCACTCTTCCCATTCCTGCATATCCTTAAAACACAGAGTCTCCAGTGACGGAAATGGCACTGAGCAACTGTTCCCATAAAATTCTGGACCCACGCTCTTTACTGTATCCATTCTACTTATCTCAAGATGCTTTAAAAGTGGTAGTTGCCCAACTGATGGCAAGGATGTACACATGCCGCAACCTTCAAATCTTAGGAGCATCAATTTTGAGAATGAGGAATCTCCTAACCAAGTTGGAAATTTTGTACCACCATAGCCTGCGATGGTGAGCTCCTCTAGCTTTTGATGAGGTTTTAGCATGTCAAGCACTCGAATTTCAATTTTAAAGTCCAGCTCCATCACATCACTAAGGTTACCCCGTCTTTGGTTGACACGGTTCCAATCACGCCATTCAAGCAATAAAGCTTTAAGATTCACCTTGGTGTTTAACTGAGCCTCACTGGCATCGCCAACGTCTTTCACATTCTCCAACTTTGAAATTTGCAGCGTCCCCTGAAGATGCATCAAAGACTTTAACTCTCGCAGCCCAGAACCACTGTCTTTTCCCACAACAAATCTACTCAACGTCAAGAGACAAGTCAATTTACCGAATCCCTTCGGCATTTCTTCCAATGAATGAACATTAGGATTTCTTAGATGATGCAATTTCATTAGGTTTCCCATGTTTTTACACAACTTCTTGAGCCGACGACAGTCTTCCAATAAAATTGTATGCAAGTTGTACAGTGAGTTAATTGACTCTGGTAAAATCTGAATATTAGTTCTTGACAAGTTTAGAAAGCGTAAATGCTTCAAATTTCCAATTTCATTTGGTAGCTTGGAGATGTGATACCCATGCAATGAAAAGACCCTTAGGCGTGGGAGATTCAACAGCCTCTGAAGAACACTCCAAGCCAAATAATTGCGCCTGTAATCTGACAAATTTACTGGCAAAAAGGTTCGCAAACGCTCCACATCAGAGACGGACTTCAACCTCTTTTCGCCATCATATTCTCCATGAATGTACGAAAAATGACGAAGACTTTGAGAAAACTTTTGTCGGTTTTCACCTGCTAATGTATCCTCTATTCTGAAGTATAGCTCCCCTGCAGCCCACCGAGAAAGGTCGTTGATTAGATCATGCATCACAAACCGGGATGCATTTTTACTTGACTGTTGAACTAATGACCTTGAATGTAACTCCCGAACGAACTCGCGGCCCAAATCTTCCATTTTCCTTCCATTGTATTCTTGATCCAAGAAACCTTCAGCCGTCCACAATAAAATTATCTCCTCTTCCTGAAAATCATAATCTTTGGGAAACAATGAGAAGTATGCGAAGCACTGTTTCAACTGTGGAGGAAGAAAATGGTAGCTCACTCTTAGGGCTGGTACAATATCACATTTGTCCTCTTGTAAATCCCATATGTTAGCATTGAGCAGAAATTCCCAGTCATTCAAGTCATCTTTGCCTCGTAAAAGGCCGCCAAGAGTTTTCGCAGCCAAAGGCAATCCTTTGCACTTCTTCACTATCTTCTCTGCAACTTCCTTCAAGGATTGAGGAATGTTGAAATCCCGAGCCCCTAAGGAGTGTTGAATGAGCACACGCAAACAATCATCGTCCGACAACTCTTTCAATGTTTTTGTTGAAACAGCTCTCATTGTTTCTGCAACACCCTGATTGCGATGTGTGACGACAATCTTACTTCCGAATGCACCAGCACCAAATGGACAGCTCAGGGCTCTCCAAGAATTGTAATTTTCGTTCCACACATCATCCAAAACGACCAAAAATTTCTTACCAGATAATTGCTTCTTCAGTTTCTCTTGGAGCAAATTTAAATCATCTTTGTCCGTACACTGATCACTAGCAATGGAATTTAGGATCAATTTTGAAACCCTAAAAACATCGAAATCCTCAAAGACACAAGTCCACGATTTGATCTGAAAATGACGTTGCACTCGTTCATCTTGATAGACAAGCTGAGCAAGAGTTGTCTTCCCAACGCCGCCCAACCCCTTAATAGAAATAACAGAGAATCCATCATCAGCTCTTGAATCATCCCTCAACAACAACTCAACAATTGCCTCCTTATCTTTTTCCCTGCCATAAACTTCGGCTTCGTTCACCAAAGATGTTGTGGGTAATCTTTGCCCGACATTTATTCCAGACTTCCCATCTGAAATTACATTTTTCATTGTCAGCAGGTCTTTTTGCGTTGAAATAATACTCTGCAGCCGACCAGTGACCTCTTCTATTTTCGATACCATTTTGGATTCAAACTGAATAGATCGAGGGCTAAAATTGGTGCAGCAAGTAGGAATGATCTTACGAAACTTACTCGTGCTAGTACTGGGTTGATAAGGAGCAGGTGGTTCTTGAAGCAGCAACTCCCTCCGCAGAGCTTCAGTTTCGAGCTCATCCAACACGTCTTCAGCATCATAAGCCAAGTTCTGAAGATTGTCGAGCCATTTCTTCACAGCCTTGTCCTTTGTCTGCCTATCCTCAGCATCAGCAAGCACTGCCTGAATCATCTCCAACATTCCCTTCCACTCGATGAAATCAGCCCTCAACTTCTCATGCCGTGTGAACAGTTCAAGTCCCTCTGAAGCCAGCTTTTCGATCAGCAACTCAACTGACACAGTAAGCACAGCCTCACCGATGAATGACATTTTTTTTTTTTCGTGGTTGAAGGAAACAGAGTAAAATATGAAAAATGAAGAAGAAAAAGGTGCGCAGAAATTGAACAAAGTCTAGTTTGTGGTTGTGATTTGTGAATGAAGAGTAAGAGCAAGCAAGAGAATGCAATGTGAAATGTTGTACACAAAAAACGAAGCTTTGTTTTTTATCAGCACCAATAATTAAACAGCTAGCGACGACCAAAACACTACCACGCCGATCCACGCGTTTCTGCCACTAAAGTCAAGCATGAGTAATCAGTTGGGTTATTTATTTTTTATCAGTTGAATTATTATATGAAATATTTTAAAATTGTTTGATGATTAATTATTAATCAAATATTTAAACAGTTTTATACTTTTATTTAATAGACAATAAAAAAAATCTCGTATGTAATGTTATATAATTTTAATAATTTACATTTGTTTATTGTAACAATGACTATTTAATACTAATTTATTTTAAATTTAACTTTTGTGTTAGCCGTCTTTATATTGTCACTAAACAAGTATGAGTAATTTGATTTGTTTATTTAATTATCATTGATGTCATTATAATTTGATTATTATTTAAAATATTTTATAAATAATCAATTATAGGGCTGATTTAACTTTTAAGCATAGGTGGAACCTATTTTTAATTATTTCTCCAACAACACTCTAATTAATAAAATTTTTGAATTACATATTATAGAACAACCTATTTTTTAGGCATTTCTTTAATTTATAATTATCTTACATGTAATATTTAATTTTGGGATTTCTCTATGATGCTATAAAAAAAATTACAGTATCAACAATATTTTAATTGTGCACTATTTAATTTAATCAATATTATATAATATTTGTACTAAAAAAATTAAAAATAATGGTAAATGGTTTGAAAATTTTTGTGAAATAATTATGACCACCCGTAGAGTTTGAAGTAATTTTACTTATATAACATATTTTATTTAAAATTACTTTTCAACCCTTCTTTAAAATTTGTAATGTGATAATTTTTTTTAAATAAATCTTCCAAAATCTATTACCATAAGTATAAAATGTAATATCAAGTAAGTTATTTAACACAAATCAAATAAATAAGTTGTAATTGTAAAATTAATTATATATAATATAACACTAATAAATAACACAACTAAGTACATATACTTAAGTAAATGTCATAGGTACATCGATAAACTCATTGATGAGATTGCTTGTAACATAAAAAATATTTAATCACGAATGTTTTAATAAAATTTAATATCTTAGATTAAAATACCCATTATTTTATATAATATTAAGGACTATTATATAATTGATCATGAATGATATATTATTTTTAATGCCTATTTAACATACCTATTCTCTAAACTTTGTTTTTTAGGATTTCTCTATAATACTGTATAAGTTTTTACAATATTGATAATGAGATTGTTGTGGACTCTTGGATGTTAGTGTTTTCATGTTTACCATTTATTTGATACTAGGTAATAGAACCACGCTTCACGTGATTTTGAAAAAAAAATTAGTATTATCTTTTTTTTTCTTATTCTGCTTTTAACGATTTATTCTATTTGATTAAAAGGCAAGACTTCCAAAAAAAAATGAAAAAAATAAAGCAAAGCTAAAACCAAAAAGACTTTTTTAATTATTTAAAATTGGATTAGCTAAATTAACACCACAGAAATAGAAGTGCCATAGATGCACCTTGTCTAAGCCAAAACCTTGGAAACTTGAGGCTGATATATTACCGCGAGGCCACCTGGAGAAGGAGCAGAAGATGCATCACAGTAGCCTCTCAGTATGTTCCCTTCTTCGGCAGTGAATTTGAGAGAGGTAAGCATTGCAGACCCGCAATTACGGGTGATGATATCAATAGCGCGGTAACAGTCAGGGCCAATAACAGCATAACTATTAAGGAAGAATATAAGAATCTCATTTGAGCATGATTTCAGCTCTATTAACGCGTTTCAGTACTCTATTACACCTCCGCTAGCTTCAAGTCTTATTGTAAGATCGTAGCCTGGTTTCATATTATTGTTGAGGCGATCATTCCTGCTGATTGCATTTGCAATATTTGCCATGATCAAGCAAGTGAGGACTAAAATAAAAAATACATGTTTTAGAGCCATTGCTATTTTCTATTCTTTTATGCTGTGTTTATGTTTACGTGGGATATCATATTTTTTGTTACTATTTATAAATTAAGGTGAGGCAGAGGAGAAGAGTAATTAAAAATGTTTATAAATTATTACTTAATTTATGATCAAGAAGGTTTCAATTAGAGAAGATAGTGAGTCTTTTGATGAACTGTTACATATTGATTGTGTAATAATAGTCAAATTAATTATGAGAAGATGAAAAGTCAAATCTGAAAGAAAATTTCTCTATTTATTAGATAATAGAGAATATATAAAGATGAGAAATGGTGATGCTACGTCACCTCTTGTAATCTAAACTTTATACAAATATATAGATTGGGAAAACTGAGAAAAAAATATATCAATGCACATGAGTTTAAGAAGAAAATGATATTTTTAGTATTACAAGAAATATAATTAAAAGTGAGTTTCACAAGGATTTTTAAAGGTGTTAGAAGCTCCATTCATTAACAATTTGCTGGGTCCGAAGTTTTCAAAAATATATTATGAGCTAAGAAGCCATTTCCATCTTTTCAACTGATGTGCAGAAATAATTAATGAAGAAAATGGAAACTTTTCATCTTTTTAACACACACAAAATTCTCACTTCATTGAACTGTTAAAATTAAAACTTGAACTATGAAATAGGGGAAACCTGTGGTGCAACTGTGGTATTGTGCCACAGTTGCATACAGCCGTTGGATGTCAATGAACCACACCAATCTAAGTCCATCCAACGACTAGATGCAACTGTGGCATGGTACCATAATTGCACCGTAGCCTGATCCCTATAAAACATGTGCTTTTTTAAGCCAATAAAATGAGGAAGACAATTTATTAAACAAAAGAAAAAAAAGTATGATTTGTTTCCTTGTAAAGAAAAAATAATCAATAATCAGATACCAAATTTTTCATACTTTTCAAAGATAGCAATTGATTAGACAGATTGACCAAACACGATAGGAATCAATAATCACATACCAAATTTTTGTACATTTCATATGATAGCACTTACTTAGATAGATTGACCAAACATGGTGAGATCATAAATATGGGCTCAACATGCATAACTTAAAGTCTTTATAATTAATTGCACATTTAGAAGACCTAATACAACACACTTGATATGTCTTGATTTATTTTTATTCTTCTCATGACATGAAATGTGTAATAACTAAATGATAACTAATTAACTTACTAGGGCAATATCGTTGATCTTTAATGTGAATTGGGTTAGTACTATATAAACATCAATAGACTTGTGACTGAAGCATATTAATATTCACAAAATATTTGATAACAAAGCTCCTCCTATTCATACTTTTTCCGATTCAAATTTATCGTGATCAACCTTATTGATCATTTGATCAATGATAAAATTTGCTGTGATTGATGAAATGATAAAATTTGCTGTGATTGATGAAACACAAATAATGAAAAAAAATTTATTGCAAAAATTTGTGATAATTCATTACCCAAAAAAAAAAAATCTAGGCGCTATTTGATTCAATTATTAAAATCTTTTGGAGTTAAAGTAAGAAGTATGTGGTTCGAATTGGGCTAGCTCAATTGGTTTCTAATTTTTGTAATATTACAAAAAATTATTAGCTGAAAATTTGTACAATAGTAAACTATATTTACATTGTTAAAATTAGTATATCAACAATGGATAAAAAAAAATTTAGGGGTGTTCGCGGATCATATTTTGCGGATTGGACATCAATTCATATCCGATCCACGATTTTATGAAGTTTAAATTTTCAATCCAATCTAATCCACGGATTAATGAAACTCAATCCAAATCCAATCCATATGTATGTGGATCAACTCCGGATTTAACCCAATCCATATCCAATCCACCATTTGGCAGATTGATTTATGAATTATTTTTTTTTGCCCAATCTACTAAGTAATTAAATTAAAAAAATTAATATACAAATAATTTATTAAATTAAAAAATCTAATGTAAAAATAACTTTACTACCAATTAAATTCAAAATTGAACAAGATTTAAATAAATTAATTGTTTAAATAAAGATAGAATAATCCATTCAAAATTTTAAAATATAATACTCCAAAAAAAATTTCATTTGTTTATCTCAATACATGAAAATTAACTAAAATTATGAATTTAAATGTTGAAACTTGAGAGCTTGGATGTAATAGGAAGAAATTAAGAAACTTGAAGAGCTTGAAAAGAAAGTAAGAAATTAAACTTAATTACCTCAAGTGGTGAAGTGAAACAGTGATGGCTTGTGTGTTCGGTAGGGTAGAGATTTGGTGTTATATGCCAAAATGTTTTGTTTGGCTTAGGGTTTTTGTTTTGCTTTAGAATTTTCAATGTTTAGGAAGTTATTTTTGCTTATTTAATTATTCAAATATTTAATTATTTTTATTTTATATTGTTATCGAATAAGATATAATATTGTGTTAATTTAAATATACTCTAATTAATTAATTTATTAGTAAGTAACATTGCTACATTTATGAGTTTTATTTTTTTAATTAAATAAATATTTTTTTTACGGATTCACGGATTTTTACGGATTTATAAAAGTAAATTCATATCCAATTCATTGACTGCGAATTTTAAAATTTTCAAATTCAATCCGATCCACCAATCAACGGATCAGATTTTTGCGGATCAAATAGATTAAGTGGATTAGATTGGATTCTGAACACCCCTAAAAAAAATAACACACTTAGGTAGTGCTTGTTCTTTTGTCTGAAATCTAAATGTGTACGGCTTTGATTGAAAGGTAAATGGATGTGAATATAATTATCTTAATGACATGCTTATTTTTTATTTTTTAATATCTTAATATAAGCAATAACTTGTTTGCTTTTATAAATAAAAAAGTTTAAACATTATTATTTAACATTTATGTCTTTAAAAGTCAAAATGAATAACGAGATTAAATTTTATAGTCCAAGAAATAAGTATATTTAATACGGATAATTTTAGGTTATAATGTTGGCTTCCCATTCAAACATTTCCCCATTTAGGCAAAGATTACAAACGTTCACTTTTGAGACGTTTAACAAGCATGCCCTACCTGATGAGTTATAATACTTAATGTATCACTTAATACTGCACATCACAATTATTTATATTTTCATAATATGCCTATAATATATACATACAACAAATATGTAATTAATATATTTTACTTATGAATGAAGATTGAAATATTACTTTCAATAAACTAAATTTTTTAAAGAAAATTTTTATTATTTGTAAGGGTAAATTTAGATAAATGATAATAGTCATAATAAGTGGAAAAAAAGAAAAAAATGAAGTTCAATTAATTATTATTATTATAAATTTAAATTTCAAAATTCGCAATAATGCGTTTTCTCTGACGTTACTTTGGAGGGAAAACGAAAACGAAAATCCACCCGTAAGTGGCGCGCACGCACCCCCCCTCTCGATCCCACAGCGCAAGTTAGCATAACCCAAAATTCAACAATATTAAATTAAAAATGATTCAAAAATTATAAAATTTAAATAAATAAATAAATTATTACCTCACTTTCGTTTCTCTTTCTCCAACAACATAGAAAGCGAAGACCTCCACCCATCACCTCCCTCCACCATCACCACCATGCGCCACCTCACCAGCATTTGAAACGACGTCGTTTGCGTTTCGCGATCCATCAGCTTTTCTCGCATTATCTTAATAATTTCCACTGCCTATGCAAGAATAATTTTCTCTTCTCTCCCTAAACCAACGTTTTTAACAGAAACAAAAATCCGCGATCATTTCTGTTATTCGCTGAAAATCTCCGTTTGATTCTTCTCGAGAAAAAAGCAGGTCAGAGAATTTCACTTGCTCGTCTTGTGTCGCCAGAACTAGGGTTTTCTGATCGAGAAGTGTGATTCTAGAGGCCTCCGGTACTGACATTTGAATTGGAATACTGAGGAGCTGTGAGTTACTGATTTGGTGAGAAAATTAGGGTTTCTTTTATTGAAGGTTTTAGAGATTTGTAGGGTTTTGTATTAGATGATATCAACTCTCTACTTTGCTGTTAATCATTTGATTTTGGTCACTTAGTTTGGATTATGCAATTGAATTAGCCTCTGTTTGTTTGATTTGATTACGAGGTGTGATGAGGTTTCTATGATGATAGGTTGATAGATATACTGTAGCAATGGTTCGGCTTTTAGGACTGAGTATCCGAGAATCGGATGAGTCACCTCGTGAAATCACCCCAAGGACTCACCTTACAAGTGAGTCAAGTGAGAACGGGTGGCTCATTCGGTTTTTTGACTCGTCCTTTTTTTGTGAGTGGATTGCTGTTAGTTACCTTTACAAGCATGATCACGCGGGCGTGCGTGATTATTTATGTAATAGAATGTATACACTTCCGTTGACCGGTATTGAGGGTTATCTGTTTCAAATATGTTATATGATGATTCATAAACCAAGCCCGTCTCTGGATAAGTTTGTTATTGATATTTGTTCGAAGTCACTTAAGATTGCTTTGAAAGTGCATTGGTTCTTGATGGCTGAGTTGGAGGATTCAGATGACAATGAGGGCATCAGTAGGATTCAGGAGAAGTGTCAAATAGCAGCTACTTTAATGGGTGAATGGCCACCACTTGTGCGGGTTCCTAATTCAGGTTCAAGCCCAGGGACTAAGAACCAGGTGCTAAACAAATTATTGTCATCAAAACAGCGATTGTTGTCATTGACATCCTCCCCGCCTACACCAAGGTCTTTATCTTTTTCATCGCCGTCAGGGAATAATTTGCAAGAGGATGCTAATCAGTCAACACCTGAGGAAAATAAGATTTTTAAGAAATTCATTCCGGGGCCAAAAATGAGAGATGCATTATTGTTTAGGAAGTCAGTTGAAAAGGATGAAGAAGAGAGTGAAAAGGATGGTTTTTTCAAGAGGCTATTGAGGGACAGTAGAGGTGAAGATGAAGAGATGACGTCAAGTTCAGAGGGCTTTTTCAAGCGGCTTCTGAGGGACAGTAAGGGTGATGATGATGAACTGATGTCAAGCTCTGAAGGGTTTTTTAAAAAGTTGTTTCGTGATAGCAAGAGTGATTCTGATGATAAGTCTGTATCAAAATCATTGGAAGATGACGAAAAAGATGGATTTTTTAAGAAGTTCTTTAAAGAAAAATTTGAGGACAAGAAGGATGGGAGTCATAGGAATGAGGGTGAGGAGGTTGTGAATATTGAAGAAAAATGTTCAAAATCCACTGAAGATGATGAAAAAGAAGGATTTTTTAAGAAGTTTTTTAAAGAAAAATTTGAGGACAAGAAGGATGGAAGTCATAGGAATGAGGATGAAGAAGTTGTGAATACTGAAGAAAAATGTTCGAAATCCACTGAAGACGATGAAAAAGAAGGATTCTTCCGGAAATTCTTTAAAGAAAAATTTGAGGACAAGAAAGATGGGAATGAGAAAAATGATGAGGGAAATTCCGGTATCGAGGAAGAAGAATCTTCAGATTTTTCATTGTTTCGGAGATTGTTTCGTGTGCATCCTGAAGATCCTAAAAGAGCTGCTGCAAGTGAAAACAGCAACAGTGGTGGCATGTTTGAAAGTAGTCCAGGAACTGAAAACTTTTTCCGCAAACTCTTTAGAGATCGGGATCGGTCTGTTGAAGACTCGGAGCTGTTTGGTTCGAAGAAGCAAAGAGAGGTCTGTTCATGCTTACTCTATTACTGTTAATACTCGGTTGGTTTGAGAGTATGATTTTCCTTTCTCATCGCTTGTTCTTTCAATTTATGTGCTGATGCTTAATTCACTAATATTGCCATTAAATGGTACTGTGTGCTTCAGAAATCTTTGGCGCAAGAACTAATGGTATAATATAGATGTGACGTATGTCCAATGGAAATTTTTGAAATAATTCTGGAATGAGATTTCTTTCAAAGGTACCTGAAAATATCTAGATTTAGATGTCCTCCACAATTTCAAGATGTTGAAAAGAAAATTATCTTGTGGGATATGGGGTAATAGGATGGAGAGAGAAATTATGGCATTTAGGGCTGAGGAATTCCATCCATACTTAAACATAAGAGTTCTTCAGTGCATTTTCATGATTGGACAACACTCCCACTTATGCTCATCCCAGCACAATTTAGTGGAATACTGGTCAACCTTTTTGTAATTTCTTATCATTCATTTTTATATTCTTGTTTTCTATACCCCCCGAAAAAAAAAGGGTATTTAATACTATTTTTCAGCCTTGAAAGTAGTTTAAATGTTAGGTAGGTAGGCAAGTTCTTGAAACTATTGGAAGCCTTCTGTATAAGCTTTTGAATTCATTTGAAACCTCTTTTGGAAGTTGTCATTGATCTTCCTTGTAGCATGAATTTTTGTAGTTTTTGATATCTCATGGGTTTGATTTTTGACCTAACTTGGGGGATGGTATTGTACATTTCTGCAAGGATATAGACTCTAAACATCCAAAACCGGCGTTGAAACATCTCATGTCAAACTTGCAAACTAAACAAAAGCTGAAACTCAAATTTGAAAATTCTGCACAAAATGTGAAACATGTAAAAGCAAATGATCCACAGTTTCCCCATATCTCTTGCACATGAAAGACCAGAGATAAACAACTGTTTGGATTACATTTTCTGGATGTAACATATGTTGATCTTTAAAATTTTGATTATGAGATTAATTTGTAAAAATTTCTTACTAAAGAGATCGATCCATGGTAGTAATGCCTTTTCTTCTGATCAATTATGGAGGAACTAGTGGGTGGAGTATGGTAGTTAACATTTCTCTTTTTTTTTTTTGTGTATTCACTGCTTGACAAGTCCTTTTCTTGTATATGCATACTTTCCAAGTTCTTTTGTGCCTCATCTTTTTGTTTTTTTTTTTTTGTGTGCAGAAGCGTCCTGGTTCACCTAAGCAACAGAATGAGAAGTCAAATTCCAAGCCCCCTCTTCCAGTTAATATTGCATCACAATTTCGGAAAGGCGCTTATCACGAATCATTGGATTTTGTGATGTCATTATGTGACACATCATATGGCTTACTGGATATTTTTCCAGTTGAAGATCGGAAACTTGCTCTCCGTGAGGTTGTTTAGAGTTTTCATGTTTTGTCAGGCTTACTGCTTCGGTTATATGCTGTAAACGTTTCTGCTGAATTATTTTCTGACACTGTTACTTGTCACTCTTGCATTTGTAGTCTCTTGCAGAGATCAATTTGCACATAGCTGAGTCTCAAAACATGGGAGGTACGTACTTATTGTGGATTTGAATAAAACAATGCAATGTTGAAGGGCACAATGCATCAGTGTTTTGTTGCATGGTAGTAACCATTGTCAAAAAATGTGTTTTTCTTTGTTTAACACGGCGCATGTGGTATATTAGAAAGGTGACCTTAGAATGTAAAATAACAATATTTATTTCCAAACGTGTTAGAAATTTGGGAAAATGTCGTCATTATGGAGAATGTCTGAGATTCTAGGTGAACTTTCATATTTCTATTTTGTATGAGATTCTAGGTGAACTTTCATATTTCTATTTTGTCTGAGATTCTAGGTGAACTTTCATATTTTCTTGTCATATCTCAATTTGTTTTTTTTTTTTTAACCTCACTTATTTTTCTTCTCCACACATCACCCCACCCCAACACCCACCCCCCTCTGCAGCCACCTTTTTTTCTTTTTTTTTACCGAGTACTCTTTTTGTAATTATGTCTCAGGACTCTCACCTGTATATTGTTTTTGTGTTACTGTTTCACTCAAATTCCCCTCAGTTTCCCCTTAAATCTTTTGAAGGATTCATAAATTTTAGGTTCATTGTGTTAATATTGAACTTTAACCTATGATATATAGAATAATAAGGTCAACAACTTCTTGGCAAATGGTCTTTGTTCTTTTGATAGTAATAGTAAACACATAAGTCTTAATATATGATAATATGATATTAAAAACTTGAAGATCTCGTACGTTGTGGCAATAAATAATTAGTTAAATGAAAATGATTTTCTCTATTATACTGATTCCTTTCATTTTCTATTAGGAATATGCTTTCCAATGGGAAAGGGGTTGTATCGTGTGGTTCATATTCCTGAAGATGAAGCTGTTCTTTTGAATTCTAGGGAAAAGGCCCCTTATATGATCTGTGTTGAAGTTTTGAAATGCGAAACGCCAAGGTAACTATGAATATATCTACATGAGTTAAGAATAAACATAGTTCTAACTTTTACCTTTCTCATTATGGCTTTTTGTTATATCAATGATAATGATATTGATTTCTGTTTCTTTTCTTAGCAATGCAAAGGACACATCTGGTCCTCAAAAGCTTTCTAGAGGAGGGATTCCTCTAGCAAATGGTGATGCATTTCTGCCAAAGCCGCCACCGTGGGCTTATCCTTTGTGGACTGCGCAAGAGGCTTATCGCAATAGTACTGATAGGATGTCGGAATCTACTGCTCAAGCAATTGACCAGGCAATGACTCATAAGTCAGATGCAAAAGTTAAGCTTGTCAATTTGAGTCTCTCGGTGGAGAAGCATGTGCATATCCAATCAAAGAACCCGGATGCACCTGTTACTCAGTCTGGCATCAATTTTAGTGGTATGCTACCTACTGCAGTTCACACCACATCAAATAGTAATCAAATTGGAGAGGGTGTAAGTCATACATCCAGAGCTATCAATGATTTGGAATGGGTAAGGGTTGTGTTGACAGCAGATCCTGGGGTTAGAATGGAAGACATCGAGTATCAAGGACCACCACGGCGGAAGGAGCATCGCCGTGTTCCGAGTACGGTTGCCATAGAGGAGGTGAAGGTGGGGTTTTTGACTGGTTAACAAAGTACTATCAATGCTATTGTCATATTATTATTTTGTATTTCAAATTAGGTTTTTTATGCTGCATATTTACATTTTATTTATTTAGAAAAGGGGTATGCACAAGTTAATTTTCTAGTACCTACTTCAGAATCAAATTATTATTTTTTTGTTTTTGTCTTTTTTGCTATCTGTATTTGCAAGTGCACTCTTTTTGTGAATCATTTGCTGTCTAATGAAATCAGATATATTGTTTTCTAGTTGTCGTGGAGTTGTGCTTGACATTGATGGTGCATTCTGCACGGTATTTGAAATAACCATTAATTTTCAACTGCATTCCATGTGATTGTTTCATGTGCTTTCGAGTCTTTTCTATTTAAAAATTTATCATGCATCTCAGGACAATTTTGGTTGGACATGATTGGCTTTTCTATGTGAATATTGTGTTATATGTAAAGATCGAAAATATACAATTTCTATAAAACATTCCTTTAACTTGGATACTGTAGCAACATCATTTCACAATTTAGTTTGGTCAAAGACTGCTAAGAGGTTCATTCCTTTTTTTTATGAAGATGAATATGGAAATTCTTGTGTGATGCTTGAAACGTAGACTAATATAAGATTATGCGGATAGTTGAATATGTATTTATTTGTTTCAGTTTCTGTTTATTTTGTCTTATAACCTTTACAATGATTCACTCAACCTTTCTAATAATTAGGAAAAGGGGAAGGGAATTCCCCTAACAGGTTGGAAATAATTTGTTCATCCTTTCCTTTTGCCGAGTGATTCTAAGTTCAAAAGAATCCATCCTTTTTTATGCTTGTCAGTTTTCAGGGATTGTCATTTTACCAGTGTTGTCACAATTCTATGTGTCAACAAGTTTTCGTCCTCGGAGATATGTGCCATACTCTAAAATAATCTAGACATCTCTTCAGCACATCTTTGGCACTTTGATATACTGAGTTCAGCTTCGAGAAGCGTGCTTCAGTTAACTGTTTGTCACAGAAAAATGCTGTAGTTTCGATGCTCCATGATTTTATGCTCATTCTAAGTACTCCCATTGAATTATGTAGTTTAACAATGTATTGGCTCGGATAATTACAAGTAACATTGGTCTGTCATGAAACGTTTTTGCTTGGATATTTTTAAGATAACTTGTGTGGTTTATGCACATTTTGGTAATACACCCATCTAGTTAATGTAAATATTGGTCTGTGTATGAAACCAGTGTGTTTGGATGATTTTGTCTGGAACTTAAACCTTTTTCCTCTCTCTTATTTAAATCTATGAGTTTGGCATGTTACTGGGTTTAGGCTGTCCTCTGCAGGCTGCTGCTGCCAAAGGAGAAGCACCCCCTGGACTCCCTCTGAAAGGGGCTGGTCAGGATTCATCAGATGCAAAACCGAGGGTGAATATTTATTAAAATGTTTTTGGTTTTGTTTCTACCATTGGATTTTGTATTTAATAAGTTTTCCAACAGGCAAATGGTGGTATTCCCAGGGCCACTGATGCTTTATCTGGCGAACTTTGGGAGGTAAAGAAAGAGAGGATACGAAAAGCTTCAGCATATGGAAAATCACCTGGTTGGGACTTGCGTTCTGTAAGTTCTGCTGCAACGGGTTTTTCAGTTTATTAATAAAAAGAATCTTCATAATGGCTGCTTTTCTACTATAATTTCGGCATCTGAAGAGTTTGGAACTGGAGCAACTAAGCATATGTTAAATGAAAATATTTCAATTTAAGTTGGCGAAAACATAAGAATGGATGGAGAAATATATGTAATGGTAGGAGCTAATCCTTGCTGCTTCTGTTAAGAACTAAGAACTCTTAGTTACAATGGCCCATATGATGGCTTTTTGTGTGGACATGAAACATTTGCCACTGATTAAGTGAGCCAACAGTTGATTTAAGATGTATTCTATCGTGAACCATGAAGGAAGCTAATGGAAATTGAAGTAACAAATGAATGAGTCAGAGGCTATAAATTAAATGCTACTTGGTCTGTTATCAAAACATTATTTTCTGTTGTTATCAATCTGGAAACAGAAGTGTTATGGAGATAAAATGGAATTGATGAAATCATAGTAGTTGCCTTTAACTCGATTCATGTCACAAGGTGATAGAGAATGGGGGTGACTTGTGACTGCTCATTGAGTATTCAAAATATAGTTTCATCCTTGATATAAATTTTAGTTCCCATTCATGTAGCCATTCAATTTGATTTACTCAATGGTCTATAAAATTGTGTGAACATTTATGTTACTGGCCTTTTTTAAGGCTTATCTGACTGGTTATATCCATATTTTTAATTGGTTTAGATTTAAATAGTTGGCTACATCTGCAGTAGTCTAATGTTCTGACAATATTGATGATTGGTTCTATTTTTTGTTAGTTTTCATTATTTTTAGCCAGCTTCGGTGGTCTATAAAGCTATGAATTTTGTGAGTTTATGATCATACCACGATGAGTGTGTGGATATTTTTGTATCTAGATCTGTTATCAGCAGCTGCATTACAATTTGGAAATCATGATCTATTGTTTAAATAATGATTAATTGAATTACAGAAAGTAAATTAATATAATGCTTAGAGCGTTAGATTATGGTTTTCCACAGTCTGTGCAATATTTGCCTGATTTAATTTATGGTGATTATATGTTATCCTTTAATGGAATTTTGGGCTGTATGTCATTTTGAACTCTAGATGGCTTAAGATGTTAGATGTTATAACTGTGCAACTAAGCATATTTTCTTGCCTTTTTATAATCTGATTCCCCATTGCAATTGATATCTGTAACTGCCATTCTATGATATTTGTAACTGCCATTCTTTGTAGGAAAGAATGAAATTGTTCTTTTGTTCGATGTAGGTTATCGTGAAGAGTGGCGATGATTGTAGGCAGGAGCATCTTGCTGTTCAACTTATTTCTCATTTTTATGGTAAATATCTTTGTTGTATTTTTAAAGATTTTGGCCCTGATTCTATTGGTGGAGGGGTTTAGGCTTTAGGACAATTTTTCTCTTTATGTACAAATGCGTTTATGGATGAAGGGAGGGAGGGAGGGTCTGTTGCTCTCCTTAAGGTGGGCAATGTTGCCCACTAGATCAATCTAGCAGCAACATTTGCCCACTTGTTACATTGAAAGATGTGAAGAATGCTTTTTAGTTTGTAGTTTCCTGTAAATATGATGTGGAGTCACATGATTGTCTTGTAGTGTGTGAAGTGCTGGTAGTTCACGTGCTCCAATGCAACTAGTGGTGTCTCTCTCCATAGGGTGGCAACATTGCCTCTAGATCAATCTACCCACTCTATGGGAAAGGGTTCTTGGGTTAATTCAGTAAATTTTTGGTTTGCCTTTTGATTTGAGATCATATGGTCTTATGGATCCTACAATTAATTTGTTCACATGCTCCAATGCATGCACGTAGTGGGTGTGTCACACTCCATAAGGTAGGCAACATTGTTCACTAGATCAATCTGCTCTCATTATTGGGAAGTGTTATTCGTTACTTAAGTGAATTTTTGGTTTGCTTTTTGTTTTGAGTTCATATGGTCTATTGATCTTATAGATCCTATAATTAATTTGGTCAGCTATTAGTAGACAGTTGTGCAGATCTTTTTTTGTGATCTTTAGGGGTTCTTTCTTCACTGTCCACTTTGCACTTTTTTTTTCCCTTTTTCAATATAAGATCCTCTGTTTCCTTTGAAAAAATAAAATAAAATAGAAAAATGATAGTTTCTCCATGTCCTTGTCGAATCTGTCTTTAACTGTCTTGGTGTCTGTCTTTCACTTAATGCCTGGACTTAGATTTAGGCATTTCAGTTAGGTTGCAATGCTGGATTATGTTTTAGGTTCTCACCCCCAACACCAGCCCCCTGGCCCCCATTTCTTTTCCTTCCCTTTTCAGTTTTGAATTGGTTTTGAGGATGAGCATGATGAATATTTGGTAGAAGATGTGCTGCATTAAATAAGTTCTGCAGGATGTTACTGAGTATGATAAGTGTCTGGGCTTAATTGTGTGTCATTGTGAATTTCTCTTGTTATGTTATTTATTGTTGTAACTAATATACTGAGGTTGATTCTTGGTTATTCTGTTAAGCTGTTATGTTTTGCTTCGAGTTTGTTCAAGTGTATGACTTTTGGAGTTGATTGGCAGACATATTTCAAGAAGCTGGTCTTCCTCTTTGGTTGCGTCCATACGAAGTATTAGTCACATCATCTTACACGGCTCTCATCGAAACAATTTATGATACGGTAGTTATTTGCATTGTTGCTGTCAGTGAACTGAATGAATTCTTTGACTATATCCACAATAGTAATATCTTTACTCTTTTCCAGGCTTCACTTCATTCTATCAAAAGTAGATATCCCAATATTACAAGTTTGCGCGACTTCTTTGTTGCCAAGTATCAAGAAAATTCTCCAAGTTTTAAGCTTGCCCAGGTAATGTATAGCTGCACAAAAGCAGTTTTTATCCAAATGGCATTATAGTTGGGCAAACCTTTTGTTATCTGTGTGTTTCATGGAATTGTTTCTGTGAACAATTTAAAACTTTTAGTTTTACGAATGTTATCATCTTTTTTTACTTTCTTGATAATACGTTTTTCTGATTGGGGTTTGGGTGGTATTTGAGAAGGACAAATACCGTGGAGGTTTGACTCTGGATGTTGCTTCTAAATGGTAATAAAGTAATAAAATATAGAATCTAATGCAGCAGATTTAGTCCTACTGGATTAGCATATTTCAGTGCCGAATTACTGTACGAGCTAAGGTTTGAAAGATAGAAATATTATGGTTGTTGATAGGGGGTGCGAGTTGTCCCTATTCCAGCTTGTACTGTGCCTTCAAGTCCATGAGTTGATTACATGGGATCAACTTGATTATTGAACCATAATATAGACTATGTCGTACCCAAATCTCTGGCTCTGCTTAATTGCACATACATTTCTTTTTGGCTCATGTTTTCAAATAAGAAATACTAAGAAATGTCTTCTATTGAAATATTTTTCATTTCACGGTTCTGAATAGTTATATTTATTGCAGAGAAATTTTGTTGAAAGCATGGCTGGATATTCCCTGGTGTGCTATCTTCTGCAGGTAATGCTGCTCTTATCTCTCTCATGCTCATTCTCTACACACTAAGGTTTGTGGGATGGACATTGATACGATTTTAATAACGGTTTGCATAAAAAGCGAACTACATGAAGGATGCCAGTTTTTAAAATGCCTTTATGTGATTGTATCCAATATCTGTAACCGATTGTAATTGGGTTTTGTTAGATCTGTCCTGCTGTCATTAGTTGTTCACTGTATTGGTTTGATTCATAGATATTGTGCTTGGAGGAATTAAGAAAACTTAAAACATCTTTGTCACTTCCTGTGCACCTTTTCATGTATTTGCTTCTATCAATCAAGTTGACAACATTTTAGTTTGCAATGTGTGTCCGATGTGGATCCATAAGTGTCATAAGCACTGTAAAAAATAAAAAGATGACTCAAGAAAAATTTGAGGAGATTCTCCATTGCAAACTGGTTTCTTTGTTGAAGTAAGAACGTGAAGGTAAAAGTTTCACTTCTTTGAACTGATGCTTGGATAAGAAAAATGTACGACAGAACATTTAACTTAATGCATCTATTTCTGTTTCCAAGGACGTATAAGGAATTTTAACTTAATGCTTCTCATTATTGTGATCTTGTGTTAGTAAGATTAAGGGAACTATAGTTTGTTTACTGAAGTAAAATGTTCCTCAAGTAGGAGATTGTTATTTCTGGTAAGTATTACCCTGTCTACCTGAGAATGAGCAACAAAATCCTTTAAGTAACATTTTCTCCAAAATGTCGTCTCTTATTCTGAGCTGCAGCTGGTCTGATAAAAAGGTTCTCTCTCTTTTATGGACACAACATTATTTGTAGTTTAGAATTCTGTACTTGTTCTTTTGGCAGATAATTTATTTGAATTGTTATAAGTTTATGCATCCTTGTAGTTGATGAACCTGTGTACTTTTGTCTAGGTGAAAGATCGTCATAATGGGAACCTATTATTGGATGAAGAAGGCCATATAATACATATTGATTTTGGCTTTATGCTCTCAAATTCACCAGGTGGTGTAAATTTTGAGAGTGCACCCTTCAAATTAACCCGTGAACTTCTTGAGGTAGTACATTTGTGGAATACCATCCATTGACGTGTCACGCAATTTTTTTTTTTTTTTGTTTGGTACTTATATAGTAGCATTTATGAGTTAGCATTGGTTGTTCTTGTCAACAAAAATTGATTGGAGAATTGTATAATTACAGGTCATGGATTCTGATGCAGAGGGACTTCCAAGTGAGTTCTTCGATTACTTTAAGGTATTCAGTGAATTCTTCTAGGAAATACTCCCCTCGTATTGTAGACTATCTTTGGTGCCTTTAGCAATGGCCCTGTGAAGATTCTAGTTAAATTTGTCTTATTGAATTTTGCATTCATCTCTAGGTCTTATGCATTCAAGGCTTCCTAACATGTCGTAAGCATGCAGAGCGCATTATTCTTCTGGTTGAAATGCTGCAGGTAAAACAAACTTTGGCTTTCTATAGCCTTAATATACATTTAATTGTGTTCTCATTGTGTATGAATCATTTCTTTGTTTTGGTACCTAATGCTCACGTAATCATAAGATGGAGCTATCTGATGTGGGTTGATGGATTTCATATTTTACTGGCTCTTGAATTGCCATAATTGGTTGTATTACTAGTGCAGACATTTAAGCCATGTAAGAGATCCTTCAAGATTAGGGATTTTCATTTTAATTGTTACTAAGTTTGTTGAAGAGGGTTTTGGGGTGCTGTAAGGTGTTACTTGTGTTATTAATAGAATGTCAAGGCTAGAATTAAACTATAATGTGTCCAAACTTTGCGCTGAGAAGCAGAACATTCAGATAATTGAGAATATAACTTTGAATATTGTTTGCACATGTGTGGGTGTCCGTTGAAGAGAAAAGAAAGAGGAAGAAGTGACTGTTTAGTTTAAAGTATCAAGCTCAAAACCCGTGTTTCCTTTTACCAAGGTTGTAGGGTCTAGTGGAAGTCACTCAGTTCAGAACTCAGTGAACATCAAAGTCTGCAGTTTAGAACTCAATGAACATATTTTGTGAAGTAATTTATGCTACAAAATGGTAAAGTAACTTCTTCATTGGTTCATTGAAAAAAGGTGTTTCTTTCCAATCTTTGGATCAGGACTCTGGTTTCCCATGCTTCAAAGGTGGTCCACGAACAATACAGAATCTGAGAAAAAGATTCCATCTCAGTCTAACAGAGGAGGTTTGATTTTAACTTGTTAACTCTATTAATACTTCATTATGGTTCATTTGTATGGTTGTCATAACATTCTGTTGTTTGTAAGCAGCAATGTGTTTCCTTGGTGCTCTCCTTGATCAGCAGCAGCTTAGATGCATGGCGGACTCGGCAGTATGACTATTACCAGAGGGTTTTGAACGGGATATTATGAGGTTAAATTTGATTGGTCGTCACCTGTTAGTTTTTAGGCAAACACCATTATAGTGAAGCATTCCGATCAAAGTGGCGTGTAAATTGTGTGATGTATGGGCAATTGGTTCCCTACATAGACATCAAAAATTATATCAAAGCTGGAGGGAAGGTTGATAGCTGTTTGTCGCCTTATTTCATTGGTGTGAGGAACTTGTAATTGTATCAGCGGAAATTCTTCAAGTATAGCAGGCTAAATTTTCTTCAGCAATGCTCACTTTTTTTAAAGTTTTTTCCCCGTGTTCCATGTATATTGGAACTCTGCTCGTGGTGGGGAATTTAGTTACTCGAAGGAGATACACAACACTTCTATCTTCAGACAGCAGACACTGTACAGAGCAAGCCCGATGGGGATGACAGGCCGAGATGATCTCACTTGTTGAAGTTATAATGAGAGTTCAAACTGTACACTGACCGGTGAATTTGTACATGGAGACTGATCTTATAGTTTGGATCGAAGCCGGATGGAAATAGAATCCAAACTCGGATTTGTTGGTCGGTGTTCTTTTCTGTTTTCGGATGTTCGATGGCTTGTCTCCCCTGATTTTGAATCTTCCATACTTAGGTCAAAAGGCTGTGTTACAAAATGTTATTGGAATAAAATATTTGATTGTATCATATTTCTTTCGGTGATAATTCTGTCCATTTGAGTTACATTCAAGAGCTTCGTTATTGGTGGCATTGAAATCTGAATTGATCCCAGATTTTTGTACGAAGATGGACATTGGGGTGGTGACGGTCTCATCAATTTGTCCAATCTCTTTAATTTAAAAATGCAGAAGGTCTAGAGACGGTTCCAATCAAATAACGTCATGAAAGGAATTTTTTCATTGAATTTGATGATTTGTTTGTTTCAAAACACTTGTATTATAAATCAAAATTTTATCACTCGGCCTTTTGACGAGTAGCTTTCCTGCTTGTGAGGGCAGCAGTTCAAGACCTCACTAAAGCATTGTGGGAGCTTAAGTCCATTCTCAATTATTGGGTGATGATTAATCTTCTCTCTTACTAATGTGAGTGGAGTAGACGTTTCTCGAATATTAGAGATGATAAAAAATTTAAGTAGTGTTTCATGAGAATGTATGCAAAATTAATCTCAATAATAATATCATGTAAATATGAGTGATAGTTTGATTATAAATATTAGAAATAATTTTATGTAATGTAAGTGGAGTAGACGTCTCTCGAATATTAAAGAAGATAAAAAATTTAAATAGTGTTTTATGAGAATGTATGCAAAATTAATCTCAATAATAATATCATGTAAATATGAGTGATAGGCTGATTGTCATAGTCAGTTTAAAAAAAAAAAATCAAAATTTTATAAGCAGAGCACATATCAAAATTTGTCTTTTGCTTGAATGGTCCCGTTACATACACACGGTAGTTTCCCTTCCGAAAATTTCTCCTTCATAAATTACTATTAGTCAACTTAATTTACACAAAAAGTAAAAAGATCGGGCAAGTTCCGTTTTAATATATTTTGAAGACTTTCCTGTTTTAAAAGTTTGGATCTCATAAAAATAAATAAAAAAATTGGATAGTGCATGCGTGTACGGATAAAATTCATTCAAATATGTATATAAAAAAAATTCATTCAAATGGGCTCAAAGGGAGAGTTTTATGGAGATTAATAGTTTGATTTTCAAAATTTATTGGAATCATCACTATTAATCATTTATTTGTGGAGGTTTTGAGCGTTACTTTTTTTTTTTAATGTGTTTTAGATATTTATGAGGATTTTCTTATAATATTTGGGCAGTAAATAAAATATATGAGTGAATTTTTAGTGGACTCCCGAAATTTAGGGAATGGAAAATATCTCTCTAAATATGAAAATTGAAGTTTTCTCATAAACTTTTATTCTTAGTAAAGATCTATTTTTGTATAACTTCTTCACAAAGAATTCTTAAGAGTTTTTATTAAGCTTTTAAATTTTTTCTTCTAAATTTTACTCCCAAAACTATGGCTAGATTCACTAAAACTTACCATCAGAATAGTAAAATTTTTTAAGAGGGTATCTTATCCTTCTTGTATGCATTACTTGACAAAGATTAATTAGGATCAATTGTGTAAAGTGGTAATTTTTTTTTTTTTAAAAAAAGGGAGTAATTGGTATTAGTTATCATTAGTACTTTGTGGAAAATAGTTTTTCATCAATGAAAGACGAAAGTGACCAAACACGTATTTGCTAAGTCAATCTCAACGTATATTCAAAGTAAACAGAATAAAGATGAAATTTTCATGAATTACACAAGAAGAGTGAAAAAAGCAAATTACTATTTTCAAATTAGAAAACAAAAAAAAAATCTTTTAATCCAATTTTTAATTATTCCAACTATTGCACTCATTTAGCATATAAAAAGGAACATTAATCTCATTTTAGAAAACATTGCGAAGGGCGTTAATGTTGTTTCCCATTTTAGAAATCTTTACCAAAATGTCTATTTTCAATTGTATTGAGAATATTAAAAAAGAAAAAAAAATCATTTCTCTTAATTTTTAAGTACAACACTATTTTTTTTTTTGAAAAAAAAATACAACACTATTTTAAAAATATATTAAAAACCTACTCTGGTTCCATAATATTAATTTTAGATTTTATTATTTTTACAATAATTTAAATACAATACAAACCCTCATTTAAAAAAAAAATCATTTTTTATATCTAAAAGTTATTTTTAAAAGATAAAAAGTAAAAACAAAAAAAAATTACGAAGTAAAATTATAGAGAGCACGAGCAGCAGAGCATTCCATTAAAAGAGAAGCAGTGTGAACATTGCATATTCTAATTTTGACCATACATGCATCTTCGCACTCGACACTGTTTACAAACACTTAATAAATAGCTGTCACTTTTATTTATTTATTTTTTTTTTTAAGAAAAGTTAAAATTAATGAAGCCATCCAACCAATCACAAGCCGTGGATTCCTAAAGAAGTTTCCCATCAATGAGAGCCAATACAACTTGATAATAACATCAAGATCCCCTAACTTACAGTTTTTCTGAAGAAAATATATAGTGTCTCTCTTTATGTCATATACGTCCTCGTATTTAGAAAAAAAGTCTGCCCTCACATTCGAACATATAATTTCTTTTTCTTTTTCTTTTTTTAATAAAGAAGAAGAAACCATGTTTAGTAGTTTGCCTCGGAGGCTTAGCAATTAATTTTCAAGTAGATTTCTTTGTTAGCCACTGAATTTTGAAGAGTTTAAAATTTAAAAAATTGATAATTTCTCTTAAAAAATAATTAAAAATAAAGAATAAAAATTATTTGAATTGCAAAATCAATATGTGAGACCCACTCTATCATTTGTAATTTAATATTAAAAAAATTGATGATATTATAAAATACAGTTTTTTAATATTAAATTATAAAATATGTCTCTAAAATGTATACAATTTGATGATAACCTCATATGAAATATAATATATGCAGTATTTTTTTTTTTAACTTGAAAATTATTGATTAAATGTAGTACATATAGTCTATGGAGTGTATATAATTTCTTAAGGCAGGGGACCTATGTGGCAGGAATGTATTAATTATGACCTCACATTTGAAAATATAAAATATTAGGGACCTTATGTTATATATCCTAATTAATGACAAATTCTTCATAAATAATAAAAACAAAAATAGAATTAATTATTAATATTAGTATATAAAACCCTAACTTTCCCTTATTGCTCCTCCCTCTCTCTTTCGCGATTAGAGCTGCTTAAGTCTTTTGGTCCCCTTTTGCTCTCTCACTCCTCTCCCAGCGCTCTCTCTCTTTGGTAGGATCAATCTCCCACTCTGATTTTTGTGTATTTTTTGTTATTCTGATTAGGGTTTTGTGGTTTTTGATTGTGTGGATTAGGGTTTTCAATCTAGGGTTCTTTTTAGCGATTTTGTTGTTTTTCTTTGACCTATCTGATGAAAGCAATCAAATTTATCTGTTACTTATCTCGTTTTCATCTGGGTTTGCTTTATTTTTGATGTTTGTTCCAGTTCCGATTCGTATTTGTTTGGCACCGTATTGTTCTTCTTTTTTTTTTTTCTTAAGGGTTTCCTGTGTTAATATTCGTATTTTGAACCTAATAATGTTTAAAGCAGGATCAGCATTGCACACCAAATGTCTTTTGATCCCAGCAAGAAAATTACATCTCTTCTTCGGTGTGATTTTGGGTTTATGAGCCGGGGGAGGCTGTGGTGCTCGCGGAAGTTCTTATTTCGACATTGGACTTGACAACTTTGCCGGTTTCTCTTTTTCTTTGGTCCTTTGTTAATTAGTTTTTTTTTTCTATTTAACACATCGACTTCTTGTTCATTCGTGCGAGACAATTTTTTTTTTTCAAGTAATAGATATAAAGTTATTCACAGCTTGTGAAGAACTACATCTTGTGATTAAAAGTTATTGTACATTGAGATATTCCATCCAATTTTCTCTATGGGAAAAACGTCTCTACCTCCGGGGTTTCGATTTCATCCAACCGATGTTGAACTGATCAAGTATTATTTGAAGAGGAAAGTAATGGGTAGGAAATTTGGATTTGAGGCCATTGCTGAAGTTGACATTTACAAGCACGCTCCTTGGGATTTACCAGGTATGTAAAGCAATAACTTTTTTTTAACTTTATAAATTTTATGTTTCTAAATTGTGTACCTTCTTCTTGCTTGCTTGTTACTTGTTTCTGTGTGTTTTTCTTACTGTGACTGTGTTTTTTCTTACTGGCTTGCTCTTTCTTTGTCAGACAAATCTAGTTTGAGGAGTGGGGATCTGAAGTGGTATTTCTTTTGCCCACGAGAGAAGAAATATGCAAACGGAGCTAGGATGAATCGTGCCACTGAGTTTGGTTATTGGAAAACTACTGGAAAGGATAGACCTGTTCAATACAATAATGAAGTAGTGGGGATGATTAAGACTTTGGTTTTTCACAGGGGTAAAGCCCCACGTGGTGATCGAACGGACTGGGTGATGCATGAGTATAGAATTGATGAACCTGGTCTTTCTGAAAGAGGAGTTGTTCAGGTATTTTTTGTTTATTCTGATTCTTTTTACGTAAACAAATCATATTGACATTCTTGAAACTTTGTGCAATGTTTACTGGGTGCATATTTATTTAATGTTGCTGCAATAATTCATTTCCTTCATAAAGTCTTTTCCTGTTATCAACTTTCACCATGGCACTTTCTTGATCCTTGCTTAAATCTGCTAGTGGGTTCATGCTTTAAGGTTGTGGTTTATCCCCATGTCTGCTTCTTATTAACCAACTTAATGTAGTACCGGTTGCTATATTTACCTGTCTGAAGATGAGGATAACATTTTTCTTCTTGAGTTCCATAGTTTCTGATTAGCTAGAATTGTTGCACTTGGGTTATAACCTGTTTATAATGTTGTGTTAAAACTGAATATGATTTCTGGAAGTATTTATTCTTGTTCATACTTTTTCTTATTGAACTTGTTTAAACCTTGAATTCGGAGTTTATCAATGGCTTTGGTCTACTAGGATAATCGCTTCTTAGCAGAAATAATATTAAGTCTTAAGAGTTATTTGGTTTTTGTTGTTAAGAGTTCTTTTTTCTAATTGTGCATTTAATTTGTGGAAGATATCTTATTAATTAAAAGGAGCTTCAGTACATGTGCTTCTTACAGAGATTTTGTTCTTTTCTGCCCCCCATTCTCCTTCAGTACATGTGGTTCTTATAGGGTTTTTGTTCATTTCGACCCCCATTCTCCTTTTGAATAACTAAATATCTTTGCTGCTTAAAAATGGAGTATCCATCTTCTTCTGATGGGCCATTTTGCCCTTCTAAATTTAAAAAGATCTGGACCTCATTCATCTAATCCATGACATGCATGGACAAGTGTTGTAATGACTTTGATTAATTCTTCTACCTTGACCTTCCATCTGTATTATTCATGCACCAAGTTGTACAGCTTTCTGTTTTTTTTGTCCCTTTTATTGCTTTGTGCAAATGGCAAATGGAGGGATGTCTTTTGCTGTGCTTTAATAAAATTTACTTTTGTGTATCAGGATGCATACGTGCTCTGTATTGTTTTTCAGAAGGATGGTCCAGGCCCTAGGAATGGCGCCCAATATGGAGCACCATTTAGAGAGGAAGACTGGGAAAATGATGAGGATGTTGATTGTGTGGATGTTATCTCCTCTGCTGTACTTCCTCCACCAGTGCCCAGCCAGAACAGTCCTGTAGCTGAGAGCTCCCACATCCCTGAGAGGCTATGCATCGGAACATCTGAGTCATGTCTTTCTGATACTATCCCACCCACTTCTAACATGCTTCCACCAGTCCCTGTTATTAATGATGTATCTAGGGAGGTTGCTCAGGATTTGAGCGAGGACGACATTCTTGCAATGTTGGCTTACTTCACTGAAGATAACAATTTGATTTCAAATGAAAATGGTCAAATTGAGGTGTGTAGCGCGTTCCACCCTTTTTAAAGAATTTAATTGCTTGAACATATTCGAGCTGCGTATATTGTAGCTGGTCTTGTTACTGTGTGCTAATAAAATTTGTCTAATTACTGTTTTGTTTTCTTCCTGCCAATTTACTGAAATACGTTGATCAATTCATTTTCAGCAGTATGATAATGTCCATGATGGAAATATTGAAGCTTCACCTCGTTTGGATGGCGTTGATATTTACAATGACTTGGGTGACCTTGAAAATATGGTTGGATTCAGTGGAGGTGAATATGATTTCTTCCCTGCAGAAAACTCTAACTACAATCTGGATGGAGCGATTCTGGGTGATAATGCACCATTCATAGAGTTGCTTGATCTTGATGCTCCGTTGAATTGCCCTGCCGAAGCTCGTGAACCTGAACAAGCCCACTGTAATGGGCCATATACTGATCAGAAGTGTTACAATTCTGAGCAATCATGCTACAACGTTAACCCTTGTTTCAGTCAGTCTCCTTCCATGCTGCCACAGGTACCGTACAGGATTGGTTTGCTTCATATGTACTTACGAAACAGTCAAATCTTTGTTGTCCTAGTTACGCACAATTTGCCTTTTCCCTTTTGGTCTTTCGCTTGTGCTCATTTGAGATTGTTAATAATGCAGGACAGTGTTCGGAGAAATGCAAATGAGGCTCCTTTAAACCATGGTGCTGCTAAACTGTCAGTGGGGAGTAGCCGTGCTTCAGAAGACAGCAGAAGTGGTGGATCTCATTGTCCTTGATGAAAATTAAACTGTTAGATACAACATCATTTAGTGGATTTCATATAGAAGACAAGGGGTATGCTGATTTATTCTCTTAGAGCGTACTTTTGTCATGCTTATTGGTTGTTCTGTTGACAGATTCTTGCAAGCAAAACATCCAGTTAGCTTAATTATTGGTTTGTTAGGTTGTATTTTTATAATTCCAGTCAGTTTAAGTCAGCAAAATGTGGTGCAGTCTCTGCAATTTATTGAGTTTGGGACTTTCTATCCTCATCATGTTCTTGGGTCATTGCTGTCACATTTGTACCAGGTAAAAAATATTTTGTTTCCTGTGCGGAACTCCAATAACTGTGGGACTTCTGCTGTGTCCCTCTGTCCTCTGCTGTAAATCACCTGGCTCCTTTCCATGGTGCGAAAAAGATGATCCCAGTTGTCTGTGGCTAAGAATGCATGCATTGTCCATTGATTGTTAAGGCTGGCGTAGCTTGGGACTTGTGGTTGCATGTTTTGCCACACATTGGAGTAGTTGCCACGTGTGTGTCGTGGAGATCGAGATTAGGCCTTTTTGCAGCAACATGTGGATTCTATTTTTCTTCTGAAACTTTTGCTGTTCCATTAAGTTCTCATTATGGAGACAATCTTATTGGTCTGTAAATGAATTAAACGAAGTTTGAGATTCCCATTACATAGACCCTTCTAAAATTTTAGGATTCTTATATAATAGGAAACTGAAAAATCAATTAAGTTCATCCCGTCTAGCTGACTATTGTCTTAGTCGCTTACTTATCACAATAAGACGACTGGAATACGATGTATGTTTTCAAATATTTAATGATGTGCATGCTTATGTATGATTTCAAGCTTTTTCTCATTTCTTTCCGAAGAAAGTTCTGATCGTTTCAGATTTTTTATAGTGAGTTTTCAAATCGATACTTCAATAATTAGTTATCGTAAACGTAACATGCATGCATAAGAGGAACCCGAAAAGCAGGGCCTTCATTGAGAGGAGTTATGGACAAAAGAACAAAGAGATCTTATAAAACGATGGAAAAGAAAAATCAATCCTGCACAGATATTGCTAAAAGCTAATAACTAAATAGTATTATACTACATGAGTTTTTTAATTTAATGACTTAAAGTGACTTAATTTAATTAATTAAAGGTGTTTGTTTTTATAACTTAATGAGATTTTTTAGATAATTTTGACTTAATAAAATAAGTTAATCTTTTTTACTTTTTACTTAATAGAGAAATTTGAATTAAGTCAATTATTTGTTAATGTAAAAAATATCTTTGTTTTATAATTAAATTTTTATGTCTATCCTAAAACTCACTCATAGATATTTACCCCACATAAAAATATTCATGTTTTTTCTTTCTTATATTATATACAATAAAATTTGAAATTTATGGTATTTTATATATTAAAATTATAAAATAATTATGTATTCACTTAAATATAGTTTTACTTATAAATGTTAAAATATTGTGGTATTTAATATATTATTTATTTGACATTCAAATTTAATAAGGATACAAATGTAAAAGTACATATTTTCAGCTTTTTAAGTTGAAAAAAACAAACAACTTAATACTTATTTTTGAGATTCAGATAAAAAAACAAACATATTATTCAGATTCAGACATTCAGACCTATTCAGAATTCAGACTAATTCAGGTCTATTAAAATTTCAAACAAAAAAACAAACGCCACCGATGATGATCGCCGTGAAGGTTAAAGGGCTTTTCCATTTTTGAAACAAATTTAAGCAGATGAAGACTAGAAAGGTGCTGTCGCCACATCCCGTAATGCCGGCGGCGGTCGAAGTCCATCTTCTAAACGTTGAAGCTCTTCTTGGCAGTCGATCGTTCTGTCACTTTCCTTGGAAACATTCTCCACTCTTTCTGATCCCTGCAATTAATCAAATCCCAACTATTCATTATCACCATCAGTTCATTTAACAACTATTTCAATTTGCAAGAAAAGCTAGAATTAAACAACACGCACAGGTGGCATAATGCATATTAGCTTAACATACAAATTCTAATCATTCATCAATCCAAGGATTTGCATGCATGCAAAAAGAAACCATCAGTCCATCATGTACCATCTCAACAAATATAATCACTCACTGAAGCTACTTTAACGTATTCTAAAGCAACAATACCACGTGCCTGCAAAAATTGCAGTTTTAATTACATGAGAAATTATTAACATACGCAGCTCTAAGTGCTCTTAGCTGTCTGATAATACTTTTTTTTTTACCCCATGCAAAAAGGATAAAGAGAGCTCAAAACACACCGATAAAAATTGGCATACACCCTGCTGGACTTGTACACTATTTTTATCAATATTCTATCGCTTTTTTCTTTTTTTGTGGCTGAATTATTGATTCTCTTCTCGAAATGAAAAAATTTTGCTTGTACATATACACACACAAGGTGGTATTACGATTGTACGTGGCAAAGTAATTGAACCCTCACCTCCATGAAAACATTCATGGCTTCTTCTACACTCCTCGTACGCAACACATAAAGTGCAGCCTCCTGCATCATCACCGTACGATTATCATCAGAAATAATCAATCATTTTCAAACCCTCAAGAACACCAAAACCCTAACACCCCGCACAAAACAGAAACAACAAAGGTACACTCACCCTTGCATATTGAATTTGATCAATACCCAGAGTCCTCGGCTCTGCTTCTATTGATGATTTTCTATCAATATTTCGTACAACGTCCGATGATCCTTCCATTATTTAGAGAGAGAGAGACAGAGACAGAGTAGAAATAAAATAAAAGCAAAAAAGGTTTCTAAGAATGATTCGTATAAAGAGAAGCAAAAGTCTCAAAGCTGGTGAAAAATGAAATGAAAATAATATTGGAGTTAAAGAGGCACGTAATGCTTTGTTAAAATATATATAGTAGCGATTGAGGTTGATGGGGTAAGCTAGTGAACCACGTAAGGTAACGTGGCAGGGTACAACCACAGGTATTTCTATACGTGGCGGCATGTAGATGGTTCGACGAGACACTTGGCGAGCGATCCTCCTGTTGTCACTGTTGATGGAACTCATGGTCAGCCGTAAGATTTTGGAGCTTTTCCAAATGTGGAAAAACAGAATTGGTTTTTGATTTGTCTGGATGACTACGTGTTGAGTGTTTAGTGCCTCAGCCAATGAGAGAGTGCCACGAGGTGTAGGATCTTATTATTAGATCGTACGACATTGATTTTGGTGGGGAAACGTGGTTGTTGATGATGTGGGTTTCGTTGGTTTGTCGGGATGGTGGGGTCGGCGGTTGATGTTAACCGTTGGATGTACGTCGATGAGATGTACGACGAGGCGTGGGAGTTGGTACACGTGAGTCTACGAGGAATATAATCATAAAATTCTTAATTCTTTAATAACAACAAGATCCCTATTGTTTTATGATTCTTAAGACAAGATATATATGTACCTAATTTTATTAATAGGTCCCTGAATTGACTGCTTAAAATTACTCGTGTTACTACGTTAGGAATTATTCTGCATTTCTCAAGTAATATTTAAATCTTTTCCATCCTAGTGAGGTATAATTCTCTATTAAACAATGAGATGAGATAATATATAATTTTAGAAGTAAAATTATTGATTTTTCTGATAAATGTCTCCCCACTGGTTGGAATAAAAATATTAAAATATGATTGAAAAGTTAAATTTATACTTAAGTTACATATATTATCTTTTTGTTATGTATGCTGATCAAAACATTCTTTAATACTTTGAGGATTTTATAGTCATTTTAATAAAAGTTGGGAGTTTATTTGATACAAATGATCAAATGATGATCTTAGGAACTTATTTGGCAACAAAAGATCAAATTATGATCTTATATTGGGAATTTTTTAAAGAACTAGGAAGCCGGTTGCTATTATCCCATTATCACAATATCATAGCCAACCTGTGTAGGGTATTTTGTGTCCGTGAAATTCTTGATGGTTCCTCCCATGAAGATTCTACGATGGCTTTGAATGCAAAATCTACGATGGCTTTGAATGCAAAAGAACAAAGGATATAAATGAATGAAGTTGTAAATTAGGTCATTAATTTTTTAAAAATAGATCTAATCGTATTTCTTATTATGGTTACTCTTAAATACAATAGAACCTCCATATATTGATGTTCAATAAATCGTTAACTTTGATTAAATAATCATTTTTGTCGGTCCCAATTTGAGGCCAATGTTGTAGATTAATAATTTGATAAATTTATAAGATAATATTTTTTTTAGAAATTTCTATTTTCCTATAGGTTCCATTTGTTATATAAATTAGTAATTACCTAAATTTGAAACTAAATCCATATGATATGTCTATATGCCTTATGTTTCTAGGATCTATTTGGTATGACTTTTCAAATAGAATTTATTTAAATAGAGCTTTTGCTAATAAAGTTTCACTAAAAAAAAATTATTTGTTTGGTTGTCAATGAAAATTTTTATTAAAAATTATAAAATTATTTTAATAGGCAAGTTCTTTGAAATTTTGTTTTGAAAATAATGAAATAAGATTGTTAAATGAGTAGAGGATTTTTTAAGTAGTTTAACATTTTAAAAGAACTTTTAAACCCCTACTCTCAAAAGTTCAAAATTTAATTTTTTACTAATAAAAGTAAAATAACTTATTTAATTTTTAAAAATTCTTCTTAAAATATAACTAAACAACAAACAAAAAAATTGAAAAGAACTTATGGAATTAAATAAACACTTATAGCAATTATATAAGCCATAGTAAACAATTCCTAATGTTACTTGCTTCTTCTTAATATTGATTTCAAACTTGGATCTCATCTATTACACTTTTTATAACATGAAATTCCAGTTGGTATTATTGTTTTGCTACAAAATGTCATTCAATATTAGTATCACTTTTGGAGTTGGTACATGTGAGTGTACGAGGATTATAATCATAAAATTTTTAATGCGTTAACAACAACAAGATCCCTATCATTTTATGATTGTTAAGAAAAGATATATCTGTACCTAACTTAATTAAATAAGTCCATGAATTGACTACGTAGAAAATTACTCATGTTACATATATATTATGGATTATTCTACATTACTCAAGTAATTTTTAATCTTTTTCATCCTACATGAGATAATATTTCTCCATTAAATAATGAGATGAGATAATGCGTAATTGTAGAAGTAAAAATTAACTATTTTACAGATAAATATCACTTAATTGCTTGAAATTAAAATATTAAATTATGATAAAAAAAAGTTAGACCTATTCTTAATTTACATATATTATCTTTTTGTTATGTTATGCTGGTCACGACATACTTTAATACTTTGAGTACTTTGTAGTCAACTAGTCAATGTAATGGAATAAGGAATTTATTTGATACAAATGATCAAATTATGACTTATATTGGGAATTTTTAAAGAATGAGGATGCCGTTGGCTATTATCCCATTATCATAATATCCTAGCCAGCAATGTGTAGGGTATTTTGTGTCCGTGAAATTCTTGATGGTTCGTCCGATGAAGATTCTATGATCGCATTGAATGCAAAGGAATCAAGGATATAAATGAATAAAGTTGTCAATTAGGTAATTAATTTTTGAAAAATAGATTTAATTGTATTTCTTATTATCGTTACTCTTAAATACTGGAGATAACAACGGAGTGAAGTGCGGGTGGAGAGATATGCTCCATTCCCTACTTCATTAAAAATTTCGCTTTTTATTTTTCACCTTATTCTTCAATAAATTTAGTATGGTGAGAATAGTAAATCCCTATATGCAGAATAATTTATTCATCCTCATTCAATTTATAATTTACTTAGTTTATAGTACGTATGAATAAATAATTCTAGTAAATTAAAAATTAAAGACTTAAATAAAATCATTATCATATTATAAAATACTTAAATTATTTAAAATAATCTCCAAAAGTTTTAAACAATATCTTGAAATAGTATCAAAGCTGAAAAATGTTTGAAAGTAATATTTAAGAGAGAAAAGAAAGCATAATAATGTATTAAGATTGAATAAGAATTATATTATAAGGCTTTCTTTTAGTTTAGCCTATTTATATTAGGTAAAAATAAAAAGAAAATTTGTCAACCAACATTATATTTGAAAAAAATATCTATATCTATATATATATAAAAAATCGGGACTTGATGATGTGATGCGGCATCACCATTTCTCATCTTTGTATATTCTCTATTATTTAATAAATAGAGAAATTTTCTTGTAGATTTGGCTTTTCATCTTCTCATAATTAATTTGATTGTTATTACACAATAACAATTATGTAAAGATTTTAATGAGTCGTATTCTTTGTAATGAACATCCAAGGGGTGGTATTATGAATTTATTAAAATAAATGTAGATGTTTATAACATATATCTCTTAGTCTCCCCACTATCTCCCATTAGCAACCTTTAGCTTCCCTATAACTCTCACTATCTCACAAAGAATTATGATCCATAATTTTTCATTAATTTCATGGAGTGATTATGTAACTATAAAAGAAGAGCTCATCTTTTTGTTTTATACACACAATTGGAATGAATAAAATCACTCTATAATATATTCTCTCATTTTATTTTTTATCTTGCGTTGCTTCTTTATTTGTATTGCTGGCTAATAGTTTTTTTTTGTTTTTTATAAGACCGCCTCATCTTAAAAAAAATCAATTAATATTTTTTATCAGTTTCATCAAGTGTAAAGTAAAAAAAAAGGATAATACTAAATTCTTTTTTCAAAACCGCGTAAAGCGCGGTTCTATTTTCTAGTTTATATATACGAGCATCTCCAAAAGTCTTTTTAAATAAGATTTTATTACTTATTTGAAGAGTAACATTAGCATTTAAGACTCCAAAAGATACTCCAATTAAGATTTTTCAAATAAGAATGATTCTTTCTTTTCAAATTTGTAGAGTTGCTTTCTCCATTTTCAATTTATATTTTATTATTTTTTTATTGTAGAGAGAGAGAAGTGCTTTAATTACCATTTATTTTTCTTTGAGAAAATATTTATTTGATTAAAATAATATTAACTTATTTCTATTTGAAGAGCCTTTTAGAAAATAACATATTTTTTCACTCTCTTTTTTGCCACATAAGTAAGTAAATAAACATTTAAAGAATAAAATTAATAGAGTTTTTTGGAGATGCTCTAATGGAGATTGAAGTAGGATAGGATGGGAGGTACAAAACCAAATCCTACTCTACTAAGAATTTTGAGATTATTTTTTTCTGTTTCCCAATAATTATTTAAAGTTCACCCATTTGGGATGAGGCCCCATAGGACCCAAACATGTGGAGCATTTTTGCCGTCTCTATTAAATACAATAGAACCTCCACATATTGATACTCAATAAACTCATATTTTTTTATTAAATAATAATTTTTGTTAGTCCCGATTTGAGGCCAACATGGTAAATTAATAATTTGATAAATTTAGGAGATAATAATTTTTTTTATAAAATTCTATTTTCCTATAGGTTCCACTTATTATATAAATTAATAATTTCTTAAATTTGAAACTAAGTCCATGTGATATGTCTATGTGACTTATGTTTATAGTGTTGCTTGCTTCTTCTTGTGATTGTTTTCGACTTGTATTTCATCTATAACTCTTTTTGGAATGTGAAATTCCAGTTGATATTATTGTTTTGGAAAAAATAATTATTCAATACTATTATCATTTTTGCGAGACGGATGTTATCTTTAATTTGGAATAATGAAAATTCTATAGTAATTTTATTACCATCAATATATAATAGCTAACTGCTATTCCAATAAAATATAATAAATACTAAATCAAGGTAAATCAACACTATAAAAGTGACCATATTTTCCAAAAATAAGGAATTTCTTCATAAAATTAATAATTTATTAGTTTAGTGATTAATTAATATTCGCTAAATTAACAAAATTTTCATATTTCCAAGACTAATAATTTATCAAAATTTTACTGTAATTAACACTCATGTTTAAATGGCTTTACTTATTTCAAATTATTTTAGAAACGTTTAATTAATCATTTTTAATTGATGTCGCATTTGGAAATTTCATTATGGTTTACTAATTAAAAGATGGGTCCTCTAAAATAATACATGTTAAACAACATGAATTTTTAATTAGTTTCTCTTTTTATCTTAAATGTGGTATGATGTTATGCTCCATGAGGTAACTCACTGCTTTAACTTAAATGTTTTACTTAAAATTTATAAATTATGATTAAGTGAGTAATAAATTTGGAGTGTTATAATTGTATTGTTTGAATTCATATTATGTATCTTGCAATTGATATGACATTCAATTATTATTTGGGATATAAATTTTATATTATAATTACATAAGCATAGTTGTTTATTTTCTTTTTTGAGCCTTGTTTAGACCTTGATTTGAAATTTCAACCAAAATATATTGGGTCTAGTGAATACTTGATTGGTTTACACAATGACTCGGGGACTATTAAAAAACCCCTCCCTTATCACAATTATATTAAAAATAAAATAAATCTAATTAAATCCTTATTTTCCTTCTTTTTAAAAGTTTTTCTCTTTAACTTTTTACATCCACATAATCACTAGAACAAAAAATTTCATTATTTTTTGTTACTTTGCAAATGCTTTGCATTCTAATCAAATGTGATTCTATTAATATATTTTGACTTTTTTCATCTATTATCAAATTTCTGTATAAACTTAAAAGAATAATTTATTTGATAATTTTTTGCATATCAACGGATTAGTTATTTGAATCTACTTTTAACTCTAATTAATTTAAATATACATATGTTTTTATAATATGATTTAATCATTCCAAATCCAAAATTTTGTATAAGAAAATAATAACTACAGAGTTGGTGTGAAGAAAATGAAGGATTAGAAAGAATATTTAGGTTCAAAAGGAAATTATTGGGGCGTTGGTAGTCCCATTCTTAAGCAAAATAAATAATGATGAAAGATCAAGTAATGTGAAGTGTCATAACTTCTGCGTTTTGACTGGACCCCATGTCTAACAAATTGATGAGTGTTTTAAGTGCAACAAATTATTGGCATAAACAATTTCAAAATTATTATCTTAATCGGAAAAAACAAGATCATAATCGGTACCAACAAGTGGTATTTGATTCCTTGCCTTGCCCTACTGTTTACACAAAGAATAAAAGAGCAAAAAAGCACAAAACTGTGCTTCTTTATTTGCATTATCCAACAAGACATACAGCTCACACTTAACTCACCATTTTTCTAATTTCTAGGATGATTAGTAACAGTTTTGTGCCCCTTGCTCTATTCAAATATCTCTCTCTCTAAAACACAAACTTTAGTTTTTTTTAGTAATATCCGGTGAATCAATTAAGCTAATTGCTACAAAAACGTGGTTTATGTAATATTGAGAAAGTAAACCAGTTTCATACTCAATACCTTTCCATGTATGTCCTCATATATATTATTAAAACTTAAATTATCCTTATTCAATTAGAAAAAAATGCTAAATTTAAAGAGATTATCATTATCACTAGTTATATTGAGATAACAAAATAAAAATAAATTAATAAAATAAAAATTATTTTAATTATCAATTATTTTATATACAGAATAAAAAAAAATATTATATATGCATGTGTAAGTAAATTTAACTTAACATTATGTCTATTTTAGTTATTTACATTTATACAACAATAATATTTACTAAATACATATGATTGCTTTTAAAATTTATAGTACTTTTAAAAATAAAATTTATTAAATGTATAGCTGATTCTTTTACACAGCTGATTATTTCATAACACAACTAACATTAATTATTTTAAAAATTATAATATTACTAGATAGGCCCATACCCTATCCTCATTGAGCTCTTCTTAATTTTTAATAATATTTATAACATGTATATATTAACAGAAGATTCAGCTACGACAATCTTATTTATTACCTAAGCACCATTAGATAATTAAGAAATAATAAAAAAATAACAATAATTACAGAATGGGTTATATTACCATTTAAGCATCGATAAGTGTTCAAAAAATCACTGCAGTTAGAGTACTGTGGTCGCAGCTCAAACAGATTATTGACTGAAATTTTTTAAGTAAAAATATTAAGGAAATAGAAAACACTCTTTCGTTGTATAAAATTATAAATAATGTTTTTTTTTCCCTAATTTTCATCGTCAGATAGCAAAAACTAACATAACTAAAAACTACCTTACAAAAGCAAAAATATATTAAAAAAAAGCACGCCATTCCCAAGAAAAATCAAAAACAAAAACATAAAGAAAACAAAAACTCCTCGTGGAAACTTAAAACAAGAAACAACTTCATCGACAATACTAATGCACCCTCACTCACTGTCACTGTTTCGGCTGTGTGTTTAATACTCGCTCTCCGGCTCGGTAGCAGCTCCCCCCCCGCCCCAATGGATGGTTCCACTCGGCGGAAGCCTCCGGCTTCGCTCCACCGGGGCCGTCGATCTTGGTGCTGCTCATTCGCCGTCCCTCCTTCAAGCCCCGAAAATCTCAAAGCCCGCTACCCAAAAACCGATGTAATCACCAAAACCGGTCCCAAATCGTTCCCCAACTCGCCCAAATCCGCTCTGAACATCGTGAACCGGATCGACCCACGTCGGATCTTGTCGCCGGGTCGAGTCTCCCCCATCGATTCGGATCCCACTGGCGATTCGTTCCGACATGTCCCCCAAACCCAGTCTCCAGCCGCGGATTTGACAGTACCCAGATCGAGATCGGGCTCTTTTCGGGCACCAAACGGGAGCAATTTCGTAAACTTTCCGGGTCCGGATCCGGGTTCGGGTTCGGGCGATGGGGATTTGTTTGATGTGAGGCTGAATTTGAAGGGAAAGAGTGGTGGGTGTTTAGTTTTGGAGACGAACTCAGCTGCTTTGTGCGCAAATTCGGCTGTTTTCGCGGGATTAATTGAAGAATTTAACAATAATAATGCTGCTGCTACTAATAATAATAATAATAATTGTAAAAGAAATGGAGGCTTTTTAGAGAAGAGAAATGTGTGTAGAATTGAAGTGCCTGAAGTCGAAAACTTGGGAGTTTTTAAGCAGACTATTGAGCTAATGTTTGAAGATAATATCACTAAAAAGTTGTTGAAAATTGGAGCTCATCGCTGTATTGATATACTTGAGGTTAGTACTTCAATTTGTTTGTGTTGCTTTTGTAGCTAAAATCATTTATTTGATTTTGTTTAGAATTAAGAAATATGCTAATGTGAATGCATTAGTGACTTTCTGTATTTGAAAAAAAAAAGACAAAGAGGCTCATAGAAGTTTTGATATATGCTAAACTATGGCTTTGGTTTACAAATTTTGTTGACCGTAGAGTAATGGTGATTGGTAATTCAGCCGTCACTCAGTATTTTGAAAATTGTAAGAGAACCGACAAAATGAAAATCTGTAGATAATTAAGCTTAGAGCTATATTCAGATCGGCAATGGAGTCCATTCCCACCTAATTGCATTACTTATGGAGTGACATTCAACTTGTAGTTTGCATTTATGTTGCATGGTGTGCAATGTCTGTTTCATCCTTCTGTCTGCTAGTAATGTTTTGAAGTTTATGAGTGATACAAAAGAGAAAAGAATTACATTCAGTCTTTGAGTCTTAAAATGGATTGTTAATTATGCGATGCTCATTTCATATTATTCTGTAGCAATAGATAATAGTTTTCACTCAGATTGTGAGTTGTGATGTGGAGAATTTGTAAATTCAACATTGCTGATGGCATGCTGCATGGTTGAAGAATTTGGCCGCTCAATAACTTCTACTATTACACAATAAAGTATTTTCTTCTGCTATAGAAGCTGTGATCCTTATGAGCTCAAGTGGTAAAGAGTAGTGTCGGTTGAGCTTGGTTGGGATACTGTCATATGCTTCAAGGTATTGCTATTGAGTGACATAGAGATTATGCTGCATGAGAGTACGATGACTGTGCTGATGGAGTAGCTTCTTTCATCATTTCCCTTACCCCACTACCCTTCAGTCTATCTCTTTTGCTTCTCTAGTTAGAAGACTCTGATATTGGCAATTAAGTGGTATGCCTAAGTTGGCTTGGCCTGCGGACTAATTTTCTTACAATGGAAACATTTATTTCATGCAACCTTATTTTTCTTCTGGTTCGGTTTTCTGCTGTTTGGATATTTGTTTGAGAATTGATCTTGGTTTGCTCCCAATTTCTGCTCATGAAGTAGGAATGACCCATAAAGGATTTTGGTAACCTTTTATTAGCCATTTTGTCTTCATTGTTTTTGAAGTCGCTGATAGACGTTATGAAGAGTGATTTTGTGAAAATGAATCTATATGCAGTGTTTTGGACTGGAAAAATGAGAAGGGCTCACATTTAATCATGTTTTGATTTGCATAGATTTGACAACTATATAGGTCAATAAAAAAAGAATGGTATTCTTAAATAAATTTGGGTTTATTATTTTACTGCCTTGATATTGTAGCATACGACTCTACCTTCATAATGATTCATGCTGAAACAACATTTTTTCACTCATTTCTCTTGATATTATTTCTCTAGAATTGTTTATATTTTGATAATAACTTGTTTTGACAATATGACATTGATGTAGCAACATAAAAGGCAAAAGATCATCCACTAGTCTTGGTCTGAAAGTTACTAAAGATAATTTGTTAAAGATTAAGTTGTTTTCTTAATGAAATACTAACATGATCTTATGAAATATACTAGGTATCAGCTGGAATTATGTTTAATAAAGGTGTTATATCCTGTTTAAAATATCTTGAGGCTGTTCCTTGGACTGAGGAAGAAGAGGAAAAATTGAGGAGCCTTTTTATGAGGTTTAGGTTCGATGATGCAACAACTGGAGAAATTTTGGCCAGACTATACTCGCGCGATTCATTAGATTCACAGCAAAATTTAGCTAGACAGCTTGTTTGGTCGATCACCAGCTGCACTGATGCCAATGCAAGAAATGAACTAAAGTCATTAGTCAAGGGTCTCCTGTCCAGAAGCTCAGTTTATGAAAAGGACCAACGTGACCTGAACAAGGAGGACTTACTTATTGCTTGCCAGTCCTGTCTAGGTTTACTAGTCAATCTATTTGATGAGACATCTGAGGATAACGCTCAGGGGAAAGTAGCAAAGGAGGAGAAGGGTAAGCCTCTTATTGAACGTGTCTCAAGACAGGTCGATAATATCAATTGGCTGCTAGAAATCCTGCTTGATCGGCAGATGGCTGAGGAATTTGTGGATTTGTGGGCAAATCAAGGTAAATTACTCAAGTTACATGAGAATGCATCTCCACTGGTCAGGTATGAACTTAGCCGGGTTTCAGCGAATCTGTTCATTGCAATGGGGACCCGGAAACTGCATTGCCGATCAGAAGCAAGATCAGGACTTTTTCAATCATGGTTTGGTCCAATGCTGTCAGATTTCGGTTGGCTCCAGAGATGTAGGAAAGGGCTTGACATAAGGTCATTGGAGGAAGCTTTGGGTCAGACACTACTAACACTTCCACTAAAGCAGCAATATTTGCTGTTTATGGAATGGTTCTACTGTTTCTCCAAGCATGGCACTGAATGCCCCAACCTCAGCAAAGCCTTCCAGATTTGGTGGCGTAGATCATTCCTAAGAGGCTCTGAAACTAATGCTGTTGAGTCAAGATAATGTGTCATGTTCATCATTTTCTAGTTTGTGTAACTACATTGGGCTAGCATAGGTTTGAAAGACTCTGTAACATGTGGATGTGCTGTAGATCGACTGATTAGAAATTGTAAAAGCTATGAAGCTATCAAGTAGCGTTTTAATTTCGGAAAATTGTGCTCATCATGAAATCGAAGAAGGGATGTTTTTGCCTGTACTAAGTTGGAGTCTCACCCATTATAGGAGAGATTTCAATGAGCTTCGGCTTTTGAATAGGTGCTGGACTTACGGATTATTGTAGCTTGTCGGCACTAGCTTATAGATGCTTACTATCTTATGATCTCACTTGTTTGGATAGGCCCGCGTTGCTTTTTGGGTTATGAGCAGAGTCTTTTCCTAAACAGAAGTCATACAGTTACAAAGTTGACAAAAGTGGCATCAATTGGAATTTACTATTTGGACGTGATTAAGACTCAAATCACATGATTTTCTGAAGTCATGCCACGTTAGTTGGGGTGGAAGTTTTATATTCTAATTTTATAAAGAGTAAATACTTGTTTGATCTTCCTAATCTGTATTAAATATTTGTTTAATCCTTATATTCTAAAAAATACCTTAAAACAATCTTGTGTTAAAACCTTCTTTTTGCTTTGCTTATATAATAGTACTCTTGCAATAATATTTTTTATATTAATTAATTTATTTATAAAAATTAATCATAAAATTAATCAATAATTATTTATTAGCAAACTAATCAATAAATATCAATATGAAAGAAATAATTTTTTTGTACTTGTGTAAAAATCTTACTAAAAATTATTTATAAATAAAAATTAATATAAGCCAATTGAAGCAATGTTTAATTTCCTTGCAACAATTTTATTATTAATTATTTTATAGAAATTAATTTACCAAATTAATCTTAAAAATAAAATAATAACATATAAATTTGTCAAAGTTTTTTTATGTTACTTTTAAGCATAATTTGATAATTTATTTATTTTTCTCTTCATTGATATCCTCAAGAAGGTAAAAATATTGTTGTAAAAACATTATTATAAAAGAAAAGAAAAAGGATAGTCGTGTAACATATTTAATAATAAGTGTCTTGAAATACTTTTAAAATATAAAGACTAAATAGACACTTAAGTTAAAATATAAGGAGTAACTGAGAATTTACCCTCTTATAAGATACTCATAACTATTGGTTACGAAATATAACACAAGTCAAAAGAAGACTATTGGCTATGATTTCAAATGTTCATCATAATAAGTATCATTGTAGGGTTCGACTATATTGAAACCGCTCTAAGGTAGAGTATGCCTTCATAATCACACAATCAAAATTATGTGTTACTAATATGATTATAATTTGTGCTCCATCTTATAATAACTTATAATAACTCCAAGATAACCATGGCCACCATTGCATGATCAAATTTGAAATTATTATAAAAAAAGAACATGGTCATTTTAATGGACTCGCCTATCGTGCAACAGTGGCACCATGCCATTGCTTTTGTCTTTTCTGTGTAAAATTTCATGAAGCCCTTTCACTTATTCTTATTTGAACTTTGCTTCACAAATATTAAGTTCATTTCTCCCAAACCCGTGAATCCTTCAACGGCCGATCAACGGCAAATTGGCTCCTCCGGTGGCTGTGGTTGGTCAGAAAAGACAGAGGGAATTGTGGAGAACAAAACTCAAGTGGTGGCGTCACCGGAAACTGGAGAAACAACGGCGAATTGAAGCAGGGATTCTGTGACTTTTCACGGCTTCGATCGGCAGCTTTCCGAATGCTTTACGGCGACAAGGATGGCATGGAGATGACCGGCGTCGCACGAGCTTCCAATCGGTACCAACCTTGGCCGGTGGAGTTGCCGGAAACGGAAACAAAATCCGGGTCGGGTTGACCCGGTTATTTTTGTGACAAGGATGGCGTGGAGATGACCGGCGTCGCACGATCTTCCAATCGGTACCAACCTTGGCCGGTGGTGTGGACGGAAATGGAAACGAAATTCGGGTCGAGTTCGCCGGTATTTGTGATAAAGAGAGGGGTATTGTGATAAATGTGTAATATAGAAGAAAAATGTATAAATAACAAATAGTATAAGGTGCTAATTATAATGTTTATATTGATGCAATAGAAATTAATTTAATATTTATGAGGTAAAGTTTAAATAAAAATGAATGAAAGGGGTTCAATGAAATTTTACAACACTGCTGGGACAAAAGATAAAACCAGTGGTACGGGTACCACGGTGGTACCGTAGCTGGATCCCATTTTAATGTCAAGTTTCTTGGAGTGCGTGTATGCCTTTTCCTTTTTCCTTTTTTTTTTTGAATCAAAGATAATGGCGAAAACCTCTGAGGTTGACTAAATGAAAATGTAAAATAATAAAAGTAGGTCTCGGCTACTATGCAGGGCATAAAATCCATGTATGGTGCGGGGGCTACCCTTGAGCCGTTGGATTCAGCTTATTTGAATCCAACGGTTGGGGTTTTTATTTAAAAAAATAGAAAAAAATGAAAAAAAGAGAAAAAAAAGGCAATCGGTTGAATTTGTTAAGAGAACAAAAACATTTTCTCCCTCCCTCCCTCCCCCCCTCTGGAACATTAAGCAAGAAATCATCATCTTTCTCTCTCTCAATCCCCACACTGTCACGTTCTCGTTCTTGCTCACTCTCTCACTTCGGCTTACACTCCTGCTCCTGCTCTTGCTCACACTCAAGCTCCCACTCTCGCTGTTGCTGTTGCTCTTGCCCTTTCTTCCAACTCACACTCAACCTTGCTCTCACTTTCGCTCTAGCTCCTGGTTCTGACTTCACTCTTCTCATCAAGGTTACTCAGCTTTAAACTTAGCCTTGCAATTGTTAAAGTTATTTAGATATGCAGTTTGTAATTCACTTGAAACAATACTTTACAACCTGTACGCGTTATTGGTTGTGGTTCCCGCACTTTATTATCATTTGCCAAATATTTTTCAGCCCTATATCCTTCCAAATTACCAATCCACTGATGGATCGTAGTTCGTCTAGACTTGGAACAACGAAACTCATTTTTTCTATCACTAAAACCAACCATTCTTGAATAGTTCATGTACCACGCATCTGCATCTTCTACTGAATCAAACTGAGCTCCAAGTACATTGGTCCACGGTAACTCAAGAACATAAGAGAATTTAGTCATCTGTAAATCCTGAAAGGTAATAGCATGAAATTTCACAATAAAAATCAAATACAATAATCAAATACAATTACAATGAGTATATTTTAAAAAATCAATCGACATTCATCCAACAACACACATAATTCATATATTTTAAAAAATTAATGAAAATGACCATCAAAATCTAATAGCCATAAAAAAAAATAAAAACAAAACTGAGGTGTGGAGATAAAAATAGAGATGGCAAAACTCTGGGGCGGGTCCGGGTATTGCCATGACCGGACCTTGCCCGGATGCAACCGATCCGGGTCCAGGTTCGGGCCGGGTTTTAATCCGGGTACCCGAATTTTATATTTTTTAATATTTTATGTGTATATATTTTTTATTTTTTGGTAATTTTGTAAGTTTTAAATTTATTTCAATAAAATTTGACATGAAAATATAAACTTTAAGTGTTTAAAACTTTATATATGTATAATAAATGAGTCAAATAAATATAAAATATTTAAAATAATATATATTTTATAATTTTTTAATAAAATCCGTGTTCCGGATTTATCAAGTGATGCCCAAGACCGACCCGGCTTCATACCCGGACCGGGTAATACCCGGCCCACAAAGCCTAGGTACGGTCTGGGTCCGGACCGGTCGGATATTTTTGCCACCTCTAGATAAAAACAAGTATTTAAGTCATAAACAATTACTTGAGGGACAACACAAATTTTTTCAACGGCTGAAATTTGCACCTGCAGTAGCTATGGAGGTGAAACAAAATCTTGGTCCAAGGTGAGTAATGGTGGGAAGGTGGTATTTAAAATGAAAAATACATATATATACATAGGTATATTAAAGGAAGGGACAATGACATTAACTGGTTCAATAATGAGTGAGTTATAAATGCAACAATAAATATACTGTTAGAGTTGGTGAAAAAATATGATGACATTTCAAAAATACGTACATGAAACATTAAACAAAACAAATGAAACAAATTACTTAACACATGCAACATTGAACATAAAATATGAGTACCTCTGTAGCAGTGAATATAAAATATAAAACATGAAACATAGAACAATAAACATGAAATTTGAACGTACATGAAACAAGGGAAAAAAAGAAAAATTTCAGAGTATTTGAAAAATCAGTACATGAAACATTAAACAACAAACATGAAACGAATCACTTAAAATATGAAACAACGAACATAAAATATGAATACCTCTATAACAACAAACATGAAACATAAAATATGAAACATAGAACAACAAACATGAAACTTGAATGTAAACATGAAACAAGGGCAAAAAATAACATTTTTGGGGTATTTGAAAAATCAGTACATGAAATATTTAACAACGAACATGAAACAAAAAATTAAAAATATGCAACAACGAACATAAAATATGAGTACCTCCGTAACAGCGAACATGAAATATAAACCATAAAACATAGAACAACAAACATGAAATTTGAACGTAAAATGAAACGTGAGCAAAAAAGAAAAATTTTGGGGTATTTAGAAAAAGTGCCTAAAACATTGAACAACAAACATGAAACAAAAAATTAAAAATATGCAACAACGAACATAAAATATGAGTCCCTCCGTAACAGTGAATATAAAACATAAAACATAAAACATAGAATAGTAAATATGAAACTTGAACGTAAACATGAAACATGGGCAAAAAAAAAATTTTTGGGGTATTTGAAAAATCAGTACATGAAACATTGAACAACGAACATGAAACAAAAAATTAAAAATACACAACAATGAATATAAAATATGAGTCATTCCGTAACAGTGAACATGAAACATAAAATATGAAATATAGAACAACAAACATGAAACTTGAATGTAAACATAAAACATAGGTAAAAAAGAAAAATTTCAGGGTATTTAAAAAATCAGTACATAAAACATTGAACAACAAAGATGAGACAAATCACTAAAAATATATAACAACGAACATAAAATATGAGTACTGCTGTAGCAGTGAACGTGAAACATAAAACAACAAATATGAAACTTAAACATAAACATGAAATGGGAGAAAAAAAATTTCAAAATATTTAAAAAATCAATACATGAAACATCAGCTACGTGCCATCAGTCTACGCGCCTTCTCATCATTTTTTACTTCTACTTCTTATTATTTTTTAAATATTATTCATTTTAAATATTTTTTATTTTAATTTATTTAAATTAAAAAAAATACGTACTAATGGCAGCAAACGGCTGGAAAATCGGTTGCTGCCGGTCATAAAAATTGTTTGGCAGCCAACCATCCCCAAGTAAGTAATATAAACCACGTAGGGTTTTAATATACTGTAGATATTCTCGTAACTATTGTCTCCATCAGGCGTACCTGATTTTATTTTTAAACAAAATATTATTGAAAACAAAATCTTCTTCGCCGCACAAATGAATGCGATTCTCCGTACGTATGTAGCCTCGTAATTTATTAAATTACAAATCAATCATAGAAATACCAGCGAATGATTCAATATCAAAATCTTTCACTCCTCAAAGATCCCGTAAAAGAACTTCTTGAAGAGCTGCATGTGATTGTTATCCAAGTTTATAATCACCGACAAACTCCCATCGCTGCTTGGATTTGGATAAATATGAGCTACCCCTTCAAAATATGTGTTGACAACCCTGGTAAACACCGGCTGGCCCCATCCAAAATTTGCCTCATACATAGGCATGCTTGCCAAATTGACTATGTTCAGGTTAGGGCACTTATAAGTGTGTGCTCCTTTCCTGAGCACCGTCAGATCAGGCTGTTGCTTTAGATAAGCAAGAGCTGATTTCAAATATTCTTCGTCCATCCGTTTTATTGCTTTATGAATTCTCTCTATTGTATAATTCAATGGCTCTGATTGGATATTACCTGATGAAGCTGTCAAAGCAGTGGTGAAGATTGCATTACCAAAATACCCCATTGGGAGTGGCGGATTCAATCTTGACCGTCCGTCCGTGGGAAAGTGCAACTTACTGACTTGATCATCAGACAATCCTCGTGCCCTGCACACGCAACGCCAGATATGCGCTGCTATAGTAGTCATTCTACTGTACTTGATAGTGGGTTCACGATCATTCTTAGATTTTGCTTTAAGGGTGTTGATTTGATCAAGTGATAGTTTAAGGATTACGGTACAAATGGATCCAGAAGTTTGAGAAATAGTAGTATTTAGGGAAGTTGGAGGTGGGTCATATTCAATGTGATGGAATTTAGGAGAATTTGGGACCCCAACACCTAGTATAGTTCGATCAAATAATGGTTGAATCGTAATAGGAACACCACGTGTAATCTCAGCCCAAGAGTTGACGAAATGGTATGCTGAAAGACCATCTACCAATGTATGATTCAATCTGAGTCCAATACATGCGCCTCCACACTTGAAATGAGTTACCTAATCATCATACACATCATATCTAAATCATACACATCATATCTAAATCACTTTAGAATAAGTCTCATAATTAAATCAACGAATGATGCTACACTTTCCATCTAGTAATAGTAATTTTACCAGCAACCAATTGATCATCACCATTAATTAAAATTCTCGTTTCTTTCGTACCTGTGTCAGCATGAGTGGGGAAGAGGATATATCATTGGCATGATCCACAGACGGAACAAGCGGCAAAAGCTTTGAGCCTTGTGAGAAGTCACCAAAATCATCAATAACACAACTGGCTTCGGCCTCCGAGAACAAAACTCCCTCTCCATTGCACAGTATCTCAATTCTTCCCCTTTCATCCTTTTGCAACCTTCCGGCCACCGGATAAAACGGCACGAGAACGTTGCTCAAAGCCTCCTTCATCAAACCAGCATCAAAGAAATTGAAAGAACATTCATTTGGGCCCCCGCGCCCATAGAAGTACACTGTAGGCACGTAGACTGATGGGACTAACAAGTCCAAATCGGAAACTTTTAGGCAATGTTTGGGTGTTTCTTGAGAAGGGCGTATCATTGTAGACTTCCTTACGTGGATTTCCATTGTGTTAGCGCCTGTCAGCGGCGGAATCAGAATTTTAGCAATATACCGTGATTAAAAAAAAAAAGAAGAGAAAATAGATGTTTACACAAAAAATGGAAGAACTACGTACTAGTCGACCCTATGCTGCTATGATATAATATGTAGTTTATGAATTTGACATTATTATTTTCAAAGTACTTTTAGGTTGAAGGTTCAACTACCAGTATTAACTGATGAAGTAATAAGAACCAAAAACCAAACAAAAAGAAAATGGTAGAGATTCATTCATTTAAATTTATCTAAAGAGAGAAAGGGTGTTGTTACATCATGAGCCTTATACTTTTTAGAGTATCAAACATCATTCATCTTTCTAACATGTAGCCAAGTGGTGAAAGAACGTACCAGGAGTGACAGAAAGGAGTGGCTGTGACTGGGAGCTACGGGCGAGTCCGAGCTTGAAACAAAATTTGGTTTTTTATGAGCGTTGTTGATGAGCTTTGAAGACGGTACAGGATTTGTGGTGGGAATTATTTTTAGTCGCCCGAGTCCTTAATTTTTCCAATCGACCACTGTATTCTCCAAGTTAGTCAATTTCGTCCACTTGTTATTCTTCATTATTACTTTTGCGTGCATTCAATGTCCACGGGTCAACATATTCTGAAGTCTTCGGAGAGGGAAGCGTGATGCAGTTGGTTTTCTCTTTGCGATGGAAGCACGTGGCCCGTTAAATCAATGAATTAATTATTGCTTGTGATCTTCTGCTTTTGTTTATTATTTTAATTTTTTATATTCTTCTTCTTCTTCTTCTTCTTCTTCTTCTTCTTAGTATAAAGAAAAAAGAATCATAGATTTTGCGAACCGAAATAATCGCCGAGATTTCTCATGCTTTCAGATTTGGTCGTCATTACTTTTTGGGAAACACAAACTATTTTTATAAATAAATATTAGTGGTTTATATGAGTCTGTGATTTTTTTTTAACATAAAAATAGGAGTCCACCTATGATGCAACTGTGGTACCATACCACAGTTGCACCTAATCATTGAATTTAGATATAGTACATGTGTGCAGTTAGATCCAATGACTTGGTGCAGCTATGGTATGGTACCACATTTGCACCATAGGTTTGTCTTAAAAATAGTTTACGTGTTCTAAATATGATTTAAATTTTGAAATTTTAAAAATTAAAATTAAAAAATGACTTTTTTATTTTATATGTAATGTTAAAAATTATCCTAATATGATTTCACTAATTTTATAATACTCTTACACACACACACACACACACACACTGATAATACAATCAACTATAATTTATATTATATAAAATTATAATTAATATTCATAACTAATTTATATTCATTATTTTATAAAATACTATTTCAATTTTTACCTTCACTAAAATTAAAAAAAAACGTACTCTCTATTGATATTTTGTAAGAAAAAATACAGTGTACTCAATTATTTATTACAACTAGCAAATGAATTTAATCTCTACAGCACTTTATAACAAATCAAACGACTACTCACGTAATTGCGAGGGCAGCTGTACTGGCTACCAAAAGTGGAATGGTCTTACGGGACTTGACTAACTTACCGAATCTGTAAGCTACAGACTGCAGCATCAGCCGTTGGATGTGCTTAGATGTGGAGTGAGAAACTAAACAATAGAAAATCGGATGGTGGGATGACGGGAGATGTTTGTTACAGAATCTGTACCATAGACAGGTCCTGGTCTTACGTTATAAAAACCCTAAAAAAATGAAAGGTTGGACCGCACCCATTATTTTTCGGCCGCCATTTTATGGTTCTCACAAAAGCCAGTGGGTGTCTATCGTCGGACTTCATGACCCACACAACTTGTACGCTTTACATAAAGCTGTGCGCTTTACATAAAGCTGCGCGCTTTACATAAAGCTGCGGTCGAGTTGTTGCTTATGCATTTATGGCTAAAACGGGTGGATTTATGACTAAGCTTTGTTAGTTTGGTATGGACGTATGGGGCTGTAATTTGCTCTAGTTTCTCGTGATTTATCGAATTGAATTCAATATCTGTTTAAAGTTTAAAAAAATAAAAAACATTGGCGAGGTTATTTATAACAGTATAAGCAATGAAGTAAATTATTTTACATTTCCTTTAAGGTAATCTTTATTTTAGGAAGCATTTTTAGAACTATAGAATCAAATAGTCGAATAATTAAAAATAATTTTTTTTAATTAACAATCAAACCAGTAAAATTATATTGTAACAGATTGTAACCAGTCATTAGATTTATAGTTGTATAATTATATTAGTAAAATTTAATGATTGAAAATAATAATGGTATCGTACCAATCAAACATCGAATAATTTCTTATCAAAGACATAACTTATAAAAACTACTTTTGAAAATTCTATTCAATAGGTTGAATAAAAAGAAAACCTAATTCGGCAAGTGTTCTCGAGTTGAAAACCGGATAGCTGATTAGCTGTAGCTAAAAAAATAAAAATAAGAAGCCATTTTAAAGTAGGATCAGCATTTTTCTTCTTTAATTTTTTTTTTTATCTCTCTCTCTCTCTCTCTTCTTGACCCAGCTTGCTTTATAATATCTGATGTGGATAGTTGCCCCCCACTACACGGATACCAGTTGCTGTAACTCTCATGATTTTCACATGCATACCGCCACTTAGCTTCTATTTGGAATTCTTGGGACCAAAAGTCCTCATCATATTTATGTCAATGGCGTGAATCAGGCGTTCTTTAAAAGCAAATCTGGCATGTCAAATCAGGTTTATTAAAAATTAATTTTTTGCCCTCGTTGAGGCTGCCGCTGTTTCTATTTTCCTCTTTCTCTGCGTAGATGTATTAATACAAAAATCAGGAATTTGGTGAGGATGAGGAAATTGTTTCCTATCGTATTTACTTCACCCATAAATTCAACAGTACATACAAACTCAAGCGACTTGAATGCATTCATATACCCAGTGACGTGTTAGGAATTTGATACAGAGGCATTAAATTATACAATATCGCAATTTAATTTTTTTGAAATATTAAAATTATAATTACTACTCGACATGTGATTTTGTTTAAAATTTTCTAATGGCTTACTTGCAACTTTTAGTGGTCTACTAACTTATAAATTAATAGTAATACTTAGGTGACATTTATTTTTTGGTCTAAAATTTGAATATATTTGAATTTAACTGAATTTTAAATGAGTTTTTAGACGAATATTTAAATGAGATATTTGTTTTTTTTTTATTTTTTTAATATCTAAATATAAGTAGCATTTTTTTATTTTTATAAATTAAAAAATATTTTAAATATAGTTGTTTGACATTTATATCTTTTATAAGTAAAAAAAAAAAAAGGATTCAGTTTCATAGTTTAAGAAATAAGTATATTTAATAGAGATATTTTTTGGATATAGTGTTGTTCTGGTAGGATTTCCATTCGTCCATGTGTCTCCTCTATATTAATTGGAGATAATCCTTGTTTAACTAGGAATAAGAATTGGGTCTGATCCGTGACTTGGGCTGAATGTGGTATGCTAATCCGTCATTCCGTAGATAGTTCAAAGACTAAGATTCATAAGGTTATCAAGGCGCCGATCCTGTCTGAATAGACTCATGTTGAAGCTTTGACTATGGCTGTGTGTTGAATAGCAGATATGGGATTGAATAGTAATGACCCCTGCTGTGAGTAGTAGTATGGGGCTAGATTATACTCGTAAATAATGGAGAACTAGGATTTAGAATCCTACCTTAGCGACTAATAAGGCAAAAAACTAAGAAAAAACCCTAACGCGATTTAAGTGCTTATTTGGTATAGTTTATATAATAATTATAACTATTTATTTAATATAATAACCTTTTATCGTTTTTTTTTTGTTTGGTTGCTTTTTTAGTAGAGCTTTTCAAGATTAAATAAATTATTTTCCTCTATTAGTAAAAACTCAAATTTTGGATTTTTGAAAGTAGAGGTTAAATTTTTTTTAAATGTTAAATTGTCTAAAATATCTTTTACTTAATTGACAATCTTATTTCATTCTTTTTATAACATAACTTTAAAAATTTTGCGAATGAAAGTAATTTTATAATTTTTAATAAAAACTCTCATTGACAACCAAACAACTAAATTTTTTTAAGTAAAAGCTCTACTTATAAAAATTTTACTAATAAAAGTTCTACTTAAATAAGCTTTATTTAAAAAGTTATATCAAACAAAGCTTAAGGCTTAAATATGGAATTTGGAGATAATTGAAACCCATAAAGTGTGATAGAATTGTGTTTAGGGTGCTTGTAACACTGGTTTGCAAGAGCAAAAGGATTGGGGTGGTGAATTCAAGAATATTATCTTAACACTTCCTTGGATTTAAGGTCAAGGTTTGATGTTTTAAAGGCGTTTGACTGAGAACAAAGGATTGCTCTAAAACAAGAAAGATGTTTTAATGGCGATGGAATGACAAGGACGACTAGTTTATTTTTAAGATTGAAGAAATCTAAACTAGGGTTCTTTGGTCAAGACGAAGAGCAATCCTTGATTAAAGAGAGAAGACAATTGCAGAGGTTATTACTTATAGGGTGTTTAGGCTGCTAAATTAGGTTTCTGGAAAGTGCTTAAGGGTAGGTTATTCTATCCTAGATACTGTATGGAGTGCTGTATTTATAAGTTTCAGTGGTAAACCTAACTGACAAAGTTTCAGAATCTCACTCCTATGAGGTAGCATGAATCCTAGTGGCACAAAGTAAGGTTTAAGGATTCTTTCATATTTTAAGGATAGAATCGAGTAATTTTTCTAATTGAGTTAGAAATTTGGGATTTGTATTCTAAATAAGGTTTTTTAGCCACGAAGTATCTACCTTGTGGGGGAAGGAAAAGAGCTGGGTCAAAATTAGGATTTTACATGTCTTCTTGAAGGTTTTATTGATTTATGCTAGATTTAGCCACCAAATTCAAATACTGATTTGTCCACTAGATTAAAGATACTGATCTTGCCACCCAATGTAACACTAGACAATATCAGGTCTTTATAGGCTTTCTATAATTGTTGGTTCTCATTTGCTCATTCCACAAGGATTTTCTTATATATTAATGTTCTTGTTTAGGCTTGAGCGAGGATTTAATGCGAATTAAGTCTCACTTCATCTGTGTCTTTTAAACTACAATCTACAATGATTACTCTAGCATAGTGGTTTGGGTCCACCATGAAATTTGAAATACATTCCTAATGGGTTGGAGTAGCCTTTGTGCCCAATGTTGATTTTTAGGTAGTGACATTAGCCTTCTTGATTATGAAGAATACGTAATTGTAGACAAGCATATCACGTAATCAGTTGGCTTGCTAAAATTCACATACAGATGCAAATAATATGGTTAATCTAAAACCAAATTGACAATAGAGTAGCATTTGTACTTGTTGTGGGTTGCATAGTGTGTCATATTGGTGATGTGGCTAGTTGTCCCACTATCCAAATACCAATTACTTTAATCCTCTTGATTTTCCAACGTATAATGCCACTTGTCTTCTATTTGGAATTCTTAGGACCAAGAATCCTCATCATAATTATGTGAATAAATTTGGCGTCTAAAGATGGCTAGCAGGCAAGAATCCTCATCATAATTATGTGAATAAATTTGGTGTCTAAAGATGGCTAGCGGGCTTGGCGGCTCATGGCACGGCACAAGCACGACACATGTCCGTACAGTATGATACGACACAAACATGTTTTGGTAGAGCACGCAGTAGGCACGCAGGTAGGCTAAGCTAGATGGAGAATTTCAAGCACATAGACCTTAAAAGTATGGCATAATTAGAAATGAGCTAAAGCACGACATGTGAAAAGACCTACAATAAGCATGTTTCATTTTTAATGAAAGTAAACTTAATTTTATGATTTTACAAATAACTTGAAATTGAACCTTTTAATATATTTTATTAGTATAAGTCTTTTAAATTCATTTAATTCTTAGTTTAAAAAAAATACTCTAATTGTGTTACATTTGTATTTTATTAAATGAATAGATGATATCGTGATTTTTATAACATGTATGTATTAATGTTATTATGAACTATGATCTATGATTTTATGTAAGTCCAAGTTAACAATTAAGTTAACCCTTAAGAAAAATTTATTATTGTTGTTGTTGTTATAGTTAAGTATTCAAAAAGAATTTTAATACTATATGGTCTAATTTAATAGTTAGTATTATTTTCTCTTACTATCATTAGTTTATTATTATTGAATATAGACCTGAGTTTCGAACTTTTGATTCTATTAAATTTGACTAAAGACATATGGACCCAAAAAAAATATATGAGCTTGAAAAAAGTATATTACCAACTTAGTATGCTCTCTTAAAAATATTTAAAAAAAATATTGTATTTTTTTCTTAAGCACGACATGGTAAGGTATGCTTGGGCACAACATGCACATGTTGTGCAAGGGCTTAAGAAAAACAAAAAAAAAACTTAGGCATGGCACAACACGACTCAAAGCACATGGAAGATACGGCACATGGGCATGAACCACCATGAGCCTTCCTTTGATGGCCAACCTGGCCCTTTGGCCATGTTTAATGGTGTCCTTTAAAAGCAAAATTGACATGTTAAATCAGGATTATTAAAAATTAATTTCTTGCTGCCTTTAAGGCTGCCATTGTTGAGGTTTGTACCTTCCTCTTCCTCTGCCAAGATGCATTAATATAACACTTACTGTACCAGAAAATGGATGAAAAATAAGAATAAGGTGGGGATGATGAGATTGTTTCCTATTGTATTTACTTCGCCCATAAATTCATCATTATATAAACAAAGCAACTGGAATGCAGTTCATATGCCTAGTGGTGTGGCGGTACCATGAATTTGATATAGGAGGGATTAAGTTATGTAATATCACAATTTAAGCTTTTTGTTTTAAGTATTAAATTTCTAAATATCACTCAATATGTGATATTGTTAAATTCTACAATGGTTTATTTATAATTTTTAGTGATTTACTAACTTATCTATAGTGATACTTTGGTAGCGTTTGTTTTTTATTATCTAAAATTTGAATAAATATGAATTTGGTTGAAATTCTTTGCATATACCACTAAAACTAGCAAAACGGGTTAATGGTCGTGTTCGTGTCACGTCAAATTTAAACTGACCCAAATACGACCCATATAATAGTTGTCTCAAAATATTAAGACCCTAAGCTAATACGAAAAAAAAAGGGTTTACCCAATAACCTGTTTAACATCTATATATTTAACAAGATTTACATAAAAAATTTGCACCTCAATACATATACGTAATATATAAAATAGTACACATTTATACTATAAAAGTTCTAAATCTATATAGAATTTTATAAATGAAATACTATATATATGTTCATCCATCCCAAATTAAAAGAAAAAATAAAATAATGTCCAATATTTAAGTTTCGATGATGAGAATATACAAATTGATTTCAAGATATTTAACCTTAGTCTGATAAGAAAAAAAAAATCGTGTCGATTCGAATCCAATCCATTTAATTATCATATCAAATTTGATGACCTATATTAATTTATTCGAATTGTGCTCGTGTCAAATAATTAATTTTTGTTAAATTTTACAGCTTTATTAACACTACCAAGCGAAAATAAATAAATAATTAAAAATATAAAGCCCCTTGCATATACCACCAAACCAAAATAAACGAGTAATTAATAATGTAAAGGCCGAAGAGGCCGAAAGGTTTGCATTCTTTTCTTCTTAATCATTTGCTAGTTTTATGAAGCATTGGGGTTCATTTTGAACTCTTTCAATTAACAAAACTTATTATGCCCATATAATTCTTTCATCTAACATTTGTGCCACCACATTGACGCGTGAAAATTCATAGTCAATCATTATACAATCTGTCTAAGAAACACCTAAATAATATCGGCTTAAGTGACTTTAGCCTCTAGGTATTACTATTTTAAACATCATCGAAGGTCTTAATGTATTTTAAAATAGAAGTGAGAAAAAAAATTAATTTTTGCTAATATATCAAGGGCTTTGGGTATGTTTTGCAAAAGAAAACACATGTCACAATTGTGTTGTAAAGATTATGGGTCACAAATCACACATCCTACTATTATATTTTAAAATATAGAATTAATAAGAAGCATCAAATCACAGTTAAATTTTTGCAAATCTTAATTATTATGGTTATTATCATTTTACTACTTTAAAAATTACCAAATATCAAATGACTACAACAAGTATTGTCTCCTATCATTTTCCTACTATATCTTTATAAAAATATCTACTACTTTTCCGTTACAACCGTTAGTTTACTCATTAGTTGACCAGTAGTTGACTAATAAAATACCAATTTTACCCTTCATGATTTAAAAAAAAGCTTCATTAAAAAAATAATAAGACAAATTTATTTTGTAAATAAGCTTCATTTTCATAATTCCAGCAAAAAGAATTATGTTGGTATTTTATATCCATTTTAATAAATATATTATAAATTTATTTTTTAAATAAGTTTCGAGTAATTTTTTTAATCATAAAGGGTGAAATTGATATTTTGTTAGTCAACTAACTGGTCAACTAACGGTTATAACAGAAAAGTAGTAAAATGATATTTTTATAAAGATATAGTAGGAAAATGATAAGAGACAATACTTGTTGTAGTCATTTGATATTTGACAATTTTTAAAATAGTAAAATGATAATAACCCTAATTATTACATATAATGGGGGCTAGTAGGCTCCCCATATTGGTGTAGAATCCATCTCCCTCCAGCTTTAAGTGATGGTTGACATTTAGGCTGTACTGTAATATGATTATTCAGGAGAGTCCCGATTAATTTCTGATTGTAAATATCAATAACGCTATGATTGTAATATATTAAAAAAAAAACTCTTCCTATATGCATAATTTATTTAAATGCCTTTCAACAAATGAACAACACTTACGTTACTGATTTTACTTGATATCATATAGCGTTGAGCTATTTTAACTTAAGATTTGGACATAAGTTTATTTATTTATTTTTTTGGAAACATCTTATAAGCTATTAACTAGATTCTAGTAATTTGTAAAATACCCAAACACAACTTTTTTTTTTTTTTACGCAATAAATTGACAGTTATATGGTTTGGATTTGGCACAAGTTAGGGAATTTTTATCCAACCAGTCCTGAAGTTTTCTAACTTAAACTGAATGAGGAAAAAAATACAAAATCATTTTTCTCTATTAGACCAACGCCAACAAAACCTTTTCATTTTAAGAAACACTCGAAAATATTTTTTTGTTCTCTCAAATGAGTTTTTAGTACTATTTATGACAATTTATAAAGTATTTTCATGACAGAAATTGTTTCTTAGTTACAATAAATTACAACAATATGTAAAAGGATTATTTTTAGTCCTATTTGGGATTGGATGCTATAGCTTCTATGAAAAAAAAAGATGTAATTATAAAATAAAAGTTAATAGTATGTAGTAAATATAATTTTTAAATAATAATTTTAATAAAATTATTAAAAATATCATAAATTTCATCATACAATTGAAAAATCATATCAACATAATTTACAAATTACAACAATTAGTGTTCAACAAACACTTTATTACTATAACTTTTAAGGTTCATCGGATTATTTCTCCTTGGGTAGGTTTAGGTAAAGACCATAACATAAAAACAACAAACTAAAATTTCACACAATTGAAGAGGTACAGGCAATAAAATTCACATAAAAGGTGGATTAAAATTTTAGTCAAGACCCTTAGCCAGAGATGAGAGATCTCATAAAACTTCTTCTTGAAGAGCTTACTCATGTGTTGGATTTCCAAGTCTATGACCACATATAAGCTGCCGTCATTGCTAGGACTTGGTAAAATGTGTGTTGTTGCGTCTGCAGTGACAAGTAGCCTTAAAAATATTGGCCTCCCCCACCCAAAATTTGCTTCATAAATAGGCATATGACACAAATTAGATAAACTGAGGTTAGGACTCATAAAACTGTGTGATCCTTTTTTAAAACTATTAGATCAAGTAGTTGTAATAGATAAGCTAGAGCTGACTTCAAATACTCATCATCCATTTGCTTCAAAGTTTTATGAATTCTTTCTGTTGTAAAACACGATGGTTCTGATTGGATATCAACCGATAAGGCAACTATACCCAGTTGGGAGTGGAGGATTAAATCTTGATCGTCTATTTATGGCCATGTATAACTTACTGGCTTGATCATTCGACAATCCATGTGTTTTGCACATGCGACGCCATATATGTGCTGCTTGGATCTCAAACTTAGTAATCTTGATAGTGGGCTCATGATCTTTCTTTGATTTCTCCTTAAGCTTGTTGATTTGAGCAATGAGGAACGGGGAGAAAATAGGCTTAGGATTTAATTGAATTTTTTTTTTTTTTAAAATTTTTGAGTAGGGAAGTTGTTCATGGATGATGGTGTCGTATTGATGAAATTTAGGCGAAGTTGAGATCCCAACATTTACAACTAACTTCGGATCAACGAACGATGGATTGCTAATAAGGATACCACATGCTATCTTAGCCCATGCATTAATGAATTGGAAAGTAGAAGTTGCATCGATTAATGTACGGTGCAGACCAACTCTAAGACAAATTCCTCCCCACTTGAAATGAGTTACTGATGGTCTATACATAGAGGAAGAAAAATGATAAAGATCGAGACAAAGTGCTAAGACAGCGTCGATAGAAACAAGGTAAAACTGGTGCCAATATATTGAACTCCATTTTCAATTAAATGAATAAACTGGACACCAGTTTTAACTTGTTTCTCTGAGTATCAGCCCTATCAGATTTTTCTGCTTCAATAAATATCACTGTTCACCTGTGCCACCTGTAATGGATAAGAAGATATATATCTTCAGTATATAATCAACTGTTGGAACAAGTTTCTGAAGCTTGAAGATTGATTCAAAGTCACCCAAATCATCAATAACACAAACTTGTTTCAGCCGCCATAAACAAGACTCCCTCTCCATTACGTACACTGAATCTCAATTCTGCCATTTTCGTTATCCCTTGCCAATCTTCCAGCAACATGGTAATATGGCGCAAGAACTTTGCTGAAGGCCTCCTTTAGCAAACCAGCCTCAAAGAAATTAGAAGAACCATTTGGCTGCCGCTGCCGCCGCCGCCTATAGAAATACACGACAGGGACGAGAGCTGGCCACACCGATAGTTCCAGGACAGAAGTTTGTAGGCAATGCTTTGGCATTTTTTAGGCAGCTGCTGGGTGTATCGTTGTTGACTATTTATTTGAATTCCATGCCGACAATGATGAGATTAATTCACTAGTACCTGTGAATACGAACAGAAATAATCAAGATTAATTGTATATATAGGTCATTTATTTTGGTTTTAGATTGAGAATCAAAGACAACACAACAGTATTCTATTTGATCACGTACAATACTCAAAGACAGAATCTCTTCACCTCAGTGCAGAACAGCAGCAGATCAGCACCAGCGTGGCCTAGGAATCGCCGAGACAACATCGAGATTCCATCAAAGATAACAAATCAGAGGCTTACAATGCACTGCTCAAGCAGATGATCATCTCACATCACGATTTGTGTTACAACAAAAATGATAAATATTATTATGAACTGAAACAAGATGAACTCTAGCGAATTGCATTTTGATCATGTAACAAAGCAGTTGCATCAAAACAAAGATAGCAAACCATCAACAGGAATAAAAAGAAAGCGCAGCTCGCGGGTTGTGGCCTCTGAGACGACTCTTAGATTTTACGCATGGCATAAGAAATAACAATGATAGTTTTGATTTCGGATGCATGGTGGCCGGTATTATATTACTTTTTAATTATAATAGTAGTCATTGGAAGATTGAAGAAAGTTTTGAAGTCAGATTTTGTTGCGCTGAATTGTATTATTTTAGACACAGGTATTAACAAAATGATAATATTATGCATGGGATGGTCAGTTTGTGAATCCTAACTGATGCCGTAAATGATTGGTTCAAATCACAGTTAATTATTAATCTTATCATTTCTAATTTAAACAATGAAATTCTATTTGTAACCCATAAAATACAAACTAAGCAAGCATGGTATAACTATTAAAAAATTAAAAATTAATGTCACCAAGATAACGATTCTTATAGCACATTGCTGCTAATACACAAGATCATATACACAAGTATTTGATATAATAGAGTAACAAATGTAGATGATTTTTAATTGTCACAAAAGGCCAAAAAGTTCGATGACTCTCTAATAAAGCACTCCAACGCGGGTTTTGAGCAGTTGGAGGAGAAATTTTGGTGTCGAATTAATCTCTTTCACGACGTTTGATCTCGTCTGAAACTGATGAAACCATGCACATCCCCTTTTGCTGTTTTCTGCTTTCTTATCTCTACAACCATAATAATCGTGAAATGCTAGTTTTTCAGTTTTGCTTCTTTCCACCAGCCAGAATACGTTGAATCTGAAGCCCACGGCTGAAGGCTTGGTTGAAGAGCAGCCTGGTCTGGAACTCGGAGACGAAGGGGAACCATGCCAGTACACCCACGGGCACAAAGATAACCAGCCCCATCAAGTACTCATATCCTCGCGCAATAGCTTTAACAGAGCCCCACATTCCGAGACCCTTTACGATTGGCCTGCATGCTTGTGCTATCTGATCATTTGACAATATAGGATTAGTAAACGGGGAATTCAGTTTCAAGTAAACAGAGATTTATTTCATATTACTTCAGATATTTATTGAAATAAAGCAAATGAAGCCTCTTTTGATGACGTATAATAATTGAAACTTCATAGTTCTGATATGACCAAGCCAAAGAGCTACTTATCAGTGGAAAGAGGTTTAAAAACACTGCAAACAGTCAAAACTTATGCAATGATGTCTGAACCACGCTCTTCTTATTGGCAACTGGGTATAACATCGTATCAAAGAAGATGATGGTTCAACATGTCGGCTAAAATGTATACATGATGGATGAACCACGATCATTTATCCAACTAAAAAGGATCATTGTTCAACATGCAAATGCATATAAACTAAAAAAATGAGCTGTCATTAGCGTGTGACGTTTAAGACCTTATTCAAATCTTTACTACATAGAGAAACGAAAAGAAAAGACATAAAAAGAATATTTTGGAAATCGGTCAAATACCTGCAGAAGAGCCCAACCAGTTGGCAAATAGGCCAACAAACTCTGAAGGAGGTCTCCAACTTTGAGGTTGAGGAAAAGAAACATGAGGACTAAAGTGACCGTGAAAGCAAGAAACAGAACCAATTTAAGGAGTCTAAACATCAACTGGAAATCTGCGCTGAACTTCTTTCTACCTAGAGACACAATCTGCAGTATAAAGTTGCACCGGTCAATAAATTGAAGTCTAGCCATGACCAGAAATCAGATATTCCTGATGTAGAATAAGCGTTTTAAGCGTGAGCACTAACCTTTAAGATAATCATCAATGCAAAAATGACCAGCCAGGACATGCCATAGACCTGAATCGCAAATGCATATTAGACAACTCGCATAATGTCATACTTAGAATCCAATGTTTACTTGGAAACGAAAAAATAAATATTTGGAAACCATTAAAAAATTTATAACTTCAATCAATGTTTCTCTCAATAAAGCATGCGCATCCTTTTCTCATTCTTTTTTTTTTTTTTTGGTTTGTTGCAATGTTATAATTCAAACTATGCCAGTTTTCAAATGGTGGAAATAATATGGAATTATTTTAGTGCTTTGGAAGTAAAATCAAACAGTGCTGAAATAAAATAGATTAAATGCCAAAGGAAGAGCTCATTTACACTCACAATGATGCTCAAATCTTCACCAGCTTCGCTACTCTTTGTCAAATTTAGTTGATAAACAATCCCATACTGATAGATAAAGAAGCGTAGTGAGAGAATAATCTCCCACACGCGTCCTAAAATCCCAGTGTGCTTCAAGTGATCCTGTTCCTCTTCCCACCAGGATTCCCAGCTCTTGTTTGCTGGCACACCAATTCCTCCCCTGCTGCCAATCCACTTTTGCCAGTCATCCCAGTCATCCACTATCTTTTGCCACTCAAATCCTGAAGGGTTGAAAAGGAAGGGAGCAAACACCCAAGATATCACCAAGAACCACAATGAGAATGTGATGACCGCAAAAACTGTACTATTTTTTGTCGATTTACCATATACTGAATAACATATAAGCAATATCATAATCTCCAACCCTTTCACAAAGTGACTCCTTGAATACATCCTATAGTTCTCAGCAAACTTTTCATGTCGTACCACGAAACCACGACCAGTTGCTCTATACTTTGCTCCACCATGCAGCACAGTGCGCCCATAATAATGAGCCTTCGTCCCGAGAGAGAAAGTAAAGAAAATAGTAGCTAGCTGAAGCTGCATGATGATTAAGTCACCCAATGCAGATCTAAACCCTTTCTCCAGTCCCATCTCCATGAACATGGGAAAGGTCATCAAAAGACCTAATTGAACAAGGGACTGTTGAGCCATGACAGCCTTTAGAGGATCATCTTTCCTGGTTTCAGCGAACTTAACTATCGACTCCTCCAATCCACTTAATGACAAATAAAGTTTTCCATACAGGAAAGCATATACTGTGAAGACAATCAACTGCATGATAATATGAAAATTATCATTAGCTGAATAAATTCCATTAGTCATATAAACCAAATCAGTAAACTTTCCAATTGCAGCCTATGCTACGAATGCTTAGTTACTTGAGATTCAGAATTGTCTTTTTCATATCAGACTTTCGGTTTAAGAGATAAAAGTTAAATGCCAGAAAATTGGGCTTTCAATCATTTATTTTTGGTTGGGAGAAAGGTGTATTTCAGCATGCAAAATCAAATTCTCCGTATGGATTCATCTTGATTATTACTGTTCTGATTGTCTGAAATGTAAATTACAACCCTCCGATAAATGCAAAGATAATCTTCTGAGGATGAACTCTCTCTCTCTCTCTCTCTCTCACTAGCTCACTGGGGCACACTTCTGGTATTGACTAATATTTTAGACTTAAATGCATTCAGAATGTCAGCAACTATCAATAAGAATACTTCCTCCTCATAAATGACTGTTTTAAAGTGAACTACTCAACCCTATGGAAATGGGAACTTATACACCTCATAGTGATGGAAGGCTGTGACACTAATATTATTATAGCATCAAGTGGAACTTGAGAATAGGTGAAAAAGAATCAACTCTAAAAGCCCTTTTTTCACCAAGAAATGAAAACAAACAATAATGAAGGTTATAAATTATAGCTGGTCTTTTGTGTACAAAATCGATCATATGATTCTTAGTTCATCTTCTTCACATTTTTCCTTTAACATATTTTTCATCTAGATTTATGCAACTCAATAAGGCTTTTTACTTTATTTTTATAAAATTCTGTATTTCAGGTTTCTAATAAAAGATTTCTCCATCCAATTGTGGTCCACTAATATTTGAATTATTAATTATTATAAAAAATAAACTATTTTATTTTTTCCACCATGTATATGTCCAGTCATCATCAGCTAGCAAGAAAATGAGAATTACCAGTGAGCTAAGATAAGACCCGATAGTTGTGAAGTAGAATGACATCATGCGGAAAAAGTCAAAACGATGTCCTAATCGGTAGATATCCCTGCTGAGTGTCTGCTCCCCATTACCACATGCAACTTTTGCTTCAAAGAGGGATATTTGGTTGAGCCCGACATCTCGACCTTTCCCAACTTGAATATATTCATGGTGAGTGACATTCCCTCGTCTTAGTACGGAGTTGAAACCTAAATGAGCAAAATAAGCATCAAAAACTAAATTAAAATAACCTGCATCTTAAGAAACTGATATCTTAGATGCTTACCAGCGAAGATGTCCTCGCTCAAATTGACATTCCGAGAAGCCTTGCTCATGCCACCACGTGTGATGTGGAAGATCCTATCAAATACATCGGGATGACCATAGTGGAAGCGAACCCTAAAACCAACAAACAATAACTTGAGATACATTGTCATCATTAATGGTTATGAGATTGAGAGACTTCATTGACATAATAAATAAAATTCAGAAATTCAAACAATAGAAGAATCCCACCAAAATAAGCTTATGGTTCCATTCTTGTACCTTTTCTTTTCCCCCTACCACTCCAATTTACAGTGTCTTCAAAAGAAGTAACACTGCAGTTCTTTGTACCTAAAATTATTATCTAATAAAAGGAAGTACAATGGACAAAACTTACTTTAATGGTCTCGCAAGAACCCTTTGACCTATGGTCACAAAGCTTGTTTCCTGATTTGACATAAACCAAGCCAAAGACGAAACACTGCAGCAGAGATGAAACAATATGTCAGAACTAACTCATAATGTATCATCTAAACGGGATTAAAAAGGTTATAGTTCCCATGGAAGTGGGGAGGAGAAACCACAAAAATGCTTTCATTCAACCTTCCAGTGAAGATATGCTCACGAACACCCAAAATTGTAGGTGGACGCACTCCATGATCCTCATTAAATTCTTCTAGAAGGTTACGCATTTTGAAAGCTTCTTCCAAGTAGTTATCCTATAAGAAGTTGGTGCAACAAATCATTAGAGTTGCCCAGAAGACACTGCAATTGCAGCAAATTATCCAATATGTAGTGTTTTACCTGATTCATGTCGATGGCCTGAAGAGCTTCTCCTCGTGTAAAAATTACAGCATGGTTCTGATTTTCAGGCTTTCCTTCTCCTAACTTTACGGCACCCGGCAATTTTATACGGTAGATTTCCTTTAGAGGATTTAGAAAACCAATCAGCAAATGTAATACCATAAGCCCAAAATTCCACTATATTCAAAGGATAATTACCTGGTCAAGATTATCAACAGCCTTCACCAACACAGAGTAATATACCTTTTGTACCTTGCCTCCTTCTCTTTCTTCAACCTCATCGATATATGCTACACGAAGAGATGGATTGCTACACAAGAACCAACATGAATTAGAGTCTTGAACAAAATAACTCAGGGAGATTGTACAATCATTTTTACTTCAGCAGACAAAACATACTTGACCATCAAATTCAGAATGTCTGTTGCACGACGATCTCCATTCCGTTTCTGATTTCCATAGATTTGGCAGGTAGCAACATAAGTAAATTTCATGTCAGCCACTGCTTCTAATTGAGCATACAAGGATCTCTGACTTTTCTTTTCTTCCTCGGATGGAATTGTGATGGCTTTGTAACCTTCCAGTATCTCTGCTCATATGAGAAAGCATCAGAAGCCAACATAAATATCCCCCAGGTATAGCCACTTCAGTTGACACTAAGCTGCATCTTAGGAAAGGATGAACTAAATCACTAGTATGTGCATAAGAAAATTGTAGAGGCCTTTGGTATGAGGCACTAAATTCTTGAATTCTTGAACTTCATGCATGTTTTTGTTCCTTTAAACACAGTGAATCAAAAACATTCACCTCAATCTTTCAGTGGCGAAATTGTGATCCTGATTAATCTTTCAATGATTTATTAAATACCTAAGACTGAAAGTCAATTTTCAGAGCTTGGTTAAACAAAGTAAACAGCAGAACAGTAAACAGAGCTTGGGGAAGAATTCACTTGTTTTCAACTGTAAATATTAATTTAAATGAGGAGAAAAATCTCATCCTTCTAAGAGTAAAAAGTACCTTCAAATTAAAAAAATGAGGGGAGGAAAACAACAAAATGGTTCAGGAAACAGAACGGCCCATGGTTTTCTAGAGCTAACATAGTTCCGGTGTATTCATGCACGATTAATATTATACTCATCAAGAAAATTTTAATTTCCTAATTCAATTTCCGATAAACACTATGGTCCCGGATCATCTTAATCATTCTGGTTTTTCAGCTGAAAGTACATTTACAATCAGACCTCCATTACTGAATGTCTAACCATTCCAATTTCTTCCAGTAAATAAAGTTAATGGGATCAGAAGTTAAAAGCTTGAATATGGAGGATTGAATCACATATTTCAATAATCTTCCAAAACATTTGTTAGCACTGCCATTCTTTTCTTTTTTCTAATCTTGATTAAATAATATGTTCATTCTTTTCCAAAAAGAAGAAAAAGAAAGAAAAAAGAAAGGAAGAAAACGAAAGAGAGAGAGAGAGAGAGAGGAGGAACCAAAAAACAATTCTCTTCCAATTCAACCCTACAATTGAAAACCTCATTAAAGAATAATAAGAAAAAAGAAAACAAGAGAGAGGAGGAACCAAAAAAAAAAAAAATCTTCCAATTCATCACTAGAGTTGAAAACCTCAATAGAGAATAAAAAGAAAGAATATATATATATATATATAGAGAGAGAGAGAGAGAGAGAGAGAAAGAGAGAGGAGGAACCAAAATCTCTTCCAATTCATCCCTAGAGTTGAAAAGCTCATTAAAGAATTATTTTTCATCCAATCCATAAGAATTAGTAAAAAGGGAAAAATGTTAAATCATTAGTTTCTCATCCTGTTAATCGATTCACTCTAAGAGGCTTAACATGTCTGGTGCTTAAATATATCAGCTTACCGGTTTCAGAAGCCATATCAAGAAAAGCTTGAAGCTTCAAAGCCCGCCTATAGTACATCATCCCCCTAACTGCAGCAGAATTAACTATTAGTAACAGAGAGAAAACTGAGAGAGAATTGACAGGAGAAAATAATGCATTACCTGTCCTGCACAGAGTCTGTCCTCTCAAGGAGACCCAATGACGGAGCTGCAAAATATTTTCATCATTTTCCCAAACCTCACTCTCTTTCTTACAGTTAAGTCGCTCCATGAAGTTATTCCATTCATCTGACAAAGTCATTACACAAATTGATTTAACTACCAAAATAAGTTACTGTTAGAGATAGATTTTCACCATCAAAGTTTGCCCCGTACCTGGGAAGATCTTTTGCAAATAGTATATGATTGATACACCGTCTTCATTCTCCAACTCAAGATCAGCTCTAGAATAGACCGTCTCCTCACTGTAGTATGGAGTCAAGACACTGTTCATTGCAGAAAAGTTAATTTAGGTTGTCAAAGCCATATTACATAAACTATTGAGAATATAGTCTGTCAGGTAACTCCCAATGTAAATTGAATGTCCTAGCATGACTACCTCAAAAAATTTGTAGACATGGAAAGATTGAACAGAGATTAGTTTTATGAGTATATGGAATATACTTGGGAAGGATATATCAACTATCATCTCTCCCAAAAAAAAAAAAAGAAATTCAATTTAAATAGAATCTCTACTCCGTGCTTGTTTGAAGAAATAGCAGATCAGACCTGAATGAAAGCATTTTACGGACTCTAGGAGCACGTGGCATATCCATAAACAGAGAATTTGAGAAGAATGTGATCCTTCTACGTGCTTCAAGGTTTGTTGGTACATCAATGGCTGATTCTTTTACGGTCAAAAGGAGATGAAAACGCCTTATCTAGAACAGCAAAAAGCAGAGAGGGTATCAGATTTTGCAGAAAGCTAAGATTTTTAATTACATCATAAATGGTGCAACTGGTACATATAATTCCATGTATATTTGTACCTGTTCTTCCCACTGAGCAGTACCCACAGGAGGGAACATTATAGCAGGCCTTGCATCAGTACCTGCAAAAAGTTGCCTTCCAGATTCCTTGTTGCTGTGTCCAAGTTCCACTAATTCCCTGATAGATGTTACATGTTGAAAGAAATCATCTTTAGCTTTCATGAAAAATAAAACTATGTTATAATGTTAACATTTTTTATGCGTTCTACCATAACTACTGTAACAAGAAAAGCAAGAAAGTTTGCTAACCGAATCTCATTCACCATCATATCACGGGTAACTACTTCTAGCATATCTTGAAGCAACAATACTACAGTATCCTTCTTGGATGGATCAGCATCTTTCTGCAACATGAAAAAAAGAGGTAGGTTTCTGATCTCGTGATTGAAAAAAGTACAGCTGACTAAAAGTGAAAACTGCATCTAATGGTATTTTATCTTAAATGACTCACCAAGATCGCAACTAGCTCGACAACTTTCTTGCAAAGGGCAGGTAAAGGACCCATTCTGAAATTTGCAAGAAACGTATTCTTTGAAATGTTACTCTCAATTTCCTTAATGATGATGTTGATTATCCTGTTACAGTATAACCAAAGTTGAAAAAAGGGGAAATACAGCAATACATTATTCTTCTGTAACAACTTATGGCAACTGCAGTAAAAGAAATGAAAGAACCAAAATATACAGTCCTATTCCTGTTATATCTTGCATTACGTAATCTGAACTATCAATTTAATATGGTAGCACAGATAAGCCCAGACTCAAGCAACTTAAAATGAAAGGGATATGGAGAGTGATTTATAGCATAAAAGAAGTTAATTTAACACAAGCAGGGAAGTCTATTACAGGGAAAACAAAATTAAGTAAAGACAGAAAAAGCTTTAAGTAGGATATTACGTGGATAAGACTCTAGTCAAGTTTCATACTACAAATTTGCAGGAAAAAGGGGGTGAAATTGATGTGGTGGGGGAAAGAATGAAAATCATTACAGGCTGGAATCCTGGACTTTAAAGGAAACCTGTAGGAAGATACTGAAAAGGATGAAAAACGCCTTGCCTCTAGACAACATATTTGTTCAATTCAATATAAAATTTTAAGAAATGCCAAAGGGAACATGAAAGAAGGAAATGTCAATGATAACCTTTTCTCATTTTCTCCAACAACCAAAGCATTCAGGACAATCTTAAAAGTTTCATAGCATTCAATCACTGCACATTTCATGTATTCATCGGCGCATATACGCTTCCACAGGTCTGAGTCCCTAGATCGAAATTGAGCTGCCATATCTAATGCTATTGGGATCTGCAACAGTGAAAAAGAAATCAAGGCCAGAGAAATTATAGCAGAGAAATAATAAAATAATCTTGATATTTATAAGGGTATTACACGGACCTTGCTTGCCAGTAAAAACGGTGGCCACTGAATTATTTTTAGGCTAGGATCTGACGTGTAAGGAACTAGCAACAGATCCATCTCCCTGAGTTAAAGAACCAACTAGTTTAGTTTCGACTGCAAAATTAGTAAAAAATTAAAGGCTACATGAAACAACAGTTTATCCTGGTTAGGGGCCTTTCCTGTCACTTATCAGGTCTTCTTCACGGAAACTACAGATTACTTCATTCCACAACTGAGCAAATTTTGCAGCTTCACTTCTTCTGCTTGCGGTGACCTATTCAGGGACAAGGGCATACAAAAATGACTTTGTTTTTTTTTAAATCTCAGAAGTCCTAAAAGAATTACAAAATGATTATAGTTTAATGAAAGAAACCTCAGCAAATTTCTTTGAGAAGGAGAATCCCCTCTTTGGTGTCTTATCAGACGGCACCAAATATGTATTAAATGCACCGGGCAAAGATTGGAATCGTGACCTAAGCATGCCCAGAGTTCTTATCTGTTATAAAAGGAAAAAACTTGAGAATTTGTTGGTGACAGAATATATATCATAATGCTTGAACAAATCAAGAAGTTGTAGCGTCGTGACATTTTTAAATCAACACTCACTTCTCTCAGAACCATAAGAAATAAATGAAATGTCAGTCATATATTCAATGTTTCTAGCTCAGTGAAGAGTTTGCAGCTTGTGAACGCCTTGTAGAAGCTGGAGGATACGACAGACAGACAGACAAGTAATATACAAACAGTTAAAAAGTTATCAACCTTTTTAAGAGTATCTAGACTTGGTTTCTGAACACCATATATATTGCCTTAGAAATGTGAGTGAAATGAATTTTGAGAATGGAAATTTTAGAGTTTATATACTATTGTTAAGAGCTATTAACATGGCATTAGTGAAAAAAGTCAAGTAGCATTAGCATTATATTAATCAAAAGCAAGTCCATAGTAGGATCAGCTCGAGGTCAGATACACGAGCGTGTCTGAATCCAGTTGATAAATCTGTTAATGAAAATTCAACCTTGCAAGTGAGCATGCAATTAAATGCTATTGATGGGCCCTTTCCTTAAGTTGAAGCTTTTTAGATTGGTAGTCACTTAAAAATTTTGACCCATTGTCACTATTCTATTAGAACTGTTAAACAGTTGAAGGTGAAAGCAAATGGCCTATAAAAGGATGACACATAATCATCTAGCTTCTAACTCTTAACACAGGCCCAAAATATAATTTCCCAACTCAATGATAACAAGATGGCCAAGTAACCTATTCTGCCACGGGGTCATGCTCACTCGAAAACCGTTTATGTAGAAGGACATGAGAGAAATGCCCAAACATTTCATATCAAATGGAATAAGATAATGCAATATTTTGCAAAATGAAAGATGTCATTAATAACTAATGATTTTTCAAAAGGATTACCTCTCCTAACCGATCAAAGGCGCCGATAACACCACCACACAAAGTTGAGTATATAGAATACCAAATTTGAGAGTCCATAAAATAGATCTGCAGCAGTAAATTTATCAAATAACAAGAGACATTTTATTAGAACAGTAAAAAGAGTCCATCTTCATAAACTGCACAAACTGAAAATATAGTTAGAAAGACCATAGGAAATGAACATTGTAAGACACACCAAGATCATTGGAAGCCAGAGCGAAAAAATTGCTCCATAGTTACCACTACCTGCATTGACAAGTGGATTGTAATAAAAATATGCCAGAAAAATTAGCTCCAACACAGGAAAACGAAAATGAAGGAGAGCCAAACAAGTACCTTCAGGGAAAAATTCATGCCATGTGTATTTGATGCGTTTAATATTCATTATATCTTTTGTTGGCTTTACCAGAGGTTTTATCTAGGACAAAGAGGAAATTGTCAAAATTGAACCGAACACCGATTTTCTACTAACAAATAAATAACAATGACAAGTGAGCACACCTGCATATAATAGCTGAATGCCACTTTCGAACATAAAAGTACCACCCAGAAAAGAGTATACCTGAATTGGAAATATATTTGAAAATTTTAGTGATTTTCGACAAACAATAAAATGAATTATCTGTGATTGTACTCACTTTATAAGAGAGAATTGACTTTCATGCATCCCCCTGCCCACATAAATTCTTGGCTGCAAAAAGTAAATGGATCGTTTGAGTAGATAAAAGAACAATGGGTTATAGCTACAAAAAGATACTTGGAAAGAGCACACAGAATTTTAACCTCATGTTAATTGTAAGCAATATCAAATTAAAACTAGAGAAAATTCTCAAATAAGTTGGCGTTGCACAATATATTTTAAGTCCCAAAATACAAAAAACATGTAAACTCATGTGAAGAACATGAATGGATGAATAATTGTTCCAAGAACTGATCTCTTGCTATTATTGTTATTAATACAGGCAAGATTATTAGTGACATTAACTTTCTTCACTTTAGGGTCTTCTTATTTCCTTATTATGTACAAAGTTGACCTTTTCATTTTCCCTTTACTTTTTCTATTTTGACAGAGTAGAAACAATAACTAAGATACGAAAAATAAAATATCAACTCCTGTCTAGTGCGCTATGATTGTTTCTAATTAGTCTCAGAACAATTTATAGATTGCAATATACTTCCAATATACTTTGCAAGATATGATATGCCCGAGGGGGTGGCGGGTGGTGTGGGGATAATGGAGACAACAAAAGCAGGGATGAAGCTTACCTGTGACCACCACAAGAGAAGCCTAATAATGTGCCAGTCTGAGTTTTCAATCCAACGTCGGAGCATTGGGAAAAGAAACAAGCAAGCTGCCAGTAAATTTGGAAGCAAATATAAAGCCACAGCCAGCAGATATAGAGGAGGAATGCCACTTTGTTTGGGAAGAAATGGCAGTATTCCTTTAACGTCAACTGGGGAATAATTGGAGGATTGCACATAACAGATAGGAAGAACAATGACCCAAGCAAGGCTAACTATCAACTTGAGAACGTTTCTCAGCACATCACTGAACCTCCATCTATGATATCCTGGGAAGTTCAGAATGAGATCCAGTAGACCTGAAACCAAAAAACAAATGTGGGTGGGGGTGGTTAGAGTGGAATAGTAAAAAGTAAATAAAAGAAACAAGATAAAATAGAGTTATGGTAGAATATACTAAAAAATGAAAAAAAAACAAAAAAAGACAATGAAGTCCATATTAGCCATACATGAAGTCCATTCGTTTTGAACTGTTAATACTAATGACCATACAAGATTACAAATTCCTTTTACCTTCCAAACTTTTCACTGTTTTTCTTGCTTTATTCATGAATTACATGATTACAGATACATTACTTATTTCATTTATTTACACATTGTTTTACACAAAAAGTACTTTGGCTTCCGCCAGACCATGAGGACCACACTAAAGCATCACAATAGAATTATACTTCTCAAACTTAACGATCTAGGAGTGAAACATTTCTTGGGAATTCTAGTGACTACTACCAGTAGTACTAAACTATTTCTACATGCAATGAGCAGTTAAAGGTGCATACTTTCATAGAAATATGTACATGCTCCATCTAGAGCCTTAAAGCAACTAAGCAAGAGTCCATACTCTGAAGGAGCCGAAGAAAGGCTGCTGTAATAAAAATACTAGATAGGGCATATAAGCTATCAATCTCAAATAGCTCCATTGGTGAAATGTTTTGAAATCCAGCAATCAGCATTGCCTGCAACAAGACAGTTGAAAACATTCATATTACCGCTATTATTGCTATCATTATATTACTATTACTGCTGTTCATAATATTATTGTTATTGATTTCTTTTTTTTGGAATTATCATTGTTATTGTTATTATTTCTCTTGTTAGCGGTATTAAAATTATCGTTACTGCTGCTGCTACCACACGCAAAAGATCCCAAACACATAATAAAATTAGCCGTTTAGAATTTCTACTGCTACTGGATACCTGTAAAGCAAGTATATAAAAAGTCCACAATCTATCAAAACTTCGAAAAAGGTGCCAAAATGATCGCATTTCAACAAAGTTTGATTTCCCTGTGCTCCCAGATTTTCTTTGAACAGCCTTCCTTCCCTGGAATATCAATAGCATCAAATGAAGAACAAATGGAATAATTTGGGTTAAGCATTGACAACTATTAGAATATAAGACTACCTGTCCCTTGTTTCTTGTTGATTTGAAAAAGTCACCATCATCACGCATAGGCCAACCAAGAGAGAAGCAATCAGATGACCTACATGAGCATCAAGGAAACCAAATTATAACTCAATTCAAGGAGAATTAAAGAGTCAAATGCATCCTGAATTTGAATTTGAACCCTGTGGTAAGTCAAACAAACCAGAAATATTCGTTCAGATCATCATAATTGCACCAATCTGAGTTAGCAGCATTCCCATCTTTGTTCTTCTTGGCTTCCTGGGATAATGAAAGCAGAAAAAATTATACTCAGAACAAAAATAAATTACAAAAAAATGAATTAAATTGAGAACAAAATGCTTCACGTGTGAGGACAGCGTATTTGTTCTACGACATACCGTTTCAATCACACGGTAAATGGGTGTTACAACTTTCCGCAGGAATGCCTCATCATCCCCACCATAAGAAGGTTTAATGTTTTCTCCCGTAACAATGCTAACATTCCCCGCCAACAGGCCATGGAGTTCATATGCCATCTGAAACATACCAGGTTACACATAATTATACAGAATGTATGTTTTTCGTTAGAAGCAAACAATTGAAGGCAATAAACTTTGAGGAAGGGAATCCAATTGAACAATGCAATAGGTACTCACATTATGGAAAATATAACACAGGCATTCTGGCATGAATCTAATATTAGCAGCTTCACCCCATATCAGAAGATATAAACCCATGTATAGCATCTTTCTCTGTTGTATTTCTTGGGGGCCTTGAGGGAGCCTATGTGGAAAAAGATAAGAATATTTAGCATCAAATGTTCCGGGTGATGCTAAGAAGTTTGATTTAAGCTGTAAAAAATGAACAAAAAAGGCAGATGAACTGTTATATTTACCGTAAACTGTGTTTTCGTCCTAAAAATTTGCACCATGTTTTGTAATTCTTAAAAAGCTTGCTCATAACAGCATCTAGAGCCCGTTCATCAAGCTGTGCAAAAGACATGAGTTTAGCCACTGCCCAAGCATTGGAGAACATAGGCAGGAGAACTTAATCATAAAGGTGTGCAGAACCATTGCAAATGTCCATTTGAACGTGAAATTCATATGGAAAAAATAACAAGTAATCACATGAATTTTTTATTAACTTCTGATAATCAACACATCCACATCAGTATATATACACAAAAACACAGATAGATCTTTCCACAGCTGCAAACCCTTGTTTCAACACCAAAAGCTTCTAAAACTCTCATGTGCTAGAAACATTATCATTGCAACAAATAAAATTAAAAGAAAGAGTTTGGTGCATACTTTGTTAAGGGGTTCAGGCTTGGGATGGAGCCTTATATGACTATTAGCAAGTAACAAAATCAAATGCTCTCTCTGGTTTCTGACATTGTCTTTCTGCATTCACAAAAATAAACCAAACTCACTAGTCTCCTCTTTAAGGTCATAAACCGATTGTAAGTTAGAAGACATCCTTTTATGAATTTTTTTCATCAACAACATGCCTGGAACCCAAACATGGCTCTTAGCCAATCAAGAAGGTCCAGATCCCCAGATTTCTGCCTCTGCGGTTCAAATGATGCTGGCCAATTTAAGCCACGAGTGTTCCACAATGCAGCTACAGCTGCCTTAACCTGGTATGGGAAGAGATAACGTAACATCAAACAGACAAGGCACCAGGTAACAATATACACATACTCGCAAACACACATGCCCATGCTCACGCACACACACTCTATGTATACTACCTCTTCCAGCTGCATGATAGATTGTGAAGCCCCAGCAGCATCCAGAGGAAGAATGTTATATGGAGAATAGATTTCTTTCTTCTCTTGGACATCTCTAGCAGCCGCAATAATCTGCTCCAAAGAATAACATTTGACAAATGTTTAAGTTTAAGCCATCAAACTGTTAATAATTCAAAAGGAACAGAACATGACAAATGCATCATAATAGCAACTTTCAGAACAAGCTAAAGTAGGACAATTAGAAACAGAATTACCTCTGGAGCAACTTCTTCGACTTTCTCAGTCTTATTAACAGCGCAAAGAACTTCAAAAAGAACCCCGGCTGTCTGGTAGGCTTTGCCGAGTTGAGCTCTGCCAACGAATTTGAACCAACATGTCAATTAGTAGACTGAATAACGTTTTAGGTGAACAACAATCACACCAAAAAGAAATAATGAAATTGGCAAAGAAAATCAAATTATTGAAGTACCTGTCTGCTTGCTCCCCCTGGTCCAGCGCTCTAACATAATGTTCATAGTACTGCTGGTAATAGCTTTGTATTTCCCGTGCATCAGTCTTCTTAACCCGCGAAGCAAGACTAGATGCATTGTCCTGTCAAACAATAATGTAATTCAAATCAGTTCTTCTGATTTCTCAAGTAAACTATGTCAAAAGTCTGAATGAAGAACTTTATTGATGTAATTAACGACTGATTTATAGTCGGATAATCTGATAGAGTCTGGACATTAGAAATTTAAAGGAAGCATATCAACGAACAAGGAGAAGGCAACAGATGGACAATAAACAGGAAAATAGACACCACCCGTCAATGATAATAGAATCAAAAGGGGACTCGCCTTGGTCAATATTCCTTTTTACTTACGGTACTCCCTCGCAGAGAATTTGCTTATTTCTCATGGCGGGAGCAAAATGGGAAACAAACAGCCATAACAGTAGCAAAAGGGGTGTCAAGCAAATATATGTATGACCCCATTTGTTCATGACCTTTGTCTACATTTCCAAACACTAATGCCATGTTACTATTTAAATGAGCTAAACTTGTAATCGTGTTATCAGTTTAACATATTTTAATGAATTTTTAAAAAATATTTAACATAATACTACATATTCAAACTGTCATCTTCTTTTGTTAAAAAGAAGATGGTTAAAGCAATCCTTTTAATATAAAGCAAATATAATAAGTTAAATACATTTTGAAATAGGACAAGTACAGTAAATTTTAATGGATGAAAAATGAGTAAGCAATCGTGTTTATAAAGTGATTCGCATGGTTGAGCTCTAAATTTTAAATCTATTAAATTTCGAATCGAACATTATTTTATTTTATTATTAAACGAATGAAAAAAAATAATACAATTAATATTGCCTCCTCTAACTTTTTCATTTTAATATAAGTATGAAAATACATTAAACTAAAAAAAAGAATTAGAAAAGTATCATCAACAAGAGAATAATAAGTTATAAAACAATACTTAAATAAAAATTAAAAAAAGTTTTTTTAATATGTTTTTTTATAATCATTTTTATTTTGATGGTTAAATAATAATAAATTTTTAAATTGGACTGGAGTGATTGTGTGGGCTGTATCACTAACGGCAAGATGATCCCAATTAACTTTTAAATTAGTACCATCACAGCGAACATGTCACAAGTTAATAAGTAAGAAGTATCTAATTATTAATTATTATTTTATAGTTAACAAGCAAGACTTGTCAGTTACCTTTGGTAATTCTAACTCACTCACTTCCAGGACTAGATAATTACATGTCCTCTCTTGTCTAATTAATTCATAAATTATTAAGAGGAAAAAAAAAAATCTCCAACCATAGGTAAAGCCAATCCAAAGTAGTAATAAAGTGTAAATCAAGTACCCTCTCTAGCCTTTGCAGTAGAGATGTCTTGAACTGTCTCACACCACGGCCACTGGAGCTCGGGTCCAACCTATGCGCTTTCTCAAATGCATAGAACCGACCTTTTATTTCACCAAAACAAACAAGACGCAAAAAGCACTTTCAGAAAGTATATATAAAAATGTAATTAATGTATCACGTAACGTGACTCGGGACCAGTAACGCACAGAGATAGGCGACTCGAGGGCGTTCGCTTTCGACTTCGGTGGCAATGCGAAGGATGGGGGCGATGGAGCCGAGTGAAGATGGAACTACCTCATTATCAAACACTTCCGTTGAGAATGTTGTCATGGCGGCGCTTCTAGACGGCCGCCTCGTCAGCCCCGCATCCATATTCGACATTTTCTACCTACTGCTGGATACCTATATTTTTATCATCATCAAACAAACACATATATACTAGAAATTAATTCAAACGTTTTTCTCTCTCAGCAAATAAACACAAGAATTAAAAGAAACTGGAGATTAATTAGTTCAACTTGTTTTCTCGGCGAACAAACACAAGAAGTGAAACTAGCTAGAAAATTAATTCAGCGTGTTTTAATTTCTCGGCAAACAAACAAAAGAAATGATACTGGCTAGAATATTAATTCCACATGTACTAATTTCTCCGCCAAAAAAAAAAAAAAACTGACTCTAGCTAGAAAATTAATTCAACATGTTTCCTCGGAAAACAAAAGCAACAAATTAAACTAGCTAGAAATTCGTTCAAAGTGTTTTCTCAGATAATAAACACAGGAAATGAAGCTTAGCTAGTATTCAATCCAATGTTTGTTTCTTGGGAAACAAACATAGGAAATAAAAACTAAGCTAGAAATCAACTAAAAGCGTTTTCCAAGTAAACAAACGCACGAATTAATTAATTAAACTAGCTAGAAATTAATATAACATACGTGTTTTAGCAGCAAATAATCAAACAGAGAATCTACAGCTGAAAGAGAAATAAAGCTCCTAATTATCTAAAAGAGATTATATAAATGTACAAAAGCAAAAGAACTTAAACTCGAAATGATTCCGCACGTACACGAAAATTTAGTAAGTATTGATTCCGTATGTAGAGAAAATTTTCATTTGAATTAATTTCTCAGCAAAGAAAGAGTACACAAGAAATGAAACTAAGACCTGAATTCTAGAAGAATCTGTTACTACTCAAAACAGGTTTTCCTTGAATTAACTTCTCCGGATGAGGTTAGAGAATTTTCTTTAGAAATAATTTTCTCGGGAAACAAACACAAGAAATGAAACTAATTAAGAACAAAGCTTACGTACTTCTGATCTAAATTAGGAGTAAGGCAAACAGAAAATGAAGCTCCTAATTAAAATCGCCTTCGCCTGAAATGAAATATCTATAAGAGATTATAAGTGTAAACAAAAAACAAAAACAAAGGAAAGAGAAAATTATACCAAACGAGTGAGAGATCAAGAAAGAGAAAATGAAAAATGAAAAATGGCAAATGGAAAAAATTGTTGTGGTGTTAATGATTAATTAACCTTGTCTAAGGAAAGACGAGAGGCAAAATTGTTCTGAGCGAGTAAGGGGAAATTAATAAATGGGGAGAGAGAAACACGCAGCGCGGGAGAGACGAGACTTGACGAAATTCTGTAATTGGTTTTGTTGGATTGACACGTGGCGAGGGACCAACGGCTTGATGAATGTGCAAGAGAATTGAGGTGGAGGTGCACCGTTTTCGTTGGCGATGGTTTTGGGTTTGTTTTTTCCTTTTTGAACGCTTCTTTCCAGGGCGGTACGCGAGTTGATTGCTTGGATGTCCGTTTTTATTTCTTCCTTCTGTATTCTGTTTGTTTGTTGTCAAATGTCAATGGTGTGTGATTGTTATTTGGTGGGAACCTTTGACCTTTATCTGACATGGCGGAATCTAATTGGATATGAGGGACATGAAGTTTGAGATCATTGAATCGATCAGACGATGGCAATATTCGACTCAACGGAATTTCAATTGTAAGGAAACTAATACTGCACTGTCTGTTTAGGGCGAATTTTGTAATTTCATTTTTATTTAATTCTGTTTTTTTGTGGTATCACCGGTATAAAGTTCAAATAATATAATTGATTGAACAAAAACACTACATTAATTATATGATTTTTTTTTAATTTTTAATTTTCACTCAATCAATTAGATTGGGGTGCATTATTGTGCAAGTCATGTTGTATTTAGGGTTGGCAATAAACTCCATATTTGAATCCGAAAAAATCCAGATCCGCATGTTAAAAAATGCGGATCATGATCTTAAAAATCAAGATCCGTGCGGATCCGGATCCGAATCCATATCCGAATCTGAATCCGAATCCGGATGCAAGTGCAACCGGAAAATTAGATATTCGGATCCGCATTATTTTATAATTAAATTATTTATTTAATTAAAAATTATATAAATTAAATTATTCATTTAAATGTATAAGCATAATTAACTCTATAATCTTCATTAACTATGAAAATATGTTAAAAAAACTAATAATAATAATAATAATTATTATTATAATAATTAGAGAATATTGTAATAAATCGGTTTACCTAGATTTTTTTTTTATGTTTGATTTATATTGTGAAATTAATGTTTGTGAATTTATGGTGTTGTTGTATTTTTTTTTTATGTGTTGAATTGATGTTAAATTGTTGATTGTTAAATTATAATTGTATTTTATTTAATATTATTATGTAAATTATTAAATTTAAAATTATATTTAAATTTATTATTATGCGGATCCGGATATCTGGAATATCCACCCGCAATCCGTGCGGATATTACCTGCATCCGGATCCGTATATTTTTTTACAGATTTGGTTTTTGCCATCCCTAGTTGTATTCAAGTTGTATACTAACATAATTCTGTAGTGAGACAAGTTGAAATCATTTTAATGTAAATTATTTATACCTCTAAACAAGGGGAACTCAATTTAAAAGACAGATTTGCTTCTAAATGTAAAACTAGGCATTTTTTTAATTGAAATTATTATAATTAAGTATCTACTATAAGATACATAATAAAGGGTGTGAAATGAAACTAAAACAAATATTGATAGTCAATTTTTCTAAAATCCATACCATAAAGTGTAAAAGTTAGAAATATTAGAATTATTCTCTTAATAAGTTATTATAGAAAACAAAATTAGTATTTCCAGATTGTCACATCAAGTAAGAAATTGCAAGTTATACAACCCACTGCCCACTATATGTACAAGTAATAGTTCAATATTCAATATTGTCTTGCTAAGTATTAAGGGTGGGCAAAACCGAACCGAAACCGAAAAAATGTAGTTTTATTTAACTAACTATTCGAGTTTAAATCTTAAAAAATGTAAGAATTAAAAAACCAATTTAAAAATTTCTCACTTTTATAATTTCTCATAAAATTAACTATCCAAAAATATCGTCAATATTATCTGCTCACAATCCGCATCAAATTATGCATAAGCCATGCCCCATGGGATGGCAATGGCCCGGGCCTTGATCCTGGTTTTTATGAAGAAAAATATATTCAATTTTCTTTTAATATAAAGATTTTCCTTATTAGAAATTGTATTGAAATAAGTTATAAAGTTTCAAAGGTTAAAAAAGGGTAAATATAGCAATATATATAATTGAAACAAATTTGTAGTCAAGTATAATACTAATGGAAACAAATTTGTGCAATTATACATATATATGGAATCAATATAGATATTGATGGAAACAAATAATATTTTTATTGCAATTTGGACAACCTTTTCGATAAGGAAAAAAATGTTTTCAATTGAAACCATATGGAAACAATATTAATTATTAATACAAATAAAGGAAATAAATTTTGTTAGCCTATATGGCTATAGATATTGATTTTGATCATAACAAACCACATGTGTTGATTAAACAAAGATTTATGAATTGTGCTTTTATAATAAGAAAATGATGCTATGGAATTAAAGTGTTTTGAGCTAAAATGAAAGTATTTTAAAACCTTTGATATTGTTTTAAAATTTTGGATTTAGACCTATTTGAAAATATTTAAATATTTTGGGCCATTCTATAATTTCACATAGTTAGGGTGAAATCATAATTTCAAAAAGTTTTTGAAATACTAGCTAGGCAACCCAAGAGGGGGGTGAATTGGAATTTTTAAAATTATGCAATATAATTCGCACAACAATTTAATCTATCGCCTTAATCAATTCAAAAACAATAAATTCAAATAAACACAATATTAAAAGAGTAAGGGAAGAGAAAACGAACACAATGATTTTTACGTGGTTCGGCTATCCCCACCTACATCTACGCCTCCAAGCTCACCCGCTTGAGGATTTCACTATCCAAGCCTTTCCAAGGCTTCAACGATTATAATTGACTTCGAGGTGTCAATAAACCTTTACAACGAAGAGATTATCTCCCAATCTCTTCACTCAAGTGTCTCACACACTCAAACTCTTACAAATGAAATGAAGAAATGAAAGTTACAATCAAACTCACTCAATGAGTAGATATTCAAAGATGAAGAACAATGAATGATTCAATGATTTGTGTTTTACAAGTTGAAGACTCAAGATATCACGTGTGCTTTTTGTTCTTGTTTGTTGGAGAGCTTCAAAATGAGTTGGATTGGAGTTCTTATAGTTTGAGCTCGAAAACTAGCCGTTACTCACATTCTGGGAAATCCGGTCTGCCGTTTATGGAATCCGGTAAGCCGGATTTTTGTTACCGTTAAGGCAAAATTCAAAATTTTGCCTATCCGGTCTGTCGAATTTGGAATCCGGTAAGCCGAATTCGATCTGGGTGCATTCTGCCCAGTTTCCGGTTTGCCGGATTTGGAATCTGGTAAGCCGGATTCGAATTGAAAATTTTCTGCCCCGTAATCGGATTTCCGGATTTTGTATCCGGTAAGCCGGATGCTACAGTAGCCTGCTACAATAACCTGCTACAGTGCTGCAGTACCTGCTACAGTGATATTTTCTAAATTTTCAATTTAGACCCCAAAACTTTATAAAACTGTAGTATGGCCCAGAACGTTGTAAAAGTTTTCAAATAGGTCCTAATTTCAGAATTTTAAATAATGCTTTGTCAAGCCCAAAACTTTTTGAAATTATGATTTCGCCCAAACTTTGTGAAATTATAGAATAGCCCAAAAACGTTTAAATAATTTCAAATAGGTCCAAATCCGAAATTTAAAAACACAATCAAATATTTTAACAAAGCTTTCATTTTAGTCCAAAATGCTTAAATTCCATAACATCATTTTCTTATCATAAAAGCATAATTTATAAATCTTTGCTTAATAAATACATGTGGTTTGTTATCATCAAAATCAATATTTATAGTCATATAGGCTAACAATCTCCCCCTTTTTGATGATGACAAACATTTCATATATTTAAACAATCATTTTTCTTAAAATCATTTTTTCATTAAATATAAAACATTTATAATATGAAAATAATGATTTATTTAAAATATATAAAATATAATTTGAGCTTAAAAGATTAATCATTCTTAATCTTGTTTGTTATCATCAAAATCAATATTATGGAAACATATATGTTAACAGTTTTAGGATTGACAAAGTATTATTTAGAAATTCTTAAATTGGACCTATTTAAAAGCTTTCATAACGTTTTGAGCCATAATACAGTTTTATAAAGTTTTTGGGATCAAACTGTAATTTTAGAAAATATTTCACTGTAGCAGTTACTGTAGCAAGCGGCTAACCGGATATGGTAAGCGGCAATCCGGATTTTGGGCGGTAAGCTTCTGGGGCATAAACGACTATTCGGATATCGTAAGCGGCATGCCGGATGTTCTGAAATTCAAATTTTTGTTGTAACAATAATATAAAAGCGGCTAACCGAATTCCAAAAGCGGCAAACCGGTTATTATTAGAAAACACATAACGGCTAGTTTTTGAGCTCAAACTATATAAACTCAAATCCAATTCATTTTCAAGCTCTCTAGCAAGCATAAACAAAAAGCACACGAGATATCTTGAGCTCTCAATTCGCAAATCATAAAATATTGAATAATCTCTTGTTCTTCATTTTGAATATCTACTCTTTGAGAGAGTTTTGTTGTAATTTTTTATTTCCTCATAAATTTGTGAGTGTTTGAGTGTGTGAGACACTTGAGTGAAGAGATTGAGAGATAATCTCTTTGTTGTAAAGGTTCATTGACACCTTGAAGTCAATTGTAAACATTTGAAGTCTTGGAATGCTTGGATAGTGAAATCCTCAAGCTTGGATCGCTTGGAGGCGTGGACGTAGGCGGGGATTATCGAACTAAGTAAAAATTCGTGTGTTTGTTTCTCTTCTCTCTTACTTATTTGTGATTGTGTTTTTATTGAACTTATTGCTTTCGAATTCATTAAAGCATTAGATTAGATTGTTGTGTGGTATTATTAGGATTTTTTTTAAATACCAATTCACCCCCCCTCTTGGGTTGCACACTTGTATTTTAAATTTGTGTGATTCTATATATATGTATTTGTTGATACAAATAATGGAAACATATAAGATTTTACAATTACAATATAATTAATATTGTAAATTACATTAGCTATTATAAGATAATTGAGTTTAGTATGATTAAAGGAAAAACAAGTATTACCTCCTAATGTTTTAAAATAAGTTAACATCTCCCTAACATTATAAGGGCTAGTTTGGGAGTGTTGTACCTTTTAAAATAATTGTTGTTAGCTATACAGTAAAAATAATCAGTTGTGAAAAGAATCAATTAATTGTTTAGTAAATTTTGTTCTTAGAAGAATTGTGAGTTTTGAAAGAAGGTATAGACATTTAGTAAATTTTATTTTAAACTACTGAGAGAAAAGAAATGACTAAGATGTACAAAATGTAGGATAAAATTACTTCTACATATAAAAAAAAAATACGTATAATATATTTTAATTGTGTATTATAATAACTTTTACTAAAAATAAAATTTTTAATTTATTGATTCTATTTTTTTATTTTTATCTTAAAACAATTGATAATTAAATTTATAATATAGTGAAACAAATTTAATAATAATTTGACCAATAAAATGATATTAATTTATATTGATAAATTATAATAAAAATGTATCAAAATATTGATTTTGTTTCCAATTTGAATAAGGATAATTTTGGGTTTAGATAATAATTTTAAGGATATTTATGGAATTGTATTAAATGATAAAATTGATTCTCAAAATTAGAATATAAAATTTACTCATTCTCTACTTTTCAAAATTAGCCGTAGGAGAGGATGATTTTAACAAAAGTGATTTAAATTTTTTTTTAACCAAACACTAAAATTGGCTTTTAAATTTTCGTAATCACTTTTCAGCCTGCCAAACACAATCCCAAACGAGCCCTAAGAATGTTAACTTTATTCATAATTTTACTATTATACTCCTTGTCACGAGAATTTGTAAACCCCTATATAGTTTGGTGCGTTTACTTCCCAGATTAAAAATTGGAATTGTTGATGGTGTTTACTATACAAAATGGATGCAGGAATTGCAATATGAATAATGGGGCTCACTCGAATTTAAAAATAGAGAATGGGAGATTGATTCCCAAGGGGGGTGAGAATCAATCACCTATTCACGAGATTGATCATTTTGCCCCCATAAAATCATAAACACCCATTTTATCCTCAATTCAAAAAGTTATTATAATTAATTACATTATTATTATATTAATTAATTAAATTAATATTATAATTAATTAATATAATTATATAATTATTTTAATTAATTAATATATTATTATTGTTGTTATTAGTGATAAAAATTTCTACACAGAGAACTAGCAGTCAAAGGGGTATTCGGTACTTTCATTGATGAAGAGTGAAGGGTTATTAGTCATGCTAGTTTATTAAGTTCATTTACTGGTTTTGGAAAATTTTGTCTATTGAGTTGTAATCTATATCTTAGCCAAGTATTACTATTGGTCATGAAATTTTTTTAAAGATTATTTTAGGGTTCAATGAGAAGGAAGAGAATAGGATTATTTGAGGAATTAAAATTAATGTTATTAATAAAAGAGTAATTTTAAGATTTTTTCGATGGCTACTCAACTATTGCAAAAACATATGTCACTAAAGGGTATATTTCCTACTTTCATGAAACATCAAGAAATGAAAAGATGGAGGGTATAAAACTCGACGGAACTAAAATAATTGCTGTAATATTCTTAATTATAAACAATAATATTCTTAATGAAATAGTTAAGAGTAATATTCTTAGTATTTTTTAAAAATGAAATTTGATGGAATTTTATAAGAAAAAGTTATAGAAGATGGCAGAGTCAGAAGGACATAAATCTCAAAAGAAGCATATAACTAGAGACAGGCCGAGGAGCAATTAAAAGAAACAACTGACGAAGAGAATAACCAAAATAATGAAAATAAATAAATAGACTTGTTAAATTTATAACGTAAAGCCCAAGGCATGCTGTCAAATAGTCCAAAGAAAGACCAACCACCACAACATCCATGCAAAGCAAAAGGCAGTACAATCCCAAACAATGCCGCACCACAAAGCCAGAAGTAGTAAAGGATCCTGACAACGCCAAGCAAATAAAGAAAGCTAAGCAAACAGAGAACCATATATGAGACGAGAGCAGCCCCCAATAGGGGTAATTTTTAGGGACCTCCCTTAAGTTTTAGTGTATTAACACATAGATGGAATGTATTCATGTAATTATATATATCTCCCCGGCCGTTAGTTACTAATTAAGTTGACCGTTAGTAAACATTTAAAATTACTAAAATAACCTTCCTGTTGAAATAATAAATTATTAGATATAACTTTGAGAATTCCGTTGGCAGTGAGAATTCTATTGAACCCACTTTAATGGTGATGTTAGCGGCTGTTGGGTGGCGTCAGCGATGGCCAAAGGGGCGTGGGGGGTGTGGGGGTTGTGATGAGACAAAAGCCTACTTGGGTTAGTGTGTGTTGGCGGACGTAGTTGATTTAAAGGCTGTCGGGAATGGGGTTGGTCGCCGGTGTTAGGAGAGGACTCCGGCAGTGGCAAAGCACCACTACCCAGAAGAGTCATTGGTCATCCCAAGCCTTGTCCTTGTTGTAAATAACAGCAGCCTCGAGACTCCTTGCTGGGTTAATTCCAGTGTGAGTGATTGGGATTGTGGCCAAGTGTACCATGAACACAGCAAATCCAATGGGGAGTGGTGCCAAAACCTTGAGAAATTAATTCCAACACAAAAACATAAGAAAAAATAAATTTAAAAAAAAGAATAACTATACACTTGTGACATACCAAATACCATTCATTTACACGTGAAGCCAATAATTCAATCTCAAAAAGTTATTATAAATTAAAAAAATGAATTAAAATGAAGAAAGAAAAGGAAGAAAGAAGCAAGTTGGACTCTTCACGAAGTTCCCCAACAAGAAAAAAAGGCACCGTCCTTGTAGGCCAATAAAATGTGTTTTGCCTATTAGTCAAGAGTTGGACTATTGGCACCCCTCCAAAATTCTTCTGAAACCCCTTTTTCAATAATGCTAAGCTTAATGTCAAAAATACCCTTATTCTAAATAAACACATTTAATTTGTGAATCTTTTAATTTTCTATTATTTTCTCGCTCCTCACAAACAAACTTTTATGGGTGATAAACTTCTTGATAAAAATTAATTAATTAAATAAAATATCTATAAGGTTATGATATAAAAAGTTTTATTATGAGCCTTTAAAAAAGGCAGATAATTTTGTCAGAATGTGTTTTGTTTATTATTAATAGATTGTCTTAGTAATTGAAGAAAAATTTATAGAGAATTTGAAAAAAAAATTACATGTGTGAGTTTGATAGCAGAGAAAATACAAGAACTTTTTTTTAAGAGAGAAAATATAAAAGTTTAAAGTGAGAAAAAATAAAGTATTTGTCTTTAAATGTAATTGTAATAGAAAGGGGTTTTAAAAGGATTTTGGAGGGGTGACAATAGTCCAACTCATTAGTCAAATACAATAAAGCCCACATCACAACCACATGTGCTCAGGCCTCTGTAATCTCAAATCTAAGGCAACAAAGCTTATTATATTAGCTGATGAATCTTCTCAGTGAAGGGAAAACGCAAAGCAAAAGAGACACTTCAAAAAGCCATGTACTTGGGTTAATGTGTGTTGGTGGATGCGGTTGATTCAAAGGCTGCCGTGAATGGGATTGGTCGCCGGTCCGAGGAGAGGACTCCGGCAGTGGCAAAGCACCACCACCAGCTGTCGGTGGAGCCATGACCGACTGGTCAAGTTTGGGCCGACAGTGGGCAAGTGGGTCAAAATTTTAATGATTTGGTAAAAGCAAATATTTTTAATTTTAAATATATTTTTACACATTTCCATTTTTATCTGACGCTATATGTATTTTTATACTAACTGTAGAGGAGTTATATATAATTACATGAATACATTCTATCTAGGTGTTAATACACCAAATCTCAGGGGAGGTCCCTAAAAATTATCCCCCACAATAGTATAACAAACAACAAGAGCGGATTCAGAAAATTGATTTATCGGAGCTAAATTACATAATAATAGTATGTAAAAGGTTGAAGTTTTATGAGTTTATAATTTTATGGAGGTTATTTTAATAGATTTAACAGATTAAATTTAATAATAGTAAAATCAACCATATGAGTTATGATGGACATTTATATTTTTAATTAATGTGTGGGTTTCTATAATTCTTAAAATTTAAATTTTAGGGGTTTATTAGTTTATACTTTATGGAGACCTTTTTAATAGATTTAACGGGTCTAATTAGAAACTCAAGTAATATTTCTTTTTAATTTTAAAATTTATTTTCTCCGGAGTATTTCAGCCTCCACTAGTCATGAGCTAGATTGGTCACTGTATATAGGAAAAAAAGTCTAAAAACATTTTGATGAAGATATAAAATGGGCTTTTTTTTTTGTCTTAATCACGAGATATCTTGAGGAGGGCCCCAACTGTAGGAGGCACCTTTAAGCCCGTACCACAACCCAGACTAGAAGTCTCCGCTCGAACCGGGAGGCACATGTTCTCCCAATAAAGGCGACTTCCCTGCGACTTAAACTGGGAAGCAAACCCAGTCAAACCACTAAAATGGGCCTTTTTAATAATGAATTAGGCTTATTTTTTTCTGGGAACTTAGGGCCCGCTCATCTTTGTCTATGCTTAAAGTTTTCGCTGATCTTAATATTCAAATATCTTCCCTTATAGAAAATACATTTTACATGATTAATAATTATGGTGTAAATTTGAATAAGTGAATTTTTTTAATTATAAATAGTTCATAATAATTTTTGTTCTCAATAATGATTGGGATCCTAACAATTGAGTTTCAATATTAATCTTAATTATTATATATTATTCATATGTTAGATAATGAATTTTATAATTAATTAAATTAATATCATGTACTAAATGAGTATCAGTGAAGATTTAAATGATGGGATCCCATCATTACTCTGGACTCAATAGAGGATCCTATTTCCAATTTCCTAAATGAATCGACAAAAAGTCAAAATATGGCGGCTATAAAATAACATTAAACGTTTATATCTTATTGTTTCATTGGCCTACCTAATGCACAATACTTCCCCATTATTTGCTCAAACAATATTGAAATGCCCGCCACTTTCTTTTTAGTCACGTTAGTGCCCGCCACTTTCTTTCTTTTTAATCAATGAAAAACTTTGGACATTTTGTTTGGTTTATATAGTCCTTATACTTGAAGATACTAATTCTCTGCAAAAGAAAATGGAGCCTGAAATACTTTCCATAGAGCTTATCAAACCATCTTCTCCAACACCCCGTCACCTCAAAACCCACAAGCTTTGTTTCTTGGATCAATATCGTAACCATGCTTATTTTCCAATGGTCTTCTTCTATTCCGTTACTCATGATACAAATTTAAACCTTTCTAACGAGACCGATATTGCTCAGATCGTCTCAGTAAGGTTGCAGCTGCTAAAGCAATCTCTGCCAGAAACCCTATCCCTTTTTTACCCATTTGCTGGGAAGATTAAAGACAATCTTTCGATTGATTGTAGCGATGAGGGAATTTATTTTACAGAGGCTCGATTTAAGAGTCCTCTCAAAGAATTTTTCAACCAGCAAAATTTCTCCTGTTTGACATATAAGTTTGTTCCATTTGATGCAAAAGAACTAGAAGGTTCAATTTCAGGACTCCATGTAGCAAAGATACAAGTAACAAGTTTTGCATGTGGTGGCATTGTCATTTGTGCATGTCTTTCACATTTGTTCGCTGATGGAGCAACGTTGTGCTCGTTTTTGAAGTGTTGGGTAGCCACTGCTTGCAAGAACAATGAACAAAGAATAAGTCCTAACAATGATGCTTCATGGTTGTTTCCTCAAAATGAAGCATACCCTAAAGAAGGAACCTGGCTTGCCATGTGCCCTCGATTTTTTGGTCACGGCAGATTTGTTACTAGGAGATTTGTATTTGATGCCAAAGCAATAGCCACCATCAAAGCCAAGGCAAGTAGCAGCACGCGAGTGCAAAATCCAACCCCAACGCGTGTCGAGGCCGTGTCAGCTCTTTTCTCCAAATGTGTGATGGCTGCTTTCAAAGCTAAACATGGTTCTCATAAAACAACTTTATTGACACATTCAGTAAATTTGCGTAATAAAGCCAAGTCCAAATTGTCAGAATATAGCATGGGAAACATCGTCTGGAATGCAAATGCACTATGCACAAATGAAGAAGCAGAATTGGATTTGGAAGGCCTGGTGTGCAAGCTGAGGGACGCAATGATGAAAATTAATGGAGATTTTGTGAAGAGTTTACTAGGTGATGAAGGGTTTCTTAACCTTTGCCAAGCAATTAAGGATGAAAATGGAGTGTGTTCTAAGGCAAAAGAAAGAATTAATTTTAGCAGTTGGTGTAATTTTGGTCTATATGACATTGATTTCGGATGGGGAAAGCCTATGTGGGTGAGTGTTATTGGTTTAGATGGAAAACTTCCATATTTCTCAAATACTATCATTCTTCTGGATACGAAATTTGGCGATGGGATTGAAGCATGGGTGTATTTGCTTGAGGAAGACATGAATACGCTAGAACTGGATAAAGAATTGTTGGCACTTGCCACCTTGGATCCATGCCCATTGTGGTAAGACTAGCAATGTATTCCTGTGAGGATATTTAATTAATCTCTATGTATGTTTTGGTGAATTAAAAGTTAACTGGTTATATATATTTGTGATTTGCAATTGATTTGTGTTTAATTAGAGCGGAGTATTTAAATTGAATTTATTTATACAATTATACTTATATTTGAATATATTCTAAGAGTAATCCTACGCTTACCTATGATGAGATTCATAGTTTGTGATTCTAACTGACTGGACATGCATCTTATAACTAAATTGTTGAGTGAGTTGTAAAATCAATTAATTACTTAACATGTGAGCACCTTTTTTTACTATCTAAAGTAATTAGCTAACATTTTTCCCGAAGTCAGAGCGATTTTTTTTTTTTTCTATGTTTTGTGTATTAGCTTCACTGTTTTTTACTGAAAAAAATAAGCATGTATTTAGATAAAATTCCAAAAAAAAAAAAAAAATCTATCTTTCATTGCCCAAAATTATGGTATGTTTCAGCTAGCAAACTTTTACTCGGACGTTTGGTAGCTAGTCGTGGCGTTTTGGCTTAGAAAGTATGGCTATCATGAAATAAAGGTGATAACTCGTAATAAATATGATTTTTAAATAATAAAATTTACAAAAGTATATTGTCTATCCATAAAAAATTTTCATAGTTAAACCATCTGAATTTTTAAACTCAAGGGCGAAGCCAAAATCTGGCAAAATTTTTAATTTTTTTTCTTAACCATAATATTATTGTTGCAATTTGACTAAATTGCAATACAAATTTATAAATATAACACTGTTATAGTCACAAAATTATTACAACATTATTTGCAAGTTTATTGCTTCATTTGTTTCAAAAACTAATGATTGCCATTTTCTTCAATTTTTTTTATCTCAAATAAAATTGTGATACCAAAATATTTATCACTCATTTAATTTTTAATTCTTTAAAATTGGAATGGCTGAGAATGCCAACAAAAGTGCTGTAGCCGCAACTTTAAAGTTCATAATTTTTCTTGTTGAATTAACTTAATTCATAAGGTATTTATCAAACCAGAAAATATTAATTTAATGTTACGAATTGATTTAGTGACTTTACATTTAGAATTTCTTTTTTTGCTTAAAAAAATTCAGCCTAGCCCAGCCTAAAAAAATTATTGGCTTGATCGCAATTAAAAACTATCAAGCAAGTATTTACTAATAAGTGAAATAATCACCTTGATTTTAGAGTGAAATTAACTAAAATACAAGAGAAAAATTTTTGTAGGCTAAATTTATTGGACAAGATTTTTCTGCTAATGTTTTTTCTCTCCTAATCTCTCATACTGAAATAAATGGCCAAGATTAAATTTTTAAATTTTGATGTTGACAATTAAACCAGGTTTATTTATTATATTTACAATTAAACCAACTTTTTCCATTAAATTTGAAAGACTTGGAGAGAGTAGGAGAGAAAAACATTAAGAGAGGATCCTAATCCAACTCTCTATTGCCTCTACCTACTAAAATGTTAGTGTTGTGGAATACATGTGGATTTCCACCATTTCAAGTGTGTGTGTAATAATGATGACTTCCGCCACTTCATGTAATGGCAAATGACACATCCTCCATTATATTTATACTATATAAATGAATAAAAAATAAAAGTCATGTATGCTTCAACGGTTACTCCTTCCTTATTATCTTTTCTATCCCATATTTTTATTTGTATTCACGTACTAATTCTGTCAACTTCTCATTTTATTACATCACTTCTAAGCTAACAAATATTTTGCCTATGTTCATATTAACGAGATTGATAATCTATAACAATATTAACGAAGTTACTAATTCATAACAGTTTGGACCAACTATTTATGTTTTATCATTTGACAATACAGTGGATCCCCGTGATAAGTCTCAAATTTTGAGACATACCAAAATTTAATATTAAAAATAATAGATCCCACAATAAATCCACTTACTCTAATAAATGGCAGAATTTTATTTACTGGTGGTAGAACTTGTCTGCAAAAGTTTCTCTCGAAATACAGAGGAAACACCAATTTTAGCAAGGGAACTAATTATTTTAACAAGACCGTGGGAGCCCACACACGACAAGTTAAAGGTACTCAATTATTGAATGCTACTTCTATGCATTTCTCATTGCATTTTTCATATCCTTCAGTTGTGTTACTGGGGAAGCTTCAGGGGACTTGGATCAATGGTGGCAACTTCAAGTAACTTTTCATCAACTTCTAACAAAGCCATGTCTTCTTCGAGCAAAAGCACCCACGCTTCAATTCCATTCCCAGATCTTGAATCCATAAGGATAATTGTAGGTGAGGACTGGACAATCGATCCGCCCAAGCAAGCTCCACTCACCCAAATAGGCTTTCCCCATCCAAAATCAATGCCATAAAAACCAAAAGTACACCAACTGCTAAACATAATTTTATTCTTTGCATCAGAATAAGCTTCAGCTTCACATTTAATATCTTCACTAAGTTTCAGTAACCCTCCAACACCTTGTAGGCTCTTCACAAAATCTCCATCAAATTTCGATAATGCTTCCCTCAGCTGCCACACCAGCACATCCAAATCTACTTCCTCTTCTGTGCATAACGCATTTGTTTTCCAAACGATGTTTCCAATCAAATTTTCTGACAACGGTGGCCTTGCTTTTGAACGCAAATTCACAGCATGGGACAGTAAAGTGGGTTTGAGGGAACCTGACCTTGTTTTGAAGGCAGTCATTACGGACTTGGAAAGGGTTGCTGACACGACCTCAACTCGTGTTGGATTCTGAACGCGTGAGCTTTTGGCCTTGGCTTTCAGTTCAGCTGTTGCTTTGGCATCAAATACAAATCTCCTCACAACAAATTTACCGGTTTCAAAAAATCGACCGAACGAGGCTCTTGAGGTGGCTTTCAATTGATGAAACAAATCACCATCATTAGGAGGAAACAAAGATGAAGCATCATAATTAGGACATATATATATGGCTTCTTCTTCCGAAGTCTTATTACGAGCTGTAGCAGCCCAAGCCTTCATAAACGAGCTAAAACTTGTGCCATCACCAAACGCATGTGAAATACATGCACAAATTACAAGACCACCACATGCAAATGATGTTACTTGTACCTTAGCCACGTGTGCTCCTGCTATTTGGCCTCTCTGTTCGTTTCCATCTACCGGAAAGAATTTATAGATCAAGTTGTGATCGGGTTGTATGAGAAATTCATTGAGATGAATTTTGGCTGCGGCTTCTACAAAATAAACCCCCTCGTCGTTGCAGTCAACGGAAAAGTTGTTAGTCAATTTTCCGGCGAGTGGGTAAAAGCGAACTAAAGCTTCTGATAGAGACTGCTTCAGTTGCTGTAATCTCTTTGAGACAATATGATCAATATCGATGGTGGATGAAAGGTCGTCTTGGTTGAGGGGATAGTATAGGACCCTTGGAACGTAGATGTTGCTCCGAAACTGATCCAAGAGACAGAGCTTGTGGGATTTTAGGTCATGTGGTGTTGGAGAAGAAGGTTTGATGCTCTCTCTAGAAATTATTTCTACCTCCATTTTTTTTATCAGAGCTTTCTCAAATTGATTGATATATATATTTGACATTTGAGGAGTTATAGAAAACATTAGAAGTAGTACAAGTAACCTTTTAAAGGTAGTATTTAATTTTTTTTTTTTTATTAAGATGGGAAAGGTAGTATTTAATTTCTTTTGCCATTATTTTATCTAATTCTCGAGCCCATTCGAGGGTCCGCATATGGTGTCCTTTCATTTGTTTTTCATTATCAAATTTCACCTAACACCTTCCACTCTTGTTTGCAACTTTTTGTAAACATTGAATACTTTCTATTCACATCTATAACACATTATTAGCATGTGAAATTAAATTATATAAAGCCCTATATTGGTGGATAGATGAAGTCTTAAGTACTACTTTTTAACTTTAAATTCAGACCATGGGATCGAATTGGGGATACTGTTGAAAATTGAAGTCACAAAAATAACATATATACATATACGAATTAAAAATAATTTTGTGTATTATTATATATACATATTTGCTCATACATTAAAAAATATTAATGAATTAAATAATTATTAATAACTAAATAAAAATTACATATATAAGAACGAATTACAAAAACTAATAATCAAATAACATACATGTCAATTTTGATAAGATATTATTTTAAAATCTAGTTTAGAGTTTTTTTCTTCAAAAAAAAAATGAAAAAAAATCTGCTATCCTAAATATACCTAATTAGGTGTTTGTGAAAAATTATTAAACGAGACCCCGAAACGTAATGTGAAAAAGCATAAGAATTATTGTCAATGTATTTAAATCAGATGATTGTATTTAGTACACACACTTTGAAGTATAATCATCAAGTATATACAATATGAATTACAGCATAACCTAGTTTATTTTTTAAAAGGTGAAATATCTATTTTAATGACAATCACATAGCATTTGTAACGACATTAAAATGAATAACAACACAAGATAAGAGTGACAGAATAGTATAATGTACACAGAGGTACTCTAGTATTTATAAATAAACTATTAATAAATAGATAATTTGCTGTTGGATGTATTTCTATTAAATCCAACGGCTTAATTAATAAAAGACAAAGTACGGGCCTTGGCTCCTGTAGCATAACGTAGTTGTTTCTCCCATTCGAAATTAAATTTAAACAAAATTCTTATTTATAGTTTTTTATTCTTCATCTAAAAGATTGTTTCTTTTCAACGTCCAAATTATACAGCTATTTTCAACAATATTTTATGCGAGATGACCCACATACACAGTTGTGATAAATAGTTTAGATCTTAAGTGACATGTTATATGATGTGTCTTGTTTTTTTTTATGACGTAATATTATTATATTAAATATGAAAATTAAAGTCAATTAAACACTTAACACATATTAGATAACAATAATGCTAGGAATTTCAAATTTTGAGCTTCAACTTAAGTTTTGAAATTGTCATATTATGTTAACATTAATAAGTACCCTGATGTGGTGTTACTACGTTAATTAGAACTTAATGTTCAAATATCGAGTTCCCTGACAATAGTACTCATCAAATAATTGATGTATATGAGTCTTAAAGATACAAGTAATGTATCCTCAACTTTATAATTTAAGTATAAAAGATTACTGTGCGGCGATCCTAGCTGATGAGAACCATCAAGGGAATACTATTAAAACTTCAAGTGATCCTTTGCACATTCATGGAGGCCCAATTACAAGAGTAAGAGCCAAAAAGATGCAAACTTCTTTAAATGGATTAATTGAGAAAATATGGATTGAGAATGCAATTCAAGATGCAAGACATCATGAATTGGGCTTGAAGAGAAGACAAGGCATTGTGGTCATTATTCAAGTTATTAGGCAGCCAAATACACAATTTGTATCAAATGCAGAAAGGTCAAATTCGGAATAAAAACTGTATTGATTGAGCCAGAAGTAATGTGCAACCTATATACCGTTGGAAAGATAATTAAGTTAGCTTTCCAATAAATTTTACAGAGCTGGATTTGGAGTTCTCTAGAAGGATTTATGACCAATTCATTACAGCTTGTTCAGACTTGGGATTTTCAACGACTCCTTTATTTTTCAACTTCATTTGTTTGTTTTGTTTCTAAGTTTGTCAATGTGTAAGGTAAGTCTACCATCAATGATGGTGTGCTAACATTAAATTTGTCAATGATAGCATTAATTATAGTAGGCTAGCATTAAGTTTGTCAAAGATAACATTAATTATGGTGGGTTGGTGAAGACTTTTGAAACATCCTTTGACAAACCTACTTGGAGGGTTGTTCCAATGTTTCCATTTGTATTTTTAAGATCTTGGGTTTCTTTTAGCTTATTTAAATTCAGCAACCTTGCTATGTAATAATATTAGAGATTAATGTTATTTGAATTTGAAAGATTATTCTTTCTTTGGTTCTTTTGAGAACTAGTGAACTTATCAAGAATTTGCATTCTTGTGGCGTTCTAAATTTAGACTTATCACTCACCTTCTCATCTATTTCTTGAGTGTGGCGTCAATATCATTCTCTATACCTTTGGTTCATGTTTTCTTAAGCATTGGGTCAAGGTTTTGTTTATCATAAATTTGTTTAGAACTTTCTTGGGAAGTTGAAACTCCAAATTAAGTGTGGGTTTCAAAGTTTCATTGTGGGATTCGCATCACTAGCAATACTGCTCGTTCAAGTAGAAAGGATAGGAAACTATGAAAAGCACAAACAAGATGGATTCGTTTTATATTATTTGCAATTCAATGTAGAAACGTGTTTCATGCAACATCAAAAACTTTAATATAAAAACAAGAGATTAAATTGGGTGTCGGTCACCATATTAATTTGTGTGGCAGAATATACTCTTAGGAATGTGGTGGCCCTCCAATTATCTCTTAAATCAGCAAGTTTAGCTTCGTCACTTTCAATAGTTTCATGTAAGTCTTTCATTTAAAGCAGATCTTTCATTTTAAACTTCTAAATACCATAATTCCATGACTTCAATTTAATCATGAACGTTGAAGACTCCTCCATCTCAACCACACCAGTAATAAAAACACACAATCTTGCTTTGATACCACTTTATTAGGAAAGGGACTCACAAGAGCAGTTGCAAATTAAGTGGAAACAAAACTATTTTTCTCTTTGTTTAATTAAAATAGGATGTGTACCACAAATAAATAGGTAGAAAAATAAACCAATAAATCCAAAGCAAAAACCAACCATAAGAGACACCGATTTTTACGTGAAAAATTCAAATCGAGAAAAACCACGGGACCGTAGTCCAATATAAACTTCCACTATTAATAGGATTACAACATAAATTCTTTTTCAGATAACACTAGAAGCTAACAACGTCAAGATTCAACTATCTTAGCTTACAATAAAATACATATAACCACCAGTAGAAATATAGAGAGCGATGTCAGGAACTTACCCTCTAAATTTGAGAGAAATCAAAGTTAAAATCACATTCCAAAACCCAAAAATACCTCTTTCTCTCTCATGACATCTTCCCAATTCACGAAATGGTTACAACTCTCGCAATTCTTCACTTATTTCCTTTCTATATTTTCTGGTTAATTTCATGTGAGTCCAACATTTTGAATAATTACACATCAAGCAAATGTTTTTGAACATCAACCTTTTTGGTCCACCAAAGTGAGATGGACCTTACACTTCCATTTTTCTCTTTAGGAGGTTCTTGCCTTGTAACTTCTTCGACTTTCTCAGTCTTGTTAGCAGCGCAAAGAACTTCAAAAAGAACCCCGGCTGTCGGGTAGGCTTTGCCGAGTTGAGCTCTGCCAACAAATTTGAACCAACGTGTCAATTAGTAGACTGAATAACGTTTTAGGTGAACAACAATCACACCAAAAAGAAATAATGAAATTGGGAAGAAAATCAAATTATTGAAGTACCGGTCTGCTTGCTCCCCCTGGTCCAGCGTTCTGACAGAATGTTCATAGTACTGCTGGTAATAGCTTTGTATTTCCCGTGCATCAGTCTTCTTAACCCGGGATGCAAGACTAGATGCATTGTCCTGTCAAACAATAATGTAATTCAAATCAGTTCTTCTGATTTCTCAAGTAAACTATGTCAAAGTGTGAATGAAGAACTTTATTGATGTAATTAACTAACGATTTATAGTCGGATAATCTGATAAGAGTCTGGACTTTAGAAATTTAAAGGAAGCACATCAACGAAGACAATAAGCAGGAAAATAGACACCACCCGTCAATGATAATAGAATCAAAAGGGGACTCGCCTTGGTCAATATTCCTTTTTACTTACGGTACTCCCTCGCAGAGAATTTGCTTATTTCTCATGGCGGGAGCAAAATGGGAAACAAGCAGCCATAACAGTTGCGAAAGGGGTGTCAAGAAAATATAGGTATAGCCCCATTTGTTCATGACCTTTGTCTACATTTCCAAACACTAATGCCATGTTACTATTTAAATGAGTTAAACTTGTAATCGTGTTATCAGTTTAACATATTTTAATGAATTTTTTAAAAATATTTAACATAATATTACATATTCAAACTGTCATCTTCTTTTGTTAAAAAGAAGATGGTTAAAGCAATCCTTTTAATAGAAAGCAAATAAGTTAAATACATTTTGAAATAGGACAACCATAGGTAAGCCAATCCAAAGTAGTAATAAAGTGTAAATCAAGTACCCTCTCTAGTCTTTGCAGTAGAGATATCTTGAACTGTCACACCAAGGCCACTGGAGCTCGGGTCCAACCTATGCGCTTTCTCAAATGCATAGAACCGACCTTTTATTTCACCAAAACAAACAAGACGCAAAAGGCACTTTCAGAAAGTACTTATAAAATGTAATTAATGTATCATGTAAAGTGACTCAGAACCAGTAGCGTACAGAGATAGGCGACTCGCGGGCGTTCGCTTTCGACTTCGGTGGCAATGTGATACAACCTTGCCTGAGATTACAGAGGAAGAAGCCCAGCTGGTTAAGGAGCACACAAAAGGTCCAGCTCGTATGCGCAGGGCACCAACATACTTCAAAGATTACATCACCTAAAGAATATTCGAGAAGGCACAAAGAGAGTGGAAAAGATGGCAGCTGTGATTTTGTTATTTTGCTGTGACTGTTTTTTTTACTTTGAATCATTCATTTGCTGGTTAGTTACACGTGTAATGTTGAGGGGTAAAAGATATATGTAGAGGGGAACACGTCATAAAAAGAAGGACAGGAAATGGAAAATATTTCTTCTTCTCTCTCCGTCTTCTCTCTCCGTCTTCTCCTGCAATCTCTGTTTCTCCATTAATTTTCATTCTTTTTGCTTCTTTTTGCGGGAGTCAGCACTTACTCCAAACAGTGTAGCTCTGTGATATAAACTCTGAGTTGCAGAGTTGTATCAATTGGTGCTTTCATTGCCTTCTTCTCCTTCTAAAAAAAAAAAAAATCCGCCATGACCGAGACAACAAAGACGACTGATTCTGAAGTTCTTTCCGCCATGAAGGAGCTCCTGGAGAAGCAAACACTCTCTGTGCATCAGACCTTACAACAATACATGTCCACTGTAGATTCCCGTTTTGAGGACTTACAATCTCAAATCCGTGGATCTGTCGGCGTTTTGAGTGGCCCTTCACGACCATCGGAGCGGGTGTCAGCGTTTACAGAGGGTTCTGCTGGGGGCACAGATTTTTCCCCGCTTTTACGTTCCATGAAAATGGACATCCCCAAGTTTGACGGCTCTGATCCGACCGGGTGGGATTTTCGCATCAACGAGTTTTTTGACCTCCATGGGACCCCAGATAATTTGCGTCTTCGCATTGCATCGTTTCACATGGAAGGGAGAGCCGCTGCTTGGTATCAATGGATGAAGGCTAACAATCTCTTAACCACATGGCGAAGTTTTTTGGTCAGCCTTAAGAGTCGCTTTGGAGCTTCCATGTATGAAGACCATCAAGGAAATCTTTCAAAGTTAACACAGACCACCACAGTTGCGGAATTTCAGTCTGCTTTTGAAGACTTAATGAACAAAGTTACTGGTATATCTGAGCCTTTGTTAATTAGTTTCTTTATCACGGGTTTAAAACCTGATATCCGTCGTGAGTTTTTGTTTACTCGACCTACTTCGCTCATGGAAGCCTTTGCTCTTGCTAGAGCTTATGAGGCTAGATCTGATGAAGCTAAAACAACCAGTCGTTCTTGGTCAAAGTGGTCTCCTACTACACCGCAAGCTCCGCAAAATTTTTCCCCTGTTTTATCAAACTCTTCCACTTTTAAAAATACCAATACTCTTGCTGCCCCTGTTATTACTACACCAAAACCACCATCTCAACCTCCATTATTACCAACCCCAAATTTACCAATCCGTCGACTTACTCCAGCTGAGTTACGGGATAAAAGAGAAAAAGGGTTATGTTATAATTGTGATCAGAAATATAGTGCAAACCATCGCTGCCGCAGCAAATTCTTGTTGTTGATGGGTACTGATGATGAAGAGTGTGACCTGGGGGAGAATATGAATGCCATTGAGCAAACAGAGGAAGTGGTTACCGCTGACATTTCAAGCTTGAATGCGTTGGCTGGACAGTCCAATCCACGATCTTTGCGCGTCTTGGGTGAAATTAACGGACATCAATTCCATGTTCTCATAGACAGCGGCAGTACTCACAATTTCATCAAGCCGCAGCTAGCAGAACAGCTTGGTCTTTCGATTCAATCCACCTCAACTTTTAGAGTTTATATCGGCAACGGAGATTTCCTGGTTTGTCGTTTTCACTGCCCGGAAGTGCCACTTATTATTCAAGGCCATGAGTTTCGCTTGGATTTCTTTGTTTTACCAATTGAGGGACCGGAGGCAGTTTTGGGCATCCAGTGGCTTCAACGCCTTGGGCGTGTCTCCACAGATTATTCAGAGATGACTATGGAATTTTTTTGGGAGGGTAAGCAAGTCATATTACGAGGTGATCCTATTCGACTCCCTAATATGATTTCGTTTCATCAATTCCACGCGTTGATACATAGCGAGGAAGTTGACAGTTTATTCGAGCTACATTCCCTCTCCAGTAACACATCCCAGTCCCATAGTCCCAACTCCACATCCTCAACCTTTGAAATCGACTTACCCTCTTCTTTGCCAGAATCTATTTATCTTCTCCTCCATAAATATAAGGCAGTCTTTACTCCACCGACTGGCCTCCCTCCCCAACGAAATATAGACCACAAAATTCACCTCACTCCTAATTGCAAACCCGTCAATGTCAGGCCATACCGTTACCCTCAGTTTCAAAAAAATGAGATGGAGAAATTAGTTCATGAAATGCTGGAGCAGGGAATTATCAAACCAAGTCATAGCCCTTTCTCCTCACCAGTGTTGTTAGTAAGGAAGAAAGATGGCACATATCGTTTCTGTGTTGACTACCGTGCTTTGAATGCAGTAACAGTAAAGGACAAATTTCCAATCCCTACCATTGATGAATTATTTGATGAACTTAGTGGTGCAAGGGTATTTAGCAAACTGGATTTGAGAGCGGGATATCATCAAATCAGAGTCCATAAACGTGACACATACAAGACAGTGTTTCGGACGCACGAAGGGCATTACGAATTTCTGGTCATGCCCTTTGGATTGACCAACGCCCCATCCACCTTTCAAGCGACAATGAACCAATTATTTACTTCTTTTTTGCGCAAATTTGTTATAGTCTTTTTTGATGATATTTTGGTATATAGTTCTTCGTTGGCTGATCATGTGTATCACTTGGAGCAGGTTTTGATGCGTTTACAATCACATCAATTTTCTGCCAAACTCTCCAAATGTTTATTTTGTCAACAGACCATTGCTTACTTGGGACATATAGTCTCTGCTCATGGTGTTCAAGCCGACCCTCAAAAGATTACAGCTATGGTGGATTGGCCTTTGCCCAAAACAGTGAAGCAACTGAGGGGATTTTTGGGGCTTACTGGGTATTATCGTCGGTTTATACAGGGGTATGCAACTATTGCAGCTCCACTTACCGAATTATTATGCAAGGATGCCTTCCGTTGGAATACGGCAGCCACTGAAGCTTTTCATCAATTGAAAGATGCCATGGTAAAAGCCCCTGTATTGCTTCTACCTAACTTTGAATCTGAATTTGTCATTGAAACCGATGCATCAAATGTGGGCATTGGAGCGGTATTAATGCAAGCGGGTCACCCCATAGCTTATTTCAGCAAAAAATTGGGACCGCGGTTGCGGGCATCGTCGACATACATCAAAGAACTACATGCCATTACTGCTGCCGTGCTAAAATGGCGACAATATCTCCTCGGCAGATTTTTCATCATTCGTACAGATCACAAAAGCATTAAAGAATTATTTCAACAAGTAATCCAAACTCCTGATCAGCAGGCTTACATCCAAAAGTTATTAGGATTCCATTTCAGAATTGACTATAAGGCTGGAAGTTCGAATCAAGCTGCGGATGCACTGTCCCGTGTACATGAAGATACACCTCCGGACTCACAAATGGTTCCAGCACTATGTTTAGCAATGGTTAGTCAACCCTCTACTGATTTATTACAAACCTTGCTAAAGGAAAATGCAACCTTCGATGACATGTTACTTTTCCATAAGAAGTTGGCGGCTGGAACACTTTCCCCAGATTTCTCAGTTCACAATGGGTTCTTATTATTTCGCCACCGTTATTACATCAGCCCACATTCATCTTTGAAACCAGTATTGCTCAAAGAATTCCATGACACTCCAATGGCGGGTCACACAGGCATTAAAAGAACTTTGATTCGATTGTCTTCTAATTTTTATTGGCCCAAAATGCGAGCTGATGTGGAACAGTATATTGCTGCTTGTCTTACTTGTCAACAAATTAAATATATCACCCAAGCTCCTGCAGGATTACTCCAGCCTCTTCCCATTCCTTCACTTGTTTGGGATGAATTGACTATGGATTTTATTACGGGGCTACCCAATTCTAAAGGTTTTGAAGTTATTTTGGTTGTGGTCGATCGTTTGACGAAATCAGCCCATTTCGGAGCATTGCCATATCAATTCATAGCCCACAAGACAGCTATGTTATTCACTGAATCAGTAGTCAAATTACATGGTTTTCCCAGTTCAATCATTTCAGACCGAGATCCTATTTTCATGAGCCATTTTTGGCAAAAATTATTTGAATTGAGTGGCACCACCTTACGCCACAGTACCGCTTATCATCCACAGACCGACGGGTAATCCGAGGTGGTAAACCGTGGCCTCGAGCAATATCTCCGAGCTTTCAGCCAAGACAAACCTCAGTCTTGGTCAACCTTTTTGGGATGGGCCGAGTTTTGTTATAACACCAGTTATCATAGTAGCTTGCGAATGACACCTTTCCAGGCTCTCTATGGACGATTACCTCCTACTATTCCTGGCTATTCCAAGGGCTCTACTTCAATCCAAGCATTAGAAGACCTGCTGTTAGAAAGAGATGAATTATTGCGCTGTCTGAGAGCAAACTTACATCAAGCTCAGCACCGAATGGCACAAAAAGCTAACAAGCATCGAAGGGAATTGCAACTGCAGGTGGGTGACAAAGTGCTGGTACGCCTACAACCTTATAGGCAATCATCTGTTGCCAACCGCACTTCTCACAAGTTGGCAAAGCGCTACTATGGGCCTTTTCGGGTATTGGAGCGGATTGGTTCTGTTGCGTATAAATTAGAATTGCCCGTTGGCAGCAAAATTCACCCTGTTTTCCATATATCCTTACTCAAACCTTATGTTGGTGATTCTCATGTTAATATTCATTCACTGCCTCCTATAAGTGTGAACAACAAGCCCCTGTCTTCTCCTATAACTATTTGTGCTGAGCGCTCGATACTTAAACAAGGGAAGGAGCTTCGTCAAGTTTTGGTGCAATGGTCTGATTGTGCCCCCGAAAATTCTACTTGGGAGGCTTATGATGAGTTTTACAAGTTATATCCCGAGCTTCACCTTGAGGACAAGGTAAATTTTCAAGGGATGGGGAATGATACAACCTTGCCTGAGATTACAGAGGAAGAAGCCCAGCTGGTTAAGGAGCACACAAAAGGTCCAGCTCGTATGCGCAGGGCACCAACATACTTCAAAGATTACATCACCTAAAGAATATTCGAGAAGGCACAAAGAGAATGGAAAAGATGGCAGCTGTGATTTTGTTATTTTGCTGTGACTGTTTTTTTTACTTTGAATCATTCATTTGCTGGTTAGTTACACGTGTAATGTTGAGGGGTAAAAGATATATGTAGAGGGGAACACGTCATAAAAAGAAGGACAGGAAATGAAAAATATTTCTTCTTCTCTCTCCGTCTTCTCTCTCCGTCTTCTCCTGCAATCTCTGTTTCTCCATTAATTTTCATTCTTTTTGCTTCTTTTTGCGGGAGTCAGCACTTACTCCAAACAGTGTAGCTCTGTGATATAAACTCTGAGTTGCAGAGTTGTATCACAATGCGAAGGATGGGGGCGATGGAGCCGAGTGAATATGGAACTACCTCATTATCAAACACTTCTGTTGAGAATGTTGTCATGGCGGCGCTTCTCGATGGCCGCCTCGTCAGCTCCGCATCCATATTCGACATTTTCTACCTACTGCTGGATCCCTATATTGTTATCATCACCAAACAAACACATATATACTAGAAATTGATTCAAACGTTTTTCTCCCTCAGCAAATAAACACAAGAATTAAAAGAAACTGGAGATTAATTAGTTCAACTTGTTTTCTCGGCGAACAAACACAAGAAGTGAAACTAGCTAGAAAATTAATTCAGCGTGTTTTAATTTCTCGGCAAACAAACAAAAGAAATGATACTGGCTAGAATAGTAATTCCACGTGTACTAATTTCTCCGCCAAAAAAAAAAAAAAAAAACTGAATCTAGCTAGAAAATTAATTCAACATGTTTTCTCGGAAAACAAACGCAACAAATTAAACTAGCAAATATCTAGTGAGAAATTATCTAAAAGAGATTATATAAATGTACAATAGCAAAAGAAATTAAACTCGAAATGATTCCGCACGTACACAAATATCTAGTAAACAGAGTGATTCCGTATGTAGAGAAAATTTTCGTTTGAATTAATTCCTCAGCAAACAAAGAGTACACAAGAAATGAAACTAAGACCTGAATTCCAGAAGAATCTGTTACTACTCAAAACAGGTTTATTAACTTCTCCGGATGAGGTTAGAAAATTTTCCTAAGAAATAATTTTCTCGGGAAACAAACAAAGAAATGAAACGAATTAAAAACAAAGCTTACGTACGTCTGATCTAAATTAGGAGTAAGGCAAACAGAAAATGGATCTCCTAATTAAAATCGCCTTCGCCTGAAATGAAATATCTATAAGAGATGATAAGTGTAAACAAAAAACAAAACAAAGAAAAGAGAAAATGAAAAATGAAAAATGGCAAATGGAAAAAATTGTTGTCGTATTAATGATTAGTTAACCTTGTCTAAGGAAAGACGAGCGCAATAAATGGGGAGAGAGAAGCACGCAGCGCCGGAGAGACGAGACTTAACGAAATTCTGTAATTGGTTTTGTTGGATTGACACGTGGCGAGGAACCGACGGTTTTCGTTGGCGATGGTTTTGGGTTTGTTTTTTCCTTTTTGAACGCTTCTTTCCGGGGCGGTACGCGGGATGATTGCTTGGATGTCCGTTTTTATTTCTTCTTTCTGTATTCTGTTTGTTTGTTGTCAAATGTCAATGGTGTGTGATTATATTTGGTGGGACCCTTTGACCTTTATCTGACATGGCAGAATCTGATTGGATATGAGTAGGGTTGGCAATGGGACGGGACGGGACGGGATTTACCAATCCCAATCCCATCCTATATATACAAATGTGATGAAAAAATATTTCAGTCCCGTTTTTATATTTTTTTTAGGACAAAAATATGTCTCAATCCCGTCCCAAAAGAGATGGGATCCTGCAGGATCCCATCCTAATTGAAAAAATTTTCATTCTTAATCGGTAATGAGACGGGATGGACAGAATTTGTTAATCCCACTCCCGTCCCGCATATGTAATTGGGATAAAAAAATATCTCACTCCCGTCCCAAAATTTTTTTATAGGATAAAAATATGTGCCAATCTAGTCTCAAATGGGATGGGATCTCGTATGATCCCATCCCATCGGGAAAAATTGCCATCTCTAGATATGAGGGATATGAGGTTTGAGATCATTGAATCGATCAGACGACGATGGTAATATTCGAATCAACAGAATGAAGTCCGGTATATGTCGGTTTAGGGCGAATTTTGTAATTTCATTTTTATCTAATTTTGTATTTTGTGGTATCGTATAAGTTACCGGTATAAAGTCCAAATAATATAATTGATTGAATAAAAACACTACATTCATTATATGATTTATTTTTATAATTTTAAATTTTCACTCAATCAATTAGAATGGGGTATGATATTGTACAATTCATGTTGTATTCAAGTTGCATACTGACATAATTGTGTAGTGAGACAAGTTGAAATCATTTTAATGTAAATTATATATACCTCTAAACAAATGGAACTCAATTAAAAGTCCGATTTGCTTCTAAATGTAAAACTAGGCATTTTTTTAATTGAAATTATCATAATTAAGTATCTACTATAAGATACATAATAAGGGTGTGAAATGAAATAAAACTAAAACTAATATTGATAGTCAATTTTTCTGAAGTTCATACCATAAAGTGTAAAAGTTAGAAATATTGAAATTATTCTCTTAATTAGTTATTATAGAAAACAAAATTAGTATTTCCAGATTGTCACGTTAAGTAAGAAATTGTAAGTAAAGTTCAATCTTCAATATTGTCTTGCTAAGTACTTTTTAAGTAGTTTTATTTAACTAGCTATTTGAGTTTAAATCATAAAAAATGTAAGAACTAAAAAACTAATTTAAAAATTTTCTCACTCTCATAACTTCTCGTAAAATTAACGATCCAAAAATATCATCAATATTATCTGCTCACAATCCGCATCAAATTATGCATAAAAAATGCCCCATGGGATGGCATTAGCCCGGGCCTTGATCCTGATTTTTATTAAAAAAATATATTCAATTTTCTTTTAATATAAAGATTTCCTATTAGAAATATTAGTCAATAAGTTTTAAAGTTTCAAAGGCTAAAAAAGGGTAAATATAGCAATGTATATAATCGAACCAATTTAACAAATTTGTAGTCAAGTATAATAATAATGGAAACAAATTTGTGTAATTATACATATATATGGAATCAATATAGTTATTGATGGAAACAATTATATTTTTATTGCAATTTGCCACAACCTTTTCGATAAGGAAAAACAAGTTTTTAATTGAAACCATATGGAAACAACATTAATTATTAATACAAATAAAGGAAATAAATTTGCGTGATTCTCTCTCTCTCTCTCTCTCTCTCTCTCTCTATATATATATATATGTATATGTATTTGTCGATACAAATAATGGAAACATTTAAGATTTTACAATTACAATATCATTAATATTGTAAATTTCATTAGCTATTATAAGATAATTGAGTTTATTATAATTAAAGGAAAAATGAGTATTAACTCTTGATATTTTAAAATAAGTTAAAATCTCCCTAACATTATAAGGGCTAGTTTGAAAATGTTGTAACTTTTAAAATAATTATTGTTAGCTATACTGTAGAAATAATCAATTATGAAAATAATCAATCAAGTGTTTGGTAAATTTTGGTTTCAGAAGTACTGTAAGTTTTGAAAACAGTTATGGACGTTTGGTAAATTTTATTTTTAAACTACTGAGAGAAAAGAAATGAGTAAAATGTACATAATGTAGGATAAAATTACTTCTACATATAAAAAAATGTACATATAATATTTTTAATTGTGTATTATAATAATTTTTACTAAAATAAAATTTATTATATAATGATTTTATTTTTTATTTTATCTTAAAAATTTGATAATTAAATTTATAATATAGTGAAAAAAATTTAATAATAATTTGACAAATAAATTGATATTGATAAATTATAATAAAAATGTATCAAAATATTGATTTTGTTTCCAATTTGAATAAGGATAATTTTGGGTTTAGGTAATAATTTTAAGAATATTTATGGAATTGTATTAAAGGATAAAATTGATTTCGAAATCAAAATCTAAAATTTACTTATTCTCTACTTTTCAAAATCAGTTGTAGGAGAGGTTAATTTTGTCAAAAGTGATCTGATTTTTTTTTACCAAACACTAAAATTAGCTTTTAGATTTTCAAAATCACATTTCAGTTTGCCAAACGCAATCCCAAATGGGCCCTAACAATGTTGACTTTATTTGTAATTTTAGTGTTATACTTCTTGTCATGAGAATTTGTAAACCCCTATATAATTTTGTGCGTTTATTTCCCGGATTGGAAATTGGAATTGTTGACGGTGTTTACTACACAAAATGGAGGCAGGAATTGGTATTAGAATCATGGGGCTCACTCGAATTTGAGAATGGAGAATGAGAGATTGATTCCCAAGGCAGGGGGGTGAGAATCAATCACCTACTCGCAAGATTGACCATTTTGCCCCCATAAAATCATGAACACTCATTTTGTCCTCAATTCAAAAAGTTATTATAATTAATTAGTCTTTTATTATTATAATTAATTAATAGAATTATATAATTATTCTAATTAATTAATATATTATTATTGTTGTTGTTGTTATTAGTGATAAAAATTTCTACACACAGAACTAGCAATTAAAGGGGTATTCAGTACTTTCATTGATGAAGAGTGAAGGGTTATTAGTCATGCAAGTTTATTAAGTGCATTTACTGGTTATGGAAAGTTTTGTCTATTGAGTTGTAATCTATATCTTAGCCAAATGTTATTATTGGTCATGAAATTTTTTGAAAGATTATTTTAGGGTTCAATGAGAAGGAAGAGGATAGGATTATTTGAGGAATTAAAATGAATGTTATTAATAATTAAGTAATTTTAAGATTTTTTCGACGGCTACTCAACTATTGCAAAAACATATGTCACTAAAGGCTATATTTCCTGCTTTCATGAATCATCAAGAAATGAAAAGATGGAGGGTATAAAACTCGACGGAACTAAAATAATTGCTGTAATATTCTTAATTATTAACAATAATATTCTTAATGATATATTTTGGGAAATTAAATAATTAACAGTAATATTCTTAGTATTTTTAAAAATGAAATTTGGTGGAATTTTATAAGAAAAAGTTATAGAAAATGGCAGAACCAGAAGGACACAAATCTCAAAAGAAGCATATAACTAGAGACAGGCCGAGGAGCAATTAAAAGAAACAACAAACAAAGAGATAACCAAAATAATGAAAATATATAAATAGACTTTTGAAATTTAAAACGTAAAACCCAAACCATGCTGTCAAATAGTCCAACGAAAGACCAACCACCGCAAAGCAAAAGGCAGTACAGTCCCAAACAATGCCGCACCATAAAGCCAGAAGTAAAGGATCCTGAGTTCCTGACGACACCAAGCAAATAAAGAATGCTAAGCAAACAGAAAACCATACATGAGAAAAGAGAGCAGCCCACAATAGCATAACAAACAGCAACAGCGGATTCAGAAAAATGATTTGTCGGAGCTAAACCTCATAAAAACAAAATTACATAATGACAGTATGAAAAAGATTGAAGTTTTATGGGTTTATAATTTGATGGAGGTTATTTTAATAGATTTAACAGACTAAATTCAATAATAATAAAATCAACTACATGAGTTATGATCAGGGATGGCAATGGGGAGGGGAGGGGACCGATCTCCCCGTACCCATCCCCGATATTTTGCGTATGTCCCCGTCCCCTCACCGTCTCCGTCAGAATTACTTGAGAGAATCTCCATCTCCTCCCCGAATAATAACAGGGGATCCCCGATCCCCGAATAACTAATACATTTTTTTTTTAATTTTGAGTTAATCATATTAAAATAAAAAATTCAAATAAAAGTAAAGTTCGAAATATATCTTACATTAATATCTATTACAAAAGTCACATACATTAAATTAGTAAGTAACGTAACATGCAAGGAATACAAACTTCTTTTACAAACTATCATGAACAAATTAATAGTTTAATACAAAATTGTTACAAATAAAATCGAATTTAGATTCAAAATTAACTTTTTCAATGGTGGCGTGGGCACTTTATAAATGTGGACTATTCCCTTTATAACACAATAGTTAAATCGGAGCAAATCAAAAGTAAATATTAGATTAGATTAGATTAGATTAAATATTAAAATTGTGATTCGCTGTGGGCAATTATAACATCTAAAAAAAAAAATAGATTTAAGTTTAAAATATTTAAAGAATATTAAAATTAAATTGTGGGCTTCTATAATTTATGATGGACATTTATTTTTTTTAATTAAATTGTGGGCTTCTATAATTTTTAAAGTTTAACATTTAGAGGTTTATTAATTTATACTTTATAGAGATATTTTTGATAGATTTAATGGGGTCTAATTAGAAACTCAAGTAATTTTTTTAAAATTTAAAATTTTATTTTCTCCGAGGAGCTTGAGCTTCCACTAGTCAGGAGCTGGATCGGTCACTGTCACTGTCTATAGGAAAAAAGTCTAAAAATACCTTGATGAAGATATAAAATGGGCCTTATTAATAACGAATTAGGCTTAATTTTTTTTGGGCATTAGGGTCCACTCATCTTTGTCTGTGCTTAAAGTTTTCACCAATCTTAGTATTCAAATATCTTCCGTTAGAGAAAATACATTTTACATGATTAATAATTATGGTGTAAATTTGAATAAGTGAATATTTTTTATTATAAATAATTCATAATGATTTTTGTTATCAATAATGATTGAGATCCTAACAATTGAGTTTTAATTTGAGTCTCAACGATTATATATTATTCATCTATTAGATAGTGAGTTTTATAATTGATCAAATTAATATCTTACTATGCACTAAATGAGTATCACATTAATTACAACTCAAATAATGAGATCCCTAACATTACTTTTTTTTTTAAAATTTATAAATCTTAAATCAGGACTCTAACAGAGGATCCTATTTCCAATTTCCTAAATGAATCGACAAAAAGTCAAAATGAGGCGCCTATAAAATAACATTAAACATTTATATCTTATTGTTTCATTGGCCTACCTAATGCACAACACTTCCCCATTATTTGCTAAAACAATATTGAAATTAGGGGTGGGCAAAATATCCTACCTGATCGGATTTGACCCGACCTGATCCGAAAAATTTCGGGTTCGGATCGGATCGGGTGGTGAAGAAAACCTGATCGGGTGAATTTGTCTCAACCCGATTGGATCATGATCGGATTGGGTGAAACCCGATCGGGTTGAGACAAAAAAAAAAAAAAGAACAAAGCCAAAAATTACACACTCACACACTACACTAGTGTACTACAGTACACAGAATCACGAACACCACACAACACACACACAAAGTCAGTATTCACAAATCACAAGACTAACAACAATTCACAAAGAACACACACAAACCCTCACTGCCTCACGTCCCTCACAAAGAACAAAGCCAAGTCTGCCATTAACGCTTAGCACACACACAAACTAGCACTCAAGCACAAGCAACCAGCCCACTGCCGATCGACAACGTACATGCCACACCCATTCACGGCCTCCGTCGCTCACCACACGCAGCAAACACACATGCAAAGTTCACGGAGCTAGCTTCATCTGGCCACCACACGTAGCAATCGCCGCCAAGAACGACGCCAACTGAAGCCGAAGCTGATTCGTGAATATCGTGACCTGATCAACGGATCTGCTGCAACCAAGCACCGAATTCAAGCCTTCAATCCTCCACTCCACCATCACTTGGTCCGATTGAAGATCCACCCAACAAGCTGCCCCCGATTCAAGCTCTATTTGCATTTTGGATCTCGGCTGTTGGCTTTAAAAAAGTCTTTGAGTTTTGGAAGCCCGAATCCGGCCCGTTGATACTTATTAAGTGATGGTATATAATATATATGCATTAATTATAATTGTTATATGTTATATGAGAAAGTGAAATGTTAATTGCAATTTTGTATGTTAATAATATATAATTATATATTGTTAAATTTTAACAATAAAATGAAAAAAATCAGGCATTAATTTTTTGTTACTTATTAATAATTGATTTTTTTGTATGAATAGTAATGGTAGATTAAAAATTAAAATTAAATATTATGTTAAATATAAATTATATTTATATATTTCATGATATGTGTACTTGTGCAGTAGTTTCAACTTCAACAAAAAATTAACCAATTTAATTGCAGTAGTTTCAAGTTTCAACTTCAACAAAAAATTAATCAATTTAATTAATTGCATGATAACCAATAAGTAAATATTAAGTGGTTAAGTACATAAAATGTGGGCATAAAATTTAGGGGTTTATAATAAGAATTAAGAATTTAAGATACATATATGTAATTAATATTATATTATTTTGGCCAATGGATAATTAGCTATTATAAATTAAATAATTACATTAGTTTCTTGGTTTTCTTTTATGGAATATGCATCTTGAATTCTTGATCATATATAAATATTATGGCAGAAAATTGGAAATATCGATTTCAAAAAGTTTCATAAAATTAAATTAACAATTATTTGAATCAATTTGTAATATTAACTATTAAGTGGATTTTTTTAATAATCTTTTTGTGCTTTGTGTTAATTTTTAATTTTCAACCATTTGAATTTAATTCTATAGTAGTTTTCTTTTTTTGTTGGTTGAAATGAATGGATGGATGAATGAGGGAGGACAAGGAAGGTGGGAGAGAAAGGTCTTAGTTAGCAAGGTGACAAGAGGGTCTTTGAATTGAAATTTCATTGGTCAACATTATTATTATCATTAATATTATTATTATTTTTCATGTGAATTAATGGATTTGGGCGGGTTTGCCTTTATGTTTTAGCCCTTGGATAAATTAAAAATTCTCTAATCTCTACAACAAATTGGTATTTGTTAAATGTTTATGATGAATTTTTAGGTGGGATTCATATTAAAGGCAAAGAAAATTAGCTCCAAATTGCTTAGACCCGAATTAACTCGAACCCTATTTGATCCGATTTCACCCAACTCGAATTGACCCCAATAACTCGAATCTAATCCGAACCCTATATAACCCGAATCCGATCTGATCCGAACTCCACTCTCAGTTTTTAAACTATAATTTTAATAATACTCTCTCATTTTTATATTTAGCCTCACTTTTACCAGTTAATTATTATCTCATTTAATTCTTAACTAACTATATGTGTGGATAAATATGGAATAAAGTACATAATGTGCCACAACTGTATTAATGTGTCAACATTATGTCAAAATACTATATAGATCCAAGAGAATCTATAAATTAACATGACATAAAATAACTAGAAAAAAATAAAATAAACTTAAAAACTCACTTGAGAAAGAAATAAATTTAATAATTTGAAACCTTGAGCTTCACCCTTCAGCTCAGCTTAGTAAAATTAGCCACTCATATTGAAAGAAGGCACAACACTCTTTTTATTTGATAAACTTTTGAAATATGTTACAAGGAAAATCGATATAGAATGAAACAAGAAAAGAAAAAAAAAAGAAAGAAATTCTCCAATTCTCTCTTGGCTACAACTCTCTCTCTCTCTCAGCTTCTGAATACTCAACTCTACCGCTTTTGTCTCTCCGCTCCCCTTCGCTTGCATCCCTTGCCTTTTTATAGGCAAGGGGTGCATCTTTTTTCTTAATTATTATTATATATTACATGTTCTTTGAAATGTGTAATGGTCAAGTGGCAAGATGGCCACCTGACCATCACGGGCATGGTTGCTCATTCTTCTTTTTTCATTTTTTGATTTTTATTTAATATTTGTTAATTACATCTTCTCAATAATACATTCCAAATTGCTCCAGCAGTCTTTTTTTGTTCCCATTTTCAATTCCAATTCTATCTTTATTTTTGAAAAATATTTACAAGATAAAAATTAACATATTGCGAATTAATTTAACACAAAAAATTATTTGGGGAGCATTCATATAATTTATAAGTTATGAGTGCATTAATCAATACTTTAAGTGAAAAACTAATACTTTTATCCTTATTATACGTACATTTTTTAGTGTTAATCAGCAGACAAGTGGAGTCAATGAACCCAAGAGGTTGTCCCATATAAACAGTTTCCTTTAAATGACCATAAAGAAAAAGATTTCAGACATTCAATTGCTTTATAACCCTAATGAGAACTGACAACAAGCACACTCATGAGACTGGCAGTGGTGTGTTTAAGAACATAATTGAAAGTCTAAGCAAAATTAACATCGGGAATTTGATAAAAGCCTTTTACGACAAGTCGTACCTTAAATTGATCAATGGAGCCATTTCCTTGTGCTTAGTTTTAAAGACCCATTTAGAGCCGACCACATTTACATTGGTATGTTGTAGTACAAGTGACTATGTATAATTTTGATGAAGTGCTAATAATTCATCTTTCAGTGCATTGATCCAAGTGGATGCTTCTGAGCCATTTTAAATGTGGTTAGGAGAGCCATATGGGACTTGATTTTGGCTTTATGGTATGTAATCATAGGATGTTGGTTGACAATTGTTGTGACTGCTGGTGGAATTAGTCTTTGGTATTTAGAAAAATCATTAACTATGTGGCATGATATGTGAGGTAGGTCATTTTGTTGACGACTTACTTGAAGTAGACTTGAAACATCGCCGGGAATAGTATCATGACTTTATGGTATAGACGAGGTCGGGGCATCATCGTTAAGAGGTGGCCCATGAGTAATTGAAGAGGAATTCTTAAGTTCCCTGTTGGACATGGTTTGCTTTTGTATAGTTATAGGCAGAGAAGTTGGAGGGCTCACCGGATGTTGCATGCAAACCATTATGGCTTGTGGCTAGAAGTTCATGTGGGATGACTTTGGACATATCTTGTAGGTTACTAGTATGTGGCATTTGTGTAACATTAGAGAAGTAGTATATTTTATCAAGTGGAATTGCTGCAGCTAGTAGAGTTGGACTTGAATTGAGAAAAAGTGGTGTATTCGATATTTTAGCAGCGGAAGGATACTGCAGCCATTCATCATACGTTGGATACTCTTGAATTTGACTTGCGTCATGCATAAGAAGAGATAAGCTATTAGAGTCAGCAAATGGAACGATAGTTTCATCAAATATTAGGTGTTTAGAGATATAAACATGTTTTGTCATTGGATTTAGACATCTGTATCCTTTATGTAAAGGACTGTACCCTATGAAAATACAAGAAAAAGGATTTTCAATCAAATTCATTTTTTGTATAATCGTGCAGATAAGGAAAACAACAACAGCTCAATATTTTTATCCTAGAGTAATTAAAAGGTTTTCCAAAAAAATATTTTATAAGGACTCTTAAAAGAAAGGGGTTTTTTAATTAAAGATTCCCTAAAAATGGGCTATTTAGTTAAATATACCCCATGGTTGAAAATTATCTACATATACCTTTTTATGTGGTACATTGTCTAAAATACCCCTAAAGAAAAATATAAAACACACACAACTCACCTTCAACACTCTTTACTTCTTACTCTTTTTAACTCCACACAACAAAAACTCACTCCACATTCTCAAAATCACTCATGTACAGCCAATGTACTGAGATTTTGGTTTGAGGTTGGTGCATTATTCATCCCATGAATAAGGTATTTGAAATTTTATTTTTATTTTGTGTTATTTATTCATTTTGTTGATATTATATTATATTTAGGGTTCTGTTTGGTTTGTGATAAACAATAAAACAACTCACATTTTCATTACATTTGCATCATATGACTGTTGTTTGATGGGTTTTATAACTACATTCGTCAAAACCTAAATTTGTAGCCAAAATTATATTCTGCACCCGACATACACGATTGTTGTCGTGTATGTATGGATTTACACGACTGTAGTTGTGAAAATGTGCAAAATATTCCAATTATTATGACACCCTAGCATTCTATTGGTGGAAAAGTTATATTTTGTTCACTAGATATATCATTTTACTATTACTGGATTATAGTCGTGTGTTTTAATAAGTTACACGACTACTATCGTGTACGTATGAACTTACATATTATAATTGTACATATATGTAAAATGTTCTAACTGTTATGAGATCCTAGCATTCTATCAGTCAAGAAAAATATTTTTTGGAGAAGAAATATGTCCTCTAACTATTTATTGAGTCCCGTATTTTTGCAATTTACACGACTTTTGTCGTGTATGTATGAATTTACATGACATCAGTCGTGCAAGTTTTAAGGATATAATAGCTGTTATGACACCTAGCATTATGTTAATATAAAGATTACTTTTTTTACTAAATATATCCTCTGACTATTTACTGAAATATAGTTGTGTATTTTAGCAATTTACACAACTATGGTCGTGTAAATTAACAATTACACGACGTCAATCATATAAATAAGCAGACAATTCCACACTTCGTTATATACCTTGTTTGATTTTATTTTTATATTTGTTATATAATCATCTGTTGTATTATTGCAGGAAATGACTTTAGTATGTGTGCCTATTATGTTTTGTGGTGAATGGATTGAGCAAAATGGCCATTATAGATTTAATGGTACAGAGGCAAGAGAGATCATGGTGCCCTGTTCTACAACGTATGCACAATTGATAGAAAGAGTATCTTGAGTTATTTGCATTGATATTTCTGTTTTTGACATAGAAATGAAATTCAACAAGCACTTGTTCTAGAACTCAATAAGCAATATATAAATTAGTTTAGTTTTGTTACCAAAAAGGCGTGAGGGAACCCATGCACACTATACGTTGTTCCTTTGTATTTAGAAGCCGTATTTGACTACTTTTTATGATTAGCCATGCGGTCTACAACGTCCTTTCTTAAACTGTCAATGGTCATCTTGAAAGAAGTGCGTCCCCATGGATATTCATTAAACTCAGTAAAATTGTCCATAAGGAGTACATAAGGTTCATTTATATAATTTCTATTCTCCTTTCTAAGTAATACTGACTCCACAAAGTATAACATGGCAAGCTTGACTATTTTCATGTCATCATTTGATTTAGCCTTCATAAACTTTTCATGAAGTTCTTTTGTTGTGATTGCACAATTTCCATCTAAGAACTCATTAACTATTCTATCATCGTCCTCATTATCTTTAGTGGTCGGCTTATGCAATGGATTGCAATTTAATCCTGTTACCAAGGCAAACTCCTCCATTGAAAATTGAATATTTTTACAGCCAATCATAAACCACATTTCCTTCTCATCAGACTTCACTTCTCTGAGTAGTATGCTGTGGAGTAATTGAGCATAAAACTTCAAGTCTTTCACGTCCAAAAAATGACCTAAACAAGAATGCCTGAAAATTTTTTTCTGCTCTTCAGAGAGTTTATTTTTTATGTCCTCCACTGCTTCTAGTGATGATCAGTTAGAAATCTTTGCTTTGAAGTATTCATATTCCTTGATTTTCGGTTCCATTTGCATAAACAAAAAAAAATTGATTTCTATTATAAATACAAATAAAAAGTTGCATAATAATAAATTCTAAACCAATCAGAAAAATTACACGACATTCTGATTAAGAACAATTTTCCTGACACGACTATAGCTGAGTAAAGTATTCATTACACGACTAGTGTTGAGTAATGTATCCATTGCACAATAAGAGTCTGGTAAAGTATCCAGTACACAACTATAATCCAACAAAGTATACATTACATGACTATAATCCAATAAAATATCCATCACATCACTACAATCCAGTAAAGTATCCATTAGACGACTACAGTTGAGTAATGTATCAATTACACAACTATAGTCGTGTACAGTTGTGTAAAAGATCCATTACATGACCACAATTGAGTATATAAACTGTAAATGATTATTTGTCTCAATAGAAAATGAAGTACTGTAGCCTTGGACATGAAGCAAATATATATTTTGAGGACTTAGAAATAAAAATAAAAATAACCATGAACTAAAATAAACAATTCTTATTTGGCATCCAATGTGCTTTTTTGTTGAAAAACTAAACTCTCTAACTATACTAGTCATCTACCAACGTACAATTTACTTTTCCATAGAACAATTATACTCATTCAAATTATTATAGTGAGCCAAGAAGTACTGAATAGAATAAAACTCTCAATATTACACACCTCAAAAAGAGTGAATTTAAAGTGGTCTTGTGCTTAGTGATGATTGAATGCAGATCAAGGTGTAGGTATTCAAAGACAAAAAACAAATATGTGTACCGCTCTTTCTAGCAACCTGCATCCAAATTATCACAAAAATTCAGTTATCAAAACAAAAACTGAAGAAAAAAATAATAGTTATAATAATAATAATAATAAAAACAAATCCACATGCAGGCAACAATATAAACAAGTACAACAACATTGCTAGGCTAAAAAGTTTCAGTATGTATAATGGTGCGTTGGTTCAGACAAAATGCATTTATTCATTGTATACACGAGTTTAAGTAACTCGTACTGACATGAAGTTGCATACTAGATAATAATTTACAATTTTAGTTCCAAACAATAAGCCATATATTTCCACATCATTGTAGCTGAAACTGTTGGCCATTTTGTAACCAATCATTACTTTATTCAATTGACTCAATCATATGGCACTAAATCACATGTATTCAAAACTAAAAACAACAAAACTTATGTCAAATCAAAATGCTGAAGAAGAAAATCATAAAGACAAGAAAGTTAAAATGTCTGCAGCAATCAAATTACCTCTCAATTCTACACAAACTCTCCATCCATCACTAATCCCCTTGCTTCTTGAGTGATTATTACTGAAAAATGAAATTTATCCACCCACTCTTTCCAAGTAAATATAACATCGATAGTCCAAAATAAAATTATCTCATATAAGTTTCCTAAATGACATCTTTCGGTGGTTGAAAATAAGAAGGGAAAAATGCGAAAGATGCGCAAACCTTCGGCATTATCCATAATTAACTACTAGAGTCCTACAAAAAGGTAAGAATAATTTAAAAATCACCTATCCCGACAACAATGAGATAACTTGAATACTACCACAAGCAAAAACAAAAGAACAGCAAGCAATGAATAGATTTGTTATCAATTTCAAGAAGAAAAGCATATGAAAGTTTAAAAGAGGAGGGAAAAAAACCTTCTTTACTGAAGAACACATGCAGAAAAGGGTAATGCCTGCTGTTGAAGCACATTTTTGGGGCATAATAGCTTTTCCTAGAAATTTTAATTTGTAAGCACGATTTTGATGCAGGAACATTTTTTTTTTCATTAAAACTACGACCCATATCTCCACATGAGCACAAATCCAATACTTGGAGCTTTTGTACCAAATTTTCCAGGTCATTTAAGACAACTTCTAATGTTACTTGTTAGAATCACACAAATTATCAAAGCATATATTCTAATAGAATCATACTCAATGAGGTGTAATAGTTAAGTTTTGAGTGATAATCACCTTTCATTTGGCCAATTTCAATTCAAAGGAGCAAATTTATGGTGCTTGAACAAACAACAATAGAGGCATGAAGTAACAGCAGTAAAGCGTCATTGGCGTTAGCCTCATCAAATAGCCCACTGGAGGGACTAAAATTGAGCCAAGCAAATGACTCTTCACTCGTTTTTGCTTGCTTCGACTGGATTCAATCTTGAGGAAGGTTTGAATTAGGCAAAAAATGGGTGTTGTGTACGCTAGTCATGAGGGGTGAATTGGGGTTGTGTTACGTGACTAGTTGTGAGTGGTTGGGATGATTTAGGTTTTTAATTAGGGCAATTTCGTAATTGCACATAATAAAAGGGATATATGAGGAATTTTGGAGTATGAGAGTCTCATTAGATAAATACCCTATTTTTGGGGTATATCAAGGGCAAATTCCTAAAAAGAAAGTGTAGACGGGTATTCTATTTATCAGATACACAACGGCTAGAAAAATTTCAATTGAAAGAGACATAGGTAGTGAGGCATGAAACACATGAGTCAAGGCAATTTCCACAATATAATGATACTTCCACTTAGAGATGCCATTTTGTTTTCGAGTCTAAGGACAAGAAATGACGTACAATACCACACTGCTCTAAGTGATTTATGAAAATATGAGAGGAAAATTCCCCTCCCCTATCACACTCAAAGATCTTGATTTTTTGCTTAATTTGGTTTTCAACTTGTTTTTGGAATTTTACAAAATAATAAAAAAGTTCAGATTGTCCTTTTAAAAAGAATAAGCAAGAAAATCTAGAAAAAATCATCAATAAATAATGCATAGAAACGATTATTTTGTTTCGTGTTAATTGGAGTAAGGTGTTGAGTGTTAGAAAATGCATATTTATAAAGGAGAAAACCATCATTTTACATTTTAAGTCTTACTAACAACCCTTATTTTTATGTATTTAACCTTCTTGTGATTTAATTATGTGTGTTTGATTTTAATTAAGTATTTTATGTATTTTAGGGGCATCATGGTCATTTAACAATAAATGAGAGATCAGACTGCAAAACGAACATCACTTTTGAATTCAGGACGGTCGAAAACCTTAGGAGGAGTATAAAAGGAAAAATGACACTATTCACATGTACGGTACTGTCTACGTTACTGTTCATGACACTGTTCACATAGACGGATCGATGACGTGGCATTGACCGATGATGTGGCATTGACTGATGAGGTGTCACGATTCTGTTGGACTAAAATTCTTATGTACTGTTGATGGTGACGTGGCAGCATATCAGTGGACAAAAAATCTCGCGTACGGTACATGCATCACACAGGATTATTTTCAACCAAACCGTGTCACTGTTCACCCAGGTCAAACCGTGTTACTGTTCATCCACGTGGTCAAACTGCGTACTGTTGACTGATGACGTGGTGCAATCCTGAGCGTCCAAACTGTTTTTAATTCGATGGCCATGATTTACTCCATGTATCTATAAAAAGGGGGCCTCCCCCCCTAATTTGATATCTCTGAATCCATTTTTAGGATTTATTTTCTGTAATTCTTTCTCCATCTTGTATTTTCTATGTATTTTAATAAATTTCCATTTTGCCCCTAGTTCGATTATGAGTGGCTAATTTTCTTTCAAGCTTGGGTTGAAGATGAAGTCTCAACATATGTCATGGGCTTTATTTGGTAAATTTACTTTCTCTTCCCCTCTAATTTTTGTGGATGTTTTGACTTCTCGTCAACAAATAATACTAATCTTGTCTAGTACCGCCTTGGTTTCACCAGCCCCCTAGTACAAGGTTATTATTATTTGGCACGATAAGCCCTTAGCACCATATTGATTAGAGCGTGGTTCATGAGGTGTGGATTCCCCCCTCATGATTTAATTGGCATTAATAAGGATTATTTAGCCCATGATGCATGTTGATACGGATCCGGATACCCAAGTGCTTCATTTCAATAGATCTATCTTCAATTTATTCTCGCCATTTTAATTTAAGTTTTAGAATATTCCAAATCAATTTCACCAGAAATCCAAACACCCATTTACAAAATTAATTCTACACACAATTAAAACCCACCTCCTCGTGGGATCGACACTCGTCACCATTAGTTTATTCTACAATAGATTCGTGCACTTGCGAGTTCAATAAAATTTGCACAACAAGTTTTTGGCACCGTTGCCGGGGAGGTAAGTAATTTTAATTCATAGAATTAATTTTTGTGAATAATTTCTTTTATTTATTTTCTTGTATTTTTTTATTAAAAAAAAGAAAAAAAAGTGAATCTACATTTAAAGGTTAGTATTTCTTTTCTTTTTTTTTCTTCTTTAAAATTCTGTAATTTAATTTTTAATTTATTTTTCTTTGTAATTTTTGTTTATCTTATTAATTTAATTTTTAGTTAATTTATTTCACATATTTTTTTTGTGTATTTTTTTTAGTAAGGTTATAACAGCGTAATAAGGTTAGTATCGTAATTTCTCCCTCTTATTTATTTTTATTTGTTTTGTTCCCATCTTTATTTTCATTTTATTTGTTTTGCATGCATGGTCGTAGGTCATTATTACCTAATCTTGAACCTATAGACCTTGAACTAGAAAAAATACTTCGCACACACAAACAAATTAAAAATAGAATAGATTTGCAACCACAAGAGTGGCCATTTAAGGACTACTTTAGTCCTTTAGCTAATTTGAGCACATCATGCATAAGATACCCAAATGTAGCTGCTAGGAGTTTTGAACTAAAACCTAATGTGCTAAATTGTCTCCCAACATTCTATGGCTTAGAAAATGAGGACCCATATAATTATTTGAATGATTTTCATGCTATTTGTCAAACATTTAAATATGAGAATTTTTCAGATTATGATGCAAAACTTAGACTATTCCTATTTTTTTTAAAGGATAGAGCTCGTTCATGGTTAAATACTTTGCCTGCTAATAGCATTACATCATGGGAACAAATGGGAACAAAATTTTTGAATAAATATTTCCTAGTACATAAAACCAATGCTATTCGCAGGGAAATCTCAGAGTTTACCAAGAGAGAAGACGAGCAGTTTTTTGAAACATGGGAGCAATTCAATGGGCTACTCTTAAAGTGTCCATATCATGGGTACGAAAAATGGCACCAATGCCAATACTTTTTGGAGGGATTATTGCCAAATGTGCAAGAATGGCTAATGGCAACAAGTGGAGGAGAGCTAATGTCAAAAAGTGCATCAGAGATTTGGGAATTCTTCCAGCGACAAGCAGATAATTCCCAACAACGAAGTCGATCACTCAGGAATACTAGAAGAATTAAGGGAGTAAATGAGGTTCACATTGGCGAGTCAACTTCGGGAATCAAAGAAGTTAAGGAGATGGTTGAAGGTCTTGCTCGACAAATAGCATCGTTATCGACTGCTAAATCAACAGAACCACATGACCATAACTCATACTCAGATCAAGCCAATGCCATAGGTGTAATGAGAAAGCCATCAAATTACAACCCATACTCCAACACATATAACTCTGGATGGAGAGACCACCCCAATTTTTCATGGTCTCAAGGACTTCAACAGAGTGGACCAGCAGCTCCAGCTCCACCAATGCAACCAATTCCTCAAATTCCTCAAGCCTCTCAGCCCCCATTTAGACCATACAATTAGAACCAGAACTACTCTCAGCCCAGACCATAGGAGGATTCATTCCAAAATCTTAAGAATCTTATTCACTCCACGATTGAGCAACAGAACCGCACCATTGATGGACTACGAAATGAGTTGAGAACAGGCTTCAATTCACAAGCCCAATCAGTTTCAAGCCTCGAGAAAATGGTGGGACAACTTGCTTTTTCAGTTCAGACCTTGGCAATGACCGTTGAGAAAGGTAAGTTTCCAAGTCAAACAGTGCCTAATCCTAAAGGAGTACATGAAGCAAGTACCAGTTCACCATAGCAGCATGGAGAGGTCAAAGCAGTCATGACCTTGCGAAAAGGAAAAGAAGTCGACAACAAAGTGGAGATGCCGGTGACAAAAGAAAATCAAATTGTACCTGTGAATGTTGAGGATTCATCATCGGAGGAGAGAGAAGAAACCAACCCACGAGAATATGTTCCGAAAGCTCCATTTCCTCAGAGGTTAGCTAAAGGAAAAAAGGAAAAATCCATAGGTGAGATTCTTGAAATTTTCAAACAGGTAAATGTTAACATCCCTTTACTTGATGCTATTAAACAAGTTCCATCTTATGCCAAGTTTCTTAAAGACCTTTGTACTAAAAAGAGAAATATGCATGTTCAAAAGAAGGCATTTTTAACAGAAAACGTTAGTTCTATACTCCAACATAAAATTTCTTTAAAATGCAAAGACCCAGGATCCCCCACTATCTCATGTAGTATAGGGAACCACACAATTGAGAATGCTTTGTTGGATTTAGGAGCTAGTGTGAATTTGTTGCCTTATTCAGTATTTATGATACTTGGATTGGGAGAATTACACCCAACTCTAGTGGTGTTACAACTTGTAGATCGGTCCACGAAAATACCTCGTGGTATTGTGGAGGACGTGCTTATCCAGGTAGACAAGTTTTATTTTCCTGTTTATTTCATTGTAATTGACACTCAACCTATACAGAATTCAAGAAAGCACATCCCTATTATCCTAGGCCGACCTTTCTTGGCAACTGCGGATGCTCACATTCAATGCAGGACTAGAAATATGCAGTTGTCCTTCGACAACATGACTATGAAGCTGAACATCTTCAATATTGCCAAACAACCTCACAATGCAGATGATGTAATTGTTGATGTAGATTTAATAGAAACAATAGTTGATAACACTTTTCTTTCAAACCTTAGTGATGATCTTTTACAAACATGTTTAACTCACTTTGGTTTGGATTTTGATATTGACAGATCAGTGATGAGGTCAACGCCCTGTTTGACTCAGTACCATCCATGGACACTAATAAATAGAAGTCAAGAGTTGAACAACTAGCACCATCAGAGAAGAAACTCATCCCATCATCAGAATCACCACCGAAACTCGAGCTCAAGCCATTACCCAACACATTGGAATATGCATTTTTGGGAGAAGAAAATACTCTACCGGTAATCATCTCATCATCCCTAAACGACGAACAAAAAGGTAAGTTGTTGGATGTTTTAAAATAGCACAAAGGGGCATTAGGATGGACCATAGTGAACATAAAAGGTATAAACCCAGTAGACTGCATGCATTACATTCACCTCGATGAAAATGCTAAATCTACTAGGGAAATGCAACGTCGGTTAAATCTTAATATGAAAGACGTTATTAGAACTGAAGTCCTTAAGCTATTAGATGCAGGTATCATTTACCCCATTTCTGATAGTACATGGGTCAGTCCTGTACAAGTTGTCCCCAAAAAGTCAGGAGTCACAGTAGTTACGAATGCTGATAATGAATTGATATCAACTAGAGTGACTACATGATGGCGTGTATGCATTGATTATAGAAAATTGAATTCTGTCACACGTAAAGACCATTTTCCTTTACCATTTATTGATCAAATGCTTGATAGATTAGCAGGCCATGAATTTGTATATAGGAGAATGCATTTGGATTATGTAATGCACCTGCTACATTTCAATGATGCATGTTGAGCATTTTTTCTGATATGGTTGAACGATTCCTTAAAGTCTTTATGGATGACTTTTCTGTCTTTGGTGACTCGTTTGATCAATGTTTACATCATCTAACACTAGTTCTACAGAGATGTATTGAGAAGAACTTGGTCTTAAATTGGGAGAAATGTCATTTTATGGTAAAACAAGGTATTGTTCTCGGTCACATCATTTCGAGCAAAGGTATTGAGGTTGACAAAGTCAAGGTGGATCTCATTTCTAATCTTCCTCCACCCAAAACAGTCAGAGAAGTAAGATCTTTCCTTGGGCATGCTGGTTTTTATAGACGTTTCATTAAATATTTTAGCAAAGTTTCTAGAACCTTATGCAATTTACTTACAAGGATGTACCTTTTATCTTTGATGATTCATGTCTTGTGGCATTTAAAAAACTAAAGCAGTTGTTGACATCATCACCCATCATTCAGCCCCCAAATTGGAGCTTACCATTTGAGTTCATGTGTGATGCATCTGATTATGCAGTAGGAGCAGTATTAGGACAAATAGTTGATCAAATTCCCCACGTTATTTACTATACTAGTATGACATTGAATGATGCACAGTTGAACTATTCAACTACTGAAAAAGAAATGCTAGCAGTAGTGTTTGCATTAGAGAAATTTCGATCTTATCTCATTGGTTGTAAAATAATTATATTCACAGATCATGCTGCTCTTAAATATCTTCTCACAAAGAAAGATGCAAAAGCTAGACTAATTCGTTGGGTGTTACTTTTGCAGGAATTTGACTTGGAATTCAAAGATAAGAAATGGACAGAAAATGTTGTGGCAGACTATCTCTCTCGTCTCCATTTTGACACAATTATGGAAACATTACGATTAAATGAGTCATTCCCAGATGAACAATTGATGGGTGTGGAAGTATTACCATGGTATGCTGACATCGTGAATTATCTTGTTACAGGTCAACTTCCAGAGCATTGGACCAAATAAGACAAGACTAAATTCTTTGCAGAAATAAAGAATTTCTTTTGGGATGACCCGTATTTATTCAAATATTGTGCAGATTAAATTGTTAGACGATGTGTCCTAGAAAATGAAATTCAGAATATTCTTTCATTTTGCCATGAACAAGCTTGTGGAGGTCATTTCAGTGCTAAGAAAACAGCAACTAAAGTTTTACAATGTGGTTTCTATTGACCAACTATATTTTGAGACACTTACACTTTCTGTTCTTCATGTGATAGGTGTCAACGAATGGGGAGCATTACATGAAGGAACATGATGCCACTAAATCCAATTTTAGTGGTTGAGATTTTTGATGTTTGGGGTATCGACTTCATGGGTCCATTTCCCCCTTCTTTTGGCTATCAATACATATTGGTTGCTGTTGACTACGTATCGAAATGGGTATAAGCAATTCCATGCAGAACTAATGATCACAAGGTGGTAATAGGATTTTTGAAAAGCAACATTGTTTCGCGCTTTGGATTCCCTCAGGCAATAATCAGTGATGGTGGTGCCCACTTTTGTAATAAAGCATTCAAGTATCTTTTGACAAAGTATTCAATCACTCACAAAGTAGCGACCCCATATCATCCGCAAACCAGTGGCCACGTTGAGATTTCCAATCGAGAAATAAAGCACATATTAGAAAAGACGGTGAGGCCAGACAGAAAAGATTGGTCATTTAGACTTGATGATGCATTATGGGCATATAGAACAGCTTTCAAGACTCCGATTGGGATGTCACCCTTCAGGCTAGTGTATGGAAAAGCTTGCCACCTACCTGTGGAACTAGAGCATCGTGCATATTGGGCAATCAAGAAATTCAACTTTGACATGCAGCAAGCCATCTCAGAAAGAAGATTACAACTAGTAGAACTTGAAGAATTCGCAATGACGCATACGAAAATGCCAAGATTTACAAGCAACGAATGAAAGTCTTCCATGACAAGCAAATTATGAGAAAATCTTTCACTCCAGATCAGAAAGTGCTTTTATTCAATTCTCGCTTGCACATATTCCCAGGTAAGTTACGCTCTCATTGGTCTGGCCCATTTATTGTACATACTATTTTTCCATATGGGGCAATTGAAATTAAGGACCCAAAGAACGATGTCACGTTTAAAGTTAATGGTCAAAGATTAAAGCCATATCTAGAGTACCATGGAGAAGACACCGAAATAAATTTGAGTGACCCACCAGATTTGAATTGATTTTTTTTTCTTTTCATTGATTTGATTTTTCTTTCTTTCTTTTTATTATTCTTTTGCTAATTGAAATTATTTTTGCATAAGTGTGTTTGTTTAACTATTAAGTTTTCTCTTATCATTTTTATTCATGAGTACCTTACTTAAACCGTTCCTCCTGAACATTTTAAACAACTTCAACGTGTCAAAACTCATCTCATAAGGCAGATTCAATTTTGTAAAATACATCGTATTTGGGCTCTACAACCACCAGAGTTAGTAACCTATGTTGAGGGTTTAGAAAGCCAACTTAGAGACATTGAAAGAAGTGTTTACGACATCCAGTTGGAGCTTGAGGTAAATTCAATAAGAGGACGATTTTAATTTTCTTTGTGTGTTTTAATTTGTTTTTTCTGTTTGTGTGCTTTAGTTTGTTACCCCGATGAAGTGGCGGATAACGGTACTCCGTGACAATCAAGTCGGTTACTTCAGTTTTCCATCAAAACTGATATTCTGAAGTGAAGGTATGGACAGAAACGAGACTCTAGCGAAGCTTTACAAGTGATTCCCTTCACTTCCTCAGAATGCCCTCCTTACGATCTATAAAGCTCGGTCCGAACGCATGCGATTATTCATGAGGAATAACATATCTGCTGACATCCGTTGTTTAATCGAGGCTAAAGTACGATCGGCAAGTGAGTTACCTCCAAAATTTATTGCATACATGCCTGGTTGTGGTAAAGGAAATTATGCAAGAAAACGACGAGCTCGAAGAATTTCTATTGCTTGTCATAAATGTGCCAGAATGAGTTGCAATAAAAACCCATGTTCTTTAGGAATGGTGTCTGATAACAGGGAAGATAAGATTCAATTCATTAGGGATGGCTTGAAAAAGGAGTCATTGGATGATATCCTTTTGTCTCTTGAAACGCATCCCAGTGGATATGTGCAAGGAGCGATTCTCCAATTATGGCCATTATTCCAGAAAGAGCATGCACGATATAGTCTCGGGAATCTGACTATAAACGACCCTGTTTTCCAGTTTATAAGAAAACTGGATAGGAAGCCTATCCTCGACCCATAGAGGGCGTTCAAGCCGTTTCTGGACGTAAAACCAGAGGAAGATGTGAGCCACAGTCGCAACTACCTGTAAATATCCTTTCACTTTACTGTTATTTTATTTCACTATTGTTTTATTGTGTGCATTATTGTCTTTAATAATTTTATTACTGTTTGCTTTTTCCTTATTACTGTTTGCTTTTTCCTTTTTACTGTTTCTTTTTTTACTCGCGAGCCACGTGCTTTACGCGTTATTTGACATTGACATGTTACCTCATACACAACTGTGACCCACTGTCACCAAGACTCTTAAATGTGATTTTTTTTGTCAAGCACTCACAAATTATTTTTTTGAGAAGTATCACAATGGCAGCTACTTCAAATAGACAATTCAAGAACATTTGTGTGCTTTTTGGAATTACCTATAGCAAACATAAAGAGTTCGTTGAGGCAGCCATCGATCTTGGTCAAAGTATAGAAGAGAGAAAATTACACTTGGTTTATGGAGGAGGTAGCCAAGGGTTATCAAAAATGGTATCTGAAGCAGATTTTGTCAGAGGAAGTCAAGTGTTAGGCATCATCCCAAGAGTCCTAAAACTATTGGGCAGTTCGTCTGACTCATCAACTGGAGAAGAGTTAGTCGTCTCAGGTATGCAAGAAAGAATAACTGAAATGCTTAATCATGCTGATGCTTTTATTTTCCTTCTAGGGGATCTTGCAACACTAGAGGCACTTATCACACTAGCATTTTGGGCCCATCTGCACATTCACCAAAAACCCATCGGTTTGTTAAATGTCAATAACTTTTATGATGGCTTCATCGCATTTCTTAACCATGCAATAAAAAACTATTTCATTCCTTCCAATGCGAAAAAGCTTTTTATTTGTGCTCACACTGCTAATGAGTTACTTGATCTGTTACAAGCTTATAGACCAAAGCTAGACCCCTGGACCTTTGTGTTGGAGCGTCCAAATAATGACGGTAACAGTAGCCGCAGTAAGAAGTACAAATTAGATTTAACTCTCCGCTTGTACATATTTTCTTATGTGTTGCACCACCCAGGTGATGTCTTCTAAACTCTACTTCTTTCCTTTAAAACATTGAGGACAATGTGTCGTTCTGTTTGGGGGGAGGGAATAGTTGACAATTATGGAATCTTGGTTAAGTTTTTACTGATTTTTTGTTGTAAAAACTAACTGTTGTTAACTTTTTGTGTTGAAGATGACTGAATATGGAGTGTAGTGACTCTAGAAACACATCTTCATTGTTTAAAAAATAAAAAAAAACAAAAACAAAAACAAAACAAAATTGTTTTCTTCCTCTTTCTCCTTTATAAATATAAATTTTTTAATTTTTGAGTCAAAGATGGCTGAATATGGAGTGTAGTGCCTGTAGAAAGGCATCTTCTTCGTTAAAAAAAAATTGTTTTTTTTTTAATTGTAACTTTTCTAATTAGTTTTTCTGCATCATTTTCACATTTCTGCATGTAGATTTTCCTTTCACGTTTAGAATAGGTTGGGGGGTAGGATGTTGTTTGAAAAAAAAAATTGTGTGATTTTTTTTTTAACATTGGATGACATGATTAATTTCAAATTTTAGTATTTGTATTATCTTTGGTCTTAAGTAATATTACATTATGTTTGCTACTCTACATGTTGATGTTGGAGACAAATATGAGTTGCTTGAAGGAATGAACATGTCATAAATAAGTGCCAAGTGAGTTTTTTAGCCTATCATTTTTTTCTTGGAGAGTAACCCTTTTGCCAATTCTTTATACAGCTTAACAGTTTATTATTGTATACACGATCTCTAGATTTCTTTTGAGTTAACCCTTAAAAAAAATTGTAAAAAAAAAGAAAAAAAAAGAAAAAAAAGTGTGTTGCTACAATTGGAGGCCAATCTAACTAGTAGATATGGAAATTATTTAGAGCCCTAAAAGACGATGGAAATGCCATTTTTGATCCGTTTGAGCCTTTCTAGCCATCCCTTTTGTGAAATATCCATAGTTAACCATTTTGAGCCTTTTAAAAAGAAAAAGAAAAAAAAACTTTTCTTTGTCAAACTTATCATCTTGATCCACTCCGATTTGGAGTATTACCCGATGTCTTATAAGTTTCATCACCTGTTTATGTTTGAGAAAAAATATAAATAATTATTTTGTTCAGTGACGTTGTGCCAAGCAAAAGCAAAAGCAAAAAAAATATTTATATATATAACAATAATAGGTGAAATCCACCTTGCAACTTCCAAAAAAAAAAATTCCTTTGAATTTTTCTCAAACATACACTTTGTTTTCCTTATTTCCCTTCTTTGTTAACCATGTCCATAACCTACGTTACGTCCTAATAAAAGTCCTTCTTAATTTTAGGGAACTATAGTCTGAAGTAGAAGCTAGTTATATGGGCTAAAAAGATGTAGTGATGCATAAAAATAAATAAATAAAAATAAATAAATAAATTGGGTTGATTAACATTTTTATTTGACTTGAGATCGTATTATTTCTAAGCTGAGGGCATATTTCTTTCATCTTGGTGAGAGCATGTGATATCACTTCTTTATTATTTTCTCTCTCAAGTACCATTCATTGGAGTGACTATTTTTATTGGGTTTAATTTCTTTGTGAGAGTGTCACTACTTCCAGTGAGATTTTGGGGTTTGACATATCATTCTTGAAAGTAGCTATGACAATCTACTAGGCTAATTCATGTGGATGATTGATGTGGGTGTGATGTTGCTTTTAACTGGAGATAATGCTTATACTTTTATTTGATTGCTATCATTAATCTGATTGAATAAACACGAGTGTTTCTTAAAAAAAAATATCATTTTGAATTTGAATTTTATTTTCGCTTTATTTGCTAGGGACTAGCAATAAGTTGGTTGGGGGGTGTGTTGAGTGTTAGAAAATGCATATTTATAAAGGAGAAAATCGTCATTTTACATTTTAAGTCTTACTAACAACCTTTACTTTTATGTATTTAACCTTCTTGTGATTTAATTATGTGTGTTTGATTTTAATTAAGTATTTTATGTATTTTAGGGGCATCATGGTCATTTAACAATAAACGAGAGATCAGACGGCAAAACGACATCACTTTTGAATTCAGGACGGTCGAAAACCTTAGGAGCAACATAAAAGGAAAAATGACACTATTCACATGTACGGTACTATTCACGTGTACGGTACTGTCTACGTTACTGTTCATGACACTGTTCACATAGACGGATCGATGACGTGGCATTGACCGATGATGTGGCATTGACTGATGAGGTGTCACGATTCTGTTGGACTAAAATTCTTATGTACTGTTGATGGTGATGTGGCAGTATATCAGTGGACAAAAAATCTCGCGTACGGTACATGCATCACACAGGATTATTTTCAACCAAACCGCGTCACTGTTCACTCGGGTCAAACCGTGTTACTGTTCATCCGCGTGGTCAAACCGCGTACTGTTGACTGATGACGTGGCGCAAGCCTGAGCGTCCAAACTGTTTTTAATCCGATGGCCATGATTTACTCCATGTATCTATAAAAAAGAGGCCTCCCCCCCCTAATTTGATATCTCTGAATCCATTTTTGGGATCCATTTTCTGTAATTCCTTCTCCATCTTGTATTTTCTACATATTTTAATAAATTTCCATTTTTCCCCTAGTTCGATTATGAGTGGCTAATTTTCTTTCAAGCTTGGGTTGAAGGTGAAGTCTCAACATGTGTTATGGGCTTTATTTGGTAAATTTACTTTCTCTTTTCCTCTAATTTTTGTGGATGTTTTGACTTCTCGTCAACAAATAATACTAATCTTGTCTAGTACCGCCTTGGTTTCACCGGCCCCCTAGTACAAGGTTATTATTATTTGGCACGATAAGCCCTTAGCACTATATTGATTAGAGCGTGGTTCATGAGGTGTGGATTCCCCCCTCATGATTTAATTGGCATTAATAAGGATTATTTAGCCCATGATGCATGTTGATACGGATCCGGATACCCAAGTGCTTCATTTCAATAGATCTATCTTCAATTTATTCTCGCCATTTTAATTTAAGTTTTAGAATATTCCAAATCAATTTCACCAGAAATTCAAACACCCATTTACAAAATTAATTCTACACACAATTAAAATCCACCTTCTCGTGGGATCGACACTCGTCACCATTAGTCTATTCTACAATAGATTCGTGCACTTGCGAGTTCAAAAAAATTTGCACAATATAAGGCCCCACAAATTACAATAGATCTTTCTAGTGGGAAAGATCTTGTTTTATTTTTAATAGAGAAGGAAGTTTACAATGTTTTCCTAATTGTTAAGAAATACAAAGGGGTGAAGTCTTAATCCATTTAAAAATATCTATCTTCCTTTCTTCTGTAAATGTAATGTTGGTGGTATGTACTTGTGGGGAATGTCAAATGTAGAGAAATACAATAGTAATGGCGGAACTTTATTATATAAAGTAATGTGTTTACAACTCTGTATGTCAGAAGAAAAATAATAGTAATAAGTCAACTGCAGAAAATTTGTGTCCTTTAAGGCACGTTACAAATGTTGCTTTCCTTAAAACGTTATTTGCCCCCAACAATTGAGTGATGTACATAGGTTAAGCAAATACGCCTCCAGGATACAATGAAGCACTTGTTTGTTTGCTTGCGTTGTGTATCGACGAAAGCAAACCAGAATACTCTTGAATATTGCAAGCCTGCCAAGAAACAATATATTGTTCCTGCAGAAAAAAAAAATATTGGATTTTTAATACACAAAAGAAATGAGTGTTTATGTTGAAATTCATTCTAGAAAAGAAGGCTAAGAAAAGAGTGGTGTGGGATCATTATTTTCATGTCTAAATGGCTTAAACATAATCTCTATTTATAGATATACTTGTGCTCCTTCATTTGGGTTGCCATCTTTCATAATACCATTTCATTCATGGCCATTGGATCAAGATTTAATTTTAATCAATAGTCCAAAATGAATCATCACGATTTCAAATGACATGTCACCATAAAAAGTTATGTCCTTACGTGGAAAGATACATTTTCTATAAGGCACAATTAATTGGACATGTTCTTACAATAAGACATCATTCATTGAGACATGTGTTTACAATAAGACATTATTTATTTAGACATGTCTTTACAATTAGACACCATTTATTTTGAAAATTTTCAAACATGTAAGACGTGTAGGATTTTAGGACTTAGGTGGCCAAGTCTTTTATGCCAAATGTCAGAATTTGCGGCTTCTCCTCCTATTGCACTGAATGTTACTTGCTTTCATCCAAGGCATAAAGATTTCCTCTTTTATGCCCTTTTGCTAGGACATATTTCTCCTGATTCTTAACAACAAAGCCATGAGAGTTAAACTCAACGGTACATTTAGCATCCGTAATCAGTTGTCCAGTAGAGATATATATATTTTTTTAATTTAGGAACAACTAACATATTGTTAAGCTTTAATTTTCCATAATCAGTTTTCAAGGAAGCATTACTAGTGTTTGTAATAATGAGACCTTTACTGTTTCCCACAAAAGATTTATCTATACTTTCAAATTAGTTTATTTAGATTACCTTTGTTGTTTGTCATATGAGAACTTACGCCTGAGTCGGCATAGAATTATGGATCATCTCATCTACAAGGTTCATAGCAGCAAGTGCTCTTGGCATGTCCTCGTCATCGTCATATTCATAGTGACTCCAATATTGAGATGCACTGTGATTCGTTTTGCCACAAATTTGACAAATAATCACATCCTTTTCATCTTGTTATCGAGTTGGTCCTTTGGCTTGGTTGTTGTTCTTCACTAGAGGCCGAGAAGACTGTTGAGAATTTTACTTTTTATGGTTGTATCCGTGTCTGCCACCATTGTTAGGATATGGTCCACGTCCGTGAGAGTTCCTATATCTACCACCACATTGTTACCTACCACCTCTCCCTCATTGTCCAAAAAATGCTTCATTATGATTGACTGTAGCCAACTTGTATTCTTCTCTTTGAGATATCACGGCTTGTTTATGGTTTTGTAGAGCCAACACAAATTTTTTCAAGGTTTGATAAGGAGGTATTGTCAACATGGCTGTCTTAAAATCAACATACTTTGGACCAAGAAGCGAGCAAGTTGAAAAACTTGATCTTCGTCATCTGTGGGTTCTCCAATGGCAGAGAGTCGATCACAAATACACTTGAATTTTTTGATGAAGTCTTCAATTTGAGAGACCCCTTTTTCAGTAAGTAAAAGCTATCTTTCAACCAGGATTCTTGTTACTTTGTTACAGGCGGCATTTGTTCTTCAATGGTAAGCCATACTTTAGTTACAGTTGATCCTCCAGTCACCATACTCAGGACGTCTTCAGACATCATACCTCTAAGCCAAGTCATAAGTAATTCATCATCATTTTTTCATTAGAAAATTTCAGGATTGGCAACGTCTTTTCCATCTTTAGAATTGGTTCCCAAAGGAACAGAGACATCATCAATGTGATACTCTAAGCCACGACTCTTTATAAACAGGAGTACTTGTGATTCCCATAAAAGGTAAATAGCGTCGGTTAACTTGATGGAAATGAGGCTGGAGCATTGATGAAAAGACTGACTAGAGACTAGAGAGTTTAGGTAATTGTTCTGAGGACGGAGCCATGCCATGATACCATGTCGAAAAGTAAATATGAGAATTAATTGAGATACTCCATTCAAATAGAATTGTACATTATAGATACAAGTCGTATCATGCTCTAAAGGAATGAAAATGTACCTTATAATTACAAAGATATTTACACAATTAAAGGCTCTATCGTTGACTTAATCATATGCATGATATTCTAAGAGTCGTTGGGATGTTTCAGGTCTGTTGCTCGAGTTATGTTCAAGGTCAAACACTTTATTAATATAATCTCTAATATCTGGAATTTGCCTTAAACTATCTTTGTGCAGACCCCTTCCTAATGCAGACCCCTTCCTAACTGACAGGACATGCATCTTATAACTAACTTGTTGAGTGAGTTGTAAAATTAATTACTTAACATTTGAGCACTTTTCATTATCCAAAGTAAACAGCAAACATTTTCCCCAAAGTCAGATAGAAAACTTTTCTATGTTTTGTATATTAGCTTCTCTGTTATAAATATCCATTGTATACTATTCTGGAATTGGTTGTATTGTACATAATATTAAAAAAAATCTATCTTTTATTGTCCAAAATTATGGTATGTTTCAAGCAACAGACTTTAACTCAGACATCTAGCTAGTCTTGGTGTTTTGGCTTAAAAAGTATGGCCATTGTGAAATAAAGGTGATAATTTATAATAAATATAATTTTAAATAATAACGTTTACAAAAGTATATTGTATATCCATAATAAATTTTTCATCAAATAAATATAAAACTAATCCTACTGAATTTTCAAACTCAAAGGCGAAGCTATTATAGGCAAAGTTGGACTATAGACCAGCCAAAATTTGGCAAACATTTTTATTTTATTTTTACCATTATATTATTGTTGCAATTTGAAAAAATTGCTATGCAGATTTATAAATCTACCACTGTTACAGTCACAAAATTGTCCCTATATTATTTACAGGTTTATTACTCCATTTTTTTAGAAAATAACGATTGTCGTTATCGCCAAATTTTTTCTTGTTTTAGAAGTGTTTTTCTATATCTTAAATAAAATTGTGCTAGCAAAATATTTATCACTCATTTAACTTTTATTTCTTTGAAATTGGAGTGGAGAGAGAAGATTTGAGAATGTTTACAAAAGTTCTGCAGTTACACTACAAGAAAATGGATCATATCTGAGGTCAAATACCCTCGGAAATACACAAAGACCCTCAGAAAAACTCATTTTCGAATAGGACATGCCGTCGATCATCGTCATATTAAGTTTTATTGGAAATGTTGAATTTTTAATGAGTCATCGGAGAAAAAAATTATTTCCGAGGGCATTACGGTTAGAAATGGAATTAAATGCCCTCGAAAATAAGATAGGATAACCCTAGTTATTTTTACTTTAAACTACAAATTGCCCTAGGAAATAAAAGATACATTGTCATAAATAGACTTATCTTGTTGTTTAATGATCCCTTCATTTTATTTAATAATATTATTTCATTAATTTTTTATTTTTATTGTTGAAATATCTATATTAAGAAAGTAACATAACAAATGTAATAATAATATACAAAATATACTAAATGTAACTTCATTAATTTCAAAAATTCATAAAATCACATTCACTGTTCAGAAAACAAAAAGATATCAATTTTTTCATATCTTTTACATAAAAAAATTCCCAAATATATATAAAAAATGATATCACCATATCTTGAATATGTTCAATCATCCTCTAAAACAACTTCTTTAGTTTCTAAATTGTTTGCCTCAACTTCATCATCCTCATCCCCATTATCATCTTCTTCTATCAAAACAATATCCTTGGTAAAAGAATGAATTAAAATTGTTATGCAATATAATAAAGAAGCTGAGATTAATGAGAATTAACTAAAAACAATATAATAAAAAATAACTCTATATAGATGCATAGTCTCCATTTCAAAAAATCTAATAATTATTCCCTCATCCACCTATATTTTAAGCTTGTCCATAATCACTTGAGATCATTTCCTCATCCATAATTCATCAACTAACAGAGCAATGACAAGTCACCAATCATTTTTCATGAGAACTCAAAACATACTACATATCCATTCACATAATCTATTAATAAAATGAAATAGACAAGCTACACCTTCTGAGATGGTTCTTGTGCACTTGACTTTCCAAGCACAAGCTATAATGGTACAGCAAATTCTGAAGATTCTGGAGAACAAATTCTGATCTGCAGAATCTAATCAGAAAAGTATCCACCACAAAGTACAGAAGCTTATCTGTATAGCGGTGCGACAATCAAAACCTAAAACATGTGGAATAGTATTAAAATTGCTGACATCAAACAAAAATGAATCTTCCAAATTGCTGATGACGCAAGCCAACACATATTACATATTAATAATATAAAGTGGCAGGCAGCTGCTCTCTATCTGTAACGTAATCTAAGATTTTAAAATTGCTAGCTACCTTTGTCTTCTTTTGAGGTTAAAATAAAATAAAATTAAAGAAGTTTTAAAATAATGAAGCTAGAATAATGAAACTTCTACCTCTTCTAAAGTTCAAAATTCAACTTTATAACAAACGCAGCCAATTAGAGCTGGAGTATAAATCTGGTAGAAATAAAATAATTTATATCACAATTAGTCCCCTGAGCCACTGAGTCAGTCAAGATTTTTTTTTTAGGCCAGGTAATTTAATTTGAATACTATAAATTTTAACATAATTATTTTTATTAACAACACCATTATAGCATACGAGAGAAATAAGTGATTGAAAACTTGTTGAAAGGTCAAAAAGGAGAACCAAATGTATTTGAAATTGCTAACAAATATAGAGTTGGTGGCTGAAATATTTGACACTTTCATGCACTTGGAAAGCTTCTCAACGGTGACAAAAGATTGGGCGCCGAATTTGGTGCACACCAAACAAGTTGACAATTTTCCAAAATTAAGAGAAATAGTGCAATCATGCACTCTTATAAATAGATGAGCTGTTTTTTCGATAAATAGCATCACAAATTGTGAGAGTTATAAGCATCGGCAAGTGAGCTCTCCAAGAGTGTAAAGAGAGCATTTCCTTAATTGCTAGGAGGAACCATTTGGGTGTATTGGATTATTGGGTTTTGAAAGTAGTTTCTAATTTTGTAACTCCCATTTGTTGATAAAATTATCTTTCATTCTTTGCTCATACATGTAGACTTTAAACTGAACTACATAAATTATTGTGTCCTCTTTTCTTTGCATTTATTTATCGCTACATTTATATTTTTCCAGAAATCACAATCACCATAATATTGATAATTGCTCAACCTGCACTTTGGCAGCAAACTTATTATAATCATTAACTGTTGAGCAAGGTGAAGAGATCCCTAACTGTGACAAAAATCATAACATAATCCAAAACTAACTTGAGCCTAACCTTAAATTGATTTGAAAACACAAAGAAATCAATTGCAAATTTAAGATATCGAACAAGTGGGAAGGGAGATAATTACGTCCAAGCAATCGAGAAGTGAGTATAATGGAGATGTGAAAATGTAAATGGCTATATATCGAACAAATCTTAGTCAGATCAAAAAGTGACTGGAGATTGAGAGGGAGAGCCATGATCATGTGATTGTCTTCTTTATTATTTTTTGAGGAGAAGCTTGAGCAGCCCCAGTAGCTTTAATGGCAGGCCCAGAGAATGAGATATCTTAGGTTTGTGTTTGAATGATTCTGGTTCCTGATGTGCCGGCCTATTCACTCCGCGGTTCACTTTCTTAGTTTTTTAATTGCATATTTTACTTTTGGAACTTATCAATTTTTTTTAATTAAAATCCACCAGGATGGTGGGGGGTTAGGGTGGACCCCTACCTGTAAATAAATCAATCAATGAAAGAACATAAGGAGGGCGACATAAACCAAAACCTCCCAATAGAAGCAAATGATTTAGTGATCAATATAAAACCAATCCAATCAAGGTGGCTAATGTCGAATGTATGGAATTTGGAGAGTATCCAAATGAAGAATACCTAATAAACCAACTGGAAGGTCACCAAGATTGAAAAATCCTGACAAGTCTGATGAGTACAAGCCCAGTTGGCCATAAAGTCAGCAGTAGATGTAGCTTCTCGAAAAAACATGGCTGATAATAATAGATGGGCTAGAAGCTAATGCCTGAACACGACCAATGAGGTAAGCGAAATCCCACCGCACAAATCTACTTGAAATAGCTCAAGAAACCATAGTGGCTGAGTCGGATTCCACTTCAAGATCAGAAAAACCAAACTGAGCAGCAAGATCCAAACCCTCTAACAGAGCCGTCAATTCAGCAAAAAGAATAGACTGGTGCCCCAAAAAGGAACCAAAGGCAGCTAATATCACACCTTGATGATCTCGCAAAACACCACCAATAGCAGCCATACCTGGGGTTCCCCTAGAACAACCATTTACACTCAACTTCACGACCCCCGTTGGCGGTTTCATCCAAGAAACCAATCGAGGTGGTCTACGGGGAGGCATGATAATCCGCAATCCCTCCCTAATCTGAGTATCTAAAATACCCCTCAATTGAGATGGCTTGAAACCAAACGCGTCACTAAATAGCTTAATATCCATGAGTACTCTATAAATAACGGTATCCACATTAAAGGCAACAGAATCGTACCTGAGAGTGTTTCATGCCTTCTAAACATGCCATAGAATAAAGCATGGGAGAATGACTCGAATATGTTTTGAAGAACAGGAACGACAATACCACCGCCAATGACTAAGCAAAGGATGGGGAGACAAAAAAGAGAGATATGGACGACTAATCATTGAATAAAACTATTGCCAAATCTGTTGAACCACTAGACAATCCAAAAATAAGTGTCTGATAGTCTCAACATCTCAATTACAAAAACACCAGGAAACCATGTGAAAACCCTTCAAGCACAAAGCATCATCTGTGGCCAAGAAACCATGCAATAAGCGCCACAAGAAAAAAGAGACCCATGAAGGAATATGTTGTTGCCAAATTAAAGAAAAAACCTCATTATGGTTACGGGACCCACATATAAATTCTTAGCTACTCTTGAGTGAAAAATTCACATCCCTAGATAAGGTCCAACGAAGTACATTTGGTCCAGAATCAAAAATAGGTACTAACAAAATCTGTTCAACAACTGAAGATGGCAGTACTGATAAAAGCTTTCCCTTGTCCCATTCCACACCATACCAAAAAAAGATATTGGGGCCATAGAAGCTGCTAAAGGATTAAAATGGAAAAGAGGCATAAAATCAAGCCAACAATCATACCAGAAACTACTATCACCAGATCTAATCAGCCAACGAATATGAGGCTCAACAATACAACGAATAGAGCATAATATTCTCCACAGAGAAGAGGCAGGATAGCAAAATTGAGCCATACTTGGATGCTCAGTTCTAGAATATTTAAATTTCATGAAAGTAGCCCAAAGCGAGTGTTGGTCTCGAAACTGCCACCACAGCTTCATCTCGAAAGCATCCACCAAATTAGAAAATCAACGAACTCCAAGACCACCCTCCCCCACTGGAAAACAGACAGATGGCCATCTGTACTAATGAATGCATAGCCGAGAATCCGTATCACGCCATAAGAATCTTGTGAATAACGTTTCAAGGATCTAAATGACCTTAGCAGGCGGTCGAAGGACATGAAAGAGATGAAGCGACATGGATGAAAGCACATGTCGAATGAGAATAAGCTTACCTCCAAAAGAGAGCAGCCGATCTCAAATTTACTACAACACTTTCAGGGTATATCAATCGTCCACCTTTAGTTGACAAAATGTATCTGCCATCCACCAAACCATTAGTTGTCGTTTAAATATGATGATGTCAGATGGGTAATCTTGTCTTTTCATATGATACAAGTGATAATTTAAGGGTATATAAGTGATAATAAGAGATTTTAAAGGTATAGAAGTGATAATTTTCAAGGGTAAAATCATCAATTTACTATAGTTTCATTAACTTTCAAACGGCAGCTAACAGTTTAGTAGTTGGTTGATAACTTAAGGCGAACGATTGATACACTCTTAAAGTATTATAGTATTTTTGATAAAAACTCAAATTTAAGGTATACGAATGATAATTTCCCTTAATGTTTTTTTGAAAATTCATCTGATCTTGTCTAACTTTTTAAGCTTGCAAAAGCAAGACATTGTGAAATGAATAATTTAATTAGCAACTAAAATCATGCTCGGGCTTTTAATTAGGCAAACCCATTGTGAAAGGAGTAATTTAATTAGTCGGGGTCTTCATCTTGTTTATAAATTTCATTAAAAAAAAATCACTAGTACTCATCCACTTTTCTACCAATCTATTCTCAATCACCAAGGGCAAATTGCCACTGAGAAAAACAAATGATTTTTTTTAATGTTTTTCTAATTTTTTTACCCTTATAAAAAGTACTTATTTCTAAGGGTAAATGAATTGCTTGAAATTATCTCGTTGGTAATGCTATTGTTTGCTGTAATGTCAAAATTGATAATGTTATTTTATTTTATTTTTTGAGAAGGATAGTTTTTCTTGTTCAATGAGCTCAATTCACAAGGTATTTCTCAAACTCAAAAATGTTAATTTAATGCTAGGGTTTACTTTAATGACTTTGCATTTAGAATTTTATTTTTACTCTTAATATCTCATTATGAAGATTTTCTCTTTACAGGAGGATTCTTCTTATGTTTCCATTTTAAATTGTGTACAACTAATTTAAGCAATATATTATTGTAACTTAGCATTTGCCTATAACATAATTACCCCCAATGTGTGGGTGTATATAGTCTTTCTCTCATGTGAACACTCTCATTTTTTTTGTGCAAACATATTATCATATCATATGATTTAATAAAGTCAATGCAGACACTCTATTAAACTAATAGCTTTATAGTAAATTGAATATTGACTCTATTAAATCATATGACTTCATAGCATGTCTGCATTATATATATATGTGTGTGTATGTATATAATGATTTTGTCCTTAAAGTTATCTCTTTTAATTTAATAAATGGCCTTACTTCAATGAGGTTTACCTAATTGCCTCTAATAACATTATATACAATCATATTATTCATAGCTTCTTGCGAACTACATTCTACTTTTTTTTTCTTCTTAAATAAATTAATTCGAGAGAGGCTTTTATTAAAATAAAGTAAAAGTAATAAAACAACCGAGAGAACGGGGGACAAAACAGCCTAGCACCTTGAAATAGAAACTAGAAAACAAAAAATATAATCATATAATGAAGACCAACATCCCTTTAAAAACCCAAAGTTTGAAAGCTGAATGATAAGTCTCAGCACAACAAACTAACTTAAAACCCGGAGCTTGGAAACCACACATAAAAAATTATTTGTTTTCGTTGTACGTTTCCAAAAGTTTTTCAGTACTTTGGACAAAGAGTGGTGGACATGTTAAAGAATTCAGGAAGATATATATTTTAACAATGACTGAGCAACCGTATGGGAATATTATTGCACTAGGTAGGTCCAATGAAAAGGATGAAAATCGAATATGAGGATTCGATATTATTTTATAGGTGCCAGATTTAGACTGTATATCCTAAATACTTTTTCTGCTATAATTTGTGCATAACAGGTATCAAGTGATTTAACAATTGGATCGTTGGAGTTATTATTCTCAAGTACGGACATCCGCGTTTTTTTGAATGTGAACACACTTTTAAACCATGCGCTATAAAAGACTTAGTTATTGAATAAACTATAAAATCGTGCGGTTTTGAAGAGTTAAAAACTAACTCTTTTAAACTTCACGGTTTTAAAGTGTGTCCGCATGAAAAAAAATGAGAACACCCGCACTATGTATGTATGTATGTATGTATGTATGTAAAGGTGTTCAAAATTCAATCTGATCCGCTCAATCCATCTGATGTACAAAAATCTGATCGTAAAAATCCGATCTCTGGATTGGTCGATTAGATTGAATTGAATATTTAAAAATTTGCAATCAAAGGATTGGATATGAATTGACTTCTATAAATCTGTAAAAATCTGTGAATTTATAAACAATATAAAAAAGTATTTATTTAATTTTTTATATAAAATATTTATTTAATTAAAAAAATTAAACTTGTAAATGTGGCATTACTACTTACAAATAATAAAATAAGTTAAAATGTAGTTATGTTAATACCATATTATATCTTATCTATGATGGCAATGGGCACTGCCCGCAGCGGGTTTGCCATTACCAAACCCGCACCCGCACAAAATTTAAATTACCAAACCCACCCGCAACCCGCTGCGGGTTTTAACAATTACTAAATCCGCAATGATACTCGATGGATTTTTTATGGGTTTTCACATTTAAAATTACAAATTTTCAATATGTAAATTAATAAGAATAACCTAAAATTCCACATAACATATTCAATTCTAAATTTAAAAAATGTAAATGAAAAATTAAAATTTCAACATCAATTCAACACAAATTCTTAATTTAAGTATAAAATACACAAATCCATTAAAAAAAACCACAAGCTAGTATGTAAAAGTAACAATTATCATTTCATAATCATTCAACATAAACTCCAAGAGAAGATTTTCAATTCATTCACCACCATTAACATTCATCCAACACGATTCCGACAATAATGATTAAAATTAATATTTTCTAAACAATAATATTTTTAAATACTAATCCAAAGAACAAAATTATAATAATGAAATAATCCATGTTTTAAGTTAAAGAATAATAATATGTACAAAATTATAATAAGTATATAATAATCCATGCAGCATGTTAAAGAAAATTCAATCAAAATTATAATAATGATATTAGTATATTTTTAGATTTAAATATTTTCAATTAAAATTAAATTAGAAATAATTAAAAAAGTTACGGGTTGGTGGATATCCATGCGGGTATATGGTGAATATTTGACTAATATCAAACCCACCCGCCCGCAACCCACAAAATTATCCGTACCGGGTGGATTTGGCAGGCGGATTTGGACGGATTTGCAGGTTTGTGGGTGCCATTGCCATCCCTAATCTTATCCATAACAATATAAAATAAAAATAATTTAATAAGCAAATACATCTTCCTAGACAATTAATTTTCATAATTTTAGTTAAATTTTTTGTATTGATCTAAAAAAATGAGATTTTTTTTTTCTTTTTGGTGTATTATATTTTGTAATTTTGAATGTATTATTCTAGCTTTATTTAAGTAATTAATTAATTTAAATCTTATTTAATTTTGAATTCGATTGATAGTAAAAATATTTTTATATTATATTTTTTTTATTTAATTAGTTTGTGGATTTGATAGAATTAAAAATTTTTAACCTACAAACTAATATGCAAAATGGTGGATTGGGTCAAATTCACATCTTGATTGAATTGGATTATTTTAATCCGTAAAATTATGGATCAGATATGGATTGTTGTTCAATCCTCAAAATCCGATCCGCAAACACCCCTATATGTATGTATGTAGATATATGTATGCATGTATGTATACTAGTGAAATTCAAACTCCAGACCTGAGTCCTAGTTGTTACTGGAGCTTGACCTTAAATTCTCCTTTAAAGATAATGTGTCCTTCTTCCATATAATCTTTATATTGAGCTTTGAAAAAGGAAAATGGAGCCTCAAGTAGAGAACTATTAATTATAAAAGAAAACAAATTGTGAATTCGGGGATGAATTCGTAAGGAAACCAAAAGAAATAAAGGATTGAGAATAATGGTAAGTCAAGGGTTTGGATGATATTATTTACTTTTTAACTTCGGATGATAATTTACAAAGGGCCGGGTGGTGATAAGTTGACGTTATTTCTTAAAAGTTCAAATAAAGAAGTTTAAATCAAATATAGATAAATACTTAGACTATTAGATATAAAAGTCTTTGTTTCTTGGGATAATCTAATCATTTAATGTTATGAGGATAAAAATACTTTTAATAATACCTGTCTTAAAGCAACTTTAAAGATCAAAGATATCTAATTTGAAAAAAAATTTATAATAATGATTTAATTAATTAGTTATCTATTTTTTGTTAATTTATATATTTTAAAAATAATATGAATTGATTATAATTATTTTCCAAAAGTGGTAGAGAATAGAGATTTAAAAAAATAATACAGTGGAAATATCCTTCTGATGGCTTACTTATTCATAATTGTTATTGGGCAATAAGATCTCAAGGATTAGTTTGGTATTGCTAGAACACTAAACCAAATCATATGAATTTGAATCTGCCTTCTACTCTCTAGAGATTACTCATTTCATGTATACATCACTTCTCTTCTATAAACATCATATCGAAACTCTTATTTTGTGATAGGGATTCATAAAATTGCACAAAAATAAATATGTTCATTTTTGTTTAAAGATTGTTTAAATAAGGAACAAGACAAAAATATAAAATCATATGAATTCCTTATTCATCCTTTTATGGGGTAAGGCTAATTACATGATTGATACTATTTTATCTTTTATTAAACAAATTCTCTAGCATAGACAATTTAGCAAACATTTGGCAAGCCATTTGCAAGGAAAGAAACAATAAAGTAAATAAAAAAGTCATCACAAGTTCATACAACCGCTTTTCGTGGATTAATGGTGATTTTAAGAAATATTTTGGTATGCTGCTTAGGTTACAAGCGGCAATATCAATTATTATTATTTTTATCAAACACCTCATAGAATACACATTAAATACTCCTGAAATATAAGAATATTTCTTTTTGAGTGATGATACAGCCACAAACTTTTGTACAAACTTATTTTGTACAAACTGATGTGACATCAATTAATTAGTTGAATGAAAATATAAAATAACAAAAATAAATCATGTGCGCCAACAGATATTTAATTTAACCAATTTTATCATGCCACATCAATTTGTACAAGATAAGTTTGTATAAGAATTTGTGCCTATATCATTACTCTTTCTTTTTTAAAGGTCAAATTGTGGACTCTTATTTTTTTCATAATTCGAACTCAAACAATCAACTTTAGAAAGTTATTTAAAAACCACTTGGCTCAGTCTTTGAGTATAAATACAAGCCCATAATATAAACCGAGAGTAATTCAAAACTTAGGGATTTCGATCTTTCAGAACATCGGACTTACCAAATAGTTAATTATGTGTGAAAGGATTTGGATCCGAGGTGGCAAATGCAAGCAACTCTCTATCAACTTCTAGCAAAGCCAGTGGCGGACCCAGAAACTAAAATGAGGGGGGGCTTAGTTCAAAAAAATTTATTTAACTTAGATTTTTTTAATGTTCACTCGAATACATTTTAAGTCTTATAAACTCAAATTTTATTATTATTTTTAAATTCTCAATAATAATAGTAATAAATTATTATTTTTAAATGCGTGAAAAAATCATTTTTTGAAGTAGTATTTTAAATGCGTGAAAATATTATTTTTCGAAGTAGTTTCCACAAAATATTTAAAAAAATAAAATAATGTGGCTAATGGGATTTAAACTAAGGTTTTAAAATTATTAAATAGCACTCTTACCATTCAACCACAAATCTTTTAATATATAAAAAATGTGTCCAAATTATTTTATCTAACGTTTTCAGAAGGGGTTTGGGATACATTTAAAAGAAAACTTAATGTTTCAGGGGGGCTGAAGCCCCTCCTGGGCCTTAATTGGGTCCGCCCATGCGCAAAGCCATGTCTTCCTCAAGCAAAAACACCCGTGCCTCAATCCCATCCCTCAATCTTGTATCTGTGAGAATGATAATAGGTGAGTGCGTGATAATTGATCCATCTAATCCAACACAACTTACCCACGTAGGCCTTCCCCATCCAAAATGAATTTCATAAAAACCAAAAGTACACCAACTACTAAATATTATTCTATACTTGACATCATAATAAGCTTCAGCTTAATCTTCAATAGCTTTACAAAGCGTAAGAAACCATCCACTGCCTTGTAGGCTCTTCAAAAACTCTCCATCAAGTTTAGTTATTACTTCCCTCAGCTGGCTCGCCAAGCCAGCCAACTCTACTTCTTCATCTTCGCACAATACATTTGCATGCCAAACGATGTTTCCAATTAAATTACCAGGCAACGGAGGCCTGGCTTTGGACGCAAATTTACAACATGGGTCAGTAAAGTTGGCTTCTGAGAACGTGATTTTAGCTTGAAGGCAGCCATGATGTGTTTGGAAAGCTGTGCCGAAACAATCTCAACACATGTTGGATTCTGCTCGCATGAGCTAATAATTGCCTTGGCCTTGAGATCGGCTATTGCTTTGGCATCAAATACAAATCTCTCATCACGAATCTACCAGTTTCGAAATATCGAGTGAACAAGCTATTCCAATTTAGCTCTCTTGGGTATGCTTCATTCGGACGAAATAAAATAGAAGCATCAAAGTTTGGACACATTACAGCTGCTGCCTGCTTCAGTATTACTCTTCCGAGCGGTGGCAGTCCAACGCTTCATAAACAAGCTGAAGGATGTGCCATCGCCCAACATATGTGAAAAACATGCACAAATAACACGGCCACCGCAGGGAAATGATGTTATTTGTACATTAGCCACGTGTGTTCCCGCAGTTCGTCCACTCAATAACTCACTGTCATCAACCGGAAAGAATTTCCACCTTCAGGGAGGGATCGGGTTGGTTGAGAAATTCATTGAGAGGACTTTTAGATCGGTCTTCGACAAAATAAATCCCTTCATGGTTGAAATTCATGGAAAAACCTAACTAACGTTTCGGACAAAGATTGCTTTAGTAGTTGCAATCTTTTGGATACAATATGATCGATATCACTTGCATCCGAAAGGTTAATTAGGGGGATAGTATAGGGTCCTAGGGGCAACAATATGATTGCGAAATTGATCTTAGAGACTGAATTTGTATGTTTGAGATGAAGAGGCGTTGGAGCAGAGGGTTTGATGCACTCTTTGGAAATTGTTTCCACCTCCATTTTTCTGTTTTGACCGCTGTTGCTGGAATTTACTTCAAAAGGCCATGTACTGGGTTACAAATATATACAAATGTCCCAATTTGAGATTTTTAACCATATTAAAGTTAAGAATGAGGTAAAGTATAAAAAAACGTAGACTTTAATCTAATATATTTTATCTTGTAATATAGTAAAATCAGTTTTTTTTTTTAATCTTTTAACGTATTTCTAACTTTGTTATAGTTAGAAATTCCTAAAATCTCAATTTGTGTATTAGGACTTAATACGTGCAATTGAATTGTGCCCTTTTGATTCAAGGGATCAATTTGGATCTTAAACTTTATTGTAAGTCCGGATGTTCGAACCATATAGTTTTATATATGAACACATATACGGGGTCCACCATTGGAACAAGTTAAAAATCGAAAGAATCAACATGATGTAGCCCACTGTTGAAATAATTGAAAACAGTAAAAATTGGTTCTTGTAATGAATTCAACAACCGAAAGTCCGAAAGTGGGATTGCGGATAATAAATATAACCGGCATCCTTGACCTAAAGCTAATTGAATTTGTATGTACCTGTGAGTGTGTATATGTATGGGCGGAGGATTAACAATCTCAATTTTGCTAATTTTTACGACACTAGACATAGAGATTCATCTTGTAGGACAAGTAGAGTATAAAATATATAATGTTATATCTAATGTTAGTTTGACAACTAGTCACTGTTAGATTACATATAGTTATAAGTATTCAAAATGTAACAGCTAAGGATGCATTAGAGATTTTGTCCAGTGCTGTGATAGATGTTGTAGCAATTGTGCCCCAATTGAAAAATAGTTAATAACTAGTAAGTGAGTTTAGAACCCAACTACCCATTTGCCATTGAGTATATTTTTGTGTTTGACTCTGATTCTCTTTGTTGCATTCTCTTTATTGCATTGTTAATTTCATTACATCATTAATCTCATCATTTATTTTGTATTATTTAGTTTACTAAAGTTGCACTGCTAAGATTGCTGTAGCAAGTCCTATAACATCAATCCCTATGGAGACGATCTTTGAATATGTTGGAATAGATCAAAAGAATCTGGAGCACCTGCAAGTTGCAACACAAATTTGAAATCACACAAATCAAAGAAAAACACAGCAAGCCAACAAATGGAGAAAAGAAAGACAGCAAATTGAAAGTGTTTTCATTTTAACATCAATTATTTTGTTGAGGTCTTTGGTAACAATTGCATCCCAAAATCAAGAAATCTAAATCAAGCAGTCAACCTTACAATCACCAAAAAACAAGGAGAATTATCTACAGACAAAAACAAAATCAGAAGAATTTCAAAAGACTCAAAACTCTGCAAGTTTTTCAAAGTCAAGGAACCTATCCTCATAAGTTATAACCTCTACACCTTACAAGTTTTGATGGATCCGACTCCATTGGAAACCCTTGCAATAAGCAAATAAATGCAGCGGTTGGGTTTAAGACTCTTACATGCAGCTTCGGCTGGTAGCGTGGCAATGGTGCAGCTCACTGGCTCAACGACTGTCGGTTGGGATGCCATCGGCATGCACTAGGGCATTGACGACAGCTGCTGGTTTTTTTTTTTTTTTCTCAAAGTGATTGGTAGTGCTCGTGGGTGATGCGGCTGCAAGTTACTCCACCGATTCTTTTCTCTTTTGATTTGGGAATTTAGGGCCGTTTTTTCAATTTTTATTTCTTATTTATGTTTAAATTATATATTCTTTTTAATTTTAAGTGTAATCTGATTGGATTGATCTGGATCTGATCTGAATTAAATCCAATCGAATTGTAAAATTTTCATCCGATCGGATTGAGAGGTAAATCTGAATCTAATCCGAATAAGATTAAATCAGATTGGATCAGATTCATCCAAATCTGATCCGATGCCCACCCCTAAAACAAAAATACGAGGTTTTGGGGTCTTAAATTTAGATTATTCCAATTGGGCTCATGGGTTTTTATACGAAATGTGAAAACACTCAGTATATGAATCAAATTCTAGTACTGTCAATGTGACTTACAGGCCTATCGTTTAAACAAGAGAACAAAACTTAATAAAGATAAAAAATCAAATATAATATTTTTTATTTTTCATAATAAATTGATATAACGGTCCTTAATTTTCATATTTATAAGAGATAATGGTCTTGATCATTTTTATATGTACTTCTCATAATAATCTTAATCATTTTTGTATGTGTATCATATAATGTTGTTGATTCCTGTCATATTTACATGTCACAATGACACAATAAATTTAATTTTGAACGGTTATCTTTATGTGATTCCTATCAATAACCATCATGTCATTTGTCTCAGCGTACTCGTGAACTTATGTCTTCGATACTTTATGGTGCTTCATTAGGAGAAATGGATCAATAATTTGTTTCAGCACGCGCAAAACGCAATATCAAAATAAAGAATTGAAGGTAAGCGAAACAAGCAAGGATTGTCCAACCAAAGATTTTATTAAGTTATTTTTGCACGCAAGCATTAAGAAGAAATTACTGAAACATGACAAGAAATAGAAGCCGATGCTGGCAAAATAATTAGGACTGGCGTCGGCATTTTATTTTATTTAATTAAATTAGAACCTTGAAATGACCTGTACGCTTGTCAAAGCTCAGATCATTTGTAGAGTTCAACAAGCCAAAAGCAGTAAGCACGACAGACAAGTTTAACAGCTGTAAATCCAGCTTTTGTCGCCAGGGCCTTCAACTCCTCTATTGTCCTCTCCTTTGCCCCAGGAATTACAGTGTACATTTGATGTCAAGCATATAAACATACCGGCTTAAAATATCAGTCTCCAGGGACTCTGGTTTTAAAGAGTCTACCACAATGACCTTCCCGGATTCTGGAAGAGCATCGTAGCAATTCTTCAGTATCTTCACACGTTGATCATCACTCCAGTCAAGAAGTATCCACTGAAGATTTATATGAAAATTAATTTCCTATATTAGTTTCCAGAATTTATGCAGAGTTAACATATATGTTGGCAAGTGGAAAAATTAATTGGAGAACTAACCTTCATGAAAATAGCTTCTCCTTTAGGCACTTCAACAAACATATCTCCTCCAACATGCTCCACACCTACAAGCGAAATTAAGAAAAAGGAAAAAGCAAATTATATATAATATTTTAACTGATAATTAAGCGAAATATATAACTCAAAATAGCACGATTTAAAAACAAAATTACAATATGTAAAGAAAAATATATATCATGTTGTTTTATATTTAAATTGAGGAGAAACGACAGTGACACTCAAAGGTTTGGTGAAATGATCATAGAAATCTCCTATTTTTGAAATTATTGACATAAATTCTTTTTAGGACAATTATTTTTTTATTATAATAACCGAACTATCTTTCATTTTGGCATAAATATCAAAAAGTGGGTCTATATGACCATCTCTAATAAAAATAAAAAAGTTTTTGTTATCATTTCACCAAACTATTGAAGCGCCAATAATTTTTTCTTTTAAATTAATGAATACCTTGATAAGAAGGTGCATTTTTAATGACATGAGGCAAGTCAAAGTTTTTTTTTTTTTTTTGAAGAGAAGTTCATTAAATAAACACGATTACAAATTGTTCATTAACCAACGAGGTGGAACAACACTCCACTTGCTGGGACCTGACAAAGAACCCCCCACCCTAACGACTCTATGGGCAGTAACGTTCGCAGATCGACGGACAAAAGAGAATTGCACTTCTCCTAATTCCTGAGCTAAGAAACGGCATTCCTCAATGATGAGGCCAAAGCCATTTGGACTTGAAAGATTCTCAGTTAAAGCCTTAAAAACCTGCAGACAGTCCACTTCAATTATCACACGAGGAAGGTGCAAACATTTCAACCAGCTAAGAGCTTCCTTAACACCAAGCGCCTCTGCTTCTCTAGCCCTAAAACATCCAGCAAAACAGTCACATTTTGCAGCCAAGGTGCCCTTAAAATTGCGAACCACACAACCAAAGCTGATCTTCGATTGAGATGAAAACACAGCAGCATCAACGTTACATTTAAACCATCCACCATAAGGTCTTTCCCAACACACAACCCCATGACTCAAACTACTCTCCACTGCATCATCAAACAGAAACTGTTTCCTCCAATATTGCCACTGGTGAAGAAGGTGACCAGCTGAGTTAAGAATTTGATAAACTCGACCACACCTGTTGTTCCAAACTTTATCATTACGCTGAATCCAAATCCTCTAGCAAACCATAGCTGCAAGCTCACACTCTTCTTTACTACAACGGTTAAAAATAATTCCAAGCCACTCCATAAATGAAGAAATGTGACCAATATATCCTATCAGAGAAGCAATCCAGCAAGACAGTCCACCAAAATATGAATTATAGACTCATTACAAGTGTTGCAGACAACACAAAGAGGCAGTACCTGAACTCTACGCCGAAGTAGATTATCATACGTAGGTAGCACATTCGTAGCAGCACGCCAAAGGAAATTCTTCACTTTACTCGGCACATCCAATTTCCACAAGCGTCTCCAAAAACTCGAAGAAGAATTATTAGTATCATAAGTCATCAGCTTATAACAGCTACGCACAGAAAACACACCCCTTGGATCAGCCAACCATTGCCACATATCACGATCCCTACAAACACTGAGGGGAATTTTCAGAATGAGGTCTCTATTCCTGGTATTAAATAAATCAGTTACTACATCATAATCCCACCGACGCTCATTAGCCATCATCAAGCTGCACACTGGAGCCATCACAATTTCCTCAGGCAGCTCAGAAGTAGTGAATCCATCCTCAGGGTCAGGAAGCCACGAATCTTTCCCAATAATAACCTGCTGCCTGGTTCCAATCTAAATTATGCTACCCCTTATAACCACATCCTTTCGCAGCCATTATGGAGCGCCAAATAAAGCTCGGATTAAATCCCAAATTAGCATCAAGGACTGAGGATCGAGGGAAATAACGAGCCTTAAGCACCTTTGCAACAAGAGAAGTTAGGCTTGTCAACAGATTCCACACCTGTTTACCCAACATTACAACATTGAAAATATGAATTTGCTTGAAGCCCATCCCCCCAAAATCCTTCGGTTTGCACATGCGTTCCCACTTCATCCAATTAATTCCACCACCTCCATTACGCTTACCACCCCACAAAAACGAATTCATCATAATCTCAAGCTCCTTGCAAAGATCAAGCAGAAGAAGGTAGACATTCATCACATAGTTAGGCATTGCTTGAGCCACTGTTTTCAGCAAAACTTCTTTCTCGGCTCTAGATAGCATCCTTATATTCCATCCTTGCAGCTTTTGCCAAACTTTGTCTCGAATGCTCTAAAATACAGCTTTCTTATTTTGTCCAATGCATGAAGGAAGCCCTAAGTAAGCTCCATGATCAGAGGTAACATTAACAGCCAACTCCCCACACAGCTGACTAGCAATATCAGCAAGCACATTATCACTAAACGAAATCGAAGATTTGTTGAAATTTACTTTTTGCCCAGAAGCACGACTATATGAAGCTAGAATATTCCTCATTAGAACTGCTTCCTGCTGGTTTGCTCAGAAAAAAAGAAAGGAATCATCGGCAAAAAATAAATGGGACACTATTGGAGCATTCCTAGCAATCTTCACACCATGAATCAAACCAGCCTTTTCATTCACTCGAATCAGGGAGCTCAACCCTTCAACAATCCTCTACTAGGTATAATCGGCCCTACTTCCTTACCATTATGAAGCACGTTATATTGGACTGTTGAAACACAAAGCATTATCAGATCCACCCATTTTTCAGCAAACCCCATTTTTAGCATTATAGCTTGGAGAAATTTCCACTCGATACGATCATATGCCTTAGACATATCTATTTTAAGGGCCGCACAGCCATGTTTCCCTTGCCTCTTTCTCTTCAAAAAATGGAGGATTTCAGCCGAGATAATTATATTATTCGTGATTGCTCTGCCGGGAATAAAAGCACTTTGGGCCTCAAAGACAACTGAAGCAAGCACTGTCCTCATTCTATTAGCAAGCATTTTAGAAATGATCTTGTACAGGATATTACACAGCGCAATGGGCCGCATATCAGCTAGGGTCTCAGGCTGCTGCTTTTTCGGAATCAAAATAATAGAGGTATCATTAAGTCCTACAGGAAAGGAACAACTATTAATAAAGTTCAAACAAGCTTGCACCACATCCTCACCAACAATATTCCAAAATTTTTGATAAAAGGCATGATTCATACCATCAGGCCCTGGAGATTTATTCAGATGCATATCAAACAAGGCATCTTTAACTTCAACAGGCGAGAATGGAGCCAAGAGCATCATGTTCTGATCCTCGGTGATGTTCTTCTCTACACATCTTAAAACCTCATCACTACTACAACCTTCAGTCTGAAATAACGTGCTGAAGTAATCCATAATCATCCCATCAATCTCCTCTTGATTAGAGCTCCAACTTCCTTGTCTATTCTGCAATCTTTCAATAGAGTTCCTACGCTTCCTTGCTGAAGCCGTAGCATGAAAAAATCATGAATTCCTATCTCCCTCCTTAAGCCAAAGGGATTTTGCTCTCTGCTTCCAGAAGACTTCATGACTATGGAGGAAAGCATTATACCGATTCCTGGCCTCCACAAATTCCTCCACACTACCTTGGTCACACCGCCCCCTTAACCGAGCCATAAGACATTTACTATCAGAGAGACGCTTACGACAATCGTGAGCCAAATGACCCCCCCATTGGAACAAATTAGCACCACACCTCGAAATCTTTTGCTGGATTGAACAGCCCGAAGAAGAGTTCCAGCTATTTGTAATAACCTCAACACAATCCCGTTCTCGCAGCCACAAATTCTGAAAACGGAATCGCTTATGCCTACTGTTAAGTGTTAGAAAATGCATATTTATAAAGGAGAAAACCGTCATTTTACATTTCAAGTCTTATTAACACCTTTACTTTTATGAATTTAACCTTATTTTGATTTAATTCCGTTTGTTTTATTTTAATTAAGTATTTTATGTATTTTAGGAGCATCATAGTCATTTCACAATAAACGAGAGATCAGATGGCAAAACGGACATCACTTTTGAACTCAGGACGGTCGAAAACCTTAGGAGGAGCATAAAAGGAAAAATGGCACTGTTCACATGTACGGTACTATTCACGTGTACGGTACTGAATACGTTACTGTTCACGACACTGTTCACATAGACGGACGATGACGTGGCATTGACCGATGATGTGGCATTGACTGATGAGGTGTCACGATCCTGTTGGGCTAAAATTCTTATGTACTGTTGATGGTGATGTGGCAGCATATCAGTGGACGAAAAATCTCGCGTACGGTACATGCATCACACAAGATTATTTTCAACCAAACCGTGTTACTGTTCATCTGGGTCAAACCGTGTTACTGTTCATATGCGTGGTCAAACCGTATACTGTTGACTGATGACGTGGCGCAATCCTAAGCGTCCAAACTGTTTTTAATCCGATGGCCATGATTTACTCTATGTATCTATAAAAAAGGGGCCTCTTCCCCCTAATTTGATATCTCTGAATCCATTTTTGGGATTCATTTTCTGTAATTCCTTCTACATCTTGTATTTTCTTCGTATTTTAATAAATTCTCATTTTGCCCTAAGTTTAATTATGAGTGGCTAATTTTCTTTCAAGCTTCGGTTGAAGGTGAAGTCTTAACATGTGTCATGGGCTTAATTTAGTAAAATTATTTTCTCTCCCCCTCTAGTTTTTGTGGATGTTTTGACTTCTCGTCGACAAATAATAATATTCTTGTCTAGTACCGCCTTGGTTTCACCGGCCCTCTAGTACAAGGTTATTATTATTTGGCACGATAAGCCCTTAGCACCATATTTATTAGAGCATGGTTCATGAGGTGTGGATTCCCCCCTCATGATTTAATTGGTATTAATAAGAAATATTTAGCCCATGATGCATGTTGATACGGATCCAGATACCCAAGTACGTTAATTTAATAGATTTAAACTTCAATCTCTTCTCGCCATTTCAATTCCAATTTTTAGGATAATTTGAATTACTTCCACCACAAATCCAATCATTCATTTCCAAAATTAATTCTACACACAATTAAAATCCACCTCCTCGTGGGATCGACATTCGTCACCATTAGTCTATACTACAATAGATTCGTGCACTTGGGAGTACATTAAAATTTGCACAACAAGTTTTTGGCGCCGTTGCCGGGGAAGTAAGTAATTTTAATTCATAGAATTAATTTTTGTGAATAATTTCTTTTATTTGTTTTCTTGTATTTTTTTATTAAAAAAAAAGTGAATCTACATTTAAAGGTTAGTATTTCTTTTCTTTTTCTCTTCTTTAAAATTTTGTAATTTAATTTTCAATTTATTTTTCTTTGTAATTTGTTTTATTTTATTAATTTAATTTTTAGTTAATTTATTTTACGTATTTATTTTTGTGTATTTTTATAGAAAGGTTGTAATAGCTCAATAAGATTAGTATCGTAATTTCTCCTTCTTCTTTATTTTTATTTGTTTTGTTCCCATCTTTATTTTTATTTTATTTGTTTTGCATGCATGGTCGTAGGTCATTATTACCTAATCTTGAACCTATAGACCTTGAATTAGAAAAAACACTTCGCACACACAGGCACATTAAAAATAAATTGGGAATGTATTTACAAACACCACAGGAGAGACCATTTAAGGATTATTTCAGTCCTTTAGCTAATTTGAGCACATCATGCATAAGATACCCAAATGTAGCTGCTAGGTGTTTTGAATTAAAACCCAGTGTGCTAAATTGTCTCCCAACATTCTATGGCCTAGAAAATGAGGACCCATATAATCATCTGAATGATTTTCATGCCATTTGTCAAACTTTTAAATATGAAAATTTTTCAGACGATGATGTTAAACTCAGATTATTCTCATTTTCTTTAAAAGATAGAGCTCGTTCATGGCTTAATACATTACCTGCTAATAGCATTTCATCATGGGAACAAATGGTAACAAAATTTTTGAATAAATATTTCCCAGTGCATAAAACCAACGCTATTCGCAGGGAAATCTCGGAGTTTACCCAGAGAGAGGACGAGCAGTTTTTCGAAACGTGGGAGCGATTCAATGGGCTACTCTTGAAGTGTCCACATCATGGGTACGAGAAATGGCACCAATGCCAATACTTTTTGGAGGGATTATTGCCAAATGTGCAAGAATAGCTAATGGCAACAAGTGGAAGAGAGCTAATGTCAAAAAGTGCATCAGAGATTTGGGAATTCTTCCAGCGACAAGCGGATAATTCCCAACAACGGAGTCGATCACTCAGGAATACTAGAAGAATTAAGGGAGTAAATGAGGTTCACATTGGCGAGTCAACTTCGGGAATCAAAGAAGTCAAGGAGATGGTTGAAAGTCTTGCTCGACAAATAGCATCGTTATCGACTGCTAACTCAACAGAACCACATGACCATGACTCATACTCAGATCAAGCCAATGCCATAGGTGTAATGAGAAAGCCATCAAATTACAACCCATACTCCAACACACATAATCCTGGATGGAGAGACCACCCCAATTTTTCATGGTCTTAAGGACTCCAACAAAATGGACCAGCAGCTTCAGCTCCACCAATGCAACCAATTCCTCAAATTCCTCAAGCCTCTCAGCCCCCATTTAGACCATACAATCAGAACCAGAACTACTCTCAACCCAGACCATGTGAGGATTCATTCCAAAATCTCAAGAATTTTACTCACTCTACAATTGAGCAACAGAACCGCACCATTGATGGACTATGAAATGAGTTGAGAGCATGCTTCAATTCACAAGCCCAATCAGTTTCAAGCCTTGAGAAGATGGTGGGACAACTTGCTTCTTCAGTTCAGACCTTAGCAATGACCGTTGAGAAAGGTAAATTTCCAAGTCAACCAGTGCCTAACCCTAAAGGAGCGCATGAAGCAAGTACCAGTTCACCACAGCAGCATGGAGAAGTCAAAGCCGTCATGACCTTGCGAAAAGGAAAAGAAGTCGACAACAAAGTGGAGATGCTGGTGATAAAAGAAAATCAAATTGTACCTGTGAATGTTGAGGACTCATCACCGGAGGAGAGAGAAGAAACCAACCCACGGGAATATGTTCCCAAAGCACCATTTCCTCAGAGGTTAGCTAAAGGAAAAAAGGGAAAATCCACAGGTGAGATTCTTGAAATCTTCAAACAGGTAAGTACTAACATCCCTTTGCTTGATGCTATTAAACAAGTTCTATCTTATGCCAAGTTTCTTAAAGACTTTTGTACTAAAAAGAGAACTATGCATGTTCAAAAGAAGGCATTTTTAACAGAAAACGTTAGTTCTATACTCCAACATAAAATTCCTTTAAAATGCAAAGACCCAGGCTCCCCCACTATCTCATGTAGTATAGGGAACCACACAATTGAGAATGCTTTGTTGGATTTAGGAGCTAGTGTAAATCTGTTGCCTTACTCAGTATTTTTAAAATTTAGACCGGGAGAATTACACCCAACTCCAGTGGTGTTACAGCTTGCAGATCGGTCCACAAAAATACCTCGTGGTATTGTGGAGGACGTGCTTATCCAGGTAGACAAGTTTTATTTTTCTATTGATTTTATTGTAATTGACACTCAACCAATACAGGATTCAAGGAAGCACATCCCCATTATCCTAGGCCGACCTTTCTTGGCAACTGCGGATGCTCACATTCAATGCAGGACTGGAAATATGCAGTTGTCCTTCAGCAACATGACTATGGAGCTGAACATCTTCAACATTGCCAAACAACCTCATAATGCAAATGATGGAATTGTTGATGTGGATTTAATTGAAACATTAGTTGACGACACTTTTCTTTCAAACCTTAGTGATGATCTTTTACAAACATGTTTAACTCACTTTGGTTTTGATTTTGATATTGACAGATCGGTTGATGAGGTCAACGCCCTGCTTGACTCAGCACCATCTATGGACACTAATAAATGGAAGTCAAGAGTTGAACAACTAGCACTATCAGAGAAGAAACTCATCCCATCATCAGAATCACCACCGAAACTCGAGCTCAAACCATTACCCAACACTCTGGAATATGCATTTTTGGGAGAAGAAAGTACTCTACCGGTAATCATATCATCATCCCTAAATGACGAACAAAAAGGTAAGTTATTGGATGTTTTGAAAGAGCACAAATGAGCATTAGAATGGACCATAACAGACATTAAAGGTATAAACCTAGTAGATTGCATGCATTACATTCACCTTGATGAAAATGCTAAAACTACTAGGGAGATGCAACGTCGGTTAAATCCTAACATGAAAGAAGTTGTTAGAATTGAAGTCCTTAAGCTATTAGATGCAGGTATTATTTACCCAATTTCTGATAGTTCATAGGTTAGTCCTGTGCAAGTTGTCCCCAAAAAGTCAGGAGTCACAGTAGTTACGAATGCTGATAATGAATTGATACCCACTAGAGTAACTACAGGATGGCGTGTATGCATTGATTATAGAAAGTTGAATTCTGTCACACGTAAAGACCATTTTCCTTTACCATTTATTGATCAAATGCTTGATAGGTTAGCAGGCCATGAATTTTATTGCTTTCTAGATGGCTACTCAGGATATAATCAGATTCCCACAGCACCAAAAGATCAGGAGAAAACTTCTATAGACGTTTCATTAAAGATTTTAGCAAAATTTCTAGACCCTTATGTAATTTACTTGCTAAGGATGTACCTTTTGTCTTTAATGATTCATGTCTTGTGGCATTTGAAAAGTTCAAACAGTTGTTGACATCATCACCCATCATTCAACCCCCAAATTAGAGCTTACCATTTGAGCTCATGTGTGATGCATCTGATTATGCAGTAAAAGCAGTATTAGGACAAAGAGTTGGTCGAATTCCCCACGTTATTTACTATGCTAGTATGACATTGAATGATGCACAGTTGAATTATTCAACTACTGAAAAAGAAATACTAGCAGTAGTGTTTGCATTAAAGAAATTTTAATCTTATCTCATTGGTTGTAAAATAATTATATTCACAGATCATGCTGCTCTTAAATATCTTTTCACAAAGAAAGATGCAAAAGTTAGACTAATTCGTTGGGTGTTACTTTTGCAGGAATTTGACTTGGAATTCAAAGATAAGAAAGGGACAGAAAATATTGTGGCGGACCACCTCTCTCGTCTCCATTTTGACACAATTACAGAGCCATTAATATTAAATGAGTCATTTCCAAATGAACAATTAATGAGTGTGGAAGTATTACCTTGGTATGCTGATATAGTTAATTATCTTGTTACAGGTAAACTTCCAGAGCATTGGACCAAGCAAGATAAGGCTAAATTCTTTGCAGAGATAAAGAATTTCTTTTGGGATGACCCGTATTTGTTCAAGTATTGTGCGGATAAAATTGTTAAACGATGTGTCCCAGAAAATGAAATTCAGAATATTCTTTCATTCTGCCATGAACAAGCTTGTGGAGGCTATTTCAGTGCTAAGAAAACAGCAACTAAAGTTTTACAATGTGGTTTTTATTGGCCAACTATATTTCGAGATGCTTACACTTTTTGTTCTTCATGTGATAGGTGTCAACGAATGGGGAGCATTACACGAAGGAACATGATGCCATTAATCCAATTTTAGTGGTTCAAATTTTTTATGTTTGGGGTATCGACTTCATGGGACCCTTTCCCCCTTCTTTTGGCCATCAATACATATTGGTTGCTGTTGACTATGTATCGAAATGGGTAGAAGCAATTCCATGTAGAACCAATGATCACAAGGTGGTGATAGCATTTTTGAAAAGTAACATTGTCTCACGCTTTGGATTCCCTCGAGCAATAATCAGTGATGGTGGTGCCCACTTTTGTAACAAAGCATTCAAAACTCTTTTGACAAAGTATTCAATCACACACAAAGTGGCAACCCCTTATCATCCGCAAACCAGTGGCCAAGTTGAGATATCCAATCGAGAAATAAAAGCACATATTAGAAAAAACGGTGAGGCCAGACAAGAAAGATTGGTCATTAAGACTTGATGATGCATTATGGGCATACAGAACGGCTTTCAAGACCCCGATTAGGATGTCACCCTACAGCCTAGTGTATGGAAAAGCTTGCCACCTACCTGTGGAACTCGAGCATCGTGCGTATTGGGCCATCAAGAAATTCAATTTTGACATGCAGCAAGTCAGCTCAGAAAGAAGATTACAGCTGGGAGAACTTGAAGAAATTCGCAATGACTCTTACGAAAATCCCAAGATTTACAAGCAACGAATGAAAGTCTTTCATGACAAGCAAATTATGAGAAAATCTTTCACTCCACGTTAGAAAGTGCTTTTATTCAATTCTCGCTTGCACCTATTCCCAGGTAAATTACGCTCTCGTTGGTCTGGCTCATTTATTGTACATACTGTTTTTCCACATGGGGCAATTGAAATTAAGGACCCAAAGAACGGTGTCACGTTTAAAGTTAATGGTCAAAGATTAAAGCCATATCTAGAATACCAACCACATGGAGAAAATACCGAAATAAATTTGAGTGACCCACCAGATTTGAATTGATTTTTTTTTCGGTGATTTGATTTTTTTTTTCTTTATATTATTCTTTTGCTAATTGAAATTATTTTTGCATAAGTGTGTTTGTTTAACTATTAAGTTTTCTCTTATCATTTTTAATCATGAGTACCTTACTTAGACCGTTCCTCCTGAACATTCTTAAACCACTTCAACATGTCAAAACTCATCTCAAAAGGCAGATTCAATTTTGTAAAACACATCGCATTTGGGCTCTACAACCACCAGAGTTAGTAGCCTATGTTGAGGGTTTAGAAAGCCAACTCAGAGACATTGAGAGAAGTGTTGACGACATCAAGTTGTAGCTTGAGGTAAATTCAATAAGAGGACGATTTTAATTTTCTTTGTGTGTGTTTTAATTTGTTTTTCTACTTGTGTGCTTTAGTTTGTTACCCCTGTGAAGTGGCAGATAACGGTACTCCGTGACAATCAAGTCGGTTATTTCAGTTTCCCATAATAATTGATATTCTGAGGCGAAAGTATGGACAGAAACGAGATTCTAGCGAAGCTTCACAAGCGATTCCCTTCACTTCCTCAGAATGCCCTCCTTACAATCTATAAAGCTCGGTCCGAACGCATGCGATTACTCATGAGGAATAACATACCTGCTGACATCCGTTGGTTAATCGAGGCTAAAGTACAATCGGCAGGTGAGTTACCTCCAAAATTTATTGCATACATGCCTGGTTGTGGTAAAGGAAATTATGCAAGAAAACGACGAGCTCGAAGAATTTCTGTTGCTTGTCATAAGTGTGCCAGAATGAGTTGCAATAAAAACCTATGTTCTTTAGGAATGGTGTCTGATAACAGGGAAGATAAGATTCAATTCATTAGCGATGGCTTGAATAAGGAGTCATTGGATGATATCCTTTTGTCTCTTGAAACGCATCTCAGTGGATATGTGCAAGGAGCGATTCTCCAGTTATGGCCATTATTCCAGAAAGAGCATGCACGATATAGTCTCGGGAATCTGACTATAAACGACCCTGTTTGCCAGTTTATAAGAAAACTGGATGAGAATCCTATCCTCGACCCATAGAGGGCGTTCAAGCCGTTTCTGGACGTAAAACCAGAGGAAGATGTGAGCCACAGTCGCAACTACCTGTAAATATCCTTTCACTTTACTGTTATTTTATTTTACTATTGTTTTATTGTGTGCATTATTGTCTTTAATAATTTTATTACTGTTTACTTTTTCCTTTTTATTGTTTCCTTTTTAACTCACGAGCCACGTGCTTTACGCGTTATTTGACACTGACATGTTACCTCATATACAACTGTGACCCATTGTCACCAAGACTCTTAAATGTGATTTTTTTTTGTCAAGCACTCACAAATTTTTTTTGAGAAGTATCACAATGGCAGTTACTCCAAATAGACGATTCAAGAACATTTGTGTGCTTTCTGGATTTACCTATGGCAAATATAAAGAGTTCGTTGAGGCAGCCATCGATCTTGGTCGAAGTATAGCCGAGAGAAAATTACACTTGGTGTATGGAGGAGGTAACCGAGGGTTATCAAAAATGGTCTCAGAAGCAGCTTTTATCAGAGGAAGTCAAGTGTTAGGCATCATCTACAGAGTCTTAAAATCATTGGGCAGTTCGTCTGACTCACCAACTGGAGAAGAGCTAGTCGTCTCAGGTATGCAAGAAAGAATAACTGAAATGCTTAATTATGCTGATGCTTTTATTTTCCTTCCAGGAGATCTTGCAACACTAGAGGCACTTATCACACTAGCATCTTGGGCCCATCTGCACATCCACCAGAAACCCATCGGTTTGTTAAATGTCAATAACTTTTATGATGGCTTTATCACATTTCTTAACCATGCAATAAAAAACTATTTCATTCCTTCTAATGTGAAAAAACTTTTTATTTGTGCTCACATTGCTAATGAGCTACTTGATCTGTTACAAGCTTATAAACCGGAGCCAGACCCCTGGACATTTGTGTTGGAGCGCCCAAATAATGATGGTAATAGTAGCCGCAGTAAGAAGTACAAATTAGATTTAACTCTCCGCTTGTAAATATTTTTTTATGTGTTGCACCACCCAGGTGATGTCTTCTAAACTCTACTTCTTTCCTTTCAAACCTTGAGGACAATGTTTCGTTCTGGTTGGGGGGAGGGAATAGTCGACAATTGTGGAATTTTGGTTAAATTTTTACTAATTTTTTGTTGTAGAAACTAACTGTTGCTAACTTTTTGTGTTGAAGATGGCTGAATATGGAGGGTAGTGACTCTAGAAACACATCTTCATCGTTTAAAAAAAATTAATTAAAAAATTTTTAAAAAAAATTTCTTTTTCTTTATTAAGTTTTGATGTTCATTTTTCTTCTTCTTTTTAATTTCTCCTCTATAAATATACATTTTCCAACTTTTGAGTTGAAGATGGCTGAATATGGAGTGTAGTTCCTCTAGAAACACATCTTCTTTAAATAAAAAAAAACCATTTTCGTTTTCTATCATTTTACGTGTAACTTTTCTAATTATTTTTTATGCATCATTTTCACATTTCTGCATGCATATTTTCCTTTCATGCTTAGAATAGGTTGGGGGTAGAATGTTGTTTAAAAAAATATATATATTTGTGTGATTTGTTTTAACATTGAATGACATGATTAATTTCAAATTTTAGTATTTGTATTATCCTTGGTCTTAAATGATGTTACATTATGTTTGCTACTCTACATGTTGATGTCGGAGACAAATATGAGTTGCTTGAAGGAATGAACATGTCATAATAAGTACCAAGTGAGTTTTTGAGCCTATCATTTTTCTTGGAGAATAACCCTTTTGCCTATTCTTTATACAGCTTAGCAGTTTATTATTTTATATATGATCTCTAGATTTCTTTTGAGTTATCCCTAAAAAAAAAAACAATTGTAAAATTAAAAAAAAAAATGTGTGTTGCTACATTTGGAGGCCCATCTAACTAGTAGATATGGAAGATTATTTAGAGCCCTAAAAGATGATGGAAAGGCCATCTTTGATCCGTTTGAGCTTTTCTAGCCATCCCTTTTATTAAATATCCATAGTTAACCCTTTTGAGCCTTTAAAAAAAAAAAACATTTTCTTTGTCAACTTATCATCTTGACCCACTCCGATTTGGAGTATTACCCGATGTCTTATAAGTTCCATCACCTATTTATGTTTGAGAAAAATGTAAATAATTATTTTGTTCAGTGAAGTTATGCAAAAAAAAAACAAAGTTGTTGTTTCAAAAGAATAAAAATAAAGATAATAAGTGAAATCCACCTTGCAACTTCAAAAAAAAAAAAATTCTCTGCATTTTTCTCAAACATACACTTTGTTTTCCTTATTTCCCTTCTTTGTTAGCCATGTCCCTAGCCTACGTTACGTCCTAATAAAAGTCCTTCTTGATTTTAGGGAACTATAGTTTGAAGTAGAAGCTAGTTATATGGGCTAAAAAGATGTAGTGATGCATAATAAAAAAAAAGATAAATAAAGTGGGTTGACTAGCATTTTTGTTTGACTTGAGATCGTATTATTTCTAAGCTGAGGGCATATTTATTTCATCTTGGTGAGAGCATGTGATATCACTTCTTTATTATTTTCTCTCTTAATTACCATTCATTGGAGTGACTATTTTTAGTAGGTTTAATTTATTTGTTTCCAGTGAGATTTTGGGGTTTGACATGTCATTCTTGAAAGTAGATATAACAAAGTCTACTGGGCTAATTCATGTGGATGGTTGATGTGAGTGTGATGTTGCTTTAGACTGGAGATAATGCTTATACTTTTATTTGATTGCTATCATTAATCTGATTGAATAAACACGAGTGTTTCTAAATTTTAAAAAAAAAATCATTTTGAATTTGAATTTTATTTTTGCTTCATTTGCTAGGGATTAGCAATAAGCTGGTTGGGGGGTGTGTTGAGTGTTAGAAAATGCATATTTATAAAGGAGAAAACCGTCATTTTACATTTTAAGTCTTACTAACACCTTTACTTTTATGAATTTAACCTTCTTTTGATTTAATTCCGTTTGTTTTATTTTAATTAAGTATTTTATGTATTTTAGGGGCATCATAGTCATTTCACAATAAACGAGAGATCAGATGGCAAAACGGACATCACTTTTGAACTCAGGACGGTCGAAAACCTTAAGAGGAGCATAAAAGGAAAAATGGCACTGTTCACATGTACGGTACTATTCACGTGTACGGTACTGAATACGTTACTGTTCACGACACTGTTCACATAGACGGACGATGACGTGGCATTGACCGATGATGTGGCATTGACTGATGAGGTGTCACGATCCTGTTAGGCTAAAATTCTTATATACTGTTGATGGTGACGTGGCAGCATATCAGTGGACGAAAAATCTCGCGTACGGTACATGCACCACACAGGATTATTTTCAACCAAACCGTGTTACTGTTCATCCGGGTCAAACCGTGTTACTATTCATACGCGTGGTCAAACCGTGTACTGTTGACTGATGACGTGGCGCAATCCTGAGCGTCCAAACTGTTTTTAATCTGATGGCCATGATTTACTCCATGTATCTATAAAAATGGGGCCTCTCCCCCCTAATTTGATATCTCGGAATCCATTTTTGGGATCCATTTTCTATAATTCCTTCTCCATCTTGTATTTTCTTCGTATTTTAATAAATTCCCATTTTGCCCCTAGTTCAATTATGAGTAGCTAATTTTCTTTCAAGCTTCGGTTGAAGGTGAAGTCTTAACATGTGTCATAGGCTTAATTTGGTAAATTTATTTTCTCTTCCCCTCTAGTTTTTGTGGATGTTTTGACTTTTCGTCGACAAATAATAATATTCTTGTCTGGTACCACCTTGGTTTCACCGGCCCTCTAGTACAAGGTTATTATTATTTGGCACCATAAGCCCTTAGCTCCATATTTATTAGAACGTGGTTCATGAGGTGTGGATTCCCCCCTCATGATTTAATTGGTATTAATAATGAATATTTAGCCCATGATGCATGTTGATATGGATCCACGTACCCAAGTACGTTAATTTAATAGATTTAAACTTCAATCTCTTCTCGCCATTTCAATTCCAATTTTTAGGATAATTTGAATTACTTCCACCACAAATCCAATCATTCATTTCCAAAATTAATTCTACGCACAATTAAAATCCACCTCCTCGTGGGATCGACACTCATCACCATTAGTCTATACTACAATAGATTCGTGCGCTTGCGAGTACATTAAAATTTGCACAACACCTACTGGTAGCAACAATAGGATTCAGATCCATAAAAATAGGTAAATGGTCAGAACACGAGGCCTCCAAGCTCATAACTTTAACCCGAGCAAAACGGTGAAGCTATTCAGCTGAGGCTAGAACTCTATCCAGCCGCTCTTCCACCCAATCCACCGACCCTCGGGATCTCTCCCAAATAAATTGACATCCTTCCATCCCAACATCCAGCAAACCACTATCAGAAATGGCATTCTTAAGTGTCACTGTTTCTATGATCACTGTCTTCCAGCAAACCACTATCAGCAAATCACTATTATAGAAATCTCTAATGATTATAGAAATCTCTAATAATGCCATTTGAGCATGTTATGAAAGATGCTAGAAGACGAAACCTCTTCAATCAATCAATGCACAATCACACGGCTTTAGTTATGAAGAAACTTCTTGAAATCTACAAAGGATTTGAAGAGATAAACCAATTGGTAGATGCCCCGAATTTGTGGGTATTTAGAAACTAGTAAGCTGATATTAGCACCTAAACCACCGGCAACATCTACCAATTGGTTTATCTCTTCAAATCCTTTGTAGATTTCAAGAATTTTCTTCATAACTAAAGCCGCGTGATTGTGCATTGATTGATTGAAGAGGTTCCGTCTTCTAGCAGCTTTCATAGCATACTCAAATGGATTTTTTGCATTATGTGCCTTCATAAAAGGTAGGGTCCCTTCCAATAAACAATCTTTCAAGTGGTACCTATTCAATTCGGGGATATAAAATTTCTTTCACAGATAATGAAATTTAAAAAAAAAAAAAAGAAGATGAATGGAAATAATGTATATGAAAGATTGAAAATACTCATATGTGAACGTCAGCACAAATTTCGTGCGGAAAGATACCCTTTTACAACAATGTAAAGAGTGCTTCACAATGTTATAAAGGAATTTTCATGACTCATGAAAGATGTCGCAGAGAAATTAGAACACAAACCAAGGATCTACATTAACGTTCTCCTGAGATAAGAGGAAAATAGGAGCAAGAGAAACTCCGTCTTCATTTGGAAGCAAATATCTACCAACGGACGCTAAACCATATACTCTGAAAACATTTCCATCTTTATTTGTGACAAGATTACATGTTAGGAAAGAGCAACTAGCAAGGAGTTGTAACATTCGATCAAGTACTGTTGGGGCTTCTTGGTTATTTGTGAGCAGCTGAGATGCAATCTCAGAAGAAGAAAGCTAAGATGGACTAGCTTTAGCTAAAATCTCTAATACACCAAGCTTGATGATAGCTTTCATGGTCATGGGAAGTAATGAGCTGAGGGAAAGCTCCATGACCAGCATGAAATCTTCCTCATCGTTTGGTGGTTTCATGAGTTGGTCATGGAATGAACTCATCTTAATTCTTGGAGTAGGATTTGCTGAAATTAACAAAATGGCAATGGATGATGTTGATGTAGCGCTCAGTATATAACTATATATATACACGTATGCCCACGAGGCTGTGGTCGGGTTGGTAACAACATCAAGCTTGTAGCAGTTGACGCCTGGGTTCAAGTTGTGGGGGTAGTAAGGGGGAAAAATAAAAAATGTATTTGGGCTTTACCCATCCCCTTATTTTTTAAAAAAAAACTATATATATACACGTATATATATATTAGTTATAAATGTAAGTTTTGGTAGCTTTGTGGCTTTTACAATATGTAAATAGCCCCATTCATCACAATCATAGTTATGTCATGGTGTTTTTTAAAATAGAAATAGCACACCACATCAACCAATTGAAAACAAACGCACCACTTGGGCTTTGTAGCTCAATGGTGAACCATTGTCCTTAAAGTCAAGTATGATTATGAGGACAATGGTTCAATTTTCCATGAACTCAAACTCTCTCAATTAAACATAATTGTGTGAAGATTACTTGTAACGTCTTTCTCTCTTGCGAAATGCGAGTGGAGTAGAGACATCCCTCCCTCTGTGAGAGTATTTGGCTGGGCATATATTTCGTAGAATAAAAATGTAATAATGTAAGTTTCAGGTATGTATATCAAATGTAATAATGTAAGTCTCAGGTATATACGAAATGCGAGTGGAGTAGAGACACCCCTCTCTCTGTGAGGGGTATTTGGCTGAGCATATATTTCGTAGAATAAAAATGTAATAATGTAAGTTTCATGTATATATATCAAATATAATAATATAAGTCTCAGGTATATATATAATTGTAAATATCAGTATAATAATTTACTATCATAACAGTTATAAATATCTGTGTAATATAATAACTTAATTCTTAATACAATAACTTGATACTTAATCAGATAAAAAAAAAATTGAAAACAAACGCATCAGTGTTAACAAGGCAAGAAATCATTCACCATTTTGTCTTTTAAGTCTTCAATTTAAATGTTTCATCAGTCTTTTCAATTCTGAAATTACATTTTCTGTCCCACTCTCGATAGTGATCACAAAGATGGGAAACCTACTTTTTTTTTTTTTTTTACTCTGAAATATCATTGCAATTTGCACCAGCTTTGGCCCATAGGAGGCATTGGCTGCGTGTCAGTTTCCAAATGCATCAATTATTCTTTCATATCTGCTTCGAAAAAAGAAAGAAGAGCTTTCAATATCAGTATTTAAAATATATCGTTCTTCTAGACTTGTCAACAGCTGTAGCCCATATCCGCCAGGCATTAGATTTCAAACAAATTCATCAAGTTACCATCGATTGTTTACGCGTTGAATGAGTATTTATTTCCATTTTAAAATATAACCTATTTTCAAAGTAATTGATTATGGTCGTGATTCGTTTAATTATGGTCCTCATTCATTTTCAAAGTACCGATAGCTTTGGCCCTTGTTGTCAGGGGCGTAGCCAGCATAGGAACAGGTGGGGCATAGGCCCAGCTGGCTTTTAAAATATTTTTTTAATGATTATCTTAAAAATATATATTTTATTTATTATTTATAAAACTCCTCCATATCAATTGTGAAACTTTGAAAGTGCCACATGTAATTTAAAAACAAAAATTTCATACTGCCCCTAACTTAAATGTCTAAGTCTAAATAATTTGATTAGCTATTATAATTTCATAAAAATCAACAAAGACAAACAGTGGCGGATTTAGAAAAATAATTTACTGAGGGCTAAATTAAATAATAACAAAATGTAAAAATTGAAACTTAAATATATAAAATTTTTGGTAACCCACTTATAATTGTTCTATATGCGAGTTCATATTCTGAACACATTGTGCAATAGACTCATTATCAATACTATTAAATACATCTTTTTCTACACAAACAATCAAATTATCATTCATCCATTTATCTTCCATCCGATTCTGAAGTTCATTCTTCACAAATTTCATTGCTCAAAATTATATATATGAGTACTTATGTAAAAATAAATTAATTACAATTGAAAAATTAATTTACTAATAGTTATAAACAAAATCACTAAAAAAAGAAATTGTAAAAACTAGAATTAGTCACTTGAACAATTACAATTTATATAGAGATGTGTTGACCTGTGAACAAAAAATAAAATACGAAATTCTTAACTTAATTTGAAAAAAAAAAACGAAAAGAACATATTTATCTAATGCAAAATTGATGTAAATGCAAGTCGGTCCCACGTCCCACCCACTCAAGCCCACAACAATTAATAAATCACCCCCCTCTTGGCTTCTTCTCCTTTCGTTTTTTTCACTGCGATTCTAAGAATAAAGAACATAACTGATGCCTGCAACTTCCTCTTTTTTTTGAGACAATCTCTAATTACAAGTTTGGCACTCACAGTTCAATTTTGGGATTATAAATATTTTGGGCTGTGGGCTTTATTTTTTTAAGTAAAATTATTACTTTATAATTATTAAAATAATAGTTTAAATTTTAAAAAATGATGTTATCTAATAATTTTTACAGGGGTTATTTTAAATTTTAAATTTTGTTTTAAACAAAAAAAAAATTAGTGGGGGCTTAAGCCCCCAGTGGTCCTGCACTGCATCCGCCCCTGAAGACAAAGCGAGAGAACCACCTTTATCAAATAAAATCCATTAAAAAATCAATTAAAGTAAGTGAAATCTAAACTTTACTCTTTCTTTTGTCTCTTCCCTAGAATAAAATGTGGTGGGTGGAATCCACAGCAGATTATGCAATTTGCAGTGCTCATCAGTCGTCATTGGTGCGTGAATTTCTTCTCACTTTCTTTATTTGTATCGCTTGATGTTTTAAAATTGTAAGTTTATTAATTCTAAGTTTTTATTATTTCATTGTTTTTTACATTTTATAATTGCTAATTTTATTATATATTCATGTTTGATTTTTGTGTTTCCATATATGATTATTTTTGCCATTATTAAAAGATTTAAGAAGAAATTTATTTATTAAGATTAGTACACTATACAATGAAATTTTAATGAAGATCCATAATATTTTGTGTAGTTATGTAACTATAATTTTCATGTGTATTTTTTTTTATGAAGAAATTTTTCTTTGAACAATAAATATCATACTTATTCGATAAATATATTTCTTTGAACAATCATGGATAAATATTTAAGAAAGAATTCAGCAATTGCAACCTCATCAGGAAAAATGAGTGGCAATTCAAAAGAAAAAGTTAGTCTTAATTTGCATGATCTTCCAAGGGATCTCGGTTTACGAACAGTAATTTCAAAGTTAGATCCTAATATTTAAGATGAAGTTTGGAGAGCATATTTGCAAATTGGTCCTTTTCAACCTTAGAGCCATGATTTTCCTACTAGGTTGTTAGGAGAAAAATCACGACGATTTGTCTGGAGTTGGTTTGATAATTGGTTAGAATATAGTATAGTAAAGGATGCAGCTTTTTATCTTTATTGTTATGTTTTCAGGGAAGAAAATGGTAGTCAAGGGGCTGGTCCGGAGTTGGTTTGATAATTACCTTCAACCATAGCTATTAGATTCTCTTAGATACTAAGTTTTATTTTATAATTTTACTTGAATTTTTCCAATCTATCTAACACCACTATTCCCGTAAATATATGGAATATACAAGATTAAATTGTTAAACTAGGGACCTTTCATTTTTATTCTTTTCTAAAATATGTTCACTTCTTCTCCCATCAAGAAGAATATATATGCAAGGGAAAGAGATGGGTCATAATCGTTTAAATTTTGTTAACTATTGTAACATCTAGAGAGATATTAAGAATAGTGGAAGTTAATATAACTTCTCTTTAAACTACTCATATATTAAATTTTAAAATTTAAATAAATGTACTAATGATGATAAATATCAATAAGGACAAGAAGTTTAAATTAACTAAAACATAATTACCTAATGGTAATTATTACCACTTAAGGACACAAAAACGTGTCTTACATTCTCCCACTTTGTCCACCTCACTACAAACTCATAATCTTTAATTTTCTTTAAATGCTTTAACTTCATACTAAAACCAAAAATTGAAAACCATGAAACATGGTGGCAAGTTCTTTAAAAACAAGTACTGTCATCCACGCATTACAATATAGTCTTGTCCTAAAGTGAGTACTTAATGTGGAATATACTACATGAATAAGCTTCCAAATACTCATTCATGGTCCTTTTTTTATTTTCTTCAAATATATATACATATCATTGTTCTTTAAACCTTATGTATACAAAATCATATGAGATGACAATTTGATAATTTAAAAATTTAGAGTCAATTGAAAAACTAGTACATAAAAACATGGTATCTCACTTACATAAAATTATATAACAAAATTGCATCCCATGTGCTCTATATGTTCCTTATACAACTTCAGTGGTAATCCTTTCGTCAAAGGATCTGTAATCATCAATTTGGTATTGATATGTTCAATAACCACATTTTGTGATCTAATATGCTCTCTAAGAGCTAAGTACTTAATGCTGATATGCTTTCTTCCACTTCCACTTTAGTTACTCTTAGCTATAGAAACCATAGCTGAATTATCGCAATAGATCCTTAGTGGTCTGGAAATAGAATCAATAATTCCCAATCCAGTAATAAAATTCCTTGGGCAACTAGCCTGTGTCGATAGTTCACAACAAGATACAAACTTTACCTCGATAGTTGAGGTAGCAATTAATGATTGTTTGGCACTTCTCCAAGAAATAACTCCTCCAGCTAACAAAAAGATATATCCTAAATTTGACCTTTTAGTGCCAAAACAACTAGCAAAATCAGAGTTTGTATATCAAATTACCTCTAATTGATCAGACCTTCTATAAGTAAGCATGTGGTCCTTGGTTCTTTGAAGATACAGTGATACTTTCTTTGTAGTTCTTATGTGTTCCAAACCTGAATTAGATTGATATCTTCCCAACATTCTTATTGCAAATGCAATGTTAGGGCTTATGCAACCCAAAGCATACATTAAGCTCTGCATAAGGAATATTGGTCATCTGTTCCATTAGAATTTTATTCTCTGGGCACTTCTTCAAACTGAATTTGTCACCTTTGATAATAGGCCGTGCTAGATGAATAATCTTTCATACGAAATCTCTTAAGAACTTTATTGATAGGTTTCTTGAGATAATCTTAATATCCCTCGGGATCTGTCTCTTTGAATTTTTAAACCAATGATATAAGAAGCCTCAGTTATATTTTTCATATCAAATTGTTGTGAGAGAAGATATTTAACCCCATGAAACAAGCCCAAGTCACTTAAACCAAGCAAAATATCATCTACATATAGGACTAAGAAAATGATTTTGCTTCCACTAACCTCATGTTATATATATTGATCCATAATATTCTCGGTGAAACCAAATAAAGAAATTATGTCATGGAATTTTAAATACCACTAACGAGAAGCTTGTTTTAATCTAATGTTTACAAATTAAGTGATTATTTTCACTTAAGATGAGCCCTTTTGATTGTTTCATGTAAACCTCTTCCTTTAGATCTCCATTGAGAAAAGTGGTTTTTAAGTCCATTTGATGTAATTCCATATCAAAATAGGCCACCAAATGTCATGATTATCCGAAAAGAATCTTTCTTAAAGACTAGAGAGAAAGTTTCATGATAATCAATTCCTTCTTGTTGAGTGAATCCCTTGGTTACAAGTCAAGTTTTATATCTTTTGATATTGCATGAGGAATTTCTTTTGGTTTTAAAACCCATTTATGGCCAATGGCTTTTGCTTTTTTAGGCAACTCTACAATATTCTAAGCTTAGTTATTAGCCATTGAATCCATCTTATCCTTCATGATATTATGCCATAACATGGATTTACTACAACTTATGGCCTGTAAAAATGTAGTAGGGCACCTTCAGCACTAATGTCAATGTCAGATTCTTATAAGTATACAATATAATCAGAAGTAATTGCAAGTTTTCTCGTCCTTGTAGATCTTCTTAATGTTACATCAACATCCTTTTGAAGATGATTTTCAATAACTGTATCTTCAGGAATTAGTTATTGATAATCTTGTAAATCTTGAATTACAACTTATTTTCCCGAAGATTCAAGAGTAGATTCTATACTTGGATCTCGCTAAAAAACTAAGTTTCGAGATTGACTAATCCTATTATTTGTATCATTCTCTAGAAAATGTGCATTTCATGCTTCTACAATTTTAGAATTATAGGACGGTTAATAGAATCTATATCCCTTAGACCTTTTCGTATAGACAATGAAAATATCCTTAACATCCTAGGTCTAACTTTTTCTCTTGTGGATTGTATACTCTAACTTCAGTCGGACAACACCATTCATGCACATGTCTTAAACTAGGTTCCAACCTTTTCATAATTCAAGAGGTGTTTTAGGAATAGCTTTTGGTGGAACTCTATTTAACACATATAAAATAGTTTTTAGAGCTTCACTCTATAAGAATAATGGGAGACTGAAGTTGCATATCATACTCAAGACCATGTCCATTAATGTTTGGTTTTATTTTTCTGCTACATCATTTTGATATGGCAAGCCTGGCATTGTGTATTGAGCAACAATACATTCTTACTTTAGAAACCTAGCAAATGGACCTGGTTTTTATCCTTATCCCATGTACCAACTATAATATTCTCCACCTCTATCTAATATGATGATTTTAATTTATTTTCCTAATTATTTCTCTACTTCTACTTTCAAATTTTAAAAGCATCTAATGCTTCACCTTTATCATAAAAAAGTAGAGATATGTATAACATGAATAATTGTCAATAAACGAGATAAAGTATTTCATACCATTTAAGCACACTTATAGGCCACAAATATAAGTGTGCGTAATTTCTAATCTTTTAGAACTCCGTCTACCACCTTTCTTGGTCTTCTTGGTATGCTTTCCCTTAAAGCAGTCCACACAAGTACCAAGATTAATAAAGTCAAGAGTCTCAAGGATGCCATCCTTTATTAATCTTTTGATTCGCTCGATGGCGATATGACCTAATTCCATATGCCATAACATAGAGGAGTTTTCATTTAAAACACCTCTCTTAGTACTAATATTCCCGTGTAAAGTCATAAGGTTATAATAAAAAATAGGTTTAATTAAAGTTTAAATAAACTATCATCTAATATTGCATTACAAATAACAATAGAGTCTTTAAACAAATGAAAAGATATCCAAATGAAATTAAAAGTAAAACCAAGAGGTAAAAGTCTTGAAACAGAGATAAGAATTCTAGAAAATAAAAGAATATAAAAGGTTTTCCCAAGGTCTAAGACAAAGCCATTATTAAGACCAAGTCTGTAGGTCCACATAGCTTCACCATGTGAAGACATCTTATTTCTTGAATAGATTATACATTAACTGTTCATCGATTTCCTTTGGTTTAAGAAACCCGCATGGTATTCCCAACATTGATTGTAGAACCAGAGTCAATTCACCAAGTATTTTGAGAAATTTGAACCGTATTAGATTTGTAACATGCTAGAGATATATGATTACCTTTCTTTTCAAGCCAAGTCTTGCATTTGGGGCAAGCCTTCTTCATGCGTCTTTTCTTTTTAGAATAAAAGCACTTAATAACATCCTTGTTGACTTGATTAGAGATTTTCCTTTTCTTTTCCCCTTTGTCATTTTTCTTTCCGTGAGTCAATATATAACACTTTCCATCCTTTCTTGATTCAGCCTATCCTCTTTTTGCACAGACAAAGTCAAAAGTTCATTGATAGACCACTTTTTTTTATATGTGTTATAGGAGATTATGAAATGTCCATATTCAGATGGGAGTGAATTAAGGATAAAGTGAACTAAAAAAGACTTAGAAATGTCAATTTCTAAAGACTTGAGTTGAGCAATTGTATCTGTTATTTCAATATCCATCATTTCCATAATGTGCTCATGGATGGCTTTGGTGCCGTTGAAATATATAGATGACAATTTGCTCATTAAAGTGCTTGCTAATGCCTTGTCAGATGTCTCAAATTGTTGCTCAGTGGCATTATGATAATTTTTCATATTATCACAATTAGAAATAGACCTATGAATGCTTTTCCCAGCATGAGCCTTGATAAACATCATGCTTAAGCAGCTGGACCGCTCCCACCATTCATATGATGCTTTGTTTTGACTCTAGTGCTAAGTCAAGGTCCGTGCACCTTAATGCAAGGGGAATTTTCTCTTTCCAATCCTTAAAATTGTCACCACTTAGAAGAATGATGCGAGATGCATCATAGCTTGGAGCAGATAAAGATTGAACAACTACAAAACAAATAAGTAACAATTTGTAATTAAAGAGAAAGAAATATAGAAAATCTACACATGTAAATAATTTCAAAAATAAATCAATGCATCATTACAACTATCATGTGGGCAAAATTGCAACATTAATTCTATATAATAGAGCTGACATTTTATTTTTTCTTTTACTAAAATCCATTAGGCCTGTTGGCAACTAGATTTTCTTTTATACATTTATTTTAAGTAAAATAATAAATAATTGCTATCCCATTTTACTTAAATACAAATATTATAATCTCCCTATGGGGACAACCTATGATATTCTAATGTTTAAGTACAATCTTTGATGTCATTAAATATAATGTGTCCTAATTATTCCATTCTTATAATTTGAAGGTGCTGTGGCTATTCCTGAGTTTCTTAAATGTAACTAACTTCAAGATCGACATCTAAAATCAATTGCCAATAATGCATAAATAATGCAAAGGTAAACGAACAAAAATAGTACTCCAGATTCCATATAAAATCAAAATTTTCATAGAACAAGAATAAAGTATTCCAATTCATGTAAAATATATATAAGGAAAGTTAACACATCATTGTAGCATACCAATTTAATTATCTAGTGGCATAATAATCACTTATGTGAGCCACACATGCATGCAATCACATGCAAGCAGCCCTAACATATACATCTATAACAAATATAGAGGAATTTAAAAATGTATTATTGTTGTCTAATATTATTCATGCCACTAATATTAAGAACACTATTTCTAGTCCATTCAAAGAATTGAAAGCCAGATTTAAAGGAATATGCTTTAATGCCAAATATAATATTATTTGATTTGAAAAAAATCAAGCGGAAGCATATGAACTTACCTCCAACCAGAGCCATCAGATTCTCTAGGATACTAAATTATATTTTATAATTTCACTAGAATTTTTCCAGTCTATCTAACACCACTGTTTGTGTAAATAGATAGAATATGCAGGCTTAAGTTGTTAGACCAAGGACCCTTAATTTTAATTTTTTTCTAAAATTCGTTCACTTCTTCTCCCATCAAGAAAAATATAAATGGAAGGGAAAAAGATGGGCCATAATTCCTTAAATTTTGTTAACCACCATAACATGTAGAGATATATTAGGAGTATTGGAAGTTAATTTAACTTCTCTTTAAATTGCTCATATATTAAATTTTGGAATTTAAATAAATATAATAATGATAATAAGTATAAATAAGGATAAGAAGTTTAAATTAACTAAAACAAAATTATGAAATGATAATTATTAATTCTATTAGATGGGCCACTTGACACGACTCAAAAACATTAATTATTCCCAAGTATAAGAATATTTGGTTTTAATACAACTCGGTAAGTTCAGGGTCGATCTAGGGGAAAAAGTTTTAATTTGTTAATTTCTTTTAATGTATGTAAAAACTAAAAACAATAATTTGAATTCATGCTATTTAATTTAAGTAAAACTATGAAAATAAATTAGCTAGGGCTATGTAATCACTTTTAGTTGTAGATATAATTTAATAAATTCTTTTATTTTTTATTGTCCCAATATTAATTGTATAACTTAATATATTTTTCCATTAATTTTATTATGGATACTTTGTGGGCCAAAATTCAGTTTGTCTACAATAAGGCAAAATACAATTTTACCGTACTTGATACTAAGATATTAAGAATTTATTGTGCCAAACTCCCTTATTTATCTACAATAAATCAAAATTTTAAAATATAAAATATGGATAAAATTAAATAGAAAATAATTTAATTTTTATAATTAAAAATTTAATTTGATTAAATCATATTTTTCTATTAAGAGTTTCACATACCGTAACCATTATTATTTAGCTAAGTATAATTGAAATAAAAATAATTGTTAAAATTAAATTACACATAATTAAGATTAAAATATCTAAGATTTAAAATAAAACTAAATTTATTTATGAATTAAATTTCAAATTTCTGAAATAAATTACAAGAAAATTAAATACAAAAGAAAAGAGAAGAAATTTTGAAAACTAAGCCTTCCGTTTCTCATCCCTCTTCTATACTTCACTTTCTGTCTTATTTAGCTCTTTTTCTTTTTTTCCCCTTTTGTTGCTTCTCTCTTTGCTATCCTTTATCTTCTCTCCTTTTGCACTCCTTCGCTGCTCTTTTTATAGGCAGCTAGCAATCATTGTCTCCTCTTTTCTTATTGTTATTTTTATAACTATTATTGATAGTCAAGCGGCAGCCACTTGCCACTTGACTATCAATTGACGAAGTGGCTCTACTTTTTTTTTTTTTTTTTATTTCAATGTAATCCATCTTATGTGTCTTCCGCTTTCGCCTTTGATTTCCTTTTTATTTTTAAAATATATCTACAATATAAAATTAATATAAGATTAATATACCACAATTTAATTTAACATAAAATTATATTGCGGGATTATTAAGATAATTTATAAGTGATGAGTGCATTAATCAACACTGTAAGTGAAAAAAATGATAATTTTAACTTTTATTAAATGTATACTTTCTAGTGTTAATCACACATCTCACTCATCATTAGTTGACCAATCAAGTTAGTAATAAGAGCACAGATGAAGAGGTTTTTCACTGAAACTAGAATAAAATAATTCTTAATTGCATGGTTAATATAAAAATTATTCACATTTAACAAATTGATGGATTTTTTATGAATGTTCAGATGAGCAGTTGCAAAATCACCTAATAAGAAAATGAAAGTTTCCACGTAATTTAAAATTTTGGAAATTCTCTCTTGCATGCTTGAGACAACTAACTCTTCTTGAATTGGTGGCCCAAACAAGTATCCTAGAGGTTTTAAGGCTTTTGAGATGATGCCTACCACTTAGCTTCCTCTAATAAAAACAGCTTCTGAGACAAGTTTTGATAATCCTTGGTCACCTTCTCCATATACAAGGTGTAGTTTTCTCTCTGCTATAACACAACCAAGATTTATAGCTATATGAATGAACTCCTTGTATTTCCTATAGTGAAACTCAGAAAGCACACAAAGGTTCTTGAATTGTCTATTCGAAGTTGTTGCTATTGGAACAATCTTAAAAAATAATTTGTGAGTGTTTGAAAAAAAAAACTCTTATTTGAAGATTTTGGTGATAGGCACAGTCATACACATACGCATATGGGGTGGTAGGTTTGTCAAATGATACGTAAAGCTTTGGCTTATAATTTAAAAGAACACAGAAAAAGAAAATGGTAAAAAGAAAAGGCAAATAGTGATTAGATATAAAATCAACCATTAAAAGCAATAATGCAAAAGATAAAAAAAATATTAAAATAAATGAATATTTACTGGTAGTTGTGATTGTGGCTCACATTTTCTTACGGTTTTACATTGCACATATCCACTTGGACGCATCTCAATGAATCGTAGGATATCATTTAACCATTCTTTTCTTAGGCTATCTCTAATAAATTTAATTTTATCTTCATGATTTTCAGAAGTCATTCCTAAAGTTTTACAATATGGTCGATTGCAATCAAGTCATAAATAGTTAGGATATTTAGAGCCGAGTCAATTAGCTCTCTTTCTTTTAGCAAATGTGTTTTTACCAAAACTAGGCATGCAACAAACAAATAGATTAAAAAACTCACTTGCCAATCGAATTTTTACTTCAATTAACCAACAAACGTTAGAAAGAATTTCATTGATCATCAACAAAAGCAATCATTCACCATGAGCTTTGTAAATTTTTTTAAGGGCATTTTGTGGGAGAGAATGAAAACGCATATGCAATTTACGTTGTATTTCTTCCATACTTAATTTTGGGGTTTCAGTTATTATAGGAAACTAAAGATACTAGCTTAGGAAATCATGGAATACTTCCACCATTTATATAAGAAAATGAATCAAAACATACCAAAAAAAGAGTCAATTATGCGATATCAAGTCAAACATAAAGACGAACAAAATAAAAAAAAATGAAATCACACAACGTACAAACAATGGATATAATCAAATACTTAACTCACCTTCGTTCTTTTAATCGAGTTAACCTTAAGCTCTAATTGAAAACCATATATACTACCCCTCTATTTACTTAAGTTGTCTTTCTAGATTTTCAACATAGGATACTAACATTGGTGGTTGTAAATCCCAAATAAAATGGACTTACAAAATCGTATTAGGCCTCTTAGATGCAATTTCACACATAAACATTCTCCAAGATATTTGAAAATCATATTTCTTATTATGGTACTCATGACATATACTAAAACTGATGAAATGGAACACAATTGCCAAATAAACACATTTAAGCAAAGAACACCATAATCTGAATGATTTAAGATACTTAAGAAACTCAAATAATTCAAATAATAAAATAACTATAAAAAAAGTTAAATCATCCATTAAAAATGAAAAAAAATTAATCAAGATTTGGTGGGTCATTCAAATTTATTTCGGTATCTTCTTCACGTGGTTGGTATTCCAAATATGGTTTTAATCTTTGACCACTAACTTTAAATATAACATCTTTTCTTGGATTCTTAATATATGTGGCCCCATATGGATATATATTTTTTTACAAGAAATGAGCTAGTCCAGTTTGACTTTAACTTCCCTAGAAACAAATGAAGACGAGAATTATAAAACAACATGTTTTGACCAATCTCAAAAAAATTCTTTTATCATAAACAGCTTTGGCTCTTGCCTTGATAATTCTTGAATTCTCATATGCATCATTACTTAATTCCTCAAATTCATTCAGTTGTAATTTATGCACCTACCAACATCATCAAGATATGAATTAAATGCTTTAATATTCCAAAATGATTTGTGATTAAGTTCAACCGATAAGTGATAAGGTTTACAGTAAACTAATTGATAGAGTGACATTCCCAAAGGCATCTTAAATATAGTGCGGTATGCCTAAAGTGCATCAGCCAATTAAAGAGACCAAGCATTTGCTAATTGGGTTAACAATTTTTTCAATTATTTTTTTTATCTCTGTACTTGCTAATTCAACTTGATCACTTGTTTAAGGATGATATCGGGTAGCAATTTTACTTGTAATTCCATATTTCTTCATTAAAGACTCAAATAACTTGTTACAAAAATATTTACCTCCATCATTGATAATGGCTCGAAGGATTCCAAATTTAGTCAAAAGATATTCTTTTGAAAAATGGATCACAGTTTTATGATAGTTGCGACGACAAGAAATTGGGGTTTAAAGGCATTGTGTTTTGTCTTGAGTTGGACCTTAATATTTGATGATTCTTACATATTTTTCAAAAAACATGTAAATCTTTAAATAATATAGATCAACAAAATCCAAACTTTAGTACTTTTACAGCTGTCTTCTTTGAAGAAAAGTGGCAACTACTTGCTTGATGAAAAACTTAATTAGTAGTACTTACCTCGTTGTTTGGTATGCATCTCTAAAAAAATTGATCTGAACAACACATAAACGGGTATAGATCATCTCAGTAAAAACTTTTCACTTTGTTAAGAATTTCTTCTTGTCCTGGGAGTTCCAATTAGATGGCATTTCACTTGTTGGAAAATAATTAACAATGTTAGTATACCAAGGCATATTATGTACGGAAAACAAAAATTTATCAGGGAAAGAATCATTAATGGATATTGTATTAATTGATCACTCATTTGTAAATCTTAAAAGATGGCCTGCAATAATATTTTTGGCTCCCTTTTTGTCCTTGGTTGTCAAGTTGAATTCTTGAAGTAGCAAAACCCATCCTATTGATCTTTGATTGGCATTCTCTTTAGACATTAAATATCTAGCGGTAGCATGAACAGAATAAACAATAGTGAATGAACAAATTAAATACGAAATAAGTTTATCGAATACGAATATTATCGCAAGTATTTTTTTCAAAGGTGGTGTAATTCATTTGGGCATTATTCAAATTTCTACTTGTGTAATAAATGACAACGGGCTTACCTTCTTTTATTTGCCCTAGAATAGCTCTAATTGCATAATCACTAACATCTCACATTAGCTCAAAAGACAAAGACCAATCAGGGGGTTGCATTATAAGGGCAAATTTTAAAAAGACTAATTATATTTTCAAAGGGCTTCTGACAATCTTCGGTCTACTCAAATAATGTATCTTTTATCGGGAGGTTACAAAGTGGTTTAAATGTGTCACTAAAGTCTTCTATAAACCTTTTATAAAACCCGTCATATCCTAAAAAGAAATGGACTTCCCTAATTGTCTTTGGTGAAGGTAATTTTGAGATGACTTCAACTTTAGCTTTATCAACTTCAATTCCATTAGAAAACACTACATGGCCTGCGTACAACAAGGAATTCCATGATGAGGACATCTCATGAGTAGCTCCTTGAATCTTTTCCATGCATCATACAATTTTTCATCTTCAAGTTGATGGAAAGATGTGATCTCAATCCTCAATTTTGTATTCTTGGTCGGTGAAAAGTATTTCATAAAAAATTTGTTAGCCAAATCATTTCATGTAGTAATGAAGTTAGGTGGCAGAGAGTTCAGCCATACTCTTGCTCGATCCCTTAAAGAAAACGGGAAAAGTCTGAGCCTCAATGCTTCCTGTGATGTTTCAGTAATCTTGAAAATATCACTTACTTCCAAAAACAACTTGAGATGTAAATGAGTGATAACCCTATGAAATGAGAGTTATCGTGACTTTTTATTTTTAAATCAATATTACTTAGAGAATAAATGATATGTTTTTGTTGCATTTTAGTTACATTTTGCATGAATAGTCATTTAAGTTTAATTTTGATAAAATTCATATGTTTTTAGATTATTGTGTGCTCTAATTATGTGCATAATTGTAGGTGACCAAGAAACTCAAATTTCGCGAATGGAATATTGTAGCAAGAGGTGTGCAAAGTTACAAAAGAACTTGGATGTAATGGAATTAAAACAAGCCTGTAATAATGAAGATGCTAGAGCAATATGTTGTAGTATTGTTGCTGTAGCAACGACTAAAGCAACGATAAACGAGATTTCGCACATTAGATAGAAAATTACAATCTAAAGTTTCCAAAAATAAGAGATTCACGGCCATACGTTTCTGGTAACCCTAATTTCAACTTATAAAAGGAGCACATTACAACGAAAAGGGGGGCCGTCATTAGAGAAGATGAGAGAGAAATAACACAAGAAAAAACAAACTGAGATCAAGAGAGAAAAGTAAGGAAGGCAACAACAAATTCAAGAAGAACACCGAGCGAATTTCAACACCTGTTCTTGTTCTCTTGTTTCTATATTGTTATGAAAATTCACTACAAGAAAATAAGCAATAGATGACAGAAAATAACTGTCATAAAAGGAAAGTGTATGACAGACAGTTCATTCATCATCTATGTCATTGTCATTAATTTATGACAGAATATTTTCTATCATGAATTCATGATTGTATTTCATAGTCATATATCCGTCATACAATATTTTAAAGTAAAAAAATAATTAAATTAAATTAAAATTTATTTAAATTTTCGGGCCAATTTTTTTAAATTTTTGGTAGAAAATTCAATTATTATTTGAAAATTTATTATTTAATTTTGGCAAAAAATTATTTATGATAGAATATATGATGACTTTTTCCCGTCATAAAGTTTTGATTTTTTAAAATTATATTATAATTATAATTTATTAATGAATTCTTATTTACAAATTTAATTAATTAATAAAATGAATATCATAAAAAAATTAATATTAATTAACATTCATTCAATCCAACAAATTAATTTTAAAAAAAAATAAATCTAATATCCAATGTGATCACCACCAACACATAGTAAAATATCCCAAATTGAAAAAAATCATCCTAAAGTATTAAATGACGGTTAAATTCCAATCAAACTCTAAGAAAATCAATAAGAATTCCGGCCACCAAGCCAAGTTACCCAACAAAACTTCCAAAGATTAATGCAAGTACTCCAACAACAAGACTTCTAGTAAGACTTCCAGTGAAAATTCCAGTAACAATACCATCTTCTGACAGCGCTCTAAATGAAAATTAAAACTTACAAAGCGACCTGCAAGATTCATGGGAACAAAATTAATTCAGACACGAATCATCAGTGCATTTCAGACACAGCTACTGTTTTTCCTGTTCAAAACAGCAGAAACAACTGTTGTTTCTGCACTTTTGAACAGAACAACAGCAGCTATCTTTGCACATTTCGACAGCAAAAACAGCAGCTGTATGAAAAAAGAAGAATGTATGAAGAAAAGCAAGCATTCAGCATTTGTATGTATATCAATATAAATATATGGTTTTGCATACTACCAAGTAGCCTGATTGCAGCAGACAAGGTCCCACCAATTGCAACTAGATCGTCTACTATTAAAGCACGCTCCCCTGCTTGTACAGCACATACATGCATCTCCATTACATATTTTCCATATTCCAAGGAATACTCTTCGGAAATAATCTCCCCTAATGAGACCATCAAATGGCAAAACAGTTAGCATTCAATAAATATAAAGGTACCAATCCTCGTAATAAGAGTTGCATAACCAATATTTGGTTAAGTGAAACAACTCCAAAATTTTCATTTAAGAGTACCACAGCCAAAAGTAATCATGTTGCTTTATAGCTAAGCGTTGACTCTAGTTGAGGTGCCTGCAATTCTAACTTGAAGTCACCTCTACTCTTTTCTAAACTTTTAAATATTGGAACATACTTTTTCAGCTACAACACAACCCCTCCATTTATTTTAAGCTGCATGTTTTTTGTAGCAATTTCATGGGAAGTAAATCCTAATATTCTTCTCATTTTAATTAGAGCAAAAGAACTGAGAATACTACAATCTAGAATGGTTACTCAACCACCAATACGATCAGATTCACACTTTCTGTAATAAGTAATTTGTTGAGTTGGTTTCATAGGGCCATTGTCCATTTATCAAGGTGGGAAAATAACATTTGAAATTGGAGAAAGTATGCTTCAAAAAGATTCAACCGTGCACAACAATTTCTACAGAAGTATAAAATATTTGTGGGAACAAGTAGAGAGCAACAGTAAGCATATGAGGCCAGTTAACACCAAACTAGTGCAAAATACTATAAAATCGTAGAAATGGTGTTATCTTGGATATTCAGACTTTCGACAAAACCAAAGTAAAATACCATGCACACTGAAGAGTATGAATGCAAGTGTTGCCAAACTTTTCACCATTTTGACATTACTGTGATTTGTTCTGTCACTGAAACAGTTGCTAAAGCATGTAGTTTGAGCCACACTTCACACCTTAAATTATTATAAATTCTTTGGTTATCCAAAATTTCTCTAGAAGCCAGAAAACTACACAGCCAAGCAGGAGATTACTAAAGTAGATGTAAAGATTTACCAGGAAGCTTCTTAGGTTTCCTCATAGGAACAAACTTTGCCCCAATAGCCCATGCAATAGGAGGCCCAAATATAAAACCCCTAGCTTTAATACCTGCATTATGCGACCAACATAAGATCTCATAGGAAAGCACAAAAGCTTTAGCTCCATTAAAAAATTCAACTTATCAATGAATTAGAAAGCCGTCACCCAAATATCTACTATTCCAACTTCATTAATTCTTTAGAAATTGTGCCAGTCAACTCTCCTAGTAGGAAGTCTATCTTTTGCAGAAGTTGGTTAAAGACTACCAGTTTTCATCGTCAACTATTAAACTGTGTCCAACTCCAATGATGATACGAGTAAAACTTGAGCATAGCGCTAAAACTCTATAATTTTGATAAAATAAATTCATAAATAGTATAGTTTTCCTTAATTTTGAAGGTACAACCGCTTTGCACATTTCAACAGCAAAAACAACAGCTGTCTTTACACATTTCAATAGCAAAAATAGCAGTCGTTTCTGTATTTTTGGATAGCAGAAACAACAACTGTTTATGCACTTTTGAACAGCAGAAAAAGCAACACAAATTTGCTTGCTGTTTTTACAGTTTTTGGCAAAAGGATTTAACTTTTTTCTGTAGTTTTGTAACATCAAAAACAAAAACCAGATTAATGCTATTGTTTCTGCAGCTTAGTGCACCAAAATCAATTACTTGAATCATGATTATCATCCTCATGACAGATTTACAAACAAAAATTTGTCACCATTTCATGTAAATCAGAACTAATAAGTTTTTACAAAAAAAAACTCATTCTAAATACAAACCCCATGATTTCTGGACCCAATTCAAAGGACAAATTGAAAAGAAAAAGACACTAAGCATTTACCTTGCAAGAATCGAACCGAAGGTGAGGGTTCGCTGAACAACTTGTGGCGAAAGGACAAAGAGACTGAAAAACGATGCGAAATGGGTGTCCAATTGAGAATGATGGTTTGGACGGTGGCAGAATGGTGGCTTTTCTGATCGATTTTTATTCTAGGGTTTCTATTATGAGAGAGTGAGGAAAAATGTTTGGTGAGTGAGCAAATGTAACACCTAGACAAAATTTTGCGTTTTATGTAAACGCACACTTAAACGCCATCGTTTTTGTTTTATTTTTTATATTTTTTATATTTTTAAATGAAATAATATATTAAAAGTTAGTCAAAAATGGTCAAAATCAAATAATTCTATTATGATTTCGTGATAGAGTAAATTTACATCACGACTCTATCATCAATTCTTGATATACAATAATTCTATTACAAAACCATCATTAATTTATGATAGACTAAAATTCTATCACGAGTCTGTCATACATTTATGATATAAGTCATTTCTGTCACAAGTTGTCCGTTATCTATTGTCAGTTTTCTTGTAGTGATTTGTTTGATGGCTAAAACTATTTTGGTTTTTGTTTTCTAATAAATTATGAACTAAAATTACGTGTGATTAGGTGATAAACAATCTTGATAGTTAATTGACTAATATTCTATGTTGCTACATGTTTGCCATAGCATGTTGTTTTAATAATATTTATTTCAATTTACTATTTCGACTGACCACCCATTTAGTGATACTAGCTAAGAAAAAGCCTAAAAAATGCCCAACTTAGTGGAACATATCAAAGCAATACTTGGTTTTAGATTGGGTTTCCTGAGTTGAGTTTAACTTGATTCGAAAAATGTCATACTTAATCTAAAACTTATGATGAACTTGACATAGGGATTCACCTTACAGGGTAATTAGAATCTAGGCATGTAATTTTATATCTTATGTTAGCATAACAATTGGTCACTGTTAAGTTGTATCAAGATATAAGATATCAAACAAGCGACAACTAAGGGTGTACTGTAGCAGATGATGTAGAAACCAAACCAAAAATTAGGAACATAGTCAAAACCATTAAGGTAGCGTTTACTTTTTGGATTGTAGTGGGAATCCTGAGGAGTAGGAATCCTAGGATTGGGAGTGTGGAGTGGGATTGAGAGTAGGTTGTTTACTTGCACTAAAATTGAAGCATGAAATGAAGATCATAATCCAATTTATGTGTTTACTTTGTCTTGGATTGGGAGTAAATAGTTTCAAATTATAATTTTATCCTTATTTAAAGAATAATAATTTTTAATTACAAAGTTAATAAAAATATATTTAATGAATAAATATTTATTTTATTATATTTGTAAATTTATAATAATAATTAATATTCTTAATTATGACCATCACAATTTTTATTAATTTTAATTTTAATTATATAAATTAAAAATTGTTGATAAGGGCAATATAAATGAAATATTTTTACTGTTAACATCGTATGAAATTAATATTTTCTTAGAATAAACTATTTATTAGTATTAATTATTAATATTAAATAAATATAATACTATAATTTTTAAATAAATATAATAATATTATATTTTCAAATAAAGATGGTATATAATAATATTATTAATTCTCTATTAATATAATATTATTATTTTTAAGTAAATTAAACTTAGAATCAAACCCAATTATTATTTAATTAAATATAATAATATTATTTAAATATTTATTAAATATAATTATAGTAAATTTAATAAAAAGAAGGGTAAATATAAAATGAAACTTTATTTTATTTAATATAATTATATTAAATTTATTATTTATTAATATAATATTATTTAGTACAAAATTAATATTTTCTTAGAATAAACTATTTATTATTATTAATTATTAATATTAAATAAATAAAGTACTATTATTTTTTAAATAAATATAATAATATTATATTATTAAATAAAGACAGCATATAGTAATATTTATTAAGTCTCTATTAATGTAATAATATTATTTTAAAGTAATTTTAACTTATAATCAATGTAAATTATTATTTAGTTAAATATAATAATAATATTTAAAAAAATATAATATTATTTAGTTTATTAAATATAAAATATTAAATCAAATTAAATTAAATTAAAAAAAGGTAGAAAAGGGAGAGGTAGGAGTGGATTCCCACTCCCACTCCCCACTCCAAAAATGGGTGGGGCCCACGGAGTGGGATTCCCAATCCTTCCTTAATTAGTTGAAGTAAACACTGGAGTGGGAGGAATCTACACTCCTCACTCCCACTCCAGAAAGTAAACACAGCATAAAAGAATTTAATCACTCAACTACTCCATTCTCATTAATTAGTCTCTGGTGTTTAAGTTTAAATTCTTCTTAATTACACTTTATTATTGCCTTGTAAATTTTAGGTAATCAATTTTATCAATTGTTATTTTGTAATTAATTTAAAATTGAATTGACAAGATTGTTGTAGAAATTGCTATAACATCAATCCCTAAGGAGACAATTTTAAATACTTATCATTATATTACTTGTTGTGTACACTTGCACATTGACACCAATAGCATTAGAAATCATACAACAATGAGGATTTTCTAATGGCAGTCCATTGAATTGCCCTACTATTTGAAGCATCTGAAACATCATTGGTTTGAGCTCAAAATTATCAGCTTGCAGTTCGGGTCTAACTATTCCAGGGTTTATGGCTTGAGGGGTCAACACTGCATAATCTCTAATGACTTTGTCTCTATCATCTGCCATATGAATAATATTGTTATTCCCTATTTGCCCATAAATAATCTGCCCATTCTGACCTTCTTGACCTCCTTGGGCATTTATTGGTTATATTTCTCCTCGAGAATTCAAATTCCTCGTGCCTTGCAAATCATCCATTGCTATAACAGGTTTTGAATTTCTTTACTCTTTTCTCATTCTCTTTGTAGTTCTTTAAATTTCTAGATTAAACTGGAATTCAATAGGTTTATATTTCCACATCAAAGGCTATTAGAGCACTTCTATCAACAAAATAAACAAATTAAAATTAAATTAAAAATTAGCATAGATCAAGATTAATTTCATAAATCACAATGAACAATTATTCCCCAGCAACGGCACCAAAAACTTATTGGGTTATTTCTCTCAAATCTCTATCTTAATTTTTTATTTCCTTGTTGTTTTTATCTATTATTCTCTTTGGGTGACAACTCTCTCTTTTTCTTTTCATGCGTACTCTTTTTATAACTTAGAATTAGGGTAAACGAAAGTTTGTGGTGCGTATCCTCTATTTTTTAGAAACTTCAAATTGCAATCTTTTAGTTATTGCACACAAAATCCATTTTTTTTCATTACTCTAGGATTACTGCAGCAACGGTTACAACATCTTCATTATTCTAGACTTGTTTTAACTCCTTTGTATCCAGGTTATTATATCATCTGTGTAGGTCAGTTGCAGTAGCATTCCATCGCTAAAACTTGAGCTTTTCGGTCACCTACAATCATGCATATAATCTAAGCACAAAATGATCTAAAACAACTCAATTTATTAAAAATAAACTAAAAGGATACTTATGCTAAATGTAACTAAAATGTAATAAAAACACATCATTTACTCTCTAAGTAATATTGATTTAAGTATAAAAATATCATGATAACTCTCATTTCATAGAGTTATCACACCCCCAAACTTAAACTATTACTTGTCCTCAAGTAATGACAACAACATTAACACTTCAATCACACAATCATGCAAAAAACAATTTAGCTCTGTCATCAAGCTTGCTAGGATTCATCAACCCTTAGATCACACTTTTAACCACGCAAAATTGTCATAGCAGCTCAAGTTCTAAACTTAGGTCTTATTTTGTCCACACTATGTGTGTGACTTCTTGATCAAGTTCCAGAGATGCTGCAGCATCACACAGATATCACATATAACTCAAGAATAAAGCATAAGTATATTAATATATGGGGGAACATAAGTCAAAAATAAGTTCAAACTATGCTACAGTAAATTTTTTTTTTTACACTCTTCAATGTATCATTGATGTTTCATGTGAATGTCTATCACTTATAACGATGACACACAATTACTTAACCAATACACATATCAAAGTTGTTATAACAATAACATGTAAAATGCTACATGATAGTCTTATCTATAAACACCTTTAACTCAAGGCTGAACATGAGGCTTATGAAAAGATCTGCTACTCAATATTCTAGACAAATGAGCTTTCTCTCTTTTTTTTTTTTTTATCACTTTCTACAACAATGCTCATAACTCTTGCTGCCTTTTAACTCAAATCTGCATATGGGGTACATACTCAGCCCTAGTTACTCAGCAACTAAGCCATTGGAGCAAGATTTATTTCATATCAAGCATAGTTTATGATAAATCTAAACCCCCCCCCCCAAACTTGAGATATTTTCTAACCTTTTTGGTCTTCTTGGCTTTGCTACAACAGACTCACAAAACACAACCAAAGCCTAAGTGTGAATGCAGAGTTTCAACCTTTGTCTATAAATTATCTCTACTTGGCAATCATTCATTGCCAAATATCAACACTCAATTCATCCTCATTGGGTTCTATAATCCACTGAAAATTACTAGATAAACAAGGCAATACATATAACAGAAACACATTCATTCATTAACACACTACACTATAGCACAGCCCCCCCAAACTTGAGAGGTATTGTGTCCTCAAATGCATATAAAATGATTAAAGACAACATGCATATACTAACTATAAAGAAATGAACAATTTGAAATAAAGAAAACAAAAGAAAAGTTTCAGAAATTGGAAAACTAAATAGGGCTGACAGGGGATACTCCCATGTTGTTGAATGTTCTATTGTAGCTCTTGTTGAAAAAGGGTCACTTTTTCTTAGTTATACTTCGCAAATGTTCCTTAGGTGAACCTACTGACGTAGCATCTAGTTGTTTCTTTTTCTTGCTTTGAGTTGGACTTATTTAAAGGGTTCTAGCAGCTTCAGTTGCTTTGGGCTGAGTTTACTTTTTTCTTTTGTGTTCTAGCACTTTTGGTGTTGTAGCACCTCTAGAAGGCTGTACATTTTGTGTTTGCTGGAAACCTTGAGGGTTGTAATGAGGGATTTTATTATGGTTGGTTGTGTAGCAACTTGTGCAAGTGCTGCTGCTAGTTGTTCCTCAACAGTGATATATGGGCGGCCCAAGAACAAAACTGTGCGGGTCTTGTTAAGGCCCAAAACAGAAAATATCTTATTAGGTCTGGGTTAGGTCATGACACTACTAATAGCTTCCTCTATGGTCGCATCCACATCCTCTTCCCACTCTGATTCTGACTCTTCTTTAACCCAAATTTTCTCTTTTCCTTTGCGTGTGAGAGTCACTTTTGGAGGTTCTGCCTCCTTTTCCTCATAATATGCTTACTCTTCCTCTTTTTCTTCCACTACTTCATGTTGCTCTGACTATTGTTCTTACTCAAATTCTCCTTCAGCCTCTGGATCTTTACTCCATTCTACTGGAACAGCTTCCTCAGCTTCTCCGAAATTAAGTTGTTGCAGCAACGATTCTAGAAAGTTTGTATCTTTATTTTTTATGTATAAAGCAAATTGGTGCTTTTGTTCTTGAAAATGTTGTATGCCCAAAATCTGTAATTTTCTTCCATATGTTGCTTTGACTGCTGTTCTTAATCAAATTCTCCTTCAGCCTCTGGATCTTCACTCCCTTCTACTGGAACAGCTTCCCCAGCTTCTCCGAAATTAAGCTGTTGCAGCTACGATTCTAGAAAGTTTGTATCTTTATTTTTTATGTATAAGGAAAATTGGTGCTTTTGTGCTCGAAAATGTTGTATGTCCAAAATCTCTAATTTTCTTCCATCTGTGCTTGGACAAATGCTTTCGCGGCTTCACTAAGTTCTTGAAGTATATTCTCAATCCATGTAGCTTGTTCTGTATTTGTTGTGGTTGCTACAGCTGTAGATTATACAGTAATCCTCTCAATTGTCTTCACCGCAATGACCCCTTTATTCTTTATTCGTTCATCATTGTCCTCAAGTTACACTTCTGAGGCTTCACATATCCCCGTGATAAGAGAAAGGAATAACAATGCAATAGATTTTTGTGTCTTCATTACACAATATCTTATTTCCTTCTCGATGATCTTGCCTACATTTATAGTTAAGCCTTTAACTATAGCATAAAAGAGGATGAGTCTGTCTTGAGAAACTGTGGTACTGTGAGTAGTTGACATTAATCTAGACTTAAAAAACATTGCACAAACCTTGGCAATAAGTTTCAAATCTATCCTACTAACCACTCGTCCCTCTTCGTTCATCTATTCACTACCTGGGACAGTCAAGGTTTTAAAAACTTCCCCTCATTTCTTCACCATCGTGTTCTCGACAAATTGTGTATATTTACACGCTATGACAGTAGGTAAATCATAAAAGGCATTAATAACTCTAGAGTTTAAAGGAACTTGTACTTGCCTTATAAAGATATTGTGTTGATCTTGCTGTAGTAAGTTGGAGTAGAATTCTTTTACAACCGAGATGATTGGATCTCGGGGGTGTGAGCAAAATTTTACCCATCCTTTTCATGCTACAGTATTATAGATGTTGTTTATTACTCCCGTTGATTGCTTTGGGAATATAAAGCCCTTTTCCTCCAAAGTTTTCGTGGCTTTATAAATTCCTTAAATTTGTCTTTGGCTCTATAGCTGTGGAAGCGTGGAGGGTCGTTCAATCTAGCAACTTGTGTCTTAAATTTCACAATTGTTGTCGCAGTTTGAACAAAATTGTATTGTGTTGAAAACAAAAATAGAAGGTAAAAAGAGTTGTAAATATTGTTGAGCATTATTGATCGAGATAGAAAGAGTTGTAATTAAATTGAAAAATAAAACCCTAATTTATAGCGAGAGGAAAAAAATAGAAAAATGAAAGTAATTAAAAGGATAACTTAGAAAGAATTTTTAGATTTTAAAAACTGATTTAATTGAAAAAGAAAAAGAATATATATTACGGTAATTTAGGGATTGCATAATCTCTCTTTATCTTTAATTTTAATCTACTGACGCAAGCTGTCAGCCTTTTAATGGTAAAAGTCCAAGGATTGTTAGTGCAGTGGTAAAAATCGCTGCTGTAGTAATTAATTCGTTGCTGTAGCAACAACGATAAATTTCCCCGTTGATTGAGAACCAACTTCCAACTGCCATGTTGGCTATAATGTTGCAGCAACTCCTGTCAATTTCTTTGCCCAGATTTTTTTTTAACAAAAACTTACTGTATGAAAAGGTAGAAAAGAAATTGAATGCTCGAATTAGAATGACAAAAAGTAAACAAAAAGTATGCACATCTAGACTTAATGTTTAAAGAAAAATTAAAAAAAATCTCTCATTGGGTTGCCTCCCAACTAGTGCTTGTTTTTTGTTCTTTTAGCCTATCCATCCTTAATTGCTCATGTTAGATCCCTTTGGAACAGGTCCTCCGTTGGGTGATTCACAGTAGTTCCCATGTAATGCTTCACTCTATGCCCATTCACCTTGAATTCTTGACTTATTCTTTCATCTTGAAGTTCAACAACCCCATGAGAATATACTTTGATAAGTTAGAAAGGTCCTAACCATCTAGATTTAATTTTCCAGGAAAGAGCTTTAATCTTAAGTTATAAAGTAAGACTTGCCTGCCTGGAATGAGTTTCATTTGCTTGATTCTTTGGTCATTGTTGTGCAAATTTTAATGTACTCGCAAGCGCACGAATCTATTGTAGTATAGATCTATGGTGACGAGTGTCGATCCCACGAGGAGGTGGATTTTAATTGTGTATAGAATTAATTTTGTAAATGGGTTGTTGGGTTTATGGTGGAAATGATTTGGTATATGCTAAAACTTAAATTAAAATGGCGAGAATAAATTCTAAAATTGGAATTGCAATGGCGAGAATAAATTGAAGATAATTCTATTGAAATGACGTACTTGGGTATCTGGATCCGTATCAACATGCATCATGGGCTAAATAATCCGTATTAATGCCAATTAAATCATGAGGGGGGAATCCACACCTCATGAACCACGCTCTAATCAATATGGTGCTAAGGGCTTATCGTGCCAAATAATAATAACCTTGTACTAGAGGGCCGGTGTAACCAAGGCGGTACTAGACAAGATTAGTATTATTTGTCGACGAGAAGTCAAAACATCCACAAAAACTAGAGGGGAAGAGAAAATAAATTTACCAAATTAAGCCCATGACACATGTTGAGACTTCACCTTCAACCCAAGCTTGAAAGAAAATTAGCCACTCATAATTGAACTAGGGGCAAAATGGAAATTTATTAAAATACGAAGAAAATACAAGATGGAGAGGGAATTACAGAAAATGGATCCCAAAAATGGATTCAGAGATATCAAATTAGGGGGGGGAGGCCCCCTTTTTATAGATACATGGAGTAAATCATGGCCATCGGATTAAAAACAATTTGGACGCTCAGGATTGCGCCACGTCATCAGTCAACAGTCCACGGTTTGACCACGCGGATGAACAGTAACACGGTTTGACCCGACTTTGAACAGTAACGCGGTTTGACCCGGATGAACAGTAACGCGGTTTGGTTGAAAATAATCCTGTGTGATGCATGCACCGTACGCGAGATTTTTCGTCCACTGATATGCTGCCACGTCACCATCAACAGTATATAAGAATTTTAGTCCAACAGGATCGTGACACCTCATCAGTCAATGCCACATCATCGGTCAATGCCACGTCATCATCCGTCTATGTGATCAGTGTCGTGAACAGTAACGTATACAGTACCGTACACGTGAATAGTACCGTACATGTGAATAGTGCCATTTTTCCTTTTATGCTCCTCCTAATGTTTTCGACCGTCCTGAGTTCAAAAGTGATGTCCGTTTTGCCGTCTGATCTCTCCTTTATTGTGAAATGACTATAATGCCCCTAAAATACATAAAATACTTAATTAAAATAAAACACATGTAATTAAATCACAAGAAGGTTAAATATATAAAAGTAAGGGTTGTTAGTAAGACTTAAAATGTAAAATGACGGTTTTCTCCTTTATAAATATGCATTTTCTAACACTCAACACACCCCCCAACCAGCTTATTGCTAGTCCCTAGCAAATAAAGCGAAAACAAAATTCAAATTCAAAATAATTTTTTTTTTTTGTTTTAATAGAAACACTCGTATTTATTCCATCAGATTAATGATAGCAATCAAATAAAAGTATAAGCATTATCTCCAGTCTAAAGCAACATCACACCCACATCAACCATCCACATGAATTAGCCCAGTAGACTTTGTTTTAGCTACTCTCAAGAATGACATGTCAAACCCCAAAATCTCACTGGAAGTGGTGACACTCTCACAAAGAAATTAAAACCCAATAAACATAGTCACTCCAATGAATGGTAATTGAGAGAGAAAATAATAAAGAAATGATATCACATGCTCTCACCAAGATGAAATAAATATGCCCTCAGCTTATAAATAATACGATCTCAAGTCAAATAAAATGTTAGTCAACCCACTTTATTTATCTTTCTTTTTTTTTTTTTTTTTTTTATGCATCACTACATCTTTTTAGCCCATATAACTAGCTTCTACTTCAAACTATAGTTCCCTAAAATCAAGAAGGACTTTTATTAGGACGTAACGTAGGCTAGGGACATGGCTAACAAAGAAAGGAAATAAGGAAAACAAAGTGTATGTTTGAGAAAAATGCAGATTTTTTTTTTTTTGGAAGTTGCAAGGTGGATTTCACCTATTATTGTTATTTTTATTCTTTTGAAACAACAACTTTTGTTTTGTTTTTTTTTTTTTTTTTTTTTTGTTTTTTTTTTTTTTTTGCTTTTATTTGGCATAACTTCACTGAACAACATAATTATTTACATTTTCTCAAACATAAATAGGGATGGGACTTAAAAGACATTGGGTAATACTCCAAATCGGAGTGGGTCAAGATGATAAGTTGACAAAGAAAAGGTTTTTTTTTTTTTTTTTTTTTTTTTAAAGGCTCAAAAGGGGTAACTATGGATATTTAATAACAGGGATGGCTAGAAAGGCTCAAACAGATCAAAGATGGCCTTTCCATCGTCTTTTAGGGCTCTAAATAATTATCCATATCTACTAGTTAGATGGGCCTCCCAATGTAGTAACACACATTTTTTTCTTTTTTCTTTTTTTTTTTTAATTTTACCATTTTTTTTTAAAGGGTTAACTCAAAAGAAATCTAGAGATCGTGTATAAAATAATAAACTGCTAAGCTGTATAGAGAATGGGCAAAAGGGTTACTCTCCAAGAAAATGATAGGCTCAACAACTCACTTGGCACTTATTATGACATGTTCATTCCTTCAAGCAACTCACATTTGTCTCCGACATCAACATGTAAAGTAGCAAACATAGCGTAACATCACTTAAGACCAAAGATAATACAAATACTAAAATTTGAAATTAATCATGTCATCCAATGTTAAAACAAATCACACATTTTCTTTTTTTTAAACATCATTCTACCCCCCAACCTATTCTAAACATGAAAGAAAAATATGCATGCAGGAATGTGAAAATGATGTAGAAAAATTTATTAGAAAAAGAAAAATTTTTTTTTTTTTACTAAGAAGATGCGTTTCTAGAGGCACGACACTCCATATTCAGCCATCTTCGACTCAAAAATTAGAAAATATATATTTATAAAGGAGAAAGAGGAAGAAAACAATTTTTTTTTTTTAAAACGATGAAGATGCGTTTCTAGAGTAACTACACTCCATATTCAGCCATCTTCAACACAAAACGTTAGCAACAGTTAGTTTCTACAACAAAAAAAATAGTAAAAACTTAACCAAGATTCCACAATTGTCGACTATTCCCTCCCCCCAACCAGAACGAAACATTGTCCTCAATGTTTTAAAGGAAAGAAGTAGAGTTTAGAAGACATCACCTGGGTGGTGCAACACAGAAGAAAATATTTACAGGCGGAGAGTTAAATCTAATTTGTACTTCTTACTGCGGCTACTGTTACCATCATTATTTGGTCGCTCCAACACAAAGGTCCAGGGGTCTGGCTCCGGTTTATAAGCTTGTAACATATCAAGTAGCTCATTAGCAGTGTGAGCACAAATAAAAAGTTTTTTCACATTAGAAGGAATGAAGTAGTTTTTTATTGCATGGTTAAGAAATGCGATAAAGCCATCATAAAAGTTATTGACATTTAACAAACCGATGGGTTTCTGGTGAATGTGTAGATGGGCCCAAGATGCTAGTGTCATAAGTGCCTCTAGTGTTGCAAGATCTCCTGGAAGGAAAACAAAAGCATCAGCATGATTAAGCATTTCAGTTATTCTTTCTTGCATACCTGAGACGACTAACTCTTCTCCAGTTGATGAGTCAGACGAACTGCCCAATGATTTTAGGACTCTTGGGATGATGCCTAACACTTGACTTCCTCTGATAAAAGCTGCTTCGGAGACCATTTTTGATAACCCTCGGTTACCTCCTCCATACACCAAATGTAAATTTCTCGCTGCTATGCTTCGACCAAGATCTATGGCTGCCTCAACGAACTCTTTATGTTTGCCATAGGTAAATCCAGAAAGCACACAAATGTTCTTGAATTGTCTATTGGGAGTAGCTGCCATTGTGATACTTCTCGAAAATAATTTGTGAGTGCTTGACAAAAAAGAAATCACATTTAAGAGTCTTGGTGATAGTGGGTCATGGTTGTGTATGAGGTAATATGTCAGTGTCAAATAACGCGTAAAGCACGTGGCTCGCAAGTCAAAAAGAAAACAGTAAAAGGAAAAAGCAAACAGTAATAAAATTATTAAAGACAATAATGCAAACAATAAGACAATAGTGAAATAAAATAACAATAAAGTAAAAGGATATTTACAGGTAGTTGCGACTGTGGCTCACATCTTCCTCTGGTTTTACGTCCAGAAACGGCTTGAACGCCCTCTATGGGTCGAGGATAGGCTTCCTATCCAGTTTTCTTATAAACTGGCAAACAGGGTCGTTTATAGTCAGATTCCCGAGACTATATCGTGCATGCTCTTTCTGGAATAATGGCCATAACTGGAGAATCGCTCCTTGCACATATCCACTGGGATGCGTTTCAAGAGACAAAAGGATATCATCCAATGACTCCTTATTCAAGCCATCCCTAATGAATTGAATCTTATCTTCCCTGTTATCAGACATCATTCCTAAAGAACATGGGTTTTTATTGCAACTCATTCTGGCACACTTATGACAAGCAACAGAAATTCTTCGAGCTCGTCGTTTTCTTGCATAATTTCCTCTACCACAACCAGGCATGTATGCAATAAATTTAGGAGGTAACTCACCTGCTAATCGTACTTTAGCCTCGATTAACCAACGGATGTCTGCAGGTATGTTATTCCTCATGAGCAATCGCATGCGTTCAGATCGGGCTTTATAGATCGTAAGGAGGGCATTCTGAGGGAGTGAAGGGAATCGCTTGTGAAGCTTTGCTAGAATCTCGTTTCTGTCCATACTTTCGCCTCAGAATATCAGTTATTATGGGAAACTGAAGTAACCGACTTGATTGTCACGGAGTACCGTTATCCGCCACTTCACCGGGGTAACAAACTAAAGCACACAAACAGAAAAACAAATTAAAACACACAAAGAAAATTAAAATCGTCCTCTTATTGAATTTACCTCAAGCTCCAACTGGATGTCGTAAACACTTCTCTCAATGTCTCTGAGTTGGCTTTCTAAACCCTCAACATAGGCTACTAATTCTGGTGGTTGTAGAGCCCAAATGCGTTGTGTTTTACAAAATTGAATCTGCCTTTTGAGATGAGTTTTGACACGTTGAAGTGGTTTAAGAATGTTCAGGAGGAACGGTCTAAGTATGAGACTCATGATTAACAATGATAAGAGAAAACTTAATGGTAAAATAAACACACTTATGCAAAAACAATTTCAATTAGCAAAAGAATAATAATAAAAAGAAAGAAAGAAAAATCAAATCAACGAAAAGAATAAAAATCAATTCAAATTTGGTGGGTCACTCAAATTTATTTCGGTGTCTTCTTCATGTGGTTGGTACTCTAGATATGGCTTTAATCTTTGACCATTAACTTTAAACGTGACACCATTCTTTGGGTCTTTAATTTCAATTGCCCCATGTGGAAAAACAGTATGAACAATAAAGGGACCAGACCAACGAGAGCGTAACTTACCTGGGAATAGGTGCAAGCGAGAATTGAATAAAAGCACTTTCTGACCTGGAGTGAACGATTTTCTCATAACGTGCTTGTCATGGAAGACTTTCATTCGTTGCTTGTAAATCTTGGCATTTTCGTATGCATCATTGCGAATTTCTTCAAGTTCTGCCAGTTGTAATCTTCTTTCTGAGTTGGCTTGCTGCATGTCAAAATTGAATTTCTTGATGGCCCAATACGCACGATGCTCGAGTTCCACAGGTAGGTGGCAAGCTTTTCCATACACTAGCCTGTAGGGTGACATCCCAATCGGGGTCTTGAAAGCCGTTCTATATGCCCATAAGGCATCATCAAGTCTTAATGACCAATCTTTTCTGTCCGGCCTCACCGTTTTTTCTAATATGTGCTTTATTTCTCGATTGGAGATCTCAACTTGGCCACTGGTTTGCGGATGATACGGGGTCGCCACTTTGTGTGTGATTGAATACTTTGTCAAAAGAGCTTTGAATGCTTTGTTACAAAAGTGGGCACCACCATCACTGATTATCGCTCGTGGGAATCCAAAGCGTGAAACAATGTTGCTTTTCAAAAATGCTATCACCACCTTGTGATCATTGGTCCTACATGGAATTGCTTCTACCCATTTTGAGACGTAGTCAACACCAACCAATATGTATTGATGGCCAAAAGAAGGGGGAAAGGGTCCCATGAAGTCGATACCCCATACGTCAAAAATCTCAACCACTAAAATTGGATTTAGTGGCATCATGTTCCTTCGTGTAATGCTCCCCATTCGTTGACACCTATCACATGAAGAACAAAAAGTGTAAGCGTCTCGAAATAGTGTTGGCCAATAGAAACCACATTGTAAAACTTTAGTCGCTGTTTTCTTAGCACTGAAATGGCCTCCACAAGCTTGTTCATGGCAGAATGAAAGGATATTCTGAATTTCATTTTCTGGGACACATCGTCTAACAATTTGGTCTGCACAATACTTGAACAAATACGGGTCATCCCAAAAGAAATTCTTTATTTCCGCAAAGAATTTGATCTTGTCTTGCTTGGTCCAATGCTCTGGAAGTTTACCTGTAACAAGATAATTAACTATATCAGCATACCAAGGTAATACTTCCACACTCATTAATTGTTCATCTGGAAATGACTCATTTAATATTAATGGCTCTGTAATTGTGTCAAAGTGAAGACGAGAGAGATGGTCCGCCACAACATTTTCTGACCCTTTCTTATCTTTGAATTCCAAGTCAAATTCCTGCAAAAGTAACACCCAACGAATTAGTCTAGCTTTTGCATCTTTCTTTGTGAGAAGATATTTAAGAGCAGCATGATCTGTGAACACAATTATTTTACAACCAATGAGATAAGATCGAAATTTTTCCAATGCAAACACTACTGCTAGCATTTCTTTTTCAGTAGTTGAATAGTTCAACTGTGCATCATTCAATGTCATACTAGCATAGTAAATAACATGAGGAATTCGATCAACTCTTTGTCCTAAAACTGCTCCTAATGCATAATCAGATGCATCACACATGAGCTCAAATGGTAAGCTCCAGTTTGGGGCCTGAATGATGGGTGATGATGTCAACAATTGTTTTAATTTTTCAAACGCCATGAGACATGAATCATTAAAGATAAAAGGTACATCCTTAGCAAGTAAATTGCATAAGGGTCTAGAAACTTTGCTAAAATCTTTAATGAAACGTCTATAGAAACCAGCATGCCCAAGGAAAGATCTTACTTCTCTGACTGTTTTGGGTGAAGGAAGATTAGAAATGAGATCCACCTTGGCTTTGTCCACCTCAATACCTTTGCTCGAAATGATGTGACCGAGGACAATACCTTGTTTTACCATAAAATGGCACTTCTCCCAATTTAAGACCAAATTCTTCTCGATACATCTCTGCAGAACTAGCGTTAGATGATGTAAACATTGATCAAACGAGTCACCAAAGACAGAAAAGTCATCCATAAAGACTTCAAGGAATCGTTCAACCATATCAGAAAAAATGCTCAACATGCATCGTTGAAATGTAGCAGGTGCATTACATAATCCAAATGGCATTCTCCTATATGCAAATGTGCCAAAAGGGCAAGTGAAAGTAGTTTTCTCTTGATCTTTTGGTGCTATGGGAATCTGATTATATCCTGAGTAGCCATCTAGAAAGCAATAAAATTCATGGCCTGCTAATCTATCAAGCATTTGATCAATAAATGGTAAAGGAAAATGGTCTTTACGTGTGACAGAATTCAACTTTCTATAATCAATGCATACACGCCATCCTGTAGTTACTCTAGTGGGTATCAATTCATTATCAGCATTCGTAACTACTGTGACTCCTGACTTTTTGGGGACAACTTGTACAGGACTGACCCATGAACTATCAGAAATTGGATAAATGATACCTGCATCTAATAGCTTAAGGACTTCAGTTCTAACAACTTCTTTCATGTTAGGATTTAACCGACGTTGCATCTCCCTAGTAGTTTTAGCATTTTCATCAAGGTGAATGTAATGCATGCAGTCTACTGGGTTTATACCTTTAATGTCTGCTATGGTCCATCCCAATGCCCCTTTGTGCTCTTTCAAAACATCCAACAACTTACCTTTTTGTTCGTCATTGAGGGATGCTGAGATGATTACCGGTAGAGTACTTTCTTCTCCCAAAAACGCATATTCCAAAGTGTTGGGCAATGGTTTGAGCTCGAGTTTCGGTGGTGATTCTGATGATGGGATGAGTTTCTTCTCTGATGGTGCTAGTTGTTCAACTCTTGACTTCCATTTATTAGTGTCCATAGATGGTGCTGAGTCAAGTAGGGCATTGACCTCTTCAACCGATCTGTCAATATCAAAATCAAAACCAAAGTGAGTTAAACATGTTTGTAAAGGATCATCACTAAGGTTTGAAAGAAAAGTGTCATCAACTAATGCTTCGATTAAATCCACATCAACAATTCCATCATCTGCACTGTGAGGTTGTTTGGCAATGTTGAAGATGTTCAACTCCATAGTCATGTTGCCGAAGGACAATTGCATATTTCCAGTTCTACATTGAATGTGAGCATCCGCAGTTGCCAAGAAAGGTCGGCCTAGAATAATGGGGATGTGCTTCCTTGAATCCTGTATTGGTTGAGTGTCAATTACAATGAAGTCAACAGGAAAATAAAATTTGTCTACCTGGATAAGCACGTCCTCCACAATACCACGAGGTATTTTTGTGGACCGATCTGCAAGTTGTAACACCACTGGAGTTGGGTGTAATTCTCCCAGTCCAAGTTTCACGAATACAGAGTAAGGCAAAAGATTTACACTAGCTCCTAAATCCAACAAAGCATTCTCAATTGTGTGGTTCCCTATACTACATGAGATAGTGGGGGAGCCTGGGTCTTTGCATTTTAAAGGAATTTTATGTTGGAGTATAGAACTAACGTTTTCTGTTAAAAATGCCTTCTTTTGAACATGCATGTTTCTCTTTTTAGTACAAAGGTCTTTAAGAAACTTGGCATAAGATGGAACTTGTTTAATAGCATTAAGCAAAGGGATGTTAACACTTACCTGTTTGAAGATTTCAAGAATCTCACCTGTGGATTTTCCCTTTTTTCCTTTCGCTAACCTCTGAGGAAATGGAGCTTTGGGAACGTATTCTCGTGGGTTGGCTTCTTCTTTCTCCTCCGGTGATGATTCCTCATCATTCACAGGTACAATTTGATTTTCTGTTGTCACCGGCATCTCCACTTTGTTGTCGACTTCCTTTCCTTTTCGCAAGGTCATTACTGCTTTGACCTCTCCATGCTGTTGTGGTGAACTGGTACTTGCTTCATGTACTCCTTTAGGATTAGGCACTGGTTGACTTGGAAACTTACCTTTCTCAACGGTCATTGCCAAGGTTTGAACTGAAGAAGCAAGTTGTCCCACCATCTTCTCGAGGCTTGAAACAGATTGAGCTTGTGAGTTGAAGCCTGCTCTCAACTCATTTCGTAGTCCATCAATGGTGCGGTTCTGTTGCTCAATCGTGGAGTGAGTAACATTCCTGAAATTCTGAAATGCATCCTCCCATGGTCTAGGTTGAGAGTGGTTCTGGTTCTGATTGTATGGTCTAAATGGTGGCTGAGAGGCTTGAGGAATTTGTTGCATTGGTGGAGCTGGAGCTGTTGGTCCATTCTGTTGGAATCCTTGAGACCATGAAAAATTGGGGTGGTCTCTCCATCCAAGGTTATATGTGTTGGAGTATGGGTTGTAATTTGATGGCTTTCTCATTACACCTATGGCATTGGCTTGATCTGAGTATGAGTCATGGTCATGTGGTTCTGTTGATTTAGCAGTCGATAACGATGCTATTTGTCGAGCAAGACCTTCAACCATCTCCTTGACTTCTTTGATTCCCGAAGTTGACTCGCCAATTTGAACCTCATTTACTCCTTTAATTCTTCTAGTATTCCTGAGTGATCGACTCCGTTGTTGGGAATTATCCGCTTGTCGCTGGAAGAATTCCCAAATTTCTGATGCACTTTTTGACATTAGCTCTCCTCCACTTGTTGCCATTAGCCATTCTTGCACATTTGGTAGTAATCCCTCCAAAAAGTATTGACATTGGTGCCATTTTTCGTACCCATGATGTGGACACTTCAAGAGTAGCCCATTAAATCGCTCCCATGTTTCAAAAAATTGCTCGTCCTCTCTCTGGGTAAACTCCGAGATTTCCCTGCGAATAGCATTGGTTTTATGCACTGGAAAATATTTATTTAAAAATTTTGTAACCATTTGTTCCCATGATGTAATGCTATTAGCAGGCAACGTATTTAACCATGAACGAGCTCTATCCTTTAAAGAAAATGGGAATAGTCTAAGTTTAACATCATCATCTGAAAAATTCTCATATTTGAATGTTTGACAAATGGCATGAAAATCATTCAAATGATTATATGGATCCTCATTTTCTAGGCCATAAAATGTAGGAAGACAATTTAACACACTAGGTTTTAATTCAAAACTCCTAGCAGCTACATTTGGGTATCTTATGCATGACGTGCTCAAATTAGCTAAGGGACTAAAATAGTCCTTAAATGGCCTCTCCTGTGGTGCTTGTAAATCCATTTTATTTTTAACGTGTTTGTGTGTGCGAAGTGTTTTTTCTAATTCAAGGTCTATAGGTTCAAGATTAGGTAATAATGACCTACGACCATGCATGCAAAATAAATAAAATAAAAATAAAGATGCAAACAAAATAAAAAATAAAGATGGGAACAAAACAAATAAAAATAAAGAAGAGGGAGAAATTACGATACTAACCTTATTGCGCTATTACAACCTTTCTATAAAAATACACAAAAATAAATACGTGAAAGAAATTAACTAAAAATTAAATTAATAAGATAAACAAAAAAAAAATTACAAAGAAAAATAAATGGAAAATTAAATTACAGAATTTTAAAGAAGAGAAAAAGAAAAGAAATACTAACCTTTAAATGTAGATTCACTTTTTTTTTAATAATAAAAAAAAATACAAGAAAACAAATAAAAGAAATTATTCACAAAAATTAATTCTATGAATTAAAATTACTTACCTCCCCGGCAACGGCGCCAAAAACTTGTTGTGCAAATTTTAATGTACTCGCAAGCGCACGAATCTATTGTAGTATAGATCTATGGTGACGAGTGTCGATCCCACGAGGAGGTGGATTTTAATTGTGTATAGAATTAATTTTGTAAATGGGTTGTTGGGTTTATGGTGGAAATGATTTGGTATATGCTAAAACTTAAATTAAAATGGCGAGAATAAATTCTAAAATTGGAATTGCAATGGCGAGAATAAATTGAAGATAATTCTATTGAAATGACGTACTTGGGTATCTGGATCCGTATCAACATGCATCATGGGCTAAATAATCCGTATTAATGCCAATTAAATCATGAGGGGGGAATCCACACCTCATGAACCACGCTCTAATCAATATGGTGCTAAGGGCTTATCGTGCCAAATAATAATAACCTTGTACTAGAGGGCCGGTGTAACCAAGGCGGTACTAGACAAGATTAGTATTATTTGTCGACGAGAAGTCAAAACATCCACAAAAACTAGAGGGGAAGAGAAAATAAATTTACCAAATTAAGCCCATGACACATGTTGAGACTTCACCTTCAACCCAAGCTTGAAAGAAAATTAGCCACTCATAATTGAACTAGGGGCAAAATGGAAATTTATTAAAATACGAAGAAAATACAAGATGGAGAGGGAATTACAGAAAATGGATCCCAAAAATGGATTCAGAGATATCAAATTAGGGGGGGGAGGCCCCCTTTTTATAGATACATGGAGTAAATCATGGCCATCGGATTAAAAACAATTTGGACGCTCAGGATTGCGCCACGTCATCAGTCAACAGTCCACGGTTTGACCACGCGGATGAACAGTAACACGGTTTGACCCGACTTTGAACAGTAACGCGGTTTGACCCGGATGAACAGTAACGCGGTTTGGTTGAAAATAATCCTGTGTGATGCATGCACCGTACGCGAGATTTTTCGTCCACTGATATGCTGCCACGTCACCATCAACAGTATATAAGAATTTTAGTCCAACAGGATCGTGACACCTCATCAGTCAATGCCACATCATCGGTCAATGCCACGTCATCATCCGTCTATGTGAACAGTGTCGTGAACAGTAACGTATACAGTACCGTACACGTGAATAGTACCGTACATGTGAATAGTGCCATTTTTCCTTTTATGCTCCTCCTAATGTTTTCGACCGTCCTGAGTTCAAAAGTGATGTCCGTTTTGCCGTCTGATCTCTCCTTTATTGTGAAATGACTATAATGCCCCTAAAATACATAAAATACTTAATTAAAATAAAACACATGTAATTAAATCACAAGAAGGTTAAATATATAAAAGTAAGGGTTGTTAGTAAGACTTAAAATGTAAAATGACGGTTTTCTCCTTTATAAATATGCATTTTCTAACACTCAACAGTCATGTCATTGCTTGGTCTTCTCCTTATAAATTCTTTCATTTTCATAGAAGAATAACCGTAACTCCTCTAACTCATAAAGTTGTAATTTTCTTTGTTCTACTGTAGCAGTCATATCCACATTCAATTGCTTAATTACCCAATATGCTTTGTGCTTCAGCTCTAATAGCAAATGGCAGGCTTTTCCACAAACAATTCTGTATGGGGTTATGCCAAGTGGAGTTTTATAGGCTATTCTATAAACTTATAAGGAGTTATTTAATCTAAGTGACCAATCTTTTATGTTGGGACTCATAACTTTCTCTAAACTCTTCTTTATTTCCTTGTTTGATACCTCTACATGTCACTTGTTTGTGGATGATATTTTGCAGCAACCTTATGCTTGATTCCATATTTAGCCAATGCTGTAACAAATGTTCTGTTGCAAAAATGTGTTCTTTCATCACTAATAATATCTCTTAGAGTGCCAAATCTTGAGAAAATGTTCTTCTAAAGAAATTTCACTACTGTTTTGGCATCATTAGTTGGTAATGCAACAACTTCCACGTATTTGGAGACATAGTCTACAACCACGAAGATGTATAGGTTACTAAAAGAAGGTGGGAAATGTCTTATAAAATCTATCCCCCATACGTCAAAGAGTTCCACTTCCAAAATATTAGTGAATGGCATTTCATGCTTTTGAGAGATGTTCCCTGCCCTTTGACCCTTATCATAACATTTAACAAACTCGTAAGTATTCTTAAAAATAGAGGGCCAATAGTAATTTGATTGAAGCGTGTCATAACATTTAACAAACTCGTAAGCATCTTTAAAAATAAAGAGCCAGTAGTAACCCGATTGAAGAACTTTTACTGTTGTTTTATGCTTTCCAAAGTGTCCTCCATATGCTGCAGCATGATAGGACTGTGGGATGTTTGAAATTTCTTCATCTAGTACACATCTTCTGATCACATGGTCTGAACACATCTTGTACGAGTAAGGCTCATCCCATTAATAACTTTTTATATGATCAAGAAATCTCTTTTTCTGCTAGTAGCTTAAATCAAGTTGTAACAATCCACTCACTAAATAATTAGCACAATCTGTATACCATTGAAATCCAGATTGCTGCATCATCTAAGAGTGCTGTAGCATTAACAACTGCTCATCAGGAAATGTTTCTGTGATATCATGCTTGGTCAATGTGCTTTCATATGCTTCTAGCCTTGAGAGATGATCTGCTATTTGATTCTCAATGCTTTTTTTTTATCATTAATCTCCAAGTCAAACTCTTGTAACAACATAATCCACTTAATCAACCTTGGTTTGGCATCCTTATTTGAAATTAAATACATTATAGCCAAGTGATCTATATAAACTGTTACTTTAGTGTCAAACAAATAAACTCTAAATTTATCAAATGCAAAGACAATAGCCAACAACTCTTTTTCAGTGGTTGTGTAATTTAGTTGTGCATCAATTAAGGTCTTACTGACATAACAAATGGAGTGAAGAATCTTGCTTTTCCTTTGCCTTAGCATTGCTCTAACTGAATGGTCGCTTGCATCACACATTAATTTAAAAGACATACTCCAATCAAGTGCTATAACAACAAGTGATGTAACAAGAGCTTTCTTCAACTCAATAAAGGCCTTTAAACAATTCTCATTAAAATTGAATGGTTTGTTATGTTCTAGTAACATGCATAAGGATTTGGCTATTTTAGATAAGTCTTTAATGAACTTTCTATAAAACCCAATATGTCATAATAAACTCCTAATGCCCTTTACTAAAGTAGGTGGTAGCAATTTGTCGATCACTTCTATTTTTGCCCTATCAACCTTCTTGCACCATAAATGGCACTTCTCTCAATTTAACACCAAGTTGGTCTCCCTACATCTCTTTAGCACATTTTCTAGTTTATGCAAGCAATCATCATTTAATCCCCCAAAAACTAAGAAATCATCCATGAATACCTCAAGTGTTTGTTCAACCATATATGAAAAAATAGGCATCATACATCTCTAAAAAGTTGCTGGAGCATTGCATAATCCAATAAACATCCTTTTGAAGGCAAAGATTCCAAAGGGATATGTGAATGTTGTCTTCTCCTAATCCTCTAGTGCTATAGCAATTTAATTGTAACCTGAATATCCATCCAAGAAACAATAATACTTTTTTTCAGTAAGTCTGTCAAGCATCTGGTCTATGAAGGGCAATGGAAAGTGATCATTCATTGTAGCTTTGTTTAGTTTCCTATAATACATGCAAACTCTCCATCCAATCACTATTTTTATGGCAATAAGCTCATTTTTTTCATTTGTTACAACTGTTACTCCATCTTTCTTTAGAACACATCGTATTGGATTACCCATGAGCTATTTGAGATTGGGTAAATAATTTTTGGCATCAAGCCACTTGATGATCTCTTTCTTCATAACTTCCTTTATTATGGGATTTAATCTTCTCTGTTGCTCGATAGAATTGTTAAAGCAATCCTCTGGCAAAATCTTGTGCGTGCATATAAAGGGGTTGATTCCCTTGATATCTGCCACAGTCTATCCAATAGCCTACTTGTATCTCTACTATACATCCACCAAGCTCTTCTCTTGATCTGCATTCAAAGAAGATGAAATGATTACAGAAAGTATGTTATCGTCACCAAGATAAATATACTTCAAATGTGAAGGTAAAATCTTTAATTCTAAAATAGGAGGAAACCCAATAGAAAGATTAGAAGGTTTTACTTCCCTGTTTGAGGGTCTAAAGATTCAAGTGTTTGTCAGTTCTCATGGATTGTTTCTATCTTAGCCATGCTATGTCTACGGCTTCGAGTTTTTCTTTTTTAAGTTCTTCGAATGTTACAACTTTAACTTCTTCATTACTACAACAACTATTTAGTCTCTCTGTAACAATAAAATCCACAACACTGATAAAATTGCATTTTTCAACATTATCTGGATATTTCATGGCATCTAACACATTGAATGTAACTTGCTGATCATTAACCCGCATAGTCAATTCTCTTTTTTGCACATCAATTAAAGTTTTCCCAATGGCTAAAAAGGATATTCCTAAAATGATGGGTACTTCTTTATCTACCTCGAAGTCCAGCACTATAAAATCCACTAGAAAAATAAATTTATCCACATTTACGAATACATCTTCAATCTTCCCTTCTAGATAGGCATGAGATATGTCAACAGGTTGTAAAGTCATTATTTTTTGCCTAACTTCTCTAACTCCCAATTGCTTGAATAAACTCTTAGATCTAAGATATCTGAAGGATTGAGATTAGATAGGTATTACTTTTTAAAAAAAAATAGATGGATCTATTATAATGAAAATGTAACATCAATATTAATTTTATATCTTTTTCTCTATCCTTTGTATTCAAAGTATGTTTACCTCTCTCCTTTGCTATATATTCTAATCAGTTGTACTAAAAGCTGTTGGGAATTGATTGGGTGAAACAGATACGCAACTAAAGTGAAATTGAGAAATAATAAGATAATAAAATCACATAGGGACACAAAAAATTACGTGGTTCGACTTTTAACCTACATCCACGGGCAAAGACAGAAGAAAAATATTTCACTAGTGATATGAGGATTACAAGTATTATAATATTTTGGCTCACTACCCAAAACCCCAATACACTCGATCTCTCATTCATTAATTCTCCTCTCAAAATGGATCTGAAGAGGAAAAGAAGAATTGGATCATGAAAATGAAACGCCCCTCCTTATATAGTTATAATTCAGCTACTATTCATCCTTTTATTTTAATTTTTTATTATTATTTTTTTTCCTTTTGTCAAATCGCACCAAATGCGGTTTCACATTTTTCTCTCTTTCTTCCCTTTGTGGCGGGACACTAGCACCCACCACTAACTTTTTGACATTCTCCCACTTAGAGATTAGATTGGGAACCAATCAATTTCCACACCATCCTTTCTGATTCGCCATAGTCATACTGCTAACATTTCAATTAGGCCACATGAAGATCTACATCGTACAAACTTGTCAGCATTTATTGGCTTGATCAAAACATCTGCTAGATTTTCCTTTGTATGGATTTTTTGCAAATCAACATTTCCACCTTTTATTACTTCTCGAACGAAGTGATATTGAATTCCTATATGCTTTGTCCTGGAATGAAAAGCTAGATTTTTTGCAATATGCAAGGCACTTTGACTGTCACAAAACACACAAATCTTTTGTTGTTTGTGCCTGAGCTCCTTCAATAACCTTTGTATCCAAATAGCTTCCTTGCAAGCTTGTGTAGCTGCCGTGTATTCTGCTTCTATTATAGATAGAGCTACAATGGTCTGCAGTTTCGAAAGTCAGCTTATAGCTCCCCCTACAAGTATAAACACATAGCCAATAATGGATTTCCTTTTATCAAGGTCACCTGCAAAATCTGAATCCACATACCCCCTGACAGTAAACTCTGATCCTCTATAACATAACGCAATATTTGAGGTTCCTCTTATATATCTCAAGATCTTTTTCACAGTTTTCCAATGCTCTCCACCAGAATTCGTCATGTATCGACTGACTACTCTAACTGCTTGTGCAATGTTCAGTCTAGTACATATCATAGCAAACATTAAATTTTCCACCGTTGCTACATACGGTACTCGAGACATCTTTTTCCTTTCTACTTCATTGTTAGGACACATACTTGAGGATAACATGAAATTAACAGGAAGTGGGGTAGAAATTGGCTTACAATCTTGCATATTGAAGCGTCGCAAAATTTTCTTCAAGTAATTCTTTTGAGAAAGCTAAATCTTTATGTTATTTCTGTTTCGGTGAATTTGCATCCCTAAAATCTTGTTTGTTGGGCCCAAGTCCTTCATTTCAAACTCTCTAGCCAACTGTGCCTTCAATTCTTAGACTCGATCTTTGTTGGGGCTTGCTACCAATATGTCATCCACGTATAACAACAAAATGATAAAATCATTATCTTCAAACCTCTTATAATATGCACAATGGTCTGAACTAAGTCTGTTGTATCCAAAACTCATGATAAAAGAATCAAATCTCTTATACCAACACCTCGGCGCCTGTTTGAGACCGCATAGAGATTTATTCAACCTGTAAACTAAGTTCTCTTTGCCTTTTTTAGCAAAACCTTATGGTTGAAGCATATAAATTCCTTCTTCAAGTTCTCCATGAAGAAATGCAATTTTCACATCTAACTGCTCTAGATGTCGCTCAAATATAGCACACATCGCTAAGACTGCTCTGACTGTTGTCAGTCGAACCACCGGAGAAAATATTTCGTTGAAGTCAATACCTTCTTTTTAAGCATATTCTTTTACCACCAATCTTGCACGATATTGCTCCACTTGGTCATTACTATCTTGTTTGATCTTGTAGACCTTATTGTTACCAATGCCTTTTCTTCTATGTGATGGTGGTACAAGTTCACATGTCTTATTCTTGTGTAGAGCTTCAATTTCGTTCTGCATTGCTGTCATCCACAAAGCAATATCTGGCCTATTTAAAGTTTTATGGAAAGTTGATGACTCTCCATCCTCTGTTAGAAGACAGTATGCAACATTAATCCCTGTGATATACTCCGAGTGCCATGTTGGCGGTCGTCTCTCACGAGTTGACCGACGAACTTCTGGAGTCTCAAACTCAATTGGTTCTTGTTCATCGTGCTTTGGATTATTTTCCACATATACCAGAACAGTCTCTGACTTTTCCTTTATAGTGCTATCATTTTTATCTTTCCTTTGTAATTGATCTTCTATAAAAATAACATCTCTGCTGATGATGATCTTGTGGGTAGTGGGGTCCCACAAACGATACTCCTTCACTCCATCAGCATATCCCAAAAAAATACTTCTTCTAAATTTTGGATCCAACTTTATTCTTTCTTGGGCATACATAGGAGAACTATACATAGGAGAACCAATTAAAAAGAACTAATTAAAACTAATTGTCCAAGGCCCCAAATATGATTAAGCCGGCCCTGGTCTACTCCACTTTCCTTGTACGTATTTCCCTTTAAGGGGGCGGTCTTTGAATTTTAAGTTATATCAAATAGAAATACTATTTCACCCTTAATTAAGATCCAACTTCTACAAAAGTAACGATACGGGTGCTTTGGGTAAATCTTAAAATATATGAAGTAATTAACTCGAATTGGAGAGTCCAAAGGAAAATTTATCCACATTTCACATTCCATGCACATTATGAGTTAAACGTTTAATAGAGTATTTTTTTCTTGAGTTCTTGTAGTTTGTGAAAAAAAAGAAAAAAGCCCGAAGATAAAAAATTCTTTAAATGCATCACTTAAACCTTTCGAAATTAAAATTCATTTCATTCGTCCTTTACTGAACTTTTATCGTAGTCCATTTCAAACTTGTTTACTGATTATTTTACAATTGTAAAAATCTAATCGCCTTCGCAGTAATTATCATCGCAATATCGTACGGTCGCAGATTGTCAATTAATTTACTGTTGATTTTTTTTGTCTTTATAGAGGAATCGCACCATCTTTTGACTTCACTTTTGTCCTTCTTTCGGCACATTTATCAGTTTCCTTAAAAAATTTGTCAATGTTTGAAATATCGCCACCCAGTTCACACTGGCGGACCCTCAAAATCGCTCCAGAATTAATCAAATACAACTCAATTTGATAGCAAAAGTATTCAAACACTTTTTAGCCAATCAATTCAAGAAAGCTCTGAAAAAGAAAATGGAGGTAGAAATAATTTCTAGAGAGAGCATCAAACCCTCTTCCCCGACACCACTTGACCTAAAAACCCACAAGCTCTGTCTCATGGATCAATTTCTGAGTAATGCCTACGCTCCAAGGGTTCTATACTATCCCCTCAACCAAGACGACCTTTCATCCGCCATTGATATTGATCATATTGTCTCGGAAAGATTGCAACTACTGAAGCAGTCTCTATCAGAAACTTTAGTTCACTTTTACCCACTTGCTGGAAAATTGACAAACAACTTTTCCGTTGACTGCAACGACGAGGGAGTTTATTTTGTAGAAGCCGCAGCCAAAAGTCCACTCAATGAACTTCTCATACAACCCGATCTGAACTTGATAAATAAATTATGTCCGGTAGATGGCAGCCAACAGAGTGGACAAGTAGCGGGAGCTCACGTGGCTATGGTACAGGTAACATCATTTGCATGTGGTGGTCTTGTTATTTGTGCTTGTATTTCACATACGTTTGGTGATGGCACAAGTTTTAGCTCGTTTACGAAGGCTTGGGCTGCCACAGCTCGTAAGAAAACTTCGGAAGAAGAAACCATATTTATATGTCCTAATTATGATGCTTCATCTTTGTTTCTTCCTAATGAAGATGATTTATTTCATCAATTAAGAGCCGTCTCAAATGCCTCGTACACTCGACTTCTTGAAACTGGTACATTTGTGAAGAGGAGATTTGTATTTGATGCCAAAGCAATAGCTGAACTCAAAGCCAAGGCCAAAAGCTCACGCGTTCAAAATCCAACACGCATCGAGGCTTTGTCAGCAATCCTTTCCAAGTCCATCATGGCTGTCGTAAACAAAAAGTCAGGTTCCCACAAACCAATGTTATTGTCCCATGCTGTAAATCTGCGTCCAAGAGCAAGGCCCCCGCTGTCAGAATATTTAATTGGGAACATCGTTTGGTATACAAATGCGTTATTTACAGAAGAGGGAGTAGATTTGGATGGCTTGGTGTGGCAACTGAGGGAAGCAATATCGAAATTTGATGGAGAGTTTGTGAAGAGCCTACAAGGTGTTGGAGGGTTACTTAAACTTAGTGAAGCTATTAAATATGAAGCTGAAGCCTGTTCGGACGCAAAGAATAGAGTTATATTTAGCAGTTGGTGTACTTTTGGTTTTTATGGTATTGATTTTGGATGGGGACAGCCTATTTGGGTGAGTTGTGTTGGCTTTGGTGGATCGATTCTCCAGTTCTCACCTATAATCAACCTTGTGGATACAAGATTTGGAGATGGAATTGAGGCATGGGTGTCTTTGCTTGAAGAAGACATGGCTTTGTTAGAAGTTGATAAAAATTTACTTGAATTTGCAACCATCGATCCAAGTCCCCTGAAGCTGGCCAAACAACAATAAGTGAGTAGCGTATGAAAACGGGTCTTGTAGACTCCACCAGTGTCGTTCAATTGTGAGGTTAAAATTATTAGTTCCATTGTTAAGGTCCGCGTTTCTTCTGTATTTTAGCCGCTTTTGCTTTTAAATTACGGGTGCGTTTGGCTTCACTCTTTGATATTCAATGCGTTTGGCTTCACTGGTTGTGCAGTTCTTTTTATATTTTTGTTATTACACATAGTCATCGGGTTTAAATCGAGTACACTTTATGTTCCGATCTTAAAACTATGCTAACTGGTAATGTTGTGTCCATTAAGGAGAATTCGCTTTTTGATTTGAATGAGTCTTCATCCACCATATTTGAGGTGGGTCCAGCAAACCGCAAAATTCTTCTTGTGCTATCGCTAGTGGAGTAGTTCTCTATGCTTAGGTAGACTCCTTAGAAAATTTGTCTTTTACGTTACATATATTATGTTATAATTTATTAACTATCAATATAAGTGTATTTACATCAACAAAAAAGATCATGGAAGAATCTCGATCTGAAAAAAAATAAGTACCATAATCTGTCTGTCTGATAGCGAGAAATCAAACTTTATTGATCTAATGTTTGACAGTGAGAAATCAAACGTTATCGGTCTAATGGTAACGATATAAATCCCGAAAGTGGCCCCAGAGAGGGAAAACATTATTACTTACAAAATCAGAAAAGACCAGAAGCAGCAACGTCAGCCACGTTAAATGGGTCCTTTATCATTACAATAATAGCCACGCATTTTGATGCCTGGACATTTTGTTGTAGAGATCTCGTCTATTACGATAATAGCCAACATTTTGATGCCTGGCCAAGCGATGTACTTTTGTATAAATTGACCTGACTGGATTGGTAGCATTGTAAAACAAGAACGTTAAGAATTAATTAAGAATTGTTGTTTGTGAAAGCAAATCCAGAAAACCAAAACGGCAGAAGACCTTGCGTTTAGAGCTGAAATCACTTAAGCTCAACGACATGAAGACATGCGTTTTGAGGAGCAAAAGAAACACTCTGCTGAACGACATATGAGCTTGCCGTTTAAGTTTAAGTGAGGCATGCTCGTATCACGTGCTTCTATCTCGCTCGCAAGTAGGGATGGCAAAAATCCCCACGGGGACGGGTACCCTCGGGGATTTTTCCCATTCGGGGAGGGTACGGGGATAATTTTATACCCAATTTTTTATTCGGGGAGGGGACGGGGAAAATTTTTTACCCAATTTTTTATTCGGGGAGGGGACGGGGATGAGGTGGAATCCCCATCCCCTACCCATTTCCCCATTTTAATTTTTAATTTTATTTTTATTTTTAAAATTACTAATAAATAAATAACAAAATTATAAATATTGTTAAAAATAATAAATATTAAAATAGTTATATTATTAAACTTTTAAACTTAATTAACTAATTAAAGTCTTAAATTTTTAATCCAAACCACAATGATACAGGAGAGAGCTGCCTAATTATAATTTACAACAGTTCTAATCCTAATTCGTATCCTACATTAGCTCGAATTGCTAGAGATATTTTGGCAATTCCAATTACAACAGTTGCTTCTGAATCAGCTTTTAGCACCGGTGGTAGAGTTGTGAGCTCACACCGTAACAAACTTCATCCAAGCACATTGGAGGCCTTAATATGCTGTCAAAGTTGGTTACGAGCTTACAATAGCAGTATGAGTTTATTTTACATTGTAATTATATTATACAGTTATTAATATTTGCGCTTATAAGTTACGTTACTTATATCATTTTCATTGTTTTAGGTTTGAAATCTGAGGTTAGCTCTCAATTTGCCACATTTCTCGAGGAAGAACTGGAGGAGCAGGAGGTAAATAGTTTTATTAAAAATATTAATTAAGTATCTACATTTATTTTATTGTCGATATAAAAATAATTTTTTTTCTTTTTATTGTAGGATTATGAAGATTGAGTCATTGACAAAGATAATTATTTTAATAATTTATATTTTTGAATGTGACTTTGAAATGGATCAATATTAATGCAAGATATATTTTGAACTTTATTTTTATCTGAATTTTTTATTTTAATATGATTAATTTAAAATCGAAAAAAAAAATGTATTAGACTATTAATTATTCGGGGACCGGGGACCCTCGGGGATCCCCTGTTAGTATTCGGGGAGGGGATGGGGATTCACTTAAGTAATTCTGACGGGGACGGGGAGGGGACGGGGACATAACAAAATATCGGGGATGGGTATGGGGAGATTGGTCCCCTCCCCTCCCCTCCCCATTGCCATCCCTACTCGCAAGGTTCGTTAAAAGCTGTTATCGCATGAAGAACTCACGTGAGTTGCTGGGGAATTTCTGGGTTCGTTATAAAGCTGTTATCAAGCAGCTGATGTGGAAGCAACAGATTGGTGTGGAGGGAGAGCTATAGAGAGAGAAAGGACTGGTATAAATAAGCAGTTCAGATCTTCCTCTGTAGCCAATGGCATTACTCTGTAATTCATCTTGATAATCAATAAAGCTGATATTTGCCCTCCCGTGGATGTAAGCTAGAGAAATCTAGCTGAACCACGTAAAGTCTCTTTTGTTCTTTGTTTGTTCTACATCTTTTGATTTCTTAAATCCAATTGGTTAATTGTCTAGTTCCATAGATTCATCTTAGTCAAAGCTTTTCAGTCATCAATCTTGGAGCATCTTGATTAGTTGGTTGGTGATCTTTGGCAGGATCTAAGGTTGCTTAATCTGTTCATAGCACCTTAGTTCCTACAAGAATACTCAAAAGGAAAATTGAGGTTAAAACAATTTCAAGAGAATGCATCAAACCCTCTTCTGCAACCCCTCTCCATCTCAAGTCCTACAAGCTATGTCTCTCCATCAATATCAGAATCACCAATATCTTTCCCTATTCTTTTACTATCCCCTCAACCTTTCTGGAGCGGCAGCTAATATTGATCTTATTCTCTTCAACAGATTGCAGCTGCTAAAGCAGTCTCTATCAGAAACTTTGGTTCAGTATTACCCACCTGCGGGAAAGTTGACCGAGATTTACTCTATTGACTGTAACGATGAGGGGATTTATTTCGAAGAGGCCCGAGCTAAAAGTTCTCTTAATGAATTTCTCAGCAAACCCGATTTATGCTTGATCAATAAATTTATCCCAGTCGATGGTAATAAGCAGAGTGGACAAATAACAGGAGCACATGCGGCTAAGGTACAGGTAACATCATTTGCTTGCGGAGGTCAAGTTATTTGCGCTTGTATTTCACATATGTTTGGTGATGTCTTAACTTTCACCTCGTTCATGGGGAGTTGGGTTGCCACAGGTCGTAAATATTCGGGAGAAGCAGTACCATATCCTATTTATGATGCTTCATCTTTATTTCCTCCTTATGATGCATACCCAAGAGAATTAAACCAACTTGCTCTGGGCACCAGGTTTTGTAGAACCGGCAGATTTGTTACAAAGAGATTTGTTTTTGAAGCCAAAGCAATAGCAGAACTTAAAGCTAGGGCGATTAGCTCCAGCGTTCAAAATCCAACACGTGTTGAAGTTGTGTTAGCACTCCTTGCCAAACCTATCATGGCTGCCGTCAATACAAAATCCGGTTCTCATAAACCAACTTTCTTGACTCATGCAGTAAACTTGCATCGAAAAGCCAAGCCGCCATTGTCGGAACATTTAGTTGGCAACATTATTTACTACGTAAATACATTATGCACTGATGATGATGTAGAAATTGATGATTTGGTGTGCCAGCTGAGAGAAGCCATAACAAGATTGAATGGAGATTTTGTGAAGAGTCTTCAAGGCGCCGGAGGGTTTCGTAACTTGTGTCAAGAAATCAAAGATGAAGCTGAAGTATATACGGAGGTAAAGGATAGAATTCTGTTTACCGGTTGGTGTAGTTTTAAGGGTTTCTATGATATCAATTTTGGGTGGGGAAAGCCTATTTGGGTTAGCGTTGCTGGTTTTGGTGGATCGACTATCTCGATCTATCCTTATATTGTTCTTATGAATACAAGACTTGGAGATGGGATTGAGGCATGGGTGAATTTGCTTGAAGACGACGTGAATTTGTTACAAGTTGATAAACAATTACTTGCATTTGCTACCTTGGATCCAAGTCCCTTAGGGTAACCTAACTTGGTTGGTCAGAGACTTCTTGTTTGTAACAACATAATAAAGATCAATCTTGGAGGGTATATCAATTTCCTTTTTGTTTGGGAGTATGTTCAATATATTTTGTGTAATTTGTTTGTGTGTTCTGATGATTTAGTATAATCTTTGTTTGTATTTTGGAAGAATTCAGTTTAATTTCTAACTGTCCTGGGGTGAACTTGATGAAATTTGTGATCTAAAAATGAAAATAATACGATTGCCATGAAATCAATGTATGCAAAGTCCATCTTATTTTCTTAAAAAGATTGTCCAACTTTTGTTTAACATAGTAAAATAAAATAATATTACAGGTACATAGTTTTATACAATATTTTTCTTAACAAACTAACGTGACATATAATATATGATTAGTTGAATTAAACAAATAATAAACGAATTTCAAATGAATAGATCGTGTTCGATTTGGTTATAACTCATTTATTAAATGAATTCTCAATGAATAAATGAGTCAATATGCTCAAATCCGGACCCAATTTTTTTAATTAGTGAATCAAATCGAATTCACCGTTTATTAAACGAATTAATTTTTCAAACCTAAACTTATTTAATTCATATCGAATCAAATCTAATCAAATAAATAAGTTTTGACCCAGATTGGCACCCCTAGTGCATAGGTTTTTATATGAGCTCGGGTGGCATTGGTTTCAGTCAATCTGACATTGCTCTATTGCAAAAGCAAAGAGAATTCTAGAATGCATAAGTGTTTTAAAGGTTTTGTTTATGGAATCTTCTTGATGAGGTTTGAGGCCGAGAGGAAATAGGAAAACTATGAAGGGGTTTTGATTTAATGAACCGAAAATTGGGGGGTTGACCAAATTAGGAAGTTTGGTGGTTTTAGGGTTAATTTTACATGGGATTAGAACTGGGTTTCTGAAAATATTAGCCTATTTATAGACTTTGGAGAAGTTTTTCTGAGAATTGAATGGGCTTGTGCTGTTTTTGGGCTTGTTTCTTTACATAAATGTCATAGAAGAAGCTACATTTTGGTCTACAATTTAGAAGCTATAGTTTTGAGGAATTTTAGGTTGAGATTTTTGTGGGTAAATTTGGCTTGAAGGTGGTGTACAGGAGCAAAACTCGATTGGGTTTGTGTTTATTTGTGGAAGTGCTTTGGTTTAGTGTAGTCTATGTTGTATTGCCCTTAGATGTTTAGCTTATCTCTTTTACCTTAAATAAGAATGTTTATTTAGTGGTGATTGTGGAGCAATTAATTTTGTTGCGATACTTGGAGGCCCTAGCCCATGGCCTTGACATCAACATATATTGCCAACAAAATGATGTTAGACAAGCATTGGCTATTAAATTATTTGAACATAGGTTGTCGAAACCAACTATGTTGTGTCACGCACTCAAAGAACTCTAGGACTAGGATTTCGTCATTTTTTGGATAAGTTATTATGAGATATAACAGTTGCAATGGGGATATAGTTGACATTTGATGTAATTGAAGATAGATTTGTATCATATATAAGTTTTATTTTTTGTTAAATGTATTATTGGAAGAACGAAAGATAGTTTTGCATCATATATGTAATATAACAGGATGGTCATAATCATTGAAGGAATGCTCAACCCAAATACACGACTATAGTCAAGTATCTTTATAGATACATGACTACAATTGAGTATCTTCATCTATACACATGACTACAGTTAAGTACTTTCATAGATGGACGAGTAGAGTCGAGTAACTTTATATATACACGACTACAGTCAAATACCTTCATAAATACACAAGACTAAAGTCGAATACCTTCATAGATCTACACACCTCTGTCATTGGAATTCATGATGTTCTTGTTATTCTTGATCATTTGACACTTGTAAATCATTACCCATCAATTAAACATCAATTATTCATATATTAATAAATGGTAATAGTTGAGTAAATTTAGATATACACAACAAGAGTCAGGTAACTTCATAAAAACACGACTGTAGTCGAGTAAATGGACGGAGAATAAAAGCTAGCTAAAACACTCATCAGGATGATAACACAATCAACATAAGCTGTAATATATCAAACTTCAATACATAAAATAACAATAATTTTTTTACATCAAATAGCATAAGTCTAATACATGTCAGAATTATAAATAAGCTTTAAGTGAACACAAGTTGCTACTCAATTATCATAGCTATTAATTTGCTCCAAACACTCTGCCCAGCTAGTAGTGAGAACACATATCATATATAGATAATGTTTGTCCATACCTACACATGCAAATGCATGTTCACAAGATAGTTGATCGAGTTGAAATTCCTGACAATTGCATGTCTTATCAAGAATGTTGACTCGACCATCATGGTAACCATCTTTAAAAATAAACTCATGCATGTTTAGTGTCACCATTTTATTTGTAACATTAAATCTATAATGGCCATTTTGCTCAATCCATTCACCATGAAACATAATAGGCATATGTACTGAACTCCTTTCCTATAATAATACAACATATAATAATTATATAACAAATACAAAAATAAAATCAAAGAAGACATATAACAGCATGTGGAACCATCTAGGGATGGCAAATTTTTCCGGACCCGGATAAACCCGGACGATCCGGTCCGGGTTAAACCCGCTCCGGGTGCATAAAAATGCAGATCCGGATAGCATTTTTTCAAACCCGGATACATGCGGGTCTGGTTGCGGGTTCAATCGAACCCGGATTCCGGAAACCCGGACCCGCACTAAAATATTAATAATTAATTAATTAATTAATTATTATTATTAAATATAAATATAAAAGCCAAAAGTAAAAAAAAAAAAGGAAAGAAACGAAAAGAAACCGTAAATCCCCACCCCAGCCGCCACCTTTATTTTCCTCTTCCTCAACATCAATTCAATTCATCATCATCCACCCATCGTCAATTCATTATCAACAATAATAAAATCAATATCATCCTCAACATCAATTTAAATCATTGTCAATTCATCATCAAAAGCAACAAACAATCTTTGGCACCATCAAATTCAACCTTATCTCTCATCTCTCATCAAATTTGATCTCATTTCTCTCTTGTTCTTGGATGCTGGATCTCAAACCTTGCTCGCTACTCTCATGGCTGCCACCTCCTCGACTCGTTGGTGCCTCAACCGACACCTTAAAGAAACTGCTAATCCACTCTTGTTGGCGCTCGATCTCATCTCTCTCTTGTTCGTGGATGCTGGATCTCAAACCTTGCTCACTGCTTTCATGGCTGCTGCCTCCTGGACTCGCCGGTGTCTCAACCGACACCTCAAATAAACCGCTAATCCACTCTTGTACAAAGTCAAAAGGGGCATGCACAAAGGCTTTATTGTTCCAGTCTCCAACTTTTCGGGTTCAAAACCCGCAATCCGGAAACTCGAATTTTTCCGAGTTGAACCCATACCGGACCCGGAGAAAGAAAATACGGGTTTATATCCGGATCTAGAAAGGAGAATTGGCATCTGGGTCCGGAACCGGAAAGGCCAAACCCGGACCCGGACCCGATTTTTGCCATCCCTAGAACCATCTACCCATTTACATGACTGCAGTCGTGTAAATTTATACATACATAACAGAAGTATGCAATTTGCTAAAATATACGACTATAGTCCAGTAAATAGTCAGATGACATATTTCTTATCCAAAAAATGTATTTTTTGCACTAATAGAATGCTAGGTTCTTATAATAGTTGCGACATTTTACACACTTGCACGACTGTATATTGCAATAATATAATCATTTTAAAATAAGTTTATTTTCAAAACCTATTATCCACTCGCTAAGTTTTATACTCACTGCATTTTACTATATTTGACCCCGTCCCCCCGTAGGAGGTTGTAGGTAAACCAGTCAACCTAGTGACTTTAGTTAATTTTGAGTTTTGACCGTGTGATGGTGCTAGGAGACATAGATAATATTATTAGGGCATTTTGATCACCTCATTTTGAATTGTATAATTATAATATGATTTGATAAATATGGATGTTTAATGTTTGTTGGCATTAGCTAAAATATACTCTTTTGATATTGTGGAGATATTGAGTGGTATTTGTATGAGATCATTTAGGATAAGAATGCTTAAGTATATTATTTACTATGAAGTATGGTATTATGGTTGAGAAGGTTGATTAATGAACCTGGTTGTCTATTGAATTATTTTGGGAGTGCTTATTTTACAAATTTAATAGTTGGAAATGTAAAAAATATAGGGGACTCTATTGAATTTTTGATAAGATTCTTATTGATATGTTTGTTTAGTCATGTTTGATGAAATTAGATAGACTCACTTACTGACATCCGCACTTGAAAATGAGCATATATATACACACACACTTACATATAAAGGGAGATTTTCAAATCCAAAAATTCTCGGATACATAAAACATCTAGCATGCTTCGGTGTCCTTGGATGTGAATCCAAAAGCCAATATTTTGCTGCACATGGGATGTCATGTGCAGCAAACAAATTTGAAGGGGGAAAAAAAAAGGTAATGGTAGTTGGATTGGTAAACCGAGATTCCACATGTGATAAAGAGATTCTATTTGTTCTTGGAACCAAAATTTTATCGGCCCAGTCGACGGTCAGGTTGCTGCCTCTTCTCCATTCCATTTGACAATTATATATTGATACAATTTTCTCGATCTCGATATGTATAATTTTTCAACTTGTTTAACAATTCTACCGATCTCGTCAACGAATTTATTCAAGTTCACATCAGTTGGCCAAGTGTCAAACTGTTGACCATTAATAATAAACAACCGATCTTTTCACGTCCCTTCTTCGACTAAAGTATTGACATTTGATGTATACTTATTTATACGTATATATAGACACACACACATCTTGCGTACGGGGTATTTTTTTTCTTATTAGTTGAGGATTTGCTCTTTACAGGTTTTTTTTTCCATTTTAAATTGTGTACAACTAATTGAAACAATATATTACAACAAAATTATGCACATTTTGTGTTTATATATATAGTCCTTCTCTCATGTGAACATTTTTATTTTTTTCTTTCGGACATATTATCATACCATATGATTTACTGAAGTTAATAAAGACACTCTATCAAACTATATAGCTTTATAGTAAAATAAATATTGACTCTAATAAATATATGACTTTATAGCGTATCCACATGAAATATATATATATATACAAAAATGTTCCAATCCGGAATTTTAAAGTGCGGAAACGTTCAGGAAAACGCATAAACCGTGCGGTTTAAGCGTTTGTCTTTTCATACTCCCCTGCTCCATGCTCCACTTTAGTTAATTCTTTTTCATGCTCTTATGCTCCACTTTAATTAATTCTTTTACATGCTCCATGCTCTATGGATTTGCATGCTTCATTTTTCTCTTCGACATCATGTATGTATGCATACTAGTGAATTTTTTTTTAAAAAACATATTATGATCATGAGCAGCATCCAAAAAAAAAAACCCAATGCTAGCTTTTACAAAGTTTTTCGTAAACATAATGAATAAAATGACCAAATTTTTCGTAAACATAATGAATAAAATGACCAAAAACATTAGATGAATAAATTGACCAATGAAAAGGTTTTAAATTAATTGTCTAATATTTTCGTTGACTAGCTTTTCTTTTTATTTGCTTTTTTTTTAATTATTAGAATTTTTATTAAATTTTTTTTTATTTTTAGATGGGGTTTAATTAGAATTTGTCCTCTTATATAAATCTAATAAAGGGTAAAGTTATAAAATAATTAAACAAATTTTCAAAAATATTTAAGAGGAACCAATAGTCCTACTCTATCCTTAGGGCCAGTTTGGGATTGCGGTAACTGATTAAATAAGTTGCTTCTGTTGTACAAAGTAAATAAACTGCTGATTAAAAAAAGTAGATTGGTGTTTGATAAATTGTGTTGTTATAATTGTTGTGAGTTTAAAAAGCAGTGTACATGTGTTTGGTAAATTTTTTTACGAAAGTATTGTTTTATTATATAATGAACAAAATAGACATAATTTTAAATTACTTTTCATTTTTTAGAGTATGTTTAATAATGTTTAGACATGCCTTTTTCTTTTTAAAATACATAAAATTACATAAAGTGAAAAAAAAATCAATTATATGAAATCTAATGAACTTCATAATCTGATACATAAAATATGATAAAAATTCATATGAATACATAATCCAAATAAAATAAAAAATATATATGCATTACATTCATATTAAACTTATTGCAATAAAACACCTTGTATATAGAAAAAAAAATGATTGAATGTTAAAATCAATAGTTATGAAATTAATTTTAAAATTCATGGTTAAATTTCATGTGAAATTGTTCATAGTTCAAAGAAAATTTACGTAATCATATGCAAGTCTTATTAAATCTCATAATAAGAAATAAAAGTAAAGTATGAAAAATATAAATTTACTGGATCAAAGCTTTATAATGTAAGGGTAATTCAATTATGCTGGTAATGTGATATCTAATGGCTTATTTATTAGGTGTATGGAAAAATAGGACATAATTATCTTTTTGTTAAAATATTAAGATTATAGTAGGAATTTTAAAAAGGGGTAGTAACTTACTAAATAAGCTGCTTATGAAAAGCAACCCTCTATTTGCTTTTAAAAAAATACAGTTAAAATGGAGAAAATTATGAAATAAACAAATTGTACAAAGGTTATCAAACATTATTTTTGTCAAAATTTATAAAATAAGCAACTTATTGAATTTTAACCTCAATCCCAAACAGGGTCTTAAATAGAAGTGAGCCATTGGTTGGTTATCCAAAACAAAGAAAGAGTTGGACTATCGACATCCCTCTAAAACTCTCTTACAACCCCTCTCCTTTGGTCACCCCAGCTAAAATAATTAAAATTTAAAAATAATATAATTTCTCATAACATCTCCTCAAATGACAAAAAATAACCTTAATTAAGCATTTTCCTCAATTTTATTTTATTTTTTTAATGTTTCATCTTTCTCATCATTACAATTGAACATATAACCAAAAAACTTTGTTTATATTTAATAATGCAAAATTTAAAAACTTACACTTTTTTTTATTGCATGGTAATTTTTAGCAAAATATATTTTCTTTTTGGTTTATAATGTGAACTTTTGCTTAAAATGGAGAGCATGTTTTATTAAATTTTATTTTTGGTCCAAAAATATAATGTTAATGAATGATAAATTTATAACATATCTAAGGGTATTAAAAGGTTTTTAGCAGTGGCGGACCCAGAAACTAAAATGGGGGGGGCTTAGTTTAAAATTTTTTATTTAATTTAGATTTTTTTTAATATTCACTTGAATATATTTTAAGTTTTATAAACTCAAATTTTATTTTTTTTAAATTCTAAATAATAATAGCAATAAATTATTATTTTTAAATGCGTGAAAATATCATTTTTCGAAGTAATTTCTACAAAATATTTTAAAAAATAAAATAATGTGGCTAATAGAATTTGAACCAAGGTTTTGAAACCATTAAATAACCATCTTACCATTGAACCACAAAGTCTTTTTATGTATGAAAAATGTGTCCAAATTATTTTATCTAACTATTTCAGAAGGGGCTTGGGGTATATTTAAAAGAAAACTTAATGACCCGAGAGGGCTGAAGCCGCTCATGGGCCTTAATTGGGTCCGCCCATAGTTTTTAGAGGTTGCCAATGGTTCATTCAACTCATTAAGAAATCTAGTTTGAAAATATTTTAAACCAACCTAACTTTAAATTGAGTAATTGACGTTCTGGTTAGGCTCAAATTTTAATCATTATTTTGTTTTTAGATCTACCAAATAGCGGGAATAGTTTCTTCCTCAATATAGACGCAGTAATTCGAACCGCGCTTGATATCGACTAGTCTCAATATTTTTTTTATTAAAAAATATCACTAGTAATGTCATTATAATTCCAAAAAATTATATATAAACAATATATAATTGATCATTAACTTATCATGCGATTGTTACGTGCTCTTTTGCTGCTGGCTTGTGAGATTCGCTGTTGGAGGAACTCTACACCTCTACTGAGGTGCTGACTGAGGTGGTGGGACTCGCTAATTTTTAATTATAAATAATTATTTATAATATTAAAGAGGGTTGGTTCACTCACCAGCTCATGTAGCTCATGTAGCATCGCTATAGCATGCTGTGGTGATGAGAGTGACCTACACATTTAATTAATTGATAAAAATCACTATATGATTCATCCTTTGACCTTAGGAAGTAGAAACTTTCTATATCATGACTAAAGATGGCCAATGGGCCGGACGGCACGGCACGAGCACGTTTCGGTGAGGCACAAGGCACGGCACGGCACGCACGTGGGCCGTGTCGGGCCTAGAATTTTAGGCACGCGGGCCTTAAAGCACGGCACAATTAGAGATGAGCCAAAGCACTGCACGCGAAAAAGCACGGTTCATTAGTGGGCTAGCACGCGGCCCATGAGCCATTAATAGCACGTGGGCCAAAATATATCTAAGTAAATTTTTTTAACAAAAAGTAAATATAAAATGTTATGAAATTAAAGTACAATATCTTGAAATTAAATGTTTTAATATATTTTTTAGCATAGACTTTTAAAAATTAATTTAAATCATTAAATCTTAGTTTAAATAAATATTCTAATCTTTTATGTTTATAATTTATTAAATGAATAAGTAAATATCATGATTTTAATAAATAAAATTATAAATATTATAATTTTATTTATGATATTTATTAAATGAATAATGTTATTTATGATATTTAATTTTATTTATGATATTTACTTAATTATTTATTTATGTTTATAATTTATTAAATGAATAAGTAAATAATTAAATATCATGATTTTAATAAATAAGGTTATAAATATCATAAATTATAAATTATAAATAAAAAATAATTTTTTTTACAAAATTAATAATAAAATATTTTTCATATTAATATTAAATCATAACTTAGTTAATAATTAATAGAGATACGTTTCATTTGTGAATAAAATATTTTCCATTTTATACACAAGAAAAATTATGATAAATAAAAAATACATTTTCATTAAATGAAATTAAAGTACAATTATAATATTAGTAATTCAAATAAAATTAGGTGTAATTTGCATCACTACAGTTAACAGTAGATCCCAACTAGGTTGGCACCTACTGAACCATCTATCATTTGCAAATTTACAACCTTCTCACTAATAAAAATTGTTTCAAAAAGTTACAAAAAAAGTTACAAGAAAAAAAAATCTCTAGTCTTTGGAAGTGACTTCAATGTTCAGTACTCTGCATAATTTGGATCCACTTCATCTTGATCAACATTCAAACTCTCAATTTGTTTAATTAAAACATTTTGCCAATCTTATTGCACTCGGCGTTCAGCATCTTCCTAATCTTTCAAACACAACAAAAAGTCTAATGTCTCTGATGACAATCTTGACCGATGTTCATTTAGAAATTAATTATTATAATGATTATTCGAGGATTGTATTTTTAATTTTAATTAATTATTATTATGATCTATGGAATTAAATTTATGTATTGTTGTGTTATGAATTATGATTGATTATTGTGAAATTGTGATAAACTAATAATAAAATGTTAATTGCTCTCTTAATTAAAATTAATATGATTATGATTGTGAATATTGTTATTATTATTATTATTATTATTATTATTATTATTATTATTATTATTATTATGTTGGTGGGCTTAAAAAAGCACGTCAGGCATGTGGGCTTGAATAAAGTACGCTAGGCACGTGAGCTTTTTTAGGCACACTAAAAAAAAAAAAGTTGGTGGACTTTTTTTGGGCACGGCACGAGCATAGCACGAGAGGGCTCGTGCTGTGGGCCGTGCCGGGCTCAACTGAAAAAAATGTAGGCATGACATGGTGGGCCGTGCCGTGCCGGCCCACGAGCCCTTGTGGGCCGACACTTGGTGGCCGGCACGGCCCATTGGCCATAGTTAATCATGACTCGTAATATAAAATATGAATATATTTCATAATTTTCAAATGATTAACAATATTTTAATAGAAATAAAGAGAAAACAAACAAATAAATGGTTTAACTAAAAACATTTTGGTATTCGGAAAGGTGTAATATATGACTATATTTTACATCGTGACTCGTAATGTAAAGCAAATATATTTTATAATTTTCAAATGAAAAATAATATTTTAATAGAAATAAAGAGAAAATAACAAACAAATGGTTTAATTAAAGATTTTTTTGGTATTCAGAAAGGTGTAAAATATGAATATAATTTATATCGTCACTTGTAATGTAAAATATGAATATATTTATAATTTTCAAATAATAAATAATATTTTAATAAAAATAAAGAGAAAATAACAAACAAATTGTAACGTATCAAAAAAAAAACAGAGAGGTGGTTAAAAAGTAAAATAATAAAAGAAAAAACTAGAAAGGGGGAAGCATGTTCACACGTGAGAGAGAGGAAGCCATCAAACTGACCTGAAACTCAACCCAAACCCACGACCTGGCCATATCCGATTTTCAGCCACCTCACCGGTCGAGCACAGTACCAATCTGAAGCTTGAAGATTGGCCGTCATATCCCAGTTGTCACCATCGTCGTCAATTTCACCGGATTTGTAGCATGCCATCGGCTGGGTTTCACTCCTCAGCTCACCCCCATCATTTTCCGACCGGTCCCGTAACCTAAAATGGCCAGATTGTCATCGAACGGCCACTTGGAGGTTCACAGTTGTCGAGATAGATTCTGGCACCATCGTCGCGTGTGGGAGGTCACTGCCGGCACCATTGGACTGGAACTATTAGACCTGAGCTTCCCGACCACCGTTGACCGGTGATAGCAATTCGGTAATTTCATATTTTGAAGGCAATTTTGTAATTTCTGACCTTGTAGAGGTTATAGTAAGTTCTGAAATTGAGGATTGGTTGTAATTACGATTCCGAGGGTAATTCGATGATTTATGATTTCAGAGTATTTTAATGATTTACGAACTCGAGGGTATTTTGGTAATTTTATCGCTCAGGAGCTGTAAATTATGGATAGATGTTCGTTTCGAGCTCATTGCATAAATTTAGTCTTAATTCAAATTTACGAAAAATAATTATTTCATTTCATTGATTTAGGAGGATTCGCGAGCGAGAACAGGTCTGCAGGTGTGGACAATAACTAAGTCTAAGCGTCGTCATTGTGAGTGAAATATACGAAACATATTTTCATGGTTAATTATGATAGTAAAGCATGTTTGCAAAATAAGTATTTTAAATATTCTGATTTAATAATTTTCTTGAAATATATTTAATTCACACATTGATATTTTATTAAAATGTTGGTTAATGGTTTTCTATATTGACTTTGGATAAAATATGATAGTGTTTTAAAGATAAGAAAAGTGGATTTGGATGTGATAAAGAAAAGAAAATAGATTTAAACTATGTTAAACAAAAAGGAAATGAGATTTATAGTATGATTTTATATTCATGTACACGTGTATAAGATGTTGCTCGTAAAATCATTAGATAGTATCCTTCCCTGGTTACAATGCTACAGATATTATGAGGCCTTTTGGGCCCATCTGAACACACGTAGAGGTTTTAGACCTTGTGTTTAGATGCTTCTGCCTTTTGGGGGCATATGCATGTAGTATGATGATAACAGTGATATAGATACAAATGAGATACAGGCCTTTGAGATCTATCTGAGTACACAAAGAGGCTTTGGGCTGTGTGCTTGGGCGTTTTTGTCCTTTAGGGAGTAGATTATGCATGCACAAATATGATGAGATATATGACAAGATATGAGATTGTACTTCCCTGTCTATCCGTGTAACTACAGGGCATGACGGTACCTAGCTAGTACGTCATTGCTTGTCCGTTGAGGTCTGAATACAATGAGATTATTCCCTTGGGTACTTATTTAGTGATGATTTCATATTTGTGTATTTTATATGATATTGTGATATGATTTGCATGGTTATTACCTACGTTATTATATATGATCTTTAAGGTTAGTAATTTGATTTAGATGTTAAATGATTTATTAATGTTTTCTTGCATATGGTTTGATGAAATTGTGTTCAGAAATGATATGGTTATTATTTTAAAAAATAAAAATTTATTTTTAAAAACTACTATCTACTCACTAAGCTCACTAAGCTTTATACTCATCTCATTTTTATTATATTCCCCCCCCCCCCCAACAGGAGGTTGCAGGTACACCAGATCAACCCAGTTACTGTAAATATATTTTGAGTCTGGCCACATGATGGTGTTAAAAGATATAGGTGATTTTTATTAGGTCATACTAATCATCTCTTTTTTTTTTTTTTGGGATTGTATAATTTTATTGTTTTTTTTATTAAGAATAAACCAATATATATTAATATTAGTTATAATATAATCTTTTGATACCTTGGAGATATCTTGAGTAAAATTCAGTGTTTTTGTTGAGGGTGTTGATAATTGGAGTTGGTTGTATATTGAATTATTTTGAGAGTACTTGTTTTACATATTTGTGGACTGGGAGTGTTATATTTATAAATGAGACTTTGCTGAATTTTCAGCAGAATCCTTACTAATTATATTATTATTTATCTAGTTTTGATGAGACTAGATAGACTCGTCCTGGGGGTTCAAGACGGATTATTTCACAAATGGTTTAACTAAGACTTTTTAGTATTGGGAAAAGTGTGTAAAGCAAAAATCAATTTGTTAATTTATTTAGTGAGTATTTATTTAGGATAAAAATAAGTCAATCCAAACATTAATAGATATATTTAAGACACACTTTGCAAACATTAATTTCATGAAAATTCTAATGTCGTAATAAAAATTATAGCATCGATATCATGATAAATATAAGTATTGTAAATTATATATATAACTAGTAAATGTAAAGTAAAATCAGTAAATTCATACCAGATTATTAATTATTTAAAAAATTAACATTGTTTCTATAGAATTTTAGTGAAAAATATTTTATTCATTTACAAAAAAAATTTCTTTAATTAAACAAAGAAAAAATTATTCATTAATTAAACAAAAAAATTATGCTAAAAAAAGTAGAATAAGTTTTATTGAATTGGTTTAACCATAAATTCTATAGTTATTCTAGGACATTTGTATATTTTTTCCCTTTTCTATAATAGTATCTATTTATTACACAAGTTAATTAAGGACAATTATTTATCTTGATATGGATCAAGAAAAAACAAAATAAATAAATATTCTTACATCACTAGACACATATATGATACATCAATAAAATTATGTCTAATTTTGAGTCTTATGCATACTTCACGTAGTTTCAAACTTTTTACTTGTACTCAAAAATCATTTAGGACTGTTCTTGAGGAAATGTAGAAAGATGCAAAATGACCTCATCTTATAGCAATTATGAAAGATATTAAAATAATATTTTTTCAAAATCCAATTTTGAGAATAAATTTCATCCTTAATAAAACATCACATGTATTACATAAATACAAAACTAGCATTACTCAATTTAAATTAAAAATCAATAAATATGTAAAGTAATAAACATTATAATGAGTTTTCATTTTACAATTGTGAATTTTTTTTTCAGTAGCTCTTATATTAATTAATTAATTTATTTATTTTACCTTTTATTCATAATTTTTAGGCATAATCTACAAAATTTATGTTTTATTTTGCACTTAGTGTTGATTTACTTCTTTTATGTTATATTTGGAAGTTTTTATTTTATTTATCAGTAATACATCAAGTTATCAGCTTTATAGTAATTTACTTGTTTTATATTCCTTTTACAAGTCTTATGTTCTATTTCCAAAATTTATATTTTATTTTCCAGTTAGTGTTGATTTACTAGGTTTATATTTTATTTGCAAGTTTTTTATTTTTTTACTATTGATATACTAATTTACTAGTTTTATATTAATTTACTTGTTTTACCTTATATTTACAGGTCTTGTGTTCTATTTCTAAAAGGGAAATTATCATTGCACCACCTTTAATTTGTCTTATGTTCATCCAATCACTACAAAAATTTAACATGTACTTTGCACCACCTTTCTTTTCACATTTGTATCAAATAGCCACTTTTACATTAATAGTATTAAATAATTTTAATAAAATGATAATTTTACCCCCAAATAAATTAAAAGACTATTTCATCTTATAAAAACTTTTAAAATTAGAAATTATAATCATAAAAATATCCCTAAATTTAATAATAAAAATAAATCCCAAATAGAGGTGCTCAACTGATTTTTACTAAATTTAGATTTTACAAAATTTTAATAATTACTTTTTTAAAAAATTATAATTTTACAAAATTTTAATAAAATAAATGAATTTAGTTATTAAAAATTTATAATTTTGTAAAAGTTTATTAAAATAACTGAATTTATTTCTTAAAAGAATAAATCCTAAAATTTTAATAATTTAGGGGATTTTTATTAATCCCAAAATTTTTCATTTTTTTTATAATTATAATTTTATATTAAAATAATTTTTATTAAAAATAAAAATTCTAATTTTGGGATTTATTTTTATTAAATTTAGGGATATTTTTATCATTATATTTTTTTTATTTTTTAAAGTTTTTATAAAATAAAATGGTCTTTTAATTTATTTGGGGGTATAATTGTCATTTTATTAAAATTATTTAATAGTGTTAATGCAAAAGTGGCTAGTTGATACAAATGTGAAAAAAAAAAAGTGGTGCAAAGTACATGTTAGAATTTTGTAGTGGTTGGATGAACATAAGGCAAAATAAAGGTAGTGTAATGATAATTTCTCTTTCTAAAATTTATGTTTTATTTTGCCCTTAATGTTGATTTACTAGTTTTATGTTATAATTCTAAGTTTTTATTTTATTTACTAGTAATACATTAATTTACCAACTTTATATAAATTTACTTGTTTTACCTTTTCTTTACAAGTCTTTTGTTTCATTTCCAAAATTTATGTTTTATTTTACAATTAATGTCGATTTACTAGCTTTAAGTTATATTTACAAGCTTTTGCTTTGTTTACTAATAGTACATCAATTTACTAGTATTATATTAATTTACTTGTTTTTTCTTCCGTTTACAAATCTTATGTTTAATTTCTACAAATTATGTTTTATTTCACACTTAATGTTGATTTAGGGGTTTTATGTTATATTTGCAAGTTTTTATTTTATTTACTAATAATATCTCAATTTATTAATTTACTTATTTTATCTTCTATTTACAAATCTTATGTTTAATTTCTAAAATTTATATTTTATTTTGTAATTAATGTTGATTTACAAGTTTTATATTAAATTTATAAATTTTATGTTTTGTTTACACAATTTATGTTTAATTATAGTATTAATACTGTAAATTTAATCATGGCATTATAGAATGGCACAATCCTTATTACTTTTATTTTGAATCGCAAATCCCAAGACAGACACAGATTAAACTAAATTCTTCCAGAATACAAACACTGTTTACAGTAATTAAATCATCACAACAACACAAAACAAATTACATGAGGAAAAAAAATTAGAATACTTCACCAAAACACAAAAAAGAAGTTTCTACCCTCCATTATTATGTTGTTCCAAACAACAAGTCTTACCGATTAGATTACCCTAAAGGACTTGGATCCAAGGTAGCAAATGCAAGTAACTCTTTATCAACTTGTAAAAAATTCATGTAGTCTTCAAGCAAAAACACATATGCCTCAATCCCATCTCCAAGCCTTGTATTCATAAGAACCACAGTAGTCGCAAACGAGATAATCGATCCACCAAAACCAGCAAGGCCAACCCAAATAGGCTTTCCCCATCCAAAATCAATCTCATAAAAACCAAAACTAGAAGAACTGGTAAAAGTAATTCTATCCTTCACATCAGCATACTCTTCATCTTCATCTTTCAGAGCTTGAAAATAATTACGAAACCCTCCGGCACCTTGCAGACTCCTCACAAAATCTGCATCGGGTTTTGTTATTGCTTCCCTAAGCAGGGAAACCAAACCATCTAAGTCTGCTTCATCATCTGTGCATAATGTATTGGCATGGCAAATGATGTTTCCAACTAAATGTGCTGACAATGGCGGCCTGGCCTTTCGACGCAAATTTACAGCATGAGTCAATAAAGTTGGCTTATGGGAACCTGTTTTTGTTTTAACGGCAGTCATGATACATTTGGAAAGGATTGCTGACACAACCTCAACACGGGTTGGATGTTGAACGCTGGAGCTGGTAGCCTTGGCTTTGAGGTCGACTATTGCTTTGGCTTCAAATACAAATCTCCTCGTAACAAATCTGCCCGTTTTTTTAAATCGGGCGAATTGGGCTTTTGCGGTTGCTTCTCTTGGGTATGCATCACGTGGAGGAAATAAAGATGAAGCATCAAAACTGGGACGACAGACTGCTTCTTCCAAAGTCTTACGAGCTGTTGCAGCCCAACTCTTCATGAACGAGCTGAAAGTTGTGCCATCACCGATCATATGTGAAATACCAGCACAAACAACAAGACCACCACAAGCAAATGATGTTACTTGTACCTTAGCCGCGTGAGCTGCTGCTATTTGTCCACTCTGATCATTGCCATCTGCTGGAAAGAATTTATTGAAGATCAATGATAGATCTGGTTTGCTGAGAAATTCATTAAGAGAAATCAGAGCACGGGCCTCTACAAAATAGACCCCCTCATCGTTGCAGTCCACAGAATAATTATCAGTCATCTTTCCGGCAAGTGGGTAGTAGCGAACTAAAGTTTCCGATAGAGACTGCTTTAGAAGTTGCAATCTCTTGGATACAATAGCACCAATATCAGCCGTTCCGGAAAGGTTAAAGGGATAGAAAAGGTACCTAGGAGCATAGTAGTGATTGGGATATTGATCCAGGAGACAAAGCTTGTAGTATTTGAGATGAAGAGGGGTTGGAGAAGAGGGTTTGATGCATTCTCTTGCAATTATTTGTGTCTCCATTACCATTTTCTTTCTGAGAATTGATAATTAATTTCTCAACTCGTTTTACAATTATATCAATCTTGTCATAAGGTCATATTACTTGGCTATGCATCGAAGTGTCGACTATTCTCGTAATAAATTAAACAAGCAATCTTTTCACGTGGCTGCTCTTCTAGTATATTAATTATTACTATTTGATATATTTATATATACATATGGAGAGTAATTTTATAAAAAGAAAATCTTTTATTAGAGGACAAAGTAAAAGATAAAAAAATCTCGCTCCTTTATCCTGTGTTGAATCTGTATTTATTTATTTTTTGTGATGTGTTTATCAATCAATAATCGGAATAGGCTGCAATCGCAATGAATTAGAATCATAATGGGGTAAAATAGAATGGAGAGTGTAAATCAGAATTAAAATGAGTTGTAGTGTTGTTGATTTGTTTATTTTGTCTTTAAATTGAAATGGATTGTTGGAAGTCAGTAAAATGATCTAAGTTGATTATTGTCATTATTTATTATAAAAATTGTGATTGTTATTATAATTATTTAATAATAATAATAACAACAACAACAACAATCATTATTATTATTATTATTGTTGTTGTTGTTGTTAAAATAATTATAATAATAATAATAATAATTATTATTATTATTATTATTATTATTATTATTATTATTATTATTATTAACAACAATTACAAGAATAAGAATAATAACAAAGCTTGTAGGATTTGAGATGAAGTGGGGTTGGAGAAGAGGGTTTGATGCACTCTCGAGCAATTATTTCTATCTCCATAACCATTTTCTTTCTGAGAATTGAATATTAATTTCTCAACTTGTTTTACAACTCTATCAATCTTGTGGAGGAAATTTATGCAAGTTCATATTACTTGGCCAAGCATCAAAGTTTTGACTATTCTCGTAACAATAAACAAGCTATCTTTTCACGTGGCTGTTCTTCGAGTGTGTGTATATATATAGAGGGAGTAATTTTTTAACAGAAATATCTTTTATTAAAAGATAAGTTAAAAGATAAAAAAGATTTTTATATTTATTCTATATTAAATTTTTGTTTATTTATTTTTTGATTAGTCTGCTTAGTAAAAGCCAAGCCCACCATTAGTCTTTATGTATTAACCTTATTAATTAAAAAGAAAAGCATTTTCATTTTTTAGAAGAGAAGCTACTGGTGGAGAACGAAAAGGAAATGGAAAAAAATTTCAAGGGTTTGGGTTGATGAAAAATTAAGATTTAGGTCCTCCAAAATTGATTTAGGGAGTCACTTTGAAGTGATCCCAATTTTAAATTCATTTAGGAAAACCCATCGAAGGAGGAACTGAAGGAGAGAAGTGTAGAGAGAGATTGTGTGTTTAGAGTGAGAGAGGTATAAATCAAGCATACAACTTGGATTTCTCACTCAAGGAAATAAGATTTCTGTCATTTTGTCTCTATTTATATTAAATTTATGGAAATGAGTTAATTTAAAGATTTGTATACTTTATTTATAATTAGGATTTCCCAGAAATGGATACAGTTTGCTCCTAAGCTAATTTTCATAATTGGTGGACGAGGGATAGTTTTGATATTTATTTACCTTTGATGGAATTTGCTTCAAATATTAGTTATTTGCTTAAAATATTAGTTATCTAGCTCGAGAATGGCATCATATGAGGCTTTGTAGATAAAGTGGTTACTAAGTTAATTTTTGTAATTGGTGGATTAGTTTAGGAGTCAAGGCGTTGTGGAGCCACAAACATGTCCCCCTTACTGTTTTCCTGATTCAGTATGTAATTAGCCTATAGTTTTATGTTATGTTTAGTAGTTTATAGTTAGTAATGAGAATTTTTTTTTTTTTTAGGTTGAAGTAACTACAACTTTCAGTATAGTCAGTTTAAACACATAAACAACTCCTTTCTGAATTATTAGTACTATTATACGATATTAAAATTAAATTACTAAGGGTGAAATATGGAATTTTGGACATCCATTGTGTAGTTACACTGCATAAAGTTAGTTGTATTTTCTCAAACTCATAAAGTAATGATGTAGTTTTTTTTTTGTTTTTTTTTAGGAGGAGCCACTGATATGACTCAATCTGTGGCCATCGATAGTAACCAAACTTGAGCGCTCATTGTGAGTGGAATATACTAAACTTACATTCATATTTTTCTTACAATTTTAATTTTAGTAACATAAAGCATATTTATTGAGTAATATTTGGAACTTCGATTAAGTTTTCTAGAAAACAAATTTTATTTGTATATTGATGTATTTCTTTAAAGATATGATAATGTTTTCTTTGTTTATTTTGATTGCAATACATGAAAGCATTTTAATGAAAAGGGATATAGATTTATGTTAAGATTTTAAGTCTAAACCACAACAAGACTCACGAATCTTGGTGAGTAGAAACACCAAGAACACAATCGAATCAAGAAAAACCAGAACAAAGAAGCTAAACCAGAGACAAAACAAAAGACACAGACCAGCAAACTTAGAAGGAAAATTTACTCATTATTATTGATCAAGAACTAACCCAATCACAGGTGATTTACAGAATTACAGAAGATTATGCACAGATCACAATGAAACAGATTCTATGCAAAATGATGAACAAATGAAGACGATATTAGCACAGTATGAGGCACCATTCGTCAGCCTCTGTTTTATATCAGTGTGCTGGGCTTCGTTATAACAGATTATAACGAATTCATGCCACGTCAGCGGAAGATATCAAATAGACCCCATCAACTGAAGTCAATCTGCACAACAGCTCTCTACTTTTCCAGTTTCTTCATTTAAGTCCATATACACATATCTTCACAATCTCCACCTTGCAGTTGATTCAGTTGATCCCTTCAATAATACAGCACCTAAAAACCTTCATTCAACTACAATTCATCTTCTTGAATTTAGTTAGATTTGGGCATGATGCCCATTAGATTCACACAGAACTCAAATTTTGTAGTGGGAAGTGATTTTGTTAGAGCATCAGCTGGATTCACACTGGTATGGATCTTGGACACAACCACTGTACCCTTTCCAACTTCATCTCTGATAAACTGGAGCTTCACATCAATGTGCTTGGTTCTTTCATGATACATTTGATTCTTCACCAAGTGTATGGCACTTTGGTTATCACAAAAAACCTGAACAGTTTTCTGACTTAACCATAGCTCATTAAGCAAGCCCCTCAGCCACATGGCCTCTTTTACTGCCTCTGTAGTTGCAATGAACTCAGCTTCAGTTGAGGATAAAGCAACAACAGACTGAAGAGATGACTTCCAGCTGATCAGGCAACTATTTAACACAAACATATATCCTGATGTAGACTTTCTTTTGTCAAGATCTCCAGCAAAGTCAGAGTCTACAAACCCCATGACTTCAATTTTGTCACTCTTAGTCTTCCCATACAGCAAACCACAAGTAGAAGAACCCTTTAAATACCTCATTATCCATTTGACAGCATTCCAGTGAACCTTGCCTGGACAACTGAGATATCTGCTGACAACACTTACTGCATAAGCTATGTCTGACCTGGTGCATACCATTGCATACATCAAGCTCCCCACAACCTGTGCATATGGGAATTCATTCATCTGAGACTCATCTTCTGATGTTGGAGCTGCTGACAACTTGAATTGTGGACCAAGTGGAGTCTGAACAGGTTTACAGTCTTGCATCTTAAACCTCTCCAGAACTTTCTTGATATATTTCTCTTGACTCAAGAATAAAGTGCCAGCAGATCTATCTCTGATAATGTCCATCCCAAGGATTCTTTTGGGATTGCCAAGATCCTTCATTTCAAACTCAACCTTTAACAGATTCTTTAACCTCTCTATCTCTGACTTGTCTTTGCTTGCAATTAACATATCGTCAACATACAGAAGCAAATAAGCAACTCCACCTTGATCTGATCCACCAAAGTAAACACAGCTGTCATATCTGCTTCTGTGATAGCCCTTTGAGACCATAAAATCATCAAACCTTCTGTACCACTGTCGAGGGGATTGCTTGAGTCCATACAAGGACTTATGCAGCAAACAAACATAATCCTCCTTTCCGTTACACTCAAATCCTTCAGGCTATGCCATCAATATTTGTTCTTCAAGATTACCATGAAGGAAGGCTGTTTTTACATCCATCTGCTCCAGCTCCAAGTCAAGTAAAGCTACCATGGCTAATAAGATTCTTATTGAACTGTGCTTCACTACAGGAGAAAAAATTTCATTGAAATCTACACCTTCCCTCTGTGTAAAACCCCTAGCCACTAGCCTTGCTTTATATTTGGGAGGTTCAACATCTGGAATTCCTTCCTTCCTCTTGAAAATCCACTTACAGCTGATCAACCTCTTGTTTCCTGGATTTGGTATAAGTGTCCAGGTCTGATTTCTTTGAAGTGACTCCATTTCATCTTGCATTGCCTCAAGCCACTTGTCACAGTGCACACTTTCCATGGCTTCAGAGAAGTTAGCAGGCTCTTCAATTGTCACTTCATCAGCACACAATAGTGCATAGGCAATTAAGTCAGCATAGCCATACCTCACTGGTGCTCTGACTTCCCTTCTAACTCTATCTCTAGCTAACTGATAGTTTTGTAAGTCAGCTTGTGGCAATTCTGATACCTCATGTTCCTCACTTTCAGCTGTGGCCCTCTCATCATCAGAAGCTGCTTCTTTTTCACTGCTTTTATCAGTCAATAGCTCCACCTTAACCTTGGAAGTTTCAGATCCAGATCGTTTGTTAGCTGCTGGATTGTCTTGCAGTCCAGCATCATGTTCTGCACTTTCTTTCAGCAATACAGATTCATGAAACACAACATCCCTGCTGACTATGCATTTCCCTTGATCCTTACACCAGATTTTGTACCCCTTAACCCCATCAGGATATCCAACAAAGACTCCTTTCAAGGCCCTTGCTTCCAGCTTGCCTTGATTGATGTGGAGGTAAGCAGGGCACCCAAAAACTCTGAGATTTTGGTAGTTTGCTGGTTTTCCATTCCACAATTCTTCTGGTGTTTTGAAGCCAATTGCAGAAGATGGGCTTCTGTTAACTAAATAACTTGCTGTATTGACAGCTTCTGCCCAAAAACTCCTTGGAAGCTTTGAATTTATCAGCATACATCTGGTTTTATCCACCAAGGTCCTGTTCATCCTCTCAGCCAAGCCATTCTGCTGGGGGGTGAACCTCACTGTTTTGTGCCTCTTTATGCCATGTTTTTGGCAATATTCTTCAAATACTTTGCTACAAAATTCCAAGCCATTATCAGTCCTCAAGCATTTCAGCTTGAAGTCAGACTGATTTTCTACCAATGATTTCCAGACCTTGAATTTTTCCAAAGCTTGATCTTTGATCTTGAGTATGTAGATCCATACTTTCCTTGAGTAATCATCAATAAGTGACATGAAATATCTGCCACCACTCAAGGAAGGAACCTGAGCAGGTCCCCAAAGGTCAATATGTGCATAGTCCAAAACTTGTTTAGACATATGCTCCCCTTTGTTAAACTTGGACCTGTGTGATTTGCCAAAAATACAGTTTTCACAAAACTCCAGTTGCTGGATTCTATCCCCACCAAGTAGCCCTTGTTTACTAAGCTCTTGCAGCCCCTTGATACTCATATGACCAAGCCTAAGGTGCCATAACTTGGTTCTATCTTCCTCAGAAACAGCAGAAACTCCTTCTTGAACAGGCACTGATGAGCCTTGCAATACATATAGGCCATTCTCTTTAACCCCCTTCATTACTATCTCAGTCCCCTTTCTTATCTCTAAACCACCAATTCTTGATTTAAAGAAGTACCCTAAGCTGTCTAGCATGCCTAAAGAGATTAAATTTCTCTTTAGCCTAGGAGCATGCCTCACCTCATGTAGAGATCTTATAGTTCCATCAAACATCTTGATCTTTACAGAACCAATACCAACAATATTACACACATTATTGTTTCCCATTAAGACTCTACCACCATCAACAGCTTCATATTTGTAAAATAAGGTTTTTTCAGGACATAAATGAAAAGAGCACCCAGAGTCTATGACCCACTGACCTTTTGTATTGCTGTTTGAGGCCACAAGTAAATCAGCACTTTGATATCCATCAGAACCATCATCAGAGGCTACTGCTGCATCTCCTGACTTTTCTTGACTTTCTTTCTTCTTCTTCTCAAAGCAATCCCTTATGTAATGCCCCTCCTTTCTGCAGTAGAAGCACTTTCTTTTCTTTTTCTTCTTGTCTGCAGTTTCTTGGTTCTTTCCATGCCCTTTTCCTTGATTTTTGTTCTTCTGATCTTTCTTCTTTTCTGTTCTTGCCATCAGCCCCTCACCATTACTTGTTTCAAGCTCACAGTTCTTCTGAATCTCCTTTGAGCTGAGGGATGCTTTGACATCTTCAAGAGTCAAAGTGGTCCTCCCATAGAGCATTGTATCTACAAAGCCTTCATAAGACTTTGGTAGAGAGCTCAGCAGGAAGAATGCCTTGTCTTCATCACAGATTTTTACATTTTCCACCCCTTCAAGATCAAGAATGATCTTGTTAAAAGTGTCAATGTGATCTTGTATTGTAACCCCTTCTCTCATTGAGAATGTGTACAACCTTTTCTTCAAGAACAATCTATGAGCCAGGGATTTCTTCATACACAGGGTTCAACCTTGTTCCAAATTCCTAAGGCTGTCTTCTCTTCAGAGATCTCTCTCAAGATTGAGTCACCAAGACTCAAAATCAGAGTGCTATGAGCTCGATTCTGTATTTGTCTCCTTTTGTCATCAATCCCAGAACCTGTAGAGGCCTCTAGATCTTCTTCGTCCAGGGCAGATTCAAGCCCTTGATGCACAAGGAGAGCTTTCATTTTCAGCTTCCAAAGCGAGAAATCACCACCAATGGTGAATTTTTCGATTTCATGCCTTGGAAGAGACATGGCTGAAATTCACCAGGCTCTGATACCACTTGTTAAGATTTTAAGTCTAAACCACAGCAAGACTCACGAATCTTGGTGAGTAGAAACACCAAGAACACAATCGAATCAAGAAAAACCAGAACAAAGAAGCTAAACCAGAGACAAAACAAAAGACACAGACCAGCAAACTTAGAAGGAAAATTTACTCATTATTATTGATCAAGAACTAACCCAATCACAGGTGATTTACAGAAGATTATGCACAGATCACAATGAAACAGATTCTATGCAAAATGATGAACAAATGAAGACGATATTAGCACAGTATGAGGCACCATTCGTCAGCCTCTGTTTTATATCAGTGTGCTGGGCTTCGTTATAACAGATTATAACGAATTCATGCCACGTCAGCGGAAGATATCAAATAGACCCCATCAACTGAAGTCAATCTGCACAACAGCTCTCTACTTTTCCAGTTTCTTCATTTAAGTCCATATACACATATCTTCACAATTTAAAGTATGTTTAAAATCTTATTTTCATTTGTATAAGATTTTATTTTCAAAATAGTTAGACATTACCCTCCCTCCATATATAAAGATTCTGTTAATACAGTTGAGATAGAGAACTTTAGGACCCGTTTGAGCACATACAAGGCCTTAGTCCGCGTGCTTGGGGGCTTCTAGCCCTTGGAGGCTACTTTATGCATGCAATATAATAAGATATATGAGATGGTACATCATTGGTCTATTGGTTGTAAATTCGGGCACAATAATGTTAGCCTAAAGGGCTTACACATAATGTAATTTTGATGATAAAAAACATATGTCTTAAGTGATTTGAAAAATATTGTATTTCACATTTCACTAGTTCTTGAAGGAAAATATTTATGATGAAATGAATCACATGAAATCAAGTTCAAGACACTCAACTGACAACGACGCGATCAAGAATAAAGTTTAGAGCTCAACGGACTCATTATTGCGACAATTCTTATAAATCCGGTATGGTTTAATATATGAATGGTTTAGCATTTGAGAAGCTCAAGATTTTGTTTAATAAATCATTATTTTTTTCATAAATCAAATGTTTTACAAGTATAAGCTAAATATTTTATGAAGTTAGTTGTTTTTCAAGATGTGGACTAAAATCAAAAAATTTTGCAATCTTTGATTTTACTAAGTCTTGTTTTAAGTTCTGGATTTAGACCTATTTATAAATTTTTCAAACATTTTGGGTAATACTATAATTTCTAAACGTTTAGGCCCAAAGTATAAATATTAAAAATAGATAGAGAGTTAGCGGCTAATCGCCTGAGGCCTAGTGGCTAGCCACCTGGGAAAAATTTCATATTTTCAAATTTTGGATTAAATTGAAAAGATTTTGAAAACTTTAAAATTTATAAGTATTTTGTTAAAGTTTTAAAAGGACTTCTTTGAAAAATATTATTATATTTTGGGTCATATCGTACTGGCAGAAAGTTTTGGGAATGACAGGTATTATTTAGAAATTCTAAAATTAGATTTATTTGCAAAGTTCTATATCATTTTGGGCCATAGTATAATTACAGAGAGTTTTGGGCAAAATATAATTTTGTGAACAGTATTACTATAGTAAATTCAAATTTAAAGGTAAATTTACTGTTCTGAAGCGGAGAGCCGGCTAAATTAAGTGACTAGCCACTTGCTTGCTGAAATTTGCCTATAACGGCTAATTTTTCGAATTAAGCTATATAAACTCAAATCCAACTTCAATTTTAAGACTTTTACAAGCATAAACAAGTTTGAAACAACATATTTTGAGCTTTCAATTCGCAAATCATCAAAGATTAAATCTTCATTGAGCTATCATTTGTATATTTACTCTAAAAGAGAGTTGTTTGTTGTAATCTTCATTTCTTTATCAATTTTGTGAGAGTTTGAGTGTGAGAAACACTTGGGTTAAGAGATTGGAGGATAATCTCTTATTGTAAAGGTTTATTGACACCTTAGAAGTCAATTGTTAAAATTTGAAGGCTTGTGAGGCTTGGATAGTGAAATCCTTAAGTTTGGTTTGCTTGGAGGCGTGGACGTAAGCTAGGATTGCCGAACCACATAAAAATCTTTGTGTTTGCTCTCTCTTCCCTTACTCTTTTATTTTTTAGTATTGTTAAATTTATTGTTTTTTTATTTGAGTATTGTTAAATTTATTTTTTTTTATTTCATTAAGGCATTAGATTAAATTGTTGTGCGATTTATTTAGCTTAAGTTTAAAAAACTCAATTCACCTCTCCTCTTGGGTTGCATAACTAGCATTTCAGATAACACACTTTTAGTATGTCATTTATCACACAATATGAGGTCTGAGTATGATAAGGTTATTTTCCTGAGTATTTGTTTAATGAAAGTTTTAGAATCATATATTTATAATCTTTTGATATGATTCCATGATTATTACGTACAGTATCAACCAATTACTTGATTTAAAGTTTAAACATTTTACTTATGTTTTTATGTACAGTGTGAGATATTGTATATGGCAATAGTATAATTATTTTAAAATAAGTTTATTTTCAGAACCTATTATCCACTCACTAAGTGTTATACTTACCTCATTTTATTATATTCCCCCTCTCCCACGAGGTTGTAGGTGCACTAATCGACCCAACGACTATAGTTATTTTTAAATTCAACGTTTAATGTTTGTTGGCATTAACTAAAATATACTCTTTGGATACTTTGTAGATGTTGAGTGACATTGGATGAGATCATTTAGGATGAAAATGTTTAAATATATTATTTACTATGAAGTGTGGTATCATGTTGAGAATGTTGATTAATCAATGTCTATTGAATTATTTTGAGAGTCCTTATTTTGCTTATTTACAAGATGGAAATGTAAAAAATACAGAGAGAATTCTATTGAATTTTCAGCAACATCCTTATTAATAAGTTTATTTAGTCATAGTAGATGAAATTAGATAGATTCACTCAGAGTTCAGAATGGATCATTTCAAGTTGTCTTTTACTAATTACTATATTAAAATAAGGGTTCCTTTATTAAAAAATTACTATATATAAAGGGGGATTTTCAAATCCAAAATTCTCAGATTAAAAAAGCATCTGGGATCTTTGGTGCCTTTGGATATGAATCCAAAAGCCAGTATTTTGCTGCACGTGGGATGTGCAGCAAACAAATTAAAAAAAAAAAAAAGTTGTCGGTGGTTGGATTGTTAAATCTCGCATGTGATAAAAAGATTCTGTATGTTCTTCGAACCAAAATTTTAACGGCCAAGTCCAGGTCCACGTTGCTGCTTCTTCTCTATTCCATTTGACAATTACATATTGATCCAATTTTCTCGATTTTTCAAGCTGTTTTACAATTCTGCCGACCTCGGCAGGGAATTTAAACAAGTTCACATCACGTGGCCAAGTGTCAAAATGTTGACCATTAATAATCAACAAGCGATCTTTTCACGTGTCTCTTCTTCGATTAAAGTATTAATGTTTGATATATGTGTGTATATATAGATTTATGTGTGTGTGTATATATATGTACAGCATGTAGTCATGTACACAGGGTGTCTTTCTATTGTAGATTCTTTTTTTTTTTAATTCTTTTTAGTATCTCATTGTGAAGATTTGCTCTTTGCAGGAGGATTCTTCTTATGTTGCGTTTATTTTATGAAATGAGAATGGACTGGAATAAAAATGAGATTCTAATGTTTATTTGGCAAAAATAAATGAGAATAGGAATGTACTGAAATGTCATTGATGTGTTTACTTACTAAAATAAATGGGAATGAGAATCAATTTACCAAAATACTTGTAGTATTAAATAATGTAATTTTCATTAAGTAGATACATGTATAAATATTATTATAAAAATGATATTAATTAAAAAAATAAAATTAATAATAATTATTATTATTGTTAATAATGATAATATTAATAAAAATAATAATAACAATAATTAATAATAATTAAAATAATAAAGTTAATAAAATTTAATAATAATAATAATAATGACATTTAAAATAATAAAATTAAGTGTGATTTTAACGAGGGTAATTCGGGAAATATGAAAAAAAATTATAAGGACAAAAAAGTCAGTTCAAGGAATGAGAATCCTTATTCCCAACCCCCAATGGGAATGAGATTCTAATTCCTTATTCCCAAATTATGTGAAACCCACACATTTTATTCTCATTCCCAATTTCCATTTTGCCAAGTAAACATGAGTTTCATTCACATTCCCTAAACCCTCAAGTAAACACACCATTATTGTTTCCATTTTTAATTTAATACAACCAATTTAAGCAATATACTATAATTGAATTATCCCCAGTGTGTGTGTGTATAGTCCGTCTCTTATGTGGACACACTCATTTTTTTCATGCATACATATTATGATACCATATGCTTTAATAAAATTAATGCAAACACTCTATTAAACTATATAGCTTTGTAGTGAATTGTACAATGACTTTATTCAATCATATGATTTTATAACATGTCTGCATTAAAAACAATAAGGATACCCGCATGTATATAAGTATATATAATGATTTAGTTTTAATATTACCTCTTTTAATTTAATAAATGGCCTCACTTCAATGAGGTTTATGAAAAATTTGTTAGCTCCTAATAACATTATATGCAATCATATTATCCATAGCTTTATGCGAACTACATTCTACCTTTTTTTGACCCCTCAAATAAATTAACCTCGAGATCAAGAGAGGCTTTTATTAAAACAAAGTAAAAGTAATAAAACAACCGAGAGAATCGGGGACAAAACAGCCTAACACCCTGAAATAGAAACTAGAAAACAAAAAATATGAAGCATATAATGAAGACCAACATCCCTTTCAAAAACCCAAAGTCTGGAAGCTGAATTGTAAGTCTCTATACAACAAACTAAGTTCAAACCCAGAGCTTGGAAACCCTACATAACAAATTATTTGTTTCGTTGTACATTTCCAAAAGTTTTTCAGTACTTTGGACAAGTGGTGGACATGTTAAAGAATTCAAGGAAGATATATATTTTAACAATGAATGGGCAATCCGTATGGGAATATTTTTGCACTAGGTAGGTCCAATGAAAAGTATGATAATCGAATATGAGAATTCAATGTTATTTTATAGGTGCCAGATTTTGACTCTTTGTATATCCTAAATATTTTTTTCTGTTAGACTTTGTATACTAATGAAGTTCAAACTCAAGACCTGAGTCTTAATTTTATATACATGTAGTCCTTCTCTAGTGCGGGCACCTTTATTTATTTATTTTTTTTCATGCGAATACACTTTTAAGCCATTGGGTTTAATAGAATCAGATTTTAATACTATTAAACCGCACAACTTAACAACAGTGTCCGCATTTAAAATAATGAGAGCGCCCTCACCTTAGTGATATATATATATATATATGTATGTATGTATGTATGTATGTATGCATACTAGTGAAGTTCAAACTCAAGACCTGAGTCCTATCTATTACTAAAGCTAGACCTTAGCTTCTCCTTTAAAGATAATATATCCTTCTTCTATATAATCCTTATATTAAGCTTCGAAAAAGAAAAGGGAGCCTCAAGTAGAGAACTATTAATTATATAAGAAAACAAATTGTGAATTGGGGGATGAATTTGTAAGGAAACTAAAAGAAGTAAAAGATTGAGAATAATATGAAGTCAAGGGTTTGGATGATATTATTTACTTCCAGACTTTGGATGATAATTCACAAATAGGGTAGACCAAAAAGCCTGGGCTCTCGGGCTTTGACCCTGCCCTTATGTGGACAAGGGCTCAAGAAAAAAAGTCCGAACCCACTATTTTTTAAAAAAAAAATTTATAAATTAGAATAATATAATTAAAATTCAAAAGTAACATAAAAATAGAAAAAGAAAACTTAAATTCTTAATTTATATCAATGATGATTCAGAAAAGGTAAAATTATGATACTAAACTCTCTTTTATACATTAATTAATTAAGAGAGTGTTTGAATTAGAGAATCCAGCGTTAAAAAAAAATTCTAAGCTTTTGTTTGCTTTATTTATTATTTTACTTTAAAATATTCATTTTCTTTTTTTTTATTTATGATTATAACAACTTCTTGATCATTAATTCTTTTCAAATTCACAATAATTTAAAAAAATTAAAAAAATAAATAAAGCCCCCGCACCCGCCTTTTGCCATCCCTATTCACGTTATTTCTTAAAATATAGCTAAACACCTAAACTATGGATACAAGAGACCACATTTCTTGGGATAATCTAGTCATTTAATATTATAAGGACAAAAATACTTTAATAATAGTTATCTTAAAGTAAGCGTAATGATCAAAGATATCTAGTTCGAAAAAAAAATTTTGATAATGATTTAATTAAACAGTTGTCTAAATTTTTTTGTTAATTTATATACCTTTGTGATAATGTGAACTAGTTATAATTATTTTCTAGAAGTGGTATAGATTTATAAAAATAATAAGGTGGAAATATCTTTCTTTTTTTTGGTTTAAACCACCCGGTTTCTGGCTATCGCATTGGGTCCCGACTAATTCGGATTCGGTATGTAGTCACAGTTAAGATTTTTTACCCCTCCCAAATGGTGTGTTTAGTAGAGATCAAACCCGAAAGCTCTTCCCACTTATCCAGCATGCGTCGCCAACTGAGCCACAACCGTTTGGTAGGTGAAAATATCTTTCTAATGGCTTGCTTATTTATAATTTTTATTGGACAATAAGATTTCAAGGATTAGTTTAGTATTGCAAGAACACTAAACCAAATCACATGAATTTGTAATTGCCTTCTATTCTCTAGAGATTACTGATTTCATGTATACGTCACTACTCTTATATAGAGATCATATCGAAACTCTTATTTCCTTATGGGGATTCATAAAATCTCCCAAAAATATCTTCATTTTTGTTTAAAGATTCTTCAGATAAGGAACAAGACAAAAATATAAAATTATATGAATTCCTTATTCATCCTTTTGTGGGGGTAAGGCTAATTACATCATTGATGTTATTTTACCTTTTATTAAATAAATTGTCTAGCATAGACAATTTAGTAAACATTTGGCAAGCCACTTGCAAGGAAAGAAACAATAAAGCAAAAAAATCATCACAAGGTCATAACAACCGTTTTTCGTGGATTAATGGTGATTTTAAGAAATATTTTGCTATGCTCCTTGGGTTGCAAGCGGCAGTATCAATTATTATTATTTTTATCAAACACCTCATAGAATACACATTAAATACTCCTGAAATACAAGAATATTTTTTCTTTTTAAAGGTCAGATGGTGGACTCTAATTTTTCTCATAATTCGAACTCAAACAATCAGTTTCAAAAAACTATTTAAAAACCACTCACCAAGTATTTGAAGACAAATACAAGCACATAATATAAACCGAGATTAATTCAAAGTATAGGGATTTCGATCATTCAGAACAACCGGACTTACCAAATAGTTAATTTTGTGCGAAAGGACTTGGATCCAAGTTGGCAAATGCAAGCAACTCTTCATCAACTTCTAGCAAAGCCATGTCGTCGTCAAGTAAAAACACCCATGCCTCAATCCCATCCCTCAATCTTGTATCGGTGAGAACGATGGTAGGTGAGTGCGTGATAATTGATCCATCTAATCCAACACAACTTACCCACGTAGGCCTTCCCCATCCAAAATCAATTTCATAAAAACCAAAAGTACACCAACTACTAAACAGTATTCTATCCTTGACATCATAATAAGCTTCAGCTTCATCTTCAATAGCTTTACAAAGCGTAAGAAACCCTTCACTGCCTTGTAGGCTCTTCAAAAAGTCTCCATCAAGTTTTGTTATTGCTTGCCTCAGCTGGCTTGCCAAGCCAGCCAACTCTACTTCTTCATCTTCGCACAATACATTTGTATGCCAAACGATGTTTCCAATTAAATTACCAGGCAACGGAGGCCTGGCTTTTGGACGCAAATTTACAACATGGGTCAGTAAAGTTGGCTTGTGAGGACCTGATTTTAGTTTGAAGGTAGCCATGATATGCTTGGAAAGCAGTGCCGAAACAACCTCAACACGTGTTGGATTCTGCACGCATGAGCTAATAATTGCCTTGGCTTTGAGATCGGCTATTGCTTTGGCATCAAATACAAATCTCCTCATCACGAATCTACCAGTTTCGAAAAATCGAGTGAACAAGCTATTCCAATTTAGCTCTCTTGGGTATGCTTCATTCGGAGGAAATAAAATAGAAGCGTCAAAGTTTGGACACATTACAGCCGCTCCAGTATTACTCTTACGAGCAGTGGCAGCCCAACTCTTCATAAACAAGCTGAAGGATGTGCCATCGCCGAACATATGTGAAAAACATGAACAAATAACAAGGCCACCGCAGGGAAATGATGTTATTTGTACCTTAGCCACGTGTGCTCCCGCAATTCGTCCAGTCAATGACTCACTGCCCTCAACCGGAAAGAATTTATGAGTCAAGGAGGGATCCGGTTTGTTGAGAAATTCATTGAGAGGACTTTTAGCTCGGGCTTCGACAAAATAAATCCCTTCATCGTTGCAGTTAATGGAAAAATTTTCTGTCATCTTTCCGGCTAATGGGTAAAATCGAACTAGTGTTTCGGACAAAGATTGCTTTAGTAGTTGCAATCTTTTGGATACAATATGATCAATAACACTTGCATCCGAAAGGTTAATTAGGGGATAGTATAGGACCCTAGGGGCAAAAATATGATTGCGAAATTGATCTAAGAGACTGAATTTGTAGGTTTTGAGATGAAGAGGCGTTGGAGAAGAGGGTTTGATGCACTCTCTGGAAATTATTTCCACCTCCATTTTTTCTTTTTTGAGAGCTATTGTTAGAATTCACTTAAAAAGGCTATGTAGTGGGTTATACATATATATAAATTTTCTAATCTGGATCTCTAATTATATTAAAATTAAAGATAAAATAAAAGATAAAAAACAAAAATTTTAATGTAGTGTCTTTTATTATATAGTATATTAAAATTAATTTTTTTAATCTTTTAGTGTATCTCTAATTTTAATATGGTCAGTGATTCCTAAAATCTCACTTTGTGCTGTGGGTAGAGATGGCCAATAGGCCGGACCGGCATCAAAGGAAGGCCCATACGTGCTTGTGCCCACTATGTGTTTCGTGCCGTGTCGTGCCTAAAAAAAAACCCATTAAATTATTTTTTTTAATTTTTAAGAGCGCATATTAAGTTGTTGATGTACTTTTTTCAAATTTATGTATTTTTCTTACATCTATGCCTTATTCAAATTTAATAGAATCAAAAATTCAAAACTCAAGTCCATATTCAATAATAATAAACTAATAATAGTAAGAAAATGCAATATTAATTACTAAGTTTGACCTTATAGTATCAGAAATTTTTTCAATACTTAATAATAATAATAAATTTCTTAAGGGTTAACTTGGAGTTACATAGAGTTATAGATCATAGTTCACAATAATATTAATGCATATTTATAGAATCACGATATCAATTATTTATTTAATAAATTATAAATATAAATCAGTTATAGTATTTCTTTAAACTAATAATTAAATGAATTTAAAAAATTCAACTTCAAATTATTTGTAAAATCATAAAATTTTAAGTTTACTTTCATTAAAAAATAAAACGTGCTTATTGCGAACTTTTTCATCGTACCGTGCTTAGCCCATCTCTAATCGTGCCGTGCTTTTAAGGCCAACGTGCCTAAAATTCTAAGCCTGGCCCAACCCACGTGCATGTCGTATCGTGCCGCATACCCCACCAAAACGTGCTTGTGTCCTGCCGTACTATACGGACACGTGCTGATGCAACGGAAGTTTAATGTCAAAATATTCTGTTGATTCTAGAGAATATCGGAATAAAAGAACAACTAAATTCACGTTGATTCGAAAGAATGCCACGAATTTAGGGGTTAAGACTCGTTGATTCCGCAGAATACCGGAAATTAACTGTTCAAATACTCAAAAAGATATTTGAAAATTAAAATATTATTGAAATTGAACATCCTCTCTGCTTGTAAAAGCTACAAAAGACACTTATTTATACTAACTAAGATTTATCATAATTTGATTAGAAAACATATTTTAATAAGACTTATACCTAAATTAAGAATATTACTCAAATAAGCAATGTCTAAACAATAAAATTCTAAATAGGAAACCAAATTAAACTAGAATATAAATTAATTAAAATATTCCTAAATATTATAAATTTAAATCTAATTAGGATTTTTTTTCAATTTCTTGCTCTCCATCATTCCCGCCAAGGTGGTGAAAATTCGTCCTCGAATTTTGCTCGTTGTAGTCTTCAAGATAATCTTTATTTGCCTTAAGATTAATCTTTAAATTACAACGTCGATGCTGATGAATAACCTTGAACTTTCCAACCTTGGTGACTATATCCATCCAATCTATCCAACAACGCGAGATAAAATCTTCAATCAACAATTTTTCTAAAAATACCTTGTCGTAACATCCCTCCAAGCTCTCAGAAAAACCCATAACAAAAGAGTGCTTCTTAAAATTTTTCACTTGTTGAAAAATCTTATGATGATTCTCCCCATTTGAATTTGTTGAAAAATCTTATGATAATTCTCCCCATTTGAATCGAGTGAATAACATGAGACTGTATCAATTGCTACTTCATCTTGTTCCACAAGATCAATATAGTCATCAAATTTTGGTGGTTGATCCAAATCAAAGTATGTAAGTGGAGAATTTGTTATAGACGTGAATGGCCAATTAATATTCTCCTCGAAAGAAATAATATTGTCGAGTGAAATAAACTTACTATTTTCCTCATTATCCTCATAACATATATCACGAACAACTTCATCAAATCCATAGGCCTACTTTATTGTGTAGAGATTTTTAATCTCGAAGTTTCTCTAAATCTTGAGAAATCAAACGCAAAATCCTCAACATCTTAACAAAAACATTTCTCAAGATGAAATCTTCACGTCAATGTTGTGATTTCATTATTCAAGTTTTTTTCTATTTTCTCTCTTTTTTCTCCTTTTTTTTGTGGTTGTTTGGGTTCTTTTGTGCTAAGATTATAAAACAAAAGGACAATAATGGTATAAATGAAAGAATTGGGTCAAAACTGTGAATAAGCAAAAGATAGGGTTACAACGACGGTGATCGGACAATTGGACAAGAATGGGCGGATCTGAAAGATTTATGGTCAGTAAGTATGATGGTGGTGGTGGTTCGTCCGAAAAGGTGGTGTTTTTGCCAGAATTTGGAGATAAAGGCGGCGGGTTTGTAGTTGTTTTGATTTCTGCCGATCGACACAGGTGAGAGAGGTTCAGCTGATGGAGAGGAGTTGATTGGTGGTGGTGATGACGGTCGTAACGCTGCAGAAACCGGTGAACGACGGCGACGTTACCGCATCTATTTTGGTGATTTTTCCGACGTTATGTGGCTGATCGGCAGTGGTAGATGCTTGAGGTTTGACGGTCTGATGGGTGTCGAAGCTAACAAAAATAAATTCCTACTCTAAATAAATTGTGTATAGTGATTGAGCAGGGTCGTGTCCACAGAGATCAGTAATTAATTAAATCCTTTTGAAACGTAAAACGTAAAATGGGGGAATTGTTGACAATAATAAAAATCAAATTAAAATAACAAGAATGCAAATTAAAGTTGTAATTCAAATTAGAGAAAGCTCTGGTTAAAGGAATTAACTCAGCTTGATTCGACTACTAATCATTGATTCAAATATAGATTATTATTACTCATGAATAGACCGGTTATAGCTACTGAGACCCTCTAATAGCCAATCTCTCCTTAACTAGTCAATAATCAAGGTACGACCGTTGGTTATTTCCCTAATCAATAGACAACCCTAGATACGATCATAGAATTTAATCAATTGACAGCCTGAAAAACCAGAGAGACCCAAATCCTAATCAACACATATGATGATTCATTTAAATTAGATTGTTTATTCTCACAACACAACTCTCTGTTATGTTCTTTGTCACAAGCATTAAATTCTTCATACGATGAATCCTTTAATTGACAATAGATTAAGTTGATAATTAAATAGTGGCCAATTACCTAATTAACAAACATAATCATGAAACTAATTCAGAGAATAAACAAATACCCAAAAAGCAATAAAACAATTAAAGCACAAGAAAGATCTCACAGTAGTGATGAATCAAAGCTTCGTTATCCTTCAACCAGAAAAATAGGTTTAGTTCTTCATAGAGAGGAGAGAAAAATTAAATCTAGGGTTTCTTTCTTTTTCTCCAATCCAAAAATCCCCCCTTTTTCACAATAGATTCCTCCCTTAAATACTCTCTCTCTCTTCTCTTTTAGAATTCTATTTAAAATAAAATACTAATATCTGAAATATTAAATTCGTAATTACAAAAATAACCAAAAATACAAAACACGTTAAACTAAAAACTGCAGGTCCGCAGTTGACAGCACGCGCCCACGCCTTATCAACAAAGTTCTTCTGACGCTCATAATTTCTCCAAGAGAACAATCCTCCTTAAACATCATCTTTTAGCTCAATTTTATCACCAATCAATAGAATTGCACCTACAAAAGTAAAACACAAGTACAACATTATTATTAAGTGCAAAACATCGATATTAAGGGAAGTAAACAATGCAAAACTAGTGCATAAATTGCACTATAACACGGTCAGTGATTTCTGATCCGAATGGTGGTGGCTGCGTCCGAATCAGTGACGGAAACTAAAGCCGGTAGCCTTGGATAGTGGCCGCAGGCTGAAATTTTTGCTTCTGTTTCATTTTTTTTTTTATAAAGCTAAATGGGAAAAATCAAAAAGGGAAAAAGGAAAGGTTTGGTGGTAAATGGGGTTAGATTGGTGATATCAGGTTCTAGCTCTGATACCAAGCTGATGCAACAGAAGTTTAATGTTTAAAATATTCCGTTGATTCCAGAGAATATCAGAATAAAAGAATAATTAAATTCACGTTGATTCAAAAGAATGCCGAGAGAATTAACTGCTCAAATACTTAAAAAGAGATTTGAAAATTAAAATATTATTGAAATCGAACATCTCTCTCTGCTTGTAAAAGGTACAAAAGACACTTATTTATACTAACTAAAACTTGTCCTAATTTGATTTAGAAAACCTATTTTAATAAAACTTATACCTAAATTAAGAATATTATTCAAATAAGCAATGCCTAAATAATAAAACTCTAAATAGGAAACCAAATTAAACTATAATACAAATTAATTAAAATATTCCTAAATATTATTATCTTAGACAAATTTTGAGGGGTAGAAAAAGATAAAACATATCTAGAACAATAAATTTGTTTTTTTTTTTTGGGTAATCGGGGTACCTCGCTAGTTTGTTGTGTGTGGTATTTCTGAAATTAAGAGGGGGTGAGAATGGTTGAGGGAGCTGGTATTGGCGATGAGGGGTCTGAATCAAGAAAAAAAATCCTTTGAAATGAGCTTTTACGCCTGCAAAATAATGAAATAGAGGTTAGAGGTGAAGCCGGGGTGCCCCGGCATTCACACTCTGACGCTCAAGTTAGCAACTCAAGCTTTTTATGGTAAAGAGAGCTTGCCAGCTCTCTGTAAATCGAAATTTAAGATTGAAGAAGGCTTATTTTGTGGAGTGTGAGTATTCATAAAAGAATAAAGAGAATAGAACTTGGACATCTTTATATATTGAGTACCTTAGCTGTCATGTGACCCATTTTTTATGGCTATTGGTTGTCCCTTTTCAGGTCTTTCATGTCCTTTGACATTTTTTATGATTTTTGGGCCATTATGTGCATGTTTGGGAATTAAGAAGGCATTTGCGGCGTATCTTATCCTTTTGGGTACGTGGCACACGCTGGAGAGTGGTCCAAGGTAATCAGCAATGGTTGTCTAGTAAGGCGACTGAAGACCACTGTCCTTGGGACAGTGTCCTTCATTTTTTGCAGAGGTGACAAGCGACTGTCGCAACTTTTCAATGCAATGTTTTAATATTTAATCCTGAAAAAATCAAACATTATCCTTTAAGCGATAGAGACATTTCTCATGGCAGACTTTTCAAATGACTTTCCTCGTTCATTTCTAATCTGATCTATTAGGTACCCCATATATCGAGTTATGTTGGGTACCTCGAATTATACTCGAGCTAGATGGGGTACCTCGAGCTATGTGAGATACCTTGAGTTATACTCGAGTTATGTGGGGTACCTCGAGTTATCCTCGAGTTGTATGGGGCACCTCGAATTATGCGGGGTATTTCGGGTTCTGAGTTAGATGGGGTACCCCAAATGCGTACAGTGATTACTCGGAGTTATTCCGCTCATCGACACGTGGCATTCTATTACTTTTCATGTTTCTCCCCAAACAATTATAAATTTAAATCTAATTAAGATTTTTTTCAATTTCTTATTCTGCATCACGTGTTGTGCCACGTGCCGTCCTGGCCATTGACACCATCTCTAGTTGTGGGACTCAATATGTGCAGTTGGATTGTGCCCTTTTGATTCAACTTCAAAGGTTCAATTCAGATCCTGAACTTTAACGTAAGTCCGGATTTTTTAACCGAATGGTTTTATACATATACACATATATGGGATCCACCATTAGAACAAGTTAAAAAACAAAAGAGTCAACATGATGTAGCCCACTGTTGAAATAATTTATAATTGAAAACAAACAAAATTGGTTCTTGCAATGAATTCAACAACCGATAGTCCGAAAGTGGGACTAGGGATAATAAATATAATCGGGATCCTGGACCTAAAGCTGACCGATTTTGTATGCACGAGCGGAGGATTAACAACTCTCAGTTTTACTAATTTTTACATCAACAGTAAACCCTTAGATTTAAGATATTTGAATGATTGAGATTAGATAGGTATTACCTTAGGAAAAAAAAAAGGAAGATTACATAGATATATTATAATGAAAATGTCACATCCATACTAATTTAATATCTCTTTCTCTATCCTCTCTCCTCTGTATTCAACGAATTATTTTCCTCTCTCCTTTGCTATATATTCTAGGGAAATTATCAGCCATATACCCTTAAATGACACCCGTATTAAACGTGTGTGAACATTTTTTAAGTGTATCACTCGTATATCCTAAGTTGACAAAACACATCTGTCGTCCACCAATCCATTAACTTCTATTAGAAAGTTAACAAAATTGAGACAAATTGACTATTTTGCCCTTAAAACTCAAAATGAGGTAAAAAGATAAATTTATCCCAAAAATTAACGTAAATTTTCAATACACAATTTTTTTATTTTGTTATTAACAATACATTTTTTATTAAAAAAATAAATTATTAATGGTACATATCATTAACAATTATCCATAAAAAAATATCTATATTATACCATAAAAAATTATTAACAACATACTATTTACAATTATACATATTATACCATAAAAATTTTCAATTGGAGTTTGAAGGAGTAGATCTCCAAAAATTTAGGTTAAAATTTGGAGGAGTAGATTCGGTTGTAAAGTAGTATTTTTTAGCAATTATTAATAATTATCCGATAAATGGGATGACATGTCATTTTTATCAATATATATCATATGACATGTCATTTTTTACTAGGTAAATGGGATGACATATCATTTTTTTAATCAAAGTTTCGTCAATCTTTAAAGACTAGATTACCCTTATGATGTTAACACTTGCAAACGGAAGTTAACGGATTGGTGGACGATAGAGGTGTTTTGTCAACTTAGAGTATACAAGTGATACATTTAAAAAGTGTTCACATACGTTTGATACAAGTGTTATTTAAGGGTATATGGCTGATAATTTTCCTATATTCTAATCAATTCAACCAAAAGCTATGCTACATGACAAAGATCTGTTCATTTCGAGTATATATATTTATTTATTTATGAAGCTCATTTTTTTTTGTAGGTGTAACCGCTAACGTCGTTGGTAATTTGGTCTTAGTACAGTAGGGCCTTTGATAAGTTTTGTTATTTTATGTATCATTGGTTTGAAAAGACGAATTGAAGAAATGATGATGATGATATTCTTTTTAGCTGCGGATATAATATTGGGAACATATATGGCTAATCATTTGTTATTTCAAAATTAAATAGGATTAACAGGGGAGCTGACGGTGGGCTGCTGACCGATATTTATTTTTTAATTTATTAACTATCAATTATTTGAGTAAAATTTCATTCAACAAAACATAAGATTATGAAAGAATCCTAATCTAATAAAAATGAAGAACTAAACCTTTTGGAGACTAATTTAATGGTTACAATATTTCTGGGGACGATATTAAGGTCAATATCAACTACTCCGAAAAGGTTAAGGGCATACAAAAGGAACCTAGGAGTATAGTGGTGTAGGTAATGTTGATCCAAGGGAGAAAGCTTGAACGATTTGACATGAGAGGAATTGGAGAAGATAGGGTTTGATGCTCGCTCTCTTGAAATTATTTATACCGCCATTTTTTTTTTAGAATTATTAATCCTCAACTTGTTTTTTCAATGCTAGCAACAAATAGGCAGGGAAATTTTATTTTTAATATTATTATTGTTATTTAGCCAAACTGTCATTCAATCCTCTCCCTAGTTCTGCGAAATATCAATTACTATAGACAAAAGATCTACATCAACATGGCAAGGCATCAAAACGTTGAATATTATTCATTGTAACGATAAAGGACCCGTTTAACGTGGCTTAACGTTGCTGCCAATTTTTCTTTTATTCCGTTTGACAATTATTGATGCGCTTTTGTCGTTCTGGATTATATAGTATTTAAAGTTTTTCCATTTTTTTTTTCCTTTTTGGCGTTTATAGTAGATTTTCTATTTTTTAGTTTTTAGAGACAGAATTGGTTTAAAATTATTTCACTTTAGAAAGTTTATCTATGTGTTGTAAATGTGAACTTCACTTTTCCCACATTGGAAAAGCAATTCCTCATCATGGCTTGTGTTACCTATATATATAATGCATATGTGTAATCTTTTGTATAATAAGAATTGAAAGCTTATCAATAATAAGCTTAATAATTAAGTACTTTTAAATACTTTGTTTAGTTTAAAATTTTTCTTCTATTTATTTATTTAATAACACTATGCGAGTTATTGAATATACTAAGTCTTGTCAGCATGTGAAATTAACGAATTTTAGCACTGCAAATTCACAAGCATTCTTAGATCGGTATGAGTCCCATAAGATTTTTTTTTTTTTTCTCTTTTCTAAGTATTCCCGAAATCAACAAAATATTAGAAATTATCTTTTCTGATGCATCACATATTCTTGCATTGTGTCACTCTTGAAAACTTTCATGGACTATTTTCAAGTTGCGTAAAACATTTGATGCACCGTAAATGCTTCGTTGGTCTCAATGATTTGGGATGAAATTATGTTGCAACGGTTGCAACATACCACTAGGTAAAAAGTTGTTTAAGTGAATCACTTAGATCTTTTGAAAGTAAAATTTATTTCATTCGTCCTTTACTAAATTTTACCGCAAAAATCTAATCGCCTTCGCAATAATTACAAGTACATTTGTAGCCACAAAACATGAAATATCATCGCAATATCATAATGTCGTGGCTGTCAATTAATTTACTGTTGATTTTTTTCTGTATTTAATACAAAATGCGCACCATTTTTTTATCTTTACTTTTGTCCTTCTTTCGGCACATATGTCAGTTCCCTTACAAAAAAGAATGGAAAATGATAAACGAACAAATGCAAGAGAAAGGGACGACAGAAACAGCAGTCAATGTTGCCCTTTTACGCGTTTTTTTTCTAATTTATTTTGTGGGGCTGACAATAAATAATAAAATAAGTTTAAAAAAGAAAAGTGATGCTCTCACGAAATTGTGCACAAAGTATGAAATGTCTCTTATGAGCACAAAGTATGAAATGTCTCTTATGAGCAGTGGCGGATCTAGAAAAATAATTTATCGATGACTAAATTAAATGACAACAAAATATAAAAACTAAAACTTGAATATATAAAATTTTTAATAACACAGTTACAATTGTTCTCTACGCGATTTTATATTCTGAAAACATTGTGCAATAAATTTATTATCAATGCTATTAAATATATCTTTCTACATAAACAATCAAATTATTATTTATCCATTCATCTCTCATCCAATTCTGAAGTTCATTCTTCACAAATTTTATTGCTGAAAATATTCTCTCTACTGTAGTTGTAGAAACTAAAAGAACTTAAACTATTTAAAAATATGACAAAAATTATTTAAAAATTTATTAATTTTTCTTTCAAACAAAAATATTTTTTTTTTTTCAGTAGGGGCTCCTACACTACATCTGCCTCTGCTTATGAGGCATGGGACACCTCACACACGCAACAAAAGCACCCAACAGTCACCTTCATGCGTCTGGCTCTTTCCTTTCTCCCTCATCACAACTTTTTCTCTCTCGTCTTCAAGCTGCCAGCTGCTGCAACAAGCTCCACCGCAGCAGTCTCTTTTCTCACAACATAATCGCAGTAGTGTTTCGAAATAATTTGATGACTCTTTCTCTCACATTTGTGATTCAACTCTTTAGAAGTGATTTCACAAAATAGCTTTGTATTTTTTTTTTTTTAAGAATGAAGAATGCGGTAGTGCTTTTTTTCCTTTTTTTTTTTTTTGGATTGTATTACTTGGTGCTTTGAACAAAATTAATTTGTTTACTAAGTTGTGTGCTTTTGCTTAATCTTTTTAGCTCACTTACATTTAACTTTGCTGAATTTGTAATTAACCTTAGAAGTATCCTGCTGAGGATTGAAACACAAAGAAGCAAATTAAAACAAAACACAGGTAGAGAGAAAAATAATTAATTAAACAACATAGTCGCTTTAAATACTACAAAAATTACAAACAAAATGCTTCACTTTAACTGACAAGCATGGGAATTTTAATGAAAGTTACAAACTCAAAATTTTTTTTATGGCAATAGTGGGCAATAAATTTGATAAACAAACTAGAACAATTTAGAGGCCGCAAAGTTGATGGAAGAGACTGATGGCAAAGTCAAGAACAAAAGTCGAGAACAACAACAACAAAGGCTCAGTGGTGGAATTATTGCTAGATCAAAGCTTTTGGAAGTTGGAGTGAAGCTTGATTGCCTTGAATGACTTCTTCATAACCCACCTTCAAAACCCAACTGATGTTAACAGATCGATTCATTGGATGAGAAAGTTGTGTATGTGAGGGTATGAGAGAAAAGAGACTTGTTGTTGTACTGTTGGGAATGAGGCAACTGCGTGGAGACGGGAGAAAGCAGCTGCTGCGATGGAGCTTATGGCTATGGCTGGCGGCTGGGATACGAGAGAGTTGCAATGAGGAAGAAAGGAAATCAGTGTAATGAGGGAGAAAGGAAAGAGCTCGTGAACTTTGTTATTTTAATATTTTAATTTTTTAATCAAAAAGAGAAACAGAAGTAGGACCCACAGAAACTTATTTCTGTCGCCCCTTTGTCAACGATTACAAATATCACCACTCACTGCACACAGGTGGACCCTCAAACTAGCTCGAGAATCAAAGGAAAATATAACTCAATTTGATAGCGAAAGTATTCAAACACTTTCTAGCCAATCAATTCAAGAAATCTCTGAAAAAGAAAATGGAGGTACAAATAATTTCTAGAGAGAGCATCAAACCCTCTTCCCCAACACCACTTGACCTAAAAACCCACAAGCTCTGTCTCTTGGATCAATTTCGGAACAACGTCTACGCTCCAAGGGTTCTATACTATCCCCTCAACCAAGATGACCTTTCATCCGCCATTGATATTGATCATATTGTCTCAAAGAGATTACAGCTACTGAAGCAGTCTCTATCAGAAACTTTAGTTCGCTTTTACCCACTTGCCGGAAAATTGACTAAGAACTTTTCCGTTGACTGCAACGACGAGGGGGTTTATTTTGTAGAAGCCGTAGCCAAAAGTCTACTCAATGAACTTCTCATACAACCCGATCCGAGCTTGAGAAATAAATTATTCCCGGTGGATGGCAGCCAACAGAGAGGACAGGTGGCAGGAGCTCACGTGGCTAAGGTGCAGGTAACATCATTTGCATGTGGTGGTCTTGTTATTTGTGCTTGCATTTCACATACGTTCGGTGATGGCACAAGTTTTAGCTCGTTTATGAAGGCTTGGGCTGCCACAGCTCGTAATAAGACTTCGGAAGAAGAAGCCATATATACATGTCCTAATTATGATGCTTCATCTTTGTTTCTTCCTAATAAAGATGATTTGTTTCATCAATTGAGAGCTATCTCAAATGCCTCGTACACTCGATTTTTTGAAACTGGTAGATTTGTTACGAGGAGATTTGTATTTGATACCGAAGCAATAGCTGAACTCAAAGACAAGGCTAAAAGTTCACGCGTTCAAAATCCAACACGCATCGAGGCTTTGTCAGCAATCCTTTCCAGGTCCATCATGGCTGTCTTGAACAAAAAGTCAAGTTCCCACAGACCAACGTTACTGTCCCATGCTGTAAATTTGCGTACAAAGGCAAGGCCCCCGTTGTCAGAATATTTAATTGGAAACATCGTTTGGCAAACAAATGCGTTATGCACAGAAGAGGAAGTAGATTTGGATGGCTTGGTGTGGCTGCTGAGGGAAGCAATATCGAAATTTGATGGAGATTTTGTGAAGAACCTACAAGGTGTAGGAGGGTTACTTGAACTCAGTGAAGCTATTAAACATGAAGCTGAAGCCTATTCGGATGCAAAGAATAGAATTATGTTTAGCAGTTGGTGTACTTTTGGTTCTTATGGTATTGATTTTGGATGGGGAAAGCCTATTTGGGTGAGTTGTGTTGGCTTGGATGGATCGATTCTCGAGTTCTCACCTGTAGTCATCCTTATGGATACAAGATTTGGGGATGGAATTGAGGCGTGGGTGTCTTTGCTTGAAGAAGACATGGCTTTGTTAGAAGTTGATAAAAATTTACTTGAATTTGCAACCATTGATCCAAGTCCCCTGAAGCTGGCCAAGCAACAATAATTAAGTACCGTACGTAAACGGCTCTTTTGGACTCCACCAGTCTTGTTCAATTGTGAGGTTAAAATCATTAGCTCCATTGTTAAGGTCGGCATTTCTTCTGTATTTTAGCCGCTTTTGCTTTTAAATTAGGGGTGCGTTTGGCTTCACTCTTTGTTATTCAATGCACTTGGCTACACTGGTTGTGTAGTTGTTTTTAAATTTTTGTTGTTGAATATAGTCATCGGTTTTAAATGTAGGATACTTTATGTTCCGATCTTAACACTATGCTAAATGTTGTCGTGTTGTGTCCATTATGGAGAATTCTGTTTTTCATTTGAATGAGTCTTCGTCTACCATGTTTGAGGTGGTCCAGCAAACCCATAAAATTCCTCTTGTGCTATCGCTAGCAAAGTAGCTCTTTATGATAAGGAAGACTCCTTAGAAAATTTTTCTTTTTATGTTAGATATATTATATTTTAAATTATTAACTACTAATAATATAATTGTATTTAATCTAATAAGAAGATCAAGGTAGAATCTAGATCTCAAAAACAAGTGGATCAGAATTCAGTATTGAATTAAATTTTTACTGAGCACTGGATGAATGATTGTTAGACAAAATAAATAAATAAAATAAAAATCTAAAATAATTTTAACTTGCCTAACAACCATTGATTTAGTACTCAGAAAAAACTAATTAGCTCACCACTAATTTAGTGCTGAGATAAATATTATAATATAGACTTTTTTTAAGTTTAAAATTGTACTAAAATTACCTTTCAAAAATAAATAAATTCGGGCCAAAGTTTGGTCAACAGTCATTGGTCAACTATTGACTAGGTTGGGACTGGACTAACGTGGATCAGATCCTAAACCGGCCCCAAAAATGCGAAACCCTAATTTTTTTTCCTTCATGCGATGGCCATGACGGCTGCTTCTTCTTTGCTCATACAATGGCCAGCCACCGCTTCACCAAATCTCCCTTTTTTTTTTGTTTGGCTCCTCTTTTTTTAATAAATTAGAATTTCCAAAAGAAATTGCTTAAATTCTAGATTTCTTAATATTTGGCCGTACCAAAATAATCACAAATTTGTACTCAAATTCAATAATATCATAATTATTAGATTTAAGAACCCCCCAAAAATTTAATTAGTAATCAAAAATAAATTTGATTCAATATGAAGAGACTATGATACCACTTGTTAGGACCTTTTGCTGAAAACCATCACCTATAATCTAAAAACATTCATGATGTATTACCAAGAATGAATAAATGAATATGCAGAAGCATACTAGAATCCATAATGCGCAATTACTCTCTGGAGTAGAGTGGTTACCTTCCATATCAATATATTTTTCTAGAGAATTTTTTAAGTTTCTCTGTGTTCTCTCTACAATGATGGGATATCAAAAATAATAGAACGATAAGTATGACATAAGGACCATAATCAATTAAATAGACAATTTTTCTTGCTGTCTTTAGGTATTTCTATTTCAGCTCACAAAAATAGAAATTATTCTTTAGTCTCTACACATTAAAAATTCACACCCTACTAGATACATTTAAGCCCAAATTACCAGACATCTTAATAAATTACTTTTAATTGGGTTTAATCTTATATGACAGTCCGTCGGATATAATTATTCACATATAAGCCCAACATTAGATTAAGGATCCAACAATCTCCCACTTGAACTATATGTATAACCTTATAATTATTCTTTGCAAAAAATATCCATATGAGTTCAACCTTACTATCATTATCGAAATGTATTTATTACAATTCTGGTCCATCAGTCATACCAACATAGGATTAAAGCGGCTTTTGTTACAATTATCGCAAGTTGAGTCATCAACGGTCACTATCGTCTCAATACAATTAAATGACATAGACCATTATGTGGATGTGTAGTATAAAACTTTCACGCAATGTGATCTTAATGTGCTTACTTCCATCTAGTCCATCTTAAATTTTAGTGAAATCAAACCATACTAAAATTAGAGTGTAAATAAGCTAAAATTTTATTTTCATAAAAAATAGTCTGAAATAACCATAAACTGAAATAACTGAAAAATATTTATACTATAATCTATCTGTCCGATAGTAAGAAATCAAATGTTATTGGTCTAATGTCTACGATAAGCATCCCGAAAGTGGCCCCAGAAAGGCTAAATATTGTTACTTACAAAAATAGGAATAGGTAAGAAGCAGACGTCAGCCGCGTTAAATGGGTCCTTTATCATTACAATAGAAGCGACGAATTGCCTGGTCCTTTTGTTGTAGAGATCTCGTCTACTGCGTTAATAGCCAACATTTTGATGCCTGGCGACGTGATGTACTTTTGTATAAATTGACCTGACTAGATTGGTAGCATTGTAAAACAAGTTGAGAATTAATTAAGAATCCTTATAAGGAAAATGGAGGTTGAAACAATGTCAAGATAGTGCATCAAACCCTCTTCTCCAACCCCTATCCATCTCATGTTCTACAAGCTATGTCTCTTGGATCACTATCAGAATCACCGATATCTTTCCCTATTCTTTTACTATGCCCTTAACCTTTCTCGAGCGGCAGTTAATATTGATCTTATTCTCTCCAACAGATTGCAACTGCCAAATCAGTCTCAATTAGAAACTTTAGTTCAGTATTACCCACCTGTGGGAAAGTTGACCGAAATTTACTCCATTGACTGTAATGATGAGGGGATTATTTCCAAGAGGCCCGAGCTAAAGGTTCTCTTAATGAATTTCTCAGCAAATCCGATTTATACTTGATCAATAAATTTATTCCAGTAGATGGAAATGAGCAAAGTGGACAAATAGCAGGAGCTCATGCGGCCAAGGTACAGGTAACATCATTTGCTTGTGGAGGTCTTGTTATTTGCGCTTGTATTTTACATATGTTTTGTGATGTCTTAACTTTCAGCTCGTTCATACAACCAACATTATTTACCACGTAAATACATTATGCACTGATGATGAAGTAGAATTTGATGATTTGGTGCGCCAAGCTGAGAAAAGCAACAACAAGATTGAATGGAAATTTTGTGAAGGGTCTTCAAGGTGCCGGCGGGTTCCCTAACTTATGTCAAAAAATCAAAGATGAAGCTCAAGTGTATGCCGAGGTAAAGGATAGAATTCTGTTTACCGGTTGGTGCAGTTTTAAGGGATTGTATGATATTAATTTTGGAAGGGGAAAGCCTTTTTGGGTTAGAGTTGCTGGTTTCGGTGGATCGGTTATCTCGATCTATCTTAAATTGTGAATACAAGGCTATGAGATCGGATTGAGGCAGGGTGAATTTGCTTAAAGACAACATGAATTTGTTACAAGTTGATAAACTATTACTTGCATTTGCTACCTTGGATCCAAGTCCCTTAAGGTAAACTAATTTGGTTGTAAGAACCTTCTTGTTTGGAACAACATAATAAAGATCAATCCTTGAGGGTATATTAATTTCCTTTTTGTTTGGGAGTATATTCGATATATTTTATGTAATTTGTTTGTGTGTTCTGATGATTTAGTGTAATCTGTGTTTGTATTTCGAAAGAATTCAGTTTAATTTTTAACTGTCTTGGGTCGAGTAGATGAAATGTGTGATCTAAAAATAAAAATAAAAATAACATGATTGCCATGAAATCAATATAATGTCCAACTTGTGTTTAAAAGTAAAATAAAATAATATTATAGGCACAAATTTTTATACAATTTTTTTTTCTTAACAGACTAACGTGACATATAAAATATGATTGGTTGAATTAAAATATATAATAACAAAATAAATCATATAGGCCAAGTGATGTGTTCATTCAATCAATTATAGCATGTCTTCAGAGGCTTGGTCCATTTATAGAGTGGTTTTTAAGTAATTTTATTTTGGCTAGCCATCCCAATTTAAATTTTTGAGGAGGTAGTGGATACAAATTTTCATTTGAACTTTCCCACCTTGGTACCTATTTTCCTTTATTTTTTTTGAAAAAATAAAAACATTGTGCTCTATCAATTACTTTGCCCAAAATTATTTGTACTAAAATTTTTATAACTATATAGGTACTCCCTAAAATAATATCATTAATGTTTATGAGATTATTGTCATCAATAACCGACAAAAGTTTTTTTTTTTTTAAAGAAACTAAAAAAGAAGTACAATTTTACTCTCAAATTAAAATAAATTTTGAAAAAAATATTGACAATATCATACTATATATTCTTGTTCTTAACTTCTCTTTTTGATATATTATAGCTAGACCTGGCAATGGGTCATGTTGGAGCGATTTCGTGTCATGTTCTTATTTTGTATTGATAAATTACATATATCCAAACCAAAATAATAAATTATTTGGGTCAAAAAAATATAAACCTAAACCCATTCGTTACCATTACCCAAACCAACACATTTAATCCACTTCGTTTAGTGAATTTCAAATAGCTATCTAAATAATGTTATATATTGTTTGTTTGAAATAAATAACAATTTACAGCATAGTGTCACGGGCCGCTCAAATTTGCCACCAACGGAGGCTAATTCCGCGCGCACGGGTACGCTTAACAAAAGTCCGCTTCGAATCGAAGTGCGCTTAGAAGCGGGACTTAGAAGCGAGTTGTGCTTAGAAATGGGCCGCCAACATAACAAGCCATTCGTGGTGCGCTTAGTAAATCATCCACCATGGCCCAAAATCTAAAATTCTTTACAAATTGTACATAAGCTAAAAGTTTCTAGAATTCTCCACTTAAGTCCCTAGATATTTATGCAAGTGGCTAGGAACTCTCTAGAGCTAGCACTCCCACACCTATAAAAGTATAAATATGGGTGGGCACTCCTCATTTGTACAACACACACCACACCACTCACAACACACACAACACATACAAGCTCTCTACATCTCTTGTAAAGCTCTTTTGTAAATTACTCTTAAGTGTGTAATAAAATTAGATTTGGTCATTACACTCTTACTTCTCCTAGCATCTCCGCAAAGCATTCTTGCTTGGCTAGTTGAAAAGTTCGAAAATGCTTACTTAGCGACTTGTGTGCTAGAAGTCGTCTAAGCGCTGTACGGGTTACTGCACAACAAAACTCATCCCGTGACAATAGGCTCTTTAAAAAAATAATACCAAATAAAAAAACCTTAATATTCTTAATGTTTAACGTAAATTTATATAACTATTTAAATAAGAATACTTGTCCAAAATCAAAAAATTAAATTATCAAATTATTAAATTATTAAATTACTAAATTTTAAGTGTTAATGGGTCATGTGATATGGCTTTTGATGCTTAAACCCAAATCCGACCTCTTATTGAATGAGTTTTAATGGGTTCACTCGTAAGTGATCCAACTTAATAAAGATTGACCCAACAACCATTTTTATCGTGTGGATTCATATTGTGTTAGTAAGTCGTATGAAATTTTGCCAGGAGTGATTATAGTCACACCATAAAAGACTTGCACATTTTAGCGGTTTATGGAATCATTAGCATAAGTAGCTCATGAAATTTTGGGTCCTTTGGCAAAACGTGTTAGGATATACATGCTTGTATTTCAAAACAAATGAGTTGGTTCCATGAATTTGAGAGAATGCGTAGGTTTTGATCGGGGCTCGATGGCTTTGCTTTTAGTCAATTTAAGATTGCTCTATTGCAAAATCAAGGAAAAATTTTAAAATGCGTCAGAGGTATTATGTCAGTCATATAAGGAGTAAATTATCCTACAAAATGCGTGCATTTATTTTAAAAATTCATTATGCAAGTGGTAGTTATATTAAATCTAAATACACATGTTATATATGTATTAGTTGGCTGTATTACTTTTATGTATTCTAGAATTTCTCAAAAACAAGAGAAGGTATTCAATTTAATTAACACTTTATTATTTTTGTCTTTTAATGATAGCACTTTTTAGAAGAATTTAAATGTATTTATAGATGAAGGTCAATTATTACGTACCCTAAATTAATTAAACTAATAAGTAATAAAAATTGAAAAAAATAAAGCATAAAATATTTTTATGTATCTTGGGTCGTAATCCTACATCCATGAAAGCACGTCCAGATATTAATTAATTCACTAAATATAGGAAGATTATAATTAACCTATTGAATTTTTAGACGATTTTAGACTCCTTTTACTTTTGCCACCACCTCAGTTGAATCAACTTAGTCAAACTTGCTTGGCGAGCACCACTCATCTTCTTGTCTGCAATCTTAATATAAAATCCCTCCTGAAGGCCAATCAATAAACAATGTCTATTGAATTAACTACGATGAATGGAAAGCATGAGGAATAAAACTCTATGAATATTTGAGCAGATAATGTCCACTCAATACTATATTCATCATCTTGTTCACCTGATAATATTTACACACTGTTCTTCCAACAGCAACATTATTTATAGGGAAGGGTTATATGCGTATAAGAAGCTAGTCGAGTCCTTATTCCTTTTTAATTCTGATTTTCTTCTAAAATAATATTCTTGTTCTTAAAGTAATCTTCTTAAAATAAAAGAGCTAAATCCTAATTTTAGGAAAATTACTAAATTAAGATGTCTCCTAATTAATGTAGTTTAATTTAGAAATTACAATTCAATAATCACATAAATCTTAAATTGTCACACGATCTGGATCTTAATAATCTCTCCCTTTACTATCGTTGTCATAAAAACATTTAACAAACTAGTCTTCAAAATATATTATGGCACTGGAGCAAAAACTTAAGCACAAGCAAATAAAAAACTAACCAAAGAATAAACATTAGGGCATGTTAGTCCAAAATAAATAATAAAGTGGCAAATAAAAATTCACCACTCCCCGTGAATGAACTAATTCTCTTATAAGAGCGAATGTGACTCCCCCTAAATAAGTATCGCTCCCCTTTTTTGCCAAAAGGATCCAAAATATAAGTAAAGAAGGTACTTTATATACTTTATTATATAATGGGTAATGAGTTTAAGATGAAATGGGTAATGAACAAACGTGTATGACAAAAATTAGTAATCAAATATTGATCACCATGCAAGAAAAATTAAAGAACCTGCAAAATAAGTGTTTGTTATATATAAGATGCCTAAAAAATGAACTGTTTATGCTAATAATGACAAAAAACGATGATAATTTCTATCATAATACATGAAAAATCAAGAAAATTAAATTTTAATCACTCAAAACTATTAAAGATTAGAATCTAATCTTTTATATCTGTTTGAAAAAGGTATATCATTCAAGACTCATTCTGAAATCACTTAATATCAAAAACTTTAGTCTCAAAGAATAGAATGAACAAGTTAAACTATCATTTTCATCTTGATCTCCAATTGAATCTCTATTAAATAGGCTGGCAGTCCTTTTTTTGTCCTTTATTTTTTTTATTCACAGTCAGGAGTTTTCTCCTAACGCTTAAAGTATCTTTCTTCTGATGATAGATCATCTTCTATCATATTATACCCAAATTCAAATTAGCATAGTTCCACTCTTATAAGTTATTAGTAGCTACTATTTCTGATTATGGTGTCTGCATTCTTGATAAGAATCAAATGTAATCAGTTAATATCTAGTCCATTAATCTCAACTTCAAAAATATCTATACCAAAATCAAGATAGAATTAAGAACTCAATGACATTTGTACACAAGGATAACTTTAAATTAAAAAAATCAAGAATTGTTTTAAGCTTTTAATTTCTCAAATAAAGATTTTATGCATATTTAACTTGAACTATGAGCATATCATGCAAACATATACAAATACAGCAAGCCTTCTTCTTATCTAATGTTAATCTGAATGAATTAATAGATCAGGTTTGCATCAACATACCATTAGCGACAATTTGAAATTCTGAGCTTATTGGACTTCTTAATTTAAACGTTTTGATATCAGCTGTCCAGCTCATCTGATTGCTTCGCTCTTGGTTGGCCTATGCATGATTATGGTGACTTTTTTAAATCAACACGAGCCGGAGGGGATCGGTAATCTTTCTAAACCAACACATTAATCCTTATTTTTCACATTTCATTGGCCTTTTGTTGATGTTCTGTAATTATTTTGCCAGAAAATGACAAATAATGGATAAAGAAGAATTGACTAAAATCTCTTATAGCTCTCTCAAGAAGGCAAGAGAACGCATGAATAAATCTTTATTACCATCATTGACAAAATAAAATTGATTCATTTAAAGAATGGATGATTTTATACATGATGATAAAAATGATTATGATCTGGAACATCAAATCTTATATATACACAAATAATCATTGTGTTACATACATTCTTGGAATTAATTAATGCCTTTGCTCTAAGTAGACAAGTCTAGATTACATAATAGAAATTTTAATAATCGTAATATTCCAGAATAATAATGACAGCAAGCCGTGCTGCAGTGATGGAATTAATGAAACCCCAACTTCATGTATTTCATAAAATCCCCTATAATTTACCATCTTTCTAAGTTTTTCTTCTTTCCTTAATGTAATAAAGAAAGTGAAAAACAACCTTACAAGCGCTGTATCTTATGAAGACATCATAAGTTTTTTCCATAATTCTCACAAGTCCTTCCTTACATTTTTTAAGTTTCTCGTGATTTCAATTTGAATGTATACTAACTTAAAAAATTAATTAATGAAAAGTTTTTAAATCTTGTTCAGTATTGAAGTTGGGCAGGTGCAGCTTAAAAAATAACCTATTAAAGTGTTTAGTAAATAATAGCTGGTGTGGCTTGGAAATTAATTTAATTTGATTACACACATTATGATGAAAATTTTTTATTAATTTTATCAATATATATTACTATTAAAAAGTTATATTCCCTACTAACTATCAAATTCTATTTCATTATTGATATTTATTTAGATTGGTAAACAAAGTATATTTGATAATTTTAGCATTTGTGAATATGTCAAAATGTCAAAGCCCAACTAGATTCTTGAGTGCTTCTCACGTGTAAGTCTGCAAATGGACCATATTTGATATCGCTTGTCCAAGCCCATTGACAATAGGCCCAAAAGCTTTTAATTCTTTCCTATTTGATACTTGATGCACGTTTATTCTTTACCGTTTGATATTGATAAGATTTGGTTCTAGGCTTCTAAGTTCTAGTTTTTTATTATGTTGAAAAAAAAGAATCATAGAATCAAATGAGGCTGAGTTGCTCGCTAGTTTCGGTGAAAGCCTGGAAAGCACGTAAAAATTTTAAAATATAGTAATAATTTGGCCATATAATTTGCGCGTAATAATTTAAAAGTTACAATATCAAAATATCAAATAAGTGTAAAAGTTTTATATCTTGAATTATAGAAAATATTTAATGAAGAACTTCTATTGATACATTTGATGCATGAAATCTCTAAGGTTCAGCGTTCGATTGTAGGTAAGGTAAAAGATCCTCACTTTTAAGTGAGATAAATTCTACACTACTGGATTTAAGCAATCATACAGCATCAAAATCAATGCGTGGGGCGAGCACGATATGAACTCAACTAAAAATCATGAGATTATAGATCTAATTTAATTTTTCTTCGATGAAAACATTCATATTCTATAGAATCTCAACTTATTAAGGTCTTTGGAAAACAACAGTGTATTGTTGTAAATCAATCTTTTGTTTTTTTTTTTTTTTTGGGTTAAAAGATTGAATTTAAGTTCGCAAGTAATTTGATGTAGACGTTTGCACCGGAGGTAAATTATTAATGTGAAATTCATGAACCTAAATATAAAACAAAAATGCTTTACACATCATATTGTTTAACTGTCAATTGCCAAAGATCATATAATCCCATGCAATGCCTTTCCAGGCGTGAAATTAAACCACCTGTTATTCCGTATGTCTGTGAAAATAAATTTTTTTGTCATTTTTTGGGCCGTCATTGTGATAAGATGACAACACCAGTTACCAACCCAGCTAACTAGATTAATAAAAGCAACTTGATCATCAACCCACCATCGCAATCATGATCATCACTGTCACCACCCTCTATTATGCTGCCATGTGTCATTAATATTGGTATCTAAAAGTTAGGCCCGCAATGCTATAGTTCCCAACCTAAGAAGGTAAGTAGATACATGATTGAATATGACAACACATATCCACACTCATTAATTCCAAATGTTACTTATCTAATTATCTTAACAGTTAATAATGCTATTACCCATAAATGTAATCGTTATTCAAGTGGGTCATTCAGTATCTTGTTGATCAAACGGTAGTTAGAGGTTTTCATCTATTAGTTTAAGGGGGCACCAAAAAAAAAAAAAAGGAAAAATGTGTTCATCTATTTAAAAGTGTGAAAATAAAAATAAAGATCAAGAAGAAGAAAAGTAAAGGTAATATTTGTGTTAGCTAGAAAGAAGAATATGTTTTACTTTGATTTTTGTTCTAAAAGTGAGGATATTACTTTACTAATTTATATAAGTATAATTTATTGAATTATAACAAAGGTATTGAGAGCTTAAATTCATATAGTGATAGTATAGTATAGAGTCCATTAGAATTTGTATGCGAATCTCTTCAAATTATTTGGAAAAAAAAAAATTAACCTTATTTCCTTCTTGCAAAGCATTGATGAGATTAGTTTGCCATCCAACTAAGATGGATTCTCAATTGGCGATGGAATTTGTTTCATCGTTGTTGCATACATGATTGTTTTTTTTTTTATATATAATCATTGATAAAAAATAGTTCTTGTATATATATATATATATATATATATAATCTAGAATTGTCTATTGAGCAACAAAGAGTCCAAAAAATAATAAATTAAATATTAGGGGGCAATAGTTTGATAATATACGCCAAAAAAAGGCTTCAATATTACCGCTTTTTTTAATGTTGTTGTTCTTTTTATAGTTAATTGAATATGCAAAAAGATGCTTCAATTTATAATATAAACAATAAGAAGAATATCGTTAAAAGGCTTCAAAATCTAAATTAATTAAGAGAAGGTTAATGTCCTTTTCACATTTTTGTAATAGAAAATAATATATTAATGGTACAATGATCCCAACTTTAACGTCAAGAACGCTCTTCTCGCGTAGCTTCTTATTTTATTCTCACTAAGAAGAGTATGAGAATTCTAATGATCATTGTCGTCAATAGAATTATGATTAGTATTTCCTCTAAATGAATAGTTGTTATGCATTTTCAATGGCGGTAGTAATCATGATCTTCACATATGAATTTTCAAGCCCTTCTGGATAGTTCTATGGGATGTTAATTCTCCTTCTTTATAATTGAATTTACAATTTTTAATTAGGCATTAAAATATAAGGTATAAGATATTGAATTAGAAAAAAAAATCATAATTTAAAAATAAAAAATTTTAAGAGAGTCATTATATAAAAGAGTGATTTTGAGAGGCCAAAAAATAAAATGTAAATAAAAGGGTGAGGCTATTTGCACCATCGTACTTAATTGAGCAATGGTTTAGATTGACTCAAAATAGATAAATTTAAAATTTAATTAAAAAGAAAAAGCCACTTTACATTCGAGTGCTGGCTAGCTCCTCAACTTTTACTTGAGAGAGAGTCGTATATATTTTGAAATATTTATAAGTGAAATTGAGTTTTTCATTTTTTTTACTTAGAACTTAACTAGATTGCGGCCTCACTAAGGTGATTTAAGAAGTATCGATAAGCTTCTGCTTATAAATATCAGTAAGTTGTAATATATTTAAATAATTGGATATCTCATAGACTCTAGACCTTAAAAAATCACTTATTTTCCTCTTAAATAGATCATTTGCAGACACGTGCACATATAGTAATTTCATAATGAGAGAAATTTTTACTTTATTAAAGTAAAGAACAAGTCAAAAGATAATAAAACACATATTTTAATATATTATATAATAAAATACACTAAGAAAATGTGTGTTTTTTTACCTTTTAACTCGTCTCTTACTTTAAATAAAGAAGAAATCTCTTTATTATAATACTACTCTATATATATACATGGGATAAATTAGAAGATATAAAAAAAAAATACACACTCTCATACACTGTATTCTTCCGATAATATATATATATATATGAAATATGTGTATTTTTGTGTATATTACGTAGTGTGGAAGCCAAGCCACACGTGTTTACGTGTCAAACACCGGCACCAAGGCATGATTCAGCATTGAGATTTTCTTTTGTGAACCGAGACCGATAATTGACAAAATATTACGTTGTGTGGAAGCCAAGCCACACGTGTTAATGTGTCAAACACCGGCACCAAGGCATGAATCAGCATTGAGATATTCTTTTTGTCATGTTGTTTCAAAAAGTTAATCATACCCAATACAGTAATTAATAAAATATAAGATTTTATATTTATAAATTAGCTGTAAAATGAACTCGTCACGAGTCGGCCAAAGTTGTGGGTTGGATAAAGTCCCCAGCAATGCCTTTTAGGTATGCAAATAGAAACACATGTTCTGCAGTGAGTACGTGAACATTAAAACTTTTCATTAGCAAAGTTTTTCTAATTATTATTATTATTATTATTATTATTTATTGTCCTTGTGATGAGATGACGACACCAATCGCCAAGATTACTGGCTTCACAAGAGCAATTGCTAATCATCTTCATCATCATCATAGATTCATACATAGTCATCAATCAATTCATCATCCTTTGCAAATTAGCCATGTGTAATTATTTGTGTCAAGAAGCTAGGAGTGCACTGCAGATGCTCCAGCTAATAGCCTAACACCCAATTAATATAAATAAAATAATTTTGTGCTTTTAAAAAATGATCTATGACATATTTATTTCGAATATGGCTTACTTATGTGGTCCTGTAGGCTGCAATTTATTGTTGATCATCATACATGATAGTTAAAGGAGTTCATTTAATTTTGCTTTATTGTTTTAGGAGTGGGGAAGAAGAAGATAATGATGATGATGATGAAGAAGAAGAAAGCATTTAAAATTGTTGCACTAATCATTGAGAATATTCTTATTAATTTTGGATTTCATTAGTTCTATATTGCATTGGTACAGGGTACTTTGCTATCTGGGGTAGTTATGAGACTACATCTTTTTTTTTTTTTTGAAGTATGTTATATAGAGATATTACTGACATTACATCAAATATTACAATTAATATTTATAATCATACTATATAACTGGGACTACCGCCATACATTGACACACTGAAGCACTTTGCCCAGATATATTAAACCATCTCAAATATTCGAGTGGTGCCTACTCCACTCACATTTCATAAGGGAGAGACTGTCTCCACTCAATTATGTTGATAATTGAGAGAGTACTGAAATTAACCCTCATAAAGCTCTTATGGAGGCTCGAACCCTTACACTTTGCCCAGATTTATTAAACCATCTCAAATATTCGAGAGGTGCCTACTCCACTCACATTTCGTAAGGGAGAGACTGTCTCCACTCAATTATGTTGATAATTGAGAGAGTACTGAAATTAACCCTCATAAAGCTCTTATGGAGGCTCGAACCCTTACACTTAATATTGTAAGTGCAATATTTCTCCCATTAGTACGAGACTCCATCTTTAAAAAAGAAAATTAAATAAATTATCGCCTAAATACCTAATCTTTGGCTTATGTGTATAAGAAACTACACAGCTAGGTACCTTTTAGAAAGCTATAAATATCAACTACGATAGGTGCCTCAATCAAACTTCTTTTTTTTTTAAAAAAAAAAAAAAGAAGTTTGCTTAAGAATATTTGCTATCACAATAATTTTACTTTTTCTTTTTTAACTTTCTTAGCAGCCAAACAAACTTTCAAGAGTTGCCTGTACTTATTTCTACATTGTCACTCTTTAGAGTAGTTTCATATATACAAGAGTAATATTTAATTCCATAATTAACAAAAAAATATGATTAAAGAAAAACTTAAATGGTTGAAATGTGTTTTATTATCACAATGCAGGATAATAAAGATTAAAAAATACAATATCACTATCGAGTATACCCACAAAGCTAAACTTGTAACTTAATGGTACAATAGAGGGAATATATTTAAGTATTTTCAAATTTATGTCAAATATCTCAATATGTCAAAGTATCATTTCTCTTCCTTTATATAGGGTAAAGGTTAGTAGTTATATAAAATCTTTACTTTTTTTTTTTTTTTTTGATAAAATCTTTACTTTCGTTAAACTTGAAATCTTTCATGTTAAAAAACTTGAAATTAAGCTCACTTTCAAAAAAACAAAGAAAATAGGGGGACGAAAAAAAGAATACTTGAAAACTCTATATTAACTTAATATATATATAAAGAACCAATCTGTTTCAAGTTTCAACAAAATATTTCTCTCTTTTTTTTTTTAATATATTTCCCATGTGTTTAGGATCCTTCTCAAATTTAAGCAATAATTTATGCATCTCCTATTATTTGACAGTTTCTAAATGAAGACTTAGTCAAATTGTCTTGGAAAAATCACACAAGACCACGTCAAAGTCAAAATGGGGTCTTCAGTTATGTCCATTTATTAATATTTTGTTTATTTTCTTAAAGTTCTGATTCTCCAAATCAGTGCTTTTGTTGACGCTTGTAGAAGGAGACGACTCATTGAAAAAAATAAATAAATAAAAATTGATAAATATTTCTAGGTTCAATTTATTAATATTTCAAAATCAATGAGAATCGAGATGTTCATGTACGTTGCTGTTATCATACCTCTATAAATGTAGATATTATTTATTCGACGGCTCAATAAATTGAATGCGGTGATGATGATGTGGTGGTCCATTATGCAAATTGTTGACTATTTCGCCGTTAATGCTTAACACATAATATTCATCCAAAATAAATGCTAACATATTATTGATGAAAATGACTGGCCCTATCCCAATTATGTTATTTTTGCTCGAAAATTGCTTTGAATGGAGTTGTTATTGTGGGAATATAGTTTGATGATTAGAGAATTTGTATTTGTGGTGCTATTCAAATGCAAATTCGCAGTTTAATAAATCATTAAATGGAAAAGATAATAAAATTAATTATAAAAGTAAAAGTTATTTTTAAGTTTGCTCATCGACATGTGCGAAGTTAAAAGTTAGCTAACCTAAACTAAATTTTTTGAAAAAAAAATAGTTAATTATAATTTATAAATTTACATTTATTAATATTTATAAAAAAAATAAAAATAAATCTAATAGCCCACCCCAAAAAATAATGCTAGCTTCGCCACTGCTCATCGGACTTCGGTTGGATCATAACAATGCTATCTGGGTATCGTTCAACATATTTCTAATTGTAATTATTTTTTTTCCTCATACTTGGATTGTGATGTAATATTTAAAATTAAAAAAAAATCTTGTTATTTTTTGTCAAACGTGGGATTATGGAGTGGATGTGGGGTCACGATGTTAGAGTTGGGTAAATTAATAAGATATATATAGTGAGAATTCGAGGTGTGCCTTTAATTGCAAACCAACACAAAGTTTGTCACAATTTTTATGGTAATGGCTATAGCAGGACTTGAAGATATAGTTTTTAAATAATTTTATTTAATTAGTTATTTGAGTTTAAATTTTAAATATGTAAAAAAATTAAAATTAATTTAAAATTTTTATCTTTAAAAAAACTAATAATATATAACTTTTTTTCTATATTTATAGTTTATGTCTTAAAATGTGTTTGTACACATATTTTTTAATTTGTTATATGTAACAAAAAAATTATTAACCTTACAAGTAACATGTGGAGCCATATCTATGATAAGTGAAAGACAAGTTTTTTGAGATTGTACAAAAGGTTTGAGCTCGAAATGAACTCACATGGACTGACGGACGGGAAGAAATTAAGTTTTTATTTATAAAAAAAATGCTTTTGCACAAAGCAATATAATATATTACCCAAAAAATCATCCTTCCAATGATTTATTTAATTATTAATATATATATCTTTAAGAGATGTAGCCAAACGATTCACGAGCTATGCTATTGGTTTATTTGAATCCAAAATGGCTCCTAGCCACCACTTGCCCAAGTTGCAACAGTTGTTATAAATTATGGCTTTTAGGTGGCATGGAAGGTAAGGCGTGCACAGGATAAATTCATCACAAGTACAATAATAATATCAAAATCACAATCAATATGATTGAAGATAAAGGAAGATTTTAGATTGTGTAATAAAAAATAAAAAAAATATTTTTTTAAAATTTATTTCCTGTTTTGATGTTTTTGGTTACAGATCTAAAAAGTTAGAGGGTCGATCTATTCGATTAACTTGTCATTGTATTAATCAGAAGAATCAACACTGGCGCTAAAGAACATTTTGAAAGAGCATAGGAGTTATCTTTACCAAGAGAAAATTTATGTTGTATCATGTATAGTTGAATTTAATATAATTAGCACTTACATGTTGATTTTTTAAAATACATGAATACACAGCGTAATATTATTTATTTGTTATATGACTAAAGTAGAATTTCTCCTCCTTACTCAATTTATATGCACATCTTTAGTGAAATTGAATCATATATATGATGCCCCATTGGACGCTACTAAGCTTCCAATAATTTTACCAATAAATGCCGTTTAGTGTAATCTTGTTGCTATTGTTACCATCTTTTTATTAGTTTCTTCATGTTGTAATATTATTATTTTAAAGAAAGAACATTAATAACTCTTTAGTTGAGTTTGTAGTTTTTGAGAGGTTTAAAAGTGATTATGAAAAGCTAAAAACAAATTTTGGTATTTGGTAAATTTTTTTAAAAATCACCTTTGAAAAATCGCCTTATCCTACAATAGATTTTGAAAAGAAGTGAATGAATAGTTTTAAAAATATGATTTTGATAATCACTTTAATAGTTAATACAATTCCATATATATCCTCATATATATTATAAAAATTCAAAATTATCCTTATTAATTAGGAAATAGATTAATAACAAAATATTTATTATTATTATTATCAATTATATTGAGATAAAAAAATAAAAAATAAGATTAATATTATAAAATATTTATTTTAGTTATCAGCTTTTAATGTATGCAAAAAAAATTTATATACATGTTTATAAATTTGTAATTAAATTTATTTAATATTATATATTATTCAGTCATTTATATTCTTATAACAGTTTAACAATAAGATTTACTAAATACACCTGACTACTTTTAAAATTCACAATACTTTCAAAAATAAAATTTTACCAAACATTCAATTAATTCATGCCCCCCAAGGGTTGGGTTGGTAACAGCACGAAGGTTGTAGCCGCTAACCACCCAGGTTCGATCATTCAGGGTGGTAACGTGAAAAAAAAAAACTATTTGGGTTTTGTTCACCCCTTACTTATTTTTATTTTTATTTTTTAAAAAGTTCAACTAATTCACTTCATAACTGATTACTTAAATAACATATTTAACAATAATTATTTTAAAAGTTACAATATTACCAAATTTTAAAAAAAAGTTCAACTAATTCACTTCATAACTGATTATTTAAATAATATATTTAACAACAATTATTTTAAAAGTTACAATATTACCAAATTGGCCTTTAGTGCAAATGATTGGACTTCAACTATAATGTAATAAGTCATATCCAAGAAGTATTGAATAGTACTTACATGGATGGAGAGGGAATTAGTTGTCATTAGCTAAATAATAATTAAAAAAAGGGTGGGGTTATTTAAAGCCACTAAATTTCTCTCTATACCCACTTATTAAAATTAAAAGTTTCAAAATTGAAAATTACGCTTCTCTCATTTTCTTTTTTTGCTTTAGTATTTGTATTTTTTCTCTTTATATTATCACATTATATGTCTTGAAGTTTTATTATTTTGGCCATTGATTCTTTTCTTTTCTTAAAAAATCAAAATTCTATTTCTTTATTTCCTATTACCATTCCGTTCCTTTCCTTTTATTCATCTTAGATTTGTTATATCAAGTATAAATATGAAACCTAGATAGACTTTTATGATTTCCTTGGCTGGTAAGAAATGATCGATAGTCTTTTTTTTAATTTTTTTTATGGGAGGTTATCTATCTGCCAAATACTAAAAGCTATTGCCTATTGTGAAGCTCATTTTGAGAAGTTGAGAAAACCAAGCATTAATGTTTATTTGAAACTGAAAGAAAAATTTTAAATTACCTATAGTGAATGGGAGGAAATGGGAGAGAAAAAGCAGTATGGTTAATAAAGTAATTTTATCCAAAACTAAGTAGTGTACTTTTATGTCATATTATAAAAAAAAAAAAAGGAAAGAAAGAGGGAGAAGAGCTATATTGTTCTCTAATTAAATGAATTAATAATCCTGACACATATTAAGAAATTAGAATTAAAATAATATTTCATCATTAAAATGCATTGTGATGAATAATTATCAAATAATAAACGTCATTAGAGTGCTAAAACCCACATGAAATTTGAAATTTAAAACTAATAGAATTTATTACATTTGTGAATTGTGATCCCATAAATTATTATTATAGTGGTTCTTAGTATCTTTTATCCCCTGTTGATTTGCCACTTAAATTATATAATACTACCGAATATATACATATATTCATATACATATACATATAAAATTAGCATTAGCAAAAACAAATTATAACTACCCTCCCACTCGCCGGCACTAATTAATTAATTAAAACATCATTCCACAAATTGTTTAATGTCTCGCTCCCACGCGCAATAAATTAAAATATGTATTATTAAATTGTAAGTTGAGAGTGCGTATAAATAATTTCTCTTAAAATTATTTTATTAAGTATTTTGTCTTATATACCCAGTTTTGGATAAGGAAATTTAATATATTAATTGAAATTTAAAAAAGTAACATAACAACCCCTCATTCGTTGTCCCTTTCTTTTTTAAATTGCAGATCATACAGGAGAGATATTCTCAAATCATCCATTTATTATAATTTTTCATTGGGGAGATATTATTACTTGAGTTATTTTTTTGAAAAATTAATTTAGGTATTTGTTGAAGCTCAAACCTAGGAGCCGAGCCCTACGAACCCCGACTTGTTCCAATTGGCGGTAGACCTTATCTTCTTACTTCGAGTTTTGATTGTTTATCATGATCTAATATAATATATAAACAATTAACAAAGGCAAAGGCTCTATAAGACTAGAGGGGGTAAAGGGTACCGGCAAATTTTGAATTTTTTTTTTAAGTTTCTAAATAAAATATTAAAAATTAGGTATAAAAAGATTGATTTACCCCTTGCACACTTGATATTTAAATCTTTTAAAATTTTCCTTTTGTTAATTACTTTTACAACAGTAACTCAATTATCAATTAAAACCGTTACAGGTAACACTATAATTACAGATGGAAAAATAGTCTAAAATCGATTCCCTACTAACACTTGAAGTTTAAACTTGATCCCTTCGAAGACATACTCCGTGCTTTACCCCTGACAATTAAACTAGGTGTTCGCAACAAGATGTACTTAAGGACTGGAATTCTTTTAGAGAAATTGTAAGTTTTCCTCTACTAAAATTAATATATACCACTTACTCTTTTATTATTTTTATAATAGTCAATATCCCCGAGGCAACATAATTTTATAGTACTGCCCTTATTTTTAAATATACTTTTAGTCATATTTACTATAAATTGAATAAATCATATAAATAAAAATTAAGTAATAAAAATAAGAAGTATATTTCAATATTAATGTGTTATATATAATCTCAATCGTTCAAAAATACACTAATTTTAACCGATTAAAAATAACATGTAATGTTATACTTGCAAAATTAGGGAATAAAATTTATAAATTAATAATAGAGCAACAAATAGTTTTATATAAATAAGTATCTACAAACTTACATGGTACAAAGAGATTGGTTAAAAAGTAATAGCACTTTTCTTTTTAATTATATGAGTCCATGATGATTTTATATAATCAATCTTCTTATGTCATATCAGTTTGTACATATTTATTTGTACAAGGTATTTGTAGAAGTAATATAGTCACGGATATCCATTAGTCATCTCTCTTCCTATAATGCACCCACTTCTTTTCTAAGAATTCTCGAGTCAATATGGAATTAGATGACGCTTTTTAAGATTTGGATATGAAATGAATATCGATGCCAAAAAATACCTTGTTAGTGAATATTTTCTCTTTGAAAATTATAACTATGGGGTACTCTTGAAGAGGAATTTGGATGAGACCAACTTGGTAGGCCCAATCGATTGTATTTTGTCATGTAGCAGAGTGGGATATATAAAATTTGAAAAAAAAAATAATGTTAGGTATTACAATATTTAAGTTTTAATTTGAGTTTTAATTAGTATATTATGTACTTACTAAATAGTAGTAAAATAATTTTATGAGCTATGAAATCTATCATCTAATAAATGGGTGATACCTGGTATTAGAATTTAAATTAAAACTCAAATATTGAAATTCCTAACATTATTGATTAAAAAAGAGATGGGGTTATTTAAATCTATTAAATTACTCTATAAACTATTTACTAAACAAACCTCCTACTAAAATTTGAAAATTAGGATTTAACTTTATTCACCCACTTTAATACCAAATACATTCTCTGATTACAAAAATTCTCAAATGATCTATACATCCACTGGTCCCATTCAAATGCAACCAATCCACTAGTTTTAAAGCATTCGATTCTATTTATCAATATCAAGCAACCAAAAACGTATTTGAATTGGAATTGATCTGAATTTTGCTAAATTCCTAAATCTATCTCTATCGCCATCTATTTCTTTGCATACATAACAAATCCAAATTAAAATTGAAGTACTAATAGAACGTAAATTTGGTTACTCATACAACTTTGTTAGAAGATACAACCTCGTAAAAATGATAATTCTTTTTTTTTTTTTTTGCTAGGCTCGTGTGTGTTTTATAGCCATCATGATTTTTTTTAAAAATTTTGTAACTATCGATTTGTTGTTGAACTAGAGTGAAGATTTATTTATACGAGTAGTAGCAGGGTTAATCTATGATAAATCACTATATCACTACAGAGATTGAAGGTGTAGTATAGATGGCGTTGAAAGATGAGTGTATGAATAAATATTGACTTGTATAACTTGTATATATCACTAATTTAAGTAACAAAAGTATTTTGGAATAAGTGGGTGTAGAGGTACATATAAGTAATTTTAGTAACAAAAGTATTTTCAAATAAGTGGGTGTAGAGGTTATTATGATAGAGTTCAAAAATCGTCACCCATTAAAAAAAAAAAAATTATATTGATAAGATTCACTGCTGTGTCACACGATGACGGGTAAGTGACGCATTTGCAGTGTACACAAAAAAGTCTACGCTCAACTTCACATGGTATCTACTGTTTTATTAAATAAATAAAAATTAAAAGTAACAAAAATAATTACTAATTTATCGTAAAAAACCAAATCCAAAAGCGAGACACCGAGTCACCGACCCACACGCTTCTACTAGAAGCCCACCAATCTCTATCCGCGGGCATGGCAAAGTTGAATTGTTCGTGTTCTATTATTATATTATATAAAATAATTAATACATGCTTTTTGATACTTCGTTATCATACGTGTCAGGCAACAGTGCTTTATTTTATAAATTCATTAGGTGTTATTTGTTATGCCTCAATGTTATTATCGATTTTAAAATATGAGTTTGAGTTGTTATTGATCTGATATCTCAATTAGTAGAAAATCCAAATATATTGTGAGGTTGTGTTGTTACTATTATTATCTTTTTTGTTTCTTAAAATTTAGTTTCAAAAATTCAATTATTTTGAAATTTAAAAGTCTAAATAGATTATCCCTACTGTAATTTAAATATATTAAAATGTAAATTTCAGACAACATATATTATAATTCAATAGATTGTGTCTACTTGTATTTTGGAACAGTCGAGGTATAATTTTATTTTTTATATAATGTACATGTAAATTTCAATAATTACAAATTATATTTTAGTGATATGATCATTATGCATGAAATCATATTTTATCATAATTTTCTTGGACCCCAAACTCATAAGTAAATTATAGCAACTAAAAATTAATAAAGCACATACACCCATGTAGATTCTCTCTTTACCCCTTTTCCTCTTGCCAATTTTTTCTTTTTTTTTTTAATTAAATATTTAAAACATCACCAACTCCAACTACATGTACTCGCACGCACACGTAAACAACACCCACTCTCTTTTTCGGATTTATTTATTTATTTATTTTTTAACAAAATCTCTCCCTCACAAAAAGAAGGAAGAAAACGGAAAAAGAAAATAAAAAAAAATAAAGTGACACGTCATCCTCTTCTCTCTATTAAAAAGTGCCACGTCATCAGCCTCCCATTATCCAACCACCGCTTGCCGTCCCCTTTCTCACACAGCCTCCCTTAGCTGTTCCTCACTGTAGCCAATGGGCCCCACTTCACTCTCTCTCTTTCTCTGTCCGAAGCCATTTCTCCATTTGGGATAATAACATGCTAATCCCTGTTCTTTTTTCGCTCTTTTCTCACACTTGCATCAAATAAATCCAAGAGAAGAGAACTATCTTAATGACCAAATTGGGCCTGATTTGACATTATAGTTAGCCAACTGTACTTTCTGAAACTATCACATTAAAGTATTTAATAACACTTATTATTATAATTTTAAAAATTAAATTAATTTTATCTCACATTTTTATTTTAAAAAATTATAATAATTTTATTATTTTTGTAAAAAATTTAAATAAAAATCATTTTTATCGCATATTATTAAGTTTTATTTCGTACTACGAAGGCGTTGTATTGCTAATTACTAACTGGGTACCTTAAAACCATATAAGACGTTGCACAATTGAATTTGACTCGACTTGTTTGATACAGACATAGAAACTATATCAATTTCTGAAAAAAAAAAAAGGAAAAGGGGTCTCAACATTATTAACCCATTTCTCGTTTCCTTCCTCTTTCCTTCCTCATATATAATCTGCTGTCAGAACCCAAATCAAAACTTTCCTTTTACTCGAGGAGACTCTCCTCTCTCTTCTTCTTCGTCTTCATCTTCTTCTTCTTCTTCTTCTTCATCTTCATCTTCTTCTTCATCTTCTTTTTTAATTGTATTTTTCAATAAATTTAAAGAAATAAAAATATCCTTATCTTTTTTTTTAATCACTAAAAATGCCTGCTTGGTGGGGTAAAAAATCTAGCAAGAACAAAGACGAGAGTCATAGTCCACAAGGCAATCACTTCAACTTCATCAAATTCTCCGGCGACAAGAAGAAAGAGAAGAACGACAGGCCCAGGAGCTTCGATGGCGTGATTTTCACGCGCAGCTCCCCGCGTGAGAGCAAAGACTATGGCATCGCCGGAGCTGGGTCGTCCGGGTTTTCGGGTTTTGATTCGGATTCTGGGGAGAAAAAAGGCCACCCTTTGCCTCGGCCGTTGGATTCCATCATGCAGAGTGATCATGGAAACGGGTTAGGATCCGGGTCGGGTTCGGTTTCAAGTGTTAGCTCTTCTGGGTCATCTGAGGATCACGTGATTGGCAGTGATCAGGGTCAATTTGGTGGCTCTAGGTTAGTTATTTGTTCTGAATGATTCATTTCATACTTTGATCCTTTTATTTTATTTTATTTTATTTTTTGGTTCGTTGTTGTTTGGTAAGTAAAAATCGTGCATTTATTTTGATTCATTTGCTTTTCTCTCTTTTTTGCGCTTTGTAATTTTGTGATGTCAGAGACTCAGAGTTGGGTTGGTTTACCACAAGAAGATTTCTTTTAAAATTTGTCCAAATGTCAAAACCCGAAAGACACGGCATGAATTTACTGTCAGTTCTGATCTATTCTGTCAGCCCAGCCCGCATTTTCAGAGGCTTTTCTGTCAGAATTTGTTGTCTTGGGAGTTGGGTTTATTAATTATTTCCCAAATCAGATGATCAATACACAAATATGGTGGTGTATACTGTTTGCTCACTCGTACTTGTTCAATTTACCAATATTTTACCTATAAATTAATTCACAGAAGTTTCCCTTTTGAATATATATATATATTGAGTTTTGTAGATGGATGGTGGATATAATTCTAAATCAATATACTTCACTAGGCATTTGAATAATTGTTTAAGGCAATTGTGTATTAAGAAGAACTGCAAGAATTGTGTAAGCTATGCTTCTAAAAGTGGAGGTACTTGTTTGTTTGTAATGTAGGTCATATGGTGATCCAAGAGTCAATGGTGACATCAAGTTTAATTTGATGCCAAAAAGTCCGTGTGCTGGATCACGAGGGCCTACAAGCCCCACCTCGCCTCTGCATGCACGTTTGTCCGGGATGAGTGTTGATTCGCCTACAGGGAAGGTTGAAGATGGAAAATCTCAATGTCATAAGCTGCCTCTTCCCCCGGGTTCTCCCACTAGCCCTTCTGCTTTGCCTTGCTCAAGGACTAGTGGAGTGACCGAAAATAGTCTGTCGAAATGGAAGAAAGGAAAGCTTTTGGGAAGGGGGACTTTTGGGCATGTTTACCTTGGTTTTAATAGGTAATGGAAAATCTTCTTACAGGTTTATTTCAAGTTATATGTCGAGTCAAAAAATTTCTTCATGACATTATAATTGCATACTCTTCTAATTGTTTTGTATTTGCAACTTTAACAGTGAAAGCGGGCAGATGTGTGCGATAAAAGAAGTCAGGGTTGTTTGTGATGATCAGACATCCAAAGAATGTTTAAAGCAACTGAACCAGGTTATTCTTTTGCCTTATATTTCCTTAACAGATGGTGCCAGATGCATGATATCTATGAGTTATCCATTTGATCTTTTGAATTTTGATGGATTCATGATCCTTATTTCTCGTCAACAGGAGATAAACTTGCTCAGCCAGCTTTCACATCCAAACATAGTTCGTTACCATGGAAGCGAACTGGTATGATGGTTTAGAGGGCAAAGCTTTATACCAGCATGTGTGCTATCATAATTACGGAGAAACACATGTATAGAAAATGTTGAATTGGAACATGATTTGTAATAAAGTGCTGGTTTGTTGTGTCCTCAGAGTGATGAAAGGCTCTCAGTGTATTTGGAATACGTTTCTGGTGGCTCTATCCACAAATTGCTTCAAGAATATGGTCCTTTTAATGAACCTGTTATTCAAACATATACCAGGCAGATTCTTTTAGGACTTAATTATTTACATGCAAGAAATACAGTGCACAGGTAATTGGGTATTAATACTAATTGTGACTTGCTAATGGTTTGTTCTGTTATTGTTCTTCTCTTAAGTTTAAAGGGTCTTGTCTTGCATGGCAGGGATATTAAAGGAGCAAACATCTTAGTTGATCCTCATGGTGAAATCAAGCTGGCAGACTTCGGCATGGCCAAGCATGTATGGTTCATCTTAGCCTGTAGATATGAAGCTTATTAGTAGAAAACTGAAAACTTTGTATCTGTTTTATTGAGGCAATCAACGGAATCTTAACAATTGTGTATAGTTGAATAGTTGTCTTTTCGGCATTACTTTTGGTTATCCATTGTTAACATTGCTGATAATATCTTGTATGTGTGTCAGATGACTTCTTGTGCTTCAATGCTTTCATTTAAAGGAAGCCCTTATTGGATGGCACCTGAGGTATTCCCACATTCCCTTCCCAATCCATTTTTTTTTTGGGTGATTATTACCAGAAAAAAAAATCTCTTTCATTTTGAGTAATTCAACCTTTTTTTTTCTCACTCGTATTTGTAATGATTCTTCTTAGGTTGTAATGAACACAAATGGCTATAGTCTTACTGTGGATATATGGAGCTTGGGATGTACAGTTCTTGAAATGGCCACATCAAAACCACCATGGAGCCAATATGAAGGGGTGCGATATAAAAATTCAGAAAGTATTTATTTGGAATTTATCTGTCTGCTTGTTTAGCTGTAGATTGTTTACAAAACCAAAATCATTTGATTGGATCTACAGGTGGCTGCAATATTTAAAATCGGAAACAGCAAAGATATTCCGGAAATTCCAGAGCACCTTTCAGATGATGCCAAAAGTTTTATAAAGCAATGCTTGCAACGGGACCCCTCAGCACGCCCTCCAGCCTCCAAACTGCTAGACCACCCCTTTGTTCGTGACCAAGCAGTAGCAAGAGCTGGTAATGTCAACTTAGCCAAGGATTCCTCTCCCTACTCCCTTGATGGAAGCCGCACGCCGGTATGCTCTAATGTTTCTTCTGAAATTTTAGATTACTTGTCTTTTCTACCATCTAGATGTTAGTGCTTATTTTATGACAGCTTTCTAGATTTACAAAGTACTTGGTACAGCTATCGGAATGATTTTTGAGTACTGGTTTTGGATATTGGAATATATAGCTTGCTGATTTCCATCTCAAGTTATAGCTTCTATTTTTCAAGTAAACTTACAATGCACTTTTTCTACCCTTTATTCTTTCCTGAATGCATTTGAATTCTGGAATACTCCACATATATTGTCAGCGTTTGTTATATTGTGAATTTATGATGAATGCATACTCCATTGTTATTGGGACGATCGTATGTTATATTATGCCTATTGCTAATTTATTGGTTAGTGTTTTGGTAATTCATACCTATGTGCGCTAGAATCTAGATAATGAAACGATCAACATCTCATGTAATAGCATTCAAGTCAATAGTGCCTAGTAGTCTAACAGTTGCAGTCTTTTGGGGGTTTTAACTGAAACCTAGGACTGAATCTGGCCATCAGAACAGTGGATTGTGGTGGGAAGATTATGAAAGAGGGAGAGGGCTGCAACATTCAGAGCACAGCAGTGGTCTAAAAGAAAGCATGAAAAGTTGCCATGAATCTTTCATTAGGTCTAGGTGGATAACCATAGTTCTTCCCTGTGGGGCAGATGGTTAATACATGGGTTTTTCTTTAATAGTTATAGTTCATACGTGGGGTTTTCTTTAATAGTTCTATTGGTATACCTAATCCTTCAAATAGCCAAAAAAAAAATTCATTTTAGGGTTTTGCTTTACTAGTACTGTCAGGCATGCATCTTACTGTCTTAGAAGGGCATATAGATTTGGGAATTTTCCACATGATATGAAAAAAAGGTGTGAAAATGTAAGCCTATGGTATCGAATTTAGCTAATTGCTATGCTTGTACTTGGAAGAGCTGTCATTTATATTGTTCTGTAGATTGTACTCATTTAGACTAAATTCTGAAATGTAAACCTATGATATCAATTTTAGCTAATTGCTATGGTTGTACTTTGTGAGCAGCCAAAGTTAGACCTTCTTCCCACCAGAAAAAGTATCACCTTGTGTGAGGGAGACTATCTGGCAAACCCATTGGTCCCAACTTCGAGAGCCTTGAATAATCCAAGGTAGTAACGTGTTTTTCTTTTCATGTTTCTTCTCATGCTTCATGATTATATGTACTTTCTGATTAACTTCTGTATAATGCTTTTGCGTGCAGGGAAAATGCAAGAACGATTACTTCATTACCCGTATCTCCTTGTTCAAGCCCGTTACGGCAATACGGACCATCCCACAAGAGTTGTTTTCTTTCTCCTCCTCACCCAAGTTATGCCGTAATGGGACAAAGCAGTGGCTACAACTTAGGTGACTACTCAGGATACCCAACAAGATCAAACCCGAGATACATTAATGATCCTTGGCTTGAAACCTCCCTTTTAAAAGCGCAAACGCCAGGTACATCTCCAAGGTCAAGGCCTATTTGAGTGAGTGTAAATACCAATAGAACAAGTATATTTCCCAATTTCCCAGTCTCCCCAGAATGCACAGTGTGGTAGAATCACTTTTCTGCGATTGAGAAGATTCAGAATTTATGTTTGATTCTTGCTCTTGAGAAGATGTCAATGTTTTTTATCAACACATTTGGGTTCATTGCATGTGCATGCTCTTGATGCATGGGGGAGATTATGGATTTCTTGATTTTGTAACAATCTCTTGATTATTGTAAATGGAAAAATTAATGATCACTGCACTCTGTAACATTCATGTTGTATACTAGATCAATGTGTAATTCATGTTGTATACTAAGATAAATGGGTTCTTGTGCAGTTTGATTTAGTGGGACTATACTGGGTTGGATTCCTATGAAACTGACCTCTTCTGCAAGAACTGTAATGATATCTTTTTGTCAAAAAATAAATAAGGAGAACTCATGGTGTGAAAACTTCTCATGGTGTGAAAACTTACTGTCAATTTATCATATTTTACCTTAAAACATTACAAATTTTCAGGACAAAACCTTTATTAGTCAAAGCATTAGAGCTCTCCATATTCATGGCACAGACTGGTTGATTTCCTGAAACAAGAATCAGAAGAAAACACGCGTTATGGAAATTGTTGACATCTTTGATTCTATTGAAAAGCAATGTCGCAAAAATAAAAATACTAATTTGAAGATAAAAGAATATAGGACTACATGCATTATGGAAGTTGTAAAGATATGGAAAGCGGCTATATAAGCCTATATATTTTGAGCCTTGAGGTTTCCTCATGGCAGGGAAGAGAATCGCCTGCTTGATATTTTGTGAGTCAGTGAACAACATTGAGAGGCGATCAATACCCAGACCCCAGCCAGCAGATGGGGGCATTCCATATTCCAGCGCCTGTCCAATATCCTCATCCAGAGCCATTGCTTCATCCAATCTCAGGATGGTTAATGATGAATGTTGGATTCACACAAAGCTCTTCCAGAAAGTGCCCCACAAGTGTCTTGAGGAGGAGGGCATTTGATGTCATACTTGACACATGCAGCTGATAGGTATTTGTTAAGCCTCATCACTGCTCAAGTCTTTTGGTATTTGCAAGTTGGCTCTCTGTTCTATCATGTCAATTCTTCTGAAAGGGGGAGTGAAATCAATGTTAAATGTATTATACTTCAATGTGCAGCCACTAGTGATATCCTCGACCATTCCACTCAACATTTGCTCCGTGATGCCATCAAGTCACTGTAATCAGCGTGTGACCATCCAAGTCATTTGCTCGGTGGGGCCGTCAAGTCATTGTAATCAGCGTGTGACCAGAATTCGACCGCTTTCATGTCTGCTGAGTTTCTTGCATCTGCCATGACTTGGACTGTTGCACCTTCACCATACAAATCGTAAAAGAAGAGCCTTGATGAAGCAGATTGTTTGCCCATGATTCTTTCTCGTGAAGAAATTGAGATTTTGCTGAAGATGCTGCTGATTCCCGTTGCCTGAGCTGCCTCCAAACGTCCGTACAAAATCTGCATGGACGTGTGCTTGTCAATGAGCATTATTTGATTGGGCACTCAAGTTTGAATAATTTTGATCAACACCGAACATAAAAACTGATCAAACTAAAGAGATACTCCTCTTCACCGAGCGGCTCTCTATTTATATGTGTAGTAGTTTAATATGGAATCGTTATGGAATAAGAAACAAATAAAGAATCATTATTTAATAATGAGGATTAATTATTGTCTGTTTAGAATGTTTTAATCCTATTTCTGAAAAACTTTCAGTCCTAATCTTTTTAAAAATTTGTCTCTAATGATATAGTAGATTAATATTAGCTATCCCAATAATAAGTGGTTTTCAAATAATTTTATTTAGTTGGCGGTTGAATCATAAAAAATAAAAAAAATTATATGGACCTTTCCCACCCCCTCTATTTTTCAAAAGCTGTTATATAAAATAATAAAAATAAAATAAAATATATTAAACTATTAATATTTTTTTTTTTTGAGTTGGTGATAACAAATTAGATGGGCCAACCCTTAATGGGCTGTTAGCTCTGTATAGTTTTTCAGCATACCCCATTAAATGGCTGCGACGACTGACAATCTGAGATTCCGTCTATGGTTCCTAAGCATACCCCTAAACGGCAATGGCTGTTAAGATGAAAATACACGGTTAAATTTTATTTTACCGCCATAGATTTCCAAATTTCCTGCGCTTTCTTTCGTACCCTGGAAAGCTTTGATTTTGGGCTTCATAATTTATATTTTAAAAGCCTTTCATTTCCCCAATTCTCTCTCAAAATTTTCCCTCGTTTTCGCAGTAACCAAACGAACGTAGAACGAAAGAAACAATATGCCGATAGAAATGCCAAGAGGGTTACCATTCTCAGTAGACACATTCAGTCCAAATTCGAAGAAAAAGAGACACCATTTCGTAACACACGCCCACAAGGATCACATCACAGGCATCTCCACTCATTTTCAATTCCCAATTTACTCCACCCGCCTCACCAAATCCCTTATTCTTCAACATTACCCTCAGGTTTCCCTTTGTTTACCATTTTAGTGGTACTAATTTTGAAGAAATTAAAAAAAAAACTTTTGCCAATATAATTTTTATAATTTAATTGTTTTGCAGCTTGATGAGTGCTTGTTTGTGGGTATTGAAGTGGGGCAAGAGTTGGTTATTGATGACCCTGATGGGGAATTTACGGTTACGGCTTTTGATGCCAATCACTGCTCTGGTATTTGATGTTCTGGTTATTTGTTTGCTTCTTCCCTTTTTTTTTAATTAGTTTATTTTCTCAATTTGCTTTTATTTTGATGTTATGATAGATGTGTTTGTATTTTTTTTTTTTTTGTAATGTGACACTGACTATGAACTGTTTAGGTTTCTTCATCCCCCTAAAATCTATTCTTATTCTTATTCTTATTTTAAGATTATTCTGAACTGTATGAATAATGTATTGCATTGTAATTATGCCGTCATGTTGATAATGAAATGAGGATCCCTAATGACAGATAGTTCCTTGTGTGGCATGGATTATGTAAACCTCAGGAGCAGTCATGTTCTTGTTTGAAGGGAATTTTGGTACCATCCTGCACACTGGAGATTGCAGGCTAACACCCGAGTGCCTACAAAACCTCCCAGAGAAATATGTTGGGAAGAGAGGAAAGTTACCAAGATGTCAACTCGATTATCTCTTCCTGGACTGTACATTTGGGAAGTTCTCTCAGAAGCTCCCGAGCAAGCATTCCGCTATCCACCAGGTAATCTCAGTTGGTCTTTCATGTATCTCTGCAGTTCAAAATGATTTCTGACTCAGGATGCTTTCCCACCAATTAAGAATAGTGCATTTTATGTTTGTTTTTAGAAGTTTTCATAAGCTTAAAGAAACATTCAATCTTTGCTTAGAAACAAGTATGGGAGTGTTTGCACATTTGATGCTTGTGTAAATGTCATTCAATATGCAGATTGATTTTTGCCGTGGAGTGACAGTTATGAGTGGTACCGTCTGATGAGGGCATATTTTGAAAGTTTATCATACAGATACAATCTGTAGTAGAAGTTGGTGCACTTCAACAAATTTCAAGTGTTTTATAGTAAAAAATACTGCATATAGGTTTCAGGAATAGAGGCTTAATTGGTTTAATATTGCTGTGATTGTATGGCACTGACTTAAGACTGCACGCCTCTCGTATTGTCTTCTTACTGCCAAAAGTGAAATTTTGTTTGCCTATGTCCAGAAAATGTTGTATCTCTCCTCGATATTTTTATTCCAATCTAGGAATCATTAGAATTGTCAACTGGCTGTAATCATTGGTATTATAGAATTCCTATCAACTGCTTCAGAGTGAATTCAAAAGAGTGCGACATGTCAACTCCTGAATATCACAAATAGATACTATTTTGACTATTTGAACAATAATCTCTGTGATGGATATTGTTTCCTAACACTTTCATTATTCAAATGTTGGGAATTAAAGACAATGATACCTGGTGAGGCACAGAAGCAAAACTAGAGAGAAGACTTGGCATGTAATGAAATTTGTACTGAGCTTTGTTTGGTGGAATTTTCCACATGCTCTAATCAGTTTGAACTTGAATAAAATAGTATGCTGATGCTCTTAATATATGCAGCATTCTTACATTTTCTCTCTGTGTAGAAGTTGTGTGGGATGTTTGGTCGTTTGTCTTCCATGGGGGATTATATACCAACTCCTTCTTTTATCGTCTAAATTGCGAACAACAATGAACTAATGTCTACGGTTGTCTATTTATAAACCAGGTAATCAGTTGTATATGGAAGCACCCTGATGTGCCTGTAGTGTATCTGACATGCGATCTACTTGGTCAGGAAGAGATTCTGGCGGTTGTATCAAAAACCTTTGGGTCTAAGATATTTGTTGATAAAACCTCCAATCCAGAGTGTTTCCAGTCTCTGACACTCATGGTTCCTGAAGTTCTCTCCGAAGATCCATCTTCTCGTTTCCGGATGCTTGATGGATTTCCTAAACTGTATGAAAGAGCAAGTGCAATGCTTGCAGAGGCACAAGCTAATTTCCAGCCTGAGCCCCTTATTATCCGCCCTTCAGCACAGTGGTATGCATGTGAGGAAGATGATGCTGAGACTCAAAGTCAAAGGAAACTTAGATTTAATGAAGCTGTGAGGGACCAGTTTGGTGTTTGGCATGTTTGCTACTCAATGCATTCTTCTAGGGAAGAATTAGAGTGGGCTTTGGAGCTTCTTGCACCAAAACGGGTTGTATCAACAACCCCCACCTGCCGAGCTATGGAATTGGATTATGTTAGGAAGCACTGTTTCAGTAGAATAACTTCAGATGATCCTCTTTGGAAGCTTCTAGATATTAACTTACAGACTTCAGAAAAATTAGACGTATCAGACAAAGATGTGGTCTGCACTCCCTTGCTTGAAAGGCCAGCCCAGACTTCCGCAGATTCTGAACCAAAACCAGTTAAAAGATCTGCTGCTCTGAAAGGGATATTAAATTTGTCTTCCCCAAGCAAGAGGCTGCCTGTGACGTTATTTGGTAGAGCAAGACACAGTCTTGAGGATTCTAGTTTTTCATGTGAAGTAAAGAAATCCGGGAAAGATTACCCTCCACAAATAGTGGTCAATAGAACAGAACGAGGATTCTACTCTCAAGAGGTGGATGCTGCATTGAATTGCAAGAATAGTTTTGAGAACGAGGAAGAGATAGCTGTCACTTCAGAAGAAGTTTGTAAGAGTTCTTCTCATTCACAAGATGGTTCATGTGAGGAAAAGACAAAAGAATCCATGAAAGATGACCCTCAGGAAATAATTGCCAAAAAAACAGAACAACAATTCCCATCATTGGAGACGGATGCTGAAGTGAATCATGGGCACATAATTGAGAAAAAGTTAGAGACAGATGTTGCAATTCAATGTGGGAAGTTCGTCGAAAAAGATTATAGGAGTTCTTTTCATGCAACCATTGATCGTTCAAAGAACTTTAATGAGAGCTTGAGAAACTTGTACAGGTCAAACAATGTTCCTGTACCACGCCCTCTTCCCTCCTTAGTGGAACTCATTAATGCCAACAAACGTGCCAAGAGGAGATTCCAGTGCTATTCTTAATCTTTCTACAGTGAAGAATACAGATGTCATATTTGCTTTCTTCAATCTACGATTTCTATCATATGCCAGAGCTACAGTTGATTCATACAACAGTATGGTAGCAAGTTATACAATATCTTATTACAGTTATTCATGCTTGTCATGCCAGGTAAAAATGTTTGTTATACCTTAGATTCTTTCTTGCATGAATAAGGTGCATCCCATTAGATGCTATATCTTTAGCCAACATTGGAATTTATAGGATGTAAGAGATTGTACGGTTAATCTTATTCTAATTTGAAAGCCTTCATGCCTTCTTTGTTATGCCTACTTTGTTAGCTGGTCAGGTAATGGAGCTTATTTGTAACACTTTTATCCACCTTCCATAGGTTCTTGGCAGTGCTTTGGAATCAATGACTTTCTATGAGTTTTAAGGAGTTTAGGAACTTTACAACTCTTTTTTAGCCACAATATTATCATTACCTCAAATCTTTATATTTTGCTTTGATGCCAAATGAGTGCTTTAAGCCGCCAAAAATATCAGCCAGTTCCAGGCGAAAGCATACAACATCAGTTATATTGACACAATCTTGAACAAGCTACTACATTAGCTGCTGATGTAACAAAGAGATCTTCAAGAAGCAAGATGTATAATATCACATTGAGAAAGCAATGGAATCCATCACAAAAATAATGTAGTTCTGCTCTTGGAGTCGAGTTCATAATCTCTCATAATCAAGCTTATCCGACTGCAAACAAGCACAAAACGTCAGCACTTGATGAAACACCACAGAACACGACTAACGGGAAATATAAAATCAAAGTCAACCGAAGTTGGAATAGGCTAATGCACATGTTCATCACTGATCTTGGATGAGCTCAAGCTCGATGCACGAGTAACAAGCAGACTGTGATTATCAACCTAACTCTCATATTGGCTTAGTTTATGCTATCAAACAGCGGCATCATAGAAAGTGAATGTAGCATTATGCTATTAGCATTACCTTGATAAGCATGTCTGTTGGTAACCAAGCTGGTGCAGTAGGTATACCGACCCATGCAACCTGTAATTAAACGAATTGTCGTCAGCTATAGTAAAAATACTCCATGTTCATGTTCCTAATTCTATTTCTTTTAGCTAGGCCGTGATTTGTTCTAAATTTGGATGATATATGGAAGCATCAATTCACTGTAAGTTCAATGGTATTGCTAATTCCATAGAAGTTCGATGACAATGCAGTTCAGCTATCAATGGAAATTTCAAAAGCAAAGACATGGAGCATAAGAAGTTGCTTACAAGCGCATGCTCCCCCGTTTCAAAAATTCGTAAATCCAGAACCTGAAAGAGCAACAAAAAGGAATGTCAGAAAAGCAAAATTGCTCAAATGAAGCAATTTCAGACCACCATTTGATGTTTTTTGCTAAATAATGTAACAAAATATACCTCACCACGATCTTCATAGATGTAGTCCAAGCCCTTGTAGTAAGGTGGATGCCCAACTGATAGATACTGAAATGAAAACAAAACACTTCTAACTTCATAATTCTTAATTCAAGCGATCTAGAAGCCATAAACTAACAAAACATCTTAATTTTATTCCAAAAGAAACTGAAATAGTGAAATGCACTTACATTGATACTATTGAGATACTTCTCTTTATCAACTCTCACAATTTGACCTTTCTTCACTGCCCAAATCAAAAACCAACACCAAACAACAATTTAAAACGCACCCGTTTTAGTTTCCTTAAATTTGATCAAAATTTTCCCAGAAAATTCAAGAAACTCACTGGAATACACCGGCTTATTGGGACGCTTAGGAGCTGCAGTTGCAGGCTGAACACTACTAGTAGCAGAAGCAGAATTGGAGTCTTGAGTTTTGGTCTGCTTTGGCTTTTCTTTGTCAGCTTCAGCAGCAGCTTTTATGGGTCTAATGGATGAAAAGCGAAGAGGGTTTTTTCTTGAGGATTGAGTGAATGAAGTGAAGCAAGAGAATGAGCTCTGTGAGACTGTTGCAGACAACGCCATGGAAGAGAAGAAGAAGAAGAAGATGATGATGAAGAGAGCTCAGTTGAATGTAGAAGAAAGACTGGCTCTTTAGAGATAAGAGATGATTGTACATTTTCTTTTTTTACTTTTTATTCTCAACGGCCAGGTTTCAAAGACAAAAATCCGTTGGTTCCCGGTAAATCCTTTTATTTTCTATTTTTATGTACTTAATATTTTTTCAACTTTCTTTTAGAAATTTTGGTTCATTTATTTTGTTCAATTTTTTGTTTCAAAAAACTTCATAAAATATATTCAGAATAGATACATAATATTTATCGAAATGTCACATTACTCTAACAAAAAAAAAAAAGAAGCGATACCTTCCAAAAAAATTTAATTATTTTAACTTACTATCTTCTTTATTTTGAAATTTTAGTCAACTTTTATATTTTTTAAAGACGTATTTTGGTCAAATTAATTTTTTTATAAAAATGACATTTTAATTTCTCTTAGAATTTGTTTTTACTCCATACTTATCGAACTTAAAACTAGTGAATTTTATATTAAAATATCATATCTACTCTTCGATTTTCAGTTTATATTTTGATATAAAAAATAAAATAAGGTAACTTTCAAACGGTAATGAGGTAATAAAATTTTAGAAACAAATTCAAATAGTTAAAATAATTAGTGTTATTATCCTAAAATTTATTCACACTTTGTATTAAAAAAATTTGTTTTAATCTCAGGTAATTATTTTAAGTCTATAAGAGTAATATATTAATATTATATAATAATTTAAAAAAATAGTAAAACGAAATACAACATACAAGTAACATAAAACAGACCGAAGACAAGTTCATGTTAGCCAAAATTATTCAAATTCAATTGGCAGAAGCAAACGAGTTTGAGCAGTTGAAGTGTAATTGCTTTGATTGATTTACAAGTGATGAGGCTCGTTCGCTCCTTTACAGTTACACCTCATCTTCTCTCTCCGCCCCACTCCATCCATCCTTCTAGGTTCAATTTGAAAGAAAATTTTCAAAACAATTTTCGTTTCAGCTAGGCAATTTATCAAACACCTCGTGTGCTTTTTTTGGGCTATTTTTATTTTTTTTTCTGTGACTGGTTGTAAATTTCTGTTTTTTGGGTATCTGCAGGATTGATGGCATTGAGAGTGGTGTTGCAATTGAATGTAGCAATTTGAACTATTCAATCACTAAAAAGCAACGCAAATTGGTGCCAATTCTTAGGGACTGCTCATTTTCGGTTCCTTCGGGCCAGCTGTGGATGCTTCTTGGCCCTAATGGCTGTGGTAAATCTACCCTTTTGAAGGTAAACTAAGTTTTGTTGTGCCTTTTTCTTGCTTGAGCTTTCGAGGGCATACTTTTAGGCATATTTGGTTCCTGCTCTTTTAACATTTGATAATTGTTGGATTGAGTTTAAGATCTTGCTTTTGAGCTTTGGAGTAAAACACTTATGGTAAAAGCACTTCTTGTAAAAGAACTTTTGTGAAAACACTTATAAAGTGCTTTGCTAACCATAACTTGAAATAAATTTCTTCAAGATAAAAAAAGTTTGCTTGGACAAGTACTTGAGAAATGCCCTAGGAATTTTTTTTTTACTGCAAAATGAAAACTTATTTTTGATAATTAAAATTGTTCTTAATGGTTTAAAAATCACTCCCAAACATATGACTAATAACTGGTATAGTGATTGTGACGTGTGTTCTACGTCATGTGTTTTTGGTATAAGTGTAGCGTAAAATCGAGCAAATGAATAATGATGGATCTGCTGGTTTTTTTACTTTGGAGTGTGCAGGTCTTGGCAGGTCTTTTGAAACCAACAAATGGGCATGTGTATGTCAAAAGGCCTAAGAGTTTTGTTTTCCAAAATCCTGACCATCAGGTTGGCTTCTCATTCTTTTTCATCTTTTAGATAATAATAATTAATACCTACATTTTGCAGGAAATTTGTGCCCATTTTATTTTCTAGATTTTTTTTATTAAATACCAGTCATTTGGCAGAAAATTTTGGTGGAGCCAGAGGACAGTATTATAAATTATTCATGTCTTTCTCTTGATGTTCTTTCTTGCAAACCAGATGTCACAAGCTAGGAGAATCTATTCATTCCCTTTTCTTGCATTTTATCTACAAGTGTCTTATGGTTGCCATAGTTCCAGACAGTTAGAAAATAATTGGTGAACTTTTATGTAGTTATTTCATGATATAGGTTCTGATTTTCTCCCTGAATTCATGCTAGTCTAACTGGAGGTTGCATAATTATTCCAATGAAGCTTTTGTCTGTAATGAGTCAATGGTATTCAGGAGGGTGAGCCTTGATTTCGGTTGTCAACTATGTCCCCAAACTAGCAAATAAAATAATTGCAAAACACTGATGAGCTCCACCTTGGCGCTGAGGTATCATTGTTTCCGAGTTGCGGCCACTTTTCTTAGAGAAAACCCTAGCAGAATTTGTCTTTGATTGTTGGCTGATTTGAACATGATTGGTAAAGGGTACGTGTACTACTGAGTGGCATAAGGAGTGGTGAGGATTCAATTTATAGAGTGGATTAAGGGATAGGAGGTCATTTTTCCTGGCCTTCTAAACCAAGTGTGATTTCAGGAATTTTTGTAATATTATACTTCATTACTTCTGCTTTTATAATATTTCTGGTTGTGATCAGTCATGGCATTTTCTCTAAAATAAAAAGAATATTGGTATTCTTATCTTTTTCCTTTTACCCCCATTTTCTGTGACTAGAAAATAGCACCACTTGATATTTGATCTGTCAGATGATTTTAATGAAGTTAGATAATTGATCGACCAGTTCATTGACTGTTCTTTTAACTAAATTTGAATATGCAATAATTGGGCAAATTTACAGTGGCATCACCTGACGTGTTTCAGGTAGTGATGCCTACGGTAGAAGCTGATGTGGCATTTGGCCTAGGTAATCTGAATCTGACTCATGATGAAGTCAGATCCAAGGTGGCAAAAGCATTGGATGCTGTTGGCATGTCTAACTACTTGCAGGTAGATTACGTACTTTAGATAATTGAGGCATTGGCTGAAATTCTTACACATATATGATGGGTTTATCTTCTGAGGCATTTATCAGAGACCAGTTCAAACTCTCAGTGGCGGTCAGAAACAAAGGGTTGCAATTGCTGGTGCTTTAGCTGAAGCATGTAAGGTGTTGCTACTGGATGAGCTCACAACATTTCTGGATGAAAGTGATCAGGTAATTTAAATGATAGACCTGAAATTCAGTGTAGATAATGCTTAATGACGTCAAGTTTGTAGGCAAGGATAGAACATGATGAAGTACAGTTAACAATTGTTCAAATTCCTCGTTGATTAATAACCATTTCATTGACATTAGTTTTTAATGCTTGCTCATATACATTATATATAGCAACCTGTTGATTCTAGATTTTGTTGCCAATATTGAAGCAAGATTTGTTTTCATTATCTTATACCAGTTTGGGGTGATTGAAGCGGTAAAAAATTTGTTGGGTGATTCTGGAGAAGTTACAGCCTTGTGGGTTACCCATCGGTTAGAAGAGCTCGAGTATGCTGATGGTGCTTTTTACATGGAAGATGGAAAGATTGTTATGCAAGCGGATGGAGTAAGCATATTAAATTTCATTAAAAGTCGACAATCCTCTTATATTGAGAGGATCAATTCTTAAGGAGATCATTTCCTTTTTTGTCTTCCTTCATCATTCTATCTTTGTTCAAAAGAAAATGCTCTGCAACTTAAACTAAATTTGTGACAACTGAGTTGCACTCGGGGGAATTGCGTGAGATATGCCTTTTTCCCCCCCCCAAGATACCCAAAATATGTCTTAAATTATTTCACTCTTTAATTTTACGCACATATACTTAAAAAAATAGGAAAAGTATGAAAATATTCTCAATCAAGTGAAGTAACGAATCGAGTATACTCAACGTCAATTGAACCACAACCATTTAAATCCTCTAAATAATTCCCCACTTTTTTCATGTAAATCGGTAAGAGCCAATAATATTCAACCTTAATTGAACCATGATGATTAAGTCTTGGAAAAATTATCGATTTCTTTAATCAAGTTGGATAACGGGTTAAGTGTACTTGACCTCAATTGAACCATGACCAATTAAGTCTGCTGAAAATTCTCGACTCCTTTATTGAGGTCGGGTAATGAGTTGAGCATACTCGACTTTAGTTGAACCACGACCATTTAAGTTCCATGAAAAATTCTTGATTTCTTTCATGGAAGTCGGATAAAAAGTTGAGTATACTCGACCTCAATTGAATCACGACTAGTTAAGTCCCTTGAAAAAATTTGAACTTCTTTCATGGAAGTTTGGTAACAAGTTAAGTATACCTAACTTCAATTGAACCACGACCAATTAAGTCTCCTGAAAAATTCTCAACTTTTTCATGGAAGTTGGGTAATTCTCGACTTCGTTAGTATTAGCAAGTAATTATCTTCAAAGATATGCAATAACCATTAACAAATAATAGTATCTGCAACAACCATAAATTATGTAACAAACATTAAATACAATACCATCTCATAACAACTACCAAAGTCATTATTATACAATTTTAGATTGGAAAATCCTTATATAATGACTTCGGATAGCCTTTCACTTGCTCCAAGCACTCAAGTCATGACCCAAAAACTCTAAGACGTCTTAAAGACAACGTACCATATACGATCCTCCATCAAATCCTGTATAGACAAATAATTTTGACTTTAGTACATGTTTAAACAACATTAAGGAAATAAATAAAGCATAAAGTAATGGCAATACAGAAATAAATGCAAAGAGTTGAGACACTAGCATATATCATGTACCCGCATAGGCTCCTACTCCACGTGTTCAAAAGACTTAAAATTAATGCTCTACTTATTCAATAAACTTACTGGATACATACTCGATTTATTCATAAATTTACTTAACTTCTACTCTACTTGTTTAGAGACTTGTTCCACTAATTACCTGAATTATTCCTTACTACTCGAGTAATTACTTAACTTATACTTTACTACTAGGCTTACTATTACTCGACATATTTTTCGATTTCCTACTTGACTTACATAATAACTTACTCGACTAACTTTAGTTTTTGCTACAGTAGATACTCGACTTACTTAACTTCCTTACTTGACTTCTTGCTCAACTATATACTTGATTTAGTTAACTCATTTATTTCACTTCTTGCTAGACTAAATACTTGACTTATCCAACTTTGTACTGGACTTCTTCTTGAAATCATTTTTCAATCACCCAAAACTTAAATTGAATATTATCCCTACATTTTATGCAATTGTGTGTGTGTGTGTGTGTGTATGCAAGCACTAAAATGAATAATCTACTATTAAAAACTCATAAATCATTAGCAAATATACTTGTTATGAAATCAAATCAAACCCTGAGCATATAAAATGTTTAAATTTCAAATAGACCTTATCCACCATTTGATAATGCACCTACTTTTAAGTTTTTCGAAGTGTTTATGTTTAGTAAAAATCTTTACATTGGAAATAAGAAATGAAATAGAGAGAGGGGAGAAAACTGCGGAAGAGGAAGAATTGTGAGTTGTGAGAAAGTATTTAAAATGGTGAGGTGAGAAAATGTGTATAGATGGTTTTTCTAAGAGTATTTTTGACATTTCCTTCTTCTTGGGGCACGTGTATGTAATGGTGTATAAATTTAGTATTTAGATGTAAATGGGGTATATTTAAATAAAAAAACCCGTTGCTTCCACAAATTTGGTTTTTAAAAAAAATGCATATTCATTTGAAGCACATGCAACACACAACGCAAATCATGCACTTTTCTATTGCCATTGAGGTTTATAAAGCACGGTCATTATCCACCCACTAGACTGTTGCAATGGATGTGCATCTAACTTTAGTTATGAGTGGCCTAAATTTCTAATTTTTTTCGTCTGACTTTGCATGGTGGATTCTCTGCTAAAAATAGAAGAAGTTATTTGTCAAAGATTTGTATTGTAAATTGCTGCCTGTTTAAAGGCTTGAAAGGCCAACCGTTGATGGAAAGTGACCTACACTTTATTTTGCAATTGGTAAAAGTATGACTCAATGCAATAAAGTCCCTCATAAATACAAATAAGTGATAAATATTTTTGAAACGATCACATTGATAGTGAATCTAAAAACCAAGTCTTCTCAATCTGTGTTAATAGTATTTGAATTTTAAATCTTTATCAATTAAACTAACCAATACATGTATGATTTAAATATAAATAAAATTTCAAAAGTTTTAAACTCATTAGTTAAGTCTCCAATATTTAATCAGCTGGGGACTGACGTTCAAGACTGGTGAAAAACTAAGAGCATCACAAAAAAAACTTTTCAAATAAGATTTTATTACTTATTTGAAGAGCCACATCAACATTTAAGTCTCCAAAAGACACTCTAATTAAAATTCTTCAAATAAGAAATGATCATTTCTCTTCAAATTTGAAGAGTTATTTTCTCCCTCTTCAATTTATACTTTATTACTTTTTGTTGAAGAAAAAGAGAAAGGTGCTTTAATTACTATTGACTTTTCCTTTAAAAAAATAGTTATTTAATTAAAATAATATTAACTTATTTATATTTGAAGAGTCTTTTGGAGAATAATATCTTTTTTCACTCATCTATTTGCCACATAGGTAAGCAAATAAATATTTGAAAAGTAAAATTTATAAAGCCTTTTGGAGATGCTCTAATGAATCAAACTAGAATAATCATTTTTAGGACCTACATGATGATTTTTTAATTCTTTGGGAATTGGCTGTATTTTGAGCCAAGGACCTAGATGAAATGATCCCTATATTGTCACCTCTATATGAGAATGTGAAAGTGTTTGTTGAAAGTTCACAGTTGCAACTTGTCAACTCTACTAAAATCGTCTATTGATATATTTGTTTTTTTGAGTTATTTTTTTAATCTCTTATTCTTTTATTTATACATTTAATTTAAGGAAAATTATCCACCGATCACCTGCTCTTTTTAATTTTTTTAAAAATACACATATTTTTTTTTTGTTTTGGTTGATTTCCACTAGAAGTTATATTTTCTTGCATTTTTCCACTTCCGTTTGCATTCTGTTATAACCTTGCTGATGTTATGGGGTAAAATTGTCATTTCAATGTTATTTAAACGTGGTAGAAAGAGGGAAAAAAAGGTAAAAATATTCCAGATTATTTTGTTTAACTTATTATCTAATGTCTAAATTGCAAAGAAAAATTGAAGTAATTTAATTTTTTTTCATTTAATTAGGGTGAAATAGTAATTTTACATTAAGGGGGTAAAATAGTCATTTTATTAATATTTTGTTAACTTCTCTCACGAAGTTTAGACGGCAGTGGAAAAATGATACATTTTGTAACTTCAGGTGGAAATCAGCAAAAAAAAAAAAAAAGATATGTGTATTTTTTAAAACGTCTGAAAAAAACAGGTGGTCGGTAAATAATTTCTCTTAATTTAATCACGTCTAACTTATAACTCAATATTTTCTTCTTTGTTTGGGAACCTTGCAATTTGCATTTTTCTTTGTTGGATCCTTTCAATTTGCATGATGCAGTTTCGACTGACATTAAAGATATAAATTTCCCACAAAATAAGCATATTTGGCTGATCGTATTATGTTGTATGAAGTAATATGATCATATTTTAAGTAAGAATAGAACAATAAGGTTCATTACCACATGAACGACTTAAATTTTTGTATAATCTCAAGTAATTGTAAAATTGTGATTGTAACTTAGGACTACTTAAAGGTTTTAAAAATATATCATTTCACTTTCTTTTTTTTATAATAATCTTTAAGGTATTCGGTAGTGCTTTAGTAGATTAACAAAATATATCATTTCACTATATTTTTTTGCATATTCTAGAGTAGCATGAATTCTGCACTACTAAAAAAAAAGAGTTTAAAAAAAGTAAAATGCTTGATTTCATTATCACCTTCTTTAATTTAGAGATAAAGAAACATGGAAAAATTGTTTTGGTATAAAATGTTAATATGCCCAAACAATACAAATGTGAACTTTGTTAGCCAGTGTGGTGAGAAACGAGATGAATAGGACTTGGAGGTGGTGGGGTGTTGGTGCTGATTTTTCAGATTGTTTGAGGTTAAGATGGGATTTTGGAGGAGTTGGGGGAGTTTTGTGCAAGGGTGGTATGATGTAATTGAATAATAATTTAAGCTTAGATTACAGTAATTATCCTAATAAATTTTTGTCTGAATTAATATTTGCTGTTCAAACCCCCTAACCTTACATAGTCGCTCCGGTCATTAATTATTTATTAAGCAATTATTTATTACGTATGATGTCAAATTTACATAAAATTAGATGATGATATAATAATCAGTTTCAGTCAAATACACAGGGGAAATAACGATTGGAGTCCCTGAATTTTGACAAAATCACAAATATAGTATACGTTTTCTTTATACGTCCCTACTAATTTTGACAAAATCACAATCACAAACGTAATACTAATGGCGATTTATGACACGGCTGGTTAATTTGAAGTCAGCACAATATAAAAATTAATCTTTTCAGATTATAATATGTTGAATTCGTTTCATCTATTTAATAATTATGTCGAGTTAACCAATCAACTTTAATGTGAGCTAATTTGTGATAAAATTAATTATTTAAACAATTAATACAATATCTTATCTAAAAGAGTTATATTTTATTTTATTCTTTTTAAAAATACTTAGTTATATGTGGACGAAAACTTATTAAAGTTTGAATAGATAAAAGTTAAATTAATTAGAGTAGTATCACGTGAACATCGTTTAAGAAAAGAGAGTTTTTGTGGGGGGGGGGGGGGGGGGGGAGATAAATAACTAATTCACTATGGTGGCGTTTTAGATAATTTTTAAAATATAATGGATCAATGGGTAATTATTTCAGACTACATAGGGTGAAGGAATATTTTACCCCAAATTGTCTTTAACGTATGCCTCAGTATCGTTACCAATGACAAATCAAACTCCGAGAAAACTTCCACCCACAATTCTCAAAATCTCAGACAAACCAAACAAAGCAAAATTTGTTAGTTTTTCACTTTCTTCAGTTGAATATCTTTCCTGAGTAATCAAAACGCCTCGTTTCAATCTCACTTTATTCTTTCACTTCATAATCAATCACTCTCTCTCTCTCTATGTATTTTGCAAGGAGAGAGAGTTCCAAAACCCCTTTTGATTTTTGATTTTATTTTTTTATATCCGTTTTTTTCCTGCTCAAATCTCAAAAGGGTAGCTTTCATTTTTTTTTTGTTCAATCCAGCCCTTGATTCCCCTGATTTTTTTTATCATTACTTTTGTGAACTCTGATGAGTTCTTGGTGATCGAAAAGCTGCTATTTGCAGCTGTTTGAGCTTTTAGCTCTAATGGGTTCAAGGTAATCTCTTTATTTTAATTACTTGTTTTCGAATTTAGCTACTCATTTTCATTAATGATCCTGTTCAGAAAGTTTGGTACTTTAATATGTATATATATGAATTTAGTTTTTGAAACTTTATTTGCTTTTTGCATCTTTCTATTTTTGGTTAAATAGTTTACAACTTTACATGTAATTTAGTATACTTTTTTACTCTATTTCTTAAATTGATGCTGTGTGCATTGCTGGATTGGACACTAAAAGGTCAATCAGAGACTCAGTTAATTTGAGTTGGAGTTATGATGGTATTTATTTTTTTGCTTTTTAGGCCACTTGATAATTATTCAACTATTTATGAATGCAGCTGATGGTCAATTTTTTATTGTCATAAAATTGGAAGCAATTTGTAGATTTGTGGAACCATGATAACAAGGATGCGCCTAGTTTGTATATTGTCTTCTTTTTTTCTTCGGGTTAAATTACTGTTTTAGAGATTTATTTGTTAGGCGCAATCTTGGAGTAGAATTTGTATCTGCAAAAAGTTCCGTGATTGGAGTTCTGGAGATAACTTGAGTCAGGATGTCAATTCATGATTGCATGATCAGATCTTAGAAGCAACATCTGTTGGTCTTTGTTAATTTTTAGGGCAGTTAGGTGCTTGTAGTTCTGAAGTTGTGACCCAGAGTCTTTGACAGCAGACTTTCCTTTTATTCTTTTATTGTAATTGCTTAGCAGCCTTGTATTTTTCTTTTTCTTTGATAACCCAAACTCCTGCATCGACGTGGATCATGGGTCCGCCATGGCCAGGCCCTAAACTTGGGGGCAGTGAGGCGCCCCCAAACCCATGACCCAGGAGACAACAAAGGGTGGAATTTCAAAGCTCACCAGGAGGATCAAACTTGAGACCTTGATACAGCCAAGCTCTAGATCCCAAGCTTTCAACCAACTGTGCTGCCCTTTTGGGGGGCTCTTCACAGCCTATATATTTGAGGGGGTTGTCTAGGATTTTTTCCTTTGGGTGTTCTTGAACTTGTTTGCTTAAAACCATTTTCTGGTACTTATGATAGTTGAGACTTCCATCGCTGATAATAGTTTTGTAATTTATTGTTTCTAATCTTGGACATGATATTGATGATTATAATTACTTTTTCTGGTGAAGGGCACTGTCGGCAGGTGCGTCATTTGATTCCCCTGATCTGGCCTTTGAAAGAAATCATGCAGAAGATGTGAGTAAAGTTAGGTGGAATGGAGAAAGAGGCCACAAATTTCATGAGTCGAATGGAGTCGTAGAGCAGTCCTCTAGTCCAGTGAGAAGAGATGTAGTTAGCAGGTATACTTCACTGAGAAGTACTATTTCATTATGGTGTTGGCTGCGATACTTAAAGCTGCTTCTAAACACATTTGGCACATGTTTTTTATTGTTTTTGTTCTTTCTATTCAATAGATTCTCATAAGATTCTATCTTACCTTGTATTTGAGAAAGGGTTTTTGGAACAAGTAATGTTTGCTACTATTAGCAGCCATCAAATAACAATCAACACTCATTTTAAGAAAAATTCAGGGCTTTGTGTGATATTGTATCTAATCAGTAAGTCATGTGCAAATGAAGCTAGGAAGAAAACCAGTTTTGATATGAGAATGGAAAGTGTACTATGTTGATAGCCGAGATTTGGAGTAATGTATTGCAAGTGGGTTGGGTGTCCTTGAAAGGTCCAAACTTGTAATGAAAGTTGGTGATTTTCAGTTCAAATGAGAACTTTCTTTGGTTGATTTGTACTTCAATTGATCAATATGACCAATTGTTAAAGTTGATTCTGATTTGTAGGAGTCTGTTCTAGTGCTAAATATCATTTTTCATCTTTCAATCGAATCTGACATTAGATTTAAGCAAGGTTTATTGGTGTTTCTTAGGCTTTCTTTATATTTTAATGTTTAAATGTATAATGATTGAGTTAAGCATGAGCGTCAAATCTGAAGTTAAGAGCAATTTCTTTCAATCACTGAATCTACTCTTGTTAACTCCGGTTCTTTTTTCTTCGTTTCTTTGATGCATTTATTTGATTTATGTTCAATTTGAGCTAGTACATATTTGTTTGTTACTTGCATTGTTCCTCCCTTTCTCTCATCTGTTGAGACCCTAATAACAGGAAAGCTTCTCAGCATTTACTAGTCATTTATGTCTCATGTATATATCTCATACAGGTCATTGTCTGCCATAAAGGCCCTTGAAAACGATGAAATTGATCTTGAAGGTGGTAGGCTGGAAAAAGGTAGAGATAGAATAGTACGTGGTAGCAGGGCAGTTAAATTCCCCAATCAGGCCTTGCTGTCTGGCTGTGCTTATTGCATTTCCTCCTGCAGTATGATATTGGTTAACAAGTTTGTACTTTCCGGCTATAATTTCGATGCTGGGATATCTTTAATGGTCTACCAGGTAATATCCTAATTAAATTAGAGTAGAGGTTTTTGATTTTACACTGTGGCAGTAATTTTTGTTGGGAATTTTATTTCATACATTTAATTAAATACTTAGAAACAGTTTTTGAAATCTAACAAGCTTATGACTCTGTTGTGGATGCAGAATTTTATCTCAGTGGTTACAGTGACCATATTGAGTTTTCTTGGGGTAATATCAACAGAACCACTAACCTGGAGGCTGATAAAGGTCTGGTTGCCCGTAAATGTTATATTTGTTGGGATGCTTATTACAAGCATGTTTAGGTATGAATTTAATTCCCATTAGTATTTATCCTAATGTTGGTTTCATATGAAGATAACGTTGTGAGTTTAATTGTTGGAATGAAGTTTTTATCAAGTAGCTTCTCGACTGACTTTGTTCTGCCAACTTGCTATCTTCTGCCTGTGAAATGGTGTATTAGAAGCTAACCGGTAATGGTTAATAGAGGCATCTTTTGAGACTTGATGTGTAAGATTCAGAGACGTAGACTTAACTTTAGGACTACTGAAATTTAGTTTAGTATTTTGAGCTCAGCCAGATTTGCTCTTATGCTGATTTTTGCGATTTTTTTAAAACTCAAGAGGTATTCTTTTTGTTTGCCCATTTAATGGAGCACTTGAGTTAATATCACCTTTGGGTACTAGATGCTATGGTGGAGGTCTTTTGCTACGAAGTGAAAAAGTCGATCTTTGAGTCTTTACATTGGGCACTTTATGTAAAAAAGCCCAATGCTTGTATTCCTATCTTTTCAATGAAATCTTGTTCATAAAAACTATTGGTTCTCATGTGGATTCCCACCTGTTTTAAACTATTATTCTAATCAGAACTCCATAGAAAATACATAATCAAGTTCAACTTAGGTCCTATGGTTTTCGGTATTGCAACAGTCCTCAATTTCTCTCCCAAAGTTTTAAGATTATCATGCGTGATGGTTTTCTTTTTCAGGTACTAGAGCTTCTATTGTTGAGTTTTTACTCGTGAGCTTTAGATTTTGGGTTCACATGTTACTTAACATGGTGGCTGATCTGGCCTTGGGTAAGATAGGTTTAGGATTCTAGTTGTCATTCTGATACATTTAGTCACAAAAGGAAAACTGGAAATTAAAAAAATATATATTTAAATTTTCGGGGAGCTTTTACCATAACTATATGTAAGCATTCAAAAGATGTCAAGTCTTGGAGCCATCTTCCGTCCTAGTCTTTTAATGTCGTTGGAGATAGCCTGACCTTTTTTTTTCCAGTTCCCATTCTTACTTTTTTTTTTTTTCCCCACCCCCAAATCTCATCAAAGCATGTTCTTGGTTCTACAGATACCAATAAAATGTAAAGAGATCTACAAATCAACAAATGCCTTTTTCTGTTTTTTTGCGCTCAAGTAGTGAACATACTTGTGGATTTTCCTTGTGCTTCTTGTGTTACCCATTTTTCATGTCATTAAGGTATATTATGGACAATCAATAGATTGACTTACAAGATTAATAATTGTTGCAACTTCATTTAATTCTTGTGTTACAGGTCATGGTTCATCATCTTTTAACTTAATTATGTTTAAATTTATCTGCAGTCTAAAATATATAAATGTAGCTATGGTCACAGTGCTGAAGAATGTTACCAATGTAATAACTGCTGTTGGTGAAATGTATTTGTTCAACAAGCGTCATGACAACAGAGTCTGGGCTGCTCTTTTCCTAATGGTATGTTCAATTACTATGATATTGGAGATTTTTTTTATAATTATTTTTTGAGGTACCAAATCAGGATCAAAAACAACTTAATGAACTCAATGTTATCATTCTTTCAGTTGAGAGATTCTTTTTTGGCAATGCAAGATCTTGTATTCTTATTTCGTTCCTTCAATTTTTTTCTTGTACTTCAAAACATCTTATCATAGTGATTTATATTCACTCTTTTAGCATATATGACAAACAAATTCAGTCTAAAGTCATTGACTTTTCAAATGAAAGATTTCCTGCCATTGACTGCTGCAGATCATCTCAGCAATATCTGGAGGGATTACTGATCTATCTTTTCATGCTGTCGGCTATGCATGGCAGATTATAAATTGTTTCCTAACTGCATCATATTCTGTAAGTATATGGTTTGGAGGTTATTATTTTCTCTTCTGCAATTTATAATTTCATTCTATCATACTTTCCCTTTTTTTCTGTAGAGACTTTGACATTGTTTTGACCAATATATGGAAGCATAATCCTATGTAATATGTGTTGTTATTATTATTAGTCTGCTAGTTTATATTTCCTACCCATGGAGATTGGAGAACTGCCTTAGCAACATCCTAGGTATTGGAATTGGAGGGGGCACATGCATCATAGTTGGTGTCAGTTTATAATATTGATATCAATATTATTCAAGACATGCCTTTAATTATGCTTTCATCTAGCAGTAAGGAGCAGGAAATTACATGAAGACTGTCAGAATAAGGGAATTATGTGTTTTCAACTGACCAAATACTGCCCCCCCCCCCCCAAAAAAAAAAGAACAGCTAGCAGACTTTTTGTCAATTGAAGTATAAAATGAGAAAATTGTTGTGTTGATTGCAAAACTTTTTGGGGTGATTCCATCATGAACTTCCTGTATTTCATAGAAAGAAATGGTTGCTTGCACAAGATGGTCGAAGAGCACCATAAAATTTTCAGAATACATCATGAATGTCGATATAAGAAAATTGACAAATACATATTTTGTATATGATAAATGCATGGCTTTTTTTTGCTTTTACCAAATTACATTGTACAGTGATTATGGCCAATTTAAGCATCTTCATGGAACAATATCAAGAGATTAAGGGTGCATTTGCTACATTTTCCAATTGGTGTTTTTTAAAACTCTTTTTAGAAATGAAAATGGTTCTTTAAATTTGGCATTTTCAAGAAGCAAAATGGCAAAAGACTTTCTGGTTTGGCATTTGTAAATGGAAAAGGGTATGATCTGCTTTGGCATTTGTAAATGGAAAAGAGTATGATTTCTTTGGTAAATATGAAAAAAAATGTAAATGGTACTTTAAATTTGGCATTTTCAAGATCCAAAATGGCAAATATTTTCTAGTTTGGCATTTGTAAGTGGAAAAGAGTATGATTTCTTTGGTAAAAATGGAAAAGGGACTTTGAGAAATGCCAAAAATATTAACATATTGTTTTTGGTTTCCTTTGTAGAAGTTGAAAAATAAATTTTTATTTTTTGAAAAACTTTTTCTCAAATTCTTTCTGACATGCAAATTTTCACCTTTTTGGGATGTTTGGTATTTTTGGATTTCAGAAAAAACTAATAATTATAAGTAAAAGATGGTATCAAATTGCTCTATTTTCTCTTGACTGGTTTTTACTAGTCAAGTTTTTTTTCTTTCTCAGTCAGAGGCTAAAAGACATGATTTTGGACTGGGTCTATTTTCAAATTTAATGATTTGCATACAGGTAAACCTAGGTGTTCTGTTTGCATCTTGTTATCTTTTGTAAATAATTTATTCATCTTTCATGATCGTAGTATCTGAATACTGGTTTTCTCAGATCCCCTCTTAACTTGTTTTCTTGCAATTTAAGTATAAAATTAGTTAGTTGACTATTTGTTTAATTTTGTTGGTGCAGCTGACTTTGCGTAGGGTCATGGATACAGCTAAACAAGTCACCAAGTCTGGAAACTTGAATGAGTTTTCAATGGTCTTGCTAAATAACAGCCTTTCCTTGCCTTTGGGTGTTCTTCTTGTTATTGTTTTCAACGAGGTGGATTATCTTTCTAGAACGTGAGTTATTTTTTCCCTTTTCATTTTGGCCTTTTCCATTTCCTTTTTGGTTATTTGACAATAAAGCTGAGGTCAATTATGTTTTTCAGCCCAACCCACTTTGTCTTTTTGTATAACCTTGTAGACATGATTCCAAGAGCTAGCATGTTCCTTGCTTGTGTGGATGCCTTCAAAGTAACTGTTGCATGTTTCATACTATACTATCCTTTTTTGGTTTCTTCTATTTGTGTATATGGCTTATTCTTTTCTTTGTACTCTTACATCTGATGAGCTTAACCATAACTCTATGATAACTTGACTCTGGCTTGTTATTTCTTTGTAATTTTAAACCTTATGTTTGATGCACAATAACCAAATCTTTCATGATAACTGAACTCTTTGAAATACACTTGTCTGCAGACCACTTTTGAGGTTGCCTAGCTTCTGGTTAGTAATGACATTAAGTGGATTTCTTGGTCTGGCGATCAGTTTCACTTCCATGTGGTTTCTTCATCAAACTGGGGCTACCACATACAGGTAAGATGGCAAAAATTTCCTTGGCCAATATGATGATTTTTTTGATGCAATATGGGTCAATCGTATTGAGACATGACCAATCCTAGCACATAAAACTATCATAGCAGATCATTTCCAGTTTTTCTTTTCCCCCAATACTCAACTAAGGTTAACTAGTGCAGATTGAACTAAGGTGGTTTTAGAGGCTTTGTGCAGAGCCTGAAAACATGTCATTGGCGTATAGAATAATAGATTAACTAGCCAACTAGCCTGAAAATAAGATTCGAATAGCTGATTTTTGTCTTCAGATTGATGTCAATTGTTGGTTAACATAATAGGGAGGATATGCAGCTGAATAGATGCTGAAGTGTTATTTTTCTGGTTTTGACTGTTCTCCAGTTTAGGTTCAGATTTTAATACTTGAGCACCTGATTGAGTTCGAATGTGAAAAATTCCCACATTTGGTCTAATTTTCATGTTATAATAGCTTTTCAATAGTTGGGGTTATGGTGCTTTGCTTTAAAGTGTTAATATTCTATTGACCGATTTAGATTATATTTTCTCATCACTGATTTGCAAACTGCAGCCTGGTGGGATCACTGAATAAGATCCCTCTTTCGGTTGCTGGCATCCTTCTTTTCAAAGTCCCTACCAGTTTAGAAAATTCAGCTAGCATCTTCTTTGGTAAGCTCGCTCTTTTGAATGGCTTGGATTAAAGATGTGTTTTACAGTTCCTTGCAAAATCCTCCCCAACTGCTAGCAAGAGTTTCTTTCAATAGGATTATCTCAATGAATTGCAATCTACAGGTTTGCTGGCTGGCGTATTTTTTGCCAGAGCCAAAATGTGGGAAAGATCCCAATCAGGATGAGTTTTAACCATCGTAAATCACTGCAACTGTTGCAAATTTACCATATATTCCATACTTTCAAAGATTGTGTCAAACGAAGATGTCTAATGTTGTATTACTTTCACACAACACGAATGCTGTTGTACAATATGGAGAACTGCCTGGGCAGTTATAGTGGAAGAGGAAACAAGGTGTTCAAGGATGATACTCTGTTAGGAGGTGAGAAATGGGATTCTATTGTTTGGACATGTGGGTGCTCTTTTTCCTTTTGAAAGAAAACTCTTGCCACTATTTTGTTTTCTGACATGTATTCTATCTTTCTATTGGGGAACTTAGATTTTTCCCCCGTCATATAATTTTTAATGGGAGTTCTTGTTGTGCAGATCAAGATTAGTCATGTTTCATGGATAAAATGAAAAGCAATAGAAGATGCTGGAAATAGTATATTGTTTTACGGTTTACTTTTCTTTGTGAATTCTTTCTCGAGTTCTCTTCTATCTTGTTAGAAGTGGGGTTAATATAAGTGATTTTAGTGCTAAGCATTTGTGCCTGGATAATGGCTTTTAAAACAGTCAAAATGATCATGTTATTAATCGTTTGGTAATTTTGATTAAGAAAGTTTAGACTCAAATTGAAAATCTTATCAAAAGGATCTAGATAAGAGTCAGTAAGGGTTTCACCAAAAAGTTGACACTGATCCCAAAAGTCCAAACCATAAGATTTGAATTTTCCGGAGGTTTGAAGCCACTTACTAAGATATCCGTTGTGGGTTGTGCTCGGAATACATGGAAAGATTTGTACGAGTAAGTTTGAGCCTAATTTACGTTGGATCCTTGGTCAAGTAGCTTGAGAAACCTTAGTATATAAATGGATGGCTTGTAGAATAAGTTAGTGGAGAACCAACAATTCTAGAAGGATAGGAAGTAATTCAGCAGCCCATTAAATGTGCAGGCCCCCAATTAAATTGCAGCATTACTCAATTTGGCGGCAGACTCTGGCCGAAGCTCTTAAATCCTTCTACAAGACTTATTACACTCTAATTTCGTCGCACGTATAAACTGTTCCCCATACGTCACATTACTTAGCGGACAAGTAAGACAATTCAGTTATAAAAGAAGTTGACCTCATCCAGAGAGAAAAGAGATATCTCCCCATTCGACAAGAAGGAGATAGCAATTGCATGCTTTATTACACAAATATTTCAGCTACCTTTTAGGAAACTAGTACCTCTAGTACCTAAAACAAATAGGATTAGGATTCCATTTGAAGCTTATAATTAAAGAGCTTTTTCATTGTTCAAAGAATTAGCAACCTCAACTTTAGCAATCAAGCATTTGAGTTCTTTGCAATTCTCAGCCATAAATAGAAGCCCTACAATTTGCATTCACCTTTGATAAAGAAGATGTTACTTTAATCAAAACCACCATAGAAACCCTACCTTAACTTACAAGAAAATTCTAAACAGAACCCATTATCATCCATTTATTACCATAAAACTTCTTCTAGTCAAGGACAAGATAAACTTCTTTTAGTTAAGGCAATTTTTTATTCTTGGCTGTATATTTAGTGTGACTTAAGCCTATAATTTTTTTATTATAGTTTATATAATGCCAAACGTACATATTTAAGTATTAACTGTACTTAAATAATCTCTTTTGGAAAGTTATATTAAATTATTTTTATGGTAATATTAGTAAAAGTAGTCATCACACACCAAGCCCTTCTTAAACTACAAACTCATCCTAACCCTACAAAGAGAAAAGATCAAGAGAGTTTAGCTGCAAAAATTGATTAAGGGCTTCTCTCCTAGCCGTAGCTAAGAGCTTAGCAAGATATGGAAATGATGCAAAGGGAAGATGGAAAGAGATTAAAAGTGATGACAAGTTATTTAGCATCTAACTAAGGTCTCTATATATAGCAAGCAAAGGTGGTTTGCAATGAATGAATACTTGTAAGTTCCTTGTCTTCATGACAACGGCCAGCTCATATTTGATGCTGTAAACGATCCATCTGGGACAAATGGCCAAGACAAGAGTTTTAGAAAATTAAGTCAGCTATCCAGAATCCAGTCGTTCAAGAATCATTGCAATTGCATTTCTAGAACGTGAGTTATGATTAAAACGCTGAATGGTGGCCAGCAGATAACGTGGTTACCGTCACTTTCAATTGTATCACCACTTTTCACAGTCAAATGCATAAGAGAAAGAAATGCTAAACGTAGAGAACGGCGAGAGAATGCCGACAGAAACGGTAGCTTGTGCTGCCGTTTCGAGTGCTCTCTCGCCATTCCCCACATGACCCACATTTTTCTTTTCTCTTTTTACTTTGACCCCCACTTAAACTCCACTCCACTTCTCCTTTTGCTCTCTCCCCACGTGAACTCCACTTTCCCTTTTGCTCATCATTTTCTCCACGTGAACTGTTTTGTTCATTGCTCAAGCAGAAGTAGTTCATCACAAGAGAAAGGAAACGACATCAGCAGGAGTAATTCATCATAAGCCATTACTTCAGCTCAACTCGAGGCCGAGTTTCCTCTCACTCCTCTCCCCCTCTCACTCCGTTTTTCCTCTTACTCCAGCAGCAGGTTTACTAGGTCTCCGTCTCCCCTCTCGCTTCATTTTTCCTCTCACTCCAGCAGCAGCTTCGTCTCCGTCTTCCCTCTCGCTCCAGCTGCAGCTTCGTCTCCATCTCCCCTCTCGCTCGCTACTACTCCAGATCTACTCGGTGGTCGCTGCTCGGTGGTGCTGCTTGCTGGTCCTCGTCTCCCTCGTCTCTCTCCATCTCACTCTCTCCGTTTGGTTTGTAATTATTTTTTGATAATTAATTTTTTATAATTGTTGGTAATTTTATTTGGCAATTATTTTGTTGGGAATTATTTTGGTAATTGTATTGTTGATAATTATTTTAATAATTAATTTATGATAATTGTTGGTAATCTTGTTTGGTAATTATTTTGTTGGGAATTATTTTGGTAATTGTATTGTTGATAATTATTTTTTAATAATTAATTTATGATAATTGTTGGTAATCTTGTTTGGTAATTATTTTGTTGAGTGATTATTTTGTTGGGAATTATTTTGGTAATTGTATTGTTGATAATTATTTTGATAATTATTTTTGGATAATTGTTGGTAATTTTGTAAATAATTATTTTGTTGGGAATAATTTTGGTAATTGTATTGTTGGTAATTATTTTTTGATAATTGTTGGTAATTTTGTAAGTAATTATTTAGTAAAAATTGTCGATTGGTGAAAATTGTCGGATTAAGGTTGAAAATAATTTTGTTGGTAATAATTTGTTGTTTTTTGTGGCAGTTAAAGTAGTGTGATATTGACAATGTCATCTAGCAAAAATGAAAGTCAAAATTCACTGTAAATATATAATGAATGTGGTGGCCAAATGGAGCTATTAACATCAAGTGCTACAAAGAATTCAAATCGCAAATTGCAAAATTTAGAAATGTAAAGTATGCATAAACTTTCAATTGTTGTCTTCATTACATTGTTGATGTAGCAAATGTTGGAAACTTATACTTTCAGATCCTTTGTACGTCATCAAATAAGAAGGATAATGTGGTTGCAAAGCATACGGAGTGGTTGTTGTAATACATAAAAAATTAAAATATAATATGAGATTTTAAAAATTAAAAAATATAAACATACACTAACAAATTGTGATTTTTAGTTGAAAGCTTATTTGATGTCAATTATAAGGAAATGACTGATAAATATTGTGCACACTATCTTAAGTTGGGTATATAAATACCTACACAAATAATATATATATATATATGATTGATAAATATTTAATAATACTTTTAGTTTTGTATATTCAAAATAAAAGAAAATTTTAACATAGAAATACATAAACTTACCACTCCTGCTGATGCCGTTTCCTTTCTCTTGTGATGAATTATTTTTGCTTGAGCAATGAGCAAATCAGTTCACGTGGGGGAGAGAGCAAAAGGAAAAGTGGAGTGGAGTTTAAGTGGGGACCAAAGTGAAAAGAGAAAAGAAAAATGTGGGTCATGTGGGGAATTGCGAGAGAGCACTCGAAACGGCAGCACAAGCTACCGTTTCTCTCGGCATTCTCTCGCCGTTCTCTACGTTTAGCATTTCTCAATGCATAAATTGGGAGACCCCAAAAACATAGAAAATTTGGCCCTATATCATTGCTTTTCAGTGGTTCAAGAATCATCGATCGAAATTAGACTTGTCAAGCATGAGATAACTGCATTTTTTGTGAAGGTTTCTCAGGTTGCGAAATACATTATTTGACTCTTTTTTTTTTCAATGAAAAGAAGTTTAAATAACTATTGTATTAAAAAATATCTCTACAAAATATATTTATTTATTAAATTATAAAATCTATTTTTTTTATTTGCAAGAATTTGAATGTTAAATAACCATATTTAAGTTTTTTTTTAATTTATAAAAACAAATAAGATGCCACTTATATTCAAATTTTAAAAAATGAAAAAAATGCCATTCATATATTTGCATTCAAACTCACTCAGAGTTAAAAGAGATTTAAACCAATTCATTCAAATTTCAGATAAAAAACAAATGCTGCCTAAGTCTGCATGCTTCTAAACACTCATGCTTACTGCCTCCAATATTAGATTATATTATGTTGTATTGCATTAATACTGTATCATAATAATATTATCTAAGGTTTGATGCTATATAATATTTTATTAATTTTTAGTTATACTATGTTTGATGCTGCATTGTACTGTATTAGTTTCCTTAGTGATTAATTTAAATTATATTTTTAGAAACAATGTTTACTAATACTTAAAAAAATATTAAATATAGAAGTTTTAAAATTTTAAAAATTTAAGATTATTCTCTTAGCATAAATATACTATATAAATATAATGATATTTGTTGTTTCTCTCTAAAAGTGAAATATTACTTTATCATTATATTTTCACATCCGACAAATTCTATATATTATTGCTTTAAATAATATAAAAAATAAAATCATTGAACAAATAAAAATAATATAAAAATTGGTGAAATAAGTTTATCGATAATAAAACAACAGACTTTAGCAATTAAAGGAGATAAACAAAGAAAAGCAAAGAGTGATTTTGCTGAAGTCGAATCAATCAATTGCAAATCTTTATAGCTCCCGAGGGATTAACAATTATGATAGAAGCACGTGTGTGTGTGTGTGTGTGTGTGTGTGTGTAAAACAGAAATTCAACTTAGAAGAAAAAGAAACATAGTCTTCGATTTTGCAGATTTTGCTTGATGATTTGGGTAACGAAGATCCAACACGACGGCGATAGAGAAGCACGTGTAGCGCACGGGAAAGCAGTCCTCCAATTCATGGGGCAAAGGTGAAAGCAGATGATGGCGTGCGCAGCGATAGCATCGTGCGACAAAGCTCCCGAAATCAAGAAGCAGTGGTGGTGGAAAATAGAAAAAGGGGCTCTGTGCTTTCTAAAACATTTTTTTTAAAAAAATTATGCCTTATGCATACCCGCATAAAACCCGAACCCCTCACTGGTTTCGTTAATTTTTATGCGTTATGCAATGCAATGCGGGTGTGATTCACAGTCAAACACAATTATGCATAAGTTTAATGGTGAATAGTTCTTTTATACCATGTAATGCTCAGCACCAAACGCGCCCTAAAAGAATTGGCTGTTTTTATATCCGTCTTCTTAAAATGAAATATGGTAGAATTTTATCAACTTCGATTTTGTTATTCTCAACACACGTTTACAAGGCAAACCAATGAAATCAAAGTATTGACATCTACAATATCCTTCATGAGATCCTCTCTTTAATGTGACAACAAATGAAAATTTTCAATAATACTTCGGGTGTAAATGCTTGTTGCGTGCTTCAGTACCAAATTATTCTCATCAATGACTCTATCTTTATGTTCAGATATATAATCTTCTTCATTTTCTTATCCAAAATCTTCTTCAAAGCTTCTCCATACCTATCTACAAATTCTCTCAAGTTTGTTTTTGTTTAGTCAAAATCATTAAAAAAATGCATTAGCACCTTCACTACAGTCCGTTGTGTCCATCCCTGCATAAAACGTTTCTCGACGGTACACCGGTACCTATGATTCACAAATTTTATATAAATTTCTAAGCTATTCATTGATATTCAAACCAAACTAAGTAACCAAATAACTCCACATATCTTCAAAACCCTTTTTCTAATGCATCTTTGAATTTGGAAATTTTGAAATAAATATGGGCAACTTCTCTCCACACTTTTTCTTTGTATGTCAAGGACATAAACGATAACGTGTGTAAGGAAATACCTTTTAATATCTGCACCCATGGCTACATCTTGATGGGTAATCATTGATATCAGATGCTTCCCTCAATAGCTTCTAGCCAAATATTGAACAATTAAAGGAAAGACACCTATGGTTCATCTTGCAATAAACGTACAACCAAATTGTATGGTTTGATAATGATGGGTCACTCCAGAAAATGGTGTAAATAGTAACCCATATTTGTTCTTTCTGTATGTAGTGTCAAATGTCACTACATCCCCAAATGCTTCATAAGCTGCACGTGATCTAGCATCCACCCAAAAAAAAAGTTTACTGCCTTCCTAGCTTCATCAATTTGAATAGCATAAGGAAAAAAAAAAAAAAAAAAGAGAATTCCCATGTTGCATTCTTTGAAAATTGTTAATGACACATTGAGCATTTCCACTTTGTCACTCTTTTAAAGTTTAGCAGAGTTTCAAGTAATTCCAGCAATCTCTGTCATCAAATCCTCGTGCTGCACCGCCAAATATTGAAGGAACCCTCGCTGTCCGAAGATTCTCCCTACTGAATGCCTCAGTCAAATCTTTAGCTGGCATCTGTCTATTGCCACACATACGCACCCTCTTCGCAGGAGCTACAAGTTTCTGGTTGTAGTCATTTGAAAACTTAGTTATCACCCATTTATTTAAGTTTTCAATTGTAAGAACTCGCATATATGCCTTGCAACCGCTTACACCTGTGCTGCAATTTCGAGATAGTTTTGTCAACTCCATCTAATATTCTATCTTTCTTTCTTTTTTTCATCTCACGTGAGCATACTAATTACATGCTAGTAACTTCATCAACATGAGAACAAGTTTTATTCGTTGATCGAATTCGTATAGAGAAACCAATGCTTCGACCATGATTTTTGTAACACAGACAAATCAAAAGCCATCCCCATATGCAACAAATTAATACCTTCACTGTTTTTATCTGGATTTGAAGTTTCAGCCTATGATAAAACTTCTAATACTCATTTCTATAAGAAAATTAATTTTTGCTTGTCAATAAAATGAAGAAGACAGTAAATTAAGAAAATTATTTCTTGCTTATCAATAAAGTGAAGAAGACAATAAATTAAAGTAGAAACAATAAAAAAGATACTAATTTACTATTTTACTTGCTCAAGTTTTTTTGTTTATTTTGTATTTTCTTCATCCCGCAAATAATTTAACTTTCTTAAGATTTGCAGTAGTTAGTATTCTTTATAATCTCGATGCAGAAAGAAACGTTTTTGATAGTATAATCTCCTTGAGGAAGGAAGTATATCAAGAGTTAGGGTTCTCTCTCTTTCCATTTTTTTTTTAAATTTTAATATGTCACCTGTTATAAAATCTATTAATTAAGAGCACAACCATATAGTAAGAGAAAGAAAGAAAGCAAATAAGAGACATAATGTGTGTAGAGAGAAATTTTATTCAATCTCTTGTGTGTTATCCACACTTCTAAGTGTATACAAATAAGGAGCAAAAGTCTCCTTTTATAGTGATACAACCATAAAGTAGTAAGTAATACATCATAATTGTAAGAGACAACAATCCTTAAATTAAGAAGATAATGGGAGTTATAAGAGATGAAAAGTTACTTGTGAGGAAAAAAAAGGTTATTTTGATGAACATCCACATAAATTATAATTATTTCATAACACTCCCCCTTAGATGTTTATCTTACAAAGAATATGCCTCATTAAAACCTTTGCTAGTAAAAACCCTATGGGAAAAAAAAAACAAGCGAAGGAAAAAGAGTACATTATTCATTTGTATTTTATGGAGGTGCAAACTGCCTCATTAAAACCTTACTGGGAAAAACCCAATGGGACAAAAGCCCAATGAAGGAAAAAGAGTACAGTGCATGTAGTCCTCCGTATAAATATGCTCCCCCTCAAATGACATGGATGCTTCAAAGATCAATCATAATTTGTTGTAATTTACAATATTTTGGTGAAATAATCTGCAAGATCAACACCATCCTTTTGAAGCTTGAAAAGATGTAATAAATTATAGATACAATCATCTTGAATTTGAAGAATATTGCCATGCATATATCTTTATAATCTTGTTGATCTTCTTAAATAAAACTAAGGTTTTGCATCCATATCATGGAAAGAGTGTGATATACTTTTCACACTATTTTGAAATTTTCAAGTATATGCTGAGCATAATTTAATTTACAATTATGGAACTTTCTAATGTCTTTATAAGCACAATTTTGAGTAAGTATGGTTTTCGGGACCAAGACATATACAACATATTTTAAAGTAGAATAATTTTGAATATGAAATACTTCTAGTATTTCTATATATCAGCATTCTACTTCATAAACTTCAATTCATAATTTGAGAGAATTCTTTTATTGCAAGATCTTTAATCTTGAATTGTATTCTTAAAAGAAATAAGTTCATAACCTCTTCAAGAGTATTTTCATGATGAAATCATCAACACATTGTGCAAAGATTGCAAATTTAATTTTCAATCACATAGCAAAGTGGATAATGACATATCCCACTTATAATAAATTCACTCAAGTGATTGTACTTTCGTAAGTTTATATTGCTCTAATATACACAACTATAATTATAACTTTATCAAGAACATATAAAGTGCAAGCTTTTTCATTTGGTACTTTTAGTTATCCTTCAGGGATAAGTGCATAGATTCTTCAATTTGATTTTTGACGCACTATAGTTCATATTCATATTTTATCAATAAAGTTTACGACTTCAGGCGTATGGACTGCAAGTCCAAAATTCTTTATGTCTTGCTAATTAATTATACATCTTCTGGCATATAGACTACAGGTCCAAATTTTCACCAATCATATAAATTGACATTCTTTCGTTATTTTGTGATTTAGGATCTTGGATATTTTATTATGATAACTAAACTTTTACTAACAATAATTTTATGTCAATTTCAAATTTTCTCTTGTACCAAGTACCAACATAATATTGATCAAATACCTTTTATTTTGCAATATGTATGCTTGATGAGATCTTTCAAAACTTTTAATATATATGCCTCTGTAAGAGCTAAAGATCTCTCTTTCTTAATTTTCACGTGTGTCTTTTATAAGGCAATATGAATCTCTCTTTATTTCTCATAATTTACCTCTTCAAGGGTATTTGAGACTCATCTTCTAGTTGGTACATTATGCTCCTCTAAGGGCAATATGTTCAATAATTTAATATAGATAAAATATTTTGCCATCCATGCAAACATGGTTCTTCAGCTGCACCGAATTATTTAACTTCAACTTCCTAAGAATTAAACATTTGCACTTATTGATCTACTATATGCTTAAGGTATTCACAAATTTATTTGTCTCACCATTTTGTCCTTCAAGGACATCATATCAACCAACAATTATATTTTGTTTGTGATTTTTCACTTTCACATGTCAATGAATTCATTCAATAATTGATCAATAATGCGCATTGCACAATAATCTTGTTGAGCTTCAGGTTCAAATAAATTAACGCATGTAAAGATCAAAATGGGATAAAGGTGAAACAAATTAGATTGTCTATCAAGTGTATATCACTTTACTCCCCCTAATCATCGGAGAATTTTCACGAAAATTATTAAGCTTGAATAGAGACTTTACTAAGTCAAATTATTGAAGATTTTGGATTGAACTTCTAGTCCATCTCCAATATTAATTCAATTTTAGACCACTTCTGGTGATACAATATTCACATGTGATTTCTTACAATAAGACCTATGATCATTATAATTTTGAATAGTTATTTGATAATCATGACGTCCATTACTACTCTCACAAGAGTAGGAATCTATTAAGGATTTGAATTAGTCATGATTTTCTTTTAATCAAAAGCTAATATTTTATTTTTAACAAAAGAAAACATAGTATTGATTTATATTGGTACTCTTAATTTGCTACTGCAGGAGCATATTTGTGCTATAAAATCATGTGCCCTATAATATGTTTCCTTTTATATTATTCTCTCCATATAATTTCAAATGAGAGAATTAATCGAGCTTTTGAAATTATCATCAAGTTTATATATGAACTTTGAGCTCCTTCAAGGAGAAGATCATAAAAGAACATCATAACCTTTTACAATCCTTCAGGGATTGACTTCTTCCATAAAAATATTTTATAACTATTCATGATTTCAAACATGTAAATATTAATGAAGCTTTAATAATTCAAGACAATAATAGAAGAATCATGTATCTAGAATTCAATAAAACATACAGATCAATTAAAAAGATCAAATACACACATATATTATTTATAACTCATTCCTATATTTTATTCTATCAAACTGTTCTTAGAAATTATAAAATAAGCATGCAAAAATCTGTCATTAAAAGTTTAGATGATTGAAAATAAAGTTACAAGCCAATAAAGTCAAGAAATTATTCATACCAGAAATGCATTTACTCAAACATTTTTTATTGTCATATTTTTCCTCCAAAATAGTCTCAAAGAAACAATTATGTCATGTTTATCTCTTCATTTTATAACTCCTTCTAGGAGATATTAGGAAGGAAATTCGTATATAGCCTTGCATGACAACATGAACTCGTAATATTTGTGTAGTCCTTCAGGGACATATAAAATATACACTTATATAGTCAATCCTTCATATACAAGATGGTGATGAATGACATCATAATTTTGTAATAGTTCTTCAGGAACCTATTTTGAAAGAAAATCTTCATTATATACAATGCAATTTCCCAAGGATGCATTCTTAATTTTTTTTCATTGTATATTATAGTATTCACACTTCAGGATGAACTTTTTGAATTTCAAGAATGGAAAATATATAATAGCAATTGAATATTAGAATAAGAAATGTCAAACAATAACAATATAAGTAATGATAATATAAAAGTATGAATTCATTGATGCATTATTCTAGATTATCAAAATACATATGCGAATGTAAATATCATCTTAGGCAAAATCAAGATTGTTACTTCATACTTTTATGAGTAAGATTAAAGAAGAGATATTACCATATTTTAAAGAGGATGAAAATTGATCTCTTGTGGCTAGAGACTTGTGCTGATAACGTGTTATAAAATCTATTAATTAAGAGCACAACCATATAGCAAGAGAAAGAAAGAAAGCAAATAAGAGATATAATGTGTGTAGAGAGAAATTTTATTCAATCTCTTGTGTGTTATCCACACTTCCAAGTGTATACAAATAAGGAGTAAAAGTCTCCTTTTATAGTGATACAACCATAAAGTAGTAAGTAATACATCATAATTGTAAGAGACAACAATCCTTAAATTAAGGAGATAATGAGAGTTATAAGAGATAAAGTTACTTGTGAGGAGATAAAAGGATATTTCGATGAACATCCATATAAATTATAATTATTTCATAACATCACCTTAGTTTTTTGTATTTTGAGTCATATATTTAATAGAGTACTGTTAATGCCACATAAACAATTATCTCAATCCTTGGATTGAAACAAATCAATCATTAGATTTTGATGTCTAAATTTAAGTCAAAATCTTAAGTTAGGTTAGATGGGTGTGGCTAAGTTACATTACATGTAACTTAATCCAACCTAAGAGTTGCACCTAATAACTCAAGATATGTATTCAGTAAAACAAAACTTGAATGATTGGATGCAACTCTTTGGCTGCATGTAAGTTACATATAATGTAACATAATATGATTTTAAAATATCTCCTCTCTAATTTTACATATAATGTAAGTTACATAAAAAATTTCATAATTTTTAATAAAATTTTAATTGCCAACTAAACAACTAAATGTTTAGTAAAAATTTTATTTAAATAAAAAATAATATCAACCGGAGCCTAATAAGTGAAATAAATGAAAGTGTAAAGAATTTATTTGAGCAAATTAGTGTTTAAATAGAGAGCTGGATTCCCGAAAAGAAGCGCCAACAAATTTCTTTATTTTGTTTCAGTCAATTTCTTTAGCATGTTTGCCTTTACGGTTGTAGCAAATTGGCAAATGAACTTGTGAAGTTGACAAAAATTAAATGTTATTTATTTATGTTGTATCAATTAAAATATATTTTACTTTTTATGAAGGATTGGCATGTTTCTCTTTGACATATCTATCGTGAAGCTGATTTTACAGCTGATTTTTTAGCTAAGAATGCAGGAACTTTGCCTCTCGGAATTCATGTTTTTCAGGAGCCTCCAGCAGAACTTGGTCCTTGGCTTTCTTATGATATGTACGGGATGAGAATCTCCCCGTAGTAATTTCTTAGCTTTGGCTAAGCCTTTTTTGTACCAAAAAAATAATAAAATAAATATATTTTATGTTTAGCTCGTCGGATCTCGTAGAGCCAAACTGTCGGTCTCAGTCATCTTCCCGAAAATTTTGAAAAACAAAACATTGGCAATTAATATACGCAACTTACTATTCATTGGTAAACAGTAAACTGGCAGTCTTTAAGCCAAGACTATGTTACCCCGGGGCAACAGATCCCTCTTTTCGTGATGTAGTTAGCCCATCGTGGGAAGAAATTTTAGAATACGTTACAATTATCATGTCAATTATATAACAAATGAATAATATTATCATGTGTTTGTATTTATTTTAAAAAATTATCATATAAGTAGTGGTTATATTAAATTCAATTACATATTTTATACATGTATTAATTGACTGTATTATTTTGATGTATTTTTAGAAGTTCTCATTACAAACAACGAATCCATCGAACTGAAGGACGACATACTATGTTAAAATAAGTAGACCGACCATTCCGGTAAAGAATAGATAAAAGATTTGGAAGAATATATGCCGTAAGGAGGAACAAAAAACATGTTAATGGACTGAAACTTCATTGAGCTCAGCAGGAGCAGCATCGTGATTGACGATGAGAAAAAAATTGGCGCAACATAATAGCAAATGAGAAGGTTAAAAGGTGGGAACAGATAATTGGTTAGCAAGATGATTAATATATTTTTGTTCCTAATTAACTAGCATAGAATTTTATTCTAATCAGAAATCATTATTCTTCACTTAACAACGGAAGCTTGGACTTTATCATGTAACTGCAAAAGAATTTGTTCCTTTTATTGATGAATCCCCCAAAACTCTTATTACAACTACTCAAACCATGTAAAAAGTAAAAATGTATGAGAGAGAATACCAAAAAAAATTAATAATAATAAATAAATAAATAACAACTCAGCCCAATAAAACAAATTCAAAGTTTCTTAGGCTTTAATGCGTGGTGTGCTCCTATATATGTTGCAACAATGGTCACAAAAATAAATGATGGAAGCACTGCAAACACATAAAGAAAGAACCATTACTTCAGGCAACATTATATTTGTATGATGGACTCTTCATCAGAATGTGGTACGGTTGCTGTAGATTTTTATTTATTTATTTATGTTTTATTTCTCAGCAGATTGCATTGGCATCCACCAAATTCGGAGACTTCTATCTAGGCTTCCACTCTAAAGTAAGACCGTTTGGTGAAGTTTGCTAGCATTTCACGGGCCATTCATGATTCATGGTCAGTAATGACCAATGACGCAAACTCTACAAAACCTATCGTAAAGCTCTCTCTTCCCTATCCCAATACTTTTCTATTAGCTTATCCACTTCCATCATCAGAAAACACCATTGAATTCAATGAAACATCCTTCTAACCCTCCAAAATTTCCAAACTTTTTTTTGGGGTGAAATTAAATGCATCATGAGATGAACAAATAGATCTTTTGTCTCAATTATGTCTCACAATTTTCAAAATGAATAAAGGTCTCGCAGAACTCCAGGTTTGATGGCTTAGAGGTAGCCCCCACCCAAGACTTCTTTTCCATTTTTAACTACCAGCTGAATTGTTAGAACCTTACTCTCATAATTGTGAGGACACGAGTTCAAGCCCCCTTAACACATTATGAAAGTTTAATTTTCTTTTTCAATTTGAGTGAAGTTAATCTTCTTCTTTTAGAAATGTAAGTAAATCTGGGCTGTGGTATATAAGACTTATAAATTAATGAATTGTAATTTTAGCAATAGTCTCATATCATTCAAAAAAAGAAAAAAACTACTGCCTATTTTATTATGACTATTCAAATCTAACTGTTGCTTCGACAAAAAGACAAAAAAAGGGGGGGTACAAAACCTGGGGTTAATGTGGTTGTAAGAGTGGGCAAAAAAAGCTGATTAATAAAAAATCGAACTGAATCGATCGGTTCGGTTCGGTTTTAAAAACCGAAATAGTAATACAATAAAAATAGTAAAACCAATCGGTTCGGTTTTAAAAAAATCCGAAAAACCGAACCAGAATCTCAAATAAACCGATTGTAAAAAAACCCTAAAGCTAAAATATAAATCTAAACACTTCTGACTTCTGTCTTCTTCGACTTCTTCTGTTCCCGCTGGCCGCTGCTCGTAGTGACCTTCAGCCAAAAGCAAAAACCAAACTCGTGACTCGTGACCTTCAGCCACAGGCTCGAGTCGTGACCTTCAGCCACACTTCTGTCTTCTTCTGTCCCCTCTGCTCGTCGCCGCCGCTGATCGTCAGTCGTCACCGCTGCTGCTGCCACTGTCACCTGCCGTGTGAACTGTGAACTTCTTCGAGTAAATGCAAGATTTTGTGATATTTAATTTTTTTTTTATATACTTTGGTGCGGTTAAACTTTGCTGCTGAATTGTTTATACCTGTGTTACGGAAATGGAGAATTTAGATAACCATCAAATCATGAGTGGTAATAATGGAGAATTTAGATAGTTCTCCAATTAACCCTGTCTCTCTCTGCACCTTTTGCCTTGACTTACTGTCTTCTTCCCTTTGGTTTCTACTTTCACTTAAACTTTCAGCTTCCATGATCATTATGGTGCCCAGAAAATGCTTTACTTTCTATGAAAATTTGCCTGTTGGGTTGGCCATTTATATTTGTACGTGGCTAGTCGAAGAATTGCAGGTCCTCGGGTTCTTTACATTTAATTAGTTACAATTTTTAATTTAATTGCAGGACTTGAAGTACTTATATAAGACAACCAAGTCATATAATTGTTGCCTGTTGCCATGTTGATGGTGGCTGGTTTTTGACCTTCAGCCACACTCCATCACAACATGCATTCAGCTGCTGCAAATTCTAGACCGTGAATTGTTTGCAGGTTGCAGCAACTTTAACGGTGGTGTTTGTTTGTTAACTTTTTATGTTTGTGGTAGATTTATTAATTTAAGGTTTTAAATTTTAAAAAGCCCTAAATAGGTCCAATAGGCCCATAATCGAAATAATCGAACCCAATCGAATCGAATTATTTTGATTAATCGAGTATTTAATTATTTCGGTAATTTGACTAATCGCGATTATGATTTTAAAATAATCGTAATCGAACGATTATGAAAAATTTAGTAAAAAATCAAACCGAACCGAACCGAACCGAACCGCGCCCACCCTAGGTGGTTGGATCTCCTTCTTTATTTAATCGGACCTATAAGTTTCTCAAGTTCAATATCTTAAAGAAATTATTTGTTTATATTTTATCATAATAATTAATTGTCTGATCTCACAATTGTTACAAATTGTGAGGTATTTCAAAATACAAAATTCATAATGCACACACAACCTTCATATATGAGCTCACGGGTCTAGCCCATTTCTTAACCACTTGATGAAAGCTTATATATTCATTATTTTGGACCGAAAAATCAGTTTTAAACTCATTTTTATTGGTCAAGCAGAGCATATCTATATGTCAGAGGCCGTGGCTTGTTTTTAGCATTGTAGCTGCTTGATCTCCGGTTTTAAAATCAATTTCATGCACTGATTCGTGGCAAAAATCAAGGGGATGATTGTTGTAATTCAAGGTTATAAAAAGTCAGCTGCAGTGACGGATTGGGTTGTGAAAAAAAAAAAGGAAAAGGAAAATTCTTGTCATCCTTTCCATCTTCATCAAAGCTTTACACTTTACCTTAAAAAAAAAAATTAAATCAGCTGTTTGAATTAACTGTAGTTTGGAGTGGGCCATTATAATTGGAACGCCATTAAATCTTGGAAGATTAGACTGTCATTGATTTTTTTATGCACCCAAAAATTATCCGGTAAGGGGCAGAATCTGTTCTTTAAGGACAATGCTTCATTGGCACGCCTTGGCTTTCTAATTTCATCACTTTCTGTGTTTGTTTTTATTAATTATTGTTTTGCAACTTCTACATTTATCAATTGGATTATTGGAAGAGTTGTTGAATTGAGGAAAGTGAAGCTACTGGAGAATTGAATTAAATTGGTTTGCTGCAGATTATTGTCAAACTTGATTACTTGAATTTTTGAGTTAAATTTGACTTTTAATTTATTAGTGGTGGGCTTTCCTTACAAAGTCACCTTCAATAATCTTCTTTGTATTTTTGTGGCCGTAGAAATTTGACAAATATCGGAATTCATTTGTTTTATATCAACAATATTTCAAGAAGCAATAATGCGTTTGATTGAATTCTGGAGCTTAAAGCAATATGCATGAATGGAGTTTTGGAAGTGTTCTCTACTAAACACAGCTCTACTAATTCAACTTCTGTCCAGATCGGGAGGGGTAAAAAAGAAAAAAAAAACAACAGTGCTCTCTACCAAACACAGCTCTACTAACCCAACTTTTGTCCTGATTGGGAGGGAAAGGAGAGAAAACAACTTTTGTCGCTTAGAAAAGTCACATGCATTGACTGTTGACAGGATTAATTTTCACTTACTCCCTAACAAATTGATTATTCCTAAAATCTGTCCCTAATTATTATAAATTTAAACTTCAATTAAGAAGATACAAAAATCTTCATCAATACGCCCTCATTTGTCCTTGTGTTTTGAATGTTATTTAAAGATAAGTTGAAATTTATAATAATTTAAATTAACATTTATTGATATTTGATAGTTAATACTCAATTTGAGTCCCTTTATTTCTCCAACCACACCTACATGAAATGGCAATCATTAGCTTTCTCTTACATGTTTTATTACAAAAATGTTCCTACTTTAATGGCTTGATCTAATAAATAACGATTTGCCTTTACAAAATTTGTTTTTGATGTAAAAGAATGAAAGAACTTTTGCTCGCTCTGTGTTTTACAAACGATACCAGTGCAATTTAAGTACACTCTATACTTGAAATTGCATGCTTATATGTAGGCTTTTTTTGTTTAATTTTAAATATTCCCGATATATAATTGGGTGTTATTTAATATTTGATCCCGATATATATATATATATATCGTCAATATATATTTATATGTTTGTGTAACTATTTAACATTTTCAACAAAGGGTACTATTATATTTTTGTTTTGTGTAGGTTTACATTGTATCCTAGTCATTAAGTTATTTGATAATGAACATGAGGTACAATGCTTCGTTTCATATGAATTTTCATTCAAAAATGGATTACATTCGTCTCTAATGATTAATATAAAGATTTTTTTTAAACATCTTAATAATATACTACTTATTCTGGTTATACTTCATAAAATTGTGATAGATTTACACAAAGATTGAGATGAAATCTTCACGATACGCAAAAATAATTTTTATTTCTTTTATAAAATAGCATCATACAATAAAAATCACGGGATCGGGTGGGATCTGCTTACATAATTCTGACGGGGCAGAAAGAAATTTACTTATGTTCGCTTGTAGGCGGTAGCGGCAGAGACGTAAAGCTTACCGCTTGCAGAGAAAGAGGAAAAAATCGGACAGTTAAATTCTTCTGCACGATACTTGCCAGCCTAGCGGCGGCCACCTCAAAAGTTCTTTAGCCATGTGCTCTCTACCAAACACAGCTCTACTAACCCAACGTTTGAACTGTCAATTCTATTCAAATGAAGGTAATTATAGTTTTTTACACTATAAAAGTTACTTTAAGTCTTTAACTTCAAAATAAATGGAATTGGGGGCGGCGCAATGACTATTTGTTGAAAGTATTGGGAACATGGTTGCATATGTTTTAACATTTGGGGGCTGCAAAAAGCCAGTGTTTCTCCTTCGATTTAACTCTTTCCTTGCTTCTCTCTCTCTGGAAAAAAAAAAGGCTTTTGCTGCCTTAAGCACCATAAATTTTCGTTATTCTATCGGGCCTTTCCGTCAAAATTTCCATTTGGCAGCTGGGGATTGCATCGAACGCGAAAAACAGAGGTGAATTCTACGGAGTGACCTTTAACTTCTTTTCTTGCCTTTTTTTTTTTTGGTTTTTTAAGGTTATTTTGGTTAAAAAATTTATGGATAATTTTTGAATACCTACGTGAGGTTTGTCCTTGCTGCACTTAGAGAGAATATATGAATATATTGACATATAGGGTCCAGCTATAGTGCCACGGTTGTATGGTACCACAGCTGAATCCAACCTTTGGATCCAATTCTGGTGACAACTGTGGGTTAGATCCAATGGTTGGATCCAACTGTGGTAACATACAACTGTGGTACCATAGTTTTGGCTAGACATATAATCCATGTATCAGCGTTAGAGAGCCGTTTGCTTTCTTGATGAAAGTACAATAACGCCCTTCACTGTACATTACAATAACTGACAATGCTGGCAGCAGTGCAGAGTTGGGGTTTTATATTTAAATATACCCTATTGAATGAATCAAGTATTAAATTGAGCAATATTTAAAATAAATTAAGTAAAAGACGAGTAAGTTTTCTAAACAAATCGAGTAACAGTTATGTTATTTTTTAAAGAAGTCAAGTATGATATTGGGTAAGTCGAGTATTCGATCGAGTAAGAAGTGAAGTAAAGGAATTGAGTAAGTCGAGTAAGTATGTTGAATGAGTCAAATATTGAGTAATTTTTTAAACAAGTCGAGTAAACGTCAAATATTATTTTTTGCTTCTTTTGATCTTGCTCGACTTTGTAACTTAGGGAACCAGTTCAGTTTTCTTATGATTTTATTGAAGTTATTTTTGTACTTTCGTTAATTTTTTAAGAATATATATGTAAAATTAAAGATGTTAATGGTTAAAGGTATATTTTGGGTATTTTTGGGGGAAATGGGGTAATATCCCACTCCATTCCCTCGGAAAGTTGCAGGCTTGACAATGCTTCTTGCATTGCAGAAGATAACAAAGGAGAAGCTTTAACCCTCTTCTTCACTTCTTGTGTTTCTCTCATCAGCAACTTCCGTGGCACCTTGTGCCTTCTTCTATGCATTTGCAGGTTCTGGTCTCTTTGAAACCCTTAGTTGCAGATCTCACATACATATCCATCTGATTCTAACAAGGTCTTGGGTGATAAAGAAACCACCTCTGCATCCGAATCTATGCCAGTATGTGTGTGTGTAAACTAAAAAAAAAAAAACGGAAAAGCAAAAATTAATACTGGCAATTCGCCTTAAAAGAATTGAACCCATATACAAAAGAAAACTGAAAAGGAAAGCTAACTGAGGTGCCTGCTGGTTTTCTTTTTCTTTTGTTATGAATAGCTAGGTGAAAGGATCAGAAGAAGAAGGAGCATTACTTTTGGTGTTATTTTCTAACATAGGGTTAGAATTTTTGTGGACTAGCAAACCAATATGACAAAGTGGTTGTGATGCAGGAATAGTGGCCTTTGTTTTTCAGCTTAATTGAATAAAGAACAAAACGGGTGGAGAGGAAGTGGGGAAAGAGAAAGAAAAGAAGAAAGTGTATTTTTTTTTTCTTTTCCCCTTTTCTTATTCTAAATTTTTTTTTTTTGAGAGAGAGAGAGAGAGAGGAGAATGAGGAGTGGGAGAGGAAGCAAAAGCTCTTGCTTTCTTTTTGCAATAAGCCTTCTTATTTTTGCTTATTGTCCTTAACAAGTAACAGCCAAACGATTCTCTATCGCCAATACGCGGTAGGGGATGTTATATGTCAATATATACATATATTCTCTCTAAATATAATAAGGACAAACCTCAGGGGAGGTATCCAAAAATTACATATAAATTCTATGGACCTAAATCACAAATGCACTTTTGCAGATATGATGTCGACTACAGAGATCGAGGAGCCGATAGAAGAGGATGAAAATGAAATGGATCCTCAACCTCCGCGGTTATCTCATAAACAATCGTTTGGTATGTGATTTGCATTTTCACATTGTTATGAACAGAATCGGTGAACAGTAGTTTTAGAATTAATTAATTAGGGAAATCGATTTATATATTATTTTAATTTGCCTATACTGATTACAATAGATCTAAATTCCTAACACACAACTTATTTGAGTTGAAATACAGTTTTAGCAGGCGCAAACAGAGCAAGAGTTGTATATACATTATTTATTATATATTACATATTTTCTAGTTTTGAACAGTAATAAAACTTACGTATTTTCTAGTTTTGAACAGTAATAAAATTTACCATCTTTACCTAGAGTTGAGGAGAGAGAAAGAGAAGAAAACAAAAAGGAAAAGAAAAGAAAAGATGTTTGGTTTAAAGTTCTAATATTTTAGTATAGATTTGTATTATTGGATAGGAGCTGTTTTATCTCCTACTAGTGTGTGTGGGTGGAGTAATAACTCTTTTAAATTTCTTAAAAACTTGTGAGCTATTTATAAAGATTAATTATGGGCTGTATTGTGTGGGCTATATATATATATATTGTACTGTATCTTATTATTAAAAAATAAATATATAAATTTAATTTTTTATTTTAAATTTTGAATTAACTACTATCTTAATGAAAGTTAAATTCAAATTTAAATTAATTAATTCGAAAAATACCAACTAGGCCCAGACATTTCTATAACCCGATTAGTGTTTCCAGAGATCAACATGCTTGACTTGTGATATGAGAAGGATGAATAATTTCTCTATAATTTTTTGAGAATAAGTGAAATTTTATTAAATAGGGACTAAATATAAGTGAAGTAGATATTCTTCAAGTGAGAGTTGAAATTTGGGTTGTGTTATACTAGACTTATTAAAGGTAATTCCAATAAGTTTTTAATTGTAAATATTAGTAGAATTCTAATTACAATATATCACTGTATAAAAAAAATGACCGAATTGTTCAAATTACATATCAAGCCATTTTGGGCATAATAATTAAATTGCCGCAGATGAGATTAGTTACCGATATATGCACTTAAATGAGTTATATGTAGTCATGTGATATTTATTATTTTCACTTCAACGACGTTCTAGTTATATATAACTGTGATTTTAGGTTAAATTATGAAAGGAAAAAAAGAAAATATCAAAAGAATGTATATGTAACTTCTTCTTTTTTTTTAAAAAAAAAAATGTATTTATTTTGATTCGTGTCTAGCAATTCTTAATCCGCGTGCTATTGAAACAGATATTGAGGCTGCGATTTCTTCACGAGTCGACGAAAGTGGTCAAAGTAAGTTCGTTGTATTTTCAATAACTGTTCAAAATATTGCCTTTATCAAAAAATTAAATTTTAGGTTCTTAAGAGTAGATATTGTAGAATTCTTATAAAAATGAAACAATAATATCAGGGATATCAATCTTTGAGTCCCAACTTGAATTTCAATATTATGTGCCATTCATCTATTCGATAATAGATTTCATAACTTGTAAAATTACTTAATCACCATCCAATAGATGAATGGCACAATGAAACTTAGATGTTGGGATATCTAACATTACTCAAAGTTAAATTATGTAAAGGACGATACTATTGGCATTCTAAAAAATAGGAAAAAGAACACCTACAATCCCAAGGTTAGGAGAAATGACCATTTAGATCCTTGTTAAGTAAATAAGAGCACTAGCTCAGCCATGCCATCATTCTCACCCCGGCATGGATCACCTCAGCCAAATGGTATGAGTAGAACACTGATAATGAGTCTTCTACGAACAAGGGCCAACCAGAGATGAGTATCAGCCAAAGGAATGTACCGACCAGAGACAAGTACCGAGCAGATACCCATTCCCCAAAGAGCGGGAACGCGATCTCACGAAATCACGACAGTTGCGCTATGTCCAGAACCGTTGAGGGAGACACGGTGTCCCACGTTTACCCACAATGTAGCAGTTGGAGTCCTATGAGGAGCTGCCACTACCCGAGATAAGGGGGGATGAAGGATAAATGGAAACATGGGACAGCGGTTATAAAAAAGGAAGAAACCAATGAAGAAAAGGGATAGAAAAATTGAGAGAAGGGAAAACTCTTCCAAATTAAAACCAGACCATTTTCAGTACAAACTGTGAGCCAATTATAAGCAACTTATCGAATCTTAATTACACCGTTTTTCTGTAAACACCTTGTGCTAACTTAGGCATCGGAGGGTCTACGCCGGTAAAACCACCGGCGTCTCTGATCCACTTTTGTTAACACAGGCTTAGTGGGAGAAGGAAGGATAATTCCAACTTTAGTGACTAGAGCGATCGTTGAAGCAAGAAGAAATTGACATCCACACTATTGACTACATAAACGTTGGTGAAAAGCTACCACCAAATTAGTAGTTACCGGAGAAGCAGCGAACGGTTGGATATGGATGCGTCAAGGAAGGATGCCTTAAGGGATGACAATGAAACTGTCGAGACGATCACTCTTCAGGAGATTGCGAATGAAGCTCGAGAGAGGATGATGCAAGATCGACTGGAGTGGATGGAGAAACAAATGGAGACTCTCACGGCCATATTGTGTGAGCTGAGGGATGAGCGGAGAAGGGACTGCGAAACCCCCGTGGGGAGAGAGGAAGTTGGGGCAGAACCTAGCCTCCGGAGGCGTAGAGTCGAGGAAATCCCTCTATCGGTGGACCAACCTTATGGGGTGCACCCCCATAAAAGTACTGGTCAGGTTCCAGGGGAGTGCGTGGGTGAAGGGGGGAATCAACCTCACCCCGGACGGGTACTGAAAATTGATGGCCGAAGGGCCAGTGTTGATGAAGGAGAGCTCAGACAGTGGTTGCAGAATGCCGAGCAGGAACGAGATCAGATAGCTGCGTGCGATCTTGACCGTGCGGTAGAATTAGAGGGAGAGGTTCGCAGATTGGCGCAGGTGATAGAGGAGATTTAGGGCAAGAGAAAGCCTCCGAGCTGGAGGATAATGCTAGATAAAGAATCTCTGTTATCAACCGAGATCATGGGTATTGTAATCCCAAGAGATTTTTGCTTCCCCGACCTCAAATACTCCGGGCGAAGTGATCCGCTGGTGCATATTGAACGTTTCAACGACATGACGGGTGTGCAGGGGCTGACACCAGCTCAGAGGTGCAGGGTGTTCCCATTGACACTAGAGGGACGAGCCCGAGAATGATACTGCAAGCTGCCACGGGAGAGTATAAAAGGGTACGAGCAGATGTGCCATGAGTTGCCGAGCAGTTCCGATGAGCTGTGGCCCTAGAGGATGACAGGATGGAACTTATGGGGATGAAACAGGAGGAACACGAATCCATTTGGAATTTTATAAAACGATATCACCGAGCCATGCTGGATCTGGGAGTTTTTAATCACCCGCAGGCGTTGAGAGGATTAAAAGAAGGTGTAAGAATAGGCCGATTGTGATATAACTTAAGAAGCCCCCTAGTGCAGAATTACTCGGCGGGGTATGAACAGGCGAGGCGAGATATGGAAATCGAAGAGGAGAAATCGGCAAGGATAAAAAGTGAACAGCTGGAAGAGCTGAGACGAAAGGAACCGAGAGCCCCGAACTAGAGCGGATCGGGAAAGCGAGCTGGGAAATCCTCAGTAATGGGCGGAATATCAGCTCGGTCCCGCCCTTACCCCATAGCTCAGAGACCACAACAGTTCCAACGCAGCCGGGCTCAACCTCCACGCCCCCCATTCCCGGAGCGGCAACGAGAATTCAGGCAGATAGCTGCCCACCCTTATCACAACACTCCTAGAGCATTACATACAACTAACTCCAGGGCTGGACTACCAGATCAGCTACCAACGATACCAGCCCGAGGTGATATCCATGATAGTCGAGCAGTTCAACTGGTTGACCAGAGCTTGGCATATAGACAGTACACTCCATTAAAAATCTCCATGGAAGAATTGTATGAGAGGATCGAAGGACGAGGCCTGCTATACCCTCCGACCCTTATAACAAAACCTGCTCACCGATGTGATAAGAGCAGATTCTGAAATTCCACGACACTCACGGTTACATTATCAGCCAATGTCGTGATCTAAAGATTCATGTGGAGGATTTGGTGAGGAACCGGTACTTAGATGAATACGTAGATGGAGTGTCCCCCGTCATTGAATTACAATACACGCGAGATGAAGGAGTTGAGAGAAGCCTGGAACGTGAACAGCCAACTATCCGTGTAATAGCAGGAGAGCCAACATTGGCTGGGGACTCAAACAGGGCACGGAAGAACTATAGGAGATACGCCATGACCAGCAAACAAGTGTTTTTCAATTTGCCAGCAGCCAAGAGGGCAAAGGTGAGGCAAGTTCCCATTATGTGGACAGATGATGACAAAGAGGGTATCTTATATCCTCATGAGGATGCACTGGTGATTAAGGCAATGGTGGCTGGTATAGAATTGCGGCGAATACTGGTGGACACGGGCAGCTCGGTTGACATCCTGTTTAAGTCGGCCCTAGATGATATGGGAATTTCAAACTTAAAACTGGAGAGGGCGAATACATCCTTGAAGGGATTTGAAGGAGGACGGTTAACCTCCATGGGGATCATCGAGCTCCCGATTACTGTGGGGTCAAAACCGTTTGAAAAGATAATGATGCTGGACTTCGTCGTGGTAGAAGAGAGAAGCCCTTACCAGATGATACTGGGGCAACTTTTCATGAGGATAAGCCAATGCGTTATATCTACGCATTATCTGGCGTTGAAATACAGAGTCAACAGAGTTGTAGGAGTAGTAAAAGGTGACTAGAGAATGGCGAGGAGCTGTTATGCTACATCGGCCAAGGAGACACTACAGGTTACCTCCCTGGATAACCGAGGAGATTCTAAAGAGGGTCGCCAGGAACCTGTTGAGGAGCTGGAGGAGGTTGTTGTGAGCAAGGATAACCCGAGCAGAATGGTTAAGATCGGGTCAAGATTGGGCGAAGCAATAAAGGGCGAGTTGGTGAAATGCCTACAGTCCCATGCAGATATATTTGCTTGGTCCCATGAAGACATGCCAGGAATTGACCGCAGGATAGCTTGCCACAAGCTGGCAATTAAGAAAGGGGCGAGGCCGGTAAGGTAGAAAATGAGGTGTTTTAACTAGGAAAGGTACGAGGCTATAAATACCGAGGTAGAGAAGCTGTTGAAAGCAGGATTTATAAGGGAAGCTAAATACCCAGAGTGGATTTCCAATATAGTATTGGTAAATGAAGGATGTGTGTGGATTTCACAGACCTCAATAAGACATGCCCAAAGGACAGCTTTCCCCTACCAAAAATAGATCAATTGGTGGATTCAACGGCGGGTCACAGTCTGCTCAGTTTCATGGATGCCTTTTCGAGATACAACCAAATACCCATGAACGAGCAGGGTGAGGAGAGTACCACCTTTATAACTAACATTGGTTTGTTTTGTTACAGGGTGATGCCTTTTAGCCTAAAAAATGCAAGAGCTACCTATTAAAGGTTGGTGAATAAGATTTTTAAACCATTGATCGGTCACACTATGGAGGTATATGTGGATGATATGATCACGAAGTCTAAAGAACCGATGGATCATGTGAAGCACCTAGAAGAGACCTTTGAATTGCTGAGGAAGTATGAAATGAAGCTGAACCCGGAGAAATGTGCATTTGGAGTCAGCTCGGGCAAGTTCTTGGGATTCCTGGTGAGTCACCGAAGGATCGAGGCCAACCCGGAAAAAATACAGGCAGTAACAGAAATGAAGTCCCCTCGAACAGTTAAGGAGGTGCAGAGCCTTATAGGGAAATTAGCAGTACTGAACCGGTTCATCTCGCAGGCCACAGACAAATGCCACCCTTTCTTCCAAACCATAAAGAAATGGAGGAAGATAGAATGGACGTCAGAATGTGAAGAAGCATTCGAGCAGCTTAAGGAATACCTGGCCCGCGCTCCGTTATTATTGACTCCAAGGGAAGGTGACCAGTTGTATTTGTACTTAGCAATCTCTGAATGGGCTACCAGCTCGGTATTAGTCAGAGAAGAAGAAGGAAAGCAACACCCAGTATACTACACCAGTAAGGTCCTGGTAGACGCGGAAACCAGATATCCACTGATGGAGAAATGTGCACTAGCTTTAGTCACGGTAGCACGCAAGCTCAAACCATATTTTCAGGCCCACCCGATAGTTGTGTTGACTAACCAGCCCCTTCGGCAAATGCTCCAAAAACCAGATGCGTCTTGTCGGTTAGTAAAATGGTCCGTGGAGTTGAGCGAATTTGATCTATCCTATAGGCCCCGAGGAGCAATCAAAGCTCAAGCCCTAACCGATTTTATGGTTGACCGTGCTGAACCAGAGGAGGAAACTCAGGGGGAGCAACTAATGGAGCAAGATAAACTAGGTGGGGTGTGGCTAGTAATGGTTGATGGATCATGTAGTGAACAAGGGTCCGGAGCAGGAATTGTAATACGAAGCCCAGAAGGGACCGAAATAACGTATGCAGTGAAGTTTGAATTTCAGCTCACAAACAACCAAGCTGAATATGAAGCCTTTATCACTGGGCTTGGACTTGCACACGCACTAAGAGCAGAAAGAATAGAAATCCGAGCAGATTCTCAATTAGTCTGCAATCAACTCAGTGATCAGTTCCAAGCAAGGGAAGAGAAGATGGGGTTTTATTTGAAGAAGGCAAAGCAGATGGTTGGGCTTTTTCAAGCGGTAGAGGTGAAGTAGATACTCCGGAATGAGAATTACCGAGCAGATATATTGGCCAGAATGGCTGCTATTGCAGATCCAAAGTTACCTATGTCAGTCCCACTAGAGGTGATGACCTCACCAAGCATAGGGGAGGAAGTAGAGGTAATGAGAATAAGCACCGAGAAATCCTGGATGGACCCGATTCTCTCGTACATCTGCGATGGAATTCTATCGAAGGACAAGAGGCAAGCAAGGAAGTTAAAATGACGAGCAGCAAGGTACACGCTACTCGATGAGGTGCTCTACCACCGAGGATTCACCTTGCCCCTTTTGAGATGTTAGGATGACGAGGAAGCAGATTATGTACTGAGAGAAATTCATGAAGGAATATGTGGCAATCACTCGGGAGCGAGAACTTTAGCCTTCAAGGCACTCCGGCAATGATACTTCTGGCCAACCATGCACCAGGATGCGAAAAGTATGGCAAGGAACTGTAAAGTCTGCCAAACCTTCTCAGAGGTTCCTGCACAACCCCCAGAAAAGCTGACCACTATGACATCCCCATGGCCTTTTGCCCAATGGGGAATCGACCTGCTTGGTCCGTTACCTAAGGGCCAAGGAGTGGCAACACACGCAATTGTGGCAGTAGACTACTTCACTAAATGGGTAGAAGTGGGAGTCCTCAGCTAAATCACGGAGAGAAAGACGACGAATTTTATTTGGAAGAATATCATCTGCAGATACGGGATCCCCTATGCCATCGTTACAGACAATGGGAGGCAATTTGACAACAACAATTTCAAGAAATTTTGCCGAAACTTGAGGGTGGACCTGAAGTTCTGCACCCCCGCACACCCCCAGGCAAACAGACAGGTGGAAGCAGCCAACAAAGTAATAAAGAAACTTCTGAAAACAAGACTGGGAGAGAAGAAGGGAGCTTGGGTCGATGATCTACTAGGAATACTGTGGGCTTACCGGACAACTTACAAAACCGCCACAGGAGAAACCCCGTTTGCTTTAGCTTTTGGTCATGAGGCGACAGTCCCAGCAGAAATCGGAGTGGGGACACATCGGACAGAATACTTCAACAAGGAGCAAAACGACGAGCAGATCTGCTTGAGCCTGGACCTGCTGGAGGAGAAAAGAGAAGGGGCCTCGCAGAAAGTGGTCCAGTGTCAGCAAAGAGTCATGCGCTATTACAACAAGAACGTAAGCATGAGACAGTTTCGAGCAGAGGATTGGGTACTTAGGAAGGTGAACCAAAACACTAGGGATCCTAACCATGGCGCTCTTGGCCCGAAATGGGAAGGCCCGTATAGGGTGATACGAGTGACTGGACCAGGAGCTTACAAGCTAGCGTACCTAGATAGACGAGACGTGAAGAGATCGTGGAACGCCGAGCATTTGAAGAAGTATTTCCAGTAAGCAAAGTGCTCTACTAAGTCTTCATTTTGATAAGTTATCTTTGTTAAATGCATGATGACTTGTTGAACATGCACATATTCCGCATGTCTGTAATGCATTCAAGTTTCAATAAAGATGAATTCAGCATAAAATTCCCCTGCTAGCAAGCCCATTAAATTTTTACTAAGGCAAGTAAGTGTCTGCTCCTGCTCGGTCAACAAAAGACCAGTAGGCAATTTTACGAAATTCTACGAAGGCAAGTAAGTGTCTGCTCCTGCTCGATCAACCAAAGACCAGTAGGCAATTTTATGAAATTCTACTCAGGCAAGTAAGTACCTGCTCCTGCTCGGTCAACGAAAGACCAGCAGGCAATTTTACGAAATTCTACGAAGGCAAGTAAGTGTCTGCTCTTACTCGGTTAACGAAAGACCAGCAAGCAATGTACAAAATTCTACTAAGGCAAACAAATGCCTAATCCTGCTCAGTCAATGAAAGACCAGCAGGCAATGCTACAAAATTCTACTAAGGCAAACAAGTGCCTATTCCTGCTCGGTCAACGAAAGACCAGCAAGTAATTTTACGAAATTTTTATTAAGGCAAGCAAGTGCCTATTTCTGCTCGGTCGCTTAAGGACCACCAGGTAATTTCACGAAATTTTACTAAAGCAAACAAATGCCTATTCCTGCTCGATCGCTTAAAGGACCAGCAGGCAAATCTATAAATTTGGTTATGGCAAACAAGTGTCTATTCCTACTCAGTCGATTAAAGAACTAGCAGGCAAAGCCAACTAAAAGTGTTAAGGCCATTTACAGAAACGATCTATAAGCAAAACCACAACAGAAGAGCTAATAGAAAGCATCTAAAATTTATACTCAAAATGTTTACAAAACAGATGAAAGTTTAGAGTTTATACAAAAAAAGACCTAAAAATTAGGAGGATCGATAGTTGAAGGATTGGCAATCTCGGGAGGTGGAAGATCAGCAACATCGGGAGAATGAGGCATGGACCCTTGACCCACTTGAAGAGCACGGCCCCCAGCTCCCCCCTCATGCGCCCCACCTGAGTGAGGTTCCACCTGGTTCTGATCCCCCTGCTTTTTGTCCCCTTGGTCGGACTCAGCCATATATCTCTGCACTCCAACCTCCAGCTTGCTCATGTCAAGCTCAGGATATTCCTCCTTAAGCACAGACATGATGCACTTGTAGCAGAAAGCAACCCCAGAGTCATACTCTACCTCCAGCCAATCATCCACATCAGCAGATTTGCCTTTCACCTCGGCCAACTGCTCATTTAGAGATTTGATTTCTCCCTCAAGAGCCGTCTTCAAGGTGTCCCGCTCACTCTGAGTGGCCTGGAGATCAGACTTCAGATCACCCAACTCACTTTCAAGCTTGATGGAGGTGGACTTAGCCATGGCCACTTTCTCCTCCAGATCCATGATTTGCTTGCGCAGATCAAGCAACTTCTCCTTCGAGCGATCGGCGGACTCAGCTTTCTTCTTTAAGTCCTGGTTATCAGCTTGAAGCCTTCTCTCATGGAGAAGGGACCTGTTCTTGTAGCACGAAACCAGGGTGGCCAGCTTAAAGGAAACTCTTTGAACGGAACCAGCTAACTCGACGAAGTTCATGCTCTCGATATCCTTCACCATCTTAGGCCCCACCGATTTGTCGTAATCCCTCTGGTACGGGCTTAGGTAGTCAACTTGATCCCGAGACGGAAGAGAAGAGGATCAGTCCCCGGACTGAACGCTGACTTCAGGACTCTTATCACTCACCATTTTTCCGAGGTGGAGGAGGAGGCAGAGCAGGAACAGAAGCCTTGGGTGGACCAACATTGGCTTTCTTTGGAAGAGGAGGAAGATTGCTGGAGCTGCTTGGAGCCCGACAACACTTTCTGGTCATCGCGCTGAGGATCTTGTTATCCATTCCGGCAGCTATGTCCACTAAACCTGAACCGACCAAGTTTGTTGGTGACAGGAGGTCTTGGCAGGTAGACGCGTTCACCAGAGCAGTTTCCACCTGGAGCAAAGGTCGGTCTTCAAGTTCCTTAATCAAACCCCACGACTCTGAAAAAGTAAACAAGGTTAAAGAACCCAATAAGTGGCAATTTGAGAAAGAATATAGGCAAAAAATGAGCGACCTGGGGTGACAAAATGCGTTGGAAGGTAAATATCACCACCAAGTGAACGAGCTACTGTACACCAATTTTTTCCAGCAAAGAAGAATTTGTTCTTTCAATTTTTACACGATGAGGGGAAGCCGGTGATTGGCTTCCTCTTCACGGAGCTCGACATGAAATAGTACCAGCCTACTTCCTTCAGGCTACTCCTCAGCTGGTATAAATGCTTTACTTCAACAAGAGAGGGCTTCTCTGATCTACACCTCTCCCATAACACATACATAGCCGAAAGAACCCTCCACCCATTTGGGTGTAGCTGACCTGGGGCCAGGTGCATACCACCTAGTATCTTGGCAAAGTAACGCTGAAGGGGCATCCGAGCTTCTAGCTTGAAACTCTCCAGGTGCATCGTCACATACCCCCTCGGAGGCCGACTAGGAACGTCGCCTTTCCCAGGAACTACAAGAAGAACCTCCTCAGGAATGTTGTAGAGATTCCTAAGCTTGAACAAATCAGTTGGGGTAGTGGCACAAGCTATGTATTCAATAGGGTAAGAATCCGCTTGCACCCTATGGCTAAAGTTCCTTTTCTTAGGGGGTCTGCTTAGCTCGGAACTGCTCCCCTCACCATCACCTACTTCTTCAGGGACCCCAACCCCACCAGAACTGTGATTCTCACCCAAGCCCGACGCAGTGCCACCTCTGTTTCCTACAAGCTCTAATTCAGGGGAGGGTGAAGTGGCCATGGGACGAGGGTATTCAGGGGTATCCCTATAACAGGAGGAACCTACACTGCGAGAGGAGTGTAGAAGGTCACTGAGTCCAAATAAATGGGGATATGAATCCTCTATCTCTTCATCGCTCTCGACTACAATTCTTTTTCCTCTTGGGTTGGACATACTGAAGTTTAAAAAGGGAAAGCACAAATAACTAAGAGTGTGGATACAAAAAAGGGACAAACACAGAACCCACAATACAAAACTCAATCAACAACAACCAGAGAAGGGGTTGAAGGCTATACTTGGAATAGACTGGCACTGATGATGTTGCTGTGATAGAGAAAAGACCCAGCAAATGGAGATCCCAGACGCGGAAAGTGTGAACGAAGTTCGAAGGAGTTGTCTTACGGCAGAGAAGCGAATAGCAAAACAAGGATGACTTTAGTTTAGGGATTTGAAACGAAAATGGGGAAATGGAAGCGTTTGAGTGATAGGAGTGCCAGCTCATTCACCGTATATCGAGGATGGATAGCGCGTCGTTTCAAATTTCAAATACGAGGAGTCTGGAAATGCCACGTCAATAACCGTTATAAAAGGCCATACGAAACGCAAGCCCAGATATGCAATGGACATGCTCATAAAGGCCCATGCATAGGTCAGAATCTCTCTAGACGAAAAATGGAACCTCAGGTCCATCCCAGTAAACAGAAGACCAGATGAGAAGTTCCCTAGATCGATGAGATTTGATTATCAGTTTCTACTCTCAACCCGTTTCACTCGCAAGACTAGAAACTGGGGGACTGGCGTTAAGTAAATAAGAGCACCAGCTCAGCCATGCCATCATTCCCACCCCAGCATGGATCACCTCAGCCAAATGGTACAAGTAGAACACTGATAATGAGTCTTCTACGAACAAGGGCCAACCAGAGATGAGTATCAGCCAGAGGAATGTACCGACCAGAGACAAGTACCGAGCAGATACCCATTCCCCAAAGATCGGGAACACGATCTCACGAAATCACGACAGTTGCGCTATGCCTAGAACCGTTGAGGGAGACACGATGTCCTACGTTTACCCACAATGTAGCAGTTGGAGTCCTATAAGGAGCTGCCACTACCCGAGATAAGAGGGGATGAAGGATAAATGGAAACGTGGGACAGCTGCTATAAAGAAGAAAGAAACTAATGAAGAAAGGGACAGAAAAATTGAGAGAAGGGAAAACTCTGCCAAATTAAAACCAGACCATTTTCAGTACAAACTGTGAGCCAATTATAAGCAACTTATCGAATCTTAATTGCACCGTTTTCCCGTAAACACCTTGTGCTAACTTAGGCATCAGAGGGTTTACGCCGGTAAAACCACCGGCGTCTTTGATCCACTTTTGTGAACACAGGCTTAGTGAGACAAGGAAGGATAACTCCAACTTCAGTGACTAGAGCGATCGTTGAAGCAAGAAGAAATTGACATCCACACTATCGACTACATAAACGTTGGTGAAACGATCTGAACGGGCAAAGGGCGAGCAGATTTCAGCATCAACACCTAACATTACTCAAGGTTAAATTATGTAAAGGACGATACTATTTGCATTCTAAAAAATAGGAAAAAGAACACCTACAATCCCAAGGTTTGGAGAAATGACCATTTAGATCCTCGTATTTTTAATAAGAAAAACCAAGATCCCTTTTGAGTAAAATACCTTTGGCTCTATTAACTCAAAAAAAAAAAAACAAATTGACTCTAATGTTTTATAATAAAATAGAAATATAATGTTAAAATAAATGTAACAACATATACATATTAAAACAAATTTAATATTTAAAAATATTTTAATATTTTACAATATTATATTTTATTAAACTAAATTTTATAATAAATAGAAACGTAATATTAAAATAAATATATGAATATTAAAATTATTTAAAATATTATATAAAATAATTTTAATATTATTTCAATACATTAGATATTTTATTAATTGTAACATCTATTTAACTCAAAGATTTATTTAAAATTTTTATAATAAACACAAATATATTGTTAAAAGAATATAATCATTTATCCTTTTAAAATTATTTTATATATTAAAAAATTCTAATCTTGTTACTTTACTAGAAAATTTAACTATTTAAATTGTATTTATATTTATTAAAAAAAATTAAAGTCAATTTTTTTAGTTACTATCTATTAAAGATATAGGGATGACAATTAGCTTATATGGGTTGGATCTACTCTGCTGCAGATCCAGATCCATAATAAAAATCAAGATCCGTATCTGCTCCAGATCCGTCATGAATTCATATATTTCGCTCCATATCCAGATCCAAAAAAGAAATATATATATATATATCTGCTCCAAATCTTAAAAAAAAATTAAAATCTAAATCTGCTCTAAATCCGTCATGAATTCTAAAATTCAGTAATAAAAATGTAATAATTTTTTAGAATGAAAATTGAAGGCTAAAATATATTGATAACAAATAAATTATACATTTTTTCTCAAAAATATAATAAATATTATAGCTTATTCTTTTACATCAAAACAACAAATAAGAAAGATAATAAAATATCATTCAAAAGTAATTGCAGGAGTAATATCAATCTAATATTTTATTGTCTCCTTCATCATTCTAATATCCACGACACACGCACCCTCATTCCTACAACATTAGATAATGACATATAAATTAAATATGATTTATATTCAGTGCTTTATTATTTTTATTATGACCATATTTGACTAAATATATGAATAACTATATTCCTTAAAAATTATTTGGTCAATATAATAAAATAAATTGCCAGGTTGTATTACTTGGCTTGCAATTTGAATATTGCATGTACATGCTTTGGGGATGACTAACCTTTAAATTTGCAAAACTAATCTTTAAGTTTTAAGAGTTTAAATGTATGGTAAATACCACTAATATGCTATAAATAAAATATATTATCATTATAATTCCACATTGTTAAGAGACTTTTAAAATAAAATAAAATTAAAAGATGAGTGGATATGGATAGGATTTAGATATTGAGATAGATCCAGACCTGCTCTAGATCCGTGTTAGATCTGTACATCGATATCTAAATCTGATCTAAATTTATTTTAAACCGACCCAAATCCGATCCGATTGGATTTGGACCACGTGGATCTTGGGTCTAATCCAATCCATTGCCATCCCTATAAAGATATTATAGTAAAAAAGAATTATTGGTGTCCCTTATGGAAATCTTAGGGTCTACATGATCATATTTTTAAATCTTGAGAATGTAGTCATCCTTTTTCCTTTAAAATATTAGTTTTTCTCTATGCACTCCATTGAAACCAAGATGGATTGCTCCTTGAAACTAAGCTGAGGTGCCAACGTTTATCAAAGATACCAAAGCCTACTGCAGCTAAATTAATTACTATTTAAATTAATTATCTTTATTTACTTTGAAAGACTCAAATAACATTGAATCCATCAAAGTAATTAATCAAATAATTACCTTTCTCTATCATAATTTGTAATTAAGAAAGATTGATTGTCAATCAACATAAAGATTGATTGACTTAATAATTGCTAATCAATCATTATTTTCAGATTATGTTAATTGTATCATTTCCTTTTTCATGTTTCAAATTATATAAATTGAACTTTTGTTCTCATGAATTAATAATTAAGAGTGAAATTTATATTTTTTGTATTGTTTTTGAAAAGTTTTCACAAGAGACACTGAAAAATAAAAAAGTGGGTGATGATTTGAGAGAGAGTCCAAATGTTTGAGAATATGATATTTATCTAATGGAGGCTAAAATTATATCATTGGTCCACTGGTAGGCTTTTTGGTGAAAAAGAAAGTGCATAAGAGTATTGTTAGGTATCTTAACATTCAACTGATGTGATATTTATCTATTGGATAGTAGTTAAGTAATTTTATAAAATATGAAATCCATCACCTAATAGATAGTGACACATGGCATTGGAATTTAAATTGGGACTCAAATGTTGGGATCCCTAATTTAGAATTTGATATAATGCTTAGATATCAAAAGAGTAGAATATTTTGAGAGTTTTATGTCACATTTAGCAAAAAAATCAAGAATATTCCTTAGCACAATCGTATTCTTTCCATAAACTTGTATGCCCAATCTTGGCTATGGATTTCCAAGCCCATAAAATATAGTAAACTCTTGCATACGACATTTTTATATTGCTCCGAGTGTTGTGTTAAAATGATTAATCTTGTGATCATTGTGCCTTAATTATAATTATTCACATATCCTTTATTTATTGGTTCAAAATCATTCCAAATAATTATGATAAATTATGTTCGGATTGGTCTTTTTGTTAAAATTAGTATTGTTCAACAATTTTTTTATTGATAACTTTTGTTATTGCTACAACTCGATAGAAGAGACTTGCGAGGAAAGAAGTACACTCTCCAAATTGTATCGAGCTGCATTAGATGATGATTGGCAGACAGCTGAAACTATTTTTGACTCGCATGAAGATTACGTGAAAGCTTCTCTCTCAAAGCTAGGGGAAACGGCTCTCCACGTTGCAGCTTCTGCAGGCCGCATTGATTTTGTGAAAAATCTGTTAGGGTACTCACCCCAGGTTTTAAAACTCACGGATTATTTTGGACAGACAGCTCTTTCTTTAGCGGCAGCATCCGGAAACTTGGATCTTGTCCAGTTAATGACTGAGGATAACGAACACTTGGCACTTGATCGAGAAAGCGTTGACCAATATTTGCCAATTCACGCAGGAGCGATGTCAGGCCATAAGGAGGTGGTACTGTACCTTTATTCAATCACTGAAGGTCAATTAGACAATAAGGATCTCATTGAATTGCTCATCATTCTTATAAAAACCGATTTATATGGTAAGCACTACCTTTCTTTCTTTTCGTTTTTTTCCCTCCTTTTTGACGATATGGTGATAGGATAAATTCATAAATATCAGATAAATTCATAGGATCATTTCTTAAATTTCTTAGATATCATTGGACATACGCAACAATTATAGAAAACTAATTTGCTGTTTGTTTTTTAGCTTGAAGTTTGAATTTAACTTTTTTCATACATTTATTTATTTTAAGTTGTTTTTTTTTAACTTATCACTTATTATCAGACAATTTTATCTTAATAGAAAAAATAAAAAAAATCCACTTTTATTGAAGTCTAACTGAAAATTTTTAATTTCAAATCTCAAAAATATCCTTAACAATTCATATATTTTTAATATTATGTATAAACCTTATATTTTTGAATTATTCTTGAATTTTTTTAATGCTTTAAATTTTTATTCACATGATAACATTAACTAAACTGAAATATTGAACAAATGAAATTATGTCAATTGTGATGAATCAAAAATAAAATAACAGTGTTGACTTTATAATAAAATTTGATGTTATAATTACCTCTTTTATTAAAAAATTATATTAAGATCAACAATGATAGTATTTTTTTTAATGTTAGAAAACTAATCAACTTGTGAAAATTATAAATTGTGAAGAACAAATATATTCACCACTTAAAAAGATATTTATGTCAAACTATTAGCTTTTAAGTTTTTCTCTTCAGATGTTGAAAAAGAAAAAAACTAACATGTCATTCAAACATCTTCATTCAGACCTATTAAGACTTCAACTAAATTCATACTTATTCAGATTTCAGATAAAAAACAAACGCAACCTAAGAATCATTTGAGTGGCGGCAGAAGAAAGATAGAGGAATTTAAGATAATTAATGTTATAACTACAAATTAATGTAAATTATTTTTTTCACAAATTGATGTGGCATTACATGATTGGTTGAAGGAAAATATAAAATATTAAAAATAAATTATGTGGACTAGGTGATATCTTTATTGGATCACTCATGTGATCCCACATCAATTTGTATGAAAAAATTTATAATTGTATCATTTAAGAAATAACTAATATTAAGAATTTTATTATTATTATGCCTATATATATATATATATATAACTTGTAGCTTTAACGTTATTGTTTTTCATAAATTCTCTCGGTTTTGTACAAGGAATGCCTTAATTTCTCGTCATGGACTAGGATTTAACAAATAAATAAGCCAAGTGAAAACCTTCATGGTATATGTCATATATATAGTCTGCAGAAATCAATTGTAATGATATAGCTACAAATAATTTTATACAAAATAATATGGCATACTATCATCAATTAATAAAAATATTGCTTGATTCACATGATTTATTTTTATCTAACCAATGATACCACGCCACATCAGCGGAAATAATTTATAGAAGAATTTGTGACTGTTATATTAGTCATTTTGAGTACGAAAAAGAAATATCAATGCAAATTTATATATCCGGTGTTTGCTGCACCCAGAGGTTGCGTTGCGATTATTTAAGGATCACCCGCAGTTAGCGACTCTTCGTGATTCAAACGAGGAGACTGCATTGCACGCCTTAGCAGGAAAGTCAATGATGTCTTCTTACTTGGCTAATCAAAATCAGCAAGGGATGCTTCAGAATTTCTTCAGCTCAGGTAAGTTCACTAAACTGTAAGACCTTCGGCATGCCCTTGCTTGCTTATGCTGCTTTCACAAACAAAATTTTACATTTCATTTTACAAATATATATGATTTAGAAAATGAGGAACATTAGAGTAGGACTATATATATATCTATATATTTTGGTCGAACATACATAGTATATTTGCGTAGGGTTTAACATAAGAGTTAGTCAGAATTCGTATTTGTCAGTCTCTAATTAGGTTCCCATTTTATTAAAATAAGGAATATCTTATTAGAAGGGGATTCTATTTATATATTTAATATGTCTAGGGGAATTTGTTTTTGGGGTAGGGAATGAATTTCCATAATGCTCCTCCAGCATTTTTATCTCACTATCAAGTTGTCTGTAGCTAATGTTGGCTCAACAAAACTTTCACTTTCACATACCGTGCTCGAGCAAGCGATTACGCTGGTAGAAATCATTTGGAAAGAAGTCATACGGTCGCAAGACTCAGAAATTTCGACATTAATTGAACGACCATTTCAACTAACATTTGTTGCTGCCGAGAAAGGGAACATCGAGTTTCTAAGAGTACTTATCCGTGAATATCCTTATATAATATCGAAACATGACGACATGGGTCGTACCATGTTTCATATTGCAGTTTTGAATCATCAAGTGAAAATCTTGGAGCTCATAAATGAGATGGGTTCAATGAAAGATAGGATCGTTTCGAGAAGAGATTACGGAGGAAACAATATACTGCATATGGCTGGAATGCAACCAAGCAATGAGGGGCCCAACGTTGTATTCGGAGCAGTTCTCCAACTGCAACAAGAGGTACTTTGGTTTAAGGTGAGTATTCAGGCTACTCTTCTGCGTAAAAAGTAAAAAGCTTGTTTTCTTTACCTCATTCAAAAACTGTTTTGTGACATCGAAAGCAGAAAGTGAGTGAGATTGTGCGGCCAGTGGATGCTGAAGCTAGAAACTATGGTTTACAAACGCCTAGAGAATTATTCACTCAGAGTCACCGAAGTTTAATTGAAGATGGGCAAAAATGGATGAGGGAAACTGCAGATTCATGCATGGTTGTCGCTACACTAGTTGCCACAGTGGTTTTTGCTGCAGCTTTCACCATACCGGGTGGCAATAAAGGAGATACAGGAGTTCCTATTTTTATTGAAGAGGCTTCCTTTATAGCGTTTGCCATATCAGATGCAGTAGGGCTGGTATTCTCTGCAACATCAATACTAACTTTCTTGTCCATTCGTAGTTCCGTCTATTCAGAGGAGGACTTCCTCTGGCGGGTGCCCGGGAGTTTAGCGTCTGGACTTGCATCACTTTTTATGTCAATAGCAGCAATGATGGTGGTCTTTTGCGCAACTTCTTTCACTATTTTTCACGGCCGATTGCCATGGCTTCCTGTTCTTGTTACCGTGATTTCCTCTATACCAGTCCTCCTGTTCATTCGGCAATATCACCGTTTCTTTGCTAATACTTTGGGTGTGCTCCAGTTATCTTCTTTCGTGTAGCTGTTGGAATTTTATATGGAAAGTTTAAAATTCTAATGTCCCACATTGGAGGAAATTAAGAGCAATTATTTTTGTTTCATTTAAAATTAATCATGTGTTTGATTTAATTACAAACTAGAGTTGAAGATTTAATTACAAACTAGAGTTGAAGATTTAATTACAAACTAAAGTTGAATAAGTCAAATACTCAAATCTACAACTGTCTCGCATTTTGCTTCATCAGTTTCCTTTTTGAATTTGCTGATCTAAACTGTTGTTCTTGAAGCGCACAACAATGTCATTGTGTCTTGAATGTCAATTCACTTTGCTCAACCGTCACAATTTTCATCTAATTTCAAGAAAAATATATTTTTAATGACTTTTTTTTTTAAGAACCGTAATTAAATGTTGACATTTAATGACAATTTTGTGTCACAACCGTCATCTTTTTGTTGTTGATTACAAAAAATTATTATTATTATTATTATAATAATTTGTAATTTAAAAGCCATTTGAACCCTCTGTTTCAATTGTAATTTTCTATTAAATTCACTCAAATGTCTCATGTACACAGGATAGCTTTACAAAAAAAAAAAAAAAAAAAAAAACTTTAACGATCATTAACATGCAATAGAGTACAAATTAGCTTCTTTATTAAAATTTCCATAACTTTACCATTTCAAGCCTAAGATTTACTACCTCGTAACCAAAAAATTAACATGGTTAGATGTTGTCTTGTAAAAATATGTTAATTACCAAAGGGAGAAAAATTAGTATGTAAATAATAGAAAAAAATATATAAACATGTAGATTTACAGAAGATATAAATGCAAGTTATTTGATGATTAAATAAATTTAGTTCGTAGTTGATAAATAAAGTTGGACACTTTATTTAGGTATAGACTGTAATAAATTCATTGAATAATTGTCTTAATCATATATGAATTTATTGATGTAGTACGACTACATTGAACATGATCACATATGAGATTTAATTAACTTTATAATAATTGTCAGACTTATTAAATCTCATAAGCACTGATTTTACTGTAATCTTAATCTTGAGTTAGTTATAATTTCATGATTGTAATTGTTATTCAATTTGAGTTACCAATGGGCATGATACACACATGTAGTCAAGATTACCCGATATCTTAGTGAGAGCAATTATGAGTATTGAAGTTATAGATTAACAATATAGAATTTGTACAATACATCTCTTGATGGGTTTTCGGCACTTGACTATAGAATTCTCTGGCCATAGTGTGTCAACATATTTAGTATGTTGAAAATGATCATTAGAGAAAATTAGTAAGTATCAAGGAATAAGATGTAATTAAATTGATTGGATAGTTGAGATATCGATTTAATTAACGATGTGGTACAAATGATTATGCAGTAAATAGATCAATGTGGCTTGGGGAGAATTATTATTCAAACATACAATTATGGAGGTCAGTTCCAATATTATAGTGAAGTAGAGTTGGAATTAAATGATTAGGCTTGTTCATTTACAAGTTTTATTGTTGTAGCCACTATTGTATGTTTCCAAATTATCCCCAAGTTAACTCATTTGATTGACTGCACCACTACTGAACGTAAAAATTAGAAAACTGGCATGTTAGGTGATAAACCTAATTATAATATTTGTTAAGATCTTATGTGTTATATTCATGTGCAAATGGTGTCTTGTGTTATTTTACAAGGTGGGCCCCAAAGTGGTTACACATGATTTTCACTTTCACTTAAGTAGAGAGATAATATTAAATTCAAAATATTTATTATTTTGAATTATAATAAAGGATAATACATATCTAGGTTTAACAAAAGATATTATATAAATGTATTTTTCTCAAGCCTAAAGAGGTATGTGATTCAAAATACACGTTTTGAGGAAAAAAAACACACAAAAGAAGAAGCCAACTGTTTTGCAAGTAGTGAAACGGACGCCCACACGTCAAGTACTAATCAACTTGAGTCATAACTTAAAAGATTATTTGGTGATAGATCGTGATCTAACAAACGTGGTGGTGACGGATCGTGATCTGAGAGCCTAGATTAATTTTGATTGTTCATCTTCTCAGATTGTTAAGGTATGATTTTTTAAATTACGAATTCTTATATATTATATGAGATCGGTCTTAAAAGTTTTTATGAGAAAAAATGATTTTTTTATCCAACAGATGCTACACAAATAAATAACATAAAAAAATGATAATCATCTAGTCAGTGCAGGAGAAGAACACTACATTTTTTCAACCAAAACTAATAAAAAAAGACACAAACCGTCACCAAATCCAAAATAATGTATCAACTATATATCTTCAAGGAGACAAAGTACGTACGAACCAATTATAAAGATTGCTTCCGAGAAGGCTCTTCCTGTTAAATTGATGAGTTGTATTATTTTTCTCCCATTTGTTAGAACATAAAATCTAATGCATTAAATGACAATAGAATCACCGGTCCACTCATTGCATCTTGTGAAGTCAATGTCCGTATCAAACTTGATGATTCAAGGCCAGCTTCTCATAGAGCAGAAATAGTAAAAATACAAGAACCAATTTTCTAGTCATTGACATATTTAAGTACAGATTATAAATAAACTGCTAAGCCTTGCCCTTCTACTGATGGAACAAGAATTTGTAACTTGGTGAGATCTCAGCTTTTCAGTAATGAAAATCTCAAGCTACCAAAAACAGTAGATTTAATCTACACTCTTATGCACCGTTGCTAAAGAAATTAGAAGGAGCGCTTTTCAAATCTATACAAAATCACAACTGGAGAGTAACATTGTATTGTTGGCCAAAAGTTATCAGGCAGCTACCTTACAGAAAATTTGAGTCGGTTGACCAGCGAAAGGTGCGTTGTAAATTGGTAGGCGGATACATAATTTTGATTTTATGTTTGTAATTAAATTTTCATGCTTAGAATTTTGATTTTATGTCTATTTTGATTAAGTCCACATGATGAGGGATATTTTTCTTTTTCCTAATTAATAAAAATACTTTCAAACTACAGATGTTGGGGGAAAAAGTGTCCCAGCCGGACCAAATTTCTATCTGCCGTCCCAGCCTTTAAGTAATAGCAAATTTCACAGCAAATCTTGACTGAAAACAAAATAAAAATAATTTAATTTCAATGCAAAAAAAAAAAAAAAAGATTATGATATAGTCAGAATTACACGTACAGGAGTAAAGTATTATATCATCTTTAATTCCCGATATCCCCAAATAGCTTCCTATAAATCTCAAAATGCGGTAAATTTCGACACATACATTACGGCTGTGTGCAGACAACCTCGGAACTGCTACCCCAAATAAGATTAATTATATAATTAAGTACATTCAGGTACATTGTACACGGGATTCACTTAGAGGTAGCCTCTGCTCATTATTCTCAATGGTGTACACAGTGGATTTATTTTTTAACACAATGATAATCATTTTTTTTTTAAAGGAAACGATCAGCGTTTAATTTTAATATAATTTAATATCTTAGAATGGTTAATTGCATCCAATAACTTTTTGATTGAATTAGTCGACGCTTCTACCCTTAATTCTAAGATGGAGAGTTCGCATTCCTCTAATAATTGTGAAAGTTTATTGTATTTGATTTCTTATGTAAAATTTTAGTGGGCTTCAATTAAATGGATTTTCATTTATTGTATCAAGCTTTGATATATTAGACTTTGATTGTATAATTATCTATATGGGGATTTTATTGTGTAGCAAATAATATTCAAAAGAAAAAAAGTATTTAACAAATGGGTCAAAAGCCCTTGAATATAACTTTATAAAAGTTAAAATTGTAAATAAAGAGGATTTTAAAAGGGTGTCAATAATTCCACTCTTTTTTTTTTTTAATTTTAAAAGGTAGGGGGTGGACAAGTTCAAATACAGTTTTTACCCCCTTACCACCTTAAGAATCGAACTTGAATTTTGGTAGAAGTTACAGTTTCACTACAACCAACCCGACCACGCCCTCGAGGACAAAAATTCCACTCTTATATATACTATTAGAAAATTAAAGAAAAATAGAGAAATGCTTAGTTAAGATCTTTAAGGTACTCTTCCTTTTACGGAATAAACTTTATTAAAGCGGCATTAATAAGTTTGGCAATTTTCACCTAGTTTCAATTTCTCTTTTCCGTTTCAACTCTTTTGATCCTCCTAATCTCCTTATTAACTTTGATTGAGTTTGACCAGTTCATTGGGATGAAATTATATGAAGGAAAAATGACACTTACACCCCTAAGGTTTGGGAAAATGGTCACAAAAACCCCAAATTTTTTAATAAGGGACACTAAGGTCCCCTTTGACTATAACACCATTTGACTCTATAAACCCAAAAAAATTGACCCTAAAATTTTATAATAAATATAAATATTACATTAAAATAAATGTAATAATGTGTACATTATAAAATAATTTCAATACTTAAAAAATATTTTTATATTTTACAATCTATTAGACCTATTTTATTATATTGAAATAATTTTTAATATTAAATAGAAACATAATATTAAATAAATAAATAAATATTAAAATTATTTTGAATATTATGTAAAAAATAATTTTAATATTATTAATTGGGAGATATTTTGTCAGTTGTAAAATCTATTTAACCTAAAGATTTATTTAAGATCTTTGTAATGAATACAAATATATTATTAAAATAAATATAATAATTTAAAAGTTTAGTATTATTTTAAATGTTAAAAATAATTTAATTTTATTAGTCTACTAGATGGATTATGTTATTTATATTAAAGTTTTGTTAATTTAAAAACTTTATAGTAAATTCTCAAGTTACTATATTCAAATACTACTATGGTCAAAAAGAGGTCTTCCTTTTTTTTAAAACTTGGGCATCTTTGTAATCATTTTCTCAAATCTTAGGGGTGTAAGTGTTATTTTTTCTAAAATGAAAAATAACATTAAAATATTAATTTTTTTATCAAGTGTGAGATCTTCGATTGAGAGCATGTGATAAAATTAATCAAGTTTCAATTTTTTTTTCAATTTTGATGTACTTTGTAGATACTAATAATTTGCTTTACAAATATTTTATTATTAATTTTTTTTATAAATAAATGAGTGTAAAGAATATTTTTTATAAATAAATGAGTGTAAAAATTATTGTTATAATTTTTTCTTTTCAACGCAACAGCTGAAAGTAGCTTAGAACTTTAGTTAAAAATGCCCAACCCAAGTCTGGGCCCCCAATTACTACTAGAAAGCCCAATCGTTCACCAAACTTTTCATCAAAACATCAACACTCGAGTTCAACGACAGATTGATTCCCGTTTTTTGCTCTTGTGGTCAAATGGACGCGTCACAGAGCAACGACCGGATTCCGAATCCGAACCCGAGGGGTAATAATGGGAACTCGATAACGTTGTCCACGCCGGTGTGGCCAACGATCGACGGGCCGTTGGGTTTAACGGAAGACGATTCATTGAGCTACGCTCGCAAATTCTATCAGTTCGGTTTCGCACTGCTGCCGTTTCTTTGGGCTGTCAATTGCTTCTACTTCTGGCCTGTTCTTCGCCACTCCGCCTCTTTCCCTCGTATTCGCCACTGTAAGCTTTCCCAATCGCTGTCGCTTCATTTTGATTTTAAGTTATTTGCATTGAAATTTCGTTGTTGGGTAACATTTTTTTTTAACCTACGCTGAGGTTTGGCTAAATTATAGAAAGGTTTTACTAGTTTTGAAATTTTTCATATACGTCCTTGACAGTATCTCATTACATTGTGATGAATCCTTTGGTCTAATAGTAAATTGAAATCTTACAACCAAATGTACTATGTATGTAACTGCTGTGCTTGTGCTTGTATCCTCTGATATACAGGATTAGCTTGTTGAGTCTTAATAGTCTGGATGGGTCTGTCCTCACTATCAAAAGTAACTCCATTGTTGTCTGTAACCGTTGGAGAATTTGGGAGGTGGTTGATTGGTAGATTGGTTGAGTTATAACATCTTTGGCGATGGTTTATTTTTCAGAAGAATATAATTTTTCAAAACATACCATTTCATGTTTCAATTTATCAAGCCCGTAGACCTTAGACAGCTTGCTTGCTTACAAAAATAGGAGGTTGGCAAGAGTTTAGTCCGAGTATCCGTTCATTTGATTGTTGATAGTATATATGATATTGTGCTCTTATTAATACATGAGCGAGACTAATGAGTGGTTTGCTATAGAAGTAGCACTCAATACTTTGGTTATTGGTGGTTTCTTGTTGCTTAGGCTCTTTAAGCTCTTCCATTTTCATGTATGTTTGGGTGTTTGGGCCTAATCGTAATAGGTCAATGACTCAATGCTTACTTTAAGAGAAAATACAGTTACTTGCTTTTTTATGATGCTAGCATGAGATTCTGTTTGCATGCTGCCTCAACCACCACTCGCCAAGGACTTTGATTTACGCGTCTCGTATTTAGATTACAATATAGTGTAAGCCAAGAGCGTAGCAGTTTTTCTGTAATTAGTTTGTTGTATTGATTACAGAAAGGCACCCTTTCAGGAGATGAAGTTGGGTGCATCTGCATTTTCGACATGGAAGGCTACTTGTTGGCATTATTATATCACATATTATATATTTTACACATCTTCTCTCCCACGCTGTTCGTTTTGATAACTGTAAGATATATTCTTTTGTAGATGTTCTTGGATCAGCAGTTGGGTTTGCAGTCTTCACGGTTGTTTTACTCTCATGGGCATTGACATTTGCCATTGGAGGGGAGCACCTCTTCGGCTCTGTTTGGGATAAACTAGTAATGTATAATGTTGCTGAGAGATTAGGCTTGACAGGTTGGAGCTAGTCATAAACTATTTCCAAGCTTATGAGTCTTAAAACTCATTTCCCTTGTCATTGTATATAGTCTGTTTTTGAAACTTGAAACAACATACATTCATGTTGGAGGTAATGTTGAAGCCATTTTTCTCAATTAGTAAAAGAACCTTTCCTGTTGAATCAAGTGGCAGATTCATGCTTTTATCTGAAAAATAATGTATCGTGGCATGTATTTTTTTTTTATAAAAAAAAAAATAAACATGAGAACTCCTGAACCTTTCTTTCATATGTATTAACTTCGTTCGATAAAAATTTGAGTATTTTGAATTTTGAATTTTGAAATTAGAAATGGTTGCTTTATTCTCATCTGATACGCTGCAAAAATGCCTTGAAAATGGGCAATGTTATGTGACCAAGCCAGTGACTCGCAATATGAAAAAACGCAGGCATGATCTGCTTCAAATGAGTGTGTGTGCGTGTTTTAAGAATCAATAGATGAAGTCTGGTCGGTTTTAATCCGTTTTATTGCTGTAAACAAATTCACTCAAACGTTCGATCAACTCAACTGAGCCAACCATGCCTAACAAAATAGGCCTTTTTTGTTTTTATTTTTTATTTTTTATTTTTTTGGAAGGTAAATATGCCTTATTGAAAATAAAAATAAATTCGAATTTTATTTTCTCAAATACCTATAGTTTAATTTACAGAATAGAAACACATATATAAAAATGAAGCATCTTCCCATAAATTTTTTTATCCTAAAAAATGTGTATTTTTAAAATTTTATTTATAAAATACATACAAATCCTAAAATTTTTAATTATTTTCTTCTTATCTATTTTCATTACTTTAAACTACTATAATTTTCTCAAAAAAATATTTTTATTTAAGTTTTTAATTGAAATTTCATTTAAAAATAAAAATGAATTAAATATTACATTTGATTGTTTAGGTAATTTCAGTTAAAAGGGAATTTAATAATTTAGAGATGGCAAAGTAATTCAGACCCAGCCTGAACTTGGATAAACTCAAATGATCCTTGCTGGGTTCAACCCGTACTGCATTTAAATAATATGTCAATCCGGTATTATTTTTTTGAACCTAGACACATTCGGGTTCGGCTCCGGATTCAGCTAAACCCGGACCTGCATATATTTATTTTTCATATAAATATAAGAAATAAAAATTTAATGGAAAAAGAATAAATAAACCCTAATTTACACTTTTGGCTTTTAGCTCAACACAGCCGCGACATTTCTTCTCCTTTTCATTTGCCAAATTCATCAATTTAAATCATCATCATCATCAAATCGTCATCAATCATCATCATCATCATCAAAATTGTCATCAATCATCATCAAAGGCTTGAATTCTCAGTAACTCTTGAACTCATTCACGGTCACGGCCGGCGGAAGACGATCACACACACGAAGTGAGGAATTGGGATTCATGGACATAGACGAAACAATGACTAGTGGTACAAATTCACTGGATTTTCGTTCTCCATCGCTATTTGTGTTCTATTTTGATATTAATTTAGCTTTTGCTTCATGATGACAAGCTGACAATCACAAAATTTGAGTTTTGTTTTGCAGTTTTGCTTCATTGTTTTGTTATATTCTTTAATCAAATTCTTCAATGTGATTTAAATATTACTCTTATGTTGTGTTTACTTGTTGGAGTGGGAGTGAGAAGTGTGAATTCCTCCCACTCCAACGTTTACTTACTTAAAATGGGGAGGGATTGGGAGTCCTATTCCGTGGGCTCCACTCATTTTTAGAGTGGGGAGTGAGAGTGGGACTCCCATTGGGAGAGGTGGGAGTGGGATTCCCACTCCCACCTCTCCCATTTCTACCTTTTTTTTTATTTTATGTTTTATAATTAATAAAATAAAATAAATAATATTATATTTATTTAAATAATAATATTATATTTAACTAAATAATAATTTACATTGATTCTAAGTTAAAATTATTTTAAAATAATATTATTATATTAATAGAGAATTAATAAATATAATATTATTATATTTATTTTAAAAATAATAGTACTATATTTATTTAATAATAATAATAAATATTTTATTCTAAGAAAATATTAATTTTGTACTAAATAATATTATATTATTATTTTATATAATAATATTAAATAAAATAAAATAACACCTTTTTCTTGTGGCATTTGATCTGCAAATAAGGCTTTTTGCAAGCACTGCGGAAAGGTTCTTTGTCTTTCAACAGTTCTTTGAAAAACTGTTTTTGCTCGCAAAGTTTGTCAAGGCAGGTTTTGGCAAGCTGGAAGATTTTGCCAAGGGAGATGTTGTCTAGGGAAAGATTGGATGCTGTAAGTTGTCTCTGGATGTCAGGTTGGAGTTCTTCGGGGAGGGAAGCCAGAAAGACATGCTTTAATGTCGGCTCATTGAATCCATTAAGCTTATAGAACAGCAGGGACATTCGCTTATAATGGAAGTCAAGATCCTTAGCATTGAGGGAGCAGCATTTCATGTTGAGGTAGTCTCGTCTGGCAGCTTCAAAGACTGCAGAAGGGTCGCCAAGGAATTGATCATGAAGTACAGCAAGAGCACTTGAAACTTCTGGAAGGTCAACAAACTGTAACTGGCGATATTGTCCTAACGAATCAAACCAATCTCTTAGAGCACCCGTAAAACGAGTAGCAAATTCTCTAAGGACTGATTGAGTTGTTGCTCCTGTTCTTAGCATCTGCAGGTCAATCCAGGCAGACATTTCATTGAGTCGGTCACGCCATTTATGAGATGGAAGATCATCAAATGTGAACCATGGACCATTTGACGATTTTTGACTAGGTGGATTGGGCTGGGCTGGAGAAGGTTGGTTTGTGGCAGAAGATTCAGGCATTTCGTCTTCAACTTCGGAGGGAATATCAACATATGGTTCTGTATGAGAGGTTTGGCCTTGATCAGGTTGAGCCATCAGGATTTTGGTAATATCAGCATAGGACTTTTCAGAGTCACTGGTGGATGCTGAAGATTCTGTGTCAGTCTCAGTATGGCTGTCAGAAACAGCTAGATTGGAATCAGAAGTGTGGTCATCCGTGGTAGAAGAGTGGGCGACTGTGTGAGCAGTAAATTGGTTCAAGGGTTCTTTATCTTTTGATTGGGTAGGGACTGATAAAGGAGCTGGTGGTGATGTCGGTGTAAAAGTAGGAGATGGTTGGCCAGGGATGGTCAGAGAGGAAGGATGAAGAGGGGGAGGTCGAGGCTGCGGTCTAGGTTTGGGTTTAGGTTTAGGTGGCGGTGGCAAAGGATTGTCTCTGAAAAGAGTATGAGTCATGCCAAATAACTTGGAAGGGTCATATTGTTTAATAGGAGAGAGCATAGAGGCAAAAGGATGGTAAGTTGGACCGATAGAAGGAATAAGAGGTGAACTGGTGAAAAGGGTAGGTCTCTGTTTTTCAGATTCAATCTGAGCAAGTTCAGCTTTTAATCGCCTGATTTCCCTTTCTTTTTGGTCAAATTCGGGACCATTGTATCTGTGGGCTAGCATGGCTCGTAACTCTGAATCGAGTTGGCCAATTCTGGACTGGAGATTTTGGTGGATCTGCTGCATCTGTGCAGAGATGGAGTCAACCTTTGTCTCAAGCTGTTCAGTTCGTAAACTGATTTTGTCAACTTTGGATGGTTGAGCTGGTCGTTTGGAAGATTGGGTTGAGGGTCCTGGTACGGAGGGGCCAGGTTCATCCATTGTTGGTTGGGGAAACTGGTGGAGGTGTTGGCTCAGAGGAAGAAAATCTTCCCATGGATCTTGTGAGTCTTGATAAAGGAAGTCAGTGTAGTCTGGTCGTTCTTCTTTGATGATGATGCCAGTGGACTTAGGTTTAGATATAGCAGATGGAGTGGGTATCATGAGAAGGTCATGTTGTGGACCTAAGGAGGTGTGAGAGATATCTTTAAGTGGCGGAGGTTGGTGGTTTAATTGGCAAAGGTAATTGTGCAGGACGTCTTGTATGTCATTTTCAATCACAGCTATATGTGGTGCTTTTTGCAAGCACTGCGGAAAGGTTCTTTGTCTTTCAACAGTTCTTTGAAAAACTGTTTTTGCTCGCAAAGTTTGTCAAGGCAGGTTTTGGCAAGCTGGAAGATTTTGCCAAGGGAGATGTTGTCTAGGGAAAGATATCCTTATTTGCAGATCAAATGCCACAAGAAAAAGGATTGTGATTGCAGTTCAAAGAAAAAACGGCATTTTCGGAAATTCAAAACTCCAGACTTTTCATCCAAACCTCGCAGATCCCGAAAGCCCTACCGGTTCTTCAGAAAGAAATCTTCCTCCTCCAGAGAATTCAAACGAAAGCAATCAAGCAGATGTTTCATCTGCAAGAGAAAAGGCCACTATGCCAAAGATTGTCCCAACAAAAGAGAAAAGGCCATCCGGTTGGTTGAACATCTTCAAGCAACCACAGACTACTCTCCTGCCAAAAATGAATTGGAATTCTATTTCTCTGAACAAGATGAACCCAACGATGAAACAGTGTTCGCACTACAAAATTCCTCTGACTCAGATAGTGACCAGTCTCAAGTGATTTTCCACCAACAGTTACTCTCCCTTGATACTACAGTTCCTATCCCATCCATCAAACTCCAGATCTTGCCCTCAAAATTCCAAAGGCCCATTCCAGCAATTGGTCTTATAGATACTGGTGCCCAACGAAGCATGTTGAACCCCCATATTCTTCCACCAGAATATTGGACCCAGTCTGAAGAACATTTCAAAGCTGTCAATGGCAAACTCTTCACCACCTCTTTGATTACCAAAAAATCCATTGGTATTCAAATCTTCCCAAATTGTGTCATTTGGACCAAGGTTATTGGTTCCACTCTTCCTAATAAGGATATCTTATTAGGATTTGACATCCTTCACCAAATCAAACACCTCCAAATCATTCCCACTGGAATCCGAGTCAAGTCCATGTTCAAACCATTCACAAACATTCTGAAACTCTACAATTTGTCTGAAACTCCCCAGTCTTACCAGGATATTTCAACCAAACTTTTGAGTTTCTGTCCAGAGTCCCATTCTGAGTTCACCCATCCAAATCCATTGTGGAAAAATAAGTCTTTCTTCATTAAGTTACCCTTCAAACTCAATGAAGACATTAACCCAACTAAAGCTACCCATCCAGGAATGAGTCCTTCTGACTTACTCCTAGCCCAACAAGAATGTTCACAATTGTTAGCCCAAGGTTTAATTGAGCCCACAAGTTCCCAATGGGCTTGCCAAGCCTTTTATGTTGAAAAACATTCTGAAATTGTCCGAGGAAAGAAACGCCTAGTCATTGATTATCAGCCCCTCAACATGTTTTTACAAGATGACAAGTTTCCATTACCCCGCAGACAAAGCATGTTTACTTTTCTCAAAAATGCCCAGATCTTTTCCAAATTTGATTTAAAATCTGGTTTTTGGCAACTCGGCATTGAACCCTCCGAACGTTACAAAACCGCTTTTTGTATTCCCAATGCCCATTTCCAATGGACCGTCCTACCCTTTGGCCTCAAAACTGCCCCCTCCATTTTCCAAAAATCCATGGTCCAAATCTTCCAGCCCATTTTGCATCATGCATTGATTTACATTGACGATATTTTGCTTTTTTCAGGATCGCATGAAGAACATCGCAACCTATTGTCCCAATTCTATGATATTATCCAAAGTCATGGAATCATGTTATCGGCCAAGAAAAGCACCATTGCTACAGATAATATTGAATTCCTTGGTATGATCATTAAAGATGGACACTACCAGCCAGGAAAGCACATTGCCTAAGAATTGCTTCACTTTCCAGATCAGCAACTTTCCAAAAGGCAAATCCAACAGTTTCTCGGCATTATCAATTACATCCGTGATTTCCTCCCACATGTGGACCATCACACTCATCATCTCTCGGCTTTATTGAAAAAGCAGCCCCCAGAGTGGAATGCTGACCACACACGTGCTGTCACTACTCTCAAGCAGATTGCGCAAAATCCGCCTCCTTTAAAGTTGCTTACTGATGGCAAGCGCATATTACAGACAGACGCAAGTGATGAATCATGGGGTGCCATCCTCCTCGAAGAACTCAATGACAAGGAACACTTTATCGCTTACGCTAGTGGACATTTTTCTGAAACACAGAAGCACTACCATAGCGTGTTTAAAGAAATCTTAGCGGTAAAGAATGGCATCAAAAAGTTTGAGTATCATCTGATTGGACACCATTTTCTCATCCGAATGGACAGCTCAGCCTTCCCCAATATCTTTCATTTCAAAGGTAAAACTGTTCCCGAAAAAATGTTACTCAGATTAAAAGATTGGTTTTCCAAATATGACTTTTCAGTCAAGCATATAAAGGGATCCCAGAACCTCATCCCTGATATGCTCTCCAGACTCTCTAAACCACAAGACCCTCTCACCCTGTTTTCCACCACCTACCATTTTCCAATTATCTCCATGGCTACCTCACTACCCCCAGAAGCTCTCACCAAGAAAACTTTTCCCTTCAACAAAACCTTCTCTTCTGTTTTTGATATCCAAGAATTTGCAAGAAAAGCTCTCTTTCGCTTTTTCATGAAAGCCTACCTTGTCACCGACCCTTTTCCTTTTTCCACTTTCCACCCAGAAAATCTGTTCCTTACAGGTTTAACCCTTGATCCGACCAGAGACACCACTGAAGACGTATTATGGTACACCTGGTGCCTAACAGTCCTTTATGCCACCAAGTTAGTCCTCCCCATTTCTCCCACTCTGGACCACCTCCTTAATCCAGATAACGCCACCTCTCTTACCTGGACCCTACTTGAATGGTTCTCCCCCATCCCATGGTGGAGAAAGAAACTGCAACAACTGTCCGAAATTTACAACCTTGACCGTATGCCTGCCCCTGAAGCACAAATGTTCACATCAGTTTTTATTATTCACAGGCCATACTTCCAACATCCAGACACCCATCTCTTTTGGACTCAAGATCAGGTATATGAATGGTTCACTGCACCACATATAGCTGTGATTGAAAATGACATACAAGACGTCCTGCACAATTACCTTTGCCAATTAAACCACCAACCTCCGCCACTTAAAGATATCTCTCACACCTCCTTAGTGTGATACCACCAACCTTATCTGGTTTATTGAAAGCAACCTCTGATACCAGTTATGGTGAAGTAGATGAGAACGATGAGAACATCATACAAGCCAGTGGTGGTGTGGGATTTGAGATTGGTGATGGAATCTCAGATTTGCAATGCTTTGCAATCCATGTGAGTTCTTTTCGGTAGATGGGTAATGGAGCCGGTGGAGGTGGAGGATCTGATGGTGGCTTAGGGTCATAGTGGTGACATGGGACAGGAGGTTTTTTCTTTTTGGGTTTCTTTTTCCTTGTGGTTGCGTAATCATCGTCTTCTTCCCAATCATCCCAGCAGGGACAATTTGGGTCACACATGCCGGAACCAGGGGCATCCCATAGGAAATGGCCATTGTGCTTGGCTGGATAAACAGGGTAGCCTTGAGAATTAAACCCTGTAATGGGCAGATCTTCCTGCGCTGTCTGAACAGCTGTGATCATTGAAGAATAGGTAAAGGAGAGCCTAGGAGGCTCTTGTGGAGCACTGGGAGGTGGTTTAAAAGTCATTCTGACTGTTCCATCATGTCGTCTTTCAAACATGCCTTCAGAGGTCTGAATTGGAGCTGTATTGTTGTGGAACTGTTCATAGTTGGAGATCCATTCAAGAGGCATAAGCTTGATGAGCTCATGACGGGGAATTTGTCGGGGAATCTGGATGATTGTCGGGATCTGGTCAGATTCTGCTAACACCATGAGGGTGTCAGAGTGGTGTTCTGGAGCGGGTAGATCTAAGGCATGATTTTGAAGCCTGTAGACCAGTTGGTGATGTAAAGTGGCAATTTTTGCAGAAGAAATTTGTTCAGCACCTTGAATCTGAACTTGGACTTTCAAGGTTGTGGGCAAATTTGGATCTTGGAGAGAAAGATTGAAATTAGGATAGAAAGTGAGTAAAACACTTCCTGCATGAAGGGTTGTGAGGACAGTACCGATAACAGCATCTTGGTACTGTTTAAACCGGGTATCAAGCATAGCAAGTCGAGCGGTAACCGGTAATCCTTTTCTCCCATGAAGGGTAAGGATTAATCTGATGCCGCCAAGATGGAGATGAGTATAACCTTCTCGTTTCCAGTTGGAGAGCAACTCGGAGGGAATCTCCAGAGTGACATATTGCTCAGCAGAGGTGGCTTGAAGAGCACACTGATCCAGGCGGGAAGACTGGATGTATTCTTTAGGGTGAGGGCGTCTGGTAGAGATAAGGGTGCGGATACTGCGGGTAAAGGAGCTAGGTCGTTTATACAACTGATAAGGGCTGAGGAGAGGGTAAGAAGATTCACTGATTTGGGCGGATTCAGGGATGTAGGAGTATTCTACAAGATTTTCAATTTTATTAGTAGTATGAGAAGTGCAAGATTTCGGTAAAGAAAGAGTGGAAGAAAGAGTAACAGGAGGTGAAGAGGAAGTGGATGCCATGAAGGAGAAGTTCTCTCTGCGCCTGAAGTTCTAGAGATCAAAATAGAAAAAGCCTTAAATTATACCATTTTGGTCAAGAAAACGTGAATTTAGAAAACATGAAATTTTCAAGGATGGGTATGGCTCTGATACCAGTGGGAATGATTTGGAGGTGTTTGATTTGGTGAAGGATGTCAAATCCTAATAAGATATCCTTATTAGGAAGAGTGGAACCAATAACCTTGGTCCAAATGACACAATTTGGGAAGATTTGAATACCAATGGATTTTTTGGTAATCAAAGAGGTGGTGAAGAGTTTGCCATTGACAGCTTTGAAATGTTCTTCAGACTGGGTCCAATATTCTGGTGGAAGAATATGGGGGTTCAACATGCTTCGTTGGGCACCAGTATCTATAAGACCAATTGCTGGAATGGGCCTTTGGAATTTTGAGGGCAAGATCTGGAGTTTGATGGATGGGATAGGAACTGTAGTATCAAGGGAGAGTAACTGTTGGTGGAAAATCACTTGAGACTGGTCACTATCTGAGTCAGAGGAATTTTGTAGTGCGAACACTGTTTCATCGTTGGGTTCATCTTGTTCAGAGAAATAGAATTCCAATTCATCTTTGGCAGGAGAGTAGTCTGTGGTTGCTTGAAGATGTTCAACCAACCGGATGGCCTTTTCTCTTTTGTTGGGACAATCTTTGGCATAGTGGCCTTTTCTCTTGCAGATGAAACATCTGCTTGATTGCTTTCGTTTGAATTCTCTGGAGGAGGAAGATTTCTTTCTGAAGAACCGGTAGGGCTTTCGGGATCTGCGAGGTTTGGATGAAAAGTCTGGAGTTTTGAATTTCCGAAAATGCCGTTTTTTCTTTGAACTGCAATCGCAATCCTTTTTCTTGTGGCATTTGATCTGTAAATAAGGCTTTTTGCAAGCACTGCGGAAAGGTTCTTTGTCTTTCAACAGTTCTTTGAAAAACTGTTTTTGCTCGCAAAGTTTGTCAAGGCAGGTTTTGGCAAGCTGGAAGATTTTGCCAAGGGAGATGTTGTCTAGGGAAAGATTGGATGCTGTAAGTTGTCTCTGGATGTCAGGTTGGAGTTCTTCGGGGAGGGAAGCCAGAAAGACATGCTTTAATGTCGGCTCATTAAATCCATTAAGCTTATAGAACAGCAGGGACATTCGCTTATAATGGAAGTCAAGATCCTTAGCATTGAGGGAGCAGCATTTCATGTTGAGGTAGTCTCGTCTGGCAGCTTCAAAGACTGCAGAAGGGTCGCCAAGGAATTGATCATGAAGTACAGCAAGAGCACTTGAAACTTCTGGAAGGTCAACAAACTGTAACTGGCGATATTGTCCTAACGAATCAAACCAATCTCTTAGAGCACCCGTAAAACGAGTAGCAAATTCTCTAAGGACTGATTGAGTTGTTGCTCCTGTTCTTAGCATCTGCAGGTCAATCCAGGCAGACATTTCATTGAGTCGGTCACGCCATTTATGAGATGGAAGATCATCAAATGTGAACCATGGACCATTTGACGATTTTTGACTAGGTGGATTGGGCTGGGCTGGAGAAGGTTGGTTTGTGGCAGAAGATTCAGGCATTTCGTCTTCAACTTCGGAGGGAATATCAACATATGGTTCTGTATGAGAGGTTTGGCCTTGATCAGGTTGAGCCATCAGGATTTTGGTAATATCAGCATAGGACTTTTCAGAGTCACTGGTGGATGCTGAAGATTCTGAGTCGGTTTCGGTATGGCTATCTGAAACAGCTAGATTTGAATCAGAAGTTGGATCGTCAGTAGATGAATGGATGACTGCGTGAGCAGTAAATTGGTTCATGGGTTCTTTATCTTTTGATTGGGCAGGGACTGATAAAGGAGCTGGTGGTGAGGTCGGTGTAAAAGTAGGAGATGGTTGGCCAGGGATGGTCAGAGAGGAAGGATGAAGAGGGGGAGGTCGAGGCTGCGGTCTAGGTTTGGGTTTAGGTTTAGGTGGCGGTGGCAAAGGATTGTCTCTGAAAAGAGTATGAGTCATGCCAAATAACTTGGAAGGGTCATATTGTTTAATAGGAGAGAGCATAGAGGCAAAAGGATGGTAAGTTGGACCGATAGAAGGAATAAGAGGTGAACTGGTGAAAAGGGTAGGTCTCTGTTTTTCAGATTCAATCTGAGCAAGTTCAGCTTTTAATCGCCTGATTTCCCTTTCTTTTTGGTCAAATTCGGGACCATTGTATCTGTGGGCTAGCATGGCTCGTAACTCTGAATCGAGTTGGCCAATTCTGGACTGGAGATTTTGGTGGATCTGCTGCATCTGTGCAGAGATGGAGTCAACCTTTGTCTCAAGCTGTTCAGTTCGTAAACTGATTTTCTCAACTTTGGAATTGATATTGACCAAAGTATCATTCTGTGCTCTAGCATTTTGGGTTTGCCAGTTGAGGACTGATTCAAAAGGTTTGGGAGGTTCTAGGTGGCCAGATGAGGTAATTGGTGAAGGGACAAAGGGTTTGGACACAACATTTCGTTGAGAATCTGTGTGGGTGTCTAAAGAAGGAAAAGAGGAAGAATAGTCGGATGAAGTAAGAAGACTCACAAGATCCATGGGAAGATTTTCTTCCTCTGAGCCAACACCTCCACCAGTTTCCCCAACCAACAATGGATGAACCTGGCCCCTCCGTACCAGGACCCTCAACCCAATCTTCCAAACGACCAGCTCAACCATCCAAAGTTGACAAAGCCACCCAAACTTCCCCTAAGTATACTCCGCAGTGTACTCCCAGAGACTATAATTGCCCTTATCCACCATGCCGTGGTCCCTCCTGTAAGCATCCAAAGCTCTCCAAAACTTTCTTCCAAAAGCATCCTCACTCTGGTGATACGGACCCAGATGAGACCGAAAGCTCATCCGAAGACGAGTACATGAATCTCCGCTCTCCATAAAGTTGTTTGTCTTGTTGCTTTCAATAAAGTAGTTTGTCTTGTTGTCATAATAATGTTTCGCTTTACGTTTGCATAATTATTAAAGTTTGCTTTTACTTTAATACTTTTGTCCAAGTCATGCTTTAATTATTAAAGCACTTTTGTCTTTTGTAATAATTAAAGTTGTGCAATTATGTAAAAGATAGGGGTCCTGTCCTATCTTCTCAAGAATCCTCCTCTATATAAAGGATTCTCCCCTTGCTTGTAAGATATAGAAGTTTGAAAGAAATAAACTCGTGTTTTTCTCTTACACCATGAATCCCTAAAACTCTTCTCTCTCTCTGCAAATGAAGCTCTAAGAAAGAAAAAGAATAAAGAATTAAATTTGTTCATTTTGAAAACCTAAGGAAGTATGCTCTGCACTTGCCTTTTCTAAGGATCCTGTGCATCAGAAAACTTTTGATCATTTCTTATCTGGTTTGGTACCCTGTTTTAGACTAAAGGAAAGTCTGTTTTGGGTTGTATAACCTGAGAAAAATGTTTTAAAGGTTTTTGATTACAGAGGTATATCGGCTGGAAACCCGATCTTGCGGACTACTGGTCCAAAAACCTAAGGAAGTATGCTCTGCACTTGCCTTTTCTAAGGATCCTGTGCATCAGAAAACTTTTGATCATTTCTTATCTGGTTTGGTACCCTGTTTTTCAGATTCAATTTGAGCAAGTTCAGCTTTTAATCGCCTGATTTCCCTTTCTTTTTGGTCAAATTCGGGACCATTGTATCTGTGGGCTAGCATGGCTCGTAACTCTGAATCGAGTTGGCCAATTCTGGACTGGAGATTTTGGTGGATCTGCTGCATCTGTGCAGAGATGGAGTCAACCTTTGTCTCAAGCTGTTCAGTTCGTAAACTGATTTTCTCAACTTTGGAATTGATATTGACCAAAGTATCATTCTGTGCTCTAGCATTTTGGGTTTGCCAGTTGAGGACTGATTCAAAAGGTTTGGGAGATTCTAGGTGGCCAGTGGAGGTAATAGGTGAAGGGATAAAGGGTTTGGACACAACATTTCGGTGGGAATCTGTGTGGGTGTCTAAAGAAGGAAAAGAGGAAGAATAGTCGGATGAAGTAGATGAGAACATCATACAAGCCAGTGGTGGTGTGGGATTTGAGATTGGTGATGGAATCTCAGATTTGCAATGCTTTGCAATCCATGTGAGTTCTTTTCGGTAGATGGGTAATGGAGCCGGTGGAGGTGGAGGATCTGATGGTGGCTTAGGGTCATAGTGGTGACATGGGACAGGAGGTTTTTTCTTTTTGGGTTTCTTTTTCCTTGTGGTTGCGTAATCATCGTCTTCTTCCCAATCATCCCAGCAGGGACAATTTGGGTCACACATGCCGGAACCAGGGGCATCCCATAGGAAATGGCCATTGTGCTTGGCTGGATAAACAGGGTAGCCTTGAGAATTAAACCCTGTAATGGGCAGATCTTCCTGCGCTGTCTGAACAGCTGTGATCATTGAAGAATAGGTAAAGGAGAGCCTAGGAGGCTCTTGTGGAGCACTGGGAGGTGGTTTAAAAGTCATTCTGACTGTTCCATCATGTCGTCTTTCAAACATGCCTTCAGAGGTCTGAATTGGAGCTGTATTGTTGTGGAACTGTTCATAGTTGGAGATCCATTCAAGAGGCATAAGCTTGATGAGCTCATGACGGGGAATTTGTCGGGGAATCTGGATGATTGTCGGGATCTGGTCAGATTCTGCTAACACCATGAGGGTGTCAGAGTGGTGTTCTGGAGCGGGTAGATCTAAGGCATGATTTTGAAGCCTGTAGACCAGTCTGATACCAGCTATGGTGATGTAAAGTGGCAATTTTTGCAGAAGAAATTTGTTCAGCACCTTGAATCTGAACTTGGACTTTCAAGGTTGTGGGCAAATTTGGATCTTGGAGAGAAAGATTGAAATTAGGATAGAAAGTGAGTAAAACACTTCCTGCATGAAGGGTTGTGAGGACAGTACCGATAACAGCATCTTGGTACTGTTTAAACCGGGTATCAAGCATAGCAAGTCGAGCGGTAACCGGTAATCCTTTTCTCCCATGAAGGGTAAGGATTAATCTGATGCCGCCAAGATGGAGATGAGTATAACCTTCTCGTTTCCAGTTGGAGAGCAACTCGGAGGGAATCTCCAGAGTGACATATTGCTCAGCAGAGGTGGCTTGAAGAGCACACTGATCCAGGCGGGAAGACTGGATGTATTCTTTAGGGTGAGGGCGTCTGGTAGAGATAAGGGTGCGGATACTGCGGGTAAAGGAGCTAGGTCGTTTATACAACTGATAAGGGCTGAGGAGAGGGTAAGAAGATTCACTGATTTGGGCGGATTCAGGGATGTAGGAGTATTCTACAAGATTTTCAATTTTATTAGTAGTATGAGAAGTGCAAGATTTCGGTAAAGAAAGAGTGGAAGAAAGAGTAACAGGAGGTGAAGAGGAAGTGGATGCCATGAAGGAGAAGTTCTCTCTGCGCCTGAAGTTCTAGAGATCAAAATAGAAAAAGCCTTAAATTATACCATTTTGGTCAAGAAAACGTGAATTTAGAAAACATGAAATTTTCAAGGATGGGTATGGCTCTGATACCAGTTATGGTGAAGTACGTGGCGTTGTTATACCAGAACTACAACAGTTAAAACTGTTCTTTGGACCAGTAGTCCGCAAGATCGGGTTTCCAGCCGATATACCTCTGTAATAAAAAACCTTTAAAACATTTTTCTCAGGTTATACAACCCAAAACAGACTTTCCTTATCTCTACCAGACTACACTGACTTCCTTTACCAAGACTCACAAGATCCATGGGAAGATTTTCTTCCTCTGAGCCAACACCTCCACCAGTTTCCCCAACCAACAATGGATGAACCTGGCCCCTCCGTACCAGGACCCTCAACCCAATCTTCCAAACGACCAGCTCAACCATCCAAAGTTGACAAAGCCACCCAAACTTCCCCTAAGTATACTCCGCAGTGTACTCCCAGAGACTATAATTGCCCTTATCCACCATGCCGTGGTCCCTCCTGTAAGCATCCAAAGCTCTCCAAAACTTTCTTCCAAAAGCATCCTCACTCTGGTGATACGGACCCAGATGAGACCGAAAGCTCATCCGAAGACGAGTACATGAATCTCCGCTCTCCATAAAGTTGTTTGTCTTGTTGCTTTCAATAAAGTAGTTTGTCTTGTTGTCATAATGATGTTTCGCTTTACGTTTGCATAATTATTAAAGTTTGCTTTTACTTTAATACTTTTGTCCAAGTCATGCTTTAATTATTAAAGCACTTTTGTCTTTTGTAATAATTAAAGTTGTGCAATTATGTAAAAGATAGGGGTCCTGTCCTATCTTCTCAAGAATCCTCCTCTATATAAAGGATTCTCCCCTTGCTTGTAAGATATAGAAGTTTGAAAGAAATAAACTCGTGTTTTTCTCTTACACCATGAATCCCTAAAACTCTTCTCTCTCTCTGCAAATGAAGCTCTAAGAAAGAAAAGGAATAAAGAATTAAATTTGTTCATTTTGAAAACCTAAGGAAGTATGCTCTGCACTTGCCTTTTCTAAGGATCCTGTGCATCAGAAAACTTTTGATCATTTTTTATCTGGTTTGGTACCCTGTTTTAGACTAAAGGAAAGTCTGTTTTGGGTTGTATAACCTGAGAAAAATGTTTTAAAGGTTTTTGATTACAGAGGTATATCGGCTGGAAACCCGATCTTGCGGACTACTGGTCCAAAGAACAGTTTTAACTGTTGTAGTTCTGGTATAACAACGCCACGTACTTCACCATAACTGATACCAGTTATGGTGAAGTACGTGGCGTTGTTATACCAGAACTACAACAGTTAAGAACACTGTTCTTTGGACCAGTAGTCCGCAAGATCGGGTTTCCAGCCGATATACTTTCGCAAAACTTTTAAAACATTTTTCTCGGGTTATACAACCCAAAACAGACTTTCCTTTAGTCTAAAACAGGGTACCAAACCAGATAAGAAATGATCAAAAGTTTTCTGATGCACAGGATCCTTAGAAAAGGCAAGTGCAGAGCATACTTCCTTAGGTTTTCAAAATGAACAAATTTAATTCTTTATTCTTTTTCTTTCTTAGGACTTCATTTGCAGAGAGAGAGAAGAGTTTTAGGGATGGAAGTTTGTAAGAAAAATTTACAAATATAATAAAATAAATATTATTCATTAAATATATTTTTTATTAATTTTATAATTAAAAATTATAATTCTTTAAATAAGGATAAAATTGTAATTAGAAACTATTTACTCCCAATCTAAGATAAAGTAAACACATAAATTGGATTCTGATCTCCATTCCATGCTTCCATTCCAGTGTAAGTAAACAACCTATTCCCACTCCACACTCCCAATCTTAGGATTCCCACTCTCAAAGATTCCCAATCCAATTCAAAAAGTAAACGCTACCTTATTTTCATGTTGAAGCAATCGGTGATGGAAAAAAGTTGCAAGTTGAACACTGACAGTGCCCTTAGTGCCCTACCTCTGTTTTTCCATTTGGAAACAAGCCTTAAAGTGGTGCTCATCCGGGTTCAAAATCCGGGTTTCAGAAACCCGAATTTTTCGGATTGAACTTGGACAAACCTGGACACGGACACGGACCCGGATTTTGCGGATAAGGAATTTTGAGGGTTGTACTACAAAAAAAGTTGCACGACATGGGGCTTATGGAAATTGGGCTTCAATTCTGACCCAACAAAGGCCTAATTTTTTTGAATGGGCAACCTGGACTTCACTATTTATGTCAAAAAAGAAATGCATGCCAATTCAAAATTAGAATTTTTAGGGCAAAGGAAAATTTATCATCAAACTGAAAACAGAGACAGGTTAGAACTAGTGTGATAGCTGAAAAACATTAGAGGCCAAGTCCCCTTATATGTTACGCGGCTACAGGCATGCGTGATGCCTCTACTCTCACCGCTACTCTAATCTTTATTTATTTTTGTTTTTATTTCTTTTTTTATTTTGTTTATCTGGGCTCATATTGCCCAACTTATGCTTTAGAATTTCAGTTTATTGAATTGTAAGTTTGTAAAATATTATATTTTTCCATTAATTTAGAATGAGTTATATATTTATCTCTATTGGGTTTATTGAATACGGTTATATATTTATCTCTATTGGGTTTAATGTGTAAGTTGCATATATTAACATGATAATGGGGAATGGACTTGACTCTTTAAGTGTCTGAACTTGAGGTTTGCTTCTTGTGGTTGTTTGTAATGACCTTTTAATGAAACTCCCAAAATTGGTCTGGCCTTGTATTTTTTGGTTCTCAGATAATAAATTAGCATGAATATTTACCATACATACCTATCTCTATTTGCCCGTTGAGGTTGGTATTTGGACTATGAGTGTAAATTGGACCAACCCTTGTGCTGTTTCCGCAAAGGTTAAGTAGGGTTAAAGAAATGCATTAATAATTTCGAGGACGTTACAGGTGTGGTTTGTTAATATGATTCTGGTCGGTTTGGTTATTCCTTTCTCTTTTTGTAACATGAGCTAATTACTTGATGAACTTTGTTTTTCTTTTCTATAAATATTTCTGGAAATGAAAATTTTTTGGAGGAAAATGAATGTCTTTATAGTTGGTTAGTACCCTGATTAAGTGTGAGTTGATATAGTTGTGTATACCACATCTGTGTGGTGTGGTATATTAAAATAGATTGTCTTTTGATTTTTTGGTTTGTGTGTGAAAATTTGCAGATATGAATCTAAATGTAAAGCTGGTTCTATAATACATTAACAAGAGGAGATAGAGGAGATGGATATAGTTGAATCCTTATTTGATATTCAAGTGCAAGATCCGCCAGAGGAGGATTTCTCTTCTATTGATTTGACATGGACCAAGTTTGGCACGGCTGAGCACCATGACGAAGTAGCACTAATTCCTTATGCACGAGTTGATTCGTTTATTATTGGAGAGTGCTCTAATGTAGAGTGCCCAACAAGGTTTCATATTGAGAGGGGAAGGAAAAGATCAAGGGGAAGCTTGAAAGAGTATAAGGACGATGAATATTTGGAATACAGGCTGTAAGTATCGTATTTGTAAAACGCACCGGTTACATTCCTATATTTAAAGAATACCATATTTCAATGCTGGAAGATGCATAAATTTTTTTCTCCCCCTCTCTATTTTCTGGGATTCGTAACTGTTCCAGTAGACATACCATAAATTGAGAAGTTTGAAGTGTTAGCATCTTTGCTCTGTATGTCACTTCAAAGTAGGTGGCATGACAACTTGGTAGAAACTTTGATTTTTGTTCACCATTTCTTGTTCATTTTTTCCACCAAAACATCTGAATGTGGCCTTCATTTTTAGTTAAGAGATTATCGACCATATATATGGTGTCAATTTTCACTGCTTTTGAGACTAAGAGTATAACTGGAATTTAGCAGCTTATAATGGATGAAAACACATTTAATTTAACCTTGCATTGTAACTCTCATTTTTTGTTGAAAATAGACCATGTGAGTACCTAAAAGTAGATGGATGTTAGTACACATGCTCAACAATTATTAATCCCTCAATTTAATATTTTCTGACATTTTTGTATTGGTGTTCATTTGGTCCTGAAAATTAGTACACACGCTCAACAAGTTTTAATCCCTTGATATTTTTGTATTATCTTTTAGGTATTGGTGCTCTTTTGGTCCTGAAAATTATGGGGAAGGTGGTGGTGTGTTACCTAGTCGAAAATATCGACTAAATACCCGAAATCGTGCTGCCCGACCTCAGTCCATGCGGGGCTGTACGTGCCATTTTGTAGTGAAGAGGCTGTATGCTCGTCCATCACTAGCACTCCTTATTTATAATGACAGGCGTCATGTCAACAAGTCAGGTTTTATCTGCCATGGGCCCCTTGACAGAGATGCTATTGGCCCTGGAGCCAAGAAAATTCCATATATTTGTAATGAAATTCAACAGCAAACTATGTCTATGATCTATCTTGGCATTCCTGAAGAGAGTGTGTTAGAGAAACACATTGAGGGAATTCAAAGATATTGTGGTTCTGATGCAAAAGTCAATAGCCTTGCTTCTCAGTATGTCCAAAAGCTTGGGATGATTATTAGGAGGTCTACCCATGAGTTGGATCTAGATGATCAAGCTAGCATACGATTGTGGGTTGATCGCAATAAGAAATCCATATTCTTTTATCAGGATTCATCGGAAACTGATCCTTTCATTCTTGGGATTCAAACAGAATGGCAGTTGCAACAGATGATCCGTTTTGGCCATCGCAGTCTCATTGCGGCTGATTCAACATTTGGCATAAAGCGACTTAAGGTATGCAATTTCTTACGTGGATATATGGTTAGCTTCAGAAGAATTTAGGTGGATGTTTAGTCCATGTTCTGTCTAATTTTGCAGTATCCTTTGTGCACACTTCTCGTTTTCGATTCAAGACAACACGCACTGCCAGTCGCATGGGTTGTCACACGTAGCTCTGCGAAGCCTGATGTGACTAAGTGGATGAAATCTCTGCTTGATCGAGGTCGGAGCATTGAACCTGGATGGAAAATCAGCGGGTTTCTGATTGATGATGCAGCAGCAGAGATTGATCCCATAAGGTAAGTCTTTTGCCATGGATTTCATTATGAATTGAGATTGTGCAATTTTCCATGCTCATGCTTGGTTTCACTTCTGTTTTAGGGAAATATTTTGTTGTCCTGTCCTGTTTTCCCTATGGCGTGTTCGTAGATCATGGCTGAGAAATATTGTTAAAAAATGCACCAATATCAAAATTCAGCGGGAAATTTTCAAGCGTCTAGGAAATATATTGTATAGCATATGGGATGGAGCTGATCCTTTTGTTAACTTGGAAGTATTAATTCAGGATTTTGTTGATCAAACTGCCTTTATAGAATATTTCAAGGCCTCCTGGATGCCTAAGCTTGGTTAGATCTCTCTCTCTCTCTCTCTCTCTCTCTCTCTCTCTCTTCCACACACACACTCACTCACAGATATAAACAGCTGTCTCACATGGGTATATGCTTTCTCATCTTGTTGAAATCGTCTTATACTTTACTATTTTTAATAGAAAATATTGCTATGTTTATCTTTTGAACAGCGATGTGGCTGTCAACTATGAGAGCTCTTCCACTTGCAAGTCAGGAGGCATCTGGTGCCATAGAGGCCTATCATGTGAAGCTGAAAACCAAATTGTTCGATGATTCACATCTTGGTGCACTCCAGAGAGTTGACTGGTTAGTACACAAGTTGACAACTGAGTTGCATTCTAGCTACTGGCTTGATCGATATGCAGATGAAAGTGATTCTTTCCAAAATGTTAAGGATGAATATATTGCATCTACATCATGGCATCGCGCAATGCAAATTCCCAATTCTGCTGTTACCTTGGATGATAAAGAGCATCTCTTTGCCAGGGTCTCAAGCCAGAAAGACAGCAGTCTGACACATCTAGTGTGGAATCCTGGATCAGAATTTGCTTTTTGTGATTGTGCATGGTCAATGCAAGGAAATATTTGCAAGCATGTCGTCAAAGTCAATATGATATGTGGAAACAATGAAGGATATCAGCCTTCCATGTCTTTTCAGTCACTTAGAGAGGTACTGATGAACTTGTGGAGAAAACCGATGGATGACTCAGTTGAGCTAGATCTGTCGGTTGCCTGGACCCACAACATGCTTGATCAAATTAAACAACTTGTTGAATTGAGCAGTTCAGATGATATAGGTGCGGTGGTTAATAATCTGCCTTTGAAATGGGTTTCCAAGAAAGGCAGGACATCTGTTGGTATACCATCATCAACTCTGGCTCTTCCTTCGAGTTCTAAGAGCTCCACTGTACATAAAAAGAACCGAAAACGAAAAAGATTATCAAGATTAAGATGATTGCGTAGCTGGAAGCTAAAGAACTGCTTCATAGATAACTTTGACATCTGATAATTGGATTTTGCTGATAGCATTATTTGATTTTGGCTCCAGCTTAGACCAGCTTAACTCGTTTCCTGGTAGAGCTTTAATCTCTCAATTTTTTGTTTTCTTGATTAGAATATACCAGACAACCACCAAAGATATATATTGATAAATGATATGGTTTCTTAATGGTTTGAAAAATGTAAAGATGCTATTGAAGAAATTGAAGACGCATCTAGGAATATGCTTTCTTGCATATTCATCTTTGGGCAAGTTCCTGTGTAGAGGCATCATCGAAAAGGTAGCAATCGAGATCTCCTCCACACTTTTAGATGGCTTTTACGAGCATTTAACTTTTCTTGTGCTCCCGTTCCCTGTGTTTATTTCTTTTGGCTATTCTTTCTTTCTCATCTGGAAAGCTCACAAATAGGAGTATGGGCAGAATTCATCTTATAATTGATCATTATATGATTATCATTTTGGAAAGGATTTGCGTACAGGATGTATATAAACATTTGAGATGATAATAGAATAATTTTTCATACATGCAGACCATTGTTCAGTGGAATTTCTTCTAATGTATTTGAAACATGTTAAAGTGTTATGGTCCATGTTCCATCAAAGGCATTGGAGAGGTAGGGTTTGAAATTTTTATAAACAGATATTTTTTTGTGTCATTAGGTTAATGTAGCTCATGTACTAAACAGATAATACAGTATATTGTATACTGTTTTTCATGTTGAGGTCATCGTGATAGGGTTTGAATCCTTGATCCCTCTAAGTGGATCGATCATGTACCAATTGCTTGAAGCCATTTTTATATGTTTCCTGTAATGTGACTTGAAATCAACCCGTTAACCCAAATTATCACTTTTTTTTCTTTTTCTTTTTCTTTTTTTGTTGGGCCATTTTGGTCAATTACAAGAGTTAAGTTTTCTCATGTTGTTTTTATGGGTTAATTTTGGGTTATCCCCATAAATTATTGTAAATTTTAATTTATCCTTCATTTTTAATTTTTTACTAGGAAGATAAAAGAATTTTCATTAGTGGCAGCTTTGGAAGGTATTTTAACAATTGTCATTTTATGAGCGTAAAATCCAAAATTAAGTGCTTTTATACCTCAGGCCTCAGCAATGGCATGCCATAATACTGTTTGAGTAATAAAAGAGCAAATTTAATATCAAGTTGATAAGAAATTTAATTTGTGGTTTCGTTTCCATGCGCGGGTGAATAAAACTGGATAAGCTCTTAGGATGCAATAATAACAAATAATATGAATAATGCGCTTTTTGAGATAAATACTGTAAGTAAATTGATGAATGAAATCAGTGTTTGGACGACTAGGCCTAATAACTCTTCAATCTTTATATTTTAAAAAATATCTCAACACAGTCTTAGCGTTAAATATGTTACAACTTTATTATTACTTTTTTCTTTCTTTTTACAATAACATCATTGCAATAATCTTCCTACCTTCTTGAGAATATTAAAAAAAAAGAAAATAATATTAATTTATCAAATTAGCATTAAAATAACATAAAAATTTATGGAAATTTTTATGTTATTATTTTACTTGGAGGATTAATTTTGGTAAAATTATTTTTTATATAATAACTATTAGTAAAATTGTTTCAAGGATATTAAACATTACTTTAAGTTAGTACATAAATTATTAGCAAGATTGTCATACGAGTATAAAAAATAGTAGTTCTCTCATATTGATATTTATTGGTTAATTTGCTAACTAAAATTTTTGTAGATAAATTAATTACGGCCAAGAATATTATTGTAAAAGAAAAGAAAAAGAAAAGATAAGAACGTAACTTATTTAATTATAAAGATATTTTGAGGTATTTTTTAAAATATAAAGATTAAATAGAGTGAAAATATAGAGAATAAATACAAATTGTTGAATGAAATTTTATGTTGTTGAATGAAAATTTTTCTTGAACCACGTATAAGTTAATCATGTTGTGCCAAGGGACTTGTATAAAAATAATTTACAGAAGAATTTGTAGGTAGTATTACACTAAACATATAACAAAAATGTTGAGGTGAGATTACTGTAATCCGTATTCAGTTTCTGCCCTTCTGGCAAGAAGATACTGAAGACAAACTCTGATTCGAAAGTGGGCCAGAATTTGACGCTCACCACAAGACTTCCAAGTGCACAAAGTGGCATTGAAGTGCAAAGTTTACCAATAGGAGTGAGGCAATCTCACCTTATCCACACTCCCACCACAATCTTCTATCACAATTCATCATCAAATCTCCATCATTTATCCACAACTCACAAACACAAAAGCAAATTAAGCCACCATTTTGTTCTCAACTTCGTGAACTTTGTAAAACAAAAAAAAAAATTTGCGCTGCAGCAGGAGCGATGGCAGCCATGAACTCTAGTGTACTCGCATGCAACTATGCCATTTCAGGCAGTGCTGGATCATCTGAGCTCAATGCAAAGATTGTTTCGGTTTCAACCCCGGCTGTGCATGGCCACAAAATGCCTGTGATCAGAGCTCAACAAGTTGATGTTTCAAAAGAATCAAGAGGAACTGATGGAAGGAGAGCTGCCATGGCTCTTCTAGCAGTTACCCTTTTCACCACAGCTACTGCTGCTGCTTCTTCTGCTAATGCTGGGGTCATCGATGAATACCTTGAGAGAAGCAAAGCCAACAAGGTTAATTTAATTTGTTTACTTAAAAATATTGAATGATCATCAATTTCTAGTAAGTTGATTCTCAACAATGAATGGATTTTTTTTCCAGGAATTGAATGACCAGAAGAGATTGGCAACAAGTGGTGCAAACTTTGCCAGAGCATACACTGTTCAATTTGGCACATGCAAGTTCCCTGAGAACTTCACAGGCTGCCAAGATCTTGCCAAGCAAAAGGTTTTTATCAGATTCAAACTCTATCCCTTCATTCGTTTGGTGTTGATTTGTGTTGAGTAATTTTATTTTATTTTCAATTTTATTTTTTTGCAGAAAGTGCCATTCATCTCGGATGATTTGGAATTGGAGTGCAAAGGGAAAGATAAATACAAGTGTGGTTCCAATGTTTTCTGGAAATGGTGAAGTGGGACAACTGATCTCTTTAAACATTTTATTTTACCCTCCCATGTATCTAAGTTTCCATTGAAGAAGCTTTACTTGTGCTTATTTGTGTGTTATATTTTTCTGCTCAGTATCTTTTTATATCCTCATCATGTTTTTGCCTTTTTGGAAGAAAATTGGGGTTAGTTATGTAAGCAAGAGCTAAATGGCTACACTTGTCACCTAGTTTCAATTTAAGGAAAAAAAAAAAATCTGTTTTCAGAAAGTTCCCAATGAGCTACATAAGGGGCTGGTAGGAGTTAAAAAATAGAACAAAATTCATCATTCTCTAATAAATTACAAGTTCTTCTTTCGTGTTACATTTTTCTGTATAAATTCTAACCAGATTCCAATAAGTTCATTTAAAGATCCTGAAACTGAATTTGTAGAATTGGCAATCAATTATAAAGAATCAATATAAACATAGCAAACTTGTTTAACAGAGAAACTAATCTGGTACCATAAACCTGTCTAAACCTGCATGTCCTAACTGCAGAAGAAATCACATCTTTCGCCAAAATTGTAAGCCTGCACTCAGCCGGAACTTTAACTAGCTTCATTGAACGTCTTGCTTAAACGACGTTCATGCGTATTGAACTCATTTCTACCCAAAGTTTAGTTCATATCGGAGTCCCAGGTTGCTGAAGCAGTTTCCATTCCTAAAATGCAATTCACTTGAACCCCAAAGTTCAAATCTTCCCTAGAAAACTCAAGAAAAAGAACACCAAGATGAACTTTTGTTTTGTAACTGGGGACATGGCAAAGGGAACACCTGACTGGTAAAACCTGAAACGAATTGACATTGCCATTTCGCCGATGGGGCTAGACCTAATAAACTAACATTTTTCATGCAGATCTCTTCAAATTGTGTACCTATAATGCCTGCCAGTACTGGGGCTTTTGTTGTATTTTCGCTGACCACATTAACAAAAGAAATACCCCTTATTTTAGGAAGAGCTTTGGGATCCCATCCTTCATCCGGATGGTCATTAGAACCTCGACTGATCCTTATAGGTATCTTGACTCTCTCCATTTTTATATTCCTTATGGTGATATTTTCAATATACCCGCCTCTACCTTTGTCGGTCTTTATACGAACCCCAGCTGCTGCATCCCAAACATGCAATTGATCTACAGTTACATTAAAAATCCCTCCAGACATCTCACTACCTATTCCAACTCCTGAACAAGTTGGGGTAGTGCCCGAAACTCTCCTCACTACGATGTTTGAACTTGGACGAGCCATTGCAATGCCATAATGGTCCCATCCGCTCTTCACAGCCACCAGATCATCCCCACTTTCAATGTAACAATCTTCAATACACACATTCGTGCTCGAGTCTGTATAATGTTTTGTATAGGTTTGTGAATTAGAAGCTTAAAAGGCAATACTGACCGAGAAAAAAAGGGAAAATAAAGAAAATGTGATAGAAAAGAGAGTATTGTCTACCTGGGTCTATACCATCAGTATTTGGTGCATTAAGAGGAGCCAGGATTGTCATCCCTTTGATAACAACATTCCTGAAACAAATGCAATGCTGCCCATTAGTGCTCAACTAGATGATTCATAAGTGTTATTTTCTGTTTCACATTAATGCTAAGTTGCTAATTGTTATGGCCCCTGCACAAGGATAAAAATGCTGCTAGGCTGGGGCAAAGTTCTATCTTCAAGGACACCAGGTGGGAGACAGAGTTGTACACTTTTCCTACTATTTTTTTTCTTAAAAGAAGGGTTAAAAAAAAGGTGGTCATTTGGATGAATTTATAAATTAGAAAGAACAAAATGTATTCAGCTTAATTTCAAATATTAAACAATAAACTTGAATACAACAGGCACTATTGAAGACATAAACAGATTAAAAGAAAATAAGATTGAAAACCAAAAATGTCGAACCTGCAGTAAACAGGGTGGATAGTCCAAAACGGAGAATTACGGAAGGTGAGATTAGAGATTAGGATATTGTTAGAGTTCATCAGTTCCACAAGATGGCCTCTTGTGTGCTTCAGTGTTCTGTTCCACCATAAATCCCACCACATCTGTCCTTGACCATCAATCGTTCCATTATATCCTGTAAACTTAATAACGATCTTATAAACTTAATAATTTCATGGATCCAAACAATAGTGTTGATTCTCAAGGACTAAAATAAGAATTAATAACAAAAGAAGCACACATGATATAATGATCCAATTAATATGTAATTGCCATTTTCTTTTCCATTCCCTTTTTAAATGACACCAAAAAATCAAAGTGACAATTCTCCTCTGTCCCTTCTCTTTTCATCTCCTTTCTACATTTTCCTTTCTCTCTAATCGATTTGAGTTCCCAAGGTATTCCCCCCAAGCCCAAAACAAATAAACTTTTACATATTCCAAGCATAATGCTCGTCATAAAAGGTAAAATAATATTTCTAGGGGATAAGTAAAACCATATCATTATTTTACAGTTTCAAAAATATACAGTGTGTGAAGAATTTTTCCTTCTACAACAACCTGGAAATAGAGAAGCATCAAAAGATCATTTATTGATGTAAAGAATCCATTAGTTCCATTATCAATAAAATAGTCCATTTAGTCATCCACAACATTCAAGATAAGCCTATTTTATTCTTCTTAATTCGCAAAAAATGTCCAACTAATTTTGGAATACCGGATCATAATATTAAAAGTTAGATATTATCAAAAGCAACCCACATCTTCTTTTTTCTTCTTTTGTGTACCTCCTTTTTCATTGTGAACGCACCATCAGACATAACTTATGCTTTCAACTATAATAATTACAAATAATGTGCTTAATATACCTGTTATAATGACATTGGTCAAATGATCCCCATGAATTAGGCTAATATGTCTCCCTCCTAATCTCTCCCTCCCTCTTCCATAAGAAGGCAAAGGATCTATGATAGGCCATTCATCCATGTCCTGTTAAAAATAGAAAGAAACAAATTAGAAACTAAACAAAACAAAATTATTTATAAGCTGAGCCATGGAACCATAAACATTTTCTTCTTTTGAACACAGGGAACCATAAACTTGATCACTTACATAATGATGGACAGCTAGTCACATAACCAAATCCTTTGTATGCATACATACAGACACACACACATTACATACACATTCATACTAAAGAATAGTAACAAATTTAATACATTATTATGGTGGGTCCCGCTAATTCGACCTTAAATATGAACACAAATAAAATCAGAGCACACCAACCTTCTATGTCTTTAAATTTAAAGAAAAAAAGTGGCAAAAAGGACAAAATGAGCATAAGAACCGTGACCAAACCAAATACACATTAAAATATTTGACGCCCCGTCAAATTAAATTCTTCATTTCACCTTTTCAAACCCTTTTCATCTCTCAAATTTCAAATAGACTAAAATATGCTGAAAAAAGAAAAAAGAAAAAAAGCTAACAAAATCCTATTGTCATCCATTCACATCATCACTTTGACGTTTCATTACGAGTTTAACGTTTCATATTTTCGGTCATCTCATTCATATTTGTATCTTATTATATAATCACTCAAAATAATAAATTAATAATAATGATGATAAAAAAAGAAAGAGAGAGAGATTATTTTAATACCTGAGAGCCTAAAATGACAGCGCCTTTTTCAAGAAACAGCGTGAAGTTACTGGTGAGATTGAAGCTTCCGGTGAGCCACAAGCCTTCCGGAACGTTCAACTGGGCCCCACCTTTGTCGCCGAAGCCTTGCATGTACCGAACCGCTTTCCGGAACGCTTCTGTATTCGACGTCGTCCCGTCTCCAACTCCTCCGAAATCCTTTATCGACATCACGACTTTTCTCTCCGGCAAGTACTGATCCCCCAGCAACCCGGCGGCACACGAGTCCGGGTCGAATATCGCTCCATCGGCTCCCGAGAAACCGACCCGTTTGGGCGACAAAACGGACTTCTTTGTGATTTGTAAGGAGAGGATTGTTATGAGAGTGACGATTAGCACAAGTGTCGCCCATGATGGCCGGCTGAAATTCCCCTTCAGCTTTTCTGATTTCATTGCCTTTTCTTTTTGCATGCATGTAAGATGTAACAAAACAAAACAATAATAATAATAAGTACCGAAAAATAAGTATTATTTTCTATTTTTATTTTTATTTAGTTTTTGCATGCACGAGAAGGAAAATAAGAAGATATGATCAAGAAATAGAAATTAAAAATTTTCGATGGTGTAGCTGAGAGAGAATGGTAGTTGTTCTGTTTCTTAATTTAATTAAGGAAACGTGAAGGAGAAGAATTGGAAAGAAGGTGAATGGGTAGATGCGTTCTGCGCTTACCCGCGTACTTTAGCATGCAGTTGAAAACGTGTGACGTGTCTCTCCGGTTCGGACACTACAAGGGGAAACTTCGATCCAGCTTGTACGTGACTGGAAGGGGGTTCTGATTAGTGTGAGGCCAGTTGTATTCTTGTCCGGCATAAGTCCCTACAGTTTATTGACACGTACGCAGGGTCTTGTTGAATTGGGCTACGTGGCGATAGATTGTTGCTTTTGCAAGTTCGTGTTTTTGTACAGGAAGGCGACGGAAAGAGCCGATATTCACGGGACGGGACCCGTCGAAAATTATTTCTTTTTGGTAGAGGTTATTAGTTTTATGAGTTTCTATTGCGTGTCGAGCATGCATTGAGATTGCTATGCAGATGAAGAACACGTGGAGGCGATGATTTGCGTGTGGGATCCGCGGCCAATTAAGATAACTGTTTTCTAGTCTTAAAGCTTGTAGTGCGCTTGATGATTCCCATTTCCCAGCGGTTGTAAGCCAAATCTTATTTTGTGGGCCATGATGGCTTTTTGGAGTATGGAGCCCCCAACAACGTTCCGGTTGTCTTTCCTTCCCTGTTTTTTATTCTTCATAACTTATTTTTGAGTTATCATAATTTCACTATTTTAAGAATTATAAAATATCAAATCATTATAATATTTTCTATCACTTTATTATTGTGATTTTATAAAATTTTTTATTTTATTATATTTTTGTTAGGGCCGTTGGTTGATCAACTAGTTGACTAGTAAACTATAATTTTATTCTTTATAATAAAATGCATAAATAGAGACATTAAATAATAGACATAAGATTGTTGTTATATCCTTAAATTATTAAATAATAGTTTTAACTATGAATTTATGAATACCACTAAATTTATTACAACTATAAAAATAGTAAAGTACAAATGCTACTAAATATTTTTGTTAAAAAAAAGCTAAAAAAACTTAAATATGGAAGTGTTGATTGCGTAGATAAACTTTAATTTTTTTTAAGAATAGATTGTGTAATTTTTAAAAAAAATATCTAGAGGTATTTTTATCAATTTTTTACTTTTATAGCTATAATAAATTCAAGGTTATTTATCAATTCATGGTTAAAATTATTATTTAATAATTTAAGGACATAACATAATTTTTTTGTCTACTATTTGACACTCTATTTGTGTATTTTACAGTAAAGGGTAAGATTAATATTTTACTAGTCAACTAACTGGTCAACTAATGATTTTAATAAAAAAGTTTCATTTTACAAAATTATAGTAGTAAAATAATAAGGAACAATATTTCTTGTAGTCATTTGATATTTTACAATTTTTAAAATAGTGAAATGATTATAACCATTTATTTTTATTTTTTTATTCTTCATAATTTATTTGTTTATTATTATCATTGTATGATTCTCATTTTATTTTAACTTTTACCTAGTAACTGTAAATCGAAACTTTAGGTTAAATTTTACGTTTAAATATAAATACAATATTCCCTTCAAATGAAAACAAGTGAATAGTGAGCGGGGACGTTGACCCCTAACTGCTGCAAGGCTATCTCTTCCCATGCCGCTGCTATCTCTCCAACCACCACCTTTCTTTCATTTTTTTTCTCATCGAACTATAGCGAATCAAGACACATCGTCACTGCCACCACATTCAGAATTTTCAGATCCACTTGTCGTCTTGTCCATAACCTTCCACAAGTTGCTACCACGGGAGTTCACCGCCACCACCACCGCTCCAGCGTCCTCTTATCTCTCAACTTTCAAGCTTATCAACTCACCGCCGACATTGATCCGCCACCTCGCCAAGCCTTCAGGCTCCCGGAAGCTACAACATCGCCAAGCCTCCACCGCACCAACAGCCACAAAATTTCCCGTTGCTTGATGCTCGCTCCTCTGCTCCGCAGAACCAGTATCATGACACCATCACCAACCATCGGCGTTCTCCAGCTATGGCAAGCCGGCAATCTTTCATGATTTTGTTTTTACCTCTTATTACTTACAACGGCTGTTGAGTTAGGGCTTGGGATATTTTCCTCCAGTTAAGTTAGGCATTTTGAAATTTCTATTGGTTGGCTACGTTTAGCTTGTGCAACTCCAGACATATGTATGATTATAAGTTTAGTTGAATTAGATGCCGTATTATATTTATCGTTTAGTTGGTAAAGTAAATTGCTTGCTACTATTTCTTTTTAAATTTTTATGACTTAGATTTGGTATGTTTTTTAATTTAAGTTACATAAATTTTATTTTATGAAAATGATTCTGTTTGTTTTGTTATCTTTCATTTATTTTTGTCATTTAGTTGGGGCAAAATGGTAACTTTATATTCAAGGGCAAACTTATCATTTCATTAATATTATTAACAGAGTTAAGACGACAGTGAACAACTGAAATATTATGTAAACTTTAAATGGATTTCTGAAAGAAAAAAAAAGATTTGTGCTCTTTTGAAAAAATCCAAAACATCATGTGCTCATGAATCATTGCCTAATAAATTTATTCATAGAAAATGTTAATTTACAAATTAACTTTAAAAATAAAGTAAGAATCTAATGTAATTTTTTTATCGTTTCACTTTTATGATTAATATGGTAAATTAATTTCTAAGTATTAGTAAGATTATAATTAAAACATATTAGTAAGATTATAATTATTAGCAATAATTATTAAACATTACTTTAATTTAGCAAGTGTTGATATTTTTAAAAATTAGAATATTGATAACAGTTCATTCAGACTAATAATTATTGGTTAATTTTTAATTAATTTTTTCATTTATTAATAATTAATATCACCAAAATTATAGTAAGGATATTATTGTATAAGAAAGGAAAAAAAAAATAAGAGCAAGAGGGTTACCCATTCAATTGCAAGTGTATCTTGAGACACTTTTCAATATATAGGGAGTAAACGGCTACCTAACTTAAAGGGTTAGGATATTTGTATCCCATTATTTCCGTAAATCCACCCACTTTCAAAATATATTTACAATAAATTCACATTATTTCTAACAAATACAAATCAACACAAATATTTTTATAATTAATCAATTAAATCATTCTCATATTTTTTTTCTCGCTTAGGCTTTTTCCAAACTTTTTTTACGATTGAGGTTGGTTTGATATAAAATGAATCAATTCTCCAAAGAAATATGTGTTCGTATATTTAATACTTTAGGTACTTAATTTTGTGACTGATAATCTAACTCTTGAAACGGTGCCTAATAATTTTTAATATTTAATATGTAAATGACATAAATTTTACAGCTTAATAATTTACATGAGTATTGTCTCATAATGACATTAAGTTACCTTAATTAAATGTTAATAATCATACTAATAAAGTAGAATTGACCATTTAGAAACAATTAATTTTGTATAAAATTAAAAAAAAATTGAAAGTAAAGTAAATTTTTGTTTCTTTACATTTAAGGGTAAAATAGTCAATTTAATTATACGTTAAAACAATCTTAATAGTCAAATATAATAAACAACTCTAAATCACAAAAACAAAATCAAAATATCACAAAGAAACTAAATTAAGATATATCTAGTTGATTAATTCTTCAAAATTCTTCTTTATTTGAAATTTTTAAAAATAATGTGCACTTAAAAATTTTATAATTATTTTTTAAAAGTAGAGTAGATTTACAGAATTTACCAAGTGGACATATCACTACCCTAACCTAAAATATAAGCGAGCATTTAACCTTTAAATATTTACTATGGGATTGCATGATATGAATAGTTGAACTTTTATATAATTAATATTTAAATTTAAATAATAACCTCACCCAATAAAAAATAAATAAATTTTAAAATATTGTTCTCTTGAGACTCTAGGATTTTTGTTCGGTGAGAAAGAGATGACATAATCATAAAAAATATAAAAATTGTTAAAATTACAATGATATTTTTATTAAGGCGTATACAGTTTTTGCTTTATTTGTCTGCTGCATTTATCTGTCCATAATTGGCATATAACTATTTGCATTATCGACTTGCATGGGTTAATATGAGCCTATGCTATTTCTCTGTATCAATGCTCGTTCTGAACGTGAGGACCAACATATCTTAAATGAGTTACAATGTGTCATGTTTCTTTACTTGTAACGAGACTTTTAAACGAGACTTTTCTTAATGTTTCTATTTATTTTGATGAATCGATCGTTTTGGTTTGAAACGGAGAAATATGCTTAATGATTTGCTTGCCTTGTAATTTAATAATTCGCCTGCTTTTATTCTGATAATTCGCTCTCGCTCTGTATTGAGAGTACTGCGGTAGTTCAATTGCTTCTTTCCTAAAAAACGTTTTGGAGCTTCGGCCGGATTGAGACTCTGATAGTTCAATGGCTAGTTTTCTTTCTTTCTTTCTTTTTTTTTTTAAATTTCTTTTGGATTATAATTATGAAAATTTTCCTTTGACTTGAGAAACTTGTTTATGAACAGGGGTTGGCAAAAAAAAACTTGAGCACGTACAAATTGTACGGCACAATAGAGATAAATAAAAGATAACAAGCGATTGGTACTGAGTAATTTGTTTGCTGAATAATTTTTAATTTTAATTGGACAACGGATAATTTTTATTTTTCATTGAACAACAGAAGAAAAAAATATTAAAGAGAAATAGGAGCTAATAAAGTATGTTTATATAGAAAGAAAGAAATCATGTTCCACATGAAAAAGGATGAGAAACAGGAATATGGTAAACCGAATCATATGCGAACACCTTCATCGGATGGTGAAGCAAGTAATTTTAGTTTCCCCAAATATTTTATCATTATTTTTTTATATAATTTGTATTGAATATTATCAATGAAATATATTTCAGTTTTCGAACTCACATATACAAGTGCACTTTTAATAGCAAAAGGATTAAAAAATAGTGATAATAAGATTAAGTATGTTATCTTTGTTGAGCTTTTTTTTTTTTCAATAATATATTCATTGAGTAATTTCATGAATTGTATGTGTTAAATATATAAAAATTGACTTTCAAGAGCGTATGATAAAACGTGATTACACTAACATATAAATTAAAATTATTAGTGTCAATATTTATGAAGTATGAACCATCATTAAAGAAGAAAGAATAAAGTAAATTTTAATGTATTCAAAATTAGAAAATTATTATTTTCCTTTTTAGTAATTGTCGTGGATAAAATTATAACCAAAAAATAATAATAAAAAAAGCTGCAAGCAAAAGCGACACTATTCTTGAAATTGAAAATTGTAAAATTTGGATCTTCCAATCATGTGTTTAGTTGGAAGAAATGATAGGAGATGAGAAGAATGGAAATGGATAAAAAAAGAGAATCAATCTTATTTTTGTTATTTGGCTAGATGTGAAATTCATCTTTTTCTCTTTATTTCTTTCTCTTCTCCCATTTTCCTCTCCTCAAGTCCACCAAACAGCGAAGCATTTTAGAGTATACCAAACCTACTATATCTAATTAATATCATATAATATACCTATGATATGTATAATTTAATAAAATATAATATTAATTACAAAGTAATTTTTTGAAAAAAATGTATATACAACATATACACATTAATTAGATGTAGTAACTTTATGAAGAATGAAGAAATTAATGTGAGGGATTAAAAATAATAAATAAAAATAAAAATAGCTCGCCCATTTCTCTCTACTCTCCTTGCCTTCATACTCAGCCCTCATTACTGCCAGATATTGGCCACTTGCTTCACCGGAATCTCGCCAATGTCTAGAAATTGAACACTGCTAGATGCCATAGGCCAAAACCACGGCCGCTGTTGGTAAATCTTCGTATCAAACCTCTTTAATTAATTTTGTCAATAGAATTTTACAATTGTATAAATTTAATTTATGTCCATTCCTGTTAATTCATTCTAAAATTGTTGCTCAATAATTAACAATAACTCTTACGGAGAGGAGTGCAAGTCCAAATGTGAATTTGGATAGAATATCTACACTACTGAACTAATATTGTAATATCTCATATCACTAGTGAGTGAGCTCGTGGACTAAGTAGACATGTTTTTGAGTTATGAAACCCAATAATAAAATTGTGGGACTATATGCCCAAAGAAAACAATATCTACTTAATTATTGGGCCTAAACTATTACATTTAGTATCAGAGCTAACTCACTACCTGATGTATGGATAGATGGATTTACCAATATGGTATCGTTTCATTCTATTTCCAATGGCCTTCATGAGGATGTGAGGTTCTCAAGGGAAAATATGTAATATCCGATATTACTAGCGAATGACTTCCTAAACTAATTTGTAAGTCATAGACTCTCCTAACTAAGTAGATGCATTTTGAGTTGTAAAACCAATAACAAAATTGTAACGAGCTGTGTACCCAAATCGAACAACATCTATTTTGTTGTTGGGCTTAGGCATATTCTCTCATTCCTATCGGTATCTACTTGGTGCAATTAGAAATATTGCACCACATTCTCCCATTCCTATCTATATCTTTTTAGTTGTTGAGGTCGGGCAATTACAAATATGATGCAACAAGATTTTGTTTAAATTTGATTGCTATCTGTTTAGTTTTAGGAAACAAAAGAAGGGCTCGAAGTTCTTGGAACTAAATTTGCTCGATCGTCATATGATTGCAATTAGTTTAGAGAAGTTCATGCTTAGCGTGCGATTATCAGATGATCTAGAGCTTGTGTAGAACTTAAGCAGAAGCCTTGTATTGAACATACAGAGATGCCTTACCTATGCAATTGGAAGTAATGTCAAAGAGTTAAAACTTATAGTTAATTGTACTTGTGGGAATTACTATTTGTCTCAATTAGTTTTCTATGTGAAATCAATTGTTGCACTAGAATTACATTATTGTAAACTGGAGTCGCCTAGAATTAGCGTGACTTTTTCTTCTTTGAGGTATGAAGCTGATCAAGTATTTAAGGATCTAGCGGCTAGGTATGAATCTTTTCTATGTCAAGGATTGAGAAGCCTATAGTTATTGTTGGGGGTTGTTTGTTAAATATTTAATTTCAAACCATTTCTAAAATTTATTTGTTTGTGTTTTTGTAACTTATGTTTGATTTTAATACATTTACATCTGAATAGAAAATGTAAATTTTTAGGAAAATGTATAAATGAAAAGTAAAAATTATTTTCCAAAATATCTTTATAAAAATATATTTATTTTCGAAACTATAAAATTTAGTCCTTTTTTATTTTAGTCTTTAAGGACATATATGTCAAATAATTGAAGAATATAAATGTCAAATAATTATGTTTAAGATTTTTTTATTTATAAAAACAAACAAAAAAACCACTTGTATTCAGATAATAAAAAAAAAAATTCAAATATTCGTACTTAGGCCTACTACACTATCCCGCATCAGTGTATCCTATTGGAAGAATCTGAAAAAATTAAAATTAGGCCAGCTTTTGATACGGATAAGTGGTTTTGCTACCAAATTTCTCAAATTCCGTTCCTAGAGTACTTAAGAGAATATTGATTTACGAAGTTAAGAAGTATTAAGATTTCAGGTTGCTGTATTAAGGCTTATGTGCAAAAGCAATGACACGTTGGATGAGTTCAAACTTGAAAATAAAAATTTTAAACACATTTTAATATATTAGGCTTTGTCTGAAACTATATCGTTTTTTCAGATCTGATAATATTGACAATCAATAGAACCTGAAATTGATTGGACTTCTTGCACAGTTCAATAGTTGTCCCAAAGTGTTAAACTTGCAATGTAGTCACGAGGTTATGCCTTCCAAACTCTTACATGAAATTTTCTATCTTTTTCTAGTAAATGATTGCAATACATTACCTAATTTTATTTTTTTCAAATTTTTTTCCTGAAGGCTGTGACTATACCAAGAGAATTGCGTGAAATCTTATGGCCCCTATTAGCTTATGGCGAGCATGTGTGCTTTTTTGGTTTATCTTGCTGAAATGAGGCTCTTTTTTTTTTTTTTTTTTTTTGGCTCCCTTTCAAATGGCAACTCCTTTCTAACTATGAACAATTTAAGCTATGAATGATTACTATCATATAATGCTCTCTCTCTTTTTCTTTTTTTAAATCAACTTATTTGATATGTAGACACCTTATCCTCTTTTGTAATTGCTTTAATTTTTAGTAAACTCTTCATTTTACCCGTTCTTTCGTCACTTGACAAGCATGGAGTAGCCTTTGAATTTCTCAATATAAACATAACTAATCAATTTAAGAAAGCGCAGTATCCAACTTTTATGAATTGGTGGTAATTTTATGCGAGCAAATGAGGAATTTTTTGAGAAGTTTGTGCTGTAGAGAAAAGGTAAAACATAAATGTAGATATACTTGAACAGGTTTGTTTTATTAATAAAAGTGATTCCTCTCAGGATTTAATATGAAACTTTTACAAATTTGTGATAATTTTAAATTAATAATGGAAGAATTTTTTTTGGGGGAATTTACGCTGTTGACTAAAGGTTGAATACAAACATGTAAGGTTTATGCAATGAATAGAAGTGAACATAGAATTGCTGCAGTACGTAGCGTGTTTTATCCTTTGAAGGGTTCCGCTAAATATAAGAATGCCCAAGCTTTATGTTGATGATAAGATATGGATTCATTTGTCACGGAAAATAATATACTTGAAGAGATGCTGTATCAATTTTTTGTGTATGAAATCTTTTATGTCACGCAAGTTTTTCCTTGATAAGATCTTCCACAAATTTTCTACTTAAAAATGCCTTTATCGTTAATTAGCCATGTAATGTTAATGGATTGTCATTAGTATCTTCATGAGACAGAGGTAAAATCTTCACTAAACTCTTAGCATCATTGAAACATGTGTTGTAAAAGCAAGAATGTTCATAGTATATTGTTAATCTATTAATGTAAACTTTTCATAGAAAATATATTGTCAGTGTAGTACTATATTCAGCATCGTCTTCAGACATTATTTTTTTCTTTTTTGCCTTTTTCTTTGGCAGTTGGATTCCTAGAGAGCATGTTTGTTTTTATCCCTGGTATAAAAAATAGATGTTGCTTATTGCCTTTATATGAAGGAGAGACTCCTTATTGTTGTTGATGCCTTCCTCTCTCATGTTGGTAGCATTGCATGAAGGAAATTAAGATTGAGCACTCGAGTGAATGTCCAAGAACAGCATGTATTGAGACACAATGTATTTATTCTTCCGAGGAAGGACAGATCTTGCAAAAGATTGATGATCTTTCGAGATCGTTGGATGAGCCCGATGATAGTAACGAAGCCGATGTTACTGATGATTCTGATGCTAGCAACGATTCTTATAATAACAACTTGCCAAAATTTATTAATTTTATTTGAGCCTATATTTGCTATTTGGGTATTTTGGGATTGTGGTAGCCTTATTGGATTCTCTTGTAATGTTTCATTAGTCCAATGTTCATAGCTTCTAATGAACCAATTAAAGGGTATTGCTATTAAACTAACATTTCAATACAAAGTGTTGATTTATGACTTGTGTGTGGATTGTACATGGAACTTCTTGAAGCTACCAAAACTAAAAATTTAGTTCACTGATGAAAAAATTGATACAATATTGTTTCTTGCTTGATTAGATTACATGGTGATTAGGATAATATATACAATGATGATAAGAAATTCTCGTAACAGTTCTAAGGCTTGACATGAGTGAATTTTTTTTTTTTTTTTTTTGGTTTGAACCACGAGATGGTCCTGAGTGGGCCCCAACTGTGGGAGGCACCTTTAAGCCCGTACCACAACTCAGACTAATCCCCGCTCGCACCGGGTCGGCCCATAAGGGGTAAAGTGCTGGCCAAAGTGGTGACTCCATACGAGAGCGGGACTTGAACCTCTGACCTCTCTTAAGGAGTGAGAGTGCCGAACCACTCACACCAACCAACTTTGGTTTGACATGAGTGAATTTCCTATTGATTGTATTATAAAATATGGAAGGCTAGAGAGATTCTTACCAAAATTATCATGAAGTTATTGTTCTGCTATCAATCAAATACTTGGCCGTTATAAATGATTCTGGAACTTGATATGTCGTTGGCTTGCACTTTCCTTCCATAGGTTCTGAATGTTTGATTGTTGCTAAAATTCATCCTGTGTATGAATCTCATCTGCCCCCCTCAAACTAGGATCGGTCATGGGGTGAGTTCCAAGTTTGTGCCTAAATTTTAGGAAGAGTTTCTTACACAGAGGCTTTGTAAATATGTCAGCAATTTGAGATAGAGAAGGAGTGTATCTTGTGTCAAGCAATCCTTGTGTGCCTTTCTCACGAACAACATGGTAGTCAATCTCGACGTGCTTAGTGCAGGAATGAAATACTGGATTTTTAGACATGTCTAGAGCACTCTTATTGTCACATATAAGTGCTGGTGTTGCTACAAGCTAGATGCCAATGTCTTTCAATAAATATGTGAGCCAGGTGAGTTCTACTGTTGTAGAAGCCATGCAACGATATTCAGCTTCGGCACTAGAACGAGCAACTGTGGCCTGTTTTTTTGAACTCCAACTAATGCAGTTTGCGCCTAGGTAGATGCAGAATCCGCTTGTGCTTCGACGAGTGAGAGTACAGCCAGCCCAATCTGAATATGAAAAACCATACAACTTTAGCGAGGTTTGTTTTAAATAACGAAGACTAAAATTAAGAGTGCCTTTGAGATAGCGCAATATGCGTTTGACAGAACGAAGATCGGCTTTGGTTGGTTATTGGAACTTATGGCAGACACGATTCACATCATGTGTAATATCGGATCTAGTGAAAGTAAGGTATTGTAGACTTCCCACAATTTGGTGATACTCTGTAGTGTCAACGGGTTCATTATCATCAAATTTTGGTACTTCTTTCATAGTCATAGGAGTAGTAATGGAGGTGCTATCTTGTATCTTAGTCTTAATCAGTAAATCCTTTGTATACATAGCCTGCGAAAGGAAAATTCTAGCCGTAAAGTATTTTATTTCAATGCCTAAGAAATAAGTTAGCATACCCAAGTCTTTCAAAGCAAATTATGAACTAAATGTCCTAATAATATGTTGTATAAGGGTGTTATTATTTCTAGTGATTATAACATCATCTACATAAACAAGTAATAAAATAATGCTAAATTCATGATGTAAAAAAAACAAGGACGTGTCAGCCTTACTTTTTTGAAAACCAAGTTTAATGAGTGCATGGTAAAGACAATCAAACCAAACTCGTGGAGCTTGTTTTAGCTCGTAGAGTGACTTTTTCAGCTTACAAACATGTGATGGTAGTTTAGGATTGACAAAACTTGGGGTTGCTCCATGTAGACAATCTCATTAAGATGACCATGGAGGAAAGCGTTGCGCACATCAAGTTGACTCATTGACCAATTTTGATTCACAACAAGGGCCAAATACAAGTAGGATTGTTGTATGTTTTATGACCGGACTGAAAGTTTCTTCAAAATTAATCCTGGGAACTTGTGTGAACCCTTTGGCTACAAGACGCGCTTTGAATCGTTCGATGGTTCCTTTTTCATTGTACTTGATTTTGTACACCCATTTGGAACGAATGATATTTATGTTTGCTGGCCTTGGAATAAGATCCCAAGTGTTGTTTTGGTATAAAGCCCAAAGTTCTTCTTCCATTGCAGCAACCCATTGAGGATTTTTTAGAGCACACTCTTCAAGGTTTTTGGTTCTGATACAATGGATATGTGCAAGGCCAGGTTGGGATTACTTCTAAGTTTCTGTCGAGTAATTGTTATGCTAACTGAGTTATATCTGACTCTTGAACAAGAACTAAGTAACTCATGAACCCAAAATTAACAAATGCAAGACAAGAAAAGAAGCAAAGAAAAAACAGAGTAATCAAGAACTATCAACACACCAAGAAACTAATGCGGTTCAGCTCTACAAAGCAACCTACATCCACGGCTGAAAATGCTAGCTAGGGCAGAAGCTTATTGAACTAGAAAATGGCTGATTACAATGACCCTCAATAATACAGATTGAAACTCTCTAAGCTTAGTGTTTCCTTTCTCTGTAATGCAGCCTCTGAATCTACTTCTTCTGGCTTCAGAAGAAGCTTATATGTACTGTTTTGACCCGTGTGTATCCACTTAACAGAACTAAACTGTAACAACTTAATTGCTTATTCTCTTAGACCCCACTAACGCCAGCTCATCAGCCACCTCAGCAAGCTCATAGCAGAATATAACTAATCTTTGGCTTCACAAATCTCCACCTTAGTTCTATTCTGTTCATGCTTATCCCTACACTGCAACAACAACAGTAAGCTTGTATCACAAGCTAACACTCCTAATCAAGTTCAGCAAATTCCTGAACCTAACTGATGGCAATGTCTTGGTTAACATGTCAGCTGGATTGACCTCAGAAGGCACCTTGACCACATTCATCACTCCTTTGCCAATTTCATCCCTTATGAAATGCATTCTAACATCAATATGTTTAGTTCTCTCATGATACTTAGGATTTTTACTTAGTTGAATGGCACTTGAGCTATCACAGCTAACTTTAACAACTTTTTGTTTAAACCCCAATTCAGAGACCAACCCTCTCAGCCATATTGCCTCTTTAACAGCTTCTGTGAGTGCAATATACTCAGCTTCTGTCGTTGAGAGAGCAACCATTGATTGAAGAGAGGACTTCCAGCTTATTGCACCTCCACACATAGTAAACACAAACCCTGTAATAGATCTTCTTCTATCCTTATCTGCTGCATAGTCAGAATCTACAAACCCAGCAACTTCAGGTAATGCTCCATTTATGTTTCCAAACACAATAACAGTGACAACAGTCCCTCGAAGGTACCTTAGTACCCATTTCACTGCATTCCAGTGATCTTTACTAGGGTTCCCCATAAATCTACTGATAACACCAACTCCATGTGCCAAGTTAGGTATGGTGTAGACCATGGCATCATGATGCTGCCAACTGCACTGGAATATGGAATCTTCCTCATATAGTGAAGATCATCATCAGTTGTAGGTTCCAGAGATTTAGATAACTGGAAGTGTGCTGACAGGGGTGTTGTAACATGTTTTGAGTCTTCCATATTGAACTTGGTCAATACATTCTTCACATAATCAGCTTGAGACAGATACAAAGTCTTTGAGTCACTGTCCTTTATTATCTGCATGCCCAAAATTTTTGTAGTTGCACCCAAATCCTTCATTTCAAATTCAGTGCTGAGTTCAACCTTGAGCTTATCTATTTCTTCTTTTTGTTTACATGCAATAAGCATGTCATCAACATAAAGAAGTAAGTAAACGCCGCCATCACTGGATAGGAATTTGTAATACACACAATTATCAAACTTGCTTCTGTTATATCCATGGCTTATCATGAACTCATCAAATTTCAAATACCATTGCCTTGGAGATTGCTTGAGGCCATACAAGCTCTTTTTCAGTAAATACACCTTGTCCTCTGATCCTTTCTCAATAAACCCTTCTAGCTGTGCCATGAAAATTTCTTCATCAAGATTACCATGTAAGAAAGCAGTTTTAACATCCATCTACTCCAGTTCCAGGTCATAATATGCAGAGAGGGCCAATAACAACCTAATGGAGCTGTATTTGAGTATAGGTGAGAACACTTTATTGAAGTCAACTCATTCTCTTTGTGTAAATCCCTTTGCCACAAGTCTGGCCTTGTGCCTTGGTGGTTCCTTTTCAGAAGCTCCAGCCTTCAATTTGAAAATCCACTTACTGCTAACTAGTTTCTTGTTAGGAGGTTTTTCAACTAAGATCCAAGTGTTATTCTTCTTTAATGAGGTTATTTCATCCTGCATTGTAGCATACCACTTCAGCTTATCTTCACAGCACATAGCTTCTCTGTGACTTAAAGGGTCTCTACTATTTACTTCATCAGCTACTGTCAATGCATAGGAAATAAGGTAAGTTATGCCATATTTCCTTAGCATTTTGATAGCTATTCTCTCCATATCCTTAACAAGTTGGTATGTTTTTAATTCTGATGATTTATTCCCTTCTTTGAATTGTTCTGATGGCTCTTCAGAAGTCTTGCAATTATTAGAGTGCTCCACCTTCTGTTCAGCACTTTTAGCTTCTTCCGATTCTGTAGCTTCAATATCAGTTTCTACCTTTGACAGAAATATTAGACCTTCATCAAAAGTAACATCCCTGCTGATAAGTATTCTAGATGGTTTGCCATTGAGGGTCCATATTTTGTATCCCTTTGTGCTCTCTGGATAACCCAAAAAATACCCTTTGACAGCCCTTGGTTCAAGCTTACTTTACTTTATATGAGCATATGCTGGGCACCCAAAAATCCTCAGATTGCTTAGGTCTAGTGGCTTCCCTGACCAAATCTCTGGTGGTGTCTTAAAGTCTAGAGCTGATGATGGACTTCTGTTTATCAAGTAGGCAGCTGTTGTGACTGCCTTAGCCCAAAAACCTTTGGATAAACTTGCATTCAGCAGCATACATCTAACCCTCTCTATTAAGGTTCTGTTCATTATCTCTGCTAGCCCATTTTGCTGTAGAGTATAGGTAACAGTTCTATGCCTTGCTATGCCCTTTGATTTGCAAAAATTTTCAAACTCTCTACTGCAATATTCCAGTCTATTATCTGTCCTTAGCCTCTTTATTTTCTTATCAGTTTGATTCTCCATCAGAGTTATTCACTCTTTAAACTTCTCTAATACTTCATTTTTATGCTTTAACATATAAATTCATACCTTCCTTGAGAAGTCATCTATAAAGTACACAAAGTACCTAGCTCCACCTAAAGATGGAACTTGTGATGGCCCCTAAAGATCTGAGTGAATGTAATCTAAGGTTTGTTTGGTTTCTTTTCTCCCCATAATGAATTTTAGTCTTGTAGCTTTGCCAAATACACATTTCTCACAAAATTTTAAGAAAGAAATTTTGTCATTACCAAATAAGCCCTGATTGCTTAACTCCCTGAGACCTCTTTCACTGATATGAGCTAGTCTCATGTGCCAGAGCTTAGTTTTGTCTCTGGTCACACTTGCTGAGATCCCATGCTCAGGTGAGGATCCAACAAGTATATACATCCCATTTTTCCTAACCTCCTTCATAACAGTTTCACCCTTATCTGTAACATGTATTTCTTCATTTTCAGCCTTAATTGTACACCCTGATTGATCAACCATTCTTAAAGATATTAGATTTCTTTTGAGTTCAGGAACATATCTCACATAGTGCAAGTCTCTAGTGACACTAACAAATATTTTTAAGCTAATGGTTCATATTCCAGCCACCTTGCAAGCCAGATTATTCCCTAACAGTACCTTCCCACCATTCACATTTTCAAAGGTCTTAAAAAAGCTGTTATTTGGACACATATGGAAGGAACAACCAGAATCTAATATCCACTCACCAGTTGGGTGCCTCTCTGCAGCCACCAGGACATTTGCTTCATCATAGTCACCTTCATCCTCAGAGGCTAAAGTAGCCTTCCCATTTGACTTCTTTTGCAATTCTTCTAGTTTCTTTTTCTCAAAGCAATCCTTGATGTAGTGCCACTCCTTTTGGCAGAAGTAACACTTTCTCTTCTTATTATTTTTCTCAGCTTTATCTTTCTGGTTATTGTTCTTCTTCTGCTTGTTGTTTTTCTTTTTTGATTTTCCTTTGGTAACTAAGCCTTCTGCATTGCTTTGATCTTTTACTTCTGCCATTTTATTTAAATCCTTGGATTCCAGAGCATTTTTGACATCTTTTAATGTGAGGGTCTGTCTTTTATAGAGGAGAGTATCTACAAAGTGTTCATAAGATTCTAGAAGGGAACTAAGTAAGATGAGTGCCTTGTCTTCATCTTCAAGAATTATGTTAACATTCTCAAGATCAAAAATGAGTTTATTAAACTCATCCACATGATCCTTCATTGCTACACCATCTTTTATCGATAATGTGTATAATCTCATTTTCATATCAGCCTCTTTGCTAAAGATTTCTTCAAGCTTGGCCCAGAAACCAAATGCAATTTTTTTCTTTTGACACCTCTCTCAAGACTTCATCAAAGAGATGCAAGATAATCGTGCTATGGGCCTTGTTATTAATGACTCTCTGGTCTCCACCAAGACTTGGAGAACTTTCTCTCTTTTCTTTCATGGCCATAAGATCTTCTTCATCATCGAAGGCACTGTCAAGCCCTTGCTAAATCAGAATTGCTCTCATTTTTAAACTCTATAGATAAAAGTCATTATCTCTATTAAACTTTTCAAGATCAACTCTGGTGCCTGCCATTTTAGAATTCGATCCTAACCAACACCAAGCTCTGATACCAGTTTGTTATGCTAACTGAGTTATATTTGACTCTTAAACAAGAACTAAGTAACTCACAAACCCAGAATTAATAAATGTAAGACAAGAAAATAAGCAAAGAAAAAACAGAGTAATCAAGAACTATCAACACAGCAAGAAACTAACGTGGTTCAGCTCCACAAAGGAACCTACATCCACGGCTGAAAATGCCAGCTAGGGCAGAAGCTTTATTGAACTAAAAAATGGCTGATTACAATGACCCTCAACAATACATATTGAAACTCTTTAAGCTTAGTGTTTCCTCTCTCTGTAATGCAGCCTCTGAATCTACTTCTTCTGTCTTTAGAAGAAGCTTATATATACTGCTTTTGACACGTGTGTATCCACTTAATAGAACCAAGCTGTAACAACTTAACTACTTATTCTCTTGGACCCCACTAACGCCAGCTCATCAGCCACCTCAGCAAGCTCATAACAAAATATAACTAATCTTTGGCTTCACAATAATTATAAGGCGCGAATTTGAAGTAGTGTTTTTTTATAGTTCACTTGGAAAAGTGGACGCAGTAGGTTGAATTGGTAATTCAATAGAGAGTTTATTTGAGATATCAGGAAACTCTTTATGACTGATTTCAGAAGAGTTCTTCTCGGTTGAAAAGGAGTTGTTTAGCTCATGGTCATCAGTGGTAGAATTTGTGTGAGCCTCAATATTTCCTTCATTGGTTTCATGGCTAGGAGTTGTTGTCTCTGAAGTTTCGGTGAAGTTAAAATTTTTGCTTGTACGAGGTGTATAAAAAATTGGTGCTAACATCATAATATTGTCACAAGAACTAGTGATGGGATTAAGTTCTTCAACGTTTGTGGCAGGAGATGAAAACCACTTATTCTTGACTAGTTTTAGACTTTCCTGCAAGGTACCAAAGGAAGATAATTTAGCAAGTGGAAAGGTATTTTCATCAAATACAACATGTCTAGATATATAGATACGTTTGTTTTCGAGATCTAAATAACAATATCCCTTATGTAAAAGATTATATCCAACAAAAACACAAGGTTGTGATTTTTATTGAATTTATTTTTGTTGTAGTCCTTTAAATAAGAGAAACACCTGCATCCAAAAGTTTTCAATTTGTCATAATCAGGAACTTTATTAAAAAGCTTTTCAAAGGGAGATTTCATGTTAAGAGTTGAAAGAGGCATTATATTGATGAGATAAGTTGCAGTGATGAACGCTTTAACCCGAAGTGTCAATGGAAGTTGGGCTTGAAACATTATGGTTAAAGTTGTATGCCGATGTTTCCTCTCTGCTACTCCATTTTGTTCAGGTGTGTAGGGGCATGCGATTTGTCTTTTTATTCCACAAATCTGTAGATGATTAAGAAAAATGTTTGAATTAAATTCTCCTCCTCCATCACATTAGAAAATTTTAATTTTCTGTTCCAATTGATTCTCCACTTGTTGTTGGAACCTTACAGAACAATAAAAAAAAATTAGATTTATGATTTAAAGGAAACAAGCAAGAGAATCTAGTGCAATCGTCAATAAAGAGAGCATAAAATCTAAAATTCTATGTAGAATTGATAGAAACAAGACCCCACAAATCACAATGTATTTTCTCTAAAGGAAATTGTGATTTTTTATTGGATAACTTGAAAGGGAGTTTGTAGCTTTTTCCTAATTGACATAAAACACATATGCTTGGTGTTTTAGTCCAATTAGAAATGCTAATTTCTTTTGTGATTTCAATATACGCAAGACGTTGTGACTTGGGTGTCCAAGTCTTTTGTGCCAAAGATCCGCGTCCACAAACTTTCCTTTTATTCATTAAGAGCTTCCTGATTGGTCTCCTCTAATACGTAGAGATTTCTACGTCTACTGCCTCTTGCCAGTACTTGGTTCTGTTTATTCTTAACAATAAAGCCTTTAGAATCAAATTCAAGAGAACATGGTAGATCGTTAGTGAGTTGAGCTACAGACAAAAGATTTTTCTTTAATTGAGGGTCAACAAGAACATATTTCAGTTTGAAAGTGCCATGATAAGTTTTTACAGAAATATCTCCAGTATGTGAAATTTTAATGCTTGTCCATTGCCAACAAAAATCTTATCATGGCCTTTATAAAAAAAAAAAGAGTATCGAGTTTACCAGGATCATTCACCATATGTGCTATGGCATCAAAATCTGCGTAAATTTGTTTATCAATTTGTTGATGGAAGTTCATTGCAGCAAGAACTTGTGGCACTTCTTTTTTATCCATATATTTATAACGATTCTGGCAAAAGGTTGCACTATGTCCCCTTTTTTTTCCGCGTATTTGGCAAGTCACAACCTCTTCTTGTGCATTCTTCTTGCTTTCCTTTGTAATTTTTGATGCAGTTTGTATATTCGAAAGATGTGGGCTCTTATTTTGATTTTGATCCCTGTTATTTTGTTTGTAGGCTCTTTTATAGCCATCGTTGTTTTTCATTCTTCTCCCATTCTGGCAAAAAAAAAAAGCTTGAATTAGTGCTTTTTCTTCTTGCTTTTGGACCATAATTGTTTGTTCATGGATTTGGAGGGCAAGAATAAATTGCTTTATTGTGGGATAGGGAGGTTTGGCTAACATGGCAATCTTGAAGTCAGCATAGTTTAGCCCAAGAGATCGTGCGAGTTGGAAGACCTTGTCTTTATCTAAAATTGGTTTCCCAATTTTTTTGAGTTGTTACACAGTGTCTTGAATTTCTTGAGAAATTCTTTAAGTTTTGTGTTCCCTTTCTTAAGGGAATAAAGGCTACCTTTCAACTAAGACTCATGTTCTTTGGTTGCTGGAAGCATATGCTCTTCAATAGAGCGCCATACTTCATAAGCAATTTGACTTTCTACTATCATACTTAATATATCGTCTGTCACCGTCCCTCTCAACCATGTCATCAATAATCTACTATTGTTCATCCTAAGGATGAATTCAAGATTTATTTTTTCTTTTCCATCTTGAGTAATCATCTTCGGTGGAGCCTCCATGCTGGTAATATGGTGTTCCATTTCAAGACAGTTGATGAGTGGAAGAACTTGAGACTTCCAAAGACGATAATTGTTTGAATTGAGTTTGATGGAGACAAAACTCACACATTGGTGGAATGACTGGATAGTGAGTGAAGGTTTTGTATATTTTTCAGCCATTAGCTCTGATACTATAAAAAAAATTGATACAATATTATTATTATTATTTTTGGTTTAAACCACCCGGTTTCTGGCGACCACATTGGGCCCCGACTAATCCGGATTCGGGGTGTAGTCACAGTTAAGGCTCCTTACCCCTCCCAAATGGTGTGTTTAGTGGGGATCGAACCCAAGAGCTTTTCCCGCTTACCCAGCTAGCGTTGCCAATTGAGCCACAACCGTTTGGTTAATACAATACAATACAATATTATTTCTTGCTTGTGTTTCTTGCTTAATTAGATTACATGGTGATTAGAATAATATATACAATGATGATAAGAAATTCTTGTAACAGTTCTAAGGCTTGACATGAGTGAATTTCCTATTGAGTTTATTATAAAATATGGAAGGCTAGAGAGATTCTTGCCGGAATTATCATGAAGTTATTTTCCTACTATCAATCAAATACTTGGCCGTTATAGATGATTCTGGAACTTGATATGCTGTTGGCTTGCACTTTCCTTCCATAGGTTCTGAATGCTTGATTGTTGTTCAAATTCATCCTGCATATGAATCTCATCAACTGACACATAATGCACAAATATGAGTTACATAAGTTATTGGCATGCTGTAAATGCTAGTAAATAGTTAATCTTTAGCAAAGTAATCTTTATAGACCAAACACGACACTTCACATGTAATTGTCTGCTTACGAATGACACCTTTTAAGAGCTTGAATTTTAAACCAATTGATTTGGACTTCAATCAAGTTCCGATCAACATCTAATGCCAACTTCAATTTTATTTGAGGCCTTTGACTAGTAATTATTGGTGCTGGGGTTTCATTTAGAGAACTAAAATAACCCTAACAACGAAGCAAACATCAAAAGCCATACGCAATAATTTTTTTCTTTACATCATCTTCTTTTTTGTTGAAGGATAAAGTTGTTATGGAGTGCATATATCAAGAGAAGGACGAAAGATTGTATTTAAGAGAATGATTGAATGATTTTCAAAGAATTTGTTTTCTTCATCAAAGAAGAGGTAGAAGGTTAAAAAAATTAATTAGGGTGTTTTTATAAGTTTTATTTGTTGACATGAGTAGATGGTCATGATTTAACTGTTGAAGGTAGATGTGGATATAACCACATGATTGATTAATATGAATCAATCACGAGTGTTGGTTTTATAATACGAGTTTTTAATTCCACAGTCATTAAAATTGACATATTTTACTCTACCACATAATGATGAAAAATTGGTTGTCAATACCCAATCCATTAGCACTTAAGAAGGGTGAATGAGTCAACGGCCAAATTTAAACCCAAAAAAACCCACAAATAACATATAATTCACTACTAGAAAAATGGTCTTTACTGACTTTAGAATAGTGTCAGAAATTACTTTCACTGACACTTGTTAATTGTGTCAGTAATCTATGAGTCAGAAAAATAATGACACTTGTAATTGGTGTTAGTGATTACTATTACTATAGTATTATCAGATTTATGACACTATGGTATTAGTAATTACTGATAATGATCACTTGTTAAAAGTTACTTTCACCATAGTATCACAAAATATTATGACACTATAGTGATCGTATTTACTAATAACTATTACACGTCAATAGTTTGTTTTACACTGGGAGATGACATGATAGAATGAACAGATACTAATACTTCAGTGTCAGCAATTTGTAATACTATAGCATCACTAATATTATGATGTTGATACATTTTTTAGCGTCAATGGCTTCAAAGAAAAGATGTTGAAATTATTGTTGTTACTATATTATTTTCATTATTCTTTTAGTTTTGCCAATCAAATAATGGCATTCAAAGAAAATCTATTCAAATTAAACTAAAGTACAAATTTGAATAATTAAATATAAATATATAACATTCCTACTAACATTTAAATAGGTATCAAATAAAATAGTAATACAAATATCTAAAATATTGTTTGAAAACATGTCAAATATTTACATGAACACATAATGACAGTTTGTAGGAAATAATCAGTACATCTACTCTTTGATCTTTGCCTTTCCCTTTACCTTTCCCACCTATAATTGCAGTATATAGAATCAATTAGCTACTATGCTACAAAAATCAATTCTTTGATATTTACAAGCAAAAATATAATTTACCTCATTATTGTGCTACAAGTAACTTTGCAACATACATCGCCCACTAATTGCGAAGTTGCAAAATATCGTCCATAGTGTACTCATTACAGCCCTTGAACTTAAAAAATAAAGCAACAAAATGTATTCATATATTATAGAATCTGTCCTAAAATAAAACGACACAATAAAAATATATATTTTAAAGTTTGCTAGGATTAACATCAAAACTGAAGAACATGCAAATAAATTGTATCACCATAGCAAACAACGGTTACCAAAGTTGTCTAAGAAGCTGATAATTTATAATATATTATTTGTTTTACTCAATATTACTTCTAATACTCAACACTGGGATTTATATGCTTTCTATCTGTAAATGCAGCAGCTCCAATCATTGCTCAATAATACTTTAACACTGAACATTGAGATTTATATGCATTCTATTTGTACATGCAACAACTCCAGTCATTTTGGTTTACACTAAAGTGTCTTAAATACATAGTAGAGCACAATAAAAATTGGCATTAATTTTTCCAAACATGTTGAATGCATTCAGTAAAATGTATATAGCGTTATAGCTTTTACCTATAATAAATATGGCAAATAAAGTGTATTTGATTATCCTAAACATACACAACACTTCCTCTAATCCCTAGCACAAGATATGATTATATTGCTAGTTTCAAGCATAAAGCAGCAAACTATTCACCCATTAACCATCTTCATAATTCACTTAAGAAAATCCATTTCACAGTGCACTCTTCGAAAAAATATTAAACAAGTTCTGGAGAAACTCACATTGTTTTCAAGATTGTGCAAATCGCGAACAATATCCTGGATGTACTTCATCATATAGTAACCACATTCAAAGGTTCCAGGTTGTTTTGGACACTAAAAAAAAAAAACTTAGTTTCAAATATATTGATGAAGTAACAATGGAAATCATAACTTTGTTTTATTAATACCTTCACAGAGACCCACTGCACAACCTTCTTTTTGTCACTCTTCACTTGATGCATTGTTATCCCACTATAAATAATAAATAACAGATGCAACAAATTAATCTACAACATAAAAAATTAACAAAGAATTAAGTAAACTAATTAAACTTACTCATTCACCATTTGCTTCAACGCATCAGCAGGATTATCACCTAATGGATTAAGATAATAAATTTTTCGCCTCACCATATCAATTGCTACTAGCACCCAATGGCCACTAAACAAACAAGTAAAAAAAAAAACCGATTACCAGATAAATTTAAATAATTTATGTTAAAAAATAAAATAGACAAAAAATAAATAAACTATACCCTGGGTTATATGGGAAGATAATTATTTGAATCTTGTCCAAAAGGTCTGAAATATAAGAACACCTATTTGGCTAGCTTGCTTGACTTGGCTGTAACTTAGATATGCATCCAAATTGAATTGGAATAACACCACTGCCATTATCCATCTCTTCATACAAGTGTCTATTAAAAAAAGAAACTTTCATGACATGAATATAAGAAATAAATTAATGACAGTTTGCAAAATCAGAAAACATAGTAAAAAATAAAGTTTTTTATTACTTACTTGATCCATATCTCCAAAACAGAATTTGAGAGCTTTGTAAACTCAATGACTTCATTGCAAATCTGCTCGTCCAATATGCTCTCCTAGTAGACACCAAAAGTCTTCAAATCATGGGCAATCATAATCGTCCATGGCAGGGAGCTCTCAATCATCAAAGAAAAGATGTTCATTTGTGAACTTTTGTTCTCTTTTCTTGCTCTCACAGCTCCACAGGTATTCTTTCTCAGAACCAGTTTCCTTGCTATCACTGGTTTTACAACAATGGGTTCCTTTGTTGTTCGTTTCTGTTCATACGGATATACCACGACATTTGTAGGAGACTTTCAGCCATCCACTTTTCTCTTTAAAGGAGTTAATCTTGGAGATCTTCTTGGGGTGATTTTTGAAGTGGCTTTACAAACTACTAGGGGTGGATTCTATGCAGGGGATGGCAGGGGAGTTGTGTTGATGTTTTTGTCAGGTTTTGGACAAATAGTGGGGTCATTGGTCACTGAATTTGGACTAACTTCGGTCATCGACTTGGGGATAGCTTTGGGGTTGTTGGTCACTGACTTTGGGGTAGCTTTGGGGTTATTGGTCACTGACTTTGGAGTTGCTTTGGGGTTGTTAGTCACTGACTTTGGAGTAACTTTGTTGGGTGATCAACGATCTATCTTCATCTTAACACTGCAACCACCTTTGGAGTTAGGAAAGTTGGAACTGCCAACTTCAGTGTTGTTGCAGGCGTTTATCCTTGCATTCATTTGATCTAATTGAGCTTGCATAAACTGAAAACTCTCCTGATACATTCTTCGTTCTCGCGCCAACTCTGTGGGGTCAGGAACATTGAAATACATCGATGGGGTGATAAATTGACCCAATCCTTGCACCTAACTTTCATTAGGCTTCTTTTGAAGTGCTTCACCTAGGATATCATTCGGTCCTTGGGATTGGAACGTTCCCTGCTCAACTTGACTTCTTAGCTCACTTTACAAAATAAATACAAAAATAATTTGAGCAAAATTAGGAATAAAAAAACAAATAAGTTAAATAATGATAGTGGTGGTGGAAACTTACAATTCTCTCAGCCACTTGCTGCACTTCAGGTGTATAAGTTCCATCTTTTCTCTTGTGAGCCAATAACCAGGCTTCACTGCGGTTAATCTCGCGCTCAGTAACTCCGAGGTCCAACTGCTGTAATAATTCAACAAAAATTGAATTGAAAACTGCTATGAATCGTCCTATTATTTGCATTGAAAATGTCATAAGTTTGTATACAGTGATTATTATACTTACTCTTTTATGCAACAGCCCAGCATATCCTGTGCTGCCCAAGTGATGATTGTACATATTCTTTGCTCTTTTTTCCTTTGTTGCTTTACTTTTTTCCTTCACAAAGCGGAAATTGATTAAAATGGTTACATGAACTCAATAATATTATCTAACTAACATAATTTTAAACATACCTGAAAGTTTTTGGATAAAATCTTATCAACAAAACTCTTCCAGTCCTCTTTTCTAATGCCTTCATACTCAAGAGGAGGCTTTTTCAGTGAACTCAAGTTGTTTGCATTGGGCAGAATATATTCATTGGCCAACTTACATCTAAAGCCCCTTAATGCAATTCCCATCCACTTGAACACTTGGGTATTCTCCTTAAGACTCAACTTAAACTTTTCCTGAAAATGAGTCTATAATGTTTCCTTGATGTCTAGTGGCACTTTCCTCCAATCATCATATATAATTGGAACTCTTTCCCGTACAATCACCCCAATGTAGTTCCTCAGATCGTTTCTCTTTTTTCCAACTGGAACTTTGTAGGAATTGTACATAACCTCAGTGTGGTCACTAGCTCCTCTCTGCAGGTCTTTTTTCTTTATAAGGTTTCGTCTTGGTCTTCATTCTAGATCTGGATCAAATGTTGGCTCCTCTTTTTCTGCCATGCCTCCAACAAACCTACAAATACATCAAAGTGGATGAGTGCACCAGATACCAATCTAATATCCCAATATAATAATAAAATAATAAAAACTAAATTTGTTGGTGACTTACAGGAAGCAGTGGTAATAAAGCATAGTAGTTGGATTATTCATTTTTCGCATCAATATTTACAAGACAAATATCAACAACTACTCTTACACACTCCTCATCACCCAAACCTAACTTACATTCTGGAAAATTGTTGAATAATGGTGCATACTCATCGATGCCATCACACAAGGCCTCATTTGAATAATTACATTTTGAGCTCACTGAACAAACAACTGATTTACTATTATCTAACTAATCTTTCACATAAAACACTTGTTTTGCATGACCAGCTAGAATGAAACAGTTAGATTTGTAGCCTATTCGATCTAAATGGACTACAATGAACCCTAACTCATCAACATTAACCCCTCTATCATCTACCCAATCGCACTTGAAAAGTACGTTCTTAACCCCCAGATAATCAAGCTGCCAAATTTCACTGACAACCCCATAAAAAGGCATATCCCCAGAATGAGGATTTTTGTCTTTCGAACTTGAAATCTGTAAAGTGTTAGCAATTCCATAAACGCCATTGTTTTGTGTTATGTGGTTGCTATCCTGATCTCTTGTAGCAAAATTAAAACCATTAATACAGTAGCCATCATATGTAACTACGCTTGAGCGGGGTTTGTTTACCGGCCACCATACTTTTTCGTCAGCCACTACATTATTTGCTTTATTGGTTGTTACTTATTGTTCAATTAATAAAATCACAGTAATTAGTTGAAAGAGAAAAGTTTGTGTGCTTTTACTTGGTTACTTTTATTAGATCTAATGAAGTTAATCTAACCTTTTGTTTCAGCCAATCAGCAAACGTACGGGAGTGCTCGGTTGGCAACCATAAAGGCTTTTTTAATTGACGAGGGTGTGTTGATTGCAATAAGGCCAAATGCTCCCTAAAATTATACCAACATAATTAATAAAATTGAAAAAAAATTAACGAAAAAGAGGTTCAAATTTTTAGTCACATACTCTATGTATGGTTGAATCTCGGGGGTGTTCACTAAAACACATCGGTGCGTTTGCGCCAATGTAGGGCCCTCAACCACCTTAATATTTGCACCTCCGAGTGGCCTTTCGACTGTAAAATCAATCAGACAACCAGTAGGTAGTCCGATTGAATTACAATTTGAAAAGTATTCAGCATAAAATTCAAGTTCTTCCTCAGCAATATAGCACTCTGCAATGCAACCTTCAGGACGGTATTGGTTACGTACATAGCCCTTTATAGGTTTCATTTCTCTCTCAAATGGATACATCTATCGAAGGTAATCCGGACCACATAATCTAACTTCTTCAACTAGATAGACTGTTAAATGGACCATTATATCGAAGAAGGCAGGTAAGAAAGATTGTTCTAAATCGTATAAGGTGATTGTAAGTTCTTTTTGCAATTGGTCTAGAGAATTGAGCTCTACTACCTTAGAACACAAAGAATTAAAGAAGAGGCACAACCTGGTTATGACAGATCTGACATTTTGAGGTAAACAATTTTGAATTGCTAATGATAGTAGTTGTTGCATCAAGGTATGACAATCATGAGACTTAAGCCCGTGAAGATGACAATCATCCATTGAAACAATATTTCTAAAATTAGAACAATAGCCATCAGGAGCTTTAACACTTTGCAAGGTTTCACAGAATATTTTTTTTTCCTTCTTACTTAAAGTGTACGGGGCAGGGGGCAGGACTTTGTTTGTTCATCAGGAGCTAATACAATCAATGCTTTGTTAATTTTTTCTCTAAGGTCTGGATGTGTAAGATCTTTTCTAGCATTAATTCCATCTTTTATTTTCCCCGGTTGATGGAGTAATGTGCCATAGATGCTCTTGCATACATTTTTCTCAATATGCATCACATCTAGTTGATGGCGAACTAACAAATGTTCCCAATATTCTAAATCAAAGAAGATTGATCTCTTTTTGTACAGCAACTGAGCTACATCCCCTTTACCCTCACCCTCACCCTCACCCTCACCTTTACCCTTACTGTTACCCTTACTGTTACCCACACCTTTACCCTTATTGTGACCCTCACCTCACCCCGTTTTCGCTTTTTTTTTTTACCTTTTTCCCAAACTTGGTGTCAATGTCAGCCACCAAGTTTAAGATATTTGTACCAGACAAAGGCCTAGGAGAATTTTCAATAAACAGCCTATGACCCATATATGACATTTTCCGACTATGCGGTAGCCAACATGCACATGTGTTTATCCCACAAACTGGACAACCACAATACCCCTTAATAGTACACCCAGACAGGCTTCCATAAGCTAGAAAATCACTTAAGTCCTCAATCAATGGTGTTAGGTATACATCTATGTCATTTTCAGGTTGTTTAGGGCTAGATATCAGTAGAGACAACATCATAAATTTCCTCTTCATACATAGCCACGGAGGAAGGTTATATGTTATCAATGTAACAGGCCAACAACTATAAGTAGCGCTAAGTGTGCTATGTGGGTTAATCTCATCAGATGATAAAGCGAACCGAAGATTTCTCGGCTCTTGGGAAAAATCAGGCCATTTCTTGTCAATTAACTGCCAAGCTGGTGAATCTGCTGGGTGGCGAAGCTTGCCATCTCTAATTCTTTTATTTTCATGCCATGTTAAGTTCTCAGCAGTTTGTGGTGATTGAAACATTCTTTTCAACCTAAGAATTATAGGAAAATACCATAAAACCTTTTTAGGGACCCCTTTTCTAATTTTTTTTTATCCATATTTTCTTCTTTGCCACTTAGATGCTCCACACCTTGGGCATTCGCTAAGATTCTCGAACTCATTCCTATAAAGAATGCAATCATTTCAACATGCATGTATTTTATCATAATCTAAGCCTAATAGCTTCATTATTTTTCTGGCCTCATATATGGACTTAGGCAAACTATTATCATTTGGCAATATCTCATTAAGCACTTCCAATAAAACTGAAAACCCACTATCAGACCAGCCATAAAGTCCTGTTATATTGTACAGTTTCATTAGACTCGATAACTTTGAATGCTTTGAACCCGGGTATAGGGGCTTTTCAGCATCTTCAAGCACATTCTTAAAAAAACTAGGATCTTTATCACAATGCTCAAAAGCATTATGAATCATGTCATCTACATAACTATAATCCGGACATCTAAAACGTTGATTTTGTGGCTGGTCTTGGTATTTTACAGAGGTAGGTTTCCGGTCCACCTCACCGTGCCAATTCCAAACTAAATAGTTTTCTAGAAAACCTTTTTTAAATAGATGTAGCCTCACTTGTTGAGGACTCAAAAACTCCATATTACAACAAGTGGTACAAGACATCCAATTGACATTCTATTTTCAAAATTAAGAATGGCAAACTCCAAGAAATCATCAACCCCATCACTAAATAGTTTTCTAGAAAATCGTTTTTAAATAGATGTAGCCTCACTTGTTGAGGACTCAAAAACTCCATATTACAACAAGTGGTACAAGGACATCCAATTGACATTCTATTTTCAAAATTAAGAATGGCAAACTCCAAGAAATCATTAACCCCATCACTATACTCATTAGATAATCTATCACAGAATATCCAAGTTTTGTCTATAACTTGTATTGTTACTTGTTCATTTGTTAGATGTTGTTAGTTTAATAAGTTTACTTAAATTGCACAAATAACTCCAAACTTTTAGGTTTAAATTAAAAAATACAAATTGCAAAATAAATCCAAATTCTATTTGTTTAGAGTCATTTAAATACATGTACGCATTCAGCAACCCAACAGAGCGTACATATACACATTCAACAAGCTAACAGAGCATACATGTACACATTCACCAAGCCAGCAAATCTAACTTACATGTACACATTCAGCAAGCCAACAAAACATGCCACATCCAAGCCAGCAAATCTAACTTACATGTACACATTCAGCAAGCCAACAAAACATGCCACATCCACATTTTTCAAAATTTCATTTTCAAATTAGAACAAACAAAAGTATATATTAGAATAAAAAATTTTATTCCAGAACAGTCTATGCAACAAAAACGAAAGTAAAACCATGCATGTCAATATTTAAAACATGTCAGTACAAGTAAAACTCAGAACACAATGATAATATAAATTAAAAGAAAGTGAGTGATTTAAAAGAATTACCAAATGAAGACAGCTGTTACATCGTAAACTTTTGTGATTCTTCAAAAGCGAGAGATTTTTAATTACTATATCAGAGAGCTGTAAAAGGGAAATCACATAAAAAAAATTAAGGACAATACTTGTTGTTGTTGAAGGGTTTGCATGTGAGATATTGCATTTATACTAAGTCTAGCAAGTGCATTACAGGGAAAGGATTGATGAATTGACCCTTTATTAATATGTATCTTTATCAAGCTCTAATTAAATGGAACAAGTTAAGCCCAAAATTAAAAGCATCATGCAAAATTTAAAATGCAATTTCGAGAAATGGGGAAAATGAAAAAAAAACCCAAATCTGCATTGACATTGTATCCGTTAATTCCAGTTAAAGTGCATACGAAATTCAAAGTCCAGTGACATGACAACTAAAGAAAGAGACGAAAGAAAACTGATTTGAATCAGACACTTATAAAACTACTCTTAGTTAAAGACTCTAGTACAATAATTCAACTTCGGTTACCTTTACCTCTCTGTTAGGTTTTCCCAGGTCCCAAATTATAAACAATCAAGATTACAAAAAAAAAATAAGAATTTTAAAACTCATTCTATAGTTAAACCGCAACAAAACAACATGCATGAGGAAAATAAACATTGTAAATTGGAAACATAATAATTAAAAATAAATAAAAATGAATAAATGGCACCTTCGGAAACGAATTTATCACAGTGAAGAGAGAGAGAGAGAGAGAGAATCAAATCGTGATAGAAATGAATTCCTCTGCTTCGAGCTTGGTTGGGATCGACGTGAAGTTTGATTACAATGAGGGATATGATTTTAGGGTTTGGTTTACTTAGCTTTGACAGAGAAGGAGAACCGAGTGGTGAAAAACTTATGAGTGAATGAATTAGAAAAAAAATTAGGTTCGATTTTGGTCTTAGGGTTGAATAAAACGATGCGTTTTACTTGTCTTTATTTTTTCTAAGTGAAACGATACCGTTTCTAACTGAAAATATATTATTTACTAGTAAATTTTCAGCCAAAACCCGCTAAAATTTTCACTCAGCCGCGCTCAATACATTTTAAGTTCTTCATTTTAAAAATATAATATTCTACTAATTCAGTAGCATAACTAACAAAAAGTCAGAACGGTTTCAATTTTAAACTTAAAAGCTTTGGCTTTGAAAAGTCCTAGGTTCGAATATCAGTTTGGAACGAAATTTAAATTTTATTTTCTTTTACTGATACCTTAGTGTCACCAAGAAAAAGACCAATGGTATTTTTCTTAAACTAAAATGTTCTGATGATCGAGGTCCCTGGTTTGAATTCCATCCATTACATGATTAGAATTATTTTATTTGTATTACTAATACTTTAGTGTCAGCGATTTCTGATGTCCAAATTGCAGACATCATAGTATCATTAATTTGTGATACTTATGTGTTAAACATGGAAAATGACCTATATGTATACAAATACTGATACTTTGTAATAAAGTGTCACAAACCAAGTGTCAGTAAAAACCATTTTTCTAGTAGTAATTTCTGATAAAATTAAAAATTAAAACCAAATTAACAAACTGAATGAAACCAATCAAACCCATCGTAAAACATGGATAAAAATCTATCATATCTATATGGGAAATTTGTTAATTTTGATGGCAAAATCCTATTCTTCATCATTATGGGGTTAGGATAACATATGTAGATTTTAATGAGTGTGCAATAATAATAATAATAATAATTTACCTTTTTAATAGTCCTATCAGGACCGAAGTAACTTTTTTTAATTTCTTAAAATTAGCTTTTCTTATTGCAATTAGGATTTAAGATTGTAGTCAAATCATAATTAGGATTTCTGTTGAACTAATAAAAAGAAATCCCTCAACCTTCACAATCACAGCCTCATCGGAACTCAGAATATTGCATGTGTCTAGCAATTGAAAACTGCCAAACGCCACAGGCTTATCAAAATTCTTTAATTATTTTCTTTTTTGCCTTTGCTATGATTGCATACTATTTAATTTTATTTCGTTATTAACAAATGGCTACTTAATTAACAGTGAAAGAGGGAAGTAAATCAAGGGGAGTAAGACAAGTTCAGATATGGACATGATATCTGCCTTGTCGGAAGCGATATTGCATCATATCCAGTCATTTCTCCCATATGAGCATATTGTTCAAACTAGTATACTGTCTAAAAAATGGAAACATGTCTATCATTCTTGTCTGAGTATAATATGTGGTCGATTTTTCTCTAAGTCGAGGAATCGAGAGATTTTGGTAAAAAATTCGCAAAATCATCATCTAAATGCTATTAGCTTAGAGAAGTTCACAGTTGATGTACAATTGTCAGATAATTATCAAGAATTTAAATCCGACATAAATAGATGCCTTAGCTATGCAGTTGGGAGTAATGTCAAAGAGTTAAGACTTTGAATTTGTTGTCCTTTGCCTCAACTAGTTTTCTATGTAAAATCAATAATTCTGTTGGTGTTAGATTCTTGTAAGCTGGAGTCAACTGCAAGGAATGTTACCTTATCTTCTTTGAGAAAATTATGCCTAAGATATTTTTTTGCAGATGATCAAGTTATTAACGATCTAATTGCTGGGTGCCCTTTGATTGAGTCTATAAATATCATTGCTTCTCAAGGATTGAAAAATCTAGTGTTAACCAATCTTCGTAAGCTCAAGGAATTGGAGTTGTATGATAACAAGCTAATTGAACGGGTGTATATCGATGGAGTGAATGTACATCCAGTAGATATCAAGAACGTCCCTTTATTATTTTACGTTAATCTGGCCCCTTGCAAGAATCTAATTCTACTAAAATGATGCCAACTTTTCATAATGGATGAGCAGCTTCAAACTTAATTTTTGAAACTTCCATTTGTAGAGTACATACATATAGATCGTTATATGAATTTAAGGAGCATCCAGATATCAATTGGCAGTCTTGAGAAATTATTTTTCAGAAGTTGTGATTTGTTGGATGAGTTCAAGCGTGACACTCCAAATTTAAGAATATTCAAATATTATGGTAATTTGGTATCCTTCTCTTCAAATGCTCTGGCTTTGTCAGAAACTACACTGTCTTTCAGCTCTGATAATTTTGACAATCAATGGTACGGGAAATTGATTGAACTTCTTTCAATGTTAATCATTGTCCCACAGTTCTGACTGAGGTATGTTTTCTTTATTATTCCCTAAATCTTCATAACATCCAGATTAAATTACTGAGAAATACAAAAGCGGAAGCATACCTGAATCCATGGTGATTCATAGTGGTTCTTGAGTGTAGAATATGGACTTCCAATCTTCTCTTTTCTCTTGAGTTTAGAATTCTCTCTGAGAGGATTAGAGAAATTACAGAGGATGATGAGAGATTGGGGACCATAACCCCTTTTTAATTAAATAATGTGACTGGCGGTTTTCTAATGAAAACTGTTTAGTAGTTATTTATGATAATTATCACTTCAGCCTCTCATTAAAGTAATGATTAAATTCTGGTATCTATGCATTTCATCCACAACAATTATACCCTTAACCATTTAATTAACTTCAAATAGATCACTTAATTTTTGGCTTATTAAATAATAGCACACACATTTTATTTATTTCATGTGTGGCCCCAAATATATTAGATTAATATAAAATTAATCTAACAATCTCCCATTGGGCCACAAATGAAAATTGAAATGTGTTTAACTTAATGAGCTCATAAAATTGCTATTATGTCCTTAGAGTATATCTGAACAATCTAGTTCAATAACCACATCGATATAGGATTATAGCGGCCTTTGTTATATTAATTGTAACTCAACTAGTCATGGTCACATATATCAATGTAGTTACATGACATAGATCAACTGTGGATGCATAGCATGGAAATTATATGCAATGTGATCTAAACATGTCTATTCCCAACTGGTCCTAATTTACTTTATTGAGATCTAAACTTAAGTTAGTCTAATAGAGTGTAAGGAACTGAAATACTTTATTTCTGCAGAAAATAATTCGAATAATATAATTAAAATCTAAAAGTCACACTTAGTAATTATACAATACAAACTCCCACTAAATCTGAATATCCTCAAGTAAAATCACACCCACACGAGCAGTGTGCTCATGAAAGACTTTAGGTGGTAATCTTTTAGTGAGCGGATCTGTTATCATGGAGTTTGTCCCAATGTTCTCTATAGATATTTGTCCACTCTGCACTCTTTCCTTCACAATAAGGAACTTGATTTCAATGTGTTTTGACTTTGTAGAGCTCCTGTTGTTGTTGGAATATAAAACTGCTGACTTATTGTCATAAGATATCTTGAGCGGTCTTTCTACATCCTCTAGAATGCGCAGCTCAGTGACAAAATTACGCAGCCATATTCCTTGATTGGATGCCTCATAACATGCTACAAACTCTGCTGCCATAGTCGATGAAGCTATAAGTGTCTGCTTGGTAGATCTCCAAGAAATTGCTCCACCAGCCAACATGTAAATATAGCCTAATGTGTATCTTCTGCTGTCTTGGCATCCAGAAAAATCGGAGTCGGAATTATCTCTAACTGATCCAACCTCCTATATGTGAGCATGTACTCCTTTGTTCTCTGTAAGTACCTCATAACCCGTTTGGCTGCTTTCTAATGATCCAAGCCAGGATTGTTCAAATATCTGCCCAACATGCCAACTATAAATGCAATATCTGGATACGTACATACTTGAGCATACATAAGACTGCATATAGCTTAAGAATAAGGAATCTTCTATATTTCCTTGATTTCAAGATTGCTTTTAGGGCATTGACTAAGGCTGAATTTATCTCCTTTGGCGACATGGGTGTCACCTGGTTTACTATTTTTCATGCCAAACCTCTTCAAAACTTTATCAATATACTTCATTTGTGACAATCCCAGAATACCTCGAGAACGATCCCGATGTATCTCAATTCCTAAAACAAATGAGGCATCACTAAGATCTTTCATCTCAAAATGTTTTTATAGAAAACTCTTGGTGTCGTGCAGTATGCCTATATCATTTGTGGCAAGCAATATGTCATCAACATATAAAATCAAGAATATATGTTTGCTCCCACTGAACTTGTGATACACACAACATTTGCCTAAAAACCATATGAGATAATTATTTGATGAAACTTAAAGTACCACTGACGAAAAGCTTGTTGAGCCCAGAGATGGATTTGGTTAGCTTACAAACCATTTTCTTTGGGTCTCCCAACACAAAGTTTTCTGATTGTACCATATAAATTGTTTTCTCAATGTCACCATTAAGGAAAGCAGTCTTAACATCCATCTGATGTAACTCAAAATCAAAACAACAAGTGCCATAATTGTCCTAAAAGAGTCTTTCGTAGAAATCGAAGAGAAAGTCCCTTTATAGTCAATTCATTCCTTTTGAGTAAAGCCTTTAGCTACAAGACATGCTTTGTACCTTTCCACATTACCATTTGAATCCCTTTTGGTTTTAAATATCCATTTACAACCAATGGGCTTCACACCGGAAGGTAATGAGATAAGTTCCCAAACTTTATTATCTTGCATTGATTTGTACTCTTCATTCATGGCTTCGATCCATTTATGCGAATTGGAGCTTTGCATGGCTTGATGAAAGTTGACTGGGTCATCTTCCATCACTCCAGTTTCATTCTCATATTCCTAAAAAAATACTATATAATCATCCGGAATAGTTTTTCTCATTTCTCTTGTGGATCGTCTTAATTGCACAGGCTCTTGAGGTTGTTGAGTTTGTTTCTCAGTAACAATCATCTCATGTTAATTCTGGGGTTGAACAACATTGTCAGATGGTTGAGGATCTGAATTTACTTAATGATCAATAACAGATATTAAAACTTGTACATTGTCAAAAGCAACAGTGAATCCCTCTTCCTCTTCAAAGACAATATTTCTTACTGGATTTCTCTCCCCAAACTCAACATCCTCAAAGAATGTAGCAGTTTCCGTCTCAAAATTTGATCTTGTACTGGGATCATAAAACTTAAAGCCCCTTGATCGCTCTACATGGCTAACAAAGTAGCTGCTTACAGTTTTGGAATCCAATTTCCTTTCATGAGGTCTATAAGGCCTTACTTCAGCTGGACATCCCAAAATATATAAATGCTTTAGACTAGGCTTTCGACCCGTCCAAAGCTCATAAGGTGTTTTAACGACCGCTTTAGTTGGCACTCAATTTAGGATATAAGCTACTGTTTTTTGTGCTTCACCCTAGAGTGATTCTGGTAAAGTAGAATGACTGATCATACTCCTTACCATATCCTTAAGAGTGCAGTTTTGTCTCTCAGATACACCATTCATGCTAGGCGATCCTGGCATAGTATATTGAAGGATAATTCCACATTCCTCTAGGTATTTAGCAAATGGTCCTGGACGTTGTTTACCTAAACCATCATATTTACCGTAGTATTCACCACGACGGTCAGACCTGGTATTTTTAATCCTTATGTTGAGTTGTAACTCAACTTCGGCTTTAAATGTTTTGAACACATCCAAAGACTATGATTTTTCATGAATCAGGAATATATAGCTATATCTCGAATAGTCGTCTATGAATGTAATAAAATATTGTTGACCATTCCAAGTAGCTGTGGGGAATGGTCCACAGATGTTTATATAAATTAATTCTAAGACGTCTGAAGTTCTGTAACCTTCTAATTTCTTACTTTTGGTTTGTTTTCCCTTGATACACTCAATATAAACATCAAGGTCTGTAAAATCAAGAGATCTTAAAATCTCATCAGACACTAATCGCTCAATTCTAGCATTAGAGATGTGACCTAAGCGTTTATGCCATAATGAGGCCGAATTTTCTTTCTCTAATTTACGCTTTGTACCTTTGGAACTAAAATGCGGGTTTTCATTATAACTTGAAACAGTTTCGAGCAAATATAGATTGTCATAAGCATTAAGCAAACCGGTTCCAATAACATTAGAATTGATAGATAAACTAAATTGTTTGTTTACAAATGAACAAGAATAACCAAATTTGTCCAAAACAGAAACTGAAATCAAATTCCATCTAAAAGACGGAACAATAAAAGTATCTAACAAATCCAAATAACAACAAGTTTTCATAAGTAATCTAAAATGCCCAATTGCATCAACTTCTATCGTCTTGCCACCTCCTACATAAATGTATCTTTCAGCATCACTTGGCGGCCGGTAGATCAGGCAACTCTACAGTGAAACACAAATGTGAGTTGTAGCACCCGAATCTATCCACCATGTGTTTCTTGGTACTGAAGCTAAATTAGTTTCAGAATAAACCAAAGCAAGAAATGTACCTTTCTTTATGCGCCATGCGTGATATTTTTGACATTCATTCTTCACATGTCCAGGCTTGCCACAGAAGAAACAGCCATGCTCGGCCTTTGGTTTCTTTGGCTCTGGACCCTTAGAAGCAGCAACTTCACCCTTTTTCTTTCTTTTGCCCTTATCTTTAAAAGTGCTTACCACATGTGCATATTCGATTTTATCTTGCTTCAATCTCTCTTCTTCTTGTACACAAAAGGAAATCAGTTCATTGAGATTTCGTTTCTCTTTCTGACAGTTGTAACTGACTTTGAACTGATTAAATTGTGCTGGGAGAGAGATAAGGACCAAATGCACAATCAAATCATCAGATAGGTCGAGCCCTAATGCCTTAAGCTTAGAAGCAAGATGAGACATCTCCATGATGTACTCTCGAACGTTTCCCTTGCCTTTATACTTCATTGAAATCAAGTTTGCTAAATGTGTACTTGTTCAGCCTTATCGTATTTTGTAAAACGTTTCTGAATTTCGGTAAGAAACTCATTAGCACTTGTAACTTCATCAATTATAGAACTCCTAAATACTTCTAGAATACTGCGCTTCATGATCATAAGACTCATCTTGTTAGATCGATTACATTTCTCATATTACAACACATCTTTAGATGTACTATCATCAGTGAGTTCGTCCCGCTTAGGGTGTCTGAATGATAAGTCTAGATCCATTCAGCCTAAGAGAATCATCATATTCTCTTTCCAATCCTTAAAATTAGTCCCATTCAGAACCATGACACTATTCATATTTGCAGATATAGAAGTAGCAGACAGAAAAGCTGAATAGAGAACAAAAATAAATAAAATATAAATAAATAAATGCTCACATTAAACAATTCAATTAATAATCTTTAAAAATTTAAAAGCAAATTATAACAATTCAAGATACCTAGCACAACATTAGTAACAAGTCTTTGGACTATAATACTAACTGTAAATGGTACTCTTGTTACAATGATCAAATTTTGACAATAAATTATGTCAAGTAATGAACCTATCTTTGGATTAGTACATTATTCACATGAAGTTATCTTAATAATCGTCACAAATTTACCATCACAAGTGTGTGTGCAAGTAGGCCGAATATTAACCTTCCTTTGGGTCGATTAACATCCGCAGGAATTAGACAAACACAAACATCTAACACCCCAAATAAACTAATCTACACAAGAGATATCACTTTGGTGACTTCCTACTTTAATTAGTATATTTTCAATGTTAGACCAATAATTAACTTATGTTATAAATCATTTTAATTTAAAGATTATAAAACCAGAACCGAAATAATTAATAAAACCGAAACTGTGGCTAATACAAACTTCAAATTAAATCATTTGAATTAAATATTGAAATTTTAAAGCTGAAAATATGGCCACTGCAGATTTGATCTATTTGATTTAATCCCTTTATATATTAAATCAAATACAAAATATGCTGACAATTTTAATACAATTGAATTTGAATTCAGCAATATTAAAATTTAAACCGAAACAAGGAGACATGGCCAAAACAACAGACATGTTATCATTAATTAAGCTGAAACAATCAAACATGACTAGTTGGCTACTGTAATTAAATTGTTAAATAGGTCTAATATAATATCTTATTGAACCGAAACCGAAACGTGGTCTAACCATAACAATTACAAAATTCCAAGCAAAATGATATTAATTAAATAATATAATTAAAATTGAAACTATGGAAGTAAAGCCACTACATACTTAAAGCAAATTATTGAAAACATAACCAATCCAGATCATAAAGCATGGCCATTCTAACTAAAATCAAATTTCAATTCAACTAAAAAAAATGAAATCAAAACATTAAAAATAATGGTCACCGTAACTTCATTCAATTGATTCGGAACAGAGACATGCGAATGAAGTCATGAATTCATATGATTTAAGCAAAAAAAAAAAAGAAAAAACAATCGCAATTAAACCAAAAACTGAACATGGCCGATACGAAATTAACTTTAGAACACTATTAAACCAAAACAACAACATGCATAGCCACCAAAATGAGAATCAAAGCATGATTTTGAAATTGAATCCATGATTTCACGTGTTCAATCTATCGGTTTCGTTTCGTCATAAGTCCATCAAAACCAATTTTAATTATTCCCGATAACCGAATCATGCATGAACAGTTTGATTCGACTATAACCATTAATAAGAAATTAATAACTCAATAATCTAATTATGGATGAGGCTTTGATACCACTTGTTATTCCCTAAATCTTCATAACATCCAGATTAAATTACTGAGAAATACGAAAGCGGAAGCATACCTGAATCCATGGTGATTCGTTGTGGTTCTTGAGTGTAGGAGATGAACTTCCAATCTTCTCTTTTCTCTTGAGTTTAGAATTCTCTCTGAGAGGATTAACGAAATTACAGAGGATGATGAGAGATGGGGGACCATAACCCATTTTTAATTAAATAACGTGATTGGCGGTTTTCTAATGAACCGTTCAGCAGTTATTTATGATAATTATCACTTCAGCCCCTCATTAAAGTGATGATTAAATTATGGTATTTATGCATTCAATCCATAACAATTATACCCTTAACCATTTAATTAACTTCAAATAGATCACTTAATTTTTGGCTTATTAAATAATAGCACACACATTTTATTTATTTCATGTGTGGCCCCAAATTTATTAGATTAATATAAAATTAATCTAACATTCTTTCTTTCCAAATTCTTTTATCGAAAATTTTCTATCTTGGTCTTAAAGTTCTAACTCATTTTTATTTTGAAAAAAAAAATCTTCCAGAAGGCTGTGATTATACCAATAAAATTGCGGGAAATATTACGTCCCCCATTACTTAATGACAAGTATTGTGCTTTTCAATATTTAAATATCGAAAAGCTTCCATTGCAAAACTTGTGGATTGCTTGCTCTGCATTTCCCCACATGCGGAGAACTTATCAATAAAGTATGATCAATATTGTTGGGAGTACAAGGTTTCTTTCTAGGTACGCTGTATTTTTCATTTATGAGAATTAAAGACTCGATCCATATCATGAAGATGTGATATGATTGTATCTTAGTAAGTCATTATTTTCACTATGTTTCTGCCTTTCTTCTTAAAAGGCCTAATGTTGACTGAGAACATTTAAGTGAACATGATTCTTATTATATAACGCTAGTTTTAAAAACAACTTATTCTTTCATTTGTAGACACCTTATATAGTCATTTGTGATGAATAATCATGTAATTAAACCAGCGCCATTTAAATTTTGGAGATGCTAATGCTATATCAAAATCTTATGTCCTGCAAGTCCTTGATGAGATCTTATGTAAAATTAATACTTAAATTTCTACTTGTTAATTAGCCTTGTATTGTCGGTGGATTTTCATTAAAGGATCCTGTAGGAATAAATTTTTAACTAAACTTACTTTTAGCATTGTTGAAGCATAATGTTTCTAAAAGCATGTAAGTTTAATATAATGGTCATATTATATTGTTAATGTATTTATCTTCAACTTCATTTTCAGACTTTATGCTAGATAGTGTGCCACACACACACATATACTTAATAGATGTTGCTTACTGTTGTTTGTTCTCGTATAAGAAGCCACTTATATCTGGAGGAGAAAGCACTTTATATCGGTGCCATCTGTTCCTCTCTCATGTTGGCAACATTGCATAAAGGAAGTTAAAACTGAGCGCTCTAGAAAATTTACAGGAAGAGCATATATTGATGTACAAGGCTATTCTTAAGAAGATGGAGAGATCTTGGAGAAAATTGATGATCTTTGGAGATCTTTGTATGTGTAATGTGTCAGATGATAGTGATGAGAACAATGCTTATTGATATACAAAGTTATTACTCTGAGGATGGAAGCACCTTGGAGAAGATTGATGATCTCTAGATGTTTTTGTGTCTGATGGTAGTGATGAATTTGATAGTAGCAACTTGCATGATTTTATTTGAGCTAGCCTATATTTGTTGTTTTTGTGTCTTGGGATTCTAGTAGCCTTATCGGATTCTGTTGCAATGGTCACTAGCCCTGTGTGATTATAACTTCAAAAGAACCAGTTCATCGTGTACCATTTCATGACTTCTTTAATCTAAGTCTTAGACTTTCATTTTAGCGTACAGTTTTGATTTATGCTTTTATTGGGTGCTAAATAGCAAACAATTTGGTTATAAAGTGGTTTCCAATCCTTTCCTCTATTAATCCTCGAAATGTTTTACTACCTAGTATAAATCTTAGAGCTTGAAGTTCAGTTTATTTGATCCTATAGCGATTGACCAGTTGTGATTTTTCTTGTGTCAATGAGGTTGTCAATTTGGGGAAAAAAAACCTAAGGCACTCGCTTATGAATTAGATATGCGGAACAATAAGAAAGGATTTACGCTAGGTGGATAATTGTTTGTGAGGCAATTTAACAAGGAACAATATATAAAAACTATCCGTTTTCATTTAAACCATATATAAAAACTCTCTGTTTTCATTTAAACCATTGATATTTTAATCATTTCCGTTTTTGAGTAATTATATACATTTATTGGTTCCTTTGTGGCCGAGCTTATTATTTGCATTCTTTCTAGAGTTGCACAGGATTCAATGCAATAAGTTGAATCTGACTTTATTGAATAATACAAAAAGTCTCCCTTGCATGGCATAATTTAGCCACAACGTCTCTCATCTTCATCCGTTCAAATGGAGATTCCGTTAAGCAGAAAACACTAGTTCTAATTATGGCAATCAAACACTCCTCCATTTTGTTCGCCATTACCTCCATCAAAAATGAAGGATCAACAGTCTCCATCCTTCGTTAAATGTTGCATCGGTTGGTCGCCTTCCGGTAAACATCTCCAACAGCAGAATTCCAAAGCTGTATCCATCTCCAGTTATGGACGCTTCGCTGCCTATGCCATACTTTTAAACATGTTGATTCATTGTGTTAGTTTCCAAATGAATGCTAAGATTTAGTAACTGCATAAATTTTTTTAAATATATAAGTATGTCAAGATGTCCGCATTTTAAAAATTATGAATTGACCTACAAGACAAAATGAAAAAAAAAAAACATGAATTCTAACGTATTAGTTTATCAGGGAATTGGAGTTTGTATTTTTCTTTTTTATCTTTTAGCATTGTTTGTATGATTTAAAAAAAGATGGACATTTGTATAAGAAAATGATGGGATGTGTATGTATGATGACACAACTTAAAAGTAATTTTTAACTTCCAAGTATAAGAGTGTCTTGTTGTATTATAGCTCGGTGAGTCCGAAGTCGATCTATAGAGAAAAAATTTAATTTGTTTATTTTATTTTATCTAAAAATTAAGAAAAACTTAAATATAAACAACTTGATTTAAATAAAACTATGAATTAGTTAGGGTTGTGGATCTACTCTTAGAAGTAAATAAAACTTAATAAATTCCTTTCGCCTTTTTTTAGATTTATTTCTCAAAAGATTAATTATATAAATTATTATTATTATTATTATTATTTTCCCTTTAATTTTATAATGGATTAAATATTTATTGTGCCAAAATTTATTTTTCTATAATAAGTCAAAAAACCATTTTACCATACCTTATATTAAGATATTAAGAATTTATTGTGCCAAACTCCCTTATTTGTTTACAATAAATCAAAATTTCAAAATATAAAATATGTATAAAATTAAATAGAAAATAATTTAATTTATAAAATTAAAAATAGAATTTGATTAAATCATATTTATTTCCTAAGAGTTTCACCTTCCCCTAACTATTATTATTTAGTTAAGCATAATTGAAAAAAGAATTATTAAAATTAAATTAAACATAATTAAAAGTAATAAAAAAAAACTTAAATTGAAAATAAAACTAAATTTATTAATAAAAATAATAATACAAAATATTACAAACACACTTGAAAATAAAGATTACAAGGAGATAGAGAGAATTTGAGAAGAAGAGAGATGATTAAAAATATAAAAATGAGGCTCTATTTATAGAAAAATAAATTTACAATCCAATGCTTTACGGTCCATCATAAACTTCATGCATGCGTTCTTCACAACCATTAGATCAAGATCCAACGGCTGGCCAAATTTCAAAAGTCAACATCACACATGGCATAATTTGACTTGTCTGATTTGGCCAAATAACGGTTGAGATTTGACCAGTTAATGGTGGATCGGGTCGACCCGAATACAAAGATTCGGATTCTACAACTTGCTTCACCAACCATTGCCACGTGGCACAATCATGGCCATTGAATCATGAATAGTTGAGATTTAGTCAAAATTGCTAGCTATCCCATGCACTCATATCTATTGTAAGCTCATTTTATCATCCACTCACTATTCGGTCAATGGAACAAGTCAAGTTTTTTTACACAAGCCCAATTTTAAGCCGATTTTGACTCATCTTAAGATTTTTGGACTTCCAGAATCCAAATTTGATCTTCATTTATCTGTTTGGAGCCTCGAATTATGTGAAATTAATATTTTACCTAATATACACATAAAATTAGATATATTTAAAACATAATTAATAATTCATATATTACATAAGCACAAATATAAATTATAACATAAGCACAAAATAACATTATTATCGCTTGATAATTAAAATTTTTTTAATACTAATCATATGACATGAAAAACTTACCTAGAGCAATATAGCCAATCATTCCTTTTATCCTAATTAAGCTTGATGGAGTTTTACTAGCAATATCAAGTTGATGACTAGAGAAATTTTGCTAGTTCGAAGTCAACCACATGGGCGACCATGTCATGATCTAGCAAAACATTGCTTGGTTTTAGATCTCCGTGAATCGTAAGTGGTCGACAATGGTGGTGAAGATATTCAACTGCAGAAGCCATATCAATGGCTATGTTCACTCTTTGAATGAGACTTAATTTGCAGACTTCAGGATGATCATTGCTTCGGTGTAACCAATCCTTTAAACTTCCATTTTTCATATACTCAAAAACAAAAGCCTTGAAATCAGCCCCCTTAGAATCTATACTAGAGCAAATAGTGATGATTTTGATAAGATTTCGATGGCGAATATGATGAAAAGTCAAAAATTAAAGGGGCTCACATGTTGGATTTATTTTGAGTGCGTTGAACCCGCATGCTTTTCTTGACAATTAATTGGCAAATTGATGGAAGAGTCAGATGCATTTCTTTTGTTTTTCAATTCGGCGCTAAATTGCAGGGCTTTTACCAACTAATTTAAGACTTTTTGTAGTGAAGCTCAACTAAAAATGGAGCTTCATTCAGAGAGCAAAATGCATCCCAAAATTTGAGATCTTAAGAGAAATTGCAAGTGAAGCAATTGGAGAGTGTGTGTGAGAGTGCTTTAGGTGTATTTGGATTTTGGGTAGTAAGGTTTTATTTACTCAAATTTGTACTCTAGAAATTTTTAGTAATTCAATTATTTTTCTCTTACTCCCGTGGACGCAGGTATATTGCCGAACCACGTAAAATTCTGTCTTTTATTTTTCTGTGATTATTTGGTGCACTTGATTCTGCATTTCGCGCACAGTAAGTGGTATCAGAGCCAACGGTTCGTACTTAGGGGGATACAATACTGTTCACATATACGATACTATTCTGATATACAGTACTGTTCACGTACGATACTGTTCACGAATACGATGGAGACGACCATTTGTACTTGGGAGACTGTCTATTATAAATAATGTGTATTTTTGTATGTATAGGAAAGTTCTGTCAAAAAAGCAATAAGAGGTTACGGAGATTGGGTTTTAAGTGGGATCATTGTGACCCTTCAATTCTCTTGGAAACTTTCCTGGTGCATTTATTCACGCGAAATTAACATCATAGAGACTGTTTTTCAAGTGGAAATAGTTCGTTGAGAAAAAGGTAGAATGTGAAACTTTCAGAATTAGAGAGGGATCTATCCAGACTATTTCAGAAGACACTTCAAGTGGGAGACGAGATTTATCAAATCGTCATTCAACACCTATTATAGGAGGCCAAAAGATCAATATTGAAAAATTTGATGGGAAAATCAACTTCGGCATGTGGAGGCGTGAAGTTATAGATTTCGTTATTCAAATCGATCTCGATGTTGCTTTGAAAAATAAAAGACACTTGTATGATGAAAAAACTTGGAATCGTATGAATGAGATAGCCTATGGTCAGATCAGATCTTGTTTGACTAAGGAGGTGAAATACTTGGTGAAAGATGAGGAGTGTACGATGACTGGTGGCGTACATTGGAGGAGAAATACTTGCTGAAAAGTCCTGAAAATCGCCTTTATGTAATGAGCCAAGTATATGTCTCTTGAATGAAGCTTAGGGTGTTAGTGCACGATCATGTCTCAAGATTTGAAAAGTTACTTACTGATTTGAAAATTCTTGATGAAGATATTAAGGATGAAGTCAAGGCTATGATTCTGTTACACTCGTTGCGAGAGGAATAGAGCCATTTTTTGACTACCTTGATATATGGAAAAAACGTGATCATCTTCAAAGATGTCTGCACAACATTAACCAATTTGGAATTTTGAAATAATGATAAACATTTCGAAATAGCATCGTCTGAAGCTTTGTTTGCCGGAGAAAGGACAATAGAGAAAAAGAAGAAGCATAATGGAAAAAATCCTCGATCCAAATCGAGAAGTAGAAATATAACTTGAGATGAGTGTGCCTTTTGTCATGAGAGGGTCATTCGAGGAAATATTGTCCAAAGGCTCAAAAGAGAGATGAGAAAAAACCAGCAACAGCAAACATGACACGTAAAGATGAGTACTCTAATTATTCACTAAGTATTATTCATGCAGCATACGTGGCTAGTTCAAGCAAGTGGCTACTTGATACTGGACCAACCTGTCATTTGTGTCACATTAAAGAATGGTTTACAAATTTTCGTAATCTAGAATCCGGTGCAATTGTGATGGGGAACGATCAACCTTGTCGCACAATGGGGATATGAACAATTCGGCTCAAAATGTTTGATGGAATGGTCAGAGAACTGAAAGAGGTTAGATATTTTTCAACTTTAAAGAAAAATCTAATTTCTGTAGGTGCTCTAGACGCTAAAGGCTACAAGGTTACTATTGAAAATGACATAATGAAGTTCACATATGGGGCTATGGTGATTCTGTAAGGGGTTTGGCGTCACAATTGTACTATTTGAAGAGAGATACAACTGATGAAGCAAATGTTGCAGAGGTGCATAGTGACACCACCAAGCTATGGGATGTACGATTGGGACATGCTGAATAGAAGTCTTTTCAAACTTTGATGAGACATAGACTCTTAAAAGGTACCAAAACCTGTAAATTAAAGTTTTGTGAGCGTTGTGTAGTAGGCAAGAAAATAAGGGTCAAATTTGGTACCGTTTATCACGATACTCGTGAGATCCTTGAATATGTTCACAGTGATGTATGGGGACCAACCAACACTACATCAATTAGTGGAAGCCATTATTTTATGACATTTGTTGATGATTTCTCTAGGCATGTGTGAGTGTACATCATGTGAGCAAATGATGGGTTCTAGGGATTTTCGTGAAATGGAAAAAACTGGTAGAAACTCAAGTTGGCAAAAATATCAAAATATTGTGTTATGATAATAGAGGTGAGTATACTTCTGATCCATTCTTGCAAGTCTACTAAAACGAGGGTATTAAAAGAAATTTCACGGTAAGACATACTTTGTAACAGAACGGTGTGGCTAAGCGTATGAATCATACTTTGCTGGAGAAAGTACGACCTATGTTATCTAATGCTGGTTTAGATAAAAAAATTTGGGCTGAGTTGTGAGTTACGCAAGTCACTTAATAAATTGGTTGCCTTCTGCTGCAATTGAAGGTAAAACTCCTATGAAATGTGGTTTAGAAAGCATGCATAAGACTATGATTCCCTTCGTATATTCGAGTGTCCAGCTTATTATCATATCAAAGATGGTAAACTGGATCCTCGTGCTAGAAAAGATATAATAAAAACTTTGTGTAGTAGAGATGTCATGTTTGATGAAACTTTAATTATGAAAGCTTCAAGTTCTCAGCAGGTGGAGAACAAGACCACAAAGGTATTGCAGTGGGTAGAATTTTATGCAACTCCATATGTATCAGTTAGTTTTACATCAGAGAAGAGTTCAACTATAGAGAAGACACCAGAGTTGAAGAAGAAGTTGTTTCTTCTGATGTCGTACAAAATGAAGAAACAATTGATGATGTAGATAATGATGATTCTATAGCAACAAGAAGGCCAAAAAGATAAATAAAAAAAAAAATCTGAATGGCTTACTAAAGACATGGTGGTAGCCTATGCACTATTAGTTACTAATTATGACATCCTCAACACTTTTGATGAAGCATTACGTAGCAGTGAAAGTGATCAGTGGAAGTTAGTCATAGGGGAAGAGATGAAATCTCTCCATCAAAACTAAACTTGGGAACTTGTAGTGTTACCAAAGGGGAAAATGGATATTGGCAATAAATGGGTCTACACTAAGAAGTAAGGATCTCTAAATCAATCAACTCTCTGATACAAGGCAAGGCTCGATGCAAAATGTTTTGCTCAGAAGGAAGGTATCGACTATAATAAAGTTTTATCTCCAGTCATAAAACATACTTCCATTCGTATCCTACTTGCCTTAGTAGCTGAATATGAGTTAGAGTTGGCTCAATTGGATGTTAAGAAGACGTTCTAACATGGAGATTTGGAGTAGAAAATCTATATGACTCAGCCTTGTGGTTTCAGAGTTGCTGGAAAGGAGAATCATGTGTGTAGATTGATTAAATCTTTGTACGGACTGAAGCAATCACCAAGGCAGTGGTACAAAAGATTTGATCAATTTATACAAGGGCAGAAATTCACCAGAAGTGAACATGATCATTGTGTTTACTTTAGAAAATTACTAGATGGATCTTTCATCTATTTGTTACTCTATGTCGACGATATGTTTATAGTTTTGAAGAATAGAGATGAGATCGAAGGATTAAAGAAGCAGCTAGCTTCTGAATTCGAGATGAAAACTTGGGTGATGCCTAGAGAATACTTGGGATGGAGATTCGTAGAGACAAGAAGAATGAGAGCGTGTGGTTGACTAAAAAATCTTATTTGAAGAAGGCGCTAGAAAGATTTGGTATGGATGACAAAACTAAACTAGTATGTGCTCTTCTAGCTCCTCACTTTAAATTAAACTCTTCTTCATGTTCTTATTCTCAAGAGGAATACGATTCCATGGCTCCTATTCTATATGCTAGTATTGTGGGTAGTCTTATGTACACTATGGTGTGCACAAGGCCTGATATATTTGAAGCCGTTAGTATGGTTAGTCGATACATGCATAATTCAGGTAAAGACCATTGGTTTGCGGTGAAGTGGATTCTCTGATATCTGTATGGAACAGTTGATGTTGGATTATAATTAAAAAAGAATTGTGATCAACAATGTGTTAGGTATTGTGATTCTGATTTTGCTGGAGACTTAGATAAGCGAAAATCAACAACGGGCTGTGTATTCACATTGGATGGAGTTCCGGTTAGCTGGAGATCAAATCTACAATTGACAATTGCTCTGTCTACTACGGAAGTAGAGTATATGACAGCAACTAAAGCTGTAAGTGAAGCTATCTAGTTGAAAGGCTTGTTAGGAGATTTGAGAGTAATCTAGGAGAACATTGTGGTCTTCTGTGATAATCAAAGTGCATTATTCCTTGTGAAGAATCAAACATATCATGCTTTGATGAAACACATAGATGTGAAATATCATTATCTGTGAGAGATTATCGAGAACAATATTGTGTTGTTGAGAAAGATCGATACCAAAGATAATCCATCAGATATATAAACAAAAGTAATTGCTGGAGTTAAGTTTCAACATTGCTTAAAACTAATTCAAATTCTTCCAATGCATTGAGTTTGGAGAATTTTGAACTACGGTTGTCTTGATCCCAAATTTTAGGTACGTAGGCAATCACAGAGATTCAACCACTTTGGGGATGATGATCCGTTGTTAGTCGGCTCAGATTTGGCCAAATCTTCCTTGAGGTGGAGAATTGTTAAAAAGTCAAAAGTTAAAGGGGCCCACATGTTGGATTTATTTTGAGTGCATTGCACCCGCATGCTTTTTCAATTCGGCGCCCAATTGCAGGACTTTTGCCAACTACTTTAAGACATTTTGCAGTGAAGCTCAACTATAAATAGAGCTTCATTTAGAGAGCAAAATGCATCCCATAATTTGAGAGCTTAAGAGAAATTGCAAGTGAAGCAATTCTAGAGTTTTGAGAGTATGAGCAAATGGAGAGTGCATGTGAGAGTTCTTTGCGTGTATTTAGGTTTTGGGAAGTGAGGTTTTCTTTACTCAAATTTGTACTCTAATAATTGTTAGTAAGACAATTATTTTTCTCTTGCTCCCGTGGACATAGGTATATTACTGAAGCACGTAAAATTTTGTGCCTTTTATTTTTCTATGATTATTTGGTGCGCTTGATTCCGCATTCCGCGCACAACAGAATATTTCTCAATGCTTCACATTCAGCCACAAAACTCCTAAAAGCTTCTTTCTGCTTAAGATTTATCACTTTTATTGCAACTATCATTTCGTCTTCACCCAAAATCCCCTCGTATACAAATCCAAAGATTCCTTGACTAATCATGTTGGACGGTGAAAATTTACATGTTGCCTTACTCAGCTCTGCATAAAAAACTGTAAGAAAATGTTTTTCCATGGGCAGCGTATCAATAGATTTATGTGCATATGTCCTTTTTCGAGCATAAACAATAGTAAGGCATGATGATAAGAGTAAACATGACACTAATATTGGAATGAACACTTTGAGAAGAATGATTTTTGGTTTTCTTGATGCTTTAGATGGGTAGGATGGTAAATGCAATTCATCTATACCTCCACAAAGCTTCTCATTCCCTTGGAGTAAAATTTTGTATTTATTACTAAAAGCTCCTTTTGTTGAAACCTCACCCTTAAAATGATTATAAGAAAGATTTAAGAATTCCAAGAAAGATAGATTTTTAAGAAATTTCGGAATCCGGCCAGACAAATTATTCCTTGAGACACTTAACTCTTTAATGCTTTTCAAGAAACCCAAAGAAAGGGGAGTGATGCCATGAAAGGAATTAATTGAAATATCAAGATATTCTAAGCTTACACAGTTTGCTTAGAGTAACAGGAATCACACCAGAAAATTAGTTGCTAGATATGATCAATATTACAAGATTCTTCAGGTTGCCTATTTGTAAAGAAAGAGAGCCATTTAGATGATTATTAGATAGATCTAGGAAAGTGGAAGTGTTATTATGCCGAGAAGTTGTGGGGGCAAGACTTGTTTTGGTAGGCGTTGAACATATTCAAATTTTGGCAATTACCAAGAGATGAGGGTATATTACCTTGCAAGATATTTGAGCCCAAATCAAGACTGGCCAGTTTAGTAAGATTACCAACACCAGAGGGAATGCTCCCTTCTAAAAAGTTTCTAAACATGTATAATTGGTTTAGTTCCATAGTGAGTGCAATTAGATTGACAAGATTTCTTATTCCAGGAGGTACTGTTCCAGATATTTGGTTTCCTCCTATGCGGAACTGAATCATTGTTGATGAGAGATTTGCTCTAGGATGAGACAGCTCTCCTCTGAATTGATTAACAGTTAAACTAAGCACTTTCAAACTACTACAGTTCGTTAGAAAGGTTGCAAAATCAAGATCATTGGCTGTCCCCATCCCCAATTTGTTCTGCTCCAAATTTAGCATTAATAGAATCTTAAGGCTGCTAAAGTCAATTGACACTTTCCCATTGAACTGATTGCGGAAAAGGTCAAGGAGCTGAAGATTTGAAGCATTAGACAATGAATTAGGAATAGAGCTGAAAAAATTATTTACAATGATGCCAAGCTCTTTAAGGTTTGGAAGATTGACAACAATGTCAAATGGTAAACTTCCATTAAATCTATTTAATGTAAGAAAATCGACTCGAGGGAAGAGATATTACAAATTGATTGTCACCAATGTGGAAATCAACCAAGTTTCTGAGTAGGCCAAGAGATATCTAAAGGGATGATAATAGGTGTTGCTTATTATTGTTTCAGTTCTCTTATAAGAAGCCGCTTATATTTGAAGGGGAGAGAACTCTATATTGCCACCATTTTGCTTCTCTCTCGTGTTGGCAGTATTGAATAAAGGAAGTTAAGATTGAGCGCTCTAGAAAATTTCCAGGAAGAGCATATATTGATGTGCAAAGTTATTCTTCTGAGGATGGAGAGATCTTAGAGAAAATTGATAATCTTTGGAGATCTTTGTGTGTGTGATGTGTCAGATGATAGTGATGAGAACAACATTTATTGATGCATAAAGGTATTACTCTGACGATGGAGACATCTTGTAGAAGATTGATAATCTCTGGGAGATCTTTGCATGTTTATGTGACTGATGGCAGTGATGAGTCTGATAATAATAACTTAGCCAAATTTTACTTGAGCCTATATTTATCGTTTTTATGTCTTGAGATTCTGGTAGTGGTATCCTTATTGGATTCTGTTGTAATGGTCATTAGCCCAATGTGTTTATAGCTTCAAATGAACCAGTTCACGTGTACCTTTTCATCACTTCTTTAATATGAGTCTTAAACTTACATTTTAGTATACAGTGTTGATTTTTGTTTGTCTTGGGTGCCAATTATAACAAAACATTTGGTTACAAAACGTTTCCAATCCTTTCCTTCATTAATCCTCCACATGTTTTGCTACCTTGTATTAATCTTACAGCTTCAATTCAGTTTATTTGTTCCTGTATTTTAGTTGGATTTCTGCTTGTATCCGACAATAGTGATGGGCCAATTGTGATTTTTGCCGTGTGGATGTGGTTGTAAATTAGGCAAAAAAAAAAAGAAAAAAAATTAACGCACTTGTGTATGAATTGGATGTGCAAGACTCCCTAGCTTATGCAGAAGAAGAAAGCCTTTACGCTTGGTGGATTAATTCCTTGTGAGGCAATTTAAAAAGGAAAGATATATGAATAATAATATAATATCCATTTTCAATTAAAAATAATGTTATCTTTACTCACTTTAGATATTTAGTTAGGATGTTTACTGTTGTGGCATCTTATGCGTCATCCATTAAGTGATAATAGGTTTATAATTAATAATAAATCAATTAATATTGTACACGTGATACTAAATGATTGGCGACACATCAATAACTATCCCAACTAAGTATATAAAGTAAGTATAGCATTATTGTTCAATTAAACCATTGATATTCTAGTCATTTCCTTTTTTGACTAATTATATAGCCAAATTTATTATTTGCATTCTTTCTAGAGTTGCACATAAACCAATCAATATGATTTTGTTGAATTACATTGGAAGTTTAGAAATCTAAAATTGATTGTTTAGATAATATTTTTGTGCTTAGCGTTTTGCAATGGCATATCAATATTTCCTCTTTAAGCACTTAAACATCGCTGGCTATTACATCAAACCCTCCTGCCAAGAAAAGTCTCCCTTGTGTGGCATAACTTAGCCACAACATCTCTCATGTCCATCCGCTCAAATGGAGATTCCATTGAGCAGAGAACACCGGTTCTAATTATAGCATTCAAACACTCCTCCGTTTTGACTCTTTTGTCTTCCTGGATCATAGAGTTGTTTGTCATTACCTCCATCAAAAGTGAGGGATCAACAATCTCCATTACTTTTTCTGGTAAAGCCGTCTTGGCAAATTCATGGAGACTATGTCCTTCATTAAACACTGCATCGATTGGTCGCCTTCCAGTAAATATCTCCAGCAGCAGAATTCCAAAGCTGTATACATCTCCAGTCATGGAGGCTTCGCTGCCCATGCCATACTCTTAAGCATGTTGATTCATTGCGTTAGTTGCCAATTGAATGCTAAGATGTAGTCAATGCATAAAACCTTTTAAATATATAAAGACATTTGTGTTTTAAAAAATGTGAATAGAGTTAAAAGACAAAAAAATATGAATTCCAATATATTAAATTCTTAAGAAATTAGAGTTTGTGTTTCAAATTTTATATTTGAATTTTGTTCGTATGATTAAAAAAAGGATGGACATTCATATAAGAAAATGATCGGATGTATGTGTATAAGATGAAAAACTTACCTGGAGCAACATAGCCAACAGTTCCTTTTAACCCAATTGAGCTTGATGGAGCGTTAACAGCAGTATCAAATTGGTGATCAGATAAAAATTTTGCCAATCCGAAATCACACACATGGGCAACCATGTCGTGATCTAGCAGAACATTGCTTGGTTTTAGATCTCCGTGAACCATAGGTGGTTGGCAATGGTGGTGAAGATATTCCATTGCAGAAGCCACATCAATTGCTATGTTCACTCTTTGAATGAGACTTAATTTGCAAACTTCAACTTGATCATCGCTCTGGTGCAGCCAATCCTTTAAACTTCCATTTTCCATATATTCAAAAACAAAAGCCTTGAAATCAGCTCCCTTAAAATCTGTACTAGAGCAAATAGTGATGATTTTGATAAGATTTCGGTGGCGAATATTTCTCAACGCTTCACATTCAGCCACAAAACTCCTAGAAGCTCCTTTATGCTTAAGATTTATCACCTTCACTGCAACTATCATTTCATCTTCACCCAAAGTCGCTTTGTACACAGATCCAAAGCTTCCTTGACCAATCATGTTTGATGATGAAAATTCACCTGTTCCTTTACTCAGCTCTGCATAAGAAACCATCGGAAATTGTTTTTCCAGGGGCGACGTATCAACAAATTTCTGTTCAGATCTCCTTCTTCGAGCATAAACAATAATAAGGCATGAGGATAAGATCAAAGATGACACTACTACTGGAATCAACACTTTGAGTAGAATGATTTTTGGTTTTCTTGATCCTTTTGATGGACAGGATGGTAAATGTAATTCATCTATACCCCCACAAAGCTTCATATTCCCTTGGAGTGAAATTTTGGTTTTATTACTAAAAACTCCTTTTGTTGGAACCTCACCCTCAAAATGATTGTATGAAAGACTTAAGAATTCCAATACAGATAGGTTCTCAAGAAATTCTGGAATTTGGCCAGACAAATTATTGCTCGAGACATTTAACTCTTTAATGCTTTTCAAGAAACTCAAAGAAAGGGGAATGACGCCATGAAAAGAATTGCTCGAAATATCAAGATATTCTAAGCATACACAAGTACTTAGAGTAACAGGAATCACACCAGAAAATTGGTTGCTAGATATGTCCAATATTACGAGATTCTTCAGGTGGCCCACTTGTAGAGGAAGCGAGCCGTTTAGAAGATTATTAGAAAGGTCTAGGTAAAGTGAAAGTGTTGTTATACTAAGAAGTTGGTAGGGCAAGGCACCGGTGAGCTTGTTTTGGGAAGCGGTGATGCTCATCAAATTCTGACAATTACCAAGGGATGAGGGTATATTGCCCTGCAAGCTGTTGGAGCTCAATTCAAGGTTGGCCAGTTTAGTAAGATTACCAAGGCCAGAGGGAATTCTCCCTTGTAAAAAGTTTCTAAACAGGCATAATTTTTGTAAGTTTTTAAGCTCTCCAATTGCATCAGGAATAGTGCCATGTAATTGGTTTTCTTCCGCACCGAATCCAATTAGATTGACAAGATTTCTTATTCCAGGAGGTATAGTTCCAGATATTTGATTTCTTCCTATGCCGAAATTTATCACTGTTGACGAGAGATTGGCTATAGAATGAGGCAGCTCTCCTCCGAATTGATTATCAGCTAAACTTAGCGCTTTCAAACTACTACAGTTAGTTAGAAAGGTTACAAAATCAAGATCAGTGGCTGTCCCCGTCCCCAAATTGTTCTGCTCCAAATTTAACCACAATAGATTCTTAAGGCTGCTAAAATCAATTGATACGTTCCCTTTGAATTGATTGACGGAAAGGTCAAGAAGCTCAAGATTTGAAGCGTTGGACAATGAATAAGGAATAGAGCCAAAAAAGTTGTTTCCACCAATAGCAAGCGCTCTAAGATTTGGAAGATTTACAACAATGTCAAATGGTAAATTTCCACTGAATCTGTTTAATGCAAGCTGAATCAACTCGAGGGAAGAGATATTACAAATTGATCGAGGAAACATACCAGAGAATTTATTTTCAGCTACGTTGAGAGAAACTAAGTTTCTGAGTAGGCCAAGGGTAGACGGAATTTTCCCGCCCAATGAATTCCCCATAATACGAATTACCTCAAGATCTGAAAGATTTCCAACGAAATCAGGGAGTTGTCCTGTTAAATAGTTGTCGTTGACGGCCAATGTTTGAAGCTTCAACAAGTTGCCTATCTCTTCGGGGATTTGTCCCTCAAGTTTGTTGTTGGAGACATGAAAGTGGATGAGGTTAGAGCAACGGGACAAATTGGTAGGTATTGTCCCCGAAAATGAATTGTTAGGCAGTGCTAGTTTCTTAAGCCTTAAAAGATTACCAATTTCTTGGGGAATTTCACCATGGAAGCCGTTGTCCGCAAGGTTTATGTACCTGAGGAAGCTGAGATTTCCAACATACGGAGACAAGACGCCTCCTATCCTTTGGTTACTCAAATCTAACTCAGTTACCCTTTGATGCCGGTGGCCACAGGTCACTCCCATCCATTGGCACAAGTTTATAGCATTTTTCCATGAACTTGTGACTCCTGATGGATCGTGAAGCTGTGACTTTATGGCAAGCAATGCGAGTCGGTCTGTCTCGTAGGTTCCGCCAGCCGAAAAGCTAGGAGAATTAATAAGCAACAAGCTGAAGCACCATACCAAAATGGTGCTAATGGAAATGGAAATATTAGGCATATTACTTCAGATAAACAAGTGCAATGAAATGTGATGTGTGGGTGATCGTCTCTGGTTCATGCGAAGGCTTTTATAAGCAAATTTAATTAGTTCGTATACTCACACGTCACAAACTATACGTCATGTATAGATTTCTTATCCTTAAAAAAAACTCTATCATTATTGCGTACACATTCAAATTGGCTATCTTTTAACTGTTAAGAAAAGATTTTCTAAATAAAAAGAAGAGCTCCAATGCTAGAATAGTTAACCACTCGGTCCACAGATTCCTTTTTTTTTTTGCTTTTGGAGGGAAAAGTTAAAGCAGTGAACAGATAGCAGGCTGTATTTGAGATGATATTTTAACTACTTACAATAATATATATATGCAGAGGAGCACAGATAGACTTTGGAAGCTTCATGCTAATTACACGGCCATGAATATGATTGGACGGCCAATTGACTATATAATAAGAAAAGGAATTAGACAGGATTAGCTTTGGAACATAAAAGGCAGCCAACCATTCTTGAAATTTCAATAAAAAGTTAATTTCAGGAAGCCAATCAATCTGTTCGGTATTGTATTTTCATTTTTGTTTTCAAAATTTAAGTGAATAAGTGTTTCGGTAGCAATTTAAAAAAAAAAAACACGATTCATAAAATATAAAATTCGAGTCCACGAATTAGTCATGGTTTAAGAAAACACGATTCATCCTTCACACCCCCCCGGGTCCCCGGGGCTTTTCGTATAATGTAAATGAACAACTCTCAAAGTTGCTTTATTATCTGAAACCCCGCGACAAAAATCTCAATAAAAATTCAAAACCTTTTAATCATCCATGTTGAGACCACCCTCGAGAATTAATCCAGCAACGATTTATCTTTATTCAAGTTCAAATCCAACGCCATTATTGTTCGATTTGGTTCCTCAAGCTGAATTGAATCATTAGTAACATTATTATTATGTCAATAATGATGAAGAAACTGAAGAGAGAGAGAGAGAGAGAGAGAGAGAGAGAGAGAGAGAAATAGAAAATAAGGGAAATTTTTGTTTTGTTAATCTTAAACATGTGTGCTTGTTTACTGAAAATGAAAAAATAAGAATAGCAAAAAAGAAAAAAAAATTACCTAACAATAATTTTATATCTGTAGTATTAAATGGGTTGGAGGAAAATTTAGCCATAAAGTAATATTATTATTATGTGCGAGTGTAGTAGTTGTAAAGAATTTCATCTTTTAAGAGCTAACTTATTATGTTAAAAAAGTATTTGTAATAATTTGATTGTTTAAATTATGTTCTGTGAAATTTATCGCAATTATAGTCTAAGAATCACGATAATGCAAAACTTTTTTTAATATTAATACTAACTTATTTATAGTATGTTTGCGTATATATAATTTTATAATTTGTTTAATTTTTTAAATAAACTATTTGTTTAGTTAAGGGAGATTAAATAAATAAAATTTATAATATTTTTTAAAATATTACTTTTTAATTTTGATTATGACTTAAATATTTAATAAAAATTATTTTTAAAAATGACACTATCGAACACATGCTCATAATATTTATCATTTTTAATTATGTTTACAGAAAAATATTATTGATTTAGATATTTACATAAGTTTTATTTATCGATTGGAGTACACAGTCATGATTTAATTGTTGAAGGTAGATGTGGATATAACCACATGATTGATTAATGTGAAGCAATCAACAATTTTGGTTTTCATAATAGGAGTTTTTAATTCCACAACCATTAAAATTTAAAATTGACATATTTTACTCTGCCCCATAAATCATAATGATGAGGAATTGGCTGTAAACACCCAATTCGTTAGCTTTTACCATCAAAGTTAACTTTAGAAGGGTAAATGCGTCAATAGCCCAATTTAAATGGAAGTAAAGAAGTAACCTCTAATTTCATAAGAATAAAAATTAAAGTCAAATGAAACCAATCAAATCCACCATAAAATATGAGTAAAATTTATTTTTTTATATATTAAACCATTTGGTATTTGAAGACCACATTAGGCCCTGATTATTACAAATTCAAACTGGTTAGGACCCTCAAGATAAAAAAGTTCTCCAAAGCCTCGAACTAAGGACCTTTCTTAAGAGATAGAACAAAGGCTGATCAACACACTTGTTGATGGGTAAAATCTTTCATTATATATGTGTGAATTTTTTTTTAATTTTGATGGTAAAATCTAATGGAATTGGGTGTACGATGTTTACATCCTATTCTCCATCATTATGGGGGTGGGATAACATGTGTTGATGTTAATGGGCGTGCAGAAAAAATAATTATAATTGACCTTTTTATTAGTCTTGTTAGGACCCAAGTATTTTTTTTTTAATTTCTTAAAATTAGCTTTTCTTATTGCAATTAGGATTTAAGATTATAGTTAAATCAAAAGTAGGATTTGTGTTTAACTACTATAAATAAGTGGATCCCTCAACCTTCACAATCACAACTTCATTGGAACTCAGAATATCGCTTGTGTCTAGCAATTGAAAACAGCCAGACGCCACAGGCCACCTCTACTGCCAGTAATTTTTCTTATCAAACTTCTTTAATTATTTTCTTTTGTGCCCTTACTATGACAACATATTATTTTATGTTATTTTGTTATTAACAAATGGTTACTTAATTAATAGCAAGGGAGGGAAGCGAATCAAGGAGAGTAAGACAAGTCCGACTACGGATAAGATATCTGCATTGCTGGAGTCGATATTGCATCATATCCTGTCATTTTTACCACATGAACATGTTGTTAAACTAGTATTCTCTCTAATGTTGGATTTTTAGTTTAGCATTGTTGGAGCATTAATCCAACATTAGGTTTATATGTGAATAATTATGTGTTATTGACTGTTATATAAGGTTAACCCTAATTAAAAGTGATCTATTAAGGTTTTCAGTAATATGGGCTTTAATATATCTAATAGGGTATGAGCCTTTAATGTATAGAGACTTAATGATAATTTCTAATTTGTATGATAGACTAAAATAGGAATACTTAAAGACAACAGAAAAAGTTGTTTATATAAGTGGTCATAGTCCTCAAATCACAGGTGTCATTTTATTCTTTCTAGCATCTCATCATCACAGAGAAAGCACAGAGAAACTTAAAGAATTCTCTAAGAGTAGATCCAGAAGACTAATCACACAGCTCTAGAGAGTAATTCAGCATTGTGGATTCATGTACGTTTCTGAATTTTTTTTTTTTATTGATTCTTGGTGGTAAAACATGAATGTTTCTGAATTATAGGTGATGGTTTTAAAAAACTGTTCATGTTACATCATTGAGAATTCAATTTATTTTGATTAATGATTCAATTTTTAGTCTTCTCAAAATCAGATGTCATTGAATTCGAGAGAGACTAGGGCTTTTTTTAAGGATTAATTAAAAAAAATCGGGCTTATAAAGTTTCAAGTCGGCGGCAGCCCAGCCACACTGGCATTCAAGCAAGGCGTGGTTTTTGGGCCACGTCGTCAAGTAAGCCATGGCGGCCATATGAAACGAAAAAAAGGGGGAAAGAGAAGGCTTCTAGCTGTTAGCAAGGCGTGGGCCAATGGCCACGCCATCGGGCGAGCTAAGGCCATAGGTTGTGAAACCGGCAGCAGTGAGAAGAAGAAACAGCGGCATCGCTGCCGCATAAAAAATAAAAATGAAAAATATTGAATTAGGGTATCATGGTTTATATCTTGGAGGACCTAAGATATTATAAAATTCTTTTTGGACAGAATGGTTAAGAAGATTTTCATTTAAATTCCAAATTTGTTTCGGCATAATAAAACTTAGTTTTGGATCCAATGGAGATTGGGCTTGATGGATTAATATATGTAGTTAAGGTTTAGCCCATAAAGATAAAAGAATTAAAAAAAATTAAAGGTTAGGATTTGATTTGTGGGCTGGCTCAGGATGCCGTTTGGGTGAATCCAAACTAGTCCAGCCCTGAACCATATAAGAGTTGATTGGTCAACAGTCAATATTGATCGTTGACTTTGATCATTGTCTGTTGACTGACTTTGACCCAAATTTTTTTAAAGGATTATTTTTTATACAATTTTAAATTCAGCTATTAGTATGGAATATATGTTTTGAGATGAATTAATGAAAGCAACATGTCATCAAAGTGATCTCTCCTGTGAAAAATTAATTTATTTTGAAATATAGACGGTTCTGCATGTGTAATTTATATGAATATTGATCGACTCAAAGGAAGGTCCATATTTGACAGAATTAAATGTGCATTCTATGGTAATAAACACGTGATGATTATTCAATTTTACAAGTGAACAATAAATCAGACCAATGGTAGATTCATTGTTTCACATGTTCATATTATCAGTATTTTGTTACTATACCAAGATATCATTACAAGTTAATATTTTATCCAAAGATGAAATATTAATAGTGTCTGGTATCTTGAGATGGAGTTTACCTTTATTTGAATTTATTTTTGTTTTAAGACTTACCGGAGCTCATTTTGTTTTTCTGTTGTTCTCTATTCAATTATATCTGTTGTTAATATTATTGCCAACATCAATTTCGTTCCTACACTAAATGGCACCAACTTCAAGTCATGGCAAGAGAATTTCTCACAGTCATGGATCTTGACCTTATGTTAAGGGTTGATTCTCCCCTACCTCTTACAGATGAGAGTACCTTTGATGACAAGAGGGATATGGAAAGATGAGAGATATTAAATTGCATGTGTATGATGATCATGAAGCAAGCCATTCTAAAATTTCAGGGGTCTATGTCTGGAAAGTTAACTACGGCCAAAGAGTTCTTTGCATAAATTGAAAAGAGGTTTGTCAAGAGTGAAAGGGTAGAAAGTGGTATGCTCTTAACAAATCTAATTTCAATAAGATATAAGGGCAAGCTGCAGATACAACACTTAAAAAAATCAATAAAAGAAATCAGATGATCTAGAAGGCATTAGTTGTTTCTTTTGCGGAGCTGAAGGGCATTGTTTGGTTTGTTCTGAGATTAATTTAAATTCAGTGCATAGACACACGTGGTAGATAGATTCTGTTGGCAACAACTTACATCAGTGTGTCTATGCAAGATTGCTTGAATTGCCGAAAGCCTAATAATGGTGAAAGATACATCTATGTGGGCAATGGCAAGAAGATTGAAATTAAAGCGATTAGAAAATTTATATTATTATTACAGACCAAATTTTATTTGGATCTTAATGAAACATTTATTGTTTCGTCTTTTAGACGGAATTTGATTTTCATATCTGCTTTAGAAAAATCTGGCTATTCTTGTTCATTTGGAAATGGAAAATTTAGTTTGTTTCATGATTCAAAACTAGTGAGTTTAGGTACTTTGTCAGACAATGATAATCTTTGTAAACTTGATACAATTACTTCATTTAATGAATCCCTGCAATTCAGTACACGAGATTTAAAGAGAAAATTAACCATTGACAATTTGGCTATGTTATGGCACAGGAGATTAGGTTATATCTCTAGACGGAGAATAGAGGGACCTGTGACAGAGGAAATTCTCAACCCTTTAGATTTTACAGATTTTGATATTTGTGTTAGCCATATCAAGGGGAAACAAATAAACAAAAGGAGATTTGAGCCCAACAAAACTTTGGGTGATTTAGAACTCATACATACGAATATTTGTGGGCCATTCCTTATAGTTGCTTGTAATGGTCAATAATATTTTATAACTTTCATAAATGATTTTCTAGATATTGCTACATATATTTCCTTCATGAAAAGTCATAATCGTTAGATCTATTAAAAATTTTAAGGCTGAAGTTGAAAACCAAATCGACAAAATAATTAAAAACATCATATTTGACCATGATAGTGAATATCGTAGTAGATATGATGATTTAGGTGAACAACATCTATGGCCATTTTTACTAAATTCCTAGAGAAATACGGTATTGTCCCGCAATACACTACGTCAGGTTCGCCCACTATGAATAGTGTTGCTGAAAGATGAAATATGACGCTTAAAGACATGTTGAGGAGTCTGATTTGTTGTTCTACTTTACCAGAATCACTATAGGAAGAAGCACTTAAGACTACATCATAAATCCTTAATAGGGTTCCAACTAAATCGACTGTCAAAACCCTTTACGAGCTTTGGACAGGTAAAAAGCCTAATCTAAAATACTTGCATGTTTGGGGATGTTCAATTCAGGCAAGACCTTGTAGGCCTAATGAGAAAAAATTGGAATCAAGGATGATGAGTTGTTATTTTATTGGATACTCTGAAAGATTCAAGAGGAATAAGTTTTATGATCCCACAACTAAGTAGATTTTTTAGTCGAGAAATGGTTGGTTTTTTTAGGATGTCGAGTTTGTGATGGGAGATAAGGCTAGGGACTTTGTCTTTGAAGAGGAATATGTTGATATTCCCTTAAGTTTTATTGGCATTGATTAGGGTCTTATTCTTGACTTTGTTCAAAATACAACAAATCAAGATATTGTTGGAGAACCCTCTATATAAGAAGTTGTTTCAGAAGAACAAACTCTACCATAACTTATGCCATTAAAGAGATCCATTAAAGAAAGGAGAAGTGCAGTGCCAGATGACTATATTGTATTTCTCCACGAACATGAGGTAGACATCAGAGTGATGGAAGATGATTTGATCAATTTTCATCTAGCCATGGAAAGTTCTAACTCTCGGAAGTGGATTAATGTCATGATTGACATAAGGGATCTTGTCCCATTACTAGAAGGTGCGAAACCTATTAGTTACAAATGGATATTTAAGACTAAAAGGGATTTGAAAGGCAATGTGGAGAGGTATAAGGCACGTCTTGTCACAAAAGACTTTACACAGAAAGAATGCATCGAATATGAAGAGGCTTTCTCTATAGTTTCTTCGAAAGAATCTTTCAGGATCATAATGGCATTAATGGCATATTTCAATCTTGAGTTACATCATATGGATGTGAAAATGACATTTCTCAATGGTGACTTTAAGAATCTGAATGCTATTTTGGTAAAAGATTTGCAAAATTGTCATCTTAATGTTATTAGTTTAGAGAAGTTCTTGGTTGATGTGTAATTATCAAGAACTTAAACCCGTCATAAACAAATGCTTCCATTATGCAATTAGGAGTAATGTCAAAGAGTTAAGACTTCGAATCTATTGTTCTATGCGAAATCAATAGTTCTGTTGGAGTTAGATTCTTGAATGCTAGAGTGACCTACAACGAATGTTACCTTATTTTCTTTGAGAAAATTGTGCCTAAGAAATGTTATGTAGATGATCAAGTTGTTAAGGATCTAATTGCCTGGTGCCTTTTGATTGAGTCTATAAATATCATTGCTTATTGAGGATTGAAAAATCTAGTGTTACTCTATCTTAGTAAACTTAAGGTCTTCAAGTTGTATGATAATAAGCAACTAACAAGCAACTTGAACAGGTGTATATCGATGGAGTGAATGTGCATTCAGTAGATATCAACAACGTGCCTACATTGCTTGACCTTAATGTAGCACCTTGCAAGAATCTAAATCTATTAAAATTATGTCGGCTTTTCATAATGGATGAATGGGTTTTAAATAGAATTCCTGAACTTCCATTCCTGGAGTACATACGCATGGATCATTGTGTGAATTTAAGGAGTATTAGGAAATTATTTTTTAGAAATCGTGATACGTTGGATGAGTTCAACCTTGACACTCCAAATTTAAGAATATTCAAATGTCATGGTAATTTGGTATTGTTCTCTTATTTGAATAACCCTTGAAGTTCTAACCCATTTAGTATCATACATCTTAAAGTTCTAACCGTTTTTCCTTTAAAAAAAAAATGTTCTTGAAGGTGTGATTATACCAAGAGAATAACAGGAGATCTTATGTCCTCCATTAGATTATGACAAGTACGTGAGCTTTTCAACCTCTGAATATCGAAAAGTTTCCCTTGCAAAACTGGTGGATGGTTTGCTCTGGATTTCACCACATGCAAAGAACTTATCAATAAAGTATGATCTATATTGTTGGGAGTACATGCTTTCTTTCCAGGTATGTTGTATTTTTCAATTATAAGAATTATACACTTGATCCATATCGTGAAGATGGAGATTCTATATCAGTTTCTTATGTCGTGGAAGTCCTTGATGAGATCTTAGGTAAAATCAATACTTAAATTTCTATTTGTTAATTAGCCTTGTATCATCAATAGTTTTTTTTTATTAAAAGATACAATAGGGATACATTTTTAACTAAACTTACTTTTAGCATTGTTGAAGCATAATGGTTCTAAAAGTATCAAGTAATATTAATAGAATGGTCATAGTAATATTGTTGATATGTTTATATTGAACTTTATCTTAAGACTCTATTTTCTTTTAACTGTGGAATTGTTACGTAGTGTGTGCCCTGTTATTTATCTTTTTTTTTGGGTTTTTTTCTAGGGTTGGTAATATTTGTTGCTTACTGTTGTTTCAGCTCTCTTATATGAAGCCGCTTATATCTAAAGGAGAGAGAACTCTATATAGTTGTCAGTCTGTTCCTTTCTCATGTTGGTAACATTGCATAAAGGAAGATAAGATTGAGCGCTCTAGAAAATTTCCAAGAATAATGCCCCTATTGATGTACAAAAGTTATTCTTCTGAGGATGGATAGATCTTGGAGAAAAATAATGATCTTTTGATATATCTCTATGCGTGTGTTGTGTCATATGAGAACATCATTTATTAATACACAGAGTTATTACTCGAGGATGGAGACATCTCAGAGAAGATTGATGATCTCTAGATGTTTATGTGTCTGACGACAGTGATGAGTCTAATAATAGCAACTTGTAAAATTTTATTTTAGTTGGACCTATATTTATAGCTTTTGTGTCTTGGGATTCTAGTATCCTTGTCGGATTTTGTCGAGAGGTCATTAGCCTAATGTGTTTACAGCTTCAAATGAACCAGTTCATATGCATCTTTTCATCACTTTTTTAATTAGAGTCTTAAACTTACATTTTAGTGTACAATGTTGATTTATGCCTCTTGGGTGTCAAAAAAAAACAAAAAAACAAAATATTTGGTTATAAAATGGTTTCTAGTCCTTTCTTTTATTAATCCTCCTTATGTTTTGCTACCTAACATTAATCTTAGAGCTTGAAATTCAGTTTATTTAATCCTGCATTTTAGTTGGATCCTATAAATTGTGATTTATGCCATGTGGATATGGGTGTTAATTAGCAAAATCAATTAAGGCACTTGTGTATGAATTGGATATACAACATTCAATGGATTATGCATAAGAAGAAAGGATTTACGCTAGATGGATTAATTCATTTCCTTGTTAGGCACTTAACATCATTATTACATTAAACCCTCCTGCCAAGAGAATTCTCCCTTGTGTGGCATAACTTAGCCACAACATCTCTCATCTCCATCCGCTCAAATGGAGATTCCATTGAGCAGAGAGCACCAGTTCTAATTATAACATTCAAACATTCCTCTGTTTCGACTTTTTGTCTTCATGAATCTTAGAGTTATTCGCCATTACCTCTATCAAAGGTGAAAAATCAACAGTTTCCATCACTTTTTCTGGTAAAGCTGATAACTCTATGAAATGAGAGTTATCATGGCACTTTTAGGCTTAAATCAATACTACTTAGAGAGTAAATTATGTGTTTTTATTGCATTTTTGTTACATTTTGCATAAATAATCATTTTATTCAGTCTTAATAAGTTTTGCTCGATTTAAAATAATTTGTGCACAAATTGTGTGCATAATTGTAGGTTTCCAGAAGCTTATAATTCATGGAAGGAATGCTATGCAATAGGCTTGCAAAAATAAGGAAAGAACATGGCTACAAAAGAGTTGAAACAAATCTGGAACAATGCAATTGCTTTAGCCGTTGCTGTAGCAACCATTGCTGTAGTCGTTGCTGTAGCAATCCTGGAACAACAACAGAGAAAATTATGCGCGGGATAACTGCAGAATTGCGATCTGCAGTTTCCTAATCTGACTTATGCGCGCCCTAGGGTTCTGTTTACCCTAATTTTCAACTATAAAAGAAGCACACATCATAAAGAAAAGAGAAAGCCGTCACCCAAGGAAAAAAACACAAAGAAACAAAAGAAAAACAAGATTCAAGAGAGAGATTAAGAGCTGCACAAGAGGAGAATTTGCAGAAATCAATTGGGAGCTCAATCAATCTTATTCTTCTCTTGCTTTCTTGTTTTCTATTTATTTATGGGGATGTGTTTCATGGCCGAAACTTTGTTCTTTATTTTTCTTTTACAAACCATGAACTAAATTTATTTGTGGTTGAGTGATAAACAATCTTGATGGTTTATTGACTGAATATATGTGTTGATGCATATTTGCTATAGCAGTTTGTTTTGATAGTATTTATTTTATTCATTATTTCGGTTGATCACTCATTTAATGATACAAGTTAGGAGAGAGCAGCAAAATGGCCTATCTTAGTGGAACATATTAGAACAATGCTTGATATTAAATTGAGTTTCCCGGATTGAGTTTTGCTTGAGTCCCAAAAGGGCCATGCTTGATTTAAGATTAATGATGAACTAGACATAGAGATTCACCTTGTAGGGTAAATAGAACCTAAGCGTGTAATCCTATATCTTATGTTGGCATAACAATTGATCACTATCAGGTTGCATATAGATATAAAATATCTAACATGCAACGGCTGAGGATACATAAGGATTTTGCCCAGTGCTATAGCAGATGCTACAGCAACTGAGCCAAACATTAGAAAAATAGTCAATACCATTAAGAGAGTTTATTTACTCAACTACTATATACTCCCATTAGTGTTATCCTTCAGCTTGACGTGATAATTTACTTTGTTGCATTTATTTATTGCGTTTTTATTTTAATTAGTACATTAGTTTCATTAATTGTTTATTTTATTTTAGCACAAAATCTGCACTGTTAAGATTGCTATAGCAAATTTGATAACATCAAAATCCCTGTGGAGATGATCTTGTATACTCATCACTTTATTACTTGTTGTGTACACTTGCACATTGACACCAATAGCATTAGTATTTATATACCAACAAAAGCCATCTTGGCAAATTCATGGACAGTAAGTCCTTCACTAAACGTTGCATCGGTTGGTCACTTTCCAATAAACATCTCCAACAACAAAATTCCAAAGCTGTATACATCTCCAATCATGGATGCTTTGCTGCCTATCCCATACTTTTAAATGTTGATTTATTGTATTGGTTGCCAAACGAATGCTAAAATCTAATAAATGTATAATACTTTATAAATATATCAAGACTTCCACATTTTAAAAAATGTGAACAGAGCTAAAACATAAAATGCTGCTGTATTTTATATTTTACTTATTTCAAATTGCTTGTGAATTGTGTGATGAAATTGTTGCATCTGTAGTATCTAAGGTACTAAGAAAGCACAAACAACCTTAGCAGGGTCGGAGGCCATATAAGGCTAAATGGTGCTATGATCCCTGTAGAATTTTAAAAATTTTGGAATTTCTAAATAAAATATGAAAAATTAATGTGAAATGTCCACACTAGAGTTGGCAAAACGGGTCATCGGGTCGTGTCCGTGTCGTGTCAGCTTCGTGTCGTGTCAAATTTAGGTCGACCCAAACCCAACCCATTTAATAATCGTGTCAAAATATTGATACCAAGACCCGACACGGAAAAATAATCGATTTATCCAATAACCCGTTTAATATCTATATATTGAACAAAAGTTACATCAAATATTTACACACTATCATACATACGTATGTACATACATACATACATAATTTATTGATATTATAAAATATACATATCTACCAATATATTACACATTTACACTATTGAGTTTTTAATTATATATATATATATATATATAATATTATATATCAATATTATAAAATATACATGTCTATCAATTTTTACACATTTACACTATTGAAGCTCTGAATATATTTAAAATTTTATAAATAAAATATTGTGTTTATATTCACCCTTTTAAAGAATAAAAAAAAAGAAAATCATCTCTAATATTTGAGTTTTAATGATAAGAATATGTAAATTATTTTAAAATAGAAAATATAATCGGGTCATTGATCGGGTAAATGGGTCAAAAATTTTAACCCTAACCCGACACGGAAAAAAATCGTGTTGACCCAGACCCGACCCATTTAATAATCTTGTTAAATTTGACGACTCATACCCATTTATTTATGTCGTGTTCGTGTCAGGTAATCGGGTCGTGTCAAATTTTGCCAGCTCTAGTCCACATTGGCCCCGTACAATTAATGTATAAGGTTTATATATTAGATAATATTGTAATTTTATAAGCCCAAAAGCAAAATAATTAAAACAATTCAGTCAAGCCCAAAAGCCCATTTAAGTCACTAACAATGGCATCAAAATAATTAAAACAAAAAAGAAAAAAGAAATCAGCCATAAAACCCAGAACATCAGCCAACGAATCGTGAATAACATATCCCAAAAATTGCCTGCAACGCAACCGAAATCCCTAAATTTCCAACAATTTCACTGCAGCAAACATGAGAAAGCCATAAAAAATTAATCAATACTTCAAAAGAAAAAATGCAGAAATTTAAAAGCTAATACTAATTCTCCAAATACTGAAAATTCACAAGTCTCATTTACCAACTCACCAAATTTTGGAAATCCACCTTTAAAATCTCCAAGAATTGAGACAAATCCAATTAATACTCAACTTTTGGAGTGTGATCCAGGATTGCATCCACAAATATGGGTTTGTGATGTTAATCAATGGGATGAAATTCGCAGAGCATACATAATGGTTGGTCCATACCAACCAAAACTTTCAGAGTATCCCAAATCTGGACTAGAAAAGCACCCTCGTCGTTTTCAATCTTCATAGTTCGATTCTTTTCCTTCTAGGTTGGACTATTCACCTGTAAATGATGCTGCTTTTTGTCTATTGTGTTATCTCTTCAATACACCATCTGCACATCCAAAATGTAATGCTTATACTGTTAATGGATTTAATGGTTAGAGAAAGGTTAAAGATGGGACAAATTGTGTTTTCCTTAATCATGTGGGAAAGGATCCGGATTCAACTCATAAAAAAATCATGTGAGGATTTGATGAGCCAATCTCAACATCTGTCACAGGTATTTAATCGTTATTCCTCTCAAGAAATTGAAAATAATAGACTGCAGTTAAACTCTACGGTTGAAGCAATTAGATACTTAGCTTTTCAAGATTGTTCTTTTAGAGGCCATGATAGAGCAAAAGATCATTAAATTGTGGAAATTTTCTTTAATTACTTAAAGCATTTGCCTCTAATAATGAAAAGATTGCAGAAGTTATACTTGATAAACTCCAAAATATGCCTCCTATACATCACCAGATATTGAAAAAGAAATTTTACATGTCTTTTCAATGAAAGTGAAAAAGGCAATTCGTGAAGAAATATGAGATGCAAAGTTTTGTTTAATTGTAGATGAATCACGTGATGAATCGAAGAAAAAACATATGGCTATAGTTTTGAGATTTGTTGACAAAGATGGTTTTGTGCAATAACCTTTTTTTGGACTTGTTCATGTCTCTAACATTTATGTAGTGACCTCGAAAGATGGGATATACTCTCTATTGTCTCATAATAATTTAAATATTCAAAATATTCGAGGGCAAGGATATGATGGTACAAGTAATATGTGGGGTGAGTGGAATGGTTTACAAGCTTTAATTTTGAAAGATTGTCCATATGTTTACTACATTCATTGTTTGGCTCATCGACTACAATTGGCTTTAGTCGTGGTATCTCATGAGATTGTTCTTATTCATCATTGCTTTACTAAACTGACTTCTGTTGTGAATATTGTTGGTGCTTCTTGTAAGCGCAATGATGAACTGAAATGTGCTCAAGCTATTGACATTGAGTACATGATTTCCATTGATGAGCTTGAGAATGGGAGAGGGCTTAATCAAATTGGCACTTTACAAAGGCATGGGGGTGCTCGATGGAGTTCTTACTTTAGATCAGTCTCCAATTTAATAAAAATGTTCAGTGCAACATGTTTTGTTCTACTAAATATCATTGACGATGACACTAATGCTTTCCAACGAGGAGATGCTAATGCTGCATATGAGGTAATGACTACTTTTGAGATTGTCTTTATCTTGCACTTACGAAAGAAATTATGGCAATCACTGATATACTTTGCCAAGCTTTGCAATCTAAATCTCAAGATATTTTACATGCTATGCATCTTGTTTCATCAACTAAAGCACTTATTCATAAATTTAGAGATGATGGGTGGATTACTTTGCTTGATCAAGTGAAATCATTTTGTGAGGCAAGAAATATAGATATTCCATAAATGAATGCTCATTATGTTGCAAGATAAGGTCAAGCTCGGCATCAAGAAGATAACTTTACTGTTGCTGAACATTATAGGGTAAATTTGTTTTATGTTGTTATAGATTGCCAATTACAAGAGTTAAGTAGTCGATTTAATGAACATGCAGTGCAGTTGCTTATACTTAGTTCAGCACTTGATCCTCGTGAATGTAGGGAGTCGTTTAGAATTGGTGATGTCTGTCAATTGGCTGACAAGTTTTACCCAACAGACTTCATAGACATTGATAAAATGAATTTAAAAATTCAACTTGAGCATTATGAGTACTATGTAGTTCAACATCCAGAGTTCCAATGCTTGTCGACCATTTCTGACTAGAGCCAACGGTTGGTAAGTACTAGAAAAGGAACAATATTCCCAATTGTCTATAGAATAATTGTTCTTGTGCTAACTCTTTCAGTGTCTACTTCAACTACGGAATGATCATTTTCGGTTATGCGTATAGTAAAGACAAGACTTCGTAATAAAATGGAGGGTAAGTTTCTTACAGATTCATTAATTATTACATTGAAAGGGAAATTGCAGAAAAATTAAGTATTGAATCAATAGTCAACAAGTTTCGAGATTTGAACGAACGTCGTGTTCCATTTTAATGTTGGAGATCCTGATTTTGGTAGGTTTAGTATCTTATGTTAAGAATATTTTGTTGCTTGAGGAAGCTTTTTCCCTCTACAGTTATGATGGTTTTTGTTTAAGTTTTTATTTTCTTTTTATAGCTTCCGTACTTTAAGACTTGGAATTTTGTATGGGTAAAGGCTCTTTTGCTTTATAATCATCTTCCTTAATGAATTATAAATGTAAATGTTTTTCATATAGTATCTTACTATTTTTTTTTGGATGATTTGGTCTGGTTGTAATTTATTATTTCTAATAACATCAAAATTATAAGTTTAAATTTGGCCCCCTTAAAATTTCCTCCTGAGCTCCGCCCTGAACCTTCGATTCTGCCCAAGATCACAAACCAAATTAAATAAGATGCTTCAAGATCAGTGACAGCAGAAGCTTAACAAGATGGAATCAACAAAGTAGATGATGATCAACCAATAAAGAATCAGAGAACAAAAGATTAATGAAATCTAAGAACAAGAAGACTTTTAACGTGGTTCAACTAGATCTCTCTAGCTTACATCCACGAAAAGGCAAATATGATCAGATTTTACTGACTCTCAGGATGAATTACAGAGCAACCACAAAGAGTTTAGATCAAAGATCAAGGCTGTCTATTTATAACCAGCCTTCTCTCTCTATACAACTCTCTTCTCTCTTGAATCAGTTGCATTAGAACCAGCTATTATATATTTATATAACAGGTTTTCAACAAACCCAGAAAATCCCAGCAACGCACGTGAAACTCATGTACCATAACTGTATTTTAACAAACCAATTAAGCTGTCAAAATACACGTGACTTTCACATGCTTTACTTAAAGCTAAACGGCAAGCTTACATATTGTTTCAGCGAGTGTTATCAATAATGTATGATTCAATGCTGTTCAGCTTAAGTGTACCCAGCTTCAAAACACAAAGCTTCTTGTCGTTTTGATTATCTAGAGTTGCTTCACACACAACAGCATCTATTTTTAGGTGTCCGGTTGCAGCCTTAAAACGATTGTTACCACTCGCTGTGTTGTTTATTGACATCTTAAGTAGGAAAGAAATTTAACAAGAAATGTAATTATTGTTGTTTTGCTTGTGGTATAGCAGCATAGCACTTACATGTTTTAGACCTTTAAGACGATTTTCATGTGGGGACCCAAAATGTGATAATACTATACAGTAGTTGCTATAAATATATGCATTATTTTAATATAAAAAACAATTAATGAATTATACAATGACTTGCAAAGCTAAAAAAAAGGTGACATTGTGTATAAAAAAGAAAAATAAATTACATTGGAATATTGGCAACTAAAATATATGCAGCTACAACCCAAGCAATTGGATGGTAACAGTGAAAGAATCTCTAATCTTCAGTGGCCAAAACCCAACTGGTAGATACTACACAAGCCATCGTCAATTCCATGACCTTCAAATGAATCAACAAGCAAGCTTAGAATTAGAGGAAACAAATATTCAGAGCGACATGATACAAGAATAAATTGGTAAACAATCTAAATAAACTGGTAAACAATCTTTCATGAAAAACATCCAAACACAGTGTAGCGCATCAAACTTTTTGGGGTTCATTCAAAAGAAAAAAAAGGGAGTACTACTGTATTACTAGGGATGGAAATGGAGCAGGTTGGGGATAGGGATCATAATCCCCAAACTCGAACCCAAACTAGAAGTAATCCCCATATATACCTGAAAATTTTTAATTGGCAGTAGTTTGGAGATATGACCAATAATCTCCAAATGGGGGCGGGATTAAAATGGAAACCTGATCTCCATTTTTTTTAAAATTAATAATTCTGAATATTAGATCCTTCAAAAAAATTAATAATTTTGAAAATAGAAGTACAAATGAGCAAATTAATAGTGCAAACAGCATTTCAACCGAACGAATTCAGCCAGCAAGCACATCCATAGTTAGTAATAAGATTATCTCTAACACAAAACTGATTGATGATCATCCATCAAGCATATCCATTATAACAAATCCAATATCACTGAACAAACCTGTATAATAATTTCTAGGCCTAATGGAAGGAACATTCCACTTAGTAATATTCAAACAACTTTCACAGAACACGGCCCCGTCGCAAGCGAAGGCGGAAAATTCTAAAATTACCTTGATTGATCAAATGGTAGCGCTGGCGGCGGCGGGTGGTTGGGTCCGGTGAGAAATGAGAGCGCCGGCGAAAAAGGGTTAGCGGCTTGCGGTAAAGCAAAATGTTCAATTTGGCACAAGCAAGTTCCTTTAGAATTTCAAAGGCTGCCAAGATCTTGCCAAGCAAAGGGTTTTTATCACGTTCTAGCTCTATTCAATCATTTGTTTGCAGTTGATTTATGTTGAGTGATTTTTTTTTTCAATTTTATATTCAATGTTCAATTTTTAATTTTATTTTTTGCAGAAAGTGCCATTCATCTCTGATGATTTAGAATTGGAGTACAAAGGGAAAGACAAATACAATTATGGTTCCAGTGTTTTATGGAAATGGTGAAGTGGGACAACTACTCTCTTTAAACAATTTATTTTACCCTACCATGTATCTAATTCTCCATTGAAGAAACTTGTGCTTATTTGTGTTTTATATTGTTCTGTTCAGAATATTTTTATATCCTCATCATGTTTCTGGAAGAAAATTGGAAAAGTTCTGTCAGAAAGACTTAAATGGCTACACTCGTCACCTAGTTTCAATGTAAGAAAAAACACAAATCTCTTTTCAAAAAGTCCACAATGAGCTACATAACGGGCTAGTAAAAGTGAAAAAATAGAACTAAATTCACCATTCATCAATAAATTACAGGTTCTCTTTAGATGTTACGTTTTTCTGTATAAATTCCACTAACTAATATCCAATAAGTTCATTTAAAGATCGTGAGACTGAATTTGTAGGATTGGCAACCAATAATAAAGAATCAATATAAACTTAGCAAACTGGTTGAACAGAGAAACTAATCTTGTAGCGGAAAACTGTCCTAACCTGCAAGTCCTAACTGCAGAAGAAATCACATCTTTCGCCAAAATTGCAAGCCGGCTCTCAGCCAGAACTTTAACTAGCTTAATTGCTTAAACGACATTCATGCCTATTGCACTCGCTTCAACCCAATCGAATCTTGCTGTAGTTTAGTATTGAAGTCTCCGTTTGCTGAAAGCAGTTTCCATTCCTAAAATGCAATTCATCTGAACCCCAAAGTTCAAATCTTCTTTGTAGCTGGGGACAGGGCAAAGGGAACACCTGACCGTTAAAACCTGAAACAAATCGACATTGCCATTTCACCGATGGGGCTTGAACTAATAAACTAACATTTTTCATGCAGATCTCTTCAAATTGTGTACCTATAATGCCTGCCAGTACTGGGGCTTTTGTTGTATTTACACTGACCACATTAACAAAAGAAATACCGCTTATTTTAGGAATAGCCTTGGGATCCCATCCTTCTTTGGGATGGCCATAGAGCCTCGACTGATCTTTATAGGTATCTTGACTCTCTCCATTTTTATATTCCTTATGGTGATATTTTCAATATTCCCCCTCTACCTTAGTCGGTCTTTGTAAGAACCCTGCTGCTGCATCCAAACATCCAAATGATTTACAGTTACATTAAAAATCCTTCCAGACATCTCCCTACCTATTCCAACTCCTGAGCAAGTTGGGGTAGTGCCCGAAACTCTCCTCACTGCGATGTTTGAACTTGGCCGTGCCATCGCAATACCATCATGGTCCCACCCGCTCTTCACTGCCACCAGACCATTTCCGCTTTCAATGTAACAGTCTTCAAACACACATTGGTGCTCGAGTCTGTATAATGTTATCTATAGGTTTGTAAATCAGAAGCCTAAAAGACAGTGATGACCAGAAGAGGGGGGTAGAAATAAAAAAAAGAATAAGGAGAAATTTTTTTTGTCTACCTGGGTCAAGACCATCAGTATTTGGTGCACTAAGAGGAGACAGGACCGTCATCCCTTTGACAAAACCATTCCTCAAACAAACGCAATGCTGCTGATTAGCGCTCAGGTAAGTAGATGATTCAAAAGTGTTATTTTTCTGTTACACATTAAAAAACGTTGTTTGGTTAATTTACAAATCAGAAAGAACACAAGGTATTCAGCTTAATTTCAAATATTAAACAATAAACTTGAATACAACCGGCACTATTGAAGACATAAACAGATTAAAAGAAAATAAAATTGAGAATAAAAAATATCGAACCTGCAGTAAACAGGGTGGATAGTCCGAGAGGGAGAATTACAGAAGGTGAGATTAGAGATTATTAGGATATTGCTAGAGTTCATCAGTTCCACGAGATGGCCTCTTGTGTGCTTCAGTGTGCTGTTCCACCATAAATCCCACCGCATCTGTCCTTGACCATCAATCGTTCCATTATATCCTGTAAACGAAAATAACTATCTTATATACTTGATAATTTCGTGGACCCAAACGATGGTGCTAATTCTCAAGGACTAAAATAAGAATTAATAACAAAAGAAGCTCACATGATATAATGATCCAATTAATATGTAATTAGCATTTTCTTTTCCATTCCCTTTTTAAATGAGACACCAAACAATCAAAAGTAACAATTCTCCTGTCTCTTCTCTTTTCATCTCCTTTTTACATTTTCTTTCTTCATGCCTTTCTCTCTAAACTATTTGAGTTCCCAGGGTCTTCCCCCCCCAGCCCAAAACAAATAAACTTTTACCAATTCCAAGTAGGGATGGCAATTTCCGGGTCCGGGTCCGGGTTTGGCTGTTCCGGATCCGGACCCAGACACAAAATTCTTATAACCGGACCCACATTAAACCCGGATTTTTTAAATCCGGGTCCGGTCCGGGTTCAACCTGGAAAAATTCGGGTTTCCGGATTCTGAGTTTTGAACCCGGATTGCTTTATTTTATTTTTTTTTTGAGAGACCATATGGCTTACTTTAACAAGGCACAGGGGATGGTGGTTTAATGTTTTAATGTTTTCCCCAACAACACATTACAAAATTCTTCCTAGAATGGTTCAATAAAATTTGATGGATAAAAGGCAAAAAACAAAACATATAACACATCACCAGACTACTAGAACCAAATTGTTTAACTTTGGTTTATCAAAATTTGCTGGACACAGGGCAAAAAAACAGAACATATAAACACATCCAGAACCACCAGACCACTAGAACCAAATTGTTTAACTTTGGTTCATCAAAATTTACTGGACACAGAGCAAAATAACAGAACATATAACACATCCAGGTTCTAAAACAAATACAACACAAATACACAATATAAAATCTAAAATTCAAAGTTTTAAATTAATAAACATCCACAAATACAAATCCATAACATAATTCTACAATTTAAAGCTCAAATTTCCAGCCACTGCCCACTAGTGCTAAAGACTAAATTGGATGTGCTCAAATTTCCAGCCACTGCCCACTAGTGCTCAAATTTCCAGCCACATTATAAATCATGAATTCAAGAAAATCGTAGGACTGCAGGCTGCAGCAAATAAGACATTATACCTCTAAAGCTTTTGGTACTCCAGAAAATCGTAGGACTACAGCAAATCAAAACAAATTAAGTTAGCAAAATATATTGTCACTATGATATAGCAATGGAAGATGCAAACATCACATGGGCTGAAACTATAACTAAATGAAACGACAACCCTAGAAGTATCATAGTTGTAGAAAGATATAGGACCATTATCAATGTATAGCAGTAGAATGGTTAAAGTCATGTTATGACATTAATCTCGTTTGAGCTTTTACACTGCTAATCTGATGGAAATCATTGATGGTTGTGCAATAACCAATGAAAGTCCATTACATAACAATGAGAAAATTGTACTTTTAGAATATACCAATGTCAGCTAGCCAACTACGCTAGACATATCAAGCAGAATAAAATGTTAAAAATGCTACAACCACTAGAAACTGTCTTAAGAAATTAATCAGTCAGGATACTAGCAATACAAGCAAATAAATGTTTCAAGAATGCAGTCAAGCAGTAACATTACGTGGAAGATTACAACACCAAAGTGGAAAAAGTCCCCTGTTGAAACTGCAATAAAACATGGACTTTTAAATAAACATAATTGAGAAGGAAAAAGTTAAGATCAAGTATTCAGGTAACAATACCCAGCAAGCCCTTCAGTTTTATACACTTTCGGAAATCCATCACTTAAAACAAAACAAAACATCCTCAGCCCTCAAATGTCCAACACTCCAACTCTTAATGCACAAAACCAACAATGCAAAGCTCAAACCAAAAACGTCTCCTTGTGCCAGAAAAACAAAGAACAAAAAGAGGCAAATAATTCAGAAAAAAAAAGCTTATAATTAGTCAAGTGCTCTCATATACAAAGAAAACCATGTCTGAGGGAAAATCACATTGTGCCGAAGCAATACAAGCTCAACTCAAAGCATAACAACACGGAAATTGCAAAGAGGGAAAATCAAAGTGTAATAGAGCATAAATTGTAAAGAGAAAAGCCGAGAGGCCCGAGACTCACAAATATTCACAGCGGCAGCTGAAGTATATGCTGATGAACACAGAACAACCGCGACTGAAGTGGATTTCAACCCTTTTTGCTGGCCGCGACAGAGTGAGAGATGAGACGAATGATGCTGATGAGTGATGAAACGAACAAAGCCTCACCGTGAAGGTGATGAGAGGCCACGCCGCGAAGGATCTGATCTGATTTGAAGAAGAGATTACAGGAGAGTTGAAGAGAGAGTGAGAGAGATTAAGTGAGGACTGAGGAACGAGTCACGGCTCACGGGTGAGAGAGATTGAGAGAGGAACGGATTACGGATGAGACTTGAGAGATTGAGAGGAGAAATTGCAGATTTACAGTAGAGTTCAGTATAGTTGAAGAAGAAATTTCGAGAGAGGAAGAACGACGAACGAGAGAGATCTAGATTCTAGGGTTCAATTTTGTTTTTTTTTTTAATTTTTCTATTTATATTTACGGATTTAACGATAAAAATTAATATTAAAATAAATTATATCCGGGTCCGGGTTCCGGATTTGCGGGTTCACTTGAAACCGGATCCGGACCTGGAAATATGCGGGTTGTCAAAAACTTATCCAGATTCCGGATACAAATTATTTCGGTGAGGGTTGAACCCGGACCGGATTTTCCGGGTTCAATCCGGGTCCGATCCGGGTCCGGTTTGGTTGCCATCCCTAATTCCAAGCATAATACTCGTCATAAAAGGACAAATGTGAAGCATATGGGCAAAAATTATTTCTAGGGGATAAGTGTAAAACAAACAAATGATATCATTATTTTACCGTTAATTTAAAAAATATACAGTGTGGGAAGAATTTTTCCTTCTACAGCAACCTGGAAATAGAGAAGCATCAAAAGATCATTTATTGATGTAAACAATCCATTAGTCCCATTATCATTAAACAATCCCATTTAGTCATCCACAACATTCAAGATAAGCCAATTGTATTCTCCTCAATTTGGAAAAAGTCCGATTAATTTTTCAATACTGGATCATAATATTCAAAGTTAGATATTATCAAAGGCATCCCGCATCTTCTTTTTTCTTGTTTCATTTACCTACTTTTTCATTGTGAAAGCATTACCAGACATTGTTTATGCATTCAAATATAATAATTAAAATTCATGTGCTTAATATACCTGTCATAACGACGTTGGTCAAATGATCCACATGAATTAGGCTAATATGTCTCCCTACTAATCTCTCCCTCCCTCTGCCATAAGAAGGCAAAGGATCTATGATAGGCCATTCATCCATGTCCTGTTAATAATAGAAAGAAACAAATTAGAAACAAAACAAAACAAAATTATTTATAAGCTGAACAATGGAACCATAAACATTTTTTTTTTCTTTTGAACACATGGAACCATAAACTTGATCACTTGCATAATGCTGGACACTAGCCACATAACCAAATCCTTTGTATGTATACATACAGACACACACACACACACACACACACACACACATATTTCATACACATTCATATAAAGGAATAGGAACAAATTTCATACATTATTATGGTGGGTCCCTTTAATTCGACCTTAAATGTGAAAACAAATAAAACCAGAGCAAACCAACGTTCTTTGTCCTTTAAATTTAAAGAAAAAAGGTGGCAGAAAGGCCAAAATGAGCGCAAGAACCGTGACCAAACCAAATACACATTAGAATATTTGATGCCCCATTAAATTAAATTCTTCATTTCACCTTTTCAAACCCTTTTCATCTCTCAAATTTCAATTAGAACTAAAATAAGCTTGAAAAAAAAAAGCTAACAAAATCCTATTGTAATTCATTCACATCATCATTTTGACGTTTCATTACGAGTTTAACGTTTCATATTTTCGGTCATCTCATTCATATTTGTATCTCATTATCTAATCACTCAAAATAATAATGATGATTAAAAAAAAAAAAGAGAGAGATTATTTTAAGAGTAATGATACAGCCACAAACTCTTGTACAAACTTATTTTGTACAAACTAATGTGGCATGATAAGATTGGTTGAATTAAATATCACTTGGCCCACATAATTTGTTTTTATTAATTTATATTTTCATTCAACCAATGAATTAATGCCACGTCAGTTTGTATAAAATAAATTTATACAAAAGTTTGTGGCTGTATCATTACTCTTATTTTAATTCCTGAGAGCCTAAAATGACAGCGCCTTTTTGAAGAAACAGCGTGAAGTTACTGGTGAGAATGAAGCTTCCGGTGAGCCACAGGCCTTCCGGAACGTTCAACTGGGTCCCACCTTTGTCGCCGAAGGCTTGCACGTACCGAACCGCTTTCCGGAACACTTCTGTAGTCGACGTCGTTCCGTCTCCAACTCCGAAATCCTTTATCGACATCACCACTTTTCTCTTCGGCAAGTACTGATCCCCCGGCAACCCGGCGACACACGTGGCCGGGTTGAATAACGCTCCCTCGGCTCCCGAGAAACCGACCCGTCTGAGCGACAAAACGGGCTTCTTTGTGATTTGTAAAGAGAGGATTTTTATGAGAGTGACGATTGGCACAAGTGTCGCCCGTGATGGCCTGCTGAAATTCCCCTTTAGCTTTTCTAATTTCATTGCCTTTTCTTTTTGCATGCATGTAACAAACCAAAATAATAATTATGAGTAACGAAAATTAAGTATTATTTTCTATCTTATTTTTATTTAATTTTGCATGCGTGAGAAGGAAAATAAGAAAATATAACTAAGAAATAGAAATTAAAATTTTTTGATGGTGTCCTTGAGAGAAAGGAAGTTGTTTTGTTTCTTAATTTAATTAAGGATACGTGAAGGAGAAGAATTGGAAAGAAGGTGAATGGGTCGATGCGTTCTGCGCTTACCGGCGTACTTCAGCATGGAATTGAAAACGTGCGATGTGTCTCTCCGGTTTGGAAACTACAAAGGAAAACTTCAATCCGGTTTTGATTAGTGTGCGGCCGGTCGTGTTCTTGTCCAACATCAATCCCACAGTTTATTGATACGTATGTAGGGTCCTGTTGAATTGGACTGTGTGGCGATAGATTATTGGTTTCTAAGTTTGTGTTTTTGTACAGGAAAGCGGTGGAAAGCGCCGATATTCACGGGACGGGACTCGTCGAAAATAATTTCATTTTGGAAATGAGTTATTAGTTTTATGAGTTTTTATTGCGTGTTGAGCATGCATTGAGGTTGCTACGCAGACGAAGAACATAATCACGTCGAGACGATGATTAAGATAAGGAACTTTTTATCTTATATTATTATGTAAGTTACATAATTTTTTCACAATTATTTGATAAAAAATCAAGAGTTGTGGAAATATAAAGTAATAAAATCATGTTATTTTTACAACCGTTGGATTTATTGAGTGTTGAGCATGAATTGAGGTTGCTACGCAGATGAAGAACACGTCGAGATGATGATTAAGATAAGAAATTTGTTTCCTTACATTATTATGGAAGTTACATAATTTTTTTACAACCATTTGATGAAAGTCTAATGATTATGAAAATATAAAGTAATAAATTCATGATAATTGTTTTCTAATCTTAAAGCTTATAGTGCTGTTAATGATTCCCATTTCCCAGCGTTGTAAGCCAAATCTTATTTTGTGGGGCATGATGGCTTTTTGGAGTATGGAGCTTTCCAACAACGTTCCTGTAGTAGTTCCTCCTCTGTTTTTTATTCTTCATAATTTATTTTTGAGTTCACGATTTCACTACTTCAAGAACCATAAAATATTAAATGACTACAATATTTTCTATCACTTTATTACTATAATTTTACAAAACTTTTTACTTTATTAATTTTTCGTTAGGACTGTTAGTTGATCAGTTAGTTGATTAGTAAATTATTAATTTCACTCTTTATATAAAAATTCACAAATAAAGACATTAAATAATAAACATAAAATTATTGTTATATCCATAAATTATTAAATATTAGTTTAACCATGAATTTATGAATAACCCTAAATTTATTATAACTATAAAGGTGTGAAGTGACAAAAATACCCCTAAATATTTTTGTTAAAAAATGCTAAAAAAAACTTAAATATGGAAGTGTTCATTATGTAGATAAGCTCTAGGTATTTTTTTTTCTTTTTTGAGAATATATTATGTTGTTTTTTAACAAAAATATCTAAAGGTACTTTTGTCAATTCGTTACTTTTATAGCTAAAATAAATTCAGGGTTATTAATTAATTCATGGTTAAAACTTTTATTTAACAATTTAAAGGCATAACATAGTTTTTTTTTGTCTACTGTTTGATACTCTATTTGTGTATTTATCATAAAGGGTAAAATTAATATTTGAATAGTCAACTAGCTGGTCAGATAATGATTTTATGGTGCGTTTGGTGGGCCGCATAAGACTGCATAAAAGTACTGTTTTGTATTAAATTAATGCACACTCATGTTTGGCACCAAAACCAACACACATAGCATTGCATTAAAGGAATTGCCGCATTAACTAAGTTAATGTGGCAACTGCTGCTTGTTTGTTTTTTTTTTCTTCCCTTTGGCTTTTGCAACTGCCGCTTGACTTTTGCTTTTGCTTTATAATAATAATACTGATGAAGACTGATATTTTGTACAATATTATTATAATGTAACACTAAACATTATATAATATTATTATAATACATTGTACAATAACAATGTAGCGCCAAACATTATACAATATTATTATAATACAGTGCTAATGTAATACAATATAATACAATACACCTGCATTAAAATAATGTAATATAACATAATACAATACAGTGCACCAAACACACCCTTAATAGAAAAGAAGTAAAATGAAAGATTTTACAAAATTATAGTAATAAAATGATATGCAACAATACTTCTTGTAATCATTTGATATTTTATAATTTTTTAAATAGTGAAACAATAATAAACATTTATTTTTATTTGTTTTTTTATTCTTCATAATTTATTTGTTATTTATTTATTTATTTATGATTATCACTATATGACTCTCATTTTATTTTAGCATTTACCTAGTAAATCGAGACTTTAGGTTAAATTTTACGTTTGAATTTTAAATATGGGCACATATTTGTTTACTCTTTTTATTTTGGACTAATGTTTGTTTAATCCTACATATTGAAAAATACTTTAAGCGACCCCTAATATTAAAAAATATTATACTTATATTCTTGTTTGTTCACTTAGTAATTCCCTTGCAATAATATTTTTAAAGATATTAATAAATTAAGTAATTATCTACCGACCATCTGATTTTTCAAGCTTTTTAAAAAATATACAAATCTTTTATTTCTCTACAGAAATCTACTAAAAGTTTATAAAGTGTTTCATTACTGTCTTAACTTTGTGAAAATGTTGCTGATATCATAGGACTAAAATAGTCATTTTACCTATGCATAAACAAACGAAGTCGTTCACCATTGGTAATCTGGGGCTGAGCTTCGAATTGAATTTGGATCGAATCTAAGAATCAATCAAATTGCAGAGTTAAAAATTAAAATTAAAATACAATATTTCCTTTGAATGAAAACAAAAGAATAGTGAGCGGGGATATCGACCACAAATGCTGCAAGGCTCTCTCTCTCCCATACCACTGCTATCCCTCCCACCACCACCTTTCTTTCATATTTTCTCATCAAGATACATTGTCACCACCACCGCATTCATCGCATTAAGAAATTTCAGATCCACTTGTCCATAACCTTCCACAAGTTGCTACCACGGGAGTTCACCGCCACCACCATCGCTCCAGCGGCCTCTTCTCCCTCAACTTTAAAGCTGATCAAGTCATCGTTGACATTGATCAGCCACCATGCCAAGCCTTCAACCTCCCAAGTAGCTACAGTATCGCCCAAGCCTCCACCCCGCCAACAACCACACAATTTATCGTTGCTTTATGCTCGCTCCTCTGCGCCGTAGAACCAGTATTATGTCTGCTGGGAAAATATGCTCTTTAAAAGCATATGTGTTTATTTAATTGTAATAAACTATTTTTCTGATTAATAAAATAAATGAGATATTTTATTCAAATATCTTAATTGCATTAATACTTGTATTAAAGTCCATTTAATCATATTATATGTATTTATGTGATCACCATGTGGATTCACAGAAGACATAAATACAAGTTATCTTATGATTAAATAAATTTAGTTCGCAGTTGATAAATAAAGTTGGGCACTTTATTTAGGTATAGACTGTAATAAATTCATTGAATGATTTGTCTTAATCATGTATGAATTTATTGATGTAGTACGACTACATTGAACAGGATCACATATGAGATTTAATTAACTTTGTAATAACTGTCAGACTTATTAAATCTCATAGGCGTTGATTTTACTGTAATCTTAATCTTGAGTTAATTATGATTTCATGATTGTAATTGTTATTCCATTTGAGTTACCAATGGGCACGACACATCCTTGTGGTCAAGATTACCCGGTATCTTGGTGGGAGCAATTATGAGTATTGGAGTTATGGATTAACAATATAGAATTTGTACAACACATCTCTTGATGGGTTTTCGGCACTTGATCATAGAATTCTCTGGCCAGAGTGTGTCAACATATTTAGTATGTTGAAAATGATCATTAGAGAAAACCAGTAAAGATCAAGGAATAAGATGTTATTAAATTGATTGGACAGTTGAGATGTCAATTTAATTAACGATGTGGTACAAAGGATTGTGCAGTAAAGAAATCAATGTGGCTTGGGACGAATTATTATTCGAGCATACAATTATGGAAGTCAGTTCCAATCTTTTAGTGGAGTAGATTTGGAATTAAATAATTGGGCTAGTTTAATTACAAGCCTAATTATTGTAGCCACTATTGTATGTTCCCAAATGATCCCCGGGTTAGCTCATTTAATTGACTGCACCACTACTGGACTAATAAGTAAGATAACTAGCGATTTGGGTCAAAAGCCTAAATATATCATTTAGTGGGAGGCTCCATTTAATTAGCTTTTGTATAAGGGGCCTTATGTTATTTTACAAGGTAGGTCCCCTATTGAAAAAGTAAATAAACGTGAGTTTTATTTAGGGCATTATTTGGAGCCTAGGGTTTTCACTAAAGGGAAATATATAAGGCTTATTTTTCCCTAAAGAAAAGATAGAAGCCACTTTATACAGATCAGAGAATAAGATTTTTCTCTCCATTGTTGAGAGAAAAATTTTCTCGTGCTAGTTGCTTTGGTAGTGATAAAGGCGCCCACACGTCAAGTGCAGATCGAACCTGAGTCATAACCTGGAAGATCATTGGTGACAGTTCGTGATCTAGCAAGCGTGGTGGTGACGGATCGTGATCTAACAGGAGTGGTGGTAGCGGATCGTGATCTAGGAGCCTAAATCATTTCAACGGAAAAAGCTAAATCGGATTTTCAAGGTACGATTTCTGGATTACGTATTCTTATATATTATATGAGAGCGATCTTCAAAAGGTTTAATAAAAATTTAAAAACCTAATTTTTCCCCAACAATTGGTATCAGAGCCATCTCATATTAATATATAAGAATTCCGTATGAAATTAATCTTGAAATTTATGTATTAGAGTGGCACAATTTATTCAGATATATATTATTTGTTTAATATATGAATAAAGCATGTTTTGGTTTGTCTTAATTCATGGTTAGATTTTCCGTTGTATTTTTCTTTGGATCTGTAACAAGAGGGGTGGTTTTTTATCACCATGTTTCCCTCTTGATTTATTTTACTGTAATTGAAATTTTGTAAAGCCAAAATTTGCGTTGAAAATTTGTAAATCACCGAAGCATCATCACTGGAAAATTGCGGAAACGTGCTGGAAACTGCAGCAACGAACCAGCACACGCAGCAGCGAGCGGCCAGCAGCACATGCTGCCAGCAGCGCGCGCTGCACGCGCAGCGGCCAGCAACCACGCTGCTAGCAGCGCGAGCTGCACACGCAGCAGCTGCAGCGCGCGCTGCACACGCAGCAACTGCAGCGCGCGAGCAGCAGCTGCAGCGCCCAAGCAGCAGCGTGAACGTGGGCTAGAGGCGCGGAGCGTTCTGGTTGGCGTCTTTCCGGCGTCGATGACGGCTGTCCGGTGTGGAAACAGTAAACAACGGCTGGGTTTTTGTGCTGGTGGCGGCTGGGGAAGAAGAGGAAAAGAAAAATGTGATTTTAGGGTTCCATGGTTTTTATCGTGGAGGTCCCTATAGTTTCATATTTTTCAGTTGGGCAGAAACATTTTTAATTTTTTGCATTTAAGTCCAAAAACCGTTTTGGACTTAAAGAATCCTAGTTTTAGGCCCAATTTCAATTAGGCTTAATGGATTAAAAATGCATAGATAAAATTAAATACATTAAATTTATTTTTGGTCCAAAAGTTTTATTTTAATAAAAATAAAATTAAAACTATTTATTTTATTTATTTCCTTTCAAAATTAAAATTGGACCAATTATAAATTTAAAAGCTCAATTTCCCCTAGTCCATTAACAAAGACAAACTTATGGAAGATGGACATTGACAAGAAGCCCAATGAAGATTAGGCTTAGGGTTAATGTATTTTTTCATTATTAGGAAAGCCATGAATTAAGATTATTTAATTATTTTTCTATATGTTATGTTTTGGATGATAACATGCCATGATAACATATCATATAGAATAGGTAGTGCCACTCTATGCATAATTATACATGTCATTCATTAATAATGAATCTCATTATATTGTTTGAAATTTGCACATGCTTAATAATATTTGATGTCATCTAGATAAAATTATAGAAAGCATGCAATTAACAATATGTATGTTTTAAAAAGGAAAAACCAATTTTAAAATATTGAGTGGGAGAGGGAAAATTCAAGATAATTTTCCCACGGGCTCCATTGTTAGTTCAATAATAAAATTATATATATACCTCGACTTCATGATACGGTGATGCTCCCTTCGGAGGGTATATATATTAGATATTTTATTTGATGAACTTCTTCAAAGATAAAATTGAAATATTTTTCAATCGATTGTTCACCCCAATGGTGACTATTGATATGAAAAATACGTAGATTGAAACAATGGTTATACACTCAACTAAAGTTTGTTATTAACCTTCCCAACGAAGCTCTGTTAACAAATTTAGGCCCAAAGGGATAACGATAATTATTTATCATGTCTTTACATGAAAGTAAATAATCTAATGGATAATTGGGTCTAGTAAGTGTTGACATGACTTCCCCAACGGATAGCTTGTCAAAGCGGTACTAGATTATCGTTACAATAAATTAAAATGCATTTATGGTTTTTTGCATTTTTGTCATTTATTGTGAATATTGTTTCAAAGTATTTATGCATGTTTATTTTGTTTTGTTTTTCAGAAAATGTCTTCCATCAACCCATTATTAATTATCCTTGTTAAAAATGAACTCACTGGCGAAAATTATTTAGATTGGAAACGCAATCTATTTAATATTCTCACTGCTAAGGGAAGCAAATATGTGTTGACCCAGCCTTGCCCTCCTGAACCATCGTTATACGATTATAGAAATCAGAGGGAGCCTTATGAGAAATGGTGCGAAGCTAACAAAATGGCTAAGCGCTATATATTGGCTTCGATTTCTGTGGAACTGCATAAGAAACATCGGAGCATGGAAACAGCCACTGAAATAATGGCTAGTCTTCATCAGATGTTTGGGCAAAATACCCATTTTGCCAGAGAAGCACATTAAAACGTATCACAGATACTAAGATGGAAGAGGGCACAAAAGTTCGTGATCATGTCCTTAAAATGATGGACTATTTGAATGAGGTAGAGATTCATGGTGTTCAAATCAATGATAAATCAAAGATTAACATGGTGATTGAATCTTTACCTGATACATTCAAAGAGTTTAAGGTCAGTTATATCTTAAACAATAAAGATATGACCTTAATTGAATTAATGCACGAACTACATGCTATAGAAGAATTTTATCATAGCAGAAAACTTCCTGAAAAAGGATTCTCTTCAAGGCTTAAGTCGAAAGACAAGAATGAGCAAGCAAGAGTTGGGATCGGCAAACTGTCTACTAAAAGAAGTGGCAAGCCAAAAGGCAAGTGTTACAAATGTGGACAGAAAGGTCACTGGAAGAAAGATTGTCCTAAGATTATTAAAATCAGGTATAGGAAATCTTTAAGCTTCCTAATTAGTTCAGATTTCTATTGCATCATACAATAATGAATTCTGAGATAACTAATCTTATTTGTAATTCATTTATTTGGTTTTCAGGAAACCAAGAGATTAAGTGAAGAAAACATCAAACAGCAGTTGAGGACATGCTAGTTTATATCAATTGAAAGACTAGATCAATTTTACAAGACTTTAGTTTTGATATTTGTCTTTATATTAGAGGAATTTAATTTCGGTGGCTTGTTTTAATAAACAGGAGTACACTGTTATTTTTTGGATCCTCTATTTATTATTTATTTTGGTTATTTATAAAGACAATTTATATCTTAGAAGTCCATTGATCTATTCAAAGTAAGATATAATGATAAAAAGTATATGCATTTATCTAAGAAAAGAAATGTTTCTTCTAACCAAAAATCACCTCTGATATTTATGCCTAAGTCATATAAACTATAATAAGATTTTAAGAAAATGATTAATGATAGACTTGTTGGCCTATTAAGATTGATCATTGTAACTCTATAAATCTTATTTAGAAAAGTAATATGACAAGGATGCTCTTTTTGAGCTAAAAGCATAACTATGTATTTGATGATTTAGCGCATACAAATGTATACGGACTAATCAGTTTACATGTTATAAGGGGTTATGAGTATTCTATCAATCTTGTTGATGAATATTCATTTTATTTATGTTTGTCTAAATGCGTCATGATTCCATTGCTTTTGAAATTCAAAAGAGTACGTGGATAAGACAAAAGCAATTAGACAGGAACATAAAAGAACTTCGATATGATCGAAACAAAGAATATGTCTATGGAGAATTCAAGCACTATTTGGTTGTCAATGAACACTGTAATACAATAGTGTAATTAAATGGAGAAACAAGATTCTTTTGGATAAGACAAGATATATACTAAGTGGTTTATCATTTACCTTTTTTGATTCCAGATACTAGTATTTAAAACTACAAAGTTTATTGAACTTAGTTTCATCTATCTCGGTGTCTACTACTCCAAGAAATTATGAAAAAGTCACAAACATGGTTTGAGACACATTCGTATTTGGAGTTTACTAGTATTTCTACTAGAATCAGAGATAGACAAGATGGATTCGTGTTCAGAAGCTTGCATGTTTTAGGTATCTTAAAGGAATAAGGGAAAGTCTGAATTATAGTCCTCAAGATAGGAATGTATTTATAGAAATATTCTTTACTTTCTTTGAGGAAGACTCTATAATGACTTATAACCTAAGAGTAAGGTAAAACTAGAGAAATAAAAGAGATCAGGTTGATGCTCAGCTTTCAACACCTGTTATAGAACAGGAAGAACAGCAACAACCAGCTGATCAGCACAGGATTATCTTTGAACAACCATCACTTTTAGAACCTTGTCGTAGTGGGAGGGTAACTAGGTTACCTGCGAGATACATATTTTTGGGAGAAACCTATATGGCTATCTCAGATGAACATGTACAAAATCCCACTAGTTACAACGAAGCTCTAATAGATAGAGATGTTAAATTTTAGAAAAAGGCCATGAATCAAGAAATAGAATCTGTGTATTCCAATAAAGTCTGGGAACTTGTAGAGGCACCAAATGGGGTAAAACCTATAGGCTGCAAGTGGATCTACAAGAGAAAAAAAAAGAGTAGACGGAAGGGTGGAAACATTTAAAGCAAGATTAGTAGCCGAAGGGTTTACTCAGAAAGAATGAATCGATTATGAGGAAACCTTTTCTACGGTTGCTATGCTTAAATCCATCAGGATTCTACTCTCCATTGCTGCAGTGCTAGATTATGAAATTTGGCAAATGGATGTCAAGACTGCCTTTCTTAACGGGCATCTTGAAGAAAACATCTACATGCAGCAACCAGATGGATTTATACAAAAAGGCCAAGAACACATGGTATGTAAGTTGCAGAGATCCATTTATGGATTGAAGCAAGCATCCCGGTCATGGAACATCAGATTTGATCAAGCGATTAAATCACTTGGATTCATTCAGAACATTGATGAACCATGTGTGTATAAGAAAATTCAGGGAAAATTTGTAGCCTTCCTAGTTCTTTGTGTAGACAATATTCTCCTGATTGGAAACGATATAGGAGTATTGACTACAATAAAGATTTGGTTAGCAAAATAATTTGATATGAAAGACCTGGGGGAGGCAAGTTATATTCTTGGTATCAAGTTACTACGAGACCGGAAGAATAAAACTTTAGCCTTGTCTCAAGCGGTCTATATCGATAAGATATTGGCTAGATTTAGCATGGAAAATTCCAAGACTGGTTTATTACCATTCAGACATGGAATTACATTCTCTAAGGATCAATCACCTGAAACATCTGAAGAGATAGAGAGAATGAGACGAGTTCCCTATGCAGACGCTGTGGGAAGTCTCGTGTATGCCATGCTTTGCACTAGGCCAGACATCTGTTTTGCGGTAGGGATGGTTAGCAGATATCAATTTAATCCTGGACCTCAATACTGGACTGCAGTCAAGCATATTATAAAGTATCTGAAAAGAACTAAAAATTATATGCTTATGTATTCTGGTGATGAACTCATTCCAGTGGGTTATACTGATTCTGACTTTATGTCAGATAAGGATTCCAGAAAATCAACTTCCGGCTATGTGTTTACATTGGGAAGTGGAGCTATTAGTTGGATGAGTGTGAAACAATCTTGTATCACAGACTCAACAACTAAAGCTGAATATGTGGCTACATTTGAAGCTGCAAAAGAAGCTATATGGCTCCGCAAGTTCCTACGAAATCTTGAGGTGGTACCTGTTGTAACTGCACCCCTTAAACTATTTATGTGATAATGGTGGTGCTGTAGCTCAATCTAAGGAACCAAGGAACCACAAGAAACAAAACATATTGAAAGGAAGTATCATCTTATAAGGGAATAGTGTAGAAAGGTTATATGACAGTACCCCAAATGGCATTAGATGCTAAATGGCAGATCTTATTAGAATGGCCATTAGTGGGAAACCTTTATAACCTGCACTTAGAGCCCTAGAGCATGTGCAATATGCCAGATATGCTTTGAGAGCTAGTGGGAATTGTTGGAAAAATATGCTCTTTAAAAGCATATGTGTTTATTTAATTGTAATAAACTATTTTTCTGATTAATAAAATAAATGAGATATTTTATTCAAATATCTTAATTGCATTAATACTTGTATTAAAGTCCATTTAATCATATTATATGTATTTATGTGATCACCATGTGGATTCACAGAAGACATAAATACAAGTTATCTTATGATTAAATAAATTTAGTTCGCAGTTGATAAATAAAGTTGGGCACTTTATTTAGGTATAGACTGTAATAAATTCATTGAATGATTTGTCTTAATCATGTATGAATTTATTGATGTAGTACGACTACATTGAACAGGATCACATATGAGATTTAATTAACTTTGTAATAACTGTCAGACTTATTAAATCTCATAGGCGTTGATTTTACTGTAATCTTAATCTTGAGTTAATTATGATTTCATGATTGTAATTGTTATTCCATTTGAGTTACCAATGGGCACGACACATCCTTGTGGTCAAGATTACCCGGTATCTTGGTGGGAGCAATTATGAGTATTGGAGTTATGGATTAACAATATAGAATTTGTACAACACATCTCTTGATGGGTTTTCGGCACTTGATCATAGAATTCTCTGGCCAGAGTGTGTCAACATATTTAGTATGTTGAAAATGATCATTAGAGAAAACCAGTAAAGATCAAGGAATAAGATGTTATTAAATTGATTGGACAGTTGAGATATCAATTTAATTAACGATGTGGTACAAAGGATTGTGCAGTAAAGAAATCAATGTGGCTTGGGACGAATTATTATTCGAGCATACAATTATGGAAGTCAGTTCCAATCTTTTAGTGGAGTAGATTTGGAATTAAATAATTGGGCTAGTTTAATTACAAGCCTAATTATTGTAGCCACTATTGTATGTTCCCAAATGATCCCCGGGTTAGCTCATTTAATTGACTGCACCACTACTGGACTAATAAGTAAGATAACTAGCGATTTGGGTCAAAAGCCTAAATATATCATTTAGTGGGAGGCTCCATTTAATTAGCTTTTGTATAAGGGGCCTTATGTTATTTTACAAGGTAGGTCCCCTATTGAAAAAGTAAATAAACGTGAGTTTTATTTAGGGCATTATTTGGAGCCTAGGGTTTTCACTAAAGGGAAATATATAAGGCTTATTTTTCCCTAAAGAAAAGATAGAAGCCACTTTATACAGATCAGAGAATAAGATTTTTCTCTCTATTGTTGAGAGAAAAATTTTCTCGTGCTAGTTGCTTTGGTAGTGATAAAGGCGCCCACACGTCAAGTGCAGATCGAACCTGAGTCATAACCTGGAAGATCATTGGTGACAGTTCGTGATCTAGCAAGCGTGGTGGTGACGGATTGTGATCTAACAGGAGTGGTGGTGGCGGATCGTGATCTAGGAGCCTAAATCATTTCAACGGAAAAAGCCAAATCGGATTTTCAAGGTACGATTTCTGGATTACGTATTCTTATATATTATATGAGAGCGATCTTCAAAAGGTTTAATAAAAATTTAAAAACCTAATTTTTCCCCAACAATGTCACCATCACCAACCATCGGCGTTCTCCAGCTACGGCAAGCTGGCAATCTTTCATGATTTTGTTTTTACCTCTTATTAGTTACAGCGGTTACTGAGTTAGTGTTTGGGATATTTTCCTCCAATTGAGTTAGGCATTTTGAAATTTCTATTGGTTGGCTACGTTCAGGTTGTTTGTAACTCTAGACATGTGTATAATTATAAGTTTAGCTGAATTAGATGCATCGTTTAGTTGGTAAAGTAAATTGCTTGCTAGCATTTCTTTTTAAATTTTTACGACTTCGATATATTTGTTTTTTTTTTAAATTTAAATTATATAAATTTTATTTTATGAAAATGTTTTTCATAGATTTTTTTTTTCATCAAAGAAGAAGTAGAAGGTTAAAAAAAATTAATTTCGGTATTTTCATAAATTTTATTTATTGACTTGAGTAGACGGTCATGATTTAATTGTTGAAGGTAGATGTGGATATAACCACATGATTGATTGATTAATATGTATCAATCGATAGTATTAGTTTTATAATAGGAGTTTTTAATTCCACAACCTTTAAAATTGACATACTTTTACTCTGCCCCATAACGATGAAGAATTGGTTGTGAACACCGAATCCCTTAGCTTTTACAATCAAAGTTAACTTCAGAAGGGCAAATGAGTCGGTCGACAAATTTAAATGAAAAAAACCACAATCAACATCTAATTTCTCATACAATTAAAAATGAAAATCAAATTAGCAAACCGAACATAACCAATCAAACCTATCATAAAACATGGGTAAAATCTATCATTATCTAAGTGGGAAATGGGTGCACCGTGTTTACATCCTATTCTCCATTACAGGAGTAGGATAACATATGTAGATTTTAATGATTGTGCAAAAAAAAAATTACCTTTTTATTAGTCCTTTTAGGACCCAAGTAATATTTTTTTAATTTCTTAAAATTAACTTTTCTTATTACAATTAGGATTTAAGATTATAGTTAAATCAAAATTAGGATTTGTGTTTGTTTTGATGATCAAGTTATTGAGGATCTAATTGCTGGGTGCCCTTTGATTGAGTCTATGAATATCGTTCCTTCTCGAGGATTGAAAAATCTAGTGTTACTCAATCTTAGTAAGCTTAAGGAATTCAAGTTGTATGATAACAAATGACTTGAATGGGTGTACATCGATGGAGTGAATGTGCATTCAATATATATCAACAATGTCTCTACATTGTTTGACCTCAAGGTCCCTACATTTTTTCATCTCAATTGAGCCCCTTGCAAGAATCTAAATCTATTAAAATTATGCCAGTTTTTCATAATGGATGAGTGGCTTTCAAACTTAATTTCCGAACTTCCGTTCCAGGAGTACATATTTATAGATCGTTGTATGAATTTAAGGAGTATCAAGATTTCAAATGGCAGTCTTAAGAAATTATTTTTCAGAAGTTGTGATAAGTTGGATGAGTTCAACCTCGACATTCCAAGTTTAAGAAAATTCAAATATCATGGTAATTTGGTATCTTTCAATTCAAATGCTCTAGCTTTGTTGGGAACTACGCTGTTTTTCAGCTCTGATAATATTAACAATTAACGGTACGAGCAATTGACTGAACTTCTTGCAATGTTCAATCATTGTTCCAAAGTTTTGAACTTTGGAATGCGATCCTGAGGTATTTTTTTCCTTCTAAATTCTTTTACCTAAAATCTTCTATCTTATTTCAATAATTTAGTATCATACATCTTGAAGTTAAACACTTTTTTCTTCAAAATAAAAAAAAAAATCTTCCAAAAGGCTGTGATTATACCAAGAGAATTGCGAGAAATCTTATGTCCCCCATTAATTTATGACAAGTATGCCTGCTCTTCAATTTGTGAATATCGAAAAGTTACCCTCGCAAAACTTATGGATGGCTTGCTTTGGATTTCACCACATGCGGAGAACTTATCAATAACGAATGACCAGTATTGTCGGGAGTACAAGCTTTCTTTCTAGGTACGCTGCATTTTTCATTGATGAGAATTAAGGACTAGATCCACATCCTAAAGATGTGATGTGATAGTACATTAATAAATCCTTTTTTTCACTATGTTCATGACTTTCTTGTTAAAAGGCCTAGTGGTGACTGAGAATAAGTGAACAGGATTCCTATTATATAATAGTAGCTTTAGAAGCATTTTATTCTTTCATTAGTAGGTGCCTTATATAAAGTCATTAGTGATGGAAAATCATGTAATTGAACCGGCGCCATTTTGATTTTGGAGGCTATATAAATTTCTTATGTGATGCAAGTCCTTGATCAGGTCTTATGTAAAATCAAACTTAAATTTTTTCTTGTTACTTACCCTTGTATTGTCAATAAATTGTCATTAAAGTATGCATGTTTTTTAAAGCATGCCTACTAATAGAATGTCATTTAGCATTGTCAAGCATAATGTTTTTTAAAGCATGCAAGTAATATTAATAGAATCTCATTGTATATTGTTAATCTACTTATATTCAACTTTATCTGTAGACTTTATTTTCTTTTTTCTTTTGACATCTGTAGATCGTGTATGTTAAGTATATGTATATGTACATGTGTGTGTGTGTGTGTGTGTGTGTGTGTGTGTATTCCTAAGGTTGAAAATAGATGTTGATTATATCTGAGAGAGAGAACTCTATATTGTTGCCAGTTTATTCCTCTCTCATGTTGGCAGCATTGCATAAAGGAAGTGAAAATTCATCGCTTTAGAAAATGTCCAAGAAGAGCATACACTGACGTACAAATTTATTCCTCTGAGGATGGAGAAATCTTGGAGAAAATTGATGATATTTGGAGATCTTTGTGTGTGATATATGTTAGATGATAGTGATGAGAACAATGTTTATTGACAGACAAAGTAATTACTTTGAGGACGGAGACATCTTGGAGAAGATTGATGATCGATCTTTGCATGTTTATGTGTCTGATTGTATTAAATGAATTTGATAATAACAACTTGGAAAAAATTTTTTGAGCTAGCCTATATTCGTTGTTTTTGTATCCTAGGATTATGGTATCCTTATCAAATTCTGTTGTAATAGTCATTAGTCCAATGTGTTTATAGCTTTAAATGAACCAGTTCATGTGTACTATCTCATCACTTCTTTAATCTGTGTCTTAAACTTACATTTCACTACACAATGTTGATTTATGCCTTTTGGGTGCCAAATAACAAAACATTTTGTTGTAAAATGGTTTCTAATCATTTCCTTTATTAATCCTCCACATGTTTTGCAACCTAACATTAATCTTGGAGCTTGAAGTTCAATTTATTTGATCATGTATTTTAATTAGATCTTTGCTTGCGTCTGACTATAACGATAGGCCCTAGAACAACTTGTAATTTGTGCCGTACGGATGGGACTGTCAATTGGGAAAAAAAAAAAAAAAAACTTTAAGGCACTTGTGTATGAATTGGATATGCAGCACTCATTGGCTTATGCAAAAGAAGAAAGGATTTACGCTAGATGGATTAATTCCTCGTTAGGCACTTAACATCACCGTTACATCAAACCCTCCTGCCAAGAAAAGTCTCCCTTGTGTGGCATAAATTAGCCACAACATCTCTCATCTCCATCCGTTCAAATGGAGATTCCGTTGAGCAAAGAACACCTGTTCTGAGTATAGCATTCGAACACTCCTCCACTTTGACTCTTCTTCTGTCTTCCTGAATTATAGAGTTGGTCGCCATTACCTCCATCAAAATTGAAGGATCAATAACCTCCATCACTTTTTCTGGTAAAGCCATCTTGGCAATTTCATGGAGAGTGAGTCCTTCACTAAACGTTGCATCGATTGGTCGCTTTCCAGTAAACATCTCTAGCAACAAAATTCCAAAGCTGTATACATCTCCAATCATGGACGCTTCACTACCTATGCCATACTCTTAAACATGTTGATTTATTGTGTTAGTTCCCAAACGAATGCTAAGATCTAATAAATATATTACTTTTTAAATATATATATATCAAGATATTCGTATTTTAAAAAATGAATATATATATATCAAGATGTTTGCGTTTTAAAAAATATGAATAGAACTAAAAGACCAAAAAAAAAGCACAAACTCTAATGTAATAGCTACTTATTCTTATGGAATGAGAGTTTGTGTTTTTCTTTGTCTTTTAGCTTTGTATGTACGAATAAAGAAGACGGACATTCATATAAGAAAATAATGTGATGTGTGTGCAAAATAAGAAAACGTTACCTGGAGCAACATAGCCAACCGTTCCTTTTATCCCAATTGAGCTTGATGGAGTTTCACTAGCAGTATCAAGATGGTCACTGGAGAGAAATTTTGATAGTCCGAAGTCACCCACATGGGCAACCATGTCGTTATCTAGCAGGACATTACTTGGTTTTATATCTCCGTGAACCATAGGTGGTTGACAATTGTGGTGAAGATACTCAATTGCAGAAGCCACATCAATGGCTATGTTCACTCTTTGAATGAGACTTAATTTGAAAACTTCAAGATGATCATTGGTCTGGTGCAACCAATCCTCTAAACTTCCATTTTCCATATATTCGAAAACAAGAGCCTTGAAATCAGCCCCCTTAGAATCTATACTAGAGCAAATAGTGATGATTTTGGTAAGATTTCGGTGGCGAATATTTCTTAATGCTTCACATTCAGCCACAAAACTCCTGAAAGCTCCTTTCTGCTTAAGATTTATCACCTTCACTGCAACTACCATTTCGTCTTCACCCAAAATCCCCTTGTATACAGATCCATAGCTTCCTTGACCAATCATATTTGACTGTGAAAATTCACATGTTGCCTTACTCAGCTCTGCATAAGAAACCATGGGAAATTGTTTTTCCATCGGCAACGTATCAATGGGTTTACGTACAGATCCCCTTCTTCGAACATAAACAATAGTAAGGCATGAGGATAAGATGAAACATGACACTGCCACTGGAATCAAAACTTTGAGAAGAGTAATTTTCGGTTTTCTTGATCCTTTAGATGGACAAGATGGTAAATGCAATTCATCTATACCCCCACAAAGCTTTGCATTCCCTTGTAGTGAAATTTTGGCTTTATTACTAAAAACTCCTTTTGTTGGAACCTCACCCTCAAAATGATTGTAAGAAAGATTTAAGAATTCCACGAAAGATAGTTTGTCAAGCAATTTTGGAATCTGGCCAGACAAATTATTGCATGAGACATCTAACAATTTAATGCTTTTCAAGAAACCCAAAGAAAGGGGAATGACGTCATGAAAAAAATTCTTTGAAATATTAAGATATTCTAAGCTTACACAAATACTTAGAGTAACAGGAATCACACCAGAAAATTGGTTGCCAGATATGTCCAACAATACGAGATTCTTTAGGTTGCCCACTTGTAGAAGAAGGGAGCCGTTTAGAAGATTATGAGACAGATCTAGGTAAAGTGAAAGTGTTGTTATGCTGAGAAGTTGTTGGGGCAAGGCACCGGTGAGCTTGTTATGGGAGGCATCGAAGCCTATCAAATTCTGAAAATTACCAACGGACAAGGGTATATTGCCCTGCAAGCTGTTGGAGCTCAATTCAAGGTTAGCCAATTTAGTAAGATTACCAAGGCCGGAGGGAATGCTTCCATGTAAAAAGTTTCCAGACAGGGATAATATTTGTAAGTTTTTAAGCTCTCCAATTACATCAGGAATAGTGCCATGTAATTGGTTTATTTCCATAGTGAGTGCAATTAGATTGACAAGATTTCTTATTTCAGGAGGTATGGTTCCATATATTTGGTTTGATCCTATGCGGAAGTGAATCATTGTCGACGAGAGATTGGCTATAGAATGAGGCAGCTCTCCTTTGAATTGATTATCATATAAACTAAGCACTTTCAAACTAGTACAATTAGTTAGAAAGGTTACAAAATCAAGATCATTGGATGTCCCCATCCCCAAATTATTCTGCTCCAAATTTAACCACGATAGATTCTTAAGGCTGCTAAAATCAATTGACACTTTCCCTTTGAATTGATTGCGGGCAAAGTCAAGGATCTCAAGATTTGAAGCATTGGACAATGAATTAGGAATAGAACCAAAAAAATTGTTTCCACTAATAGCAAGCTCTTTAAGGTCCGGAAGATTGACAACAATGTCAAATGGTAAACTTCCACTAAATCTGTTGAATGCAAGATAAATCCACTCGAGGGAAGAGATATTACAAATTGATTGAGGAAACATACCAGAGAATCGATTTTCACCTACGTTGAGATCAACCAAGTTTGTAAGTAGGCCAAGGGTAGTTGGAATTTTGCCGCCCAATGAATTCCCTGTAATATCAATTACCTCAAGAGCTGAAAGATTCCCAATGAAATCTGGGAGTTGTCTCGTTAAATAATTGTAGTAGAGGGCCAATGTTTGAAGCTTCAACAAGCTGCCTATCTCTTTTGGGATTTGTCCCTCGAGCTTGTTGTTGCCGACATGAAAGTAGATGAGGTTAGAGCAACGGGACAAATTGGTTGGTATTGTACCCGAAAATGAATTGTTGGGCAGTGCTAGTTTCTCAAGCCTTAAAAGATTACCGATTTCTTGGGGAATCTCACCATGGAAGCCGTTGTCCGCAAGGTTGATGTACCTGAGGAAGCTGAGGTTTCCAACATAAGGAGACAAGACGCCTCCTATCCTCTGGCTACTCAAGTTTAACTCGGTTACCCTTTGATGCCGATGGCCACAAGTCACTCCAGTCCATAGGCACAAGTTTATGGTATTGTTCCATGAACTTGTGACTCCCAATGGATCATGAAGCTGTGACTTTATGGCAAGCAACGCGAGTCGATCTGTCTCGTTGGTTTGGCCAACAGAAAAGCCAGGAGAATTAATAAGCAACAAGCTGAAGCACCATATCAAAATGGCAAGGCAGCTAATGGAAATGGAAATATTAGGCATTTTTCTCAAGGTACAAAAGTGTAATGCCATGGAATGTGAGGATGATTGTATACTCCACATATCAAAAAGTGAAGGCCTTTTATTAGCAAATTTAACTAGTTTGTACACTCACACGTCACAAATTAAAGCAGAAGCACAGCTAGACTTTGAAGCTTCATCCTAATTACAAGGCCATGAATTTGATTGGACGGGCAAATGTCTATGTGGTAAGAACAATATAGAAAGAGGAGAAGGGGAAAGAAAGTTTGGTGTGAAAGAAAAAGAAGAGAGAAAATTGAGGGGCCGGGCGTGAGAAAAAAAAGAAAAGGAGAAGGAGAAGGAAAGTGGAGGGAAGGTGGGGCGGGAGGGAGCAACGAGCATTGTAAAAGAAAGAGAAACAGGGGGAGACATAGGGAATCTCAATCTGCAGCAGAGGCGGTTGAGTGTTGACTACGCTGAAATCGTGTGACGTGTCTCTCCGGTTCCGACACTACAAAGGAAAAACTTCGATCCGGTTTATACGGTATGGAGGGATTCGACTAGTGTGTGGCCGGGGGTACTAATCTCTGACATTAATTCCTATTGTTTATTGACACGTAAGTAGGGTCTTGTTTAATTGGACTGCGTGGCTGTAGATTGTTGGTTGTAAGTTTGTGTTTTTGTACAGAAAAGCCGTGGAAAGAGCCGATATTCACGGGACATGGGGACTGATCGAAAATAATTTATAATTTCTTTTTGGTAAAGAGTTAATAGCTTTATGACTTTCTTTATTGTGTGTTGAGCACGCATTGAGGTTACTGTACACATGAAGAAACACGTGGAGACGAGGATCGAGTTAGATGGCTTTTTCTTTGCCGTACTGGATATAATTTGTATTGCTACTATCCAAAATGCTGTTGTATTTTATATTTTTATTTATTTCAAATTGCTTGTGAATTGTGTGATGGAATTGCTACATCTATTTCGAATTGCTTGTGGGATATATGCTGCTAATTTTTTTTAGATGGCCTTGAAACTATTGTTACCAGTCGATATGTTGTTTGTTGACATCTTAAGAAGGAAAGAACTGTAAGAAGAAATCTAATTATTGTTGTTTTGCTTGTGGTATAGCACTTACATGTTTCAGGCCTTTAAGATGATTTTCATGTGGGGACCCAAAATGTGATAATACTATACAGTTCTTGCTACAACTATATGCATTACGTTAATATAAAAAAAAAATTAATGAATTATACAATGGCTTGCAAAGCTAAAAAGAAAAAAGGTGATATAGTTAAAAATAAAAAATAAATTACATTGGAATATTGGCAATTAAAATATATGCAGCTAAAACCCAAGCAATTCTACGGCCACAGTGAAAGAATCTCTAATCTTTAGTAGCCAAAACCAAACTGGTAGATATTGCACGAACCATCGTCAAATCCATGACCTTCAAATTAGTCAACAAGCAAGATTAGAATTAGAGGAAACAAATATTTAGGGCAACATGATACAAAAATAAATTGGTAAACACCCTTTCATGAAAAATATCCAAACAGAGAATAGCCCATGAAAACTTTTTGGAGTTCATTCAAAGAAACAAAAAAAAAAAAAAAAAAAAAAAAGAAAGGGCGAAATATCATATTACCAGGGATGGAAATGGAGCGGGTTAGGAAAGGGGACCATGAGTGAACTCAATCTGGAAGCAATCTCCATAATTAAAAAATTTTAATTGGCGGTAGTTCAGATCTATCACAAATAATCTCTAAATGGGGGTGGGATTAAAATGAGAACATGATCCCTATTTATTTTTTTAGGTTAATAATTTTGAATATTCGAGTCCTTCAAAAAAATTAATAATTTTAAATATATAAATTTGAAAATAAAATTACAAATGAGCAAATTAATAGCGTAAACAACATTTCAACCGAATGAATTCGGCCATCAAGCATATCCATAATTAGTAACAAGATTATTTCAACACAAAACGAATTGATGATCATCCATGAAGGACATCCATAATAACAATTCCAGTATCACTGAACAAACCTATATAATGATTTCTAGGCCTAATGGATGGAACATTCCACTTAGTAATATTCAACCAAGTTTCACAGAGCAGGCCCCGTCGCAAGCGAAGGCGGTAATTTCTAAAATTATCTTGATTGATCAAATGGTAGCAAAGGCGGCGACGGGTGGTTGGGTCCGCCGAGAAATGAGAGCGCCGGTGAGAAAGGGTTAGCAGCTTGCAGTAAAAGCAAAAGGTTTGCGTTAAAGGAAAATGTTCAATTTGGCACATGCAAGCTCCCTGAGAACTTCACAGTTTGCCAAGATCTTGCCAAGCTAAAGGTTATTATCACATTCTAGCTCTATTCATTCATTTGTTTGCTGTTGATTTGTGTTGAGTAATTTTATTTTCAATTTTCAACTTCAATTTTCAATTTTATTTTTTCCAGAAAGTGCCATTAATCTCTGATGATTTGGAATTGGAGTGCAAAGGGAAAGACAAATACAAGTGTGGTTCCAATGTTTTCTGGAAATGGTGAAGTGGGACAGCTACTCTCTTTAGACATTTTGTTTTACCCTACCATGTATCAAATTTTCCATTGAAGAAACTTTACTTGTGCTTATTTGTGTGTTATATTGTGCCGTTCAGAATATTTTTATATCCTCATCATGTTTTGGAAGAAAATTGGAAAGGTTCTCTAAGCAAGAGTTAAATGGATACGCTTGTCACCTACTTTGAACATAAGAAAAAACACAAATCTCTTTTCAAAAGTTCACAATGAGCACACAAGGGCCTTGTATAAGTGAAAAAATAGAACTAAATTCATCATTCATCAATAAGTTACAACTTCTTTTTACATGTTTCATTTTTCTGTATAAACTCCCCTAACCAGAATCCAATAAGTCTATTTAAGATCGCGAGACTGAATTTGTAGGATTAACAGAGAAACTAATCTTGTAGCGGAAAACTGTCCAAAACCTGCAAGTCCTGTCTGCAGAAGAAATCACATCATTCGCCAAAATTGTAAGCCTGCACTAAGCTAGAACATTAACTAGATTAATTAAACCTCTTGCTTAAACGACATTCATGCCTATTGCACTCGCTTCTACCCAATTTGTTAGGAAATTGGTGGGTGAAGCAGGACCGCAGCTAAAATGAAATTGGAAATAAAATAAAGAACAAGCACAATAGAGGACACCAGAAATTACGTGGTTCGGCTTTTAGCCTACATCCACGGGCGAAGACAGAAGGAAATATTTTACTAGTGAAAAGGAGTTACAAGTATTGTAGTATTTTAGCTCTCTACCCAAAACACTAATACACCCAAACTCTCAAATCACTAAAATAAGAGCTTATAAATGCAAGCTCTTAAACTCTCTCTCAACTCCCTAAATTGTTCTCTCAAGATTGGATTAAAAATGAGGGTGGGAAGCCCTCTTTATATAGCCAAAATTTTGGCTCTTTTTTTTTTTTTTTTATTGGAGTCATTCAACACGGCACCACCAACAATGGCGGGCCGTGTTGAATGTTGAATGGTTGGCACCGGCCATCTAGATGGCCGGCGCCAGCCATGACTTTCAACATTCTCCCACTTGGAGATTTGATTGAGGACCAATCAATCTCCACACCATCCTTTCTGCTTCGCCATAGTCATGTTGCCTACGTTGCTGCTAGGCCACAGGAGGATCTACTCCAGACAAACTTATCAGTATTTATCGGCTTGGTCAAAACATCTGCTAGGTTCTCCTTCGTATGGATTTTCTGTAAATCCACACTTCCATCTTCCACTACTTCTCGAACGAAGTGATACTGAACTCCTATGTGCTTTGTCCTGGAATGAAAAGCTGGATTCCTTGCAATGTGCAAGGCACTCTGACTGTCACAAAACATAGGAATTTTCTGTTGTTTGTGCCCGAGCTCCTCCAATAATCTTTGTATCCAGATAGCTTCCTTGCAAGCTTGTGTAGCTGCCATGTATTCTGCTTCTGTTGTAGATAAAGCCACAACGGTCTGCAGTTTCGAAACCCAGCTTACAGCTGCTCCCGCAAGTGTAAACACATAACCAGTAGTGGATTTCCTTTTATCAAGGTCTCCTGCAAAATCTGAATCCACATAGCCCCTGACAGTAAACTCTGACCCTCCATAACATAATGCAACATCTGAGGTTCCTCTGATGTATCTCAGAATCCTCTTTACAATTATCCAATGCTCTCCGCCAGGATTCGCCATGTATCGACTGACTGCTCCCACTGCTTGTGCAATGTCCGGTCTTGTACATATCATAGCGAACATTAAACTTCCCACTACTGATGCATACGGTACTCGAGACATCTCCTTCCTCTCTGCTTCATTGCTAGGACACATACTTGAGGATAATTTGAAATTAACAGAAAGTGGGGTAGAAATTGACTTACAATCTTGCATGTTGAAGCGCCGCAAGATTTTCTTCAAATAATTCTTCTGTGAGAGCCAAATCTTCCTGTTATTTCTGTCTCGGTGAATTTGCATCCCTAGAATCTTGTTTGCTGGTCCCAAGTCCTTCATTTCAAACTCCCTAGCCAACTGTGCCTTCAATTCTTGGATTCGATCTTTGTTGGGACCTGCTACCAACATGTCATCCACATACAACAGCAAAATGATGAAATCATTATCTTCAAACCTCTTGTAATATGCACAATGGTCTGAACTGAGTCTGTTGTATCCAAGGCTCATAATGAAGGAATCAAATCTCTTATACCAACACCTCGGCGCCTGTTTGAGACCGTATAGAGATTTGTTCAACCTGCAAACCAAGTTCTCCTTTCCTGTTTCTGCAAAACCTTCTGGTTGGAGCATATATATTTCTTCTTCAAGTTCTCCATGAAGAAATGCAGTTTTAACATCTAACTGCTCTAGATGTAGGTCAAATGTAGCACACATTGCCAAGACTATTCTGACTGTTGTGAGTCGAACCACCGGAGAAAATATCTCCTTGAAGTCAATACCTTCTTTCTGAGCATATCCTTTCACTACCAGTCTCGCACGATACCGCTCCACTTGGTCATTGCCATCACGTTTGATCTTGTAGACCCATTTGTTTCCAATGGCTTTTCTTCCACGTGGTAGTGGTACAAGTTCCCATGTCTTGTTCTTGTGTAGAGCTTCAATTTCTTCCTGCATTGCTGTCATCCACAAAGCAACATCTGAGCTGTTTAAAGCTTCATGGAAAGTTGAAGGCTCTCCATCCTCTGTTAGAAGACAGTATGCAACGTTGATCTCTGTGACATACTCCGAGTGCCACGTTGGCGGTCGTCTCTCACGAGTTGACCGACGAACTTCTGGAGCCTCGGACTCAACTGGTTCTTGTTCCTCGTGCTCTGATGCTACTTCAGAAGAATCTGAATCTTCTGGATTATTTTCGACATATACTGGCACAGTCTCAGACTTTTCTTTTACAGTGCCATCATCTCTATCTTTTCTTTGCAGTTGATCTTCTACAAAGATAACATCTCTGCTGATGACGATCTTATGGGCAGTGGGGTCCCACAGACGATACCCCTTTACTCCATCAGCATACCCCAAGAAGATACATCTTCTAGATTTTGCATCCAGCTTTGTTCTTTCTTGGGCATTGTACATCACGTACACAGGACATCCAAATGCATGTAGGTAGGAATAATCAGCTGGCTTTCCAGTCCACATCTCCATCGCTGTCTTCAACCCAATAGCTGTAGATGGCGACCGATTTACTATATAACAGGCAGTTTTGGCTGCTTCTGCCCAGAATGAATTGGGTAGACCAGCAGTCCTCAACATAGCTCTTATTCTTTCTGTAAGAGTTCTGTTCATCCGTTCTGCCACTCCATTTTGTTGAGGAGTGTATGCCACCGTGAACTGTCTCTGAATACCTTCTTGCTTACAGAAAGCAAGAAACTCACCGTCTGTATATTCTCCACCATTATCTGTCCTCAAGCACTTGATCTTTTTACCAGATTCAAGTTCCACCCACGCTTTGTATTCTTTAAACACAGGAAATACATCTGACTTTTTCTTAATTGGATACACCCAACATCTTCTGGAATAATCATCAATGAAAGTCACCATGTACTTTGCACCTCCCATGGATATATCCGGTGATTCCCAAACATCAGAATGAATCAAGTCGAGAATGCATTTACTTCTAGCAATAGATCTACTGAATTTTAATCTATGCTGCTTACTTGTAACACAATGCTCGCAAAATGGTAAACTTACCGATTTGAGCCCTGGAAGCAATTTTCGCTCAGAGAGAATCTTCAAACCTTGTTCCGACATGTGGCCAAGTTTGAGATGCCACATCATCGTTGACTCTTCTCCATTTGATGCGACACACGCATCAGCCTCCTGTAGTGTTTCTCCTTTAAGCATGAATAGATTAGCACCGATCTTTTCTGCCTTCATCAATACAAGCGCGCCTTTAACGATCTTCATAATTCCATTCTCCACATGAGTTTTGTACCCATGACTATCCATTTGTCCCAAAGACAATAGATTTTTCTTCAGGCCATTGACATGTCTTACCTCTCCAATTGTGCGAATTGTACCATCAAACATTTTTATTTTGATAGTACCAATACCAGCGATCTCCAAGGCATGATCGTTACCCATATATACAGATCCTCCTGAGATAGGTTCATATGTGTGGAACCATTCTCTCCTAGAGGTCATGTGCCAGGTAGCTCCTGAGTCTATAAGCCAGACATCAGAAAGTCGTTTTCTGCCTTCTGAAACAGTTGTTGCCTCACTGTAGAGAATTTCGCCATCATCTGAGGTACTTGCTACACACCCCTGAGCATTTGATGACTCAGGTTCTTTGCCCTCTCTTTTCTTCTGGTTACTCCAACACTCCTTTTTGACGTGCCCTTTCTTGCCACAGTTGTAGCATTTAACATTCTTCTTACTTCTGGATTTTGATCTACCATGATTTTGACTCCCACTGGGGCCACGTTCTGTTGATCTTCCTCTCGTCACCGATAGCGCCTCCGCTTGCTGCGAACTTGCTTGTCTGTTTTCCTTGTTTTTTCGCCTGCTCTCCTCATTTAATACGGAGGCTGCAACATCGTCGAAAACTAGACCCTCCACTGGATTGTTGTTCGTCAGGTTGATGATGAGTTGATCATACGAATCTGGTAGACTTTGAAGTAGAAGCTCTGCACGTTCATTTTCCTCTATATTATGACCCAACGTTGTGAGTTGTGAAAATAGAGTCTTCAATGTGTTGATGTGGTCGGTCACCATTGTAGATTCCGCCATTCGAAGAGTATAGAGTTTCCTCTTCAAGAAGATTTTATTGTGTAGTGACTTGGCCTCGTACAATTTTGTGAGAGTATCCCATATTTCCTTCGCCGTATTTTTCTCTGCCACACTGGATAATACTCCATCCGCAAGTGCCAAGTGTAGATCAGAAATGGCATTGCCGTCTACCTCGTTCCACTTGTCATCAGTTATCTCCATGGGTCTTTCTCCAATTGCTGCCAAGCAATTATTTTTCCTCAATACAGCTTTCATCTTCATTTTCCACAACGAAAAATTATTTCCGTTAAATTTCTCAATTTCATACTTTGCCGCCATTTTGTTGATAAATACTGCACACAAGCAAGTATACCACCTTGAATAGTTGTGAGTATGTGTAAGAATGCACACCAGGAAAGTTCCCAGGAAAGACTGGAGGGGTCACAATGGTCCCACTTAAAACCCAGACTCCTTAAGCTCTTATCGCCTTTGTGACAGAACTTTCCTAGACATGTACAAAACCACACAGTTGCTTTACTCACACCACTATTCCCTGCTTTGCACCGCAAAATTCTTGGATCGCTTCCACCGCTTCACGTGAATAGTACCGTATACGTGAATAGTTCAGTCTATGTGAACAACACTGTGTACATGAACAGTACCGTATACGTGTACGGTGCCGTATACGTGAATAGTACCCCTTACGTGAACAGTTCCTGACTCCAAAAATACAACCAATAGCTCTGATACCACTGTTAGGAAATTGGTGGGTGAAGCAGGACCGCAGCTAAAATGAAATTGGAAATAAAATAAAGAACAAGCACAATAGAGGACACCAGAAATTACGTGGTTCGGCTTTTAGCCTACATCCACGGGCGAAGACAGAAGGAAATATTTTACTAGTGAAAAGGAGTTACAAGTATTGTAGTATTTTAGCTCTCTACCCAAAACACTAATACACCCAAACTCTCAAATCACTAAAATAAGAGCTTATAAATGCAAGCTCTTAAACTCTCTCTCAACTCCCTAAATTGTTCTCTCAAGATTGGATTAAAAATGAGGGTGGGAAGCCCTCTTTATATAGCCAAAATTTTGGCTCTTTTTTTTTTTTTTATTGGAGTCATTCAACACGGCACCACCAACAATGGCGGGCCGTGTTGAATGTTGAATGGTTGGCACCGGCCATCTAGATGGCCGGCGCCAGCCATGACTTTCAACACAATTGAATCTTGCTGTAGTTTAGTATTGAACTCTCAGTTTGCTGAAAGTAGTTTCCATTCCTAAAATGCAATTCATTTGAACCCCAAAGTTCAAATCTTCCCCAGAAAACTCAAGAAAAAGAACACCAAGATGAGCTTTTGTTCTGTAACTGGGGCCCGGGCAAAGGGAACACCTGACTGTTAAAGCCTCAAACAAATTGACATTGCCATTTCACCGATGGGGCCAGACCTAATAAACTAACATTTTTCATGCAGATCTAATTTAGTGTACCTATAATGCCTGCCGGTGCTGGGGCTTTCGTTGTATTTACACTGACCACATTAACAAAAGAAATACCCTTTATTTTAGGAATAGCTTTGGGATCCCATTCTTCATCAGGATGGTCATTAGACCCTCTACTGATCCATATAGGTATCTTGACTCTCTCCATTTTTATATTCCTTATGGTAATATTTTCAATATTTCTCCCTCTTCATTTGTCGGTCTTTATACGAATCCCAGCTGCTGCATCCCAAACATGCAAATGATCTACAGTTACATTAAAAATCCCTCAAGACATCTCACTACCTATTCATTCCAGCTCCTGAACAAGTTGGGGTAGTGCCGGAAACACTCCTTACTACGATGTTTGAACTTGGACGAGCCATCGCAATGCCATAGCGGTCCAATCCGCACCAATGTCAAAAAGGGCAATGGTGTCAATTTCAAAATCTTTAGAGAAAATCAAAGTAATTTTGATTAAATATTTTCTTGTGGTGATTTGCTTTAAGACAAACAGAAAATCATTGGGTATAGATTCAATGTTTTCAAGATTTTGTTCTTCATTATCACTATCATCAGATTCTTTATCAGAATTCTCTTGCAATTGTTTTTGCAAAAGGAGTTGAATGGTTTCGGAATCATTCTTTTGTTTTTCTTTCAATTCCTTTATCTCAAGTTTAATTTCTTTAATTTCCTTTTGAAGGTCTTAGATATTTGGAGTTGTTTTCTTCATTTTCTTTTTATCCAAGATTTCAGTTAAGTCATATGTATTTTTTTTTAAAAGGGGCTTTAGAAGTTTCTGCTTTATCATTCAATTCTAGTGTTTTTAAAAGCTTATCAAGATATTCTTTTTGAAGGGTGGGATCAAAAATGTGTTTAACTAGTTCAAAAAAAGTTTCATGTTCTTTAGTCAACACATTGATTTTCTTTAAATAAGATTCTGCGCCAGAATCACGATCACTGGATACAGATGTATCTGAGTCAATTAACTCATCAATTTGTAGAGGATCACTATCTCCCGTCATGGAAGACTCAGAGTCAGAAGACTCTATAAGCAATGGAGCAACTTTAGACAGTATTTCTTCATCAAGGCCAAGCTCATGGAGCTTTCTATTCATTCTGCAAAACTTTGCAGTATGGCCTTTCTTTCCACATCTATAACATGTGGCTTCTTTGTAGTTAAAAGGGGTTTTTTGTTTGGCTCTAAACTTCTTCTTTTTAGAGAAGTTGGGCTTCTTATAAGGCTTCGAAGATTTCTTATAAGAAGGTTCTCTAAAATCTTAAAAGGGTTTTCTATGACTTTTGGATTTGTAATGTTTCTTGTAAGGTTTTGAAGAACACTTACCATTACAATCTTTAGAGGTAGAAGTTTTAAAGGGGTCATAATTGAATTGCTTACAGAAACTGCCTAATTCTTGCTTAGATTTCCTAAGCTCCCATTTTAGTCGTTTCTGTAATTTCAAGTCTTGACATATCTTTAAACCTTCTTTATTAACAAAGCTGACAAGTTCACCGTAGGTGAGCTCATCATAAGGGATACGATTGTCATAAAGGGCTTTGATAGAATTCCTGACCTTTTCTCCTAGTAGGGTAGGTAAACCTGCAAGGAATTTTTCTTTCCAAGTTATATGATTTGCATCATCCCTAAGGAAAAGTCTAGTGAAAAATGTGGTTTTATAGCTTTGGAATTCACTAAGTTTCCTACATCTCAAGTTGTGTAGTAACTCAGCATTCTTATCTCTAAGATGTGAAGGATCACCTATAAAATGAAGGGATATAGTTAGAATCAGGGTAGCAACAGCATCCTGAATCGAACTATTGAACTCATCAAGAATGGGAGCTCTATTCTCATCAGTTTGAATAGAATTTAGAATATCTAATTGTTGCTGTTTGGTGAGAAGATGATCCCACCAACCTTTAAGTTGACCAGTGAAACCAGCAATGAGAATTTCTGCAATAGCTTTGTCAGAAGTTCCCGACTGAGTTTTATAGGCATTGGCTGCCATGGTCATCTGTTGCAACAATCCTAGGATGTTATATTCAGACATACCATCAATATTCCACTTATAGACAGAAGATGCATTAAATCGTGATTGGTTTAATGCACTAGGCCTATTGTCTATGGCTAAGTCGAGTGGAGACTTGACAGTAGGTAGGGCTAATTCCCAATGAATTTTATTGGCTTTAGGAATAGGTTCTTCTGTAAAGGCTTCCATATCAGAAGAGGCTATAGACAACTGGTCTTGTTCTAGTACACCAATCTTACTAGATTGGGCACTATCTGGGGCTATTTGAACCTTACTAGACGAAGAAGAAGAAGCCTCTATTCTATCTAGTTGTTCTCTAATGACTTTAGCAAAATCTGATTTTGACTCTTGAACAAGCTTTTGACTAGTTTTCGAAACCTGAAAAGGTTTGAAAATAGGCTCTTTAAGCTTTTTGTCAGAATCCGATTTTGAATGGATTGGTTTTGCTATAGGAGAAACTTCTATGGTTGACTTCTGGAATTGGTTTTCTAACCTAGTCAACTATTTTCCTATTGTATTTATATTAGCATCACAGAAATTATTCTGTTGAATAATGCTATCTAAATCTATTTCTGGATCTTTATGGATTTTATAAGGTGAAGCTCTAATGTGAACAGGAGGTTCACCATGGGTAATGGTTAAACTCCTAAGAGGCGGATGTTCAGACTCTGTGGTTTATTACTATTAGAAAGATTCCACTCGGTGATTTTCTTTCTAACAGTAATAGGGTTTGATTCTTTAAAAGGATAAGAAATGTTGTTATCTGAAGCATACATTTCAAACCAATCAAAAAACAATATATGGACTTTATGCATATTAACAAATTCATAATAAACTTGTTGAATTTCTTTTCTTTGGTTTAAGAAATGTTTAAAAAACCAAAGTCTTTTTTATTTATTCAAATGAGAATAAAAATCATTATGGAGAAGAGTTTTATCTAATTCGAAATCTTTTTCGAGAACATTGATTACATTTTCAGTGACAGCTGAAAATGAGGGAGAAGTTGGAGGAGAAGGTTCTTTCTCTTCCTGTTTATGTTGACTACTAGTATAGATAGGATGAGGGACACTAGTAGTATAGTCAACGGAATGTATAGAAGAACTAGGTATATCCGATGTGGAAAACTTAGGTTGACTTTGAAAAGGAAGATTTATTACAGAAGGAATTTTGGAAAATTTCCTTTCCAATGAGGGGATACTAGAGACAGAGTCTTTATCTGAAAATCTAGACGAAATAGATCTTTTAAAAGATAATTTGACTTTACCATCAGAATACTGAGTCACATTTTGTAACTCTGTATTAGGCTCAAGTTGTTTAGGAATCACTGGAGCAGTGGCTCCTTCAAGAATTCATTCATCTGGAAGATTGACATCTTTCCATTGGATTGGTTTTGGAATAACAGTGTTGGCTTTAGATAGATCAGTCTGTAAGAGAAGAGTCTCATCTCTTTTTGACTGAAATTTATGTTGTGTGCTAAATGCAGAAATCATAACTTTGTATGAGATTTTAAAAATTAAGGCAACAGGGACAGATCCTTCTATCATATGATAGTTATGAGTCTTGATTTGTAAAATCATGCTTTTTAAAATATTTTTGTCTTTTAGAGAAATTGTCATATTCGGGTAACAATTAAATGAAATGGGTCCTTCACAAAGACTTGATTCTCTACTACTTAGTAAAGAATCATCAAAAGAGATGAATCGACCATCTCTTAGGACAACAAGGATGGAAGTGTTTAATCCTTCTTTAGTGAGAGGTTTTATGCCGACTTGTATTAAGCCGATATGAACATAATTAAAATTTTTATCTTTTAACTTTTTTAAAGATTGTTCTGAAAACAAGTGAATTGTTTCAAAAGGCTTTGAAAGAATGATATCAAGTTCTTCAGTCTTTATTACATAATCATTTTTTAAGAAATCAAGCTTTTTTGTTTTATAAATCATTTCTTTAGAAATCTTTCGTAATTCCCAATTATCAATTGCTTTATTAAAGTCTTCAATAACAAATTCTTCTGAATTAACAGCATTCTTTGAATCACTAGTCTTCCCGGAGGAAGAGCTAGAAAAGGATGATGCTCTACAGAGTAGAGAGTCCATGGATAAAAACCTATATTCTAATTTTAGTCCTGTAGGTATGGCTACAATCCAAGGCTAAGAATTGGTTTTACTGCCCTTCAACCAAATCGGGACTTACGACCAAATGCTACCAAGGCATCCAGAGGTAAACACTCACCACACAAACAATTTTCAATCATCAAAACATAAGTCTTTAAACACAAAGTCTCTATCCTATATTACACTATCCTCCCCCTGGCTCTGATACCAAAAAGGAAATATTACATTGATTCCTATATATATATATATATATATAAAGTAATGCACTAGTGCTTATACATAATCATATTACATAACTCTAGTGAACACATTACATGACCAAACATACATATACACATACATGACAAAATTATACTAAATAGTACCCAAGGGAAATAACTCTTAAAACTCGCTAGAATCATCGTCGCAAGAGTAGAGCAGGGGAAAAACTTCTCAATACCCAGCAAAATTTAACTACATCACATGAGGAACCTAACTCTTAATTCACATGCGCAGAGCCTATAAGGGAGGGTACACATATGATGATTAGCAATAACATCTCATGACTCAATCAAACATATAATATGTGTACATACAATCATAATATGATATTAAATCATACTATCTGACATAAATGCTTCACAAAATACATAATAGTAATAATAGTATCCACTCACAGCTCTTGTTTCACTCTAGGGTTTGTTGGGGCTCTTGTGGGTCTCTGAATTCTTGGATTTCTATAAAAATACAAGGTTAAAAAATTAATGGTTAGAAATGATACAAAAACTTATACATATGATGTAAAATAAAACATAACTAACTACTTAAAATTCATGAAAATATTACCCACTAACTCACTAAATGTAGATCTAACTATCCAATTATATTTCCCATAATATTTCCCTCAATTCCACTTTTCAAATTATTTTCCACTCACAACTTCTTAATTTTCTTTTTCTCCTTTTCCTTTCTTTTCCTCTTTTCCCAACTCTCGGCTTCTTTCTTTTCTTTCTACTTTTATGTTTCTTTTCTTTTCTCTTCTCTACTTTCCCATTTCTCTCCCATTTCCTTTGTTTGTTCTCGGTGCTCCAATTTGATAAAATAAAGCAGCTGTCAAAAATTTGCATTTATAGAGCGACCGAACGGCCACCGAATGCAAGCAAGCAGCTCCCACTTTATATAAGCACTGCTTGAAGCAAGCAAATAACTATATTACAAGTTATGCGGAGACTTTTAATTCACACATAGCGTAGCTTGTGCTTGGGTAGAGAAAATTAAAAAGTTGGTCCGCTGACCAAAGAGTTGGTGGGTTTTATCCCCCTTTTTTTTTTGTGCGTATGTCCATGATCTAATTTTTTATTCGTTTTAATGCTGACTAACAAAGACAAGTTTACAGATGGAAAATAACTATGTTAAGAGTTAAAAGCTGATTGTTAGGTATATGTCTACTTGGGAAATTATTTTAAGGAGTATTAAGATTTCAAGTGGCAGTCTTGGGAAATTATTTTTCAGAAGTCGTGATATGTTGGATGAGTTCAAGCTTGACACTCCAAATTAAGAATATCAAATATCATGGTAATTTGGTATCCTTCTCTTCAAATGCCTTGGCTTTGTCCGAAACTACACTATTTTTCAGCTCTGATAATATTGACACTCGATGGTACGGGAAATTGACTGAACTTTTTGCACCGTTTAGTCATTGTTCCAAAGTTTTGAACTTGGAATGCGGTCCTGAGGTATGTTTGTTCCAATTTTTTTACCTAAAATTTTCTATCTTGTTTGAATAGTTTAGTATCATACATCTTGAAGTTCTAACCCCTTTTTTCTTTACCAAAAAAAAAATTCCTGAAGGCTATGATTATACCAAGAGAATTGCGGAAATCTTATGTCCCCCATTAGTTAATGACAAGTATGTGTGCTTTTTAGCCTCTGAATATCGAAGAGTTTCCCTTGCAAAACTTGTGGATGGCTTGATCTGGATTTCACCACATATGGAGAACTTATCAATAAAGTACGATCTATATTGTTGGAAGTACAAGCTTTCTTTTCAGGTAAACCGTATTTTTCATTTATGAGAATTAAAGACTTGATCTGTACTGTGAAGATGGAGATGCTATATCAATTTCTTTTGTCATCCAAGTCCTTGATGAGATCTTATGTAAAATCAATACTTAAACTTCTACTTGTTAATTAGCCTTGTATTGTCAATGGATTTTCATTAAAGGATCCAATAAGGATAACTAAACTTACTTTTAGCATTGTTGAAGCATAATATTTTTAAAAGCATGCAAGTAATATTAACAGGACGGTCATAGTGTATTGCTAATCCGTTTATATTTAACTTTATCTTAGGACTTCTTTTTCTTTTTCCTTTTGAAAGTTGGATCCCTAGATAATATGTGTTTTTTTTAAAAAAAAAAAAAGGGTTGGTAATAGATGTTGCTTACTGTTGTTTCAGTTCTCTTATAAGAAGTTGCTTATATCTGAAGGAGAGAGAACTCTATATTACTGCCAATCTGTTCCTCTCTCATGTTGGCAGTATTGCATAAACGAAGTTAAGATTGAGTGCTCTAGAAAATTTCCAAGAAAAGCATATATTGATGTACAAAATTATTCTTCTGAGGTGGAGAGATCTTGGAGAAAATTGATGATCTTTGGAGATATTTGTGTGTGTGATGAGTCAGATGATAGTGATGAGAACAACATTTATTTGTGCATAAAGGTATTACTCTAAGGATGGAGACATATTGTAGAAGATTGATGATCTCTGGAGATCTTTGCATGTTTATGCGTCTGATGGCAGTGATGAGTCTGATAATAACAACTTGGCAAAATTTTATTTGAGCCTATATTTGTTGCTTTTGTGTCTTGAGATTCTGGTAGTGGTATCCTTATCGGATTCTATTGTAATGGTCATTAGCCAATGTGTCTATAGCTTTCAATGAACCAGTTCATGTGTACCTTTTCATCACTTCTTTAATCTGAATGTTAAACTTACATTTTAGTATACAATGTTGATTTATGCCTCTTGGGTGCCAAATAACAAATTATTTGGTTATAAAATGGTTTCCAATCCTTTCCTTTATTAATCCTCCACATGTTTTGCTACCTAATTTTAATCTTGGAGCTTGAAATTCAGTTTATTCGATCCTGTATTACAGTTGGATCTTTGCTTGTGTCTGACTATAACGATGGACCAATTGTGATTTGTGCCGTGTGGATGTGGGTAAAAAAAAAAACTTTTAAGGCACTTTGTGTATGAATTGGATATGCAACACTCATTGCCTTATGCAGAAGAAGAATAATAATATAATATCTATTAATTCCTTGTGAGGCAATTTAACAAGGAACGATATATGAATAATAATATAATATCTATTTTCAATTAAAAGTAATGCTATGTATACTCACTTAGTTAGGATGTTTACTAATGTGGCTTCTTATGTGTCATCCATTAAGTGTTGATAGGTTTATAATTAATAATAAATTAATTAATACTATATACATGATATTACATGATTGACGACACATCAATAACTATCCCAACTAAGTATATAAATTAAGTAAGCATAGCAGTATTGTTCAAATTAAACCATTGATATTCTAGTCATTTCCTTTTTTGACTAATTATATAGCCAAATTTATTATTTGCATTATTTCTAGAGCTGCGCACAATCCAATCAATTCGATTGTATTGAATTACATTGGAAGTTTAGAAATCTAAAATTGATTGTTTAGATAATATTTTTGCGCTTAGCACTTTGCAATGTCGTATCAATATTTCCTCTTTAGACACTTAACATTGCTAGCCGTTACTTCAAGCCCTCCTGCCAAAAAAAGTCTCCCTTGTATGGCATAACTTAGCCACGACATCTCTCATCTCCATCCGCTCAAATGGAGATTCCATTGAGCAGAGAACACCAATTCTAATTATAGCATTCAAACACTCTTGCGTTTTGGCTCTTATGTCTTCCTGAATCATAGAGTTGTTCGCCATTACCTCTATCAAAAGTAAAGGATCAACAATCTCTATCACTTTTTCTGGTAAAGCGATCTTGGCAAATTCATGGAGAGTAAGTCCTTCAGTAAACGCTGCATCGGTTGGTCGCCTTCCGGTAAACAACTCCAGCAACAGAATTCCAAAGCTGTATACATCTCCAGTCATGGACGCTTCGCTGCCCATGCAATACTCTTAAACATGTTGATTCATTTTGTTAGTTGCCAAACGAATGCTAAGATCCAATAAAATGTATAATACTTTTTAAATAAATAAATATATCAAGATGTCCCCATTTGTGAACAGAGTTAGAAGCCAAAAACAAGAAGCATGAACTCTAATGTATTAGCTTCTTATGGAATTGGAGTTCGTGTTTTTCTTTTTATCTTTTGGCTTCGCTCACATGATTAAAAAAGATTGACATTCATATAAGAAAATGATAGGATGTGTGTGTATAACATGAAAAACTTACCTGGAGCAACATAGCCAACCGTTCCTTTTATCCCAATTGAGCTTGATGAAGTTTTACTAGCAGTATCAAGTTGGTGACTAGAGAGAAATTTTGCTAGTCCGAAGTCACCCACATGGGAAACCATGTCATGATCTAGCAGAACATTGCTTGGTTTTAGATCTCCATGAACCATAGGCGGTTGACAGTGGTGGTGAAGATATTCAATTGCAGAAGCCACATCAATGGCTATGTTCACTCTTTGAATGAGAGTTAATTTGCAAACTTCAAGATGATCATTGCTCTGGTGCAACCAATCCTCTAAACTTCCATTTTTCATACATTCAAAAACAAGAGCCTTGAAATCAGCCCCCTTAGAATCTATACTAGAGCAAATAGTGATGATTTTGATAAGATTTCGGTGACGAATATTTCTTAATGCTTTGCATTCAGCCATAAAACTCTTGAAAGCTCCTTTCTGCTTAAGATTTATCACCTTCACTGCAACTATCATTTCATCTTCACCCAAAATCCCCTTGTACACAGATCCAAAGCTTCCTTGACCAATCATGTTTGACGATGCAAATTCACTTGTTGCCTTACTTAGCTCTGCATAAGAAACCGTAGGAAATTGTTTTTCCCTCGGCGATGTATCAACAGATTTACGCGCAGATCTCCTTCTTCGAGCATAAACAATAGTAAGGCATGAGGATAAGACCATGCATAACACTGCCACTGGAATCAACACTTTGAGGAGAGTGATTTTTGGTTTTCTTGATCCTTTAGATGGACAGGTTGGTAAATGCAATTCATCTGTACCCCCACAAAGCTTCACATTCCCTTGGAGTGAAAGTTTGGTTTTACTACTAAAAACTCCTTTTGTTGGAACCTCGCCCTCCAAATCATTGTGAGAAAAATTTAAGAATTCTAAGAAAGATAGATTTTCAAGAAATTCTGGAATCTGGCCAGACAAATTATTGCTTGAGAAATTTAACACTTTGATGCTTTTCAAGAAACCCAAAGAATGAGGAATGACGCCATGAAAAGAATTGCTCGAAATATCAAGATATTCTAAGCTTACACAAGTGCTTAGAGTAACAGGAATCACACCAGAAAATTGGTTGCTAGATATGATCAATTTTACAAGATTCTTCAGGTTGCCTATTTGTAGAGGAAGAGAGCCGTTTAGATTATTATTAGACAGATCTAGGTAAACTGAAAGTGTTGTTATGCTGAGAAGTTGTTGGGGCAAGGCACCAGTGAGCTTATTATGGGAGGCGTTGAAGCCTATCAAATTCTGACAGTTACCAAGGGATGAGGGTATATTGCCTTGCAAGCTATTGTAGCTCATAACAAGTTTGGCCAGTTTAGTAAGATTACCAACACCAGAGGGAATGCTCCCTTGTAAAACGTTCTTATACAGGAATAATCCCTGTAAGTTTTTAAGCTCACCAATTACATCAGGAATAGTGCCATGTAATTGGTTTGATTGCATACCGAGTGCAATTAGATTGACAAGATTTCTTATTCCAGAAGGTATGATTCCAAATATTTGGTTTCCTCCTATGCGGAACTCAATCATTGACGATGAGAGATTTGCTATAGAATGAGGCAGCTCTCCTACGAATTGATTAGCAGCTAAACTAAGTATTTTCAAACTACTACAATTAGTTAGAAAGGTTACAAAATCAAGATCATTGGCTGTCCCCATCCCCAAATTGTTCTGCTCCAAATTTAACCACGATAGATTCTTAAGGCTGCTAAAATCAATTGACACTTTCCCTTTGAATTGATTGAAGCCAAGGTCAAGGATCTCAACATTTGAAGCATTGGACAATGAATCAGGAATAGAGCCAAAAAAATTGTTTCCACCAATAGCGAGCGATTTAAGGTTTGGAAGATTGACAACAATGTCAAATGGTAAAGTTCCACTAAATCTGTTGAATGGAAGATAAATCCGCTCGAGGGAAGAGATATTACAAATTGATTGAGGAAACGTACCAGAGAATTGATTTCCGCCTACGTGGAGATCAACCAAGTTTCTAAGTAGGCCAAGGGTAGTTGGAATTTTCCCGCCCAATGAATTCCCTGTAATAGAAAATACCTCAAGAGCTGAAAGATTCCCAACGAAATCTGGGAGTCGACCTGTTAAGTAATTTTTGCCGACGGCCAATGTCTGAAGCTTCAACAAGCTGCCTATCTCTGCTGGGATTTGTCCCTCAAGCTTGTTGTTGCTGACACGAAGTTGGATGAGGTTAGAGCAACGGGACAAATTGGTAGGTATTGTACCCGAAAATGAATTGTTGGGCAGTGCTAGTTTCTCAAGCCTTAAAAGATTACCAATTTCTTGGGGAATTTCGCCATGGAAGCTGTTGTCCGAAAGGTTGATGTACCTGAGGAAGCTGAGATTTCCAACGTAAGGAGACAAGATGCCTCCTATCCTTTGGTTACTCAAATCTAACCGGGTCACCCTTTGATGCCGATGGCCACAAGTCACTCCCGTCCATTGGCACAAGTTTATGGTATTGTTCCATGAACTTGTGACTCCTGATGTATCATGAAGCTGTGACTTTATGGCAAGCAATGCGAGTCGATCTGTCTCGTTGGTTTGGCCAGCAGAAAAGCTAGGAGAATTAATAAGCAACAAGCTGAAGCACCATATCAAAATGGCAAGGCAGCCAATGGAAAAGGAAATATTAGGCATTTTTCTTAAGGTGGAAAAGTGTAATGCAATGGAATGTGTGGGTGATTGTATACTCACACATATCAAAAAGTGAAGGCCTTTTATAGGCATATTTGACTAGTTTGTATACTCACACGTCACAAATTAAAGCAGTGGAGCTCTTAAATGCAGAAGCACAGCTAGACTTTGGAAGCTTCATCCTAGTTTCCAGGCCATGAATATGATTGGACAGCCAAATGACTATGTGGTGAGAACAATATAGAAAGAGAAAAAGGGGAAAGGAAGTTCGGTGTGAAAGAAAGGAGAAGAAGAGAGAAAGTTGAGGGGCCAGGCGTCAGAAAAAAAGAGAAGGAGAAGAAGAAGGAAAGTGGAGGGACGGTGGGGCGGGAGGGAGCAACGAGCATTGTAAAAGAAAGAGAAAAAGGGGGAGACAGAGGGAATCTCAATCTGCAGAGAAAAAGGTATTCAGTATGCTAACGCTGAAAACGTGTGACGTGTCTCTCCGGTTCAGACACTACAAAGAAAAACTTCGATCCGGTTTGTACGGTATGGGGGCTGGGATTTGACTAGCGTGTCGCCGGTCGTACTACTCTCTAACATTAATTCCTATTGTTTATTGACACGTAAGTATGGTCTTGTTTAATTGGACTGCGTGGCTATAGATTGTTGGTCTATAAGTTTGTGTTTTTGTACAGAAAAGCCGTGGAAAGAGCCGATATTCACGCGACGTGGGGACTCATCGAAAGTAATTTATAATTTCTTTTTGGTAAAGATTTAATAGCTTTATGACTTTTTTTATTGTGTGTTGCGCATGCATTGAGGTAACTGTGCACATGAAGAAACACGTGGAGACGAGGATTGAGTTAGACGGCTTTTTCTTTGCAGTACTGCGTATAATATGTATTGCTACTACACAAAATAGAACTACATATGAGCAAATTAATAATATGAGGATTGAGTTAATAATTTTGAATATTCGGGTCCTTCAAAAAAATTAATAATTTTGAATATACAGATTTGAAAATAGAACTACATATGAGCAAATTAATAGCGTAAACAGCATTTCAATTTTCAACCGAACGAATTCGGCCATCAAGCGTATCCATAATTAGTAACAAGATTATTTCAACACAAAACGAATTGATGATCATCCATCACGGATATCCATAATAACAATTCCAATATCACTGAACAAACCTATATAATGATTTCTAGGCCTAATGGATGGAACATTCCACTTAGTAATATTCAGCCAAGTTTCACAGAACAGGCCCTGTCGCAAGCGAAGGCGGTAATTTGATTGATCAAATGGTAGCAAAGGCGGCAACGGGTGGTTGGGTCCGCCGAGAAATGAGACCGCCGGCGAGAAAGGGTTAGCAGCTTGCGGTAAAAGCAAAAGGTTTGCGGTAAAGGAAAATGTTCAATTTGGCACATGCAAGCTCCCTGAGAACTTCACAGGCTGCCAAGATCTTGCCAAGCAAAAGGTTATTATCACATTCTAGCTCTGTTCATTCATTTGTTTGCTGTTGATTTGTGTTGAGTAATTTTATTTTCAATTTTCAACTTTCAATTTTATTTTTTGCAGAAAGTGCCATTCATCTCTGATGATTTGGAATTGGAGTGCAAAGGGAAAGACAAATAAAAGTGTGGTTCCAATTTTTTTCTGGAAAGGGTGAAGTGGGACAACTACTCTGTTTAAACATTTTATTTTACCCTAAAGTGTATCAAATTTTCCATTGAAGAAACTTTACTTGTGCTTATTTGTGTGTTATATTGTGCTGTTCAGAATATTTTTATATCCTCATCATGTTTTGGACGAAAATTGGAAAGGTTCTCTAAGCAAGAGTTAAATGGATACGCTTGTCACCTACTTTGAACATAAGAAAAAACACAAATCTCTTTTCAAAAGTTCACAATGAGCACACAAGGGCCTTGTATAAGTGAAAAAATAGAACTAAATTCATCATTCATCAATAAGTTACAACTTCTTTTTACATGTTTCATTTTTCTGTATATACTCCCCTAACCAGAATCCAATAAGTCTATTTAAGATCGCGAGACTGAATTTGTAGGATTAACAGAGAAACTAATCTTGTAGCGGAAAACTGTCCAAAACCTGCAAGTCCTGACTGCAGAAGAAATCACATCATTCGCCAAAATTGTAAGCCTGCACTAAGCTAGAACATTAACTAGATTAATTAAACCTCTTGCTTAAACGACATTCATGCCTATTGCACTCGCTTCTACCCAATTGAATCTTGCTGTAGTTTAGTATTGAACTCTCAGTTTGCTGAAAGTAGTTTCCATTCCTAAAATGCAATTCATTTGAACCCCAAAGTTCAAATCTTCCCCAGAAAACTCAAGAAAAAGAACACCAAGATGAGCTTTTGTTCTGTAACTGGGGCCCGGGCAAAGGGAACACCTGACTGTTAAAGCCTCAAACAAATTGACATTGCCATTTCACCGATGGGGCCAGACCTAATAAACTAACATTTTTCATGCAGATCTCATTAAGTGTACCTATAATGCCTGCCGGTGCTGGGGCTTTCGTTGTATTTACACTGACCACATTAACAAAAGAAATACCCTTTATTTTAGGAATAGCTTTGGGATCCCATCCTTCATCAGGATGGTCATTAGACCCTCTACTGATCCATATAGGTATCTTGACTCTCTCCATTTTTATATTCCTTATGGTAATATTTTCAATATTTCTCCCTCTTCATTTGTCGGTCTTTATACGAATCCCAGCTGCTGCATCCCAAACATGCAAATGATCTACAGTTACATTAAAAATCCCTCCAGACATCTCACTACCTATTCATTCCAGCTCCTGAACAAGTTGGGGTAGTGCCGGAAACACTCCTTACTACGATGTTTGAACTTGGACGAGCCATCGCAATGCCATAGCGGTCCAATCCGCTATTCACTGCCACCGGATCATCCCCACTTTCAATGTAACAGTCTTTAATACACACATTCGTGCTCGAGTCTGTATAATGCTTTGTATAGGTTTGTAATTCAAAAGCTTAAGAGACAATACTGCCCAAGAAAAAGAAATGAGAAAATAAAGAAAATAAGAATGAAAAGAGAATATTTGTCTACCTAGGTCTATACCATCAGTATTTGGCGCATTAAGAGGAGCCAAGATTGTCATCCCTTTGATAACAACATTCCTGAAACAAATGCAATGCTGCCTATTGGCGCTCAAGTAGATGACTCATAAGTGTTATTTTTTCTGTCACACATTAATGCTAAGGTGCTAATTGCTGTGGTAACACGACCCGCCCCGACCTATATGCAAATCCGAGGCGAATCATGTGGTTTGATTACTAAAAGTCATAATATAAACTTAATTTAGGAACATATAAAAATGAATTCAGGCCTCTACTATATTCATTTAATAACATATGTATCTCATTTGAAAACATATACAAACTCCTCACACTTAACATCTCACTATATACACATACATCATGCATATTTACATATGAACATAAACGTGCTCAAAATACAAGTGATGCAGTAATGCATGTCATGGCTCTCAATTGATTAAAAATTGGACTATACGAAATCCAACAGAAATTTGGAGAAATAGGGTAAATAGGAAAATAGTTAGTTTGTGGCTCGGTGACTGGATATAATATATATATATATATAGAGTAGTTTTACAATCCAGTATCCGGGATTGGAGTTATAATCCGGGAGACAATTTGTTGCCGTCGGATCAAATCCAACGGCAACTTATATTTTAATTTCAAATATTGATTCCAACATAAGGGCCCACATGCAGACTTTTATAATTTTTAATATTAAAAAAATAAAGTTGCCTAATAAATTTTTAGAGAGAGAACTGATATTCCCCATCGGTTTCTTCATCACTGCTTTTCAGAATCTGAATATCCTCTCCATTTCATTCCTCCAAGACTTCAAATTTCTTCTCTTTTTACTCAATTCCAATTGACCCATTTGAGTTTTTAACGATCAGAACCGAACCGGGGGGGGTTAAAGATCGGTTCTTTTGCGACTTCTAAGGCTTCCTTTTAATCTTTGGATCTGGATATGAGGGGTTTCAATGATTGGGCTGTGACCGACGCAGTGTGACCGCAGGTGAGTTGAGCGATGGCGAAGGGGCGAATGAAGAGGGAAAAGGAGAGCCACAAAAGAAGGGATTGGAAGGGCTCGCTGCTTTCGAAGAAGAAGAAAGCGAGAAAAATGAGAAACGAAGAGTCTGTAAAGGCGATTAAGAGAGAAAGTTTTGTGAGTTTTTGATGGATGTTGATGCCTGACTGGAGTATGGAGATCCTGCTCCAGCACTTCTCTGTAGTTGCCGGTGAAGGAAAGTTAATAGCAAAGCTCACCTGATTGATTTACTAAAATCAGATGGATCATGAACTCGTTGTTTTTTATGTTCTCAATATTAATAAAATTACAAAGTTTGAGATAAACCAAAAAAAAAAAGAATTACGGCGGCAACATCGGCAAGAAATGGTGACAAAATGGAAATCAGTGTGCATGTGTAATCATGTGCTTGTTTTATTCCTTTTTCCCCCTTGATTTAAGTTGTACTAAAATGGATAATGAAAAAGTGGAAATCCCAAATGGTGATTTGTTAGTATCAGTTCTTTTTGGCTTTAGTCAGATGATGAAGAATCCGGGGAGGGAATATCAGTACTCCATTTAAAAGCAGCTTTACTTTTTAATATTAAAAATTGTAAAAGTCTGCATGTGGGCCCGACTGTTGGAATCAATATTTGAAATAAAAATATAAGTTGCCGTTGGATTTGATCCGACGGCTACAAATTGTCTCCCGGATTATAACACCAATCCAGGATACTGGATTGGAAAACTACTATATATATATATATATATATATATAAAGTAATGCACTAGTGTAGTAGTGCTTATACATAATCATATTACATAACTCTAGTGAACACATTACATGACCAAACATACATATATTATATACATGACAAAACTATACTAAATAGAACCCAAGGGAAATAACTCTTAAAACTCGCTAGAATCATCATCGCAAGAGTAGAGCAGGGGAAAAACCTCTCAATCCCAGCAAAATTTAACTACATCACACGAGTAGAGGAACCTAACTCTCAATTCACATGCGCAGAGCCTATAAGGGAGGGTACACATATGATGATTAGCAATGACATCTCATGACTCAATCAAACATATATTATGTGTACATATAATCACAATATGATATTAAATCATACTATCTGACATAAATGCTTCACAAAATACATAATAGTAATAATAGTATCCACTCACAACTCTTGTTTCACTCTAGGGTTTGTTAGGGCTCTTGTGGGTCTCTGGATTCTTGGATTTCTATAAAAATACAAGGTTAAAAAATTAATGATTAGAAATGATACAAAAACTTATATGATGTAAAATAAAACATAACTAACTACTTAAAATTCATGAAAATATTACCCACTAACTCCCTAAATGTAGATCTAACTATCCAATTATATTTCCCATAATATTTCCCTCAATTCCACTTTTCAAATTATTTTCCACTCACAACTTCTTAATTTTCTTTTTCTCCTTTTCCTTTCTTTTCCTCTTTTCCCAACTCTCGGCTTCTTTCTTTTCTTTCTACTTTTATGTTTCTTTTCTTTTCTCTTCTCTACTTTCCCATTTCTCTCCCATTTCCTTTGTTTGTTCTGGGTGCTCCAATTTGATAAAATAAAGCAGCTGTCAAAATTTTGCATTTATAGAGCGACCGAACGGCCACCGAATGCAAGCAAGCAGCTCCCACTTTATATAAGCACTGCTTGAAGCAAGCAAATAACTATATTACATTATAATACTGTAACGATTCTCTTACTAAGCAGTATATATTTTTATTTTATTTTATTTTATTTGTGCATATATGATGTTGCATTTATCTGCCTATAATTGGCATATAACTAGTTACATTATGGACTTGCATGTGTTAATATGAGCATACCACGCGATTAGTATTTTGCTCGGTACATTTGTGCCGCTCTTAGACACTTGGGTGGTCAGTGACACTACGACTATTTTTTCTCTATATTAATGCTCTTTGCGAACATGAGGCCCAACATGTCTTAAATGAGTTACAATGTCTCATATTTCTTTACTTGTAACGAGACTTTTCTTTATGCTACTTCTTATTTTGATGAATCGTTTTGCTTTGAAATGGAGAAATATGCTCGATGATTCGCTTGCTTCCTTGTTCAATGATTTGTTTTTTATTGAGAATAAGATAAATTCGCCAGCTTTTAATTTTGATAACTCACTTTGTACTGAGACAACGATAATTCACTTGCTTCTTTTTAAAAAAATTTCTTTTTGATTGAAATTATGAAAATTTCCTTTGATTTGAGAAATTTATCTAAGAATAAGATCGGCAAAAACAAATAGAAAAAAGAAAAATTCGAGCATTAAATTTTCATTGGGAATATATCATCTTGGTTGAAACGGGCAATCAACTTCCTCACTTTCAATCAAAGGAACAAATTCCTTTAATTAAGCCAGCTAAGTATATGCCATATTCTTAATAGTTTATACGAAGAAATATTATGACCTTTGGCTAAGCATCTTTCTATTACAAGTTATGCGGAGACTTTTAATTCACACATAGCGTAGCTTGTGCTTGGGTAGAGAAAATTAAAAATTTGGTCCGCTGACGAAAGAGTTGGTGGGTTTTATCCCCCTTTTTTTTTTTTTGTGCGTATGTCCATGATCTAATTTTTTATTAGTTTTAATGCTGACTAACAAAGACAAGTTTACAGATGGAAAATAACTATGTTAAGAGTTAAAAGCTGGTTGTTAGGTATATGTCTACTTTTCCATTTTTTGTGTCATCTTACACTAATTTATCAAGTTGGAATTGAAATAAAAGCAATTATTAAAGCAAAGATGTAGAAAAGTTGAAAACTTTTAAACTACTATTAAAAGCGGAGCATGTCGGAAAGAAATTATCTTCCAAGAACCTTTTTTTTTTTTTAAAAAAAAAACATATTCACATATACACAATTATTCCATTGTATATATTATACATGAAATATATGTGAAAACCTTCAAATTGATCAGGCATATTTATCGTTTTATTCTAAATTAAAAGGTACATAGACATCAGAAAAGTAATTTTTCTCTTTTTCTAAACCAAATATCCTTTCCACTTCTAATTACAAGTTCTCTTTTTCCTTTTTTATTTTTTTTAATTTACCTGTGAAATCACTTTCAACTACTCCATTGTGATATCATTGCCAACACGGCCAAATATTCGACGAAGGATCTAATTTTTTTAACGTTCAGGAATCAGGGGTAAAATCGTAAGTCAGAACAAAAGTTTTCTCTTTAAAACACCGCCCGACAGATTGAACGCCCTTGCTCAGTAATTGCTCTGTAAGCTACACGCGAAGTCCAAAACAAAGCAAGAAGGTAAAGACCGGGACCATGACCGCCTCCGTGTCTGCGCCTATGGCGTCTGCTGCGGATCAGCAGTATGTGACTGCGAAGACGTCGGTGTGGTGGGACATAGAGAACTGCCAGGTGCCGGATAACCGTGACCCTCACACGATAGCGCAGAACATCAGCTCCGCCCTGGTCAAGATGAACTACTGTGGTCCCGTCTCCATCTCCGCCTACGGCGACACCAATCGCATCCCCGCGTCTGTACAGCACGCGCTCTCCAGTACTGGGATTGCTCTCAATCACGTCCCCGCCGGTATATCATTTTTCACTCTATTTTTTTTTTTTTGGGTTGAGAATTTTTTAATTTATTTTATTATGAATGTGACTTCGATGATGAATCTCCACTTTGACGGTAGAATTTTATACCAAAAAAGATTGGTTTAATTTGTTGATTGATCGATCCCTGATATTTGATTTTGCTTCAGAATTAATGGATTGAAAGCTTTTTTTTTTTTTCTTTTTGGCTTGTGTTGTATGATGTTAACTGACTTGTTAAAGAATGAAAAAAAAAAAAAAAATAGGTATTAAAGATGCGAGTGACAAGAAGATTTTAGTTGACATGCTATTTTGGGCAGTGGACAATCCTGCTCCCTCGAATTATCTGCTGATATCCGGAGACAGAGATTTTTCTAATGCTCTCCATCAATTGCGTATGAGGAGGTATAATATTCTTTTGGCACAACCACACGAGGCATCAGCACCACTTGTTGCAGCAGCGAAGAGTGTATGGCTTTGGACGAGCCTTGTAGCTGGAGGACCCCCGCTTCCTAGTGGTGAATCTTTGCTTCGTACTGGTGATTTCGCTACTTTTAACCCTGAAAATGAACCTGTTCAAGCAAGCCGACCAATGGGAAACACAAATACTGGAAGAGTTGGTGATACAAAATCTAAAGGTAAACACGTAAACAAGCGCACAAATCAGCCTAGCATATCTAGAGCTGCAAGTACACCAGTGGGTAATGGAAATAATTCCAGAAGAAGTTTTCGGAATCAGCATCCTTTGCCTTCGAGGCCATATCACTTCCCTATGCAACCAAATTTTCCTCAGGATAATTTTCTACCTCATAATTCTCACAACCATGGTTTCCGCCCCATGCCTCCCAAACCGACTGGTTTGGATTATCCCATGTATCCCGAACCGACTGGTTGGGATTAGAGAATGTAGAAAGGAAGGTAATTTAAATTTTATTTTTATTTCCATTGTTTGTTTGGACAAAATATATAAGAATTTAATTTTCATTAAAATTTAATATCCTAATGTAGAATTTGAATTCTACAGCAAGTAACAAAGAATTTAAATTCCTCTTATGTTGGAAATTTAAATTTTTAACTTCTTTAATGCCATTAATAATTATTATTTATAGTTTTATTTTATTAATTTAATATTATAAAAAATTATATATTAATTAAATTTAATAAATGATTTAAGATACTTAACAAAATAAATAAACTTATTTATTTATTTAATATGAAAATATAAAAATATAAATTAATTGTCACCGGACCTCTGCCAGATGTTGCCGGAAAGTCATCGGAACTTTGCCGGAGGTCGCCGGACCGCCGCTGCACATCTCCGGAACTCTGCCAAACGTCGTCGGACGTTGTCGGAAAGTCGCCGGACATCACCGGAAAGTCGCCGGACCACCATTATATATATATAAGATTATATTTCATTACTAATATAAATAGTTTAATATTTAAAATAAAGGATAAATATTTTAATTATAATTCAAACCAAACAATGAAATCTAATTTCACTACTCTCCTCCACTCCTTTCTTCTCCCTTCCCTTCCATTCTACTCTTTTCCTCTCCTCCCCTTTCTTCAAACCAAACATGGCCTAGATTTCCTTTGAGCCCCACTTACAAATTTGCCTAATATTGGTAAGCTAAGTACGTTCGAGCATCCAAACTATGCTGAAAATCGTCCTAATTTCCATCCTCAAAGTGGAGAAGAATTCAAAACAAGCTATTCTGACTCCCCAAATCCAGCTAGCCTAAACGTACCACAAAAAGGCCATGCCATGCCTGGTGGCCAAGCAACCGTGATTCTCTAAACAGTAGGTATTCCCGTGGTCCAGAAGGTCTAACCTCGTCATCGTCCTCAACAACTATTCCTGCTTCTAGTAATGGCGGGTGGGGGACTCAGGGACACCCGACTCCTTCTGAATATGTACAAGGCCTCACCAGGTATTATCTAAGAGAACAAGTGATTATTATAAATATTGAAGTATTAGTTTAAAGCTAATGTTAGTAATTTAACTTTTATTAATTTTTGGGTATGATCTAATATTATTTTTAAAAAATAATTGCTTGAAATTTAGGGACTTGACAAAATTTCATTAGATTTCAATAGAAATAACGTGCGTAATAAATAAATTAAATAAAAAGGTAACAAGTGATCAAAGTACTGAGTAATTAATGTAAAAGATAACAAGTGATTAAAGTATTGAGTAATTAATGTTGTATGGATTAATTTGCAAATCCTTCTGGACCGGTTCGAAAACCTGCTGAAGTTATTGGGCTTTTCGTGAAAATATCATCCAGTTAAAGGGATGAAGTGATAAAGGGATGCCGATGTGGCAAAGGAGTTTGTTAAAGTTTGTTATCCCGTAACAAACCCAGAATTGCCTTTCTAAGCGATAGTTAGCTTAGTTTCGTCATCTTGTATTTTCTCTTTGCTAAGTCATTTTCTTTGATCTTTGATTTGTTCGTTAGTTTTACAATGTTTCTTGATCAGATTCTGAGTGATTAAGCAATAAATGGCGTGTTAATTTTTGCTTCAAATTTGCTGTTGTGTGCAACTTTCTTTGTTCTGTTTCCAGTTTCCTCTGTTCGTTTTGGTGCTTGATTTTATTTTTTTTTCAAAGTTTATTTTGGATTCTTGGTTTGATAACCATTGAAACTTCAACAATTAATTTACTGATTATATTTTATTTTTGATTGAACAACAAAGAGAAGAAAAAATATTAAAGAGAAATAGGAGCGATAGAAATTATATTTCATATGAAATGGATGAGAAGTACGAATATGGGTAAATAGATCATAAGATTAATATTAAAGACATAAAATATAAAAGAAAAAGTAGACATAGCTCATTAAGAATCATATCTTAACCCTTTCATCAGTTGTGAAGTTAAGTAATTTTAGTTTCCTCAAATTATCATTATTTTTTATATAATTTGTATAGAATATTATTAATGAAATATATTTCAATTTCCAAACGAACATGTACAAATGCTCTTTTAAGAGCAAAAGGATTAAAAAAAATATTGATAATAAGATTAAGTATGTCATAATATTGATTTTTTTTTTCAATAACATACTCATTGAGTTATTTCATGAATTGTATGTGTTAAATGTATAATAAGAACGTATGATAAATCGTGATTAGACAAACATCTTACGAAAAATAAATTAAATTATTAGCGTTGATATTTAGAAATTAGCTTATGTTCAACCAAATTGATCATCGTTAACTAATTATCATTAGAAGTAGGCAACCATCGCTAGCCATCCTTAATAATTGTTCTTAATCATCCTGTGAAGTGTGAAGCGATGGCTACTATGAATTATAATTAAAGAAGAAAGAATAAAGTTATTTTTAATGTATTCAAATTTTTTTAAAAAAATTGTCCTTTTTAGTAATTGTCATGAAATAATAATAATAATAATAATAAAGGGGTGCAAGCAGAAGCAATACAATTCTTTGAAGGATTCCTATATGATGTCATAATTTTTTTCCGGCATCAATAATGTTTTAATTGTACACCATTAGATTTAATTAATGGTATACAACATTTGTACTAAAGAAAAAGTTTTTTAAAAAAATTAAAAACAATTGTAACCGGTTTGTAAACCGTTTATGGGGGTAAAGAATTTTTATAAAACGGCTTTGACCACCCTTGAAGTTTGAAACAATTGCACTTGAATATCATTTTTTTAAAAAATAACTTTTTGACCCTACTTTAAATTTGTAATGTGATGATCTTTTTTATATAAAGGTTTCAAAATCAATAGTAAGTTATTTAACACAAATCAAATAAATACGTTACAATTGTAAAGTTTATATATGATTTAATTACCAATAAACGATAGAATTAAGAAGATATATTTAAGCTAATGTCATAATTACATCAATAAACTCAAAAATACTTGCTCACGCATGTTTTAATAAAATTTAATATCGCATATTAAATTACTTGTTATTTTATATATTATTAAGTACCATTGTATAATTGATCATGAAATATATATTATATTTAACACTCATTTAGCATAACTATTCCATGAATTTATTATCTTACAATTAATATTCTTACATGGTAGGAAATTTAAGTTTTAGAGGCCTATATATTTTCATTTTATTTTGAATATCACTTTATTAATTTCATAAAAATTAAATCCAACATATATTCCTAATTAGCTTTATGAATCATGAAAGATTATTTTATTGATATCATTTGATTGTATTTATGAAATTTTATGTTACTAAGAGTCATTACTTTTATTACAGTAATTAATAGTGACAATAAATAAAATATTACTTCCAATAATATTTACATGGGAAGGAATGAAAAAAAAAATTCTTTGTATATTTTTATATTTTTGTTACGTGATAGGAAGTTATCCAAGCCTTGTAAAATTTAAGTTTCACAGGCATGTTTTTATTTTATTTTCAAATATCACTTCATTAATTTCATAAAAGTTATATCTAACGTGTAGTCCTAATTAGCTTTAGTTTATGAATCATGAAGGTTAATTTTATTGTCATCTTTGATTGTAATTATAAAATTTTTACGTTATTAAGAGTCCTTACTTTTATTATGATAATTAATGGTAAAAATAAATAAAATATTATGTCCAACAATATTAAACAGAAAAAATGAGAAAAAAATTCCTAGTATGTTTTCATATTTCCATTATAAAGACATGGTTTGAGATATTTTAACTTAAAATTTTGACACAAAATCAAAATTTAAGCCATTAATCTCTCACAATCTAATGACCGATATTGAAAGTCAAACCAACATTTTATAGTGTTATATCCTCCACTATTTAATTGCGTGAAATGAATAGTTTAATTTTGTATTAAAATTTAAATAAAAGTATTTCTCATTTGTTGTGACTTATATAGTAGCATTAATAAAACATATATAAACTACTATCATAATGCTTTCTATTATCATCATTTTTTAAGTATTAATAGTTTTGTAATTACATTCGTACAACACAAATTATTATAAGACTTTATGTAATATCTTTATGTAAAGTACTATTGAAATAACATTACTTATTAATTACATTTATTTTAATGCTATTATACGTATTTCTAATACTAAATGTAAAACTTAAAAAAAATTAAAATTGTAAAGTAAAGTAGTACATAATAATTTCAATTCCAAAATTATTTTTTTCATTTCTTGGTGACTTATAATATTTATCAGTTGATTAGATAAAAAATAATTTAAAGTATGAAAAAATATCACAACTTGCAAATTACTTGTTACATAATTACTTATCCATTAATATTAAATCCAAAGATCCTATTATTGAATGTGGGATTTTTTTATCCAATTTAAGATAAATTTTCATTTATCAATTAATTAAAAATAAAAATACATTTACTTGCAATTTGAAGATTACCTGTTATTATTTAATAATTAATTTTTTATTTAGTATGAAAAAATGGTAGAGATTAAAAAAAAATTAAACTCATAGTGAAATGTTGAACATGAATCCAAAGATTCAGGCACTTCATTTGCATTATTTCATCTATAATTCATTCTCGCCATTTTAATTTAAATTTTAGTACTACTTAAAAATCACCTCCAGCTAATTCACATACATACTTAGAAAATTAACTCTATATATAATTAAATTTACCTCCTTATGAGATCAATACTCGTCAACATAAATCTATACCATAATAGATTAGTGCGCTTGTAAGTACAATAAAATTTGCACAATAGTATGCCAAAAAATTAAGACTTGACCCATGTTGTGAAGATGTGAGATGATAATATCTTAATAAATCATTATGTTCATTATGCTTATTCCTTTCTTGTCAAAAGGCCTCATGGTAACTGAGAAAATTTAACTGAACAGGATTTCTATTATGTAATGCTAGTTTTACGAAACAACTTATTCTTTCATTTGTAGACACCTTAGATAGTGATGGAAAATCATATAATTAAGCCGGCGCCATTTAGATTTTGGAGATTCTAATGCCGCTGTATTCATTTTTTATGTCCTGCAAGTCCTTGATGAGATCTTATGTAAAATCAATACTTAAATTTCTACTTGTTAGTTAACCTTGTATTGTCAGTGAACTTTCATTAAAGGATCTAGTAGGGATAAATTTTTAACTAAACTTACTTTTAGCATTTTTGAAGTATAATGTTTCCAAAAGCATGCAAGTAATATTAATATAATGGTTATAGTATATTGTTAATCTATTTATATTCAACTTTATCTTCAGACTTTATGCTAGGAAGTGTGTGCCATATATATATATATATATATATATATATATATATATATATATATATATATTATATTGCTTACTGTTGTTTCAGTTCTCTTATAAGAAGTCGCATCTGAAGGAGAGAGAACTCTGTATTGCTGCCAGTCTGTTCCTCTCTCGTGTTGGTAGCATTACATAAAGGAAGTTAAGATTGAGGCTCTAGAAAGTTTCCAAGAAAAGCATATATTAAAGTGCATGTTGGAGAAAATTGATGATCTTTGGAGATCTTTGTGTGTATGATGTGTCAAATAATAATGATGAGAACAACATTTATTGATGCTCAAAGTTATTACTCTAAAGACGGAGACATCTTGGAGAAGATTGATGATCTCTGAATGTTTATCTGTCTGATGGTAGTGATGAGTCTGGTAATAATAACTTGAAAAATTTTATTTGAGCTAGCCTATATTTGTTGTTTTTATCGAATTCTGTTGTAATGGTCACTAGCCCCATGTGTTTATAGCTTCAAATGAACCTGTTCATTGTACCTTTTCATCACTTCTTTAATTTAAGTCTTAAACTTACTTTTTAGTATATAGTGTTGATTTATACCTCTCTTGCGTATCAAATAAGAAAACATTTGGTTACAAAAAGTTTATATTCCTTTCCTTTATTAATTCTCCACATGTTTTGCTACCTAGTATTAATCTTGGAACTTGAAATTCAGTTTATTTGATCTTGTTTGTTGGTTGGATCATTGCTTGTGCCTAATCATAGCGGCGGACCCAAGGGCAAATAGTGATTTGTGCCGTGTGGACGTGAGTGTCAACTAGGGGGAAAAAAAAATAAGACACTAGTGTACGAATTGGATATGCAACACTCACTAGCTTATGGAAAGAAGAAAGGATTTACAATAGATGGATTAAGGCCCTATTTGGCATTGAAGTTAGGCAATCGTAGCTTAAAGGCTACCGTATTAAAGTGATCAAACATTAATTGTTATAGCATAGAAGTTAAGATGATTTGATTTTACACTTATATAATAAAAAATTTATTATATTTTACTAATTTTATCAAAATTATTATTTAAAAATCGTATTTATTATATGATATTAATTATTAACTTTTATTTCATAATTATAACTTTTTTCTATCGTAACTATAACTTAAAAGGTACAATCCGTCAATACCAAATAGGACCTAATTCCTCGTTAGGCACTTAACATCACTATTACATCAAACCCTCCTACCAAGAAAAGACTCCCTTGTGTGGCATAACTTAGCCACAATATCTCTCATATCCATCCGCTCAAATGGAGATTCCATTGAGCAAAGAACACCAATTCTAATTATAGCATTCAAACACTCCTCCAATTTGGCTCTTCTATCTTCCCGAATCTTAGAGTTGTTCTCTATTACGTCCATCAAAATTGAAGGATCAATAATCTCCATTACTTTTTCTGGTAAAGCCATCTTAGCATATTCATGGAGAGTAAGTCCTTCTTTAAATGTTACATGTTCCATGAGCAGACAATCCATGAGTAGATAATCCATGAGCAGACGATCCATGAGCAGACGATCCATGAGCAGATAACCCATGAGCAGACAATCCATAAGCAGATGATCCATGAACAGACGATCCATGAGCAGATAACCCATAAACAGACAATCCATGAGCAGATGATCCATGAGCAGAGAACTCATGAGCAGACAATCCATGAGCAAACAACCTATGAGCAGACAATCCATGAGCAAACAATCCATGAGCAGACAATCCATGAGCAGACGATCCATGAGCAGATAACCCATGAGCAGACAATCCATAAGTAGATGATCCATGAACAGAGGATCCATGAGCAGATAACCCATGAGCAGACAATCCATGAGCAGATGATCCATGAGCAGACGATCCATGAGCAGAGAACTCATGAGCAGACGATCCATGAGCAAACAACCTATGAGCAGACAATCCATGAGCAAACAATCCATGAGCAGACAATCCATGAGCAGACAACCCATGAGCAGACAACCCATGAGCAGACAACCTATGAGCAGACAATCCATGAGCAAACAACCCATGAGCAGACAATTCATGAGCAGACGATCCATGAGCAGATAACTTGTGAGCCTGTGAGCACAACCAACAGTCAGGAGGTGCTGGAAGTTTTTCCGGCGAGAACCCTTCGATGATCAAGTTAGCGATTTGGGTCTTACTTGGAAAAATCCATACCACAATTCATGTGGCTTAATTATGATTGCTTTAAACAAAAAAGCTTTTAAGTAAATTTAAAGGAAAATAATTAATCTTAAAGAAATCATAAGCAGAAGAGAAATTTTCCAGTGGTAGATAGAGAAAAAGGTCTAATGGGTTCAGTTACCCAGAGAGAGAGAAAGCTAGAAGAATCCCCCCTTTTTCCTTCCCCTTCCTAGGGTTTTTATAGGAAACTATAGCGATTTTTATCCTCTCCCCTAGAATTCTCAAGAAAACTACTAATTTTCAGCCCACTAAGAATATGGTCCCTAATATTTCGGAGAAAATGTTTTGACTGAATCGTGCTTCCTGGTAACTTCCTGGTCGAGGTGACCAATAACATCCTGGTCGAGGAAATGTGCTCGAAGTCACCACATATTATTCTGATCGAGGTAACCAATAACATCCTGGTCGAGATGATGTACTCGAGGTCACCACATATTATTCTAGTCGAGGTGAGCAATAATATCCTGGTCGAGGTGATGTGCTCGAGGTCACCACATTTTATTTTGTTTGAGGTGACCAATAACATCTTGGTCGAGGTGACCAATAACATTTTGGTCGAGGTGATGTGCTCGAGGTCACTACATATTATTCTAGTCGAGGTGAGCAATAATATCTTAATTGAGGTGATCTGCTCAACCATTTGCTCACTTTTACTTTGAGGAGAGTACGATAATGTATGAGCAAACACCTTTATCTTAGTCACCCTATTTCATTCCCTAAACACATACCATACTCTTAAACATATTGATTCATTGTGTTAGGTGCCAAATGAATGCTAAGATCTAATAAATCTATAATACTTTTTAAATAAATAAATATATCAAGATGTCCACATTTTAAAAAGTGTGAACAGAGCTAAAAGATAAAAAGAAATAGCAAGAACTTTAATGTATTAGATTTTATGGAATTGGAGTTTTAGTTTTTTTTTTTTCAGCTTTGTTCACATGATTAAAAAATATGCATATTCATATAAGAAAATGATGGGATATGTGTGTGTTACATGAAAACATTACCTGGAGCAACATAGCCAACTGTTCCTTTAATCCCAATTGAGCTTGATGGAGTTTGATTAGAAGTATCAAGGTGGTGGCTGAGAGAAATTTTGCCAGTCCGAAGTCACCCACATGGGAAACCATGTCACGATCTAGTAGAATATTGCTTGGTTTTAGATCTCCATGAACCATAGCTAGTTGACAGTGGTGGTGAAGATATTCAATTGCAGAACTAACATCAACGGCCATGTTCACTCTTTGAATAAGACTTAATTTACAACCTTCAACTTGATCATTGCTCTGGTGCAACCAATCCTCTAAACTTCTGTTTTCCATATATTCGAAAACAAGAGCCTTGAAATCAACCCCGTTAAAATCTATACTAGAGCAAATAGTAATGATTTTGATAAGATTTCTATGGCGGATATTTCTTAATGCTTCACATTCAGTCACAAACCTCCTAAAAGCTCCTTTTTGCTTAAGATTTATCACTTTCACAGCAACTATCATTTCATCTTCACCCAAAATCCCCTTGTACACATATCCAAAGCTTCCTTGACCAATCATGTTTGACGATGCAAATTCACTAGTTGCCTTACTTAGCTTTGCATAAGAAACCATAAGAAATTATTTCTCCATCGGTGATGTATCCATAGAGTTATGAGCAAATCTCATTCTTCGAGCATAAATAATAGTAAGGCATGAGGATAATATCAAACACGACACTACCACTGGAATCAACACTCTAAGTGTTGAAAAGTCAAAGAGTTTTGGTTGAAAAAGAAAAGTGAGCCACATGCATTGCTTTTGTTTTTCAAAGTCGGCACCAAATTGTAAGCTGTAAAATATTTGGCTTTTGACAATCCTTCACCAAATGAGGAAAAATGAGAAAGGTTGGCAAAATTTGTCAAATTGACAGATAGGAGAATTGACAAATTGCAAAGCGGATGGTGCAATAGTGCAATGTTTTTTGCTCTAAATAGAGATGCATTCTTCATTTGTAAAGCATCCAAAAAAATTGTTAAGCTTACAAGTTTCTAAGCTTTTGAGAGAAGTGAGAGAAGTGTGTCTGGGAAATTTATCTTTCTTGTAGAGTGTGAGAGTACTGGGTATATTTGGGTTTTTGGAAGTGAGATTCGTTACTCAAATATTGTACTCTATTAATTGTTAAATAAACAATTATTCTTTCTTGCCTCTGTGGATGTAGGTTTAATTACCGAACTACATAATTCTTGTGTCCTTTATTTTTCTATAATTATTTGGTGCGCTTGATTCCGCATTCCGCACACAACAAGTGGTATTAGAGCCGACGGTTCGCACTTGGGGGATATGGTACTGTTCACGTATACGATAAGAGTCTAAGGATTCTGGTTTTTAATTGGGACCGAGTTCCCGTCCAGTCTCCGGGGAACTTTCCTGGTGTATTTATTCACGTGAAATTAACATCATAGAGACAGTTTTTCAAGTGGAAATAGTTCGTTGAGAAAATGGTAGAAGGTGAAACTTCCAGAATTGGGGAAAGATCTACGGAGACTATTTCAGGAGACACTTCAGGTGGGAGGCGAGATTTGTCAAATCGCTATTCAGCACATGTTATATGAGGCCAGAAGATCGATGTTGAAAAATTTGATGGGAAAATCAACTTCGGCATGTGGAGGCGCGAAGTTATAGATGCCCTTATTCAAATCGATCTAGATGTTGTTCTGAAAAATAAAATACACTTGTATGATGAAGAAATTTGGGATCGTATGAACGAGAAAGCTTGTGGTCAGATCAGATATTGTTTGATCAAGGAGATGAAATACTTGGTGAAAGATGAGGAGTGTACAGTGACTTTGTGGCGTACATTGGAGGAGAAGTACTTGTTGAAAGTCTTGAAAATCGTCTTCATGCAATAAGCCAAATATATAGTTTTCGAATGAAGCCTAGGGTGTCAATGCACGATCATGTCTCAAGATTTGAAAAGTTACTTGTTGATTTGAAGAATTTTGATGAAGATATTAAGGATGAAGTCAAGGCTATGATTCTGTTACATTCACTACCAGAGGAATATAGCCATTTTGTGACTACCTTGATATATGGGAAGAGTGTAATCGTCTTCAAAGATGTTTGCACAGAATTGACTAACTTGGAGATTTGGAATAATAATAAAAATTCTGAACGAGCATCGTCTAAAGCTTTGATGAGTAGAGATTGGGCGATGGACAAAAAGAAAAAGGGTGGTGGAAAGAATTCTCAATCCAAATTGAGAAGTAGAAATATAGCTCGAGACGAGTGTGTCTTTTGTCATGAAAAGGGTCATTGGAGGAAAGATTGTCCAAAGGCTCAAAATAGAGATGGGAAAAAACCAGCAGCAGCAAACATGGCACGGAAAGATGAAGATTCTGATTATTCATTAAGTATTACTCCTGCAGCATACGTGGCTAATTCGAGTGAGTGAATACTTGATAATGGAGCAACCTATCATTTGTGTCATATTAAGGAATGGTTTACGGATTTTCATAATCTGGAATTCGGTGCAGTTGTGTTGGGGAATGATCAACCTTGTCGCACAATGGGGATAGGAACAATTCAGCTCAAAATGTTTGATGGAATGATCAGCGAACTCAAAGAGGTTAGATTTGTTCCAGGTTTAAAGAAAAATCTAATTTCTGTGGGTGCTTTGGAAGCTAAAGGCTACAAGGTTACCATTGAAGATGGCACAATAAAGTTTACACATGGGGCTATGGTGATTCTGCAAGGGGTTCGGCATCACAATCTGTACTATTTAAAGGGAGGTACAACTAATGAAGCAAATGTTATTAAGGTGCACAGTGACACCACCAAGCTATGGCATGTACGACTGGGACATACTAGCGAGAAGTCTTTGCAAACTCTGATGAGGCATGGACTCTTAAAAGGTACCAAAACCTGTAAATTAAATTTATGTAAGCATTGTGTAGTAGGCAACTGATGAAGCAAATGTTGTTAAGGCGCACAGTGACACCACCAAGCTATGGCATGTACGACTGGGACATGCTGGCGAGAAGTCTTTACAAACTCTGATGAGGCACGGACTCTTAAAAGGTACCAAAACCTATAAATTAAATTTCTGTGAGCATTGTGTAGTAGGCAAGAAAACAAGGGTCAAGTTTGGTACAGTTAATCACGATACTCGTGAGATCCTTGAATATATTCATAGTGATGTATGGGGACCAACCAAGATTTTTTAGTAAAAAAAAACTTAATACTCATTTTTAATGATTAAAAAAATATGTTATTTGGATTCAAACATCCAAATCTATTTAGAATTCAGATAAATTCAGATCTATTCTGATTTCAAACTAAAAAAAAAACCACCTGAAATTCAAAATATAACAATTATAAAATATTATTTTATTCTCATTTATTAAAAAACAATACCCAAGCGGCCTAATTCAATCATTCACAGCTTCTTATTTTTTTCGAACAGCTTTTGAGTATTAATTTAAGGCAAGCCAACTACTCTTAACATTTCAAAAAATGTGTGTTGAAAAACGAACACAGCCTCTATTCTCTATCATTTACATTTAATAATTCAGCATGACAATAAACTTCCATCTAAAATAATTAAATTCTGTATTTTTTTGAGGGCGCAAGTCAGTCAAGTAGAGGTTGACGTCTATTTTATCGATATCAGTAGAGTACATTTTTCTCTAGTTATAATGTGACAAGTCAGTCAACGAAACCATGTTTTGTATTTCGTTACGAGTTCGAATCTCAAACTCTCTGGTACAACCTTAATGAAATCCAAACTAAGATTATTATTTATTCTATCAATATTTTGTTCACATTACGACATCGATATATATTCTATTTTATCATCAGGTCTTGATTAAATTTTTTTTCCTTATTATTAAAATGAATCTTAATATATCAATGAGAAAATAAATTTGTAGTTTTTTTTTTGTTTTTTAATTTCTTTTGTTGTATTTCCTACTTCTTGGTGTTCGGTTCTATGTGAATTTTAGGATTAAGTTAAACCCAGTGAAATTAATAATAATATAAATATAAATTTTTTTGTTTGAATTGAGGTGAGATATGAGACGCTCCAAGGATTTAAATTCAGATGATCAACTAAATAAACATGTTTCCGAAGATTCAGTTTCAAATAATTAACTAAATAAATTTTCTTTAAAATCAATCAAGTAGGCCTTGGAGTATTTGATGTGTGTATCAATATATGCAAATTGTTGCTACAAAAGAGAAACGTGAAGACGGGGTTAAGGGTATTTATGAAATCAAAATAGGTATTGTTTAGAAATGATAATATGATATTACTTTCAAAATTATTTAGTGTAAAGGGGTTTGGAGAGAACTTTCTGTGGATGACAATAGCTCGATTCTTTCCTTAAATAAATTTTGTGTTTAGTTTTTCGACCTAAAGCAGCGGATAAACACAAAAATAAAATTGATTTATGAAGATAGGCTAATGAAAAAGTTATATGGGGCCCTCTTTTTTTTTTTTGGTAATTTTCAAACAGATAAAGCTTTGTTTTTGAAGCATGCTTTTACTATTTTTTCTGCTGCCCAGAAAGCAAGAACTAATTAATACAATCAAGAATTGATATTGCATCTCAAAAAATAACTAAATAATACTACCTAGGTTTGACATAAGAAAATAAGAAAATGAATCTTGGTCGTCGTTTTCACTTCATTTTTTCAAATACATGCAGTCAAAGGCGCTGGCTCAACCCAACTAAACATATTTTGCTTCCAGAAAATATCATTCGAATAACATGAAGATAAAAATGACATCATTGTAACACAAACAATACTGTTATCTTTTATGTTTGTATATTATTATGGTATGAATAATATTCATATTTTTGTCTTCCTGCGGTTCAAATAACATTCTTCTTTGCTTCATCTTCCTTCTATTTATGTAATATCAGTTGTCTTAAATCGAAAATGTACAAAAGGGGATTCATGAGTGTTTTAAAGGGGTGCTAATAGTTTAACTTTTGCTCTATCAGCTCCCAGGCCCAACAGCCCAAGAAACTAATGTTCATAAACACAGAAAAAGACTTCACAAAGAAACCTCTGCTACCCTTCGACGGATCTACTCCATTCTGATCTCTCAATCTCTCTCCTCTCCTCTTTGCTGTAAACCCCTCACTGGCTCCCTTGCCCGGGATATCGCCGGTGACCAGAAATTGAGCACTGCCAGACGCAGCAGCCATATGCTGCTGACATAGCCTAGTTACAGACGGTAAAGTTTTCTCAATCAAACCTCTTTAGTTATTTTTTGCGATGTCGTATCAATTCTTGATTGTTTATACTCTTTCTAGAAGGCTACTTAATTAACAGTAACTCGCTCCTATGGAGAGGAAGAAGACAAGTCCCAATGTGCATGTGGACAGGATTTCGTCATTGCCACAACTCATATTGCATCATATCCTGTCATTTCTCCGACTCGAACATGTTGCTCAAACTAGTGTACTGTCCAAAACGTGGAAACGTGTCTGGCACACATACCCAACTATATGCTTTGATCCATACAACTCTACTTTGAGTAGACAAAAGAGGGTTTTGAAAGCTTAGAACAAACTCTGCTAAATCGTCATATGAATGCCATTGGTTTAAAAAAGCTCATGCTTAGCCTACACTTATCAGATGATCCAAAATTCGCATCAAACATAAACAGGTGCCTTATCTATGCAATTGCTAGCAATGTCGAAAAGTTAAGTCTTTATTCGGATGACTTGTTTTTTGTAGTGTGATTTTTGTAACGAATTCATGTTAATGTAATATATATTATCAAACCTTAATTTTATTTAAATTTTTTTATTTTAATATTATTAAATCAAGTTTAAAAATTAAAAATGTATCAGTTATTCGGGAATCGAGAACCTTTGGGGATCCCTTGTTATTATTCAGAGAGGGGACGGGTATCTCCTCAAGCAATTTTGATAGGGACGAAGAGAGGACGGGGGACATTGCAGAATATCGGAGATGGGTACAAGGATGTCGGTTCCTGCCCCTCCCCTCTCCTCCCCATTGCCGTCCATGTACTATGTTTACTCACTTTGAATTACTTAAGATGTTTAATGATATGACATCTTATGTGTCATCCATTAAGTGATGATAGGTTTATAATTAATAATAAATCAATTAATACTATATACATGACATTAAATGATTGACAATACATCAATAATTATCCCAACTAAGTATATAAACTAAGTAAGCATAGCATTATTGTTCAATTAAACGATTGATATTCTATTCATTTCCCTTTTTTGACTAATTATATAGCCAAATTTATTATTTGCATTCTTTCTAGAGCTGCGCATAATCCAATCAATCCGATCGTATTGAATTACATTGGAAGTTTAGAAATCTAAAATTGATTGTTTAGATAATATTTTTGCGCTTAGCGTTTTGCAATGTCATATCAATATTTTCTCTTTAGGCACTTAACATCGGTATCCGTTACATCAAACCCTCCTGCCAAGAAAAGTTTCCCTTGTATGGCATAACTTAGCCACAACATCTCTCATCTCCATCCGCTCAAATGGAGATTCCATTGAGCAGAGAACACCAGTTCTAGTTATAGCATTTAAACAATCTTGTGTTCTGGCTCTTCTATCTTCTTGAATCATAGAGTTGTTCGCCATTACCTCCATCAAAAGTGAAGGATCAACAATCTCTATCACTTTTTCTGGTAAAGTCATCTTGACAAATTCATGGAGAGTAAGTCCTTCAGTAAACGCTGCATCGGTTGGTCGCCTTCCGGTAAACATCTCCAGTAACAGAATTCCAAAGCTATATACATCTCCTGTCATGGATGCTTCGCTGCCCATGCCATACTCTTAAACATGTTGATTCATTGTGTTAGTTGCCAAACAAATGCTAAGATCTAATAAATGCATAAAACTTTTTAATATATAAATATATCAAGATGTCTGCAAATTAAAAAATCGGAACTGTGCTAAAAGAGACAAAAATGAAAAATACGAACTCTAATGTATTAGTTTCTCAGAGAATTGGAGTTTGTGTTTTTCTTTTTATCTTTCGCAATTGTTCATATGATTAAAAAAGGATGGACATTCGTATAAGAAAATGATGGGATGTGTGTGTATAACATGAAAAACTTACCTGGAGCAACATAGCCGACCGTTCCTTTTATCCCAATTGAGCTTGATGGAGTTTTACTAGCACTATCAAGTTGGTGACGAGAGAGAAATTTTGCTAGTCCGAAGTCACCCACATGGGCAACCATGTCATGATCTAGCAGAACATTGCTTGGTTTTAGATCTCCGTGAACTATAGGCGGTTGACAGTGGTGGTGAAGATATTCAATTGCAGAAGCCACATCAATGGCTATGTTCACTCTTTGAATGAGAGTTAATTTGCAAACTTCAAGATGATCATTGCTCTGGTGCAACCAATCCTCTAAACTTCCATTTTCCATATATTCAAAAACAAGAGCCTTGAAATCAGCCCCCTTAGAATCTATACTGGAGCAAATAGTGATGATTTTGATAAGATTTCGGTGGCGAATATTTCTTAATGCTTCACATTCAGCCACAAAACTCCTAAAAGCTCCTTTCTGCTTAAGATTTATCACCTTCACTGCAACTATCATTTCTTCACCACCCAAAATCCCCTTGTACACAGATCCAAAGCTTCCTTGACCAATCATGTTTGACGATGCAAATTCACTTGTTGCCTTACTTAGCTCTGCATAAGAAATCATAGGAAATTGTTTTTTGGCCGGTGACGTATCAACAGATTTATGTGCAGATCTCCTTCTTCGAGCAAAAACAATAGTAAGGCATGAGGATAATATCAAACATGACACTACCACTGGAATCAACACTTTGAGAAGAGTGAGTTTTGGTTTTCTCGATCCTTTAGACGGACAGGATAGTAAATGCAATTCATCTATACCCCCACAAAGCTTTACATTCACCTGGAGTGAAATTTTGGTTTTATTACTAAAAACTCCTTTAGTTGGAACCTCACCCTCCAAATGATTGTAAGAAAGATTTAAGAATTCTAAGAAAGATAGATTTTGAAGAAATTCTGGAATCTGGCCAGACAGATTATTGCTTGAGACATTTAACTCTTTAATGCTTTTCATGAAACCTAAAGAAAAGGGAATGACGCCATGAAAAGAATTGCTCGAAATATCAAGATATTCTAAGCTTACACAAGTACTTAAAGTAACAGGAATCACACCGGAAAATTAGTTGCTAGATATGTCCAACATTACGAGATTCTTCAGGTTGCCCACTTGTAGAGGAAGAGAGTCGTTTAGAAGATTATGAGCAAGAGCTAGGTAAACTGAAAGTGTTGTTATGCTGAGAACTTGTTGGGGTATGGCACCGGTGAGCTTGTTATGGGAGGCGTCGAAGCCTTTCAAATTCTGACAATTACCAAGAGATGAGGGTATGTTGCCTTGCAAGTTATTGAAGCTCAATGCAAGATCGGCTAGTTTAGTAAGATTACCAAGACTGGGGGGAATGCTCCCTTGTAAAAAGTTTCTAAACATGTATAATTGTTGTAAGTGTTGAAGCTCACCAACTCCATCAGGAATAATGCCATGTAATTGGTTTACTTCTATAGTAAGTGCAATTAGATTGACAAGATTTCTTATTCCAGAAGGTATGGTTCCAGATATTTGGTTTCCTCCTATGCGAAACTGAATCATTGTTGAGGAGAGATTGGCTATCGAATGAGGCAGCTCTCCTCCGAATTGATTATCACACAAACTAAGCGCTTTCAAACTACTACAGTTAGTTAGAAGGGTTACAAAATCAAGATCATTGGCTGTCCCCATCCCCAGATTGTTCTGCTCCAAATTTAACCACCATAGATTCTTAAGGCTGCTAAAATCAATTGACACTTTCCCTTTGAATTGATTGCCGGAAAGATCGAGGCGCTCAAGATTTGAAGCATTGGACAATGAATCAGGAATAGAGCTGGCTGTCCCCATCCCCAGATTGTTCTGCTCCAAATTTAACCACCATAGATTCTTAAGGCTGCTAAAATCAATTGACACTTTCCCTTTGAATTGATTGCCGGAAAGATCGAGGCGCTCAAGATTTGAAGCATTGGACAATGAATCAGGAATAGAGCCGACAAAATTGTTTCTACCAAAATGTCAAATAGAGCTCTTTAAGGTTTGGAAGATTGACAAGAATGTCAAATGGTAAACTTCCACTGAATCTGTTTACTGTAAGATAAATAAACTCCAGGGAAGAGATATTACAAATCCAACGAGGAAACATACCAGAGAATTGATTTTCAGCTACGTTGAGATAAACTAAGTTTCTGAGTAGGCCAAGGGTAGTTGGAATTTGGCCGCCCAATGAATTCCATCTAATTAGTAGCATCCCAAGAGCTGAAAGATTCCCAACGAAATCTGGGAGCTGTCCTGTTAAATAATTGAAGTCGATGGCCAATGTTTGAAGGTTCAACAAGCTCCCTATCTCTTCTGGGATTTGTCCCTCGAGCTTGTTTTTGCTGACACGAAGTTGGATGAGGTTAGAGCAACGGGACAAGTTGGTAGGTATTGTACCCGAAAATGAATTGTTGGGCAGTGCTAGTTTCTCAAGCCTTAGAAGATTACCGATTTCTTGGGGAATTTCACCATGGAAGCTGTTGTCCGAAAGGTTGATGTACCTGAGGAAGCTGAGGTTTCCAACGTAAGGAGACAAGATGCCTCCTATCCTTTGGTTGCTCAAATCTAACTCGGTTACCCTTTGATGCCGATGGCCACAAGTCACTCCAGTCCATAGGCACAACCGCACAAGTTTATGGAATTGTTCCATGAACTTGTGACTCCCGATGGATCATGAAGCTGTGACTTTATGGCAAGCAATGCGAGTCGATCTGTCTCGTTGGTTTGGCCAGCAGAAAAGCTAGGAGAATTAATAAGCAACAAGCTGAAGCACCATATCAAAATGGCAAGGCAGCTAATGGAAATGGAAATATTAGGCATTTTTCTTAAGGTAAACAAGTGTAATGCAATGTAATGTGTGGGTGATCGTCTCTAGTTCGTGTGAAGGCTTTTATAGGCAAATTTAATTAGTTTGTATGCTAACAAGTCATACAAAGATTTTTCTTCTTTTATTTTTTTAGGCTTTTGGATGGAAAAATTGAAGTAGTGGAGCCCTCAATATGTAGTTTCGAAGCACAGCTAGACTTTGGAGGCTTCATCTTAATTACAAGGCCGTGAATATGATTGGACGGGCCTATTGACTACGCAATAATAACAATTAATATAGACCGTTTCCAAAAGAAATTGGGTAAGATTATTAGCTTTCGAATTTGCAAGTCAGCCAACCATTCTTGAAATTTCAATTTTAAAAAAAAAAAGGTTAATTTAAGTGTTCGGTAGTTATTTTAACTGTTTTGGACGCTTCGTAAAACAAGCTGTAATTTATTCCTTCAAGAAGATGTACAGTAGCTATGCCCTTCGAACTAAATTAACACAGCCTTCTCTTTCCACTTCCTAGACTCTTTAATATTTTGCTTCTTCTTCTTTCAATTCTCTAAAATCCTTTTTTTTTTCCCTTCTTTTCTTATAATCTAAATGAACCATCTCTCAAAGTTGCTTTATTATTTGAAAACCTTTTAATTGACCGCGTTGAGACCACCCTCAAGAATTAGTCCAGCTGTCCCCATTAAAGTTCAGATCCCGCGCCATTATCGAAGGATTTGGTTCTTCAAGCTGAATTGAATTATTAGTAACATTATTATATATTATAGCAACAATGATGAAGAAACTGATAAACAGAGAGAAAGAGAGATAGAAATAGAAAAGAAATGAGAGATAAGGTAAAATTTTGTTTTATTAATCTTAAACGTGTGTGGTTGTTTATTGAAAAAAAAAAAAGAATTACAAAAAATATTTTCTTTATCCCAACAATTATTTAATATTTGTAGGTTTAAATGGATTGGAGGAAAATTTAGCTATAAAGCAATGTTATTATGTGCGAGATTGTAGTAGTTACCAAGAATTTTATCTCTTAAGAGCTAACTTGTTATGTTATAAAAAAATATTTATAATAATTTGATAATTATGGTGTAAGAACCATGATAATGTAAAACTTTTTTTTATTAATGCTGATACTAACTTATGTGTGGTATGTTTGTGTATGTATTTATATAATTTTATAATTTGTTTAATGTTTTAATGAATTATTTACTTAGTTAAGGAGATTATTTAAGAAAATTTATAATTTTTTTAAATATTGCTTTTTAACTAAATGTTTAGTAAAAATTATTTCTAAAAATAATACTATCAAACACATTGTATATTTATCATTTTCAATTATGTCTACTGAACAATGTTCCTAGTTTTATTTTTAAAATATAGGATCCAAAAAATGATAATAGACGCATACTTATGGGTAATTAACTACTATAATGTTGACATGTGGCAGAGAAGATAAGATCTGAATGAAGCAGTGAGGAGGATTTAGTCCAAATCACGTATATATCGCGGCCTTGAATAAACCTGATAAAGAAATTTCCTTTGTTCAAATTCATTTGGTAAACCAATTTAGACGTAAACAAGTCAAAATGCTGTGGATTCAAAACGCGGAAAGACCTCTATTGAATCTTTTGTCGTTTAGTGCGTTTTCTGTTCTTCTACTGGTACAATTTAATTTAATAAAAAATATACCCAAGGCCAAGGCAGGTGTAAAATTTGTTCAATATTTGTTTCATCGGTCAATAAAATTAGGATGCAAAATTTTTGCTCCCAATAATACGCGGTCAATCAATAAAAATTAGGTGGTAATTGACTTTTTTATTACATGAATCAACCACACGTCAATTGTCAGCCGTTGGATGGGTAACCAAAAGGATAGATGGGTTCTGGGAAAAGGACGAAATAAAATTCACAGTTAGGTGGGGGGAGTGAGGAATAAGGGGACCCACACACACGTGTACAAAGTGGTCCACGAACGAAGAAGCGTCAAGCGTTGCATTGCATAGGGAGAATTTTGTTGGGTTTAGTTAAGGTCAGCATCTTAATCATGGAAGCATTATTTAGGTGGACATGGACTGGCACTGGCGCATCTTCACCACTAAAACAACTTAAAATATCATTCATATATTCATTCATTCAACATTCATTTTCTTTTAAAGATAAGACGGAGAAGAGAAGATAGAATAATAAAAACACTGCATAAAACAAAAACTTTCTCTCTCAGAGCCCATAGTAGATTCTTCGATGCGGTGGGAAACAGTGGCGGACCTGCAGCAAGGCTAGACCGGGCTGTAGCCCGGTCAAACTTAGTAAAAAATCATTCATACCCCTTATTTTACTATCAATTATGGACAATAATAGAGATTTTATTTTGTTTTCATACATGTCCCTAATATAATTATCCTAATATTTTCATTAATTTTATACTATAATAGAGTTTTTATTTTATTTTTAAATATGTCCTTAATTCAATTATATTTTTTTCCAATTGAAATTAGTGACTTATTTTATAAAATGAGTAAATTATATATTTACTATATAGATAAAAAACATTAGGGGGTAAAATGTTATTACTTTAATTTATTTAAAGAAATTCTAATTGAAAAAAAGTATGTCAATCTAATATAAAATTGTCACTAGTATTAAACTACTTAAAAAAAACATGTAGTAACAATTATCAACATTTTCATAAACTTTTTATGTAAATTTTGAGATTTTATTTATTAGTTATATTAACTAAGATAAAATTTGAATATTTTGAGGAGCTTTCATTTGATAGAAAAATCATCAACAACTGGTTCTTTAAAAAGAGTCAGAGCGTTTGGCAAAGAAACAATAACACCTAAATACATTTTTGTTAGGTTGAATTTAGTTTATAATTGAAACTTTTGACTAATAATATTTTTATAATTTAAAAAGAGGAATAAATTTGAATTGTTTAATTTATTGAAACCTGATAATTAAGTACTTGACTTCAAACATTAAAGTTTTACTTCAATTTTTAATTGATTGTAATTACATGTATTCATTTATTTCAGCTTAAAATCCTTAATTAATATATTAATCCTTATATAATTCTTGTATAATTACATTTTATTAGAGTCAGATTTCATAATTGTAAAATAATATTTTATTTTTTTAATTGCTTTTGTTTTCTACTCTTTTTATATAACTATTTTTGTTTATAACTTATAGCGATAAGATTTTTCGTGCCCCCCTTATTTGATGCAATTTTTTCTACTTATAAATTTTTATGCTCACTTTAAAATATAAATTTTTTAATTTAGCCCGGGGTAATACAAATTCCTGGGTCCGCCCCTGGTGGGAAAACACATCCTCCTCTTCTTTTTTTTTTTTTTTTCTTCTGCTTTTGCCAATTGCCAGTGGCCACTCAATTTCTTATTCCATTCTACTCTACAAAAGTCGCCCCGTCAATTTGAAACTAAATGCCAACCACCAAACGAGGTATCAAACAAAATCTTTTCGATCTCTCACTCTCTGTGCGTGCATGGTTGTAGATACTTATAGAGACGAGTCATAGTTCTATTACAAACAAACCATGCAACTAAGCTGTTTTCAGTTAGGTTGTCTTTCTTCTAATTATTTGTTTTTTACGATGTGGTCTTTTGGTGGGCATTTATGTCTTCTTTCTTTCGAAATGTGAGTAGAGTAGACACCCCTTGAATATTAAAGAGGGATAAAATATGGGCAGTGCTACATAAGAATTAATGTAAATTAGTCTCAATAATTATCTGAGTGTAAATATCAGTTGTAAATCTCATAAAATATGAGTTGTAATTTGAGCATTAGTCTCATATTATTCAAAAAAAAATTCCTTTTCACTTATATGTCAAATTTTGGTTTTTAGTTCTTTCTCTTTTAATTAAAAAAAATAAGAGGAAAAAATAAATTTAATGTCCAAGCAATCAATAAAAATGAGATTAATCATTTTTTTAACTCATTTTCTCTTTCCCTCTTTCCTTTCTATTCCTATCCCCTTCTATCATTTCTTCCAATCAAAGATGGGCCACACTAAGGTAGTATTTAATTTTATTTTTTTGTTTGAAATTTGAATGATTTTGAATTTTTTTAAAGTTTGAATGGGTATGAATATAAATATCTGAATAACATGTTTGTTTTTATATTTTTAATGTTTGAATATAAGTAATATCTTATTTGTTTATATATATATAAATGGTTATTTTACATTTATGTCTTTGCAAATAAAAAAAAATGATTAGATTTTATAGTTTAGAAAATAAATATATTTATTGAGATATTTTTATAATATAATATTTACTTTTCATTCGGACTTTTTTTCATTCAAATAAAAGTTAGCAAAAATTTATTTTTTCTATTTAGATATAAATATTTAAGAATCTGACATAAGTTATAAAAAAATAAACAAACGAGTTTTAAAAAATTATATGAAATTATAAAATTTAAATTTCAAATATATGACAAACAACCCCTTATTACTCCTGGTTTATTTTTTTTTTAATATAGTATTGATCACATTAGTGAGTTTTCAATTAGAGATTCTTATTATATTAAAATTATGGATGAATTTAAAAAATACAGATTTTTAATAAAAATACATAATAAAATACTCTCTATCAAAGCTTGTATTTTTTTATCTGGTAATTTATACCTGACTTTATACGATCATATATTCCTAATTATAAGGTTTCTAGTGATGATCACAAAAACGATATTACTCGGCCTACCGTCCCCCTCCATAAGCTAATCAACAGCGTCCCTCTATCGAAATCCATTTTTTATATTAAAAAATTTGATTCTTTATTTATTTTTGTCGGCACTGACCGTACATTCCTTTACTAATAGACCTATACAGACACCCACTACAGGAATAGATTTCTTATGTCTCCACTCGCCCATCCCCATTCTCTTTGCCCTGGCCGGATTATCACTGGTGTCAAAAATTGAACACTGCCAGGCTCCACAAACCACCGCCTGGTATTTTTTCATATCAAACCTCTTTAATTATTTTCTGCATATTATTTATTAATTTCTGTTTATTAATATTATTAAATGGCTACTTAATTAACAGCGAGGGAGGGTTAGTCATCATCAATCATGGAGAGGAAGACAAATCCCAATGCCGCCAATGCAGACCTGATATCTGCATTGCCGGCACCGATATTGCGTCATATCCTGTCAGTTCTCTCGATTGAACAAGTTGTTCACCTTGTCTACTCTCTAAAACATGGAAACAGGTCTGGCATACTCACTCAAGTGTCGAATGTAATGGATTATTATCGAAGAGTCCGGAGAACATATTGAAATGCTTGTTAAAAACTTCGCTAAATCGTTATCGGGGTGATATTAGTTTAGAAAAGTTCACGCTTATTATTCAGTTATCAGATGATCTGAAATTTGTATCCAGCGTATACAGATGCCTTAGATATGCAGTTGAAAGTAATGTCAATGAGTTAAAACTGGGATTTTGTTGTCCTTATAGTAATTATCCTGATAGCTATTACAATTTGCCTCAATTAGTTTTCTACGCTAAATCAATGGCTCTGTTGGAGTTAGATTCTTGTAAGCTAGAGTCACCGAGAGGTAATGTTATCTTATCTTGTTTGATGGAATTGTGCCTAAGACATGTTTGTGCGGATGATCAAGTGATTAAGGATCTACTTTCTGGGTGCCCTTTGATTGAGTTTATAAGTATCATTTCTTGTCAAGGATTGAAACATCTAGAGTTACCCAATCTTGGTAAACTTAAGGAATTCAAGGTGTATGATGAATATGGACTTGAACGGGTGTATATACATGGAGTGAGTGCTCATTCAGTAGATATCATCGCCCTGCATATACTTCCTCACATCAATATAGCCGCTTGCAAGAATCTAAAAAAATTATAATTATGTCAAGTTTTCATTACTGATGAGTGGCTTTGCGACCAAATTCCTCAACTTCTGTTCCTTGAGTATTTAGAAATAGTTGACTGCATGAAGTTAAGGAGTATTAAGATTTCAAGTTGCTGTCTGAAAAGTTTTTTGTTCACAAGTTATGATACATCGGATGAGTTCTAGCTTTACACTCCAAATTGAAGTATATTCAAATATAATGGTGATTTGATATCCTTCTCTTCAACTGCTTTCTCTTTGTCGGAAACTGCATTGTTTTTCAACTCTGATAATATTAACAATCAATGGTTTGTATGATTGATTGAAGTTCTTGCAAAGTTCAGTCGTTCAAAAGTTTTAAACTTGCAATGTAGTCATGAGGTATGTTTATTCCTTCCAGACCCTTCTACCTAAAATTTTATATCCTTTTTGAATAAATTACTGTCATACATCATGAAGCTCTTTTTTTTTTTTAATTTTTAATTTTCTTCCTGAAGGCTGTGATTATACCAAGAGAATTGTGGGAAATATTACATATACCCTGAATATCTAAACTTGCTGAACCTCCAGCTACTTAATTAATAGTGAGGGAGGGGACAAATCATGGAGAGTAAGACCAATCCCAGTCTGATTGTGGATGTGGATGTGGAGGTGGACAAGATATCTGTATTGGTGGAAGCAATATTGCATCATATCCTGTCATTCCTCGCATATGAACATGTTGTTCAAACTCGTATACTCCCTAAAACATGGAAACGTTCTAGCATTCTTGTTTGATATAGAATGTGGTCAATTTTAATTTCTCTAAGTCGATGTCAAGGAATCAAGAGTATTTGGTAAAAATTTGCAAAATTGTCATCTGAATGCTATTAGTTTATAGAAGTTCACGGTTGATGTACAATCATCGGATAATTATCTAGGATTTGAATCCCCCATAAACATATGCCTTAGCTATGCAGTTATAGCTGGGAGTAATGTCAAAGTGTTAAAACTTCGAGTTTATTGTCCTTTGCCTCAATTAATTTCTATGCAAAATCAATAGTTCTGCTGGAGTTAGATTCTTGTAAGCTGGAGTCACCTACAAGGAATGTTTTTTTTCCTTTTTCTTTTTTATAAAACTTACAAGGAATCTTACCTTATCTTCTTTGTGAAAGTTGTACCTAAGACATGTTTGTGCAGATGATCAAGTTATGAAAGATCTAAGTGGTTGAATCCATAAATATCATTGCTTCTCGAGGATTGAAAAATCTAGTGTTACTAAAATCTTAGTAAACTTAAGGAATTCAAATTGTATAATAATCTTACTCATTCCTCCCACACAAACAAGTTGTTCAAACTAGTATACTCTCTAAAACACGGAACATGCCTGTCATTCTTGTCTGACTATAGAATGTGGTCGATTTTTCTCTACGTTAAGGAATCGGCAGTATTTAGTAAAAAAATTTGCAAAATCGTCATCTGAATGTTATTAGTTTAGAGAAGTTCACAGTCGGTGTAGAATTATCAAATCATTATCAAGAATTTAAATTCAACAAAATAGATGCTGAGGCCCTTTGCAAGAATCTAAATCTACTAAACTTTTGCCAGCTTTTCATAACGGATGAGTGGCTTTCGAACTTAATTTCTGAACTTTCGTTCTCGGAGTGCATACATATACATCTTTGTATGATTTTAAGGAGTATTAAGATTTCAAGTGGCAGTCTTAGGAAATTATTTTTCAGAAGTCGTGATATGTTGGATGAGTTCAAACTTGACACTCCAAATTTAAGAATATCAAATATCATGGTCATTTGGTATCCTTCTCTTCAAATGCTTTGGCTTTGTCGGAAATTACACTGTTTTTCAGCTTTGATAATATTGACAATCGATGCTACGGGAAATTGACTGAACTTTTTGCACCGTTTAGTCATTATTCCAAAGTTTTGAAGTTGGAATGTGATCCTGAGGCATGTTTGTTCCAAATTTTTTTACCTAAAATTTTTTATCTTGTTTGAATAATTTAGTAGCATACATCTTGAAACTCTAACCCCTTTTTTCTTTACTAAAAAAAAAAAAAAAAAATTCCTGAAGGATGTGATTATACCAACAGAATTGCGGAAATCTTATGTCCCCCATTAGTTAATGACAAGTATGTGTGCTTTTTAGCCTCTGAATATCGAAGAGTTTCCCTTGCAAAACTTGTGGATGGCTTGCTCTGGATTTCACCACATATGGAGAACTTATCAATAAAGTATGATCTGTATTGTTGGAAGTACAAGCTTTCTTTTCAGGTAGGCTGTATTTTTCATTTATGGGAATTAAAGACTTGATCTGTACTGTGAAGATGGAGATGCTATATCAATTTCTTTTGTCATCCAAGTCCCTGATGAGATCTTATGTAAAATCAATACTTAAACTTCTACTTGTTAATTAGCCTTGTATTTTCAATTGACTTTCATTAAAGGATCCAATAAGGATAACTAAACTTACTTTTAGCATTGTTGAAGCATAATATTTTTAAAAGCATGCAAGTAATATTAATAGGACGGTCTTAGTGTATTGCTAATCCGTTTATATTCAACTTTATCTTGGGACTTCATTTTGTTTTTCCTTTTGAAAGTTGGATCCCTAGATAGTATGTGTTTTTTTTTTTTTTAAAAAAAGGGTTGATAATAGATTTGCTTACTGTTGTTTCAATTCTCTTATAAGAAGTTGCTTATATCTGAAGGAGAGAGAACTCTATATTACTGCCAATTTGTTCCTCTCTCATGTTGGCAGTATTGCATAAAGGAAGTTAAGATTAAGTGCTCTAGAAAATTTCCAGGAAAAGCATATATTGATGTACAAAATTATTTCTTCTGAGGTGGAGAGATCTTGGAGAAAATTGACGATCTTTGGAGATCTTTGTGTGTGTGATGAGTCAGATGATAGTGATGAGAACAGCATTTATTTGTGCATAAAGACTCTAAGGACGGAGACATACTGTAGAAGATTGATGATCTCTGGAGATCTTTGCAAGTTTATGGTCTGATGGCAGTGATGAGTCTGATAATAACAACTTGGCAAAATTTTATTTGAGTTCTGGTAGTGGTATCCTTATCGGATTCTATTGTAATGGTCATTAGCCCAATGTGTGAATAGCTTCCAATGAACCAGTTCATGTGTACCTTTTCATCACTTCTTTATTCTGAATCTTAAACTTACATTTTAGTGTACAGTGTTGATTTATGCCTCTTGGTGCCAAATAACAAAACATTTGGTTATAAAATGGTTTCCAATCCTTTCCTTTATTAATCCTCCACATGTTTTGCAACCTAATATTAATCTTAGAGCTTGAAATTCAGTTTATTTAATCTTGTATTACAGTTGGATCTTTGCTCGTGTCTGACTATAGCGATGGACCAATTGTGATTTGTGCCGTGTGGATGTGGGTCTAAAAAAATTAAACTTTTAAAGCACTTTGTGTATGAATTGGATATGCAACATCCACTGGCTTATGTAGAAGAAGAAAGCATTTACGCTAGGTGGATTAATTCCTTGTGAGGCGATTTAGCAAGGAACGATATATGAATAATAATAGAATATTCATTTTCAATTAAAAGTGATGTTAAGGATGGTAGAAATCGCTATGGGGATAGGGATCCTTAGGGATTTTATCCATTCGGAGTGGGAATGAGGATGATTTTATACCCAAATTTTTTCTTTTTTTGTTGGGGAAGGAAGAGGATGATTTTTTACCAATTTCGTTTTTGGGGAAGAGATAGGAATGATTTTTTACCTAGTTTTATATTAGGGGAATGGACGAGAATGAGCTAGAATCTTCATCCCCTCCTCATTTTCTCATTTTAATTTTTAATTTAATTTTTATTTTTTAGCATTATTAATAAATAGATAATAAAATTTAAATTATAAAATATTAAATATTAGTATAAATAGTAAATTTCAAAATATTTGTATAAATATATTATAAAACTTTAGGGCTTAGTTAACTAGTTATAATTCTGAATTATTATTCAATCAGACCTTCCAATGGCCTTGGTTCAAATCCATTTTAGATTATGATTTATATTGCTCATATTATTTATATTGTTTTAAATTTGAAACCTGATGTTATCTCTCAAGGAACAATAGTAGCAGGAGGTATAAGAGTAAATGCTTTTATAAAAAATATTAATTTCAGTATCTATACCCTTTTCATTTATTTCATTATTGATATAAAAATAATTTCTTTTTGTTTTTATTGTAGGATTATAAAGATTGATGAAAATAATTATTTTGATGATTTGTTTTTTGTAGTGTGATTTTTGTAATGGATTAATGTTAATGTAATATATATTGTCAAACCTTAATTTTGTTTAAAATTTTTATGTTAATATTATTAAATTAAGTTTAAAAATTAAAAATATATCGGTTATTCGGGGATTGGAGACCCTTGGGGATCCCCTGCTATTATTTAGAGAGGGGACGGGGATCTCGTCAAGCAATTCTTATGGGAACGGAGAGGGGACTGAGACATTACAAAATATCAGGGATGGGTATGGGGATGCCCTCCCCTGCCCTCTCAATTGCCATTCATGTGCTATGTTTACTCACTTTAGATTACTTAGTTAGGATGTTTACTGATATGGCATCTTATGTGTCATTCATTGAGTGATGATAGATTTTAATTAATAATAAATTAGTTAATACATTGAAAGATTGACGACACATCAATAACTATCCCAACTAAGTGTATAAACTAAGTAAGCATATCATTATTGTTCAATTAAACCATTGATATTCTAGTCACTTCCTTTTTTGACTAATTATAGAGCCAAATTTATTATTTGCATTCGTTCCATAGTTGCGCATAATCCAATCAATCCGATTGTATTGAATTACATTGGAAGTTTAGAAATCTAAAATTGATTGTTTAGATAATATTTTTGCGCTTAGCGTTTTGCAATGTCATATCAATATTTCCTCTTTGGGCACTTAACATCGCTAGCCGTTACGTCAAACCCTCCTCCCAAGAAAAGTCTCCCTTGTATGGCATAACTTAGCCACAACATCTCTCATCTCCATCCGCTCAAATGGAGATTCCATTGAGCAGAGAACACCAATTCTAATTATAGCAATCAAACACTGCTGCGTTTTGGCTCTTCTATCTTCTTGAATCATAGAGTTGTTCGCCATTACCTCCATAAAAGTGAAGGATCAACAATCTCTATCACTTTTTCTGGTAAAGCCATCGTGGCAAATTCATGGAGAGTAAGTCCTTCAGTAAATGCTGAATCAGTTGGTCGCCTTCCGGTAAACATCTCCAGCAACAAAATTCCAAAGCTATATACATCTCCTGTCATGCATACTTCGCTGCCCATGCCATACTCTTAAACATGTTGATTCATTGTGTTAGTTGCCAAACAAATGCTAAGATCTAATAAATGCATAAAACTTTTTAATATATAAATATATCAAGATGTCTGCAAATTAAAAAATCTGAACTGGGCTAAAAGAGACACAAATGAAAAAATACGAACTCCAATGTATTAGTTTCTCAGAGAATTGGAGTTCGCGTTTTTCTTTTTAGCTTTTACGTTTGTTCAGATGATTAAAAAAGGATGGAAATTCGTATAAGAAAATGATGGGATGTGTGTGTATAACATGAAAAACTTACCTGGAGCAACATAGCCAACCGTTCCTTTTATCCCAATTGAGCTTGATGCAATTTTACTAGCGGTATCAAGTTGGTGACTAGAGAGAAATTTTGCTAGTCCGAAGTCACCCACATGGGCAACCATGTCATGATCTAGCAGAACATTGCTTGGTTTTAGATCTCCGTGAACTATAGGCGGTTGACAGTGGTGGTGAAGATATTCAATTGCAGAAGCCACATCAATGGCTATGTTCACTCTTTGAATGAGAGTTAATTTGCAAACTTCAAGATGATCATTGCTCTGGTGCAACCAATCCTCTAAACTTCCATTTCCATATATTCAAAAACAAGAGCCTTGAAATCAGCCCCCTTAGAATCTATACTAGAGCAAATAGTGATGATTTTGATAAGATTTCGGTGGCGAATATTTCTTAATGCTTCACATTCAGCCACAAAACTCCTAAAAGCTCCTTTCTGCTTAAGATTTATCACCTTCACTGCAACTATCATTTCATCTTCAGCCAAAATCCCCTTGTACACAGATCCAAAGCTTCCTTGACCAATCATGTTTGACGATGCAAATTCACTTGTTGCCTTACTTAGCTCTGCATAAGAAATCATAGGAAATTGTTTTTCCATTGGCGATGTATCAACAGATTTATGCGCAGATCTCCTTCTTCGAGCATAAACAATAGTAAGGCATGAGGATAAGACCAGGCATGACACTGCCACTGGAATCAACACTTTGAGGAGAGTGATTTTTCGTTTTCTTGATCCTCTAGATGGACAGGATGGTAAATGCAATTCATCTATACCCCCACAAAGCTTCACATTCCCTTGGAGTGAAATTTTGGTTTTATTACGAAAAACTCCTTTAGTTGGAACCTCACCCTCCAAATGATTGTAAGAAAGATTTAAGAATTCTAAGAAAGATAGATTTTGAAGAAATTCTGGAATCTGGCCAGACAGATTATTGCTTGAGACATTTAACTCTTTAATGCTTTTCAAGAAACCCAAAGAAAAGGGAATGACGCCATGAAAAGAATTGCTCGAAATATCAAGATATTCTAAGCTTACACAAGTACTTAAAGTAACAGGAATCACACCGGAAAATTGGTTGCTAGATATGTCCAACATTACGAGATTCTTCAGGTTGCCCACTTGTAGAGGAAGAGAGCCGTTTAGAAGATTATAGGACAGATCTAGGTAAAGTGAAAGTGTTGTTATGCTGAGAAGCTGATAGGGCAAGGCACCGGTGAGCTTGTTATGGGAGGCGCGGAAGCTTATCAAATTCTGACAATTACCAAGGGATGAGGGTATGTTGCCTTGCAAGTTATTGAAGCTCAATGCAAGATCGGCTAGTTTAGTAAGATTACCAAGACTGGGGGGAATGCTCCCTTGTAAAAAGTTTCTAAACAGGAATAATACTTGCAAGTTTTTAAGTTCACCGATTACATCAGGAATAGTGCCATGTAATTGGTTCGAATCCATAGTGAGTGCAACTAGATTGACAAGATTTCTTATTCCAGGAGGTATGGTTCCAGATATTTGGTTTCCTCCTATGCTGAACTGAATCATTGTTGATGAGAGATTTGCTATAGAATGAGGCAGCTCTCCTCCGAATTGATTATCATATAAACTAAGACTTTTCAAACTACTACAATTAGTTAGAGAGGTCACAAAATCAAGATCATTGGCTGTCCCCATCCCCAGATTGTTCTGCTCCAAATTTAACCACCATAGATTCTTAAGGCTGCTAAAATCAATTGACACTTTCCCTTTGAATTGATTGCCGGGAAGATCGAGGCGCTCAAGATTTGAAGCATTGGACAATGAATCAGGAATAGAGCCGACAAAATTGTTTCCACCAACACCGAGCTCTTTAAGGTTTGGAAGATTGACAAGAATGTCAAACGGTAAACTTCCACTGAATCTGTTTACTGTAAGATAAATCAACTCCAGGGAAGAGATATTACAAATCCAACGAGGAAACATACCAGAGAATTGATTTTCAGCTACGTTGAGATAAACTAAGTTTCTGAGTAGGCCAAGGGTAGTTGGAATTTGGCCGCCCAATGAATTCCATCTAATTAGTAGTATCCCAAGTGCTGAAAGATTCCCAATGAAATCTGGGAGTTGTCCTGTTAATTAATTGCTGGCGAGGGCCAATGTTTGAAGCTTCAACAAGTTGCCTATCTCTTCGGGGATTTGTCCCTCAGTTTGTTGTTGTAGACAAGAAAGTGGATGAGGTTAGAGCAACGGGACAAATTGGCAGGTATTGTCCCCGAAAATGAATTGTTAGGCAGTGCTAGTTTCTTAAGCCTTAAAAGATTACCAATTTCTTGGGGAATTTCACCATGGAAGCCGTTGTCGGCAAGGTTTATGTACCTGAGGAAGCTGAGATTTCCAACATACGGAGACAAGACGCCTCCTATCCTTTGGTTACTCAAATCTAACTCGGTTACCCTTTGATGCCGATGGCCACAGGTCACTCCCATCCATTGGCACAAGTTTATAGCATTGTTCCATGAACTTGTGACTCCTGATGGATCGTGAAGCTGTGACTTTATGGCAAGCAATGCGAGTCGATCTGTCTCGTTGGTTCCGCCAGCCGAAAAGCTAGGAGAATTAATAAGCAACAAGCTGAAGCACCATACCAAAATGGTGCTAATGGAAATGGAAATATTAGGCATATTTCTTCAGATAAACAAGTGCAATGAAATGTGATGTGTGGGTGATCGTCTCTGGTTCATGCGAAGGCTTTTATAAGCAAATTTAATTAGTTCGTATACTCACACGTCACAAACTATACGTCATGTATAGATTTCTTATCCTTAAAAAAAACTCTATCATTATTGCGTACACATTCAAATTGGCTATCTTTTAACTGTTAAGAAAAGATTTTCTAAATAAAAAGAAGAGCTCCAATGCTAGAATAGTTAACCACTCGGTCCACAGATTCCTTTTTTTTTTTGCTTTTGGAGGGAAAAGTTAAAGCAGTGAACAGATAGCAGGCTGTATTTGAGATGATATTTTAACTACTTACAATAATATATATATGCAGAGGAGCACAGCTAGACTTTGGAAGCTTCATGCTAATTACACGGCCATGAATATGATTGGACGGCCAATTGACTATATAATAAGAAAAGGAATTAGACAGGATTAGCTTTGGAACATAAAAGGCAGCCAACCATTCTTGAAATTTCAATAAAAAGTTAATTTCAGGAAGCCAATCAATCTGTTCGGTATTGTATTTTCATTTTTGTTTTCAAAATTTAAGTGAATAAGTGTTTCGGTAGCAATTTAAAAAAAAAAAAAAACATGATTCATAAAATATAAAATTCGAGTCCACGAATTAGTCATGGTTTAAGAAAACACGATTCATCCTTCACACCCCCCCGGGTCCCCGGGGCTTTTCGTATAATGTAAATGAACAACTCTCAAAGTTGCTTTATTATCTGAAACCCCGCGACAAAAATCTCAATAAAAATTCAAAACCTTTTAATCATCCATGTTGAGACCACCCTCGAGAATTAATCCAGCAACGATTTATCTTTATTCAAGTTCAAATCCAACGCCATTATTGTTCGATTTGGTTCCTCAAGCTGAATTGAATCATTAGTAACATTATTATTATGTCAATAATGATGAAGAAACTGAAGAGAGAGAGAGAGAGAGAGAAATAGGAAAGAAATGAGAGATAAGGGAAAATTTTGTTTTGTTAATCTTAAACATGTGTGCTTGTTTACTGAAAATGAAAAAATAAGAATTGCAAAAAAAAAAAAATTTACCTAACAATAATTTTATATCTGTAGTATTAAATGGGTTGGAGGAAAATTTAGCCATAAAGTAATATTATTATTATGTGCGAGTGTAGTAGTCGTTAAGAATTTCATCTTTTAAGAGCTAACTTATTATGTTAAAAAAGTATTTGTAATAATTTGATTGTTTAAATTATGTGTTGTGATATTTATCGCAATTATAGTCTATGAATCACGATAATGCAAAACTTTTTTTAATATTAATACTAACTTATTTATAGTATGTTTGCGTATATATAATTTTATAATTTGTTTAATTTTTTAAATAAACTATTTGTTTAGTTAAGGGAGATTAAATAAATAAAATTTATAATATTTTTTAAAATATTACTTTTTAATTTTGATTATGACTTAAATATTTAGTAAAAATTATTTTTAAAAATAACACTATCGAACACATGCTCACTATATTTATCATTTTTAATTACGTTTACAGAAAAATATTATTGATTTGGATATTTGCATAAGTTTTATTTATCGATTGGAGCACACAGTCATGATTTAATTGTTGAAGGTAGATGTGGATATAACCACATGATTGATTAATGTGAAGCAATCAACAATTTTGGTTTTCATAATAGGAGTTTTTAATTCCACAACCATTAAAATTTAAAATTGACATATTTTACTCTGCCCCATAAATCATAATGATGAGGAATTGGCTGTAAACACCCAATTCGTTAGCTTTTACTATGCCAAATACTGTCTGCCTCAAATAGTTTACTATGCCAAATCAATAGTTGTGTTGGAGTTAAAATATTGTGTTGATGCAAGATTTTGGTTCTCTGCTCAACCACGACCAGGATCTCTCCTCAACTAACTCGACCACGACCAGGATCTCTGCTCGTAAGACTTCTTCTCTACAGACTCATGCGTACACAGAAACAAATCAGAGCGTGCCGGGTATTTTCCCAGCGTAAACCCTCCGACGCTCAAGTCAGAAATGTAGGTTTCGTGTTCCTGGGAAAGTTAGCCACTAGTCTTATGGCTTATTTTCAGTAACAATTATTCAGAGCTCTCTTTATCTCAATTTCAATGTCAAAAATTCTAACCATTTTACCTTCGTTGGCTACCTTTTTATAGACTTCTCTTGAGTTCAGACCTTCCCTCAATCCACGCCCATTACCTTCCCACCTCTCAGAAGTGGATGCTCCGTTTCCGTAATCGTGGGTGGTTGCATGGTCTTCGTGCCTTGATTCTCTGGTTGGGGTGCACGTCTCGCCAACTATCGTTGGCCGGGTCTCCTCGCCTCAACCTTTAGCAGGAATGGCTTTATACTTCTAATAGGAGACCAACCTCGCGGATGGCGTATTCGTGGACGAGCAGAATATTTCTGCTCCTGTTCCCCTGCTACCAGACTTTTGCAATATATACCTGTTCGCGGAACCCTGCTACCAGGTATCTGCTTATCACGGCTGGTCTTGTCGAAGTACATCCCCCAAACACTGGTCTCCCAGTTTCTGGTGTTGGGTAACGTAGTGAGCCGACAGTAGAAACTCAACGGTTCTGGCTCGCGCGGGATAGGAAGAGGTTGCCAAGAGTCGTGTCGCATTTAATTGCGGATGAGGTGATGTGGCAGAAATCTACCCCTCTATTTGAATTTCAAACCGATGGTTACGAAACTCTTGGGATTTGTGCCGTTAAATGCTGGCAGCCCAAGAGTTTGTTCCTCATTAGGAAAACCCAAAACCCCCAAAAGAGAAACTCGTCATTTTACTCCATTTCTGTCTCTCCGGCGAATGAGTTTCGGTATAAAAGCTTTCATCCTTGTCTCTCTCCGACTACAGACATAACTTCAGGTATTATTTCTATCTTCTCGGTCTCGGATAGTTGTAGACAATTTCTTTTCTTTCTGTTTGCTTGGGTAGCGTTTGGTGATATTGTTCTGGTTATAGTTTAGGAAATGTCAAAAGGTAAAGAGAAGGTCGTTGAGATTGATGACGACGAGTTAGACTTCTTGCCTAGTCTGCTCGCTGATCCTGCCTTTGATCTCGGGATTCCCTTAGAACCCATTAGATATAGTGTTGGGACTAGTGCTAGGAGAATGTCCCCCTAAATAACCTTCTCAAGAGGCAATAGCGGCGACGAGGGATCTTCTGGTTCGGAAGACACCCTGAGTGAGGATCAGGGAGATGATTCTGGTGAAATGTCCTCACTAGGAACATCGTGACCAGATAAGAGGAGCACAGTAGAGTTCTATCACAGCATTACACTATTGATTTCATCACGTGCACGACCACAGTAGACGAGCTCACTGATCTCCGGGTTAGGTATGAAATTCCTGATGATATACCTCTTAGGATCCCAGGAAAGAAGGATACCCCTATCCGGCCTCCTAGGGGATATGTTACTCTATTTCTGGAGAGTTTTAAGCTTGGGCTGAGGTGTCCCCTGCAACCCTATTTTGCCCGAATACTTAATTGGTTAAATTTAGCTCCTGGTCAGCTGAACCCCAACGGGTGGAGAGTACTCTCTTGTCTGTTCATATTGTGGGATAGATGTTACCAAAGCGAGCCCACAGTTGATGAGGTAAAGTACCTGTACCAGCTAAAGAGCAGGCCCAAAGACGCCGGCTGGTATTACTTCCAATCAAGTACTAAGACCAGGAAACCCATAACTGATCTTCCAACTGGTGGTGGTGGTGGGAATTGGAAGAAAAAATTCTTTTTTGCTGAGGGTCCCTGGGGTCAAGTTGCACAGATTGACGGGAAGGATTATCGCGTCCCACCCTGTTTCGTGGTCTCAGGTTGCCTGCTCGCTTTAAACGTCTTGTCTCCATAGTGGTTCTCACTTTGCTAATTTGTCTCTAACCCACTATCTGTTCGCATTGCAGGTTCTTGGGGTGTGCACTATTAGCTTAAACCTGAGCCGCTCAAGCGGGTCGAGGCTATGCTGGCCAATTCATGTTTGAACCGAGAGTTGTTAACTACTTATAACTTGGTCGAATCTCGTTTGGTGTCCACCGACCATAAGATGGAGGATGCCGTGATCGGGGCTCTGAATCGGAAACGTCCTTGACCTCATGCTGCAAAGTGGGATCAAAATAAAAACCCTCCCACTGCGAAGCGGGTGAACATTGTGTAGCAGGTTCCCCCCTTGAGGACTCTACCACCTCCTCCCACCAAAGCCGGAGAAACTAGCGGAGCAGCCACTGACCCCGCTTCCTCTTTTCCTCCAGTTGGGTCGAAACCTCGCGTGCCCGACACTCGACCAAAGCATTTGGTCCCATATATCAATGAGTTTTCCAAACTTGTGAGCAAGAAGGACTTTGAGGACTTTGACGGCAGCACCCTGGGCGAGCTGGTGGGAGCTATGCAGTATAACGCTTTTCACCTCGGCTGGATGGCCATCTACTATAAGGCGAAAGTCGGCCGCTATGACCGGAAGATGAAGGAGGACATTCAATCGGGCAAGACCAAAGCTGATGCTGCCGAGAAGAGAGCAGGAGATCTGAATCTCGAGAATTTAAAGTTGATAGAGCGAGAATCTCTCGCTCAAGCTAAGGCCATTACCCTTGAGGAAGAGCTTACTAAAGTCAAGAAGGATCTGCAAAGGCAGAAGGCTATGTACAAGGCTCAGCTAGAATCTCTCTGGGATTCCCACCAGGTTCAGGTCGAGAACTTGGAGAAGGAAACTGACAACCAATATGACCAGGGGCTTCGGTACTCTTATCGTTGTATCATGGCCGTCCTTGGGAAGCAGCATCCTGATCTGAAGATGGATGAGCTTGCTGCTAGTGTTGCTCAGTATATGGATGAGGAGGTCGCCAAAGAAGATATCGAGGAGGTGGAGCCAAACGCCACCGAGGAGGGGGCCTCTCCTCCTCATCCATTCCCTGCTGATGTTGCTGAGGCGAGTACCCCCCCTGGGGCAACTGGTGAACCCCCCCTGCTCCTGAGGTGGAGCAGCCAGTAGAGGGAACCCAGCTTACTGACCCGCCGTTCTCTTAAGCGTGTCTTGTGTTGTAGTTGCTTTTTGAACATTGTATGTTAAAATTAGCAGCTTAATAAGAATGTTCTTACTTGCCTTCTCGTATTGTAGTTATGATTTATTTATTTATTTATTCGAGAGGATTCTGGTATGCTTGGCTTCTAGTCTCGCCATAGGACAGGCTTCGAGACTTAGCCTTTGCATGCCTCAGAAACTTTTCAATGCTTAGGATTCTGCTCGCCTTCGCTTGATCGAGCTGATCCTAGCACGCTTGGCTTCTGATCTCGCCATAAAACAGGCTTTGAGACTTAGCCTTTGCGTGCCTTAGAAATTTTTATCGCGTTTGGGAGTTTGTTCGCCTACGTTTAGTCGAGCAGATCCTGGCACACTTGGCTTTTGGTCTTGCCATAAAACAGGCTTCGAGACTTAACCTTTGTATGCCTTAGAAATTTTCGATGCTTGGGATTCTGCTCGCCTTCGCTTGGTCGAGCAGATCCTGGCACGCTTGGCTTCTGGTCTCGCCATAAAATAGGTTTTGAGACTTGGTGAGCCTTTGCATGCCTTGGAAATTTTCGATGCTTGGGATTCTGCTCGCCTTCGCTTGGTTGAGCAGATCTTGGCACGCTTGGCTTCTGGTCTCGCCATAAAACAGGCTTTGAGACTTGGTGAGTCTTTGCATGCCTTGGAAATTTTCGATGCTTGGGATTCTGCTCGCCTTCGCTTGGTCAAGCAAATCCTGGCACGCTTGGCTTCTGGTCTCGCCATAAAACAGGCTTTGAGACTTAGTGAGCCTTTGCATGCCTTGGAAAATTTTCGATGCTTGGGATTCTGCTCGCCTTCGCTTGGTCAAGCAGATCCTGGCACGCTTGGCTTCTGGTCTCGCCATAAAACAGGCTTTGAGACTTAACCTTTGCATGCCTTAGAAATTTTTCGATGCTTGGGATTCTGTTCGACTTCGCTTGGTCGAGCAGATCCTGGCACGCTTGGCTTCTGGTCTCACTATAAAACAGGCTTTGAGACTTAACCTTTGCATGCCTTAGAAGTTTTTGCAGCGTTACAAGTGAATGAAATTCCTCGACGTTTCATTAATTGCTGAATTCAACTTACATAAGAATGCATAACCACGAGAACAAATTGAAATAATTTTAAAACATGATCAAGTCTTACTGAAAATATTTCCTGAGGTGCGCTGCGTTCCATAGGCGTTTCACTTCGTGGTCATCCGTGCGAACAAGCTTGTAAGGTCCGGGTCCAACTATCTGCTTGATCCTATATGTCCCCTCCCAATTCGGTCCAAGCACTCCTTGAGTCGAGACTTTCGTGTTCTGATTCACTCTCCTTAACACCCAATCTCCGACCTTGAATTGCCGTACATTCACCTTCTGGTTGTAATACCGAGCAACCCTCTGTTGGTAGATGGCTAATCGCTTCGATGCTTGCTCCCTCTTCTCAGTTAGCAAATCCAGATTCAGGCACATCTGCTCATTGTTCTCATGCTCATCAAAATGATCTGTCCGGTGCGTAGTCGCCCCTATCTCGGCTGGTACAACCGCTTCTTGTCCGAAGGCCAAGGCGAATGGAGTTTCCCCAGTTGCTGTTTTGTGGGTTGTCCTGTATGCCCATAATACACCTGATAGCTCATCAACCCATGCACCATTTTTTGCTCCAAGCCTGGTTTTCAAAAGCCTCTTGATTGTCTTGTTAGCTGCTTCTACTTATCCGTTAGACTGAGGATGAGCAGGCGAGCAATACTTCAATTCTATCCCGAGGTTTTGGCAAAAGTCCCTGAAGTTCTGGTTATCAAACTGCCTACCATTATCTGTTACCAAAGCATAAGAGATCCCGTACCGACAGACCAGGTTTCTCCATACGAAGTCAGTTGTCTTTTTCTCTGTGATCCTGCTGAGGGCTTCTACCTCTATCCACTTCGTGAAATAGTCTATTTCTACTATTGCATGTGTTGCTGCTTCTCGTCCCTTTGGCAATGGCCCAATCAAATCAATTCCCCATTGAGCAAACGACCATGAGGAGGCCACAAAAGTAAGATTCTCTGGTGGTTGGGTAGAGAAATTTGTAAAACTCTGGCAACTTACGCAGCTCCTGGTCTTCTCCTGCGCATCCTGGTGTATTGTCGGCCAGAAATATCCCTGTCTTAAAACTTTGTGGGCAAGGGATCTTGCACCAGAATAGTTCCCGTAAACTCCTTCATGTACTTCTCTTAGCACGTAATCTGCATCGTCCTTGTCTAAACACCGAAGGAACGGTATGGTATATCCCCTCCGATATAATACCCCATTAATCATTGTGTACCTCGACGCTTGGGCTCTGGTCTTCCGAGCTTGTAACTTATCTGGTGGCAATACTCCATTCCGGATGTACGAGATTATCGGGACCATCCACGAGCCTTTCTGTTCTATCTACAGCACCTCCAGATTCTGCTCGATGCTAGGGCTGGACTTCACCTCCAAAGGGACTGACTTAGGCATTTTCGGATCTGCTACCGCTGCCATCCTGGCCAGAATGTCTGCTCAACTATTCTTCTCCATTGGGATTTGTATCACCTCAACCGCTTTAAACTTCCCAATCATTTGCTTGACTTTCTTCAAGTACTATTCCATTCTTCCATCCCTCGGCTGAAATCTTTCACTGACATGATTTGCAATTAGTTGAGAATCAGTTCGAATCTTCATCCTATCCGCTTTCACTGCCTTAGCCAATTTCAAACCTGCTATTAGGGCTTCATATTCTGCCTGGTTATTTGTGGCTGTGAATTCCAACTTTACAGCATAAGAGATCTCCTCCCCTTCTGGGCCTTCCAAGACAATCCCTGCTCCAGACCCTTACTCCCCTGATGATCCATCCACAGATACCTGCCATACTCGAGCTTCGTTGTTGGCTGTAGCAGTATACAGCTGGCCAAAACATACTTCGGGCTCCGCGAATTCTGTACGAAATCGGCCATTGCCTGGGCCTTTATTGCTGCTCGGGGCTTGTAACTTATATTGAACTCACTCAACTCTATGGCCCATTTTACTAGCCGACCAAAGGCATCCAGCTTGTGCAGAGTTTGCTGTAACGGTTGGTTTGTGGTTACCAAAACGGGGAATGCTTGAAAGTATGGCCTCAGCTTCTGAGCAGCAACTACAAGAGCCAGTGCCCATTTTTCTAGCGACGGATATCTGGTCTCAGCATCTAGCAGGGCCTTGCTCGTGTAATATATTGGGTATTGAACCCCTTCTTCTTCTCTCACCAGAACAGAACTTGTGGCATGATCCGATACTGCCAAATATATGAATAGCACGTTCCCATCTCGCGGCGTGGACAACAAAGGAGCTTGCTGCAAATACTGCTTCAAATTCAAGAAAGCTTCTTCGCATTCAGGGGTCCATTCTATTTTCTTTCCTCTCCTTATCACTTGAAAAAATGGCTGGCACTTATCTGTTGCCTTGGATATGAATCGGTTCAATGCCGCCAACCTCCCCGTAAGGCTCTGCGTCTCCTCCAGGTTACGAGGAGACCTCATCTGCATGATTGCCTGAATCTTCTCGGGATTCGCCTCGATCCCCCGATGACTCACCATGAACCCGAGGAATTTGCCCGACTCGACCCCAAAAGCACACTTCTCTAGATTGAGTTTCATCTTATACTTCCTCAAAAGTCCAAATGTCTCCTCGACATGTTCCTTCGAGATTTTTGACTTGGTTATCATGTCGTCCACATACACCTCTATTGTTCTCCCAATCAGTGGTTTAAAGATTTTGTTCACCAGCCTCTGGTACGTGGCCCCCGCATTTTTGAGACCGAACGGCATTACCCTGTAACAGAACAGACCCTGGTTAGTAATAAATTTCATGCTCTCCTCATCTTACTCGAACATGGGGATTTGGTTGTATCCCGAAAATGCGTCCATGAAGCTGAGCAGGCCATGTCCGGCTGTTGAGTCTACCAGCTGGTCGATCTTGGGTAATGGAAAGCTATCTTTCGGGCACGCCTTATTGAGGTCCGTGAAATCTACACACATCCTCCATTTGTCATTAGCCTTTTTTACTAACACCATATTCGATATCCACTCAGGATAGTTGACTTCCCGAATGAACCCTGCTTTCAAGAGCTTCTCCACCTCGCCGTTTATAGCCTCATACCTCTCCTGGTTGAAGCACCTTCTTTTCTGCCTTACTGCCCGAGCACCCTTTTTTTATTGCCAACCTATGGCATGCGACCTCAGGGTCAATTCCCGGCATGTCTTCATATGTCCAAGCAAACACATCTGCATGAGCTTGTAAGCAATGCACCAGCTCCTGTTTCTGCTCATCTTTAAGTCTCGACCCGATTCGGACTGTTTTTCCTGGAACATCTCGCTGCAAGTTTACTGTCTCCAGTTCCTCTACAGGCTCCTATCTGCCATTCTTGGCCTTTACTCGAGTATCAAGGGATGTAATCTGCATTGCTTCCCTTGCTGCTGTGGAGTAACAGCTTCGGGGAATTCTTTGGTCTCCTCGTACCACTCCAACAATCCCATTCACCCGATACTTGAGAGCTAGATAATAGTTGGAAAGTACCGCTTTGCTCATCCTCATAAAGGGGCGGTCTAGAATCATCTGATAAGGATCCTCTTCATCAACCACCACAAAATCCAGTATTATGGTCTTTTCTGTCGTTGAGCTGCCAATTGTGATGGGCAGTTCGACCACGCCTAGAGGAACCAGCTTTTCTCCCTCAAATCCCTTCAAGGAGGTATTGGTATACTCTAACCTCAAGTCTGCTATTTCCATCTCCTCTAGAGTTGACTTGAACAAAACATCAACCGAGCTTCCTGTGTCAACCAGAATCCGGTCAAACTTCTTGCTAACAGCAGTGGCCTTAATGATTAAGGCATCCTCGTGTGGGTATAGAATCCTTTTTTTATCCTCATCTGTCCACATGATTGGAACTTGTCTGACTCTTGCTCGTTTGGCTGCTGGGGTGTTGAAGAATACCTCTTTGCTAGTCATGGCATATCTAGCATAGTTCTTCCTCGATCTGTTGGAATCTTCGGCCAACGTTGGGCCCCCAGCAATCACTCTTACTATAGGCTGCTCGTGGCTCAAGTTCCTATCACTCTGCTCCCCTTCACATGTCGAGGCCACCATCGGGAAAGTCTCATCTATAAACTTGTCCAGGTATCGATTTCTCACAAAATCTTCAACCTGGGTCTTGAGATCTCTGTATTTTGTTGTGGTATGGCAATGGGTGCCATGAAACTTGCAATAGCGTCCCCTATCCCTCATGCTGGGTAGCTTTGTTATTGGGACATAGAGGTACAGTAACCCCGGTCCTTTATGGCCTCGTACATCTCGTCCAGGGGCATCTTCAAGGAAGTATACCGCCCATAGTCCTGGTTCTAGTCGATCATGTGCACTGCCCTTTCCCTGTTTGTGCCGTTCTGAACTGGAGGAGGTGGCAGCGCTTCTGGTCTGCTCCCTCTACTACCATGGGGGTGTGGATGGGGATGACCATATGCCGAGTCATGCCTTCTCCAAGGCTCCCTAGCTGGTGAACGAGGAGGTTGCGCCCTGCTGCGCTAATACTGTGGTGGCCTCTGATGAGGCTGGTAAACGGTGACCCGACCTCCTGTACCACTCCTTGAGGCATGGTGGTCTCTCCTCTTGATCGGCCTATTTCCTGATAAGGCTCTCTTCTCTTTCCTTCTCAACTCTTCTAGTTGGTCAGTCTTAATCCGTGTCGCATTTTCCTCCCCAATCTTTATGTCCCTCTTAGCCTGCTCGTAAGCGACTACATACGTCTGAATAACTGGGCTCCTCAAATTGTACCACAACCTTCCTATCTTCACTCCTTCTTTCAATCCTCTTTATGCCTGAGGATGGTTGAAGGCTCCCAAGTCGAGGACAGCACGATGGAACCTCTTGATGAATTCCCGAAGGGTTTCTTCCTCCCCCTGCTTCATGCTTTTCAACTCCATCATGTCATCTTCCAGTGCCATTGCCCCACGAAACTGCTCTGTAAATTCTTAGCACATCTGCTCGAAGGATTTGATGCTCCCTCGAGGAAATTTCTGATACCACTCGCGTGCTCGCCCCTCTGGTGACAATGGGAACACCCTGCATCTTTGAGCTTAGGATAATTCTTGCACCCCAGTTATGTCATTAAAGCGCTCTATATGTACCAACGGATAGGTTCGCCCCGCATATCTGAGGTCTGGGAGGCTAAAGTCCCTCGGAATGACTGCCCTCATGATCTCTGCCGAGAGCGGAGATTCTCCGTCCAGCATTATCCTCCAACCAGGTGCTCTGCTCCTTCCTTGCATGTCATCAATTATCTGTGCTAATCTGCGCACTTCTTCCTCCAGCTGTTCTGCACAACCAGGGTCACGTGCTGTAACTTGATCCCGCTCTTACTTTACATCATGTAGGTGTTGCCTGAGCTCTCCTTCCTCTGCATTTGCCACCCCATCATCATTATCAAAGATCTGCCTTCCTGGGGAATAATCTTCTCATCTATGACTTTGTTCTCCTCTATGGACTTCTCCCCGTAGAGATGAGTTACCTCCCTCACCACCAAATCTTCTGGCGGTCTGATTTCTCAACATATCATCGTGCCCTGGTGCCATTCCGCCACTTCTCACCCCTTCCTCATGGATTCCCCTTCGTTCACTCCTCAGCTCATGTAGGATGGTTGTCAGGGTCTCCATCTACTTTTCCATCCGGTCATACATGGCTTTTTCCCGTGCTTCATTGGCTATCTCCCTCAACGTCACGGATTCGTTAAGCCTCATATTACCTCCTTGTGCACTACTTCCTCTTACATCCATTATTTCTTCACTTGCTTTACTCCTCTTCTTTCGGTCAACAGAAGCTTTTTTATCAGGTCCCCACAGACGGCACCAAAATGTTGATGCAAGATTCTGGTTCTCTGCTCAACCACGACCAGGATCTCTCCTCAACTAACTCGACCACGACCAGGATCTCTGCTCATAAGACTTCTTCTCTACAGACTCCTGCCTATACAGAAATAAATGAGAGCGCGCCGGGTGTTTTCCCGGCGTAAACCCTTCGACGCTCAAGTCAGAAATGTAGGTTTCATGTTCCTGGGAAAGTTAGCCCTAATCTAATGTAGGGATGGCAACCAAACCCAGACCCGGATCGGACCCGAAAAATTCGGTCCGGGTTCAACCCGCACCGGAATAATTTTTATCCGGAATCCGGATCAGTTTTTGACAACCCGCATATTTTCGGGTCCGGTTTCAGGTGAACCCGCAAATTTGGAACCCGGACCCGGATATTATTTATTTTAATATTAATTTTTATCATTAAATTCGTAAATATAAATAGAAAAATTAAAAAAAAACAAAATTGAACCCTAGATCTCTCTCGTTCGTCGTTCTTCCTCTCTCGAAATTTCTTCTTCAACTGTACTGAACTCTACTGTAAATCTGTAATTTCTCCTCTCAATCTCTCAAGTCTCATCTGTGATCCGTTCCTCTCTCAATCTCTCCCACCCGTGAGCCGTGACTCGTTCCTCAGTCCTCACTTAATCTCTCTCACTCTCTCTTCAACTCTCATGTAATCTCTTCTTCAAATCAGATCAAATCCTTTGCGGCGTGGCCTGTCATCACCTTCACGGTGAGGCTTTGTTCGTTTCATCACTCATCAGCATCACTCATCTCATCTTTCACTCTGTCGCGGCCAGCAAAAAGGGTTGAAATCCACCTCAGTCGCGGCTGTGTTCTGTGTTCTTCAGCATATACTTCAGCTGCCCCTGTGAACATTTGTGAGTCTCGGCTTTTCTCTTTACAATTTATGCTCTATTACACTTTGATTTTCCCTCTTTGTAATTTTCGTGTTGTTATGCTTTGAGCTTGTATTGCTTCGGCACAATGTGATTTTCCCTCAGACATGGTTTTCTTTGTATATGAGAGCACTTGACTAATTATAAGCTTTTTGTTTTTCTGAATTATTTGCCTCTTTTTGTTCTTTGTTTTTCTGGCACAAGGAGACTTTTTTGGTTTGAGCTTGCATTGTTGGTTTTGTGCATTAAGAGTTGGAGTGTTGGACATTTGAGGGCTAAGAATGTTTTGTTTTGTTTTGCTTAGTTGAGCTTCGGCTGGGTTATTTTGAGCTGAATAGAAAAATAAAAAAAAACAAAAACAAAAACAACCAAATTTGTTTTGATTTGCTGCAGTCCTACAATTTTCTGGAGTACTTAAAAGCCATGCCAAATCCTTCTGCCGGTACTTAAAGTGGCTAACATCGCCTCTGAACGCGATGCATGAAAAATAACATGTCCCTCCTAGTAATACAGACTACTCCCTGCTAAAAAATCATCACGGTTGCAACTCTAAATAGGCAAAATCCAATTCAAAAGAATTGAGAAACAATTTGCCTGATAGACAAATTGTTTGCATATAGAATGGCAAAGTTAAACCAAAAACTAAAGAGAGAAAATAGAAAGAGATTAATGTTGTATATATATTACACACCAAAGGTCATTTCAATTATTTTTCACACAGTTATAAAAGTTGTGTTGAGTTGCAGCTACTACCATAAATAATCGACACATAACTTGCAAAAGATTAAAGAACCAAACTCATAACTCCGGTTACACTTGTTTTTATAATCTGAACATGGTTATAGCTCCATTCTTATTGATACTATCTCTTTGTTTGATCCATTGCAAGCTACACGTAGATGTCATCTTCAGTCACCTGAAATTAAAAGGTACAATGAATACCAATTGTTGAACTATGCCAAGCGCATCTCAGCAAATAGTCAAATACATATACAAAAGTTCAAAATATTTAACTCTCTACATGGTCCAAAACCAAAAGCTTTAGAGGTATAATGTCTTATTTGCTGCAGCCTGCAGTCCTACGATTTTCTTGAATTCATGATTAATAATGTTCTTGTTAAGAATTCAAAGTTAATGTTCTGTAATTTTCTTGATTAATAATGTCTCTTCATATAGTCTTATGAATTCTTGATTAATAATGTCTTGATTAAAATCTTAATCTTATGAATTCTTGATTAATAATGTCCTGTAATTTTCTTCATCAGCATAAGAACTGTTCTCTTCATATAGATTAACGAAATTCAGTTAGGATACTCATTGTGATTGTCTTCACAATTTAATTAGATTGTGTTTGCAATTTATGTGTTGTTTTGCTCTGTTTGTAATTTTAATATCTATACTTTGTGACTTTAATAGCTAAACTCTGTGATTTTTAGTATCTATACTCTGTTATGCTTCAATTTTATTATTTATAGTTTATTTTTTTGAATTATTTGTTGTATTGTTCTTATTATTAATTTATCACTAATTGGTTGTCTTGTTCATATTATGTTTATGATTTACACATTTTTTGTAGATGGAATTCCTGAGGAAGCAATACTTTCTGCAGAGCATTTGATTGATGAAAGTTGGATGAGTGAGCAACAGTCAAATGAAGTGGATGATTCAGAGTTTAATCTTTAGCACTAGTTGCTGGAAATTTGAGCTTTAAATTGTAAAATTATGTTATGGATTTGTATTTGTGGATGTTTATTACTTTAAAACTTTGAATTTTAGATTCTATATTGTGTTGTATTTGTTTTAGGTTCTGGATGTGTTATATGTTCTGTTTTTTTGCCCTTTGTCCAGCAAATTTTGTTGAACCAAAGTTAAGCAATTTGGTTCTGGCAGTCTGGTGGTTCTGGATGTGTTATATGTTTTTTTTTTGCCTTTTATCTAGCAAATTTTGTTGAACCAAAGTTAAGCAATTTGGTTCTAGTAGTCTGGTGGTTCTAGAATCTGGATGTGTTATATGTTCTGTTTTTTTTTTGCCTTTTATCCAGCAAAATTTGTTGAACCAATTCTAGGAAGAATATTGTAATGTGCTATTGAGGAAAACATTATAACATTAAAACATCCAAATTCCAGTGTTCCTTGTTAAATTAAGCAATATGGTCTCTTTTAAAAAAAAAATAAAGCAATCCGGGTTCAAAACTCGGAATCCGGAAACCCAGATTTTTACGGGTTGAACCCGGACCGAACCCGGATTAAAAAAAATCTAGCTTAATGCGGGTCCGGTTATGAGAATTTTGTGTCCGGGTCTGGATCCGGAACAGCCAAACCCGGACCTGGACCCAGAAATTGCCATCCCTAGTCTTATGGCTTATTTCAGTATCAATTATTCAGAGCTCTCTTTATCTCAATTCCAATGTCAAAAATTCTAATCCTTTTACCTTCGTTGGCTACCTTTTTATAGGCTTCTCTTGAGTTCAGACCTTCCCTCAATCCACGCCCATTACCTCCCCACATCTCGGAAGTGGATGCTCCATTTCCGTAATCGTGGGTGGTTGCATGGTCTTCGTGCCTTGATTCTCGGGTTGGGGTGCACGTCTCGCCAACTGTCGTTGACCGGGTCTCTTCACCTCAACCTTTAGCAGCAATGGCTTTATACTTCTAATAGGAGACCGGCCTCACGGATGGCGTATTCGTGGACGAGCAGAATATTCCTGCTCTTGCTCCCCTTCTACCAGACTTCTGCAAGATATACCTGTTCGCGGAACCCTGCTACCAGGTATCTGCTCATCACGGCTGGTCTTGTCGAAGTACATCCCCCAAACATATTGTAAGCTGGATTCACATACAAGAAATGTGACTTTATCTTCTTTGAGAGAATTGGGCCTATTCAAATGTGCTGCAAATGATGAAGCTATTAGAGATATCGTTGCTGGGTGTCCTTTGATTGAGTGTCTGAAAATCATTGACTGTCGAGGATTAAAAAGTCTGGAGTTTCTCAATCTTGGTAAACTCAGTAAATTCATGGTACGAAATGAGGATAGACTTGCACGGGTGTCTATCTGTGGACCCAATGTTCGTTTGGTGGATATCAGCAGTTTGCATGCACCGTGTGGCATCAATGTAGCCCTTTGCAAGAATCTAAAAGAATTTAAATTATTTAAGATTTCTATTACAAATGAATGGCTTTGCAACCAATTTTCTGAACTTCCATTCCTGGAGTACGTAGAAATATTTCGTTGTATGAAGATAAGGAGTATAAAGATTGCAAGTCCCTATCTTAAGAATTATTGGTCAGGTCTTGTAATACATTGGATGAGTTCAAGCTTGACACTCCAAATTTAAGTGTATTCGATTATGAAGGTGACATGGTATCCTTCTCTTCAAATGCTTTGGCTTTGTCAGAAACTAGTCTGTGTTTGGACTCTGTTAATGTTGACAATCAATGGCTCGTGAAATTCATTGAACTTCTTGCAAAGTTAAATCATGGTTCCAACGTTTTAAACTTGGAATGTTAGGCGGTATGTTTGTTCCTTCCAAACTCTTCTATCTTATTGCAATAATTTATTATGAAACATTACGAAGTTCTAACCTCTCTTTTTCTTTTTGCCCCCTTAAAAAATTTCCTGAAGGCTGCGATTATACCAAGAGAATTGCGGGAAATCTTATCCCCACCCTTAACTTATGAAAACCATGTGTGTTTGGCCGTAGACTCTGAATATAACACATTTTCATTTGCAAAACTTGTGGATAGTTTGCTCTGGATTTCACCTCATGCAGAGACCTTATCAATAAAGTATAATGATTGTGACCATGAGTTTTCTTTTCAAGTACGTATATTTTTCGTTCCTGAGAATTCAAGGCTTGTTTTATTTTGTGAAGATTTAATAAGATAGTTTCGTTATAAATCATTCATTTCAATTTGTTCATGCCTATCGTTTGTAAGCACATTATCCGCTGTGTAATGGTTCTAACTTTTTAATTATATAATCTTTCTGTGTCCTTTTAGTGAACAGAGAAAAAAAAAAGAAACTAACTTATTCTAATTTTGCATCAGAGTTAGGATCTTGGTGTAAGGGGAGTAATAAACAAATTCGTCGATGATCATTTATCTTCGAAAGTTTTAATAATTTCTCTTTATCTGGTTATATTTAAGATTCAACGATTATCATGAAAAAATTTTTGCCCATTTGTAACACTAAATATGGCTTACTTTTTCTTTGACAAGCATGGAGTAGAGATTCAATAACAATTGAGATCGGATGATTCATATAGCCCTTTTTTTGGTTTTTTTTCCTTTTAAAAAAAATGTAAGGGGGTGGGCAAAGCTCAAATTCATTTTGTAACCCCTTACCTCCCATAAGATTCGAATTCGGGTGGCTAGCAAAATGAAATTGCTTGAAAACCACTTGGTCGCGCCCTTGGGGGCTTCATATAGCCAATTTGCTTTATTTTGTTTTCATAATTTCAATTTTGGGAAATATCAATGAAAATCAAGTCCTAGCCAAAGAAACTATGCATAATTTGAGAAAATGCTTATAAGTATGGATTGCTATCTCTCTGTTTAAGTGATAACGTTCTTTTGCCTTTCGTTTTTATTAAAGACTATAGAGTCCTTACCTTACTGATAAATATCGATATGCCAACTACTTCAAATGTAAGCTGTTCAGTTTAGTCTGATAGATAACGAAATTACCAATATTTTGGAATTGGAATTTTATCTTTCATTTCAGGATTGAGGCTGAATCTTATGGATTTTTTTTTTTTTGGTAATTTTGAATGACTACAAAAATGTTGTGGAAATTTGTGCATGAGAATATGTGAAGATATATGTATGAGGACTGAAATGAAGAAACTAGAAAAGTAGAGAGTTGTTGTGCAGATTGACTTCAGTTGATGGGGTCTATTTGATATTTTCTACTGACGTGACATGGATTCGTTATAATCTGTTATAACGAGCCCAGCACACTGATATAAAACAGAGGCTGATGGTTGGTGCCAGAGAGAGTGTTAATATCGTCTTCATTTGTTCATCATTTTGCATAGAATCTGTTCCATTGTGATCTGTGCATAATCTTCTGTAAATCACTTGTGATTGGATTAGTTCTTGATCAATAATAATGAGTAAATTTTCCTTTTAAGTTTGCTGGTCTGTGTCTTTGTTTTGTTTCTGGTATAGCTTCTTTGTTCTGGCTTTCTTGATTCGATTGTGTTCCTGGTGTTTCTACTCATCAAGATTCGTGAGTCTTACTGTGATTTAGGCTTAAAAGTCTTAACAAGTGGTATTAGAGCCTGGTGAATCTCAGCCATGTCTCTACCAAAGTATGAGATTGAAAAATTCACCATTGGTGGTGATTTTTCGCTTTGGAAACTCAAAATGAGGGCTCTCCTTGTGCATCAAGGGCTTGAATCAACTCTGGAAGAAGAAGATCCAGAGGCTTCTACAAGTTCTGTGATTGATGATAAGAAGAGACAAATACAAAATCGAGCTCATAACACTCTAATTTTGAGTCTTGGTGACTCAATGTTGAGAGAGATCTCTGAAGAAAAGACAGCCTTAGGGATTTGGAACAAGGTTGAAACCCTGTGTATGAAGAAGTCCCTGGCTCACAGATTATTCTTGAAGAAAAGGTTGTACACATTCTCAATTAGAGAAAGGGTTACAATACAAGGTCACATTGACACTTTTAACAAGATCATTCTTGATCTTGAAGGGGTGGAAAATGTAAAAATCAGTGATGAAGACAAGGCATTCTTCTTACTGAGCTCTCTACCAAAGTCTTATGAAGGTTTTGTAGATACAATGCTCTATGGGAGAACCACCTTGACTCTTGAAGATGTTAAAGCATCCCTGAGTTCAAAAGAGATTCAGAAGAACAATGGGCTTGAAACAAGTAATGGTGAGGGGTTGATTGCTAGATCAGAAAAAAAAAAAAGAGATCAGAAGAACCAAAATCATGGAAAATGACATGGAAAGAACCAAGAAACTGCAGATAAGAAGAAAAAGAAGAGAAAATGCTTCTACTGCAGGAAGAAAGGGGATTACATGAGGGATTGTTTTGAGAAGAAAAAGAAGGAAAGTCAAGAGAAGTCAGGGGATGCAGCTGTAGCCTCTGATGATGGTTCTGATGGATATCAAAGTGCTGATTTACTTGTGGCCTCAAACAGCAATACTAAAGGTCAGTGGGTCATAGACTCTGGGTGCTCTTTTCACTTATGTCCTGACAAAACCCTATTTTACAAATATGAAGCTGTTGATAGTGGTAGAGTCTTAATGGGAAACAATAATGTGTGTAATATTGTTGGTATTGGTTCTGTAAAAATCAAGATGTTTGATGGAACTGTAAGATCTCTACATGAGGTGAGGCATGCTCCTAGGCTAAAGAGAAATTTAATCTCTTTAGGCATGCTAGACAGCTTAGGGTATTTCTTTAAATCAAGAAGTGGTGGTTTAGAGATAAGAAATGGGACTAAGATAGTGATGAAGGGGGTTAAAGAGAATGGCTTATATGTATTGCAAGGCTCATCAGTGCATGTTCAAGAGGGAATTTATGATGTTTCTGAGGAAGATAGAACCAAGTTATGGCACCTTAGGCTTTGTCATATGAGTATCAAGGGGCTGCAAGAGCTTAGTAAACAAGGGCTACTTGGTGGGGACAAAATCCAGTAGCTGGAGTTTTGTGAAAACTGCATTTTTGGCAAATCACACAAGTCCAAGTTTAACAAGGGGGAGCATATGTCTAAACAAGTTTTGGACTATGCATATACTGACCTTTGGGGGCTTGCTCAAGTCCCTTCCTTGAGTGGTAGCAGGTATTTCATGTCACTTATTGATGATTACTCAAGGAATGTATGGATCTACATACTCAAGACCAAAGATCAAGCCTTGGAAAAATTCAAGGTATGGAAATCATTAGTAGAAAATCAATCTGGCTTCAAGCTGAAATGCTTGAGGACTGATAATGGCTTGGAATTTTATAGCAAAGAATTTGAGGAATATTGCCAAAAGCATGGCATAAAAAGGCACAAAACAGTAAGGTTCACCCCCCAGCAGAATGGCTTGGCTGAGAGGATGAACAGGACCTTGGTGGATAAAACCAGATGTATGCTGATAAATTCAAAGCTTCCAAGAAGCTTCTGGGCAGAAGCTGTCAATACAGCAAGTTATTTAGTTAACAGAAGCCCATCTTCTGCAATTGGCTTCAAAACACCAGAAGAATTGTGGAAGAGAAAACCTGCAAACTACCAAAATCTCAGAGTTTTTGGGTGCCCTGCTTACCTCCACATTAATCAAGGCAAGCTGGATGCAAGGGCCTTGAAAGGAGTCTTTGTTGGATATCCTGATGCGGTTAAGGGGCACAAAATCTGGTGTAAGGAGCAAGGGAAGTGCATAGTCAGCAGGGATATTGTGTTTCATGAATCTGCATTGCTGAAAGAAAATGTAGAACATGATACTGGACTGCAAGATAATCCAGCAGCTAACAAACAATCTGTAACTTCCAAGGTTAAGGTGGAGCTATTGACAGATAAAGGCAGTGAAAAAGAGGCAGCTTCTGATAATGAGAGGGCCACAGCTGAAAGTGAGGAACATGAGGTATCAGAATTACCACAAGTTGACTTGCGGAGCTATCAGTTAGCTAGAGATAGAGTTAGAAGGGAAGTCAGAGCACCAGTGAGGTATGGCTATGCTGACTTAATTGCCTATGCACTATTGTGTGCTGATGAAGTGACAATTGAAGAGCCTACTAACTTCTCTGAAGCTATGGAAAGTGTGCACTGTGACAAGTGGCTTGAGGCAATGCAAGATGAAATGGAGTCACTTCAAAGAAATCAGACCTGGACACTTATACCAAATCTAGGAAACAAAAGGTTGATCAGTTGTAAGTGGATCTTCAAGAGGAATGAAGGAATTCCAGATGTTGAACCTCCCAAATATAAAGCAAGGCTAGTGGCTAGGGAGTTTACACAGAGGGAAGGTGTAGATTTCAATGAAATGTTTTCTCCTATAGTTAAGCACAGTTCAATAAGAATCTTATTAGCCATGGTAGCTTTACTTGACTTGGAGCTGGAGCAGATGGATGTAAAAACACCCTTTCTTCATGGTAATCTTGAAGAACAGATATTGATGGCACAGCCTGAAGGTTTTGAGTGTAAGGGTAAGGAGGATTATGTTTGTCTGCTGCATAAGTCCTTGTATGGACTCAAGCAATCCCCTCGACAGTGGTACAGAAGGTTTAATAATTTTATGGTCTCAAAGGGCTATCACAGAAGCAGATATGACAGCTGTGTTTACTTTGGTGGATTAGATCAAGGTGGAGTTTCTTATTTGCTTCTGTATGTTGACGATATGTTAATTGCAAGCAAATACAAGTTAGAGATAGAGAGGTTAAAGAATCTGTTAAAGGTTGAGTTTGAAATGAAGGATCTTGGCAATGCCAAAAGAATCCTTGGGATGGACATTATCAGATATAGATCTGCTGGCACTTTATTCTTGAGTCAAGAGAAATATATCAAGAAAGTTCTGGAGAGGTTTGAGATGCAAGACTGTAAACCTGTTCAGACTCCACTTGGTCCTCAATTCAAGTTGTCAGCAGCTCCAACATCAGAAGATGAGTCTCAGATGAATGAATTCCCATATGCACAGGCTGTAGAGAGCCTGATGTATGCAATGGTATGCACTAGGTCAGACATAGCTTATGCAGTAAGTGTTGTCAGCAGATTTCTCAGTTGTCCAGGCAAGGTTCACTGGAATGCTATCAAATGGATAATGAGGTATCTAAAGGGTTCTTCTACTTGTGGTTTGCTGTATGGGAAGACTAAGAGTGACAAAATTGAAGTCATGGGGTTTGTAGACTCTGACTTTGCTGGAGATCTTGACAGAAGAAAGTCTACATCAGGATATATGTTTGTGTTAAATAGTTACCTGATTAGCTGGAAGTCATCACTTCAGACTGTGGTTGCTTTATCCTCAACTGAAGCTGAGTTCATTGCAACTACAGAGGCAGTAAAGGAGGCCATGTGGCTAAGGGGCTTGCTTAATGAGCTATGGTTAAATCAGAAGACTGTACAGATTTTTTGTGATAACCAAAGTGCCATACACCTGGTAAAAAATCAGATGTATCATGAAAGAACCAAGCACATTGATGTGAAGCTCCAGTTTATCAGAGATGAAGTTGGAAAGGGTACAGTGGTTGTGTCCAAGATCCATACCAGTGTGAATCCAGCTGATGCTCTTACAAAATCACTTCCCACTGCAAAATTTGAGTTCTGTGTGAATCTAATGGGCATCTTGCCCAAATCTAACTAAATTCAAAAGATGAATTGTAGTTGAATGAAGGTTTTTAGGTGATGTGTTATTGAAGGGATCAACTGAATCAACTGCAAGGTGGAGATTGTGAAGATATGTGTATGAGGACTGAAATGAAGAAACTGGAAAAGTAGAGAGCTGTTGTGCAGATTGACTTCAGTTGATGGGGTCTATTTAATATTTTCTGCCTAACGTGACATGGATTCATTATAATCTGTTATAACGAGCCCAGCACACTGATATAAAACAGAGGCTGATGGTTGGTGCCAGAGAGAATGTTAATATCGTCTTCATTTGTTCATCATTTTGCATAGAATCTGTTCCATTGTAATATGTGCATAATCTTCTGTAAATCACTTGTGATTGGGTTAGTTCTTGATCAATAATAATGAGTAAATTTTCCTTCTAAGTTTGCTGGTCTGTGTCTTTGTTTTGTTTCTGGTATAGCTTCTTTGTTCTGGCTTTCTTGATTCGATTGTGTTCTTGGTGTTTCTACTCATCAAGATTCGTGAGTCTTGCTGTGATTTAGGCTTAAAAGTCTTAACAGAATAAGTAAAACACAAACATACGGGATGCATCTTTAAAAGGTTTATGTTATGAACAAAAGTGAGCCACGGGTTTGTCTTTGATAAGATATGCATTCATTCATGACAGAAATCATATGCGTGAACTGGCATTTCAATTTTAGAGATGCTGTATCAATTTCTTATGTCTCAAATTTTTTATGTCATGCAAGTTTTTCCTTGATTGGATCTTACATAAAGTTAGTACTTCAGTTTCTTTGTTTTCATTAGCCATTTATGGTCGATGGATTTCATCTGAGAGTCCATGAAATAGAGGTAAAACTTTAACTAAACTTATTTTTAGATTTTTTAAGTTTGTTGCTGTAACAACATACAAGAGTAGTGTCACTGTAGTATTACAGTCAACATCATTTTCGGACTTTCTATTTCTTTTTCCTTTGAAACTGGATCCCTATACAGGCCTTTTGTGTGTGTTTGTTGATAAGAGAGCTGCTTACTGCCACTTACATTTGTTTCAGTTTTCATACAAGAAGCCACATATATATGAAGGAGGGACTCGTCGTTGCTGCCGATCTCTTCCTCTCTCATGTTGGCAGCATTGCATAAGGGAAGTTAAGATTGAACACTGTAGAGGATATCCAAGCGAAGCATGCATTGATAGACGAAGTGTTTCTTCGGAGGATGGAGAGATCATGGAGAAGATTGATGATTTTTGGAGATTGTTGCTGGAGTCTGATTACAAGGATTAGTAATTTCCTCTAGATGACCACCTCCTGTTTCTTCATTTTTCCCTCTCATCTTCTTTTCCTTCTTTCTGCAAAGCATATTAATGTTAAACATTTAAGAGGCCTCTAATCGAACCTTCGTTCTGACCTTCTTTATAGTTTTTTACCAGATTTAGTTTAGAAGATCTCTAATAGCATGATTTGGGTAGAAATTGGATTCAATAGAGGACAATCGTATTTTCTTTTAATCATTTTTTCGCACACAACATTCCTATTGTTGTAGTAGAAAAAAATTCAGAGGACCCTGCAACTTTATTTTAATGTTTTGCTACTAATTTTAATCTAATGTAATCAATTATCAATATTCAGATTAGAAGATCTCATCCCCGTGGCAATTTGGGGATGAGGATTGAGAAATCTATTTTGTATTCGATTTTTTTTTCACTTTATTAGGATTAGGAAACGATTAAAAAAATAGAAGAAACAATGAAGAGAAAAACAAATTTATAGTAAGATATGTTAGAGGGGAGAGGAAAAAATTATTATATGATGAATTATTGGGGAAAAAAATCTTTAGCATTTATTTTATTCAATTTTGACCCTTGATAAGCCGTTGATCCGATGATTGATAAATAATGTAATTTTTAAAGGTCTCTACTCATCCATCCTCTATTCCATTTAGGGGGGAAAAAAGAATTTTTTAAAATGTCCTGAACGTAAACATAAAATATCCTAATATTTATAAGACATTGTGAATAAAAAGAGTATAAGGTCTTAAATGAAGATTTTTCAATAAAAGACAAATTTTGGGTACCATAAAGTATCATATTTACAATATCATCAAAATTTATAAATTATAAACCAGGGACAAAATTTATGGAAGTTTAGAATTTTAAATTAATTTTTTCTGGGGAAAAACAAATATTGTTGATAGATATTTAAAAAATTTAAAATAAGTTAAAATGTTCCACCAAATTCATTTTGAGGACACGTGTTACACGTGACAAACAAAAGATATCACATTCTTGGTGCCAGATTATTTCTCTATAAAAATTTCTTTTGCAAACAAAGACAATTAAAGTAAATTGTCTACTTTGGATTCGGATTCTTTTTTATTACAAAAGAAAAGCAAAATTAACTAAATTTTGCATTATGTTAATATGTTGCCTCAGTGGTATGGTACCACTCTTTTTTATCTTTTTGTGACCTGACCATTAGATCCAACGAAACAATTGCAAAAGTAAAAGTAACGGCAGGATGTATTTACTTAGATAATTAACATTGGAGTCCCTCTAGTTTTCCCAAATGTCAGAACTAATATTATTATTATTATTTTACTCTCCCACCGCATCAATAGTTATCCTCATCTAGGCTTGGCAAAATCCGGGTCTAGTTTGGGTTTTGGTGTTGCCCGGGACCGGACCGGATGAGAGAAATACAAGACCGGACCTGGGTTAAAACCTAGTTTTTTTGGGTGCGGTCCGGGCTTGAGCCCGGCACCTTCCAGGTCTAGGTTTTGATTCGGGCTTTCTAAACCCACATGTGATAGCTTCAATTTTTTTTCTTCAATTTTTTCTTTCATTTCTTTAACAATGCAAATTTAAAAAAAGAAAATAATCAAATAAACTCATCCAATCTCAAACTTTAAAAAAGAAAATAGTCAAATACAAATATATAACACACTAACAATACAAATTTTGCACAAATGATAAATTAAAATTATTTCAATCTACTTTCTACTACCTAAATTCATCCAATTTCTAATTTAAACTCATTCAATCTATATATAAAATAAATAAATTAAATTCAACAACACAATAAATTTAAATAACATCCAACATATCATAAATTCATAATTATATATTTATATATAATATATTTATATTTTCTTTTTTAAAAAAATTATTAAAAAACTGGGTTCGGTCCGAGTTTCGGGTTTTTGGTATTGAACCCGGACCCGGGCCCGGAAATGTCCGGGTTTGAGAATTTCAAACCCAGGTCCGGTTTTTATGTGCATGCGGTTCGGGTTTTGCCTGGACCGGATTGGCCGGGTCCGGTCTGGGCGGGCTTTTTTGACCCCCCTATCATCATCTCTACTTCTCATGCAACTTGTGATTCATATTTAGACTTTCATGTTTTTTTCTTTTTATCTTAGTTGTTTTATTTTATTTTTTTTAGTAAATATTTTTATTTATTGGCTAAATTATTAAATAATGCGAATAAGGAAGATATAGGGAATTTTGAGAGCATTTTTTATTATTGATATTGGGTAATTATAATGTATGATTTAGTTGCGTATCCATGAGAGCCACAACCTCTTAAATATAGCAAAGCCTATGAACTTTAGAAAGACAAATCCCTTAATTTATTCCATAAGTACATCAATATTTTATAATTCTCTAATTATTACTATTATTTCCATGTCTACTTCTATAATTAATTATCCATAATATTGAGAAAGTATATAACATTAAAATTGAGTATAAAAATGATTAGGAGATGTACTCTCCACTCCCATTTACTTAAAATACCAATTAGATTATAATAATATTATCATGTTTTTAGTGTAATACAAGATTGGACAAGGTTTTATAAAAATTTTGACAATATTAAAATGAAAAATAAATAACTATTAAATAAATGCTTGGATAGTCGTTTAAATTTCATTATGGAGTTTATAAATAATATTTTCAAAATAATAAATTTCTATATGTAAACTTGAAATTATGTAAAATTATTTATACCTTATTACACGTATAAAGATGATCAATTATTTATTTAATGTGAAAACAAATGCATTGTATAATATTTATTCTATTACTTAAATTTAAAATTGCAAAGAATGAATAATAACTTAAATTAATAGATTATGGGAGAATAACTTTCAAAAAAAATTAAAATTATCTAACTTTTTAGGCTTCTAACGTAACATTTTTATTTTCTTTTGTTAACATAAGACAGAAATTTAGTCTAAAAAACTCATTCTAGGGTCTCCTTAGGGTAAAAAAAAAACATCATTATCACATGATAATTTGGTAGCCTAAACTTTATTATTTTTAGTTTACTTATTCATGACAAACACCTTATTGAGATTAAATTTTAGTAAAGTAAATCCGTCCCACCATTTTAAATTGCATTTAGCAAACCCTAATTGATTAGATCTTGTTATAGAAAGTAAAAAAAACATAAACGCAATATATTTCTTTTGAGAAAATGCAAGTATTATGTTTTTGAGGTTTTGTGTTTAAGAAATTAATCTAATTTATGTAGTTAGAAGACTCTTATTTTTTAGTTTTAGAAGAATTATATGTTTGATAATGAATAAATTAAGATTTAAAGTAGGACAAACTGATTTGAGAAGGAGATAGAAAGAATAATTTTTTTAGAATTTGAAAATTATTATAGTTTAATTGGGGCTTATTACATAAAATTATTAAAACATATGATTTTTATTATGTACAAAAAAACAATGGGAATTGCTAAAGAAAACGTCAAATACATTTTTAAAATTTTTGAAATTATTATATTTTAATTGGGGCTTATTGCATAAAATTTTTGACACTTGTAAATTTTATTATTTAGAGAAAACAATAGGGACTGTTAAAGAAAATATCAAATTTGGGGGTTTGGTACAACGGTTGAAAAGTAGTTTTGTCCATGTTCGGTCAATAATAGCTTTTAGAGATTTTCTATTGGAGGTGTGCCTACCTTATTCTTTTCTTAAATAATGCAATATATTTTACTGAATTTTTCTTTGGCATCATAGTGAAAATAAAAGTTTCAACTATTAAATTAATGCCTACCTTTGTGCCCCTGTACAAGCTTTTCCTAATGGAGACTCTGTATAGTAAAAGAAATAGAAGTCGATGATGTTTGTTAAATATTTCTTTATCAAATATTTAGCTTTTAAACTATAATTATAAGTGTTTACCAATTTTCGGTAGCTTTATAATGATTTTTTACAATAATACACGTAATGAAAGCAAGCTTTCTAAATGAGACCAAGTTATAGTTATAGTAAGGTGAGGAGTGATCTATATATTCCAACTTCACTAAGGTATGTGCGTCAGTTAGGGCCTTAGGGGAGAGAAAAAAAAAAAAAAAGGAGCAAGCCTCCTCGATAAATTATAAATGAAAAAAAAAAAAAAAACAACTCCTGACTCTTGAGTTTTCAAAAAAAAAAATTATAAAATTGCATTAATTTTTTTAGCATAATTTATTTGTACACACAACAGTACATTATTTTATCATAATAATTATTTAGAGTTTAATTGTTGGGATAGAGGCGAACTGGAAGTCCTTTCTCGGGCATTAGATTTGGGTTCCTTATCATCTTCTCATCGGGTATTATTTTCTCCCACCTGAATTTTCTGACCAGATTGTGAAAAAATACAAGTAATTTTAATCGAGCAAACTCTTTTCCAGGGCATATGTGCGGTCCTGCTCCAAATGGAACATAAGAAAATGGAACTATATCATTTCCTTGGTATCTTGATGGATCAAACTTTTCTGGATTTGGAAAGCATTCTGGGTCTTTATGCGTTGCATTTACTGCCCAATGTAACTGTGTCAAGCATGGAGATATCAAAGATGATCAGCATCTTACACAAATTGATAAAATATAAAGCTTAGTTGAGAAATGTATATGTATAGATCTATTCTTAGATTTAGATGTCTGGATTTTGTAAAATGCAAAGTTCAACTAATCAGCACCAATGGTAAAACGACAAGAAATTATTAACTCCACATTTTGCAAATCTCAAATTAGAGAGTTATCTTCATGTTTTTTTATTGTTGCAACCAGTTAGTTAGAATTCGCATTTTACAAAATATGAGGTTCGAATTTGAGAAAGACTATTGTACTTTAAACTTTTCCTTGAAGAAATAACTAATAAGCTTAGTTTTCTTTCGAAGATAGGGCAGGTAAAATCTAAATCAAATTTTTAATTAGGTTTTTTTTTTTAAGGTAAGTTAGATAAAGCTCAAATCAAATTTTTAACTCTTATCTCCCATAATATTTGAATTCGAGTGGCCAGTAAAATAAGTTTTGTTAAAAATATGGTAAAAGATCAATCTTATCTAGTGAGACGTCTAGCATTTTTATAAAGAGTACTGATATTTAAACACCATTAGGACACCACCAAGATAAAAAAATAGGATACCATTTATGCTTCAATACCACTATAGTATACAAAACGATGGTACTGTTTATGATACAGTGTTGTCGTTTCTATCATAATAGTATTTTGTTGGTGGCTACATCTCATTTTTCTTTATAAAATAAAGACATAAGTCAGTTGTTAAAAATTAGTCAATGATGACATAAAAATTACCTTAAATCCCTTGGGAATGGTGTATCCATCAATAGTGACTTCTGTAAGGGCTTCTCTAAAGGTTCCAGAATTCGGCGGTTCCATTCTTAACACTTCACTTATGACATTCCAAGTGTATTTCATCCTTTTTAGGTCATCAAAGCTCAACAACTCATCAGGTCCTTTCGAATTCGCAATTTCCATTTGCTCTTTGCTCAAAAACAAAAATAAAAATATTATTTAATTACTAATTAAAATAATCCTAATAAGTTCACTTTGAAGATGTAATATTATCACTAATTAAAAATTGTCATAAAACTAGAGATTCACCATACCTCTAAGAACTTGTTCATAAATTTCAGGTAGCTCCGCAAGAAATTTGATGATGGTACTAATGGCAATGCTTGGATTGTCATAGGCACCAATTAAAACGGCTTGCATCTTCAAAGCAATTTCGGATTCTGTCAAGTCTTCGCCATCTTTATTTTTCTCAAGCAGTAGTAGCGACAATATGTCTTTATGTTCTGGCTCTCTCTTTTCTTCAATTTCAAGCCTTCTCTGCTTAATCATATTACGAAACCTTTGATGGAATTCTCTTCCTGCTCTAACCGCACGACCAAATTTTGTCCCCGGAATGTTCACGGGGATTATAAAGAACTCAGTCATTATGCAGTGAGCAAGATTCTCAAGTTCATCAGCTGTTCGTGTATCGTGTATGTTATACATCAACTCACTACACAAAGCAAATATAAATTTTCTTGACAAATCATGAACCTTCACTACATCGTTGCCATCCCAATACTTTCGCAAGTGTCTTTTCGCATTCGCATCCATCATTCCAACGTACCTCCTGAGTGCATTAGGCTCAGTGAACGAGCCAATGACTCTACGCAACGAGTTAAACTCGTCCTGCAAAGTTATGTTGGGAGAGCTTTTGAAAGAATTTTCGATGATTCTTGGCAGCCAAGGCTTGAAAAGCTTGTGCTCATTAGAAAACAAGAGCTTGTTCCCCTCAGCACTGCATAAAAACACCATATCAGCACCAAGGTATGATGTTTTGAAAATCTTGGAAGAGTATTTTTGCATTCGCTGTGACATGAACTTTTCTATGCAACCTTTTTTGCTCAAGGCATGATACTCGAGTGTTTCACCAATGAAGGGCCAGCCTTTGCGGCCTGGTGGAAGATTCTGTGTGGTGGGTTTAGGCTTGATGAGCACATAATAGAGAGAGTAAAGACCAAGTGACAGAAGAAGTAAGGAAAGGATAATGAATTCCATAACTTAGCTAATGAAATTTGATATGTGTATTCTGTTCTGGAGTTGTTGCATGAAGATGAATCAAGACTTGTATTTGTACCGCCAACATTTTTGGCGTATATTATTGAATCTGAGAGTCAAGGATGGTGTTCTTTATTTTAATTAAAATATTTCCAAGTGATGTATGAGTAGGATTTTCGAGGACAGCAGCCCTGTGGGCCCATCTTTAGTTGGATTTTATTTGTTAAAAGTTAAACTGAATATTCTAATTAAAAGTCAAACGTTAACCATAATATTTAATTGCTTTTGATAACGTCTATTCGAATTTAAACTTTAACCAATACTTAATTGCTTTTCTTTATATCTAATTGAATTTGTACGAGTATTGAACCGAGTAAGAGATGTCCGGTGGCCTGGACTGCTTTCATATATTTATAACCCTCTAGCAATTTAATTACATATTCTCGTCGACCAAATGTACCTCTGTTTTCTTTCAAAGATTCATCCCAAAAATAAAATTAAAGACACTATTGTCATCGTTAATTTTGTCTATTATTTGTGCCCCATTTTAAATTTACTTATTATTCATTGTGAAAATCAATTTTTATTTGATAAAAAAAAAGTTTTTTGTTTTTTCTTTGTAGCTAGACTTAATTAGCTTGTAGATTATGGGAAACATTTTTCATAAGATTTTATTTAAAAATTAAATATTATTTAAATAAGATTTTATTATTGTATACGTTAGAGAGAATTTTTAAATTATACTGCTAAAATTATGAATATAAATTAAAACTTTCACCATAATCTTTAGTTATCTAACAAGGGGCCTGAACAGAAAATTGATATTAGGGAAATCAAGTGTACAGATACTGGAAGTGGATTAGTTTTCATCTAGGTTTATTGTTAAACTTGCCTCAAATCCTTTCTTCAGCAACAAAACAGTGCGTCCTGCACAGCGCGAACCCTTCTCGTTTAGTATATGGTACATAAAATCTTTCAATGATCACAAAATATTTGATTGTCACATTCACAAGGCACATACACCATTATTTGCCTTTGTTTTCTTTTTCCCCCTAATTCACATTAGACTGATTTTTATAATCCTCCACCTGCTACAAATTCGAACTTGATTGACCAATTAAATAAAATTACTTTACAATCACTCAGCCGGATCCTAGAGACAAATGAAAAATTATCGTTGATAACCGAGCTGCTTTCTACATAAGTTAACTCTTCAACTGCATGCTGAACTGGTACCCACGGGACTGATTGTTCCTTCTAAAATTTCGAACCTCCCAGCCAACTTGATAGTCCTCTGAGAAAAGGAGAAAAAAGAGAAAATTTTCTATAAAATCAAACTCCTATTTACTAAGTCTAATGTTAGTTATTCCCAAGAACGGATTGAGTTCGAGTTTCTAAATTATTTTTTATTTAATCTCAGAGTAGTATTTTCAGGAGTAAATTCCTCTTTACTATGGGCTGCCCCATAATAAAAATGATATCATTCCGAATAGTTTCATGATTATAAAATGGGTTCCTCTATGATGCTGTAATTTTTTTACAGCATCAATAATGTTTTTAATTGTGCACCATTGGATTTAATCAATGGTACACAATATTTGTAGGCAAAAATAAAAATAAAAAATAATGGTAAACGGTTAACAAACGTATAAGGGGTGGAGAAGTTTGTAAAATAACTATGACCACCCTTAGAGTTTGAAACAATTTCATTTAAATAGCATATTTTATTTAAAATTATTTTTCAATCCCCCTTTAAATTTGAAATGTGATAATCTTTTTTAAATAAATCTTCCAAAATCTATTTCCATTAAGTATAAAATATAATGGTATGTTATTTAACACAAATCAAATAAATAAGATGCAATTGCAAAATTTATATATGATATAACACTAATAAATAACACAACTAAGTACATATACTTAAGTAAATGTCATAGTTACATCAATAAACTCATTGTTGAGATTGCTTGTAACATAAAAATTACTTGATCACACATGTTTTAATAAAATTTAATATCGTATATTAAAATACTCATTATTTTATAGAATATTAAGGGTCATTATATAATTAATCATGAAGTATGTATTATTTTTAATACCCATTTAACATACTTATTTTCTTAATTTTATATTTATCTTATAGTTAATATCCTTACATGGTAGGAGTTTTAAGTTTTATAAGCTTATATATTTTCATTTTATTTTCAAATATCACTTTGTAAATTTCATAAAAGTTAAATCGAATATATATTCATAATGAGCTTTAGTTTATGAATCGTGAAAGATTATTTTATTGATATCCTTTGATTATAATTATAAAATTTTATGTTATTACGAGTCATTACTTTTGTTATGATAGTTAATAGTGATAATAAATAAAATATTACCTTCAATAATATTTACGTGGGAAAAAAAGTGAAAGAAAATCATTTATATTTTTATATTTTTATTGACATGGTAGGAAATTATCTCAGCCTTATAAAATTTAACTTTCACAAGCTTGTTTTCATTTTATTTTCAAATGTCACTTTGTTAATTTCATAAAAGTTAAATCTAACACATATTTCTAATTAACTTTAGTTTATGAATCATGAAAGATTATTTTATTGTTATTCTTTGATAGTAATTATAAAATTTATATGTTACGAAGAGTCATTACTTTTATTATGATAATTTATAGTGACAATAAATAAAATATTACATCAAATAATATTTAATGGACAAAATGAGGAAAAAAATCATTGTATGTTTTTATATTTCCATTATAAAGATATGGTTTGTGATACTTTAACTTAAAATTTTGGTACAATATTTGAGCCACTAATATCTCATAGTCTAATGGTTGATATTGAAAGTCAAAGCATCATTTCATAATGTTATATCATCCACCATTAAATTGCATGAAATAAATAGTTTAATTTTTTGATAAAAATTTAAATCAAAATATTTCTCACTCTATAGTTATATAGACATATATTTTTCGATAATAATTGGTGAATAAAATATTTCTCATTTGTTGTGACTCACATAGTATTATTAATAAAACACATATAAAATCGTTTATTACAATGCTTTCTATTATCATTATTGTTTAGGTATTAATGGTTTGTAATTAAATTCATACAATAAAAATTATTACAAGACTCTGTGTTAAATAGCCTACTTGATTTATATTTTATACTTAATGGTAACTAATTTTGGAAGATTTATTTAAAAGAAATTATCATATTACAAATTTAAAGGAGGACTGAAAAGTAATTTTAAATAAAATATACTATTTAAGTGAAATTGTTTCAAACTCTAAGGGTGGTCACAATTATTTTACAAAAATTATCTATCCACTTGAACGGTTACCATTATTTTTAAATTATTTTTTTAATACAAATATTGTATATCATTGATTAGATCTAATGGTTCATAATTAATACATTATTGATGCTGTAAAAAAATTTACAGCATCATAGAGGAACCCAAAATGAAATATTATTATATTGTAATTGAAAATTTTATACATAATAAGAAAAGTATAAGTATAATGATTTATTTCAATGAATTGATTCTATGATTTTTTTTTTTAAGATAGAAGTGAATAAAAAGGTAAAAGTTCATTTAGTCCCTATATTTTAAGATTAATGTCAATTTAGTCCATGTATTTTTAAAAATACCTAGAAACATCTCTGCCGTTAAAATATTGATATCCCTACCGTTACTTTTTTTTTCTTTTGACTTACTTTTACAATATTATCCTTTTATAATAATTTTTTTTTTTTGGACATTCATAAAAAGAAAATAATTAAATTACCAATTTAACCCTAAAAAATAAAGATAAAAATTTTATATTAATTTTTAATTGTCAAAAATTATATGCAAACTAACAAGTGTGCAAATGATGCTTGCAAAAAAATTAATATAATTTCTTTTATTTTTTAGAATTAATTTAGTAATTTAATTATTTTCTTTTTATTAATGTCCAAACAAAAAAACTATTATAAAATGGTAGTATTGTAAAAGTAAATCAAAAGAAATAAAAAGTAACGGTAGGTGTATCAATATTTTAACGGCAGGATTGTTTCAAGGCATTTTAAAAAATACAACGACTAAATAAACACTAATCTTAAAATATAAGGGCTAAATAAACTTTTACCCGTGAATAAAATCCAAATTAATTTTGACCCATCTATCCCGCTAAAATTTCTAATTCGAATGGCGATTTAGAAAAAAGAAAATTACTCGAAGTTTACCCGGGGTCGAGCCCTTGAGGACCACTGAATTGTTGTTATATATGTAACAATGTAAATTATACACACACATTTAAAAAAAAAAAAAAAAAAAAAAAAAGGGGGGGGGGGGGGGGGGGGGGGGGCCAAAGCAGCTCCAATTTTCACAAGCAAAGCAGCTACATAACTTATAGAACTTTAACTATGAAATACTTATGGAATTTCACAGGAAAATATCTTGAAGTTTTGGGAGTTTGGCAGTAGGGAATGAACATTGGCCTAAGAACATTAACAGAGAATCCAAAAGGATGCCCGAATCCCACAAGACACCAAAAGTAACAAACATAAACTCTGATCAAAATTTGCTACTCATGGCTATCATGGGACTCACAGCTATCGGCAGATCCTTCAAAAGAACTCCAGAAATCATCAATCTTCTCGATTATCTCACCATCCTCCAAAAAATAACTTCCTTCAGTAACAAATTCTTTTCTATTGTCATTAGAGAGCTCAATCTTAACGTTCTTTATGCAATGCGAAAGAACAGATCGGCAACAATGAGTACTCTTGCCTTCATATATAAGCAGCTTCTTATAGAAAAAGTGAAACAAAAATAAAAGTGGTAACTGTTAAGCAACATTTCTTAAAAAAATTTAGAAAATAAAAATGAAGAAATCCACCATCTGGATTAACAAATTTCCTCTTGCCAACAGAAGTTTTTAAATTTTACTTCTACTAATGTTAAGGGGAGATTTGCCTAGGATTTTTAGGTATCTAACCCAAACGACTAGCCTAATGGATGGAGTGACCCATCCTACTCATAAACCAAAGTAATTCCCCTTTACTAGACAATATGGGACACAACTAGAAAATTCTCTAGACGAAACCACCGCCAAACCCCCGTCCTTGTTGTGTTGCAGAAGCGTCATTTGTTGTGCTCTGATGTTAATTGTTTTACTTAAAGCAAATGCGGAATCAATGCGCACCAAATATTTACAGAAAAATAATGACACAAGAATTTTATTTGATTTAGTAATAAAGCCTACATCCATAGAGGCAAGAGATAATAATTGTTTTACTTAATAAAGTACGAATTTGACTATCTCACTTCCCAAATACTCAAATATTTTAGTATTTTCACTCTCTTAAGAGAAACAATCTCACCAAGACACACATTCTCTCACATCTCTGCAAATAATGCAGAACCTAACAAAGCATCCAAGGAAATGCTCTCCCAAACTTTTTAAGAGCTCACGTGTAGATGTTCTCTTTCTCTGGACTCTTTCATAGAAAACTCTCTCTGCACTCTCTCAAAGAGCTTTTCACCTAAACTCTCACACTCTACATTTTGGAATGTCTTACTAAAGGAAATGTCTTGATATTTATAGGAGAGCTTCACCAAGTATGCAGAAGAAAAATCTTTAAAATTTGGCACTATTTTCTTCATTCGGTGCCAACTTTTCATTTTTCTTCATTCGGCACAACTTTTTCAAATTTCAAATTTTGTACCTTGCAATTTCAAATTTTGTGACCATTTTTATTGACTTTTCAACAATTCTCCACCTCGATGAAAATTTGACCAAATATGAGTCAACTACCAACGAACCATCATCCTTAAAGTAATCTTTCATTAAAGATCCAAAGTAATCCTCCATTGAGGTCTTCTGTGATAACCAAAACATGATATTTCTTGTAAAGAATCAAACATATTATGTTCGAATAAAACGCATAAATGTGAAATATCATTATATGAGAGAGGTTATCGAGAACAATGTTGTGTTATTGAAAATGATTGATACTAGAGATAACCCATCAGATATGTTGACAAAAGTGATTTCTGGAATTAAATTTCAATATTGCTCGAAACTAATTCAAATACTTTGAATGTGTTGAATTTGAAAAATTTTGAACTATAGTTGGCTTGATCCCAGATTTTGGGTACGCAAGCAGTCAGAGCAGCACAACCATTTTGGATCCTTAATGAAAGATATTTTTGGGGATGATAGGTCATTAATAATCGACTCAAATTGTGACAAATCTTCGCTGAGATGGATAATTGTTGAAAAGTCAATAAAAGTAGCCGCAAAATTTGAAATTTAGAAAAGTCGCACCGAATGAAAAAAATAAGAAAGGTTGGCACCGAATCAAGAAAATTATACTATTTTTTTAAGACTTCTTTGTTGCATGCTTAGTGAAGCTCTCCTATAAATACTAAGTAATTTTCTTCAGTGAGACATCCCAAATTAAAAGTAACAATTCCAGTGAAGAATTGTTAAGAGATAAGAGAGTGAGCAATTGAAAAGTGTGTGTAAGTGAGAAGTTTTTCCTTTCAAGTGTGTTTAAGAGTACTAGGTGTATTTAAGTTCTAGGAAGTGAAGTTTCTTTACTAAAATATTATACTCTACACTTGTTAGTAATACAATTATTTTTCCTTACTCTCGTGGACACAGGCAGATTACCGAACCATGTTAAATTCTTGTCCTTTGTTTTCCTTTGATTACTTGATACGCTTGATTCCGCATGCCACGCCCAACAAGTAGTATCAGAGTACAACAGTCCTTTTGTTTGACACGAATTATTACAAATATACAACACAAGAATTTGTGGAAAACTTTTATACTAGAGAAAAATCACAACTGCCTAGAACGACAAGGGAAAATTTACTATGTAAAAATTTATTACAATCACTCTTATGGTTTTTCTTACACTCAAAAAGTCAAAATCTCAATAACACCCAATCTTTCAATGGACCTACCATTTCTCTCACAGTAAAAATTATTGACTTGCAGAGAATTAATTGTTGTGCTATACAAACAAGTGAACCTAACCTTTACAAATCCTTATTAAAAAAGAAGGCATATTCCTAACAATTAAAATATTTAATACATAAGAAGTTGATAAAGTGCATATCTAAAATCGAAATGCCAATCCGATTATATGATTTTCCATAACTAATGAATGCATACCACGTCAAAGACATAAATCTACCTATCTTATCTATCTACCTCTATAAAGCTTGAGCATTTTTAAATTTTGTGAAATTAATCCTTCAAATGATAAAAAAAGGTGATGTACCACGGTGAAGGTAGACCCATATAGTTTTTTAACATAAACCTTTACACGATGCAGCGTTATACCTCTTGTGTTTTTACTTTTGCTCACTAACAAATCTCAACAACATTCTTCAACTATTCATTTAAAATTACAAAATACTAATAAAGTTTCGTCCTGAACCCTAAAATGAAAGAAAAGAATAAGCACTACAAATTATTGGTTGCTTCATAAGCTATTAAGACTAAACTATACTATTTACATTAGAAGTAATTATGCATATTATATAATAAATGTTTATCAAGAAATCTATATAAAAAAAAAACAAGGGAAAAAAAGGTAAAAGGAACATATCAATAAATTTAAGGACAAACAATCCATGAATGAATACAAGCATTTTCTCAAATTATGCATAGTTTCTTTGGCTTGGACTTGAGTCTCAAAAATCTTTCCCAAAAATGAAAATATGAAAACAAAATGAGCCCATCTCAATTGTTATTCAATGTCTACTTTGTCTACTTCATGATTGTCAAAGAAAAAATTAGTTATATACAGTGTTAATAGGCAAAAAAAATTTCATGATAATTATTGGATCTTAATTCTAATGATAATTGATCATTGAAGATATTGTTCTTGCTCATTTATAGCAAGATCCTAAATGTGATGCAAAATTAGAATAGTTATTTTTGTCGTATTTCCTTTTTCCTTTTAATTATTTTTGCCTTAAGGAAGATCAGGTTAAAGCAATGACAAGATTAGATAAGGTGTCCACAAATGAAAAAGTTAGTTGATTTCTAAAAGAAGCATTATGTAATTCTAATCCTTTACACTTCATTGACAGTTAGTATCTACCATTTGAAAAAGTCCCATTTTAACGAAAGATGTGTAAACATAGTGAAAGAAAGCTTCATAGCCAAACTATCTTATTACATAAAAATAGGGAACTAATATTGAATTCTCACAAATGAAAAATAATGCGTACCTGGAAAGAAAGCTTGCAGTAATCATAACATTGATACACTGTTGATAAGGTCCTTGCATGAGGTGTAATCCAGAGCAAGCCATCCACAAGTTCAACAAGTGAAATGTTTAGATATTCGGAGTCAATGGAAAAACACACATGCTTGTCATAAGTTAAGGGGGGAATAAAATTTCCCGCAATTCACTTGGTACAATCACAACCTTGAGGAAATTAACAAAACAGAAAAAGTCAGAACTTAATGATGTATGACCAACAAATTATTTAAATAAGATAGAAAATTTAGGTAACAGAGTTTGGAAGGAATAATAGACCTTGTGATTACATATCAAGTTTAAAACTTCGTAACGGTGATCAAATTTTGCAAGAAGTTCAATCAATTTCACGTACTTGTCAACATAAAACGTGTACTAGAATACAGTTTCAGACAGAGCCAAAGCATTTGAAGAGAAGGATACCATACTACCAGAAGTTTTGAACATGCTTAAATTTGGAGTGTTAAGCTTCAATTCAACCAATTTCTCAGTACTTGTGAGGTCTAATTTCTTAAAACGAGGACTTATAATCTTAACATTCCTTAACTTCCCACAATATTTTACGTACAAGTATTCAAGAAATGGAGGTTCAGAAATTTGCTTGCAAAGCCATTCATCTGTTATGACAACCTCACATAATTTCAATTCTTCCAGATTCTTACAAGGGGTCACAATGATCTCTCATGGTGTTTGTTTGGCTGTGATATGTACTGAATAAACATTCTTTCCATTGATATACACCCATTCAAGTCCATCACTATCATATAATATGAATTCCTTGAGTTTATTGAGATGGGGTAACTCTAGACATTTAAATCCTTGACAAGCAAAGATATTCATATGCTCAATCAAAGGACAACCAGCAACTAGATCGCAAATAACTTCATCATTTGCATAGACTTGGTTTGGACAAAATTTTCTAAAGGAAGATAAAGTCACTTTACTTCTAGGTGGTTCCAGTGTATACTAAAGTAACCTCAACACAGCCATTGATTTTGCATAAAAAACTATTTGAGGCATATTGTATTTCCTAGAAGGACAACGAACTCAAAATTGTAAATCTTTGACCTTACTTCCAACCGCATAGCTGAGGCACCTGTTTACATTCGATTCAAACTCCGGACCATCTGATAATGGTGCTACATAAAGCGTGAACTTTTCTAAACTAATGCATCCAAATGACAATTTAGAAAGTCTTTTCCAAGTATTTCAATATTCTCTTTTGATTCCTCAATCTTGAACTAGAGAGATACCTATGAAATTGTATACTCGGGAATATAAGCCAGAATTCGTTCCATGTTTTAGTCAGGACACCAGTTTGAACAACACGTTCGAGAGAGAGACATGACAGAATGTGATGCAATATTGATTCTGGTAACGAAGAAATCCTGTCCACATTAACATTGGGACTTGTCCTCTCCTTCTCCGTGCCAGTGACTTACTTTTAATTAAGTAGCCTTCATTTAGATTAAACAATAAGCAAGCAAGACATGATATGACATTCTAAAATTCTAAGGACATAAAATAATTAAAATAGAAAAAGATTTTACCGGCGATAGAACTTGGCTATGCAAGTGGCTTGTGGCGGCTGGCAGTGTTCAATTTCTGGACAGTGGATACCGGCGAGATTCTGGGTGCAGAGAAGGTTTTAGGGCTAGGAACATGGGTGACCGAGCTTTCTCCTTGTGTATTGTGTTATTAATTCGAGATTACTTTCTTGGGCTATTGACTTGGTAATTTTGGTGGGCTGTTGTTGTTACGGGCTTGGGGATCAACAGAGTAGTGGACTTAATTAAGAAAATTTACATATTTTAGTTTGAAATTATAGAATGTCAATTTTATCCCCGTTTGCGTATACATAGCATAGTATACGTGTAACAATTCTGAGTGTGGATGCTTATATGCAGATTTCAAGTGGATTCATTATTACACCATATTATTCCCCGTTTGCTCCAAGCATATCTCAACAATAAACGAATTCTGTTTTTACCATTTTTACAGGTACATGAGTAAGAGTTTTTAAGTCATTAACTTATCTACTCAGTTTTTACGGCCATATTTTGTCTCCCTCAAGCAAACTTCTGAATCGTTGAAGACTTCTTTGATTGGAATGAATCTTTATTATTTATACATTTACATACACGCTTAATTTTGAAATATTTTTTAAGGAAAACATTTCTTTGTTATAATGAATTATCCTTACAAATTTGTCAGATTAGTTTAGGAATTAGCCTCAAGTCGGAACCGATAAAAATATTATTTAATTGAGCGTGTCAATGGGTTGAAAATATGGTAAAATTTTCATTAAATTTTTTGTGCTTCTATTATGATTATCCAGGATTTGAATGCATGCATACATATTTCGATACATTGGGCTCAGAAGCCTGAAACATTAGGCTCACAGGAGAATTCAATTGGTTTATCAGAAACCCAAGACACCAAAAGAACAGATACATACTAAAATTAAATTTGCTAGTTCTTATCATCATACTCATCGTACTTGTCAAGATCATCATATTCCCCACAAAGACCTCCAAAGATCGTCAATTTTCTCCATGATCTCTCCATCCTCTGAAGAATAACTTTCTCTGCTGGTATATGTTGTTGGATGTTTTTCCGTGCACTCAATCTTAGCTTTCTTTATGCAATGCTTCCAACATGAGAGAGGAAGGCATTGGCAACAACGAGTTTCCCCTTCATAAACAAGGGTCTTCTTATATGAGAACTGAAACAAAAGGAAAACGGCAACAAAAAAAGTCTTACAGATCCAAATGTAAAGGAAAAAGAAAAATGAAAAACTGAGAAGATGATGCTGAATAGGATCGTAATGACAATCTGCTCTAACTTGGCAAAACTATACACACAAACACATACAAAAATGCATTCAGTCCAACATATAGACCTAAAGCTTGGGCATTTTAACATCAAGTGGAATCATGTGAAGGATAAAATCCACTACATACTGAGGTGAACCTATGCTCTCTTTCATTTATAACATAACCTACTTTAAACATGCATGCATATTCTTTTGCATTCTACCTTTTCTCAACAGTATAAATTTCCCCCAAAAAAAAAATTATCCAAACATAACACTACAACAAATTCAGGAAAGTCAGATATTGAGGTTTTCTTAAGTTGATTTGTTATGTTTACCATTAAATGATTTGTTATGTTTACCATTAACAAATTCATTAATTCAATGTCTAATCCAAGCTTGTCAAAGAATGGAAAAAACAAATTAACAGAAGAGTATAGAGCGGATCTGTTTCTAAAAATCAAATAAGTGGATTTCTAAAAATCAAATAACAGTAATAATTTTTACCCAACTGTTCACACAAAGGGGAGCTACCATTTGAAAAAGCCCCATTTAAAAGGTATGATTCATAAACAAACTATCCTATCCGTTCAAAATATGAAATTAAGTCTTGAATTCTATGAAATCAAAAATATCTTGTACCTGGAACGAGAGCTGGTAGTAATAAACATTTAGACACTCAATTGTTATGGTCTCTGCATGAGGAGTAATCCAGAGCAGGCCATCCACAAGTTTTGCAAGTGAAAATTCTAGATTTTCAGAGAGTATCATAAAGCTCAAATTCTTGTGATAAGTTAAGGGGGGATTTAATATTTCCCGCAATTCTCTTGGTATAACCACAGCCTTGAGGAATAAATTGGAGAAAATAAAAGTTAGAACTTCGTGATGCATGACGAATAAATTATTCAAATTAGATAGAAAATTTCAGGTAAAAGAGTTAGGAAGGAATAACATACCTCATGATTACACTGCAAGTTTAAAACATTGGAGCAAAGATTGAATTTTGCTAGAAGTTGACTGAATTTCAAGTACCATTCATTGTCAACAGTAGGAGAAATGAAGCACAGTAACGTTTGTGATAAAGCCAAAGCATTCGAAGAGAAGGAGTCCACAGAATTCCAACATTTGAATATACTTAAATTTGGAGTGTCAAGCTCGAACTCAACCAATTCCCCACACCTTTGGAAGACTAATTCCTTAAGACGAGGACTTGAAATATTAACCCTCCTCAGCGTCATACAATAATGTATAGCTAAGTACTCAAGAAATTGAAGTTCAGAAGTTTGGTTGTAAAGCCACTCATCCGTTATGGAAAACCCATATAATCATAACAGTGTTAGATTCTTACAAGGAGCCACATTGATCTCACATAGTGTATTTAGAATCGTGATAACCACTGAATGAACATTTATGCCGCTGATATACAACTGGTCAAGTCCAGTTTGATGAGAATATAATTTGATTTCCTTGAGTTTATGGAGACCAACTAACTCTAGACTTTTAAATCCTCGACAATTATCGATATTCATATACTCAATCAAAGGACACCCAGCAACCATATCCCTAATAACTTCATCCTCAACATAAACAAAGGATAGGCACTAGTTGGGACAACTTCTTCAAGTGAGAGGAATGACAGAATGTGATGCAATATCAGTGGTGGAAATGCAGAAATCCTGTCCACATTGACTGCGGAGTTCGTATTCGTCTCCATGGGAGCTACGGTAACTGTTAATTAAGAAGCATTCCTTTGGATCAAATAATTAAGAAGAAATGATTTACCATAGATAAATGCTCAGGGAAAAAATTTTAACTACAGAGATTTGATTGAGAAAATTTACCCGACGAGATAAGTTGGCTATGTAAGTGGCGTTCGGCAGTGTTCAATTGCCGGAAAGTGGAGGCCGGCGAGACTGTTCGGCAGTGAGGGTTTTCGAGCTAGGCGAAAGGACAGCGGCGTTAGCATCTTAAGAAAACGCCAGTGACTTGGTATGTTGGGCTGTGGATCCAATAGATAAAATTTTTCATTTACACATTTTTTTTAATTTGTAAATAGTTGGACCGAGCTTTCTTGAATCAATTGGTTACGATTATATTGAGAAATTCAATATCTAATCCATGCGTAGAAAGAATCAAATAACAAGCAGAAGATCATATTAAATATGAAAGCAATTATGAGAGTGGCTCGTGTACACGGCTACAAATATCATTAGTAGATTTCTTAAATAGTCGTTTATAATAATATAAAAATTCTTATGTGCGAGCTCACTCAATTTTTTTTTTTCATGCGAATACATTATTAGTATGATTTGATAGAATTAGTGTAGTGTGTCTGAACTAACTCTATTAAAGATAACAAATTGCAGCTTAAGCTTGGGTTTGTAAATTTATATAAGTTAATAATTATCAAGTTGTTATAATTAATAATGAATTAATAAAAATAATTATTTTAAAATAAAATAATAAATAAAAAATGAAGTAAATAAAAGCTTACATATTTAATTTCTTAGTACTGAATGTTCTAATTCAAGCACTCTTTTAATTAATTAAGGCTTAAGAAAGAGTTTAGTATTATACTTTAGGTTGAATCGTCATTCATTTATAAATTCAGAATTTAAGTTTTATTTTTCTATTATTTTTAGAAATTAATTTATTATTTTAAATTTTAAATAGAGGATCAAATCTAGCCCATACTTTTTTTCCTAAACCCTTGTCCAAGACCTCATGTGGAGGGTAGGCCCAAGCGTTTTTTCCGACTCTAAACTCTATTAAACTATATAGTTTAATAACGCATTTACGTGGCCAAAAATAAAAATAAAAAAGAGTTGAATTATTAGCACACCTCTAACATTCTTTTCTAAGATCACCCTATGTTATGTTAAACGTAACGTACACACACTCACAGCAACAATAGCGGGCCCCACCATTAGAACTGTTGTTGTGAGTGCGTGTATGTTACGTTTAACGTAACATAACACTAGCCTTTTTTCAAATCCCTTTTCGTATATATTCTTATCAGTTCTTAAACTAACATTTATTTGTTGTACTTTCTTAATAACCTTCATTTGTTAATACTTTTGGAAAAAAAAAAATTCTTCTCTTAGGTTCTCTCTCTGACCATTCTCCCATTTCAAACCACTTTCAATTTCGTCTTGACTATACCATTCATGAATTTCTAATTTTTATCTCTTTCTCTCTTTATTTTTCTTGGTAGGTAATAATCTTAGTATATATATAAAGACATGTATGCAAATCTGAAAGAAAAACTTGGCCTAAGTAGACAAACTTCACAAAATTATCTTTCCTAAAAAAACTTAGTTTATATTTAGATCAAACTCTTATTCCATGACAATTTATTGATTTTTCAAAATTTATAGATTTAATGAGTTTGTAATAGAGAAAAATTAAGAAAACATAGAAACTAAGAAAACATAGGTGGGTTTAATTAGATAAGTTTTATTTTTAATATAATTCAAATATAAAGGATAAATTTATAAACACGAAACAAGAAGGGTTTCATAAGAGACATTGAGGGGTGCCAATAGTGTCTTGAGAGGGTACCTACATAACAGAATGACTCTATGATAATAATCATCATTTATACCTTATATTGTTCATAGTAAGAGGAAATACAAGTTCGTACAAATGATTGTCAATATTATGAAAGAAGCATTTAATCATAATTTCTGACAGAGCCAAAGCATTTGAAGAGAATGTTACCATACTACCACAGGTTTTGAATGTACTTAAATTGGAGTGTCAAGCTTGAATTCAACTAATATCTCAGTATAGGGATGTCAAATAAATCTGGATCCGGCCCGGATCCACAAAGATCCGAAAGATTCGGATCCGGATGTGAAAGATGGGGATCCGCACGGATCCGGATACAAGTGCATCCAGAAAACTGGATATCCGAATTCGGATAAATGTTATTTAAATTACAAATTATATTTAAAATATATATTAAAAATTAAAAATAAAATTTATTTGTGGATTTATTATGTTGTTGTATACTATTCATGTTGAATTATTAATTGTTGGATTATGATTGAATTTTATTTGATATTATTAGGTAAATTATTGAATTTCATTTTAAATTAAAATTAAAATTAAAAATTAAATCAAAAATAAAAAAATTAAACTTTATTTGTGGATTTATGATGTTGTATCTTATTCATGTTGAATTATTAATTGTTGGATTATGATTTAATTTTATTTGATATTATGAGGTGAATTATTGAATTTTATTTTAAATTAAAAAGTAAATTAACATATACATTAAAAATGAAATAAAAAATGAAATATTTTATTTCATTTGTAGATTTATGAGATTACTTGTATGTTATTCATGTTGAATTATTCATTGTTAAATTATGATTGGATTTTATTTGATATTATTAGGTAAATTATTGAATTTTTAAATTATATATTAAATTATTAAATTTTAATTTTTACGGATCCGGATATTTGGAATATCCGTCCGCATCCGTTGCGGATATTACCCGCATCCGGATCCGCATCTTTTTTTACGGATCCGGATGCATATCCGGATGTAAAATTATTAATGCGGATCCAGATTTTGGCAACCCTATCTCAGTATTTGTGTAGCCTAATTTCTTTAAGTCGACGACTTGAAATCTAAGTACTCCTTAGCTTAAGACAATAATTTATGTCTAAGTACTTAACTATTTAAATCCTTGACAATGAATGATAGTCGTATAATCGATCCAAGAACCCACCAATTAAGATCCTCAATAACTTAATCATCTGCATAAACATAGCTTAGGCAATGTTTTAACTCCAATAAATCTATAGATTTAGCACAAAACACTATTTAAGGTAACTTGTATTTCCTATAAGCACAATGAACGAATATCAAGTTTTAACTTTTTGACATTACTAGCAACTGCGCAGCGAAGGAAACTGTGTACCCATATATGAAGTCAATTTCCAAGTATTTGAAGACCATCTTTTGTCACAAAAATCGCCAGAGGACAAAATAAACGTCCCAGCTAAAACCCGACGGGCACATTCATCTTTTTTCACAGTAATGTCCTGTTTAGTAATTCTTTAATTTTTAAAATAATTGATGTTAACTGTACTATAAAAATAATTAGTGATGAAGAAAATCAATTAATGGGGTGCTTACTTATTAGGAACGAGAATGTAAATCAAATAATGTGAATGAATGATGTGTTTATTTGTTTAAATAAGAAGTGGAACGGAATCAAAGTGATAGGCCTCATATAAAATTGAGAATGATTACTAGAGTTCTCAATCCCTTAGAGAGATGAGAATGAGTTTCTCATTCCCTAAAGTAATCATATTACCCCTCTTAAATTTTGAATATGATAAAAAAATTCATTAATTTTTTTATGCTTCTATTTTATTTTTTTAGTTTTATTTTTTGTGAGTGATTTTAACTTTTCAAGGATCTGAATGTTGCACTAGTACAAGGGAGTTGGGGATCTCGATAAGAGATGGCTAATGGGCCAGACTAGCCATCAAAGGAAGGCTTATGCGTGCTCATTCTCGTGTCGTGCTGTGTCCACCATGTGCTTCATGTCGTGCAGTGGCACACTTAATTTTTTTCCTTAGACCAGGCCCGACACATATACCATGCCCACTCATGTCGTGCCGTAACGTGGGCCATACCCTACGGTGCCTAAGAAAAAAATCACAATAAGCTTTTTTCTTTTTAAAAATTTTTTTTTTTAAGAAAATATGCTAAGTTGTTGGCATACTTTTTTTAAGTTTATGTACTTTTTTGGGTTCATGTGTCTTTACTCAAATTCAATATAATTAAAAATCCAAAACTCAAGTCCATATTCAATAATAATAAACTAATAATAGAAAGAAAAAATAATATTACTTACTAAATCAGAACTTATGGTATTAGAATTTTTTTTTAATAATTAAAAATGACGACAACAACAACAATAATAAATTTTTCTTAAGAGTTAACTTAATTGTTAACTTAGACTTGTATGGAATTCTCGATCTTAATCCATAATAACATCAATACATATATTGTAAAATCATGATATTTATAATTTTATTTATTAAAATCATGAGACCAATTATCCATTTAATAAATTATAAACATAAATCAATTAGAGTATTTTTTTTAACTAATAATTAAATGAATTTGAAAAACTTGCGCTAGTAAAATGTATTAAAATATTCAATTTCAAGTTATTTGTAAAATTATAAAATTTCAAGTTTACTTTCATTAAAAAGTAAAACGTGCTTATTGCAGGCATTTTTCACGTGTTGTGCTTTATTCCATCTCTAATCGTATTATGCTTTTAATACCTACACACCTAAAATTCTAAGACTAACCCAACCCGATGATGTGCCCCACCAAGACATGCTCGTGTCCTGCCGTACTCTACAGACATATAGTATGCACATGCCGTGCCACATGCCACTCAGCTCGTTGGCCATCTCTAATCTTGATAGTGAATAGCTGTACTTATTAATAGGGAGCGAAAAATCCTCAAAATAAGGTTCTTCAATTCAAATAGAAGTAGATTGTTACAATCATTAGTTCGTTATTTTTTGTTCTGTTCATGGCAGACCATAGACAATTAATTGTATTTAGTGTTTTTTTCTTCCCTTTTTAGCTCCGTCCTAATTAATACCCAAAAATTAACACTTTCTCCTGAAATATATACTTAGTTCATCAGAAGCCAAAAACATTGAACTAACGAACATTAAAGGAGAATTCCATAACCATACCAGAATCCTAAGACACCATTAACAGATATAGACCCAAAAAAAAAAAATTTCTAGTCTTTTTTTTCACTATCATCAAATTCATGGACCATCGTATTCAGCAAAGATCTTAGAATGAAGGATCATCATATCCAGCAAAGATTTCCAAAGATCATTAATCTTCTCCATGATGTCTCCATCCTCTGAAGAAAAACTTTCTCTGTTGATCTGTCTTATTGGATATTTTTCAGTGCACTCAATCTTAACTTCCTTTATGCAATGCTTCCAACATGAGAGAGGGAGAGATTGGCAACAAGAAGGAGTCTCCCCTTCATAAGTAAGTTTCTTCTTATATGAGAACTGAAACAAAAGAAAAATGGGAATAAAAAGGTCTCTTGAGAATCTAATTGTAAAGGAGAAACAAAAATGAATTATGAGGAGATGATGCTGAATAGGATTGTAAAGACAATCTCCTCTTGCTTGACAAAACCATATACTCGAACACACAAATGCATTCAGTCCAACATACAGACCTAAAGCTTCAGCATTTTTACAATAAGTGGACTCCTTGAAAGAATGAAATAAGTTACAGATTGAGGTGAATCTATGCCCTTTTTTATTTATAACATAAACAACGTTAAAAGATGCATGCTTGTACATTTGGGTTCTCCTTTTCTCAACAGTATAAAATTCTGCAAAATAATTTTATTCACACATAAAACTACAACAAAATCATAGCTAGATATTGAGGATTTCTTAGTTGAATTTTACGTTTATATTAGAAATTCAATATCTACACCATGCTTGTCAAAGAATCAAAAAACAAGTAAACAGAAGGGATGATTCATAAACAAACTATCTTATCAGATCAAAATATGAATTAAGTCTTGAATTCTATGAAATTAAAAATATATTGTACCTGGAATGAAAGCTCGTAGAAATTAATATTTGGCCACTCTATTGATAAGGTCTCTGCGTGTGGAGTAATCCAGAGCAAGCAATCCACAAGATTTGCAAGTGAAACTTCTAGAATTTCAGAGAGTACGGAAAAGCTCACATGCTTGTGATAAGTTAAGGGGGGACATAAGATTTCCCGCAATTCTCTTGGTATAAGCACAGCCTTGAGGAATAAATTGGAAAATATAAAAGTAAGAACTTCATGATGCATGGCAAATAAATTATTCAATTTGATGGAAAAATTTTAGGTAGGAGAGTTGGGAAGAAATAACATACCTCATGATTACACTGCAAGTTTAAAACATTGGAGCAAAGATTGAATCTTGCTAGGAGTTTAATGAATTTCAAGTACCATTCGTTGTCGACAGGATGAGAGATGAAGCAAAGTAATGTTTGCGACAAAGCTAAAGCATTTGAAGAGAAGGATTCCACATAATTAAAACATTTGAATATACTTAAATTTGGAGTGTCAAGCTCGAATTCAACCAATTCCTCACACCTTTCAAAGACTAATTCCTTAAGACGAGGACTTGAAATATTAATACTCCTCAACTTCATACAATAGTGTAAAGCTAAGTACTCAAGAAATGGAAGTTCAGAAATTTGGTTGTAAAGCCACTTATCCGTTATGGAAAGCCCATCTAATCGTAAGTGTGTCAGATTCTTACAAGAGGACACATTCACCTCACACGGTTCTAAATACACCTTGATATCCACTGAATGAACATTCACTCCATTGATATACACCCGTTCAAGTCCACATCGATTAGAATCTAACTTGATTTCCTTGAGTTTATTGAGACCAAGTAACTGTAGACTTTTCAATCCCGGACAATTATTGATATTGATATACTCAATCAAAGGACACCCAGCAACCATATCCCTAATAACTTCATCATCTACATGAACAAAGGATAAGCACAATTTTCTCAAAGAAAATAAAGTTACAGTACTTCGAGGAGGCTCCAGTTTGCAGAACTCAAAATCCAACACATAAATTGATTTCAAATAGAAAACTATTTGAGGCAGATTGTATATACGACAGCAACCAACATCAAGCTTTAACTCTTTGACATTACTTGCAAATGCATAGCTAAGGCATCTGTTCATGATGGATTCAAGATCTGGATCATCTGATAATAATTCTACTCTAAGTGTGAGCTTTTCTAAGCTTATGGCATCCAAATAACGATTGAGCAAAAATTGTTCCAAGTATTTCAATACCATCTTTTGTCTCCTAAAAGTAGAGCGACGCGGATTATATTCTACATTCGGGAACGTATGCCAGAGTTGTTTCCATGTTTTAGACAGTACACTAGTTGGAACAACTTGTTCGAGAGAGAGGAATGACAGAATATGATGCAAAATCGGTGGCGGTAAAGCAGAAATCCTGTCCACATTGGCAGTGGAGCTCGCGTTCGTCTCCATGAAAGTTACTGTTAATGAAGTAGCATTGAAGAAATTATTTACTATAAATAAATTCTCCGGACAAAAAATATAAATATATATATACATCGATAGAGATTTGATTGAGAAAATTTACCCGAGAAGATAACTTGGCTGGCGTGTGGCGGCAACTGGCGAGACTCTGTCGGCAGTGAGGGCTTAGATCTAAGAGAAAAGACTGCGGGACTAGTACCTGGATTTTCTTTGGGAATCTGACCTTGCCTTCTCTTTTATTTCCCAAAATTTCTTAAAATAAGTATTTTAAGAAAACGACCTTGACATTAGTGGATTGGGCTGTTGTCAGTGTGATGGGCTTGGGGGTAGATAGAGAAGTGGACTTTCGATCCAATTAAAAAAAATTGCATATTTTAATATTTGCTCGCTGTTTTTCAATGGATTAATTTTTTATTATCTCTTGTGAATCGATTATTTTCAAAATACCATTTTGTTTTTAAAAGCCTTTAGTTATTCATGGGCGGGTTAATGAATTTTTTTTTATCTTCTTAATAAAAACAGGCGTATTTTGAGGTTTTCAAAAAATAAGGGATGATTTGAAAATATTCAACACAAGTGAATAATTTAAAATTAATCATTTGATAATAAATTTTGGAGTTGGACTATTGGCACTCTTTCATTAATCTTATAAAACTCCTATTCTATTATGATTATATTTTAAGACAAATTAACCCCATTTATTTTATTCTCTCTCTTCACTCAAGTATATGAAATACTAACTAGGCAACCCAAGAGGGGGGGTGAATTGAGATTTTAAAATTTAAGCTAAGCAAACCACACAACAATTTAATCTATTACTTTAATCAAATTAAAAACAATAAATTCAATCATGCATAATATTAAAAAAGTAAGGGAAGAGAAAACAAACACAATGATTTTTATGTGGTTCAGCAATCTCCGCATACGTCCACGCCTCCAAGCTCACCGGACTTGAGGATTTCACTAAGCTAGCCTCCCAAGGCTTCAAACGCTTACAATTGACTTCCAAGGTGTCAATGAACCTTTACAACAAGAGATTATCCTCAATCTCTTAACTCAAGTGTATCCCAACACTTACAATCTTTTAACTTGATTTTACAAAAAAGATTACAAATAAATCTCTCTCACACATTGTGTTTGATCACAAGTAAAAGCTCAATGTGTGAATGAATGAGATGAATACAAGAATTTAAAGCTCAATGAAAGTTGTATTCTTAATATTTTGCTCAATGATGATCATTGGAATTCTCCTTGTTTGAATTGGATTGGGCTTATTTATAGTTGGAGCTGAAAACTAGCCGTTATTGACTTTCTGCACACTGTCGAATCGCCGCTAACTAGATGTTGGATCGCCGTTTGATTGGTCAATATGACCATTGGGGCTGATTTTTAAATTGTCGGATCGCCGTTAACTATATGTCGGATCGCCGTTTAGGTCCAGAGGCTACTAGTTGATATCGGTGAGCCGTTTATCACACATGTCGGTTCGCTGTTTAGGTCCAGAGACTACCCTTCAGTTCTGGTTGATATCGGCTATCAAAATTGTCGGATCGCCGTTTAGATCTAGAGGCTAATCTTCAATTCTGTTAGATGTCGGTGAGCCGTTATCAAAATGTCGGATCGCCGTTTTCTACAGTAACTGTTACAGTGAAATATTTTTTAAATTTATAATTTGACCCCAAAATTTTATAAAATTATATTACGGCCCAAAATATTAAAAAATTTTGTAAATAGGTCTAATTTCAGAATTTTTAAGTAATACTTTGTTAATCCCAAAACTTTCTAAAATTATGGTATAGCCCAAAATGCTATGACACTTTTCAAATAAATCCTTCTCCAAAATTTCAAGCAATACTTGTTTATTTCAAAGTTTTCAAAATTCTCAAAATTCTTTCAATTAAACCATAAACTTTGAAAAACAACCAATTTCATAAAATCATTTTTCCATTAAATATGAAACATTTATAATGTGAAAATAATGATTTATTTAAAAAGAATAAAAACAATCAATTTCATAAAATCATTTTTCCATTAAATATAAAACCTTTATAATGTAAAAATAATGATTTATTTAAAATGTATAAAAAATAATTTGAGCTTAAAAGATTTATCATTCTTAATCTTGTTTGTTATCATCAAAATCAACATTATAGAAATATATATGTTAACAATCTCTCCCTTTTTTATGATGACAAACATTTCATGTATTTAAAGAATGATTCCACAAATTGCTCCCCCTTCTTGTTTGTTATCATCAAAATCAATATTATGGAAACATATATGTTAACAGTATATGTATTTAAAAAAAAAAAGCTTCTCCTTTTGCATATTGATTATTTTCATTTTAAATGATAATTTTACTTTAAGAACTTTAAATTAAACCCAAACTTAGACTCAATTTTACTATATATCAGCCATCAACAGTAACATTATCTCCAATGATATTAGTAAAATCTTCTGAGATAAATTTAATTTTGGCCACATGAAAAAAGTGTTAGAAAAAACTATAATAAAGTGGTTGTTTTGAGGCCAACTTCGAGTAAGATAAATATTGAAAAATATACTTGCATAGATGATTTGAAATCTCGTCCTTGAGCTCTTCACAATGAATCATAGAACGCTCAAATTGATGTTTAGTTGAATGAGAAATTGGATCTCAAAGACACCCATTGGTATGAAAAATTGAAACAAAATCCAACAAGGGATTTTAACTGGTTAATGCCCTCCCTTAAAACCTATATATATTGGCTTCCATGTTCAATTGCAAAACACACCAAAATCCAAGTGATTTTCTTCTCTTCTCTCTTAAGTAACTCTCTATCTTTAAACTAAAGTGTAATAGAATTCAAATATTTGTTTAAAGTTCGCGAGAATAATGAGGATTTGCTACCAACTTTATTTGGATCCTTTGTATCCTAGGAGGTAAATGTCAATATAATTCAAGTACCGTCGTGAAATTGATGAATCTATTTTTAAGGACATTGTTTCTTTATAGGCCTCAGGTTAGTGGTTTTTTTATTATTTTATAGTATTGATTTATATGTTATATCTTTACTATTTCAATTTAATTTTATTATTATTACAAAATTTTGATAAGTGCATAAGAAGTTTATTAGTAAGCTTAAGTGCACTAGAAATATTTTGTCACTAAGACTATATACATTGCCTAAGGAGGTTAGATTTAAAGCGGGACCATTGCGATCCTTCCAATCTTTCTTGGAAGCCTAAGTATTTTAGTTTTGCATACAAAATAGGCAGTTTTATATCACTTACCAATTAATAATAATATACACAACAAAAAGAAACGATCCAGACTCAATGTTGATGCTGTTAACATCACTTTCAAAGATGGAGTTCTAATCAAACAAAAACCACAAACATCGACTATGTAAATGAAAATAGCTCAAAAGAATTTAAAGTGTGAGAAAATCATTGTAAATTCAAAAATTTATGAATAAAAAATGGTGTCTATTCGAAAATATGTATTTTGGATAGCAAAGGTCCGTTTAGAATTACTTTTAGGAGACTCAAAAATGATTTTGAAAAGTTAAAAGTTAATTTTGGTGTTTGGTAAAATTTTTTTTAAATCACTTTTGGTAAAAATTACTACATCCTACATAGATTTTGGAAAGTAAGAAAGGAGTATTTTTTCAAAATCTGATTTTGAGAATCATTTTTATATTTAATACAATTCCATATATATCTTCATATATATTGTAAAAATCCAAAATTACCCTTATTAATTAATAAAAAAGTTATTAACTTTTAAAAAATAATTATTATTGTCAATTATATTAAGATAACAAAATAAAAATAAAAATAAAAATATTAAATATTTTTTAGGTATCAATTATTATATGTACACAATAAAAAACTTTATATATATGTATATATGTACACACACGCACATATACATGTGTGTGTGTGTGTGTGAAATTCTAGCTAGACAACCTAAGAGGGGGGTGAATTAGGATTTAAAAATTTCTTCAATAACAACACCACAATTCAATATCAAGAACTAACACAACCAATAATAATAATAATAATAATAATTTTAACAACAAGTAAATTTAGCGTGCATTTGGGATTGAGGTTGAACAACTAAAATGTTTGATAAACACTAACTGCTATAATATGAAAATTATGTTGATATAATTTTTCATTTGTATGATAAAAAATTTATTATATCTTTAATAATTTTGTCAAAATTATTATTTAAAATTTATACTTATTACATATTATTAACTTTTGTTTCATAAATACAGTTTTTTCTCCACAGCAACTGTACTTTAAAAGTTATAGTATCTCAATCCCAATAAGACTTTAAAGAGGTAAGGGTAGAGAAAACGAATACGATATTTTTCCGTGGTAGAGAAAACTAGCCATTATAAACTTGCTATTAAACAGAGAAACTAGCCATTATAAACTTTCTAGCACAATCAGTTTACCGCTTCCCATGAAACGGTTCGCCGTTTACTGATTTGGCTATGTTTAAATTTGAAAATTTTACTCAAATGATTTACTGCTTGAAATTAGTGGTTTACCGTTTGAATACCAAAACTTGCCCAATCGTAAACGGTAAGCCGCTAAAGTGAAATGGTTTATTGCTAACTTTTTCAAATTATAGTTTTCCTAAATCTTTTTGAAATTATACTATAGCCCAAAAACTTTATTCAAGCTTTTCAAATAGGACCATTTCTAAAATTTCAACCAATATTTGTTGATTTCAAAGTTTTCAAAATTTTTTTAATTTACTCCACAAACTTAAAAACAACCAATTTCATAAAATATTTTTCCTTTAAGTATAAAACATTTATATTATGAAAAATAATTATTTATTTAAAATGTCATGAAAAATAGTCTAACCTTTTAAATGCTTAATTATGCATACATTCAACTATACTAGTCTTACAAGAAATGTAATAAGAGAAATCATCTAAGCTAGTACCCTTGACGCTTGTCCTTGACTTGATGAGTTTTGTACCATTGTCCATTGAGTGCCTTGAACTTGATCTCATATGAACGATTTTTATCCTTTAATAGCTAGTAAGATTATGAAATATATGCATTTTCTATTTTACCCAGACACGTGGTTTATTATTATCAAAATCAAAGACCGTATGATCGTATAGGTCAACAATATTAACAAATGCTTAAATAAGTTTTATTAGACATTATATTCAATTCACTTATTTATATTATTATAGCAATTAATAATAAAATTTACTAAATACATACAACTACTTTTAAAACTCAAAGCACTTTTAAAAATTAATTTTACCAATTGTTTAACTGATTTTCCTCACATCTAATTATTTTTACAGCACAACTAGTAATAATTATTTTAAAAGTTACAGCATTACCAAACTGGCCATAAGTGGAGTATAATTGAAAAAGTGGTTTTAAGAGGATTTCAGAAGGGTACCAATAATCCAACTTTAAATTTTATGATTAATTTATTCCTTTTGTCTTATAAGGATAAAGCATTCAAATTAGAGATTTTAACATGAAAAATGATAAAATGGCGTGATTGACAAAAAAAGTATTAAACGGGAGAAGATGTAATTGATTAAACTTGAAAAATTACTAGTTTATTTAAAAAAAAAGGCAAAAAGAAAGATTTTATTACTCTCTATTCATGCCAAGCATGCTACTAACTCAATTTGTACAATGGAGTTTATACAATTGTTTATGACGGTACCTTTATTTATCTTTTTAATGTAAAAGTTTTACTAAACTGTTAAAAAAAAAAGCCACAAAAGAGCTACACAATTTTTATTGGAATCTTTTAATTTTAGTCTATAATGAGGCTCAAGATTGACAAAACGAAAATATAAAGATTGATCAAATATAAAGAAGAAACACAAGTTTATGAAAGTTTCAAATATTATTAATAAAAGTATGAATAACAAAACTAGAATTTTAAGATTCTTTTTTATTAATCTTAGAAAATGTAAATTTACCAAAAGAGGCAAACCTTAATTATTATTACATAATCAAATTTAACTAACTAAAATAAAGAAAACAAAATAAATGCACTCAAATCTGATATCTAAAAAGAAATAAAAATCCTAAAAGTAATGAAAAAAAGAAAAAAATAACTAAAATTTGTAAAATAATCATGAAAAAAAGGGAATTTTTGACCAAACCTTGGGGGCACTCTAATATAGCAACATAGGGTTAGATTCATCTTGTAACAAGCTTTAAAATGTATATTATATAAAATAACTCCGTAAAGATATCCTATTCATCCTCCACAACTGTACAACCGCCCTACATAAAAAAATATTGAAAGGTTTATTGTGAATCGCTGCAGCCATAAAGTTTCCATATGAATTTCTTACCACGGCACCAATACCTGAATTAGGGATGGCAAAATCCGGGTCCGGGTCCGAGTTTAGCCTTCCCGGTTCCAGACCCGGACACTATTTTTTGGTTCCTGGACCCGGATTAAAACCCGGCTTTTTCTCAGGCGGGTCCGGGCCGGGTTCAACCCGGAAAAATCCGGGTTCCCGGATTCCGGGTTTTGAACCCGGATCAATAACCCAAAACAAACTCCAAAAAGCAATTCAAATGGTGAATATTATGGCTTGGGTTTGGTGCGTTACACAAAATCATCCATTTTTCTCTCTTCGGTGGGTTAGCTACTAAGCTTCAAATTTGAGGAAAAAGGGAAAAAAAGTCAGTTAAGTGGTCAATCCACAACCACCATCTCCAATCCCATGGCATTTCTCAAGGCTTTATCAGATCATTTCATTTGATAGCATCATTGAAAAGAAACAAAAAACATGATGATATGAGTCTTGAAATTAATTAAGTATTAAATATGCAACTAAAGCGAGATATTATTGAAATAATCAAGTATTATATATGGTAAGTAAAGTGAGCAAAGTATGATGACTGTAAATAATTTAATTATAAAACTGCAAATACGCAAGTGTGTGGTGAATCAAACTAATAGAGGAACTGCAGTGCTGTCAGCCTGTCACGACTCAAAAAAGATTGCTGCTGATGATGATGAATAGAGGAACTGCAGCTGCAACCATGTGACGGTGGTGAACCACGAGTTGCGAGTTGCAACGGTGGGGAACCCAAGCTTTTGACAGTGGCGAACGCCGCGAACCCGATCTTGCGACGACGGCGAACCCGACATTGCGACGTTGGCGAACTCAGGCGATGGTTGTTTAACTTGCCTGCGAGATAGCGGGAGGCGGCAGCCGCGGCATAGCTAGGGTTTTTCACTTTTTCTTATGTAATCACGATTTGTGATGGAAAATAGAAAGAATGAAAGCTAGAAAAAAATGAATCATGATTTTTTAGGGTTTTTTTTTAATGTTTCTATTTATATTCACTAATAAAAATAATACAAAAAAATGAATTCGGGTCCGGGTTTCGGATTTACGGGTTACCCCAAACCCGGAACCGGACCCGGATTAATCCGGGTTATTAAAATTCATTCCGGATCCGGATTTTTTTATACTCCGGTACGGGTTCAACCCGGCCCGGATTATCCGGGTTCGGGTTATTTTGCCATCCCTATACCTGATAGCCAGTACACAATGTTAAGAAAAAATAAAAAAGGTCACACATCATTTTTTTATTATCTTAACCTTTGACTTAATTCTCCCAAAAATAATTGATTACAATATTTTATGATAAATAGAAATATAATATTAAAAAAAGTAAAAAATATTTATAAAATTATAATTATAATTTTTTTTAACTAAATATGATCTATAAAATTTTCAAGTTAAAATTTTGAAACAACACAAACTCTGAGATGATTAGCGTTGATGCCAAAATTTCAAACTTGAGATCATGAAAACGTTTATAACTTATGTGGTGTCGGGAAATGCATTGAGACACATGCAAAGATTAAATACAACCCAAATGATATACTAAAATGAGAATACAAATGATTTACTAAAAATATATATATATATATAAAGAGAATAAAGAAAAATATGGTTGGAAAATTTATCTTTGCTAGATGCCAAGTCAACCTTGGAATCAAAGTGACATGGAGAGAGAGAAAAAAAGAGAGAAGAATGTCCACCCCTTTAATTAGATTTTTTTATTTAAAATATTATTGTAATGGAGGGCAAAATTATAGCATACAAATAAGGAGTTTAGGAAGTTTCGGATCTTCTCCTAATCTAATTTTTCCAAAAATTTAGAGAATCTAATAACATTTGGGCTAGTATTGTTGCGTGGTTGAGATTTATTTCTATCTATTTTTCCCCATCAGTTACTAAAACTTTTTTTTTCCTCTCTTTACATGACCAAATTTTTACTTAATCGATCTGATTCATATCTCATACTTCACCGTTGTATTCTTCTTCAAATCAAAGTGACTAACTATTACATATTATACTTAAATTCATTTCGTATAGAGTACATGGTGCCATAAATTAACAAAAGATTTGCTAAAAATTTTCAAACTTTTGCCTCCTTAATTTGATACGATTAAGAAAGAGTATCTTCACATGAATCCAAATTTTAAATTCATATACGTTTTTTTATTTTGAAATAATTGATGCACTCTCTTTGCAGTAGCCATGGCCATTGGAGGCTGTAAAAGTTTAAGAAAAATAAATTATTTACTTATTTACTCATTTAATTTACCGAGAGTTCGCTGATGGAGATGAGAGCGTATTAGTAACTCATTCCCTTTTTTCTCTCTTACAAATAGGCAGTCAAAGCCAAAATAACAACAACAACAACAACAACAATAATAATAATGTACATATAGCACTTGAATATATTGATGTGGCACATATAATGAGATACACTTATAGTGCGTTTGCTAAACTGGATTCGAAATCAGTTGGAATTAGAATGGATAAGAATGAGAATATGATGGAATGAGAATGAGAATGAGAATTAGAGCAAGCTGTTTACTTAAACTGTAGGAATCAAAATCGAAATAAGTTGAATTGCTATTAATGTGTTTTTGAATTGGAATTAAAATGGGTTAGATTGTAATAAATTACTGAAAAGTACTTAATATCTTATTTTCGTAATTATTATTTTATATTTTAATTATATTGATTATTTTTTCAAATATAATAATAATAATAATATATTAATATATTAATTAATAATGATTATTATATTAATTAATTATAACTAGAGACAAATTGAGTTTTTTTGGGGGGGGGGGGGAATTGTCATTCTTGGGAATCGAAGACTCATTCCCAAGCGCTCCTTTGTGAATTAATCTTCGAATCCCCATTCCCAAATTGTGATGAGCCCCACGATATTGATTCTGATTTTTGACTCTATTTTGTGAAGTAAAAGCTATCAATGATTCCTATCCCAGATTCTAATTTCCTAATTTGAAAAGTAAACGCACTGTTAATGAAGAAATTTATTAAAAAAAAGACTAGAAATAATCAGTCGGGCTTTTTCAAGTTCAGGCCCAAGCCTATTAGAGGGGAAGCATAAAGATCGGGCCATTGCAGACTTAGGCTGGGCTTGGCTTTCACTTATTTTTTATTTTTAAAAAAAATTATTGTAAACTTAAAATTAAATAGAATAATCAACAAGTTGTTATAATTAATAATGAATAAAAGAAAATAAATATTTCAAAATAAAATTATAAATAAAGAAAATAAAGCAAATCAAAGTTTAAAGATTTAAGTTTTTTAATATTGGATTCTTTTATTCAAGCACTTTCTTAATTAATTAACACTTAAAAAAGATTTTATCGGTTTTTGATTCATTATTGATATATGAATTAAGAATTTAAAGTTTCTTTTTTTCTTTTTTCATTATTTTTAAATTTTAATTTATTAATCTAATTTATAAATTTATTTTTTAAAAAAAATAAAGAACTTAAACCTAATCCAGACCTTTTTCCCTTTAAGTCTTTATCTAAGCCTTCATATGGTGGCCTAAACCAAAGTCGGGAAAAATGGATTGGGTCAGCTCAAACTTTTTGGCCATCCCTACTTCTACCAAAATCTTGTTTGAGGTTTAACCAACAATGAGGTGTGAGCCGTGTCGTGTGACCTACAAACCACAAGTGGGCTTGAGTGTCTTGGTTTCTTAAATTTCAAAAATAAAATAATAACAATAATAAAGAAAGAACTTGGCATCTAATTAATTGGCTTGATGTGGATGGATGGAAGGGGGAATGAATATGTTTGGTTCTCCTTTAACGCGGAAGAAGGTAGTGGACACTGGTTGTTTGTCCCGTCATTGCCAATTGGGCAACTTGTGTGTAGCACTTGAACTTTCCTTCGACTAAATTTGTATCTTAATTTTGACTTGGTCAATTGATTAGATTTTTCATTTTTGTGATGAATTTGGGTATAATATTCGAGCCCCATGGGCTCTTTTTCATTTTTTTTTAAAAATAATAATAATAAGATGGTCTTTCTCTTTGTTATAAAAATCTAAAAAAAGATAATTTTTTTTTAATATTGTTAATAGGAATAAATTTTTAAACTTATCTTGACGAGTTTTTAAAGAATATTATAAATATATCTATAGGTTGTAGTAAAATATATATATCCACAGACGATGAGATTTTAACTTAAACAAGACATTCTCGACTTCTATTCTAACATTTTACTTTAGTTTGAAGCTCCACCACTTCATAGGCCATTGCAAGTTACATCTATCACATTAATTGTTGTCTGTACTTTGGCTAACTGATGGCGCGTATTGACTGGAGTCAATCCTCACAGCAGAGACTTGCTTGGAAGAAAACAATGTCACTGTCCCATACACTCTGGCGTTCTTTGCTCATCCATAACACAATATCCCAAGATGCACTTGCTGAAAAAAATATTGTTATATATCTTAACATCTCATTCTTACACTCGTATCACTTCTATCTACATCACTCTTTTCTATTTGATAAAAGTTTCTAATCTCAGTTCTCAAGTCATGGACACAAACCAAGAAATGAAGCTTCTTGGCTTCTGTGGCATCCTCAAAGAAACCTTCAAGCTCATATTCTCACATAAAAAACTCTTCACCCAAATCACATTAGCATTCATAATCCCTCTCTCCTTAATCTTCCAAGCTAATATGATAACATCCCATTTGCTCATTTCCAAAATCTTTGAAGAAAAAGACTCTTTAGAGCCCACAGATTTCAATATTTACAAATATTCCAACCTAAAGTTCTCCAATTTGAAGTCCTTTAAATGGGCAGCATATTGGGTTTTAACCCAAATTGCTTATTTTATTCCCATTTTAATCCTCTCTCTTCTTTGTGCATCAACTGTTGCTTACTCCGTTTTCTGCAATTACACTGCCAAAGATGTCACATTCAAGAAAACCATAGCCATAGTACCAAAGATTTGGAAGAAAGTATTGTGCACATTCTTGGTAAGTTTTGGCATTGTGTTTCTGTATGAGTATGTTCTTGGAGCAATCTTGGCTTTCATCTTGGGGTTTCTTTTTAAAGGCTTTACTACTATTATTGCTGTTGTTATATTGATCTTATACTTAGCTGGCTCTATTTACATTACTGTAATTTGGCATTTGGGTATCGTTGTTTCGGTTTTGGAGCAAAATGTTTATGGGAGTAAAGCCATAAAAAAGAGCAAGAACTTGGTAAAGGGGAAGTTTGGTGTTGCAGTGGCCATGCTGCTTGTGTTTAGTGTATGTTCAGTTGCAATTGATGCCGTATTTCAGAACTTTGTAGTACGTGATGACTTGTCTCTTGATTGGGGAATTAGAATTGGAATTGGAATCTTCGGCTTCATTTTGTTGTTGTTGCTGATTCTCTTTGGGCTTGTGGTCCAGACGGTTATCTACTTCGTTTGCAAGTCTTATTTGAATGAGGATTTTGCAGCCAATAGTGCGATGAATGCTCCTCAGCAGAAGGCGACGGCTGTCCAAGAGCAACTTCCTGTTTAGAGAAACATTTTCTTTATAGAATGAACCCATATGATGATCCATATGTAGCTTTAGATTGGTGAAGGCCATGTGAGTTGTCAATTTTATTTAATGAAGCTTTGCATATATGTTACAGTTTGTTTAATTGATGAAAACCTGAGTTGGAGATTAAGTTTCTTATTTGATTATTATTATTTTTCTAACTATCAAAATCTCTAAATATATTATACTTATAATACGGCACAAAATCTGCTAAAACTAATTTTGAAATTTACTCCCACTATTAGAGTGATATGTATATTTTCTTAAAAATAGATAAAGAGCACGAAGGCCAATGGCTCCGAGTTGATGTTTTTAATTAGCCACACAAATGTGCGTGGTATTTTTCTCAAATGATTACAATCTACGTATATAAGACAATATGAGGTTCAGTGCAATGTTAAAAATGTGTATTTATACTTTTATAGTATAACGCGGAAATCTATCGAAATTAATTCATAAGTTTACTCTCACTAATAATATGAAAAAGAAATGTACTGCCTATTATTGAGAGTGCTAATCCACCGATAGACCAAAAGCCAAATGACAAAATGTGCTGGTTTATATGATAAATGCGTCTGTCTTTGCTGTGGGCTACTTGCTAAAGTGAAAGTTAAATGCAATTACTTCGGGTTAATGGCTTTACTCATATCTTCGGATTTGTATTTGACATGGGTACAAGACGTACTAATTAATGAAACATAACTCACCATTCTTACACATTTACTACCTTCATTTTTATTTAATGTTTAGTTTTAATTTGCTGGAAATAATTTTGTGGTTTTTCAATAAGTTTTTCTATGCTAATCACCAACTAACTCTTTATTAGCGTTATGTCATCACTCATCAAGCTACAAGGAATAATTGGTGATGATAATAAATTAATCATGAGATTATGTCGCCGCAGATACTAGCTACCGTTAAATTTATGTTCTTATCATTTACTTTATTTTTATATATCCAAACAAAATTTCTTCAGAATGGCCGAAACCTCTAACCTTTTATCAAGTTTTTTAATTCCCTTAAAGATTGTAAACAAGTATTACCAATTTAATGTTGTTTAATTGCAAAAAAATCCTTTCTGGCCTTTACTTGCATGAGTAATTTAGTTTCATTATGCAATTAATTATCAGCTATAAGTGCTGCATGTCTTATTCTCAAATGATTGGTTCATTTTAAACAATATACCAAAAATTTGATCATACTAGAAGAGTTGAGAAAGAGTTGTTTTACTTAGGGAACGAATAATAAGAGAGCTTAATGTCCTTAGAATTACCATTATTGAGATCGAAGAGCTCGGTGGTTAGAATCTTGCAAGACAATTTCGAATCAGGAGTCACAAGAGATATTAAGGGTATAGATTTTTTGATACTTAAGTCAGAGATTGAGAGCGGCACGGTAATAAATAAATAATATGAAAGAGAAAAGAGTGTAAGACCGGTAAGAGAAAGACTTGGAAGATATTCTATTCCTTCTTCCAATATACCCATTTCTCATTGTCTATATCTTTGAGTGGTGACCTCTTTATATAAGAGAAATAATCATAAATATAATTAAATTAGGAAAACTTATCTCCTATCTTACAAGATTCAAGTTTGACGAGGATTAGGACTTATATTATTTTATTCTGTCTAGATTAAGATATGTTATTGGATGCATTCAAAGGCCCATTTGTTTATATCATTAGGTTGGGTTAGTTAAAAATATGGGTATAAATAGGAGTTTTCTAGTTTACAATAGTCACTAGTTTACAAGTAGGACCATATGTTTTTTAGATTGAGGGAATCAGGTTTTCATTCCCGGGATTGACCCTTTCACCACTCAATTGTGAAAATGTCCAAATTACCCTCAATTATGTTTTATATTTTGTTCATTGTTTTTAATACTTTACAAAATTTATAAAATACTCATAAGTATTGAAATATTTGCTAATAGGTCATTATTATTATTGTTGTTGTCGTCGTCGTCATTACTATTATTAGTATTTTTGATATTTTATCATTATTATTATTATTATTTATTTCATCACTATGATTATTATTATTATTATTGTTATTTCATTATTATTATTATTTTCATCATTATTATTAGTATTTTTATTATTTTATTGTTAATTTTATGATTATGATGATGATGATGATGATGATGATTATTATTATTATTATTGTGATGGTGTTGTTATTGTTACTAGTAGAATAGAAGAAGAAGAAGAAGAAGAAGATGATGATGATGATAATAATAATTAACTAAGGACACTTTGGTAGCTTGTAAAAATCTATTTTGATTCATATATAATATAAACACATCAATGGAAATATAGGCTATTTCAATTCTGATTTTTAAATCTCTACTAAACAACTTATTCTAATTTCGTTCCCATTCTAGTTTCGGACTATTTCAATTCAAACTCATTTTGATTTCAGTCTATTTCGATTACTAATCGGTAAATACACCGTAAGAATTTCTATAGTACAGCTCTAGTAACAAACAATCTCATATATATTTTTTTTACCCTCAAAGGTGTACCGAAGCACTTTTTTTAAATGAAAAAAATGCTATATATTTCCAATTCAATGAAAAACTAAAATCAAAGAGAATGACATTCAACGTGTTGTCAAACAATTAAGTATAACTAAAATAGTCAAATAAATTCTTAATTATTAATAATACATGCAAAATAAGAACCACAAACAATAATAAGAACAATAGTTATTGAAAAGTAAATCCGTAACAGAATATAATTCAACCACACCATGCATAGTTTCACCTTCAGCCTTAGTTGTTAAAAAAAAAAAAAATAGAAACAACATTAAAAAAAAATGAAACAGAAAATAAAATAAACCCATAAACATTTCGATAAGTCGTGTACCCTTTTGTTTCTTATAGACAATCTTTCTATTTTTGTATATCTACTTTGATTGGTGTAGTATGCCCTAATTTTGCATTGAAACTCCCTAGCTACTTCTAAAAAACTTTTCCTTATCTTTAGTCATTTTAATATTTAACCCCAAAAAAACCTCAAAAAGTTTACGAAAATAACACAAATCCAACAATATTTAGTAACTTAAATAACTAACCAATAACAAGATTAGTGGGACTTTATATAAGATAAACACACGTTTCTGTTGTCTAAAATTTTGGCTAAGGCCTAACTAAAACCGCGTATTAGCTCAAGTTGTTCCCAATTTAATTCACTTTCTATTGAATAAAAACTATTAATAACAACATCTCATAATTCTTTCTTCAGAAAAATCTCGAGTACTCATGGAGAAACACAATGAATTGAAAGCCGCTCTTGGCTTCTTTGGAGTCCTCAAAGAAACTTTCGAGCTCATCTTCTCAAATAAAAAAATCTTCTCTCAAATCACATTAGCCCTAATTGTCCCTCTCTCTTTAATCCTCCAAGCTAATATCCTAGTAACCCAATTGCTATCTTCCAAAATTTTTGGAAATAATGACAATATGCATCCCACATTCGATATTTTCCAATACTCTAACCTAAATTTATCCGAATTAAACTCCTTCAAAGGAGTCGCATTTTGGGCTTTGATCAAGTTTTCTTATTTTTTTTTCACATTAATCTTCTCCTTTCTTTGTACATCCACTGTTGCTTTTATCGTTTCATGCATTTACACCGGAAAAGATATTAATGTGAAGAAAGCATTTTCCATTATACCAAAAGTCTGGAAACAAGTACTTTTCACATTGTTAATCAGTTTGTTCATTGTTTTTTTCTATGACGTTGTTTTTGGATCTTTGCTTGTATTGACATTAGGGTTTCTTTTTAATGGGCCGGCTATTATTGCTGCTGTTGTTGCATTGATCTTATTCTTTGCGGGATCGCTCTACATTACCATAACTTGGCATTTGGCTATCGTTGTTTCGGTTTTGGAAGAAAATGTTTATGGGATTAAAGCAATAACCAAGAGTAGATTTTTGCTAAAGGGGAAGATTGGAATTGCAATGGGCATGCTCGTTATTTCAGGTGTTTGTTCTGCAGTAATTGATGCAATTTTTCAAAAGTTCGCATTACGTGAGTTGTTGATTCAAAATGTTGGAATTAGGGTTGGAATTGGAGTATTTTGCTTCCTTTTGGAGTCGCTGTTGATTCTTTTTGATCTTGTTGTGCAAACGGTTGTCTACTATGTCTGCAAGTCTTATCATGCAGACAGTTTTGCGGGGGAGGCTTCTCATCAACAGAAGGTTATTTATATCGAAGAGCAAAATCTTGTTTAGAAGGATGTTTATTTTAAAATTATTTAATTTTAGGATGATGAACGACATTTAATTAGTAGTAATCTTTGCTGCAACTTATATATTCAATTAAAAAAGAGATGTGTTAGAATCTGATTGTCTAGGATTCTTTTCTTTTCAGTTAATTAACAGTCTTTTTCCTTTTAAATTTATTTATTTACTGCTACATTAGAAAGGGTGGAATAGATTTATTTTTCTAAGTAATGCATCATTCTAGCTAGATATGGACGTAAATAGATCTGGCCTCAAAAATCACTTATCAGTATTACAATCGAATATATAAAAAAGATCGAAAAAATATGCAAAATAAACATTACCTGTGGGTCAATAATCGATTTTCGTTTTTTGACGTATAGATTTGGATCAAGAGCTGCAAGGCTGCTTTTTCCTGCAATTCATAGATTCTCATAGGATGAAAAAATTAAAATTGATAACAATTAATTTGTAAGTGAATAAGAAAAATTAAGATAGTAATAAACTTCTTATTCTTGTTTAAGTTATTGAGAGGGCTTGACCTAGATGTAATAGGTTAGGGCTCCGGCGACGACTCACGAAGCCAAATTGGCTCCGCCTCTTACACCTCCCACTAAATTCCCAACAAATTACCAGACATTCCCAATTGTCCTTCAGTAGCTGCTTGCCATTAGTTTCAATTTTGTACCTTATTATCACCGTCGTCTAATAAACGTGTTTGTTAACAAATCACGAGTTGATTCACTCCTCACTTGCCGTTTAGAACATGGAAAGAAAGGAACGAACCCAAAAAAGTGTAAACCCTAGAATTGCCATGACGAGGCCATGGTGGAATTCCCTCGAAGAAGATGATGAATGCCTTGATGAAGAAGATGGGTTTTGTAGCTACCGAAATAAAGTTTTGTGACTTCAGTTTTAATTCGATTTGAAAGAGGGAACTAGGCTTTTGGATTCGATGAATTCTAAAGGATGGGAACATGTTTGATAACCAAAAAAAAAAAAAAAAAAGAGGAACCTGTGAAATTTTCCAAGTATTGGATAAGAGTGCTCTAGACGTTACCGTCAAGAAAAAAATATAGAAATAAAATTAAAATTAAAAATAGGCATTACTGTATTATCAGCAACCTAGCGTAGTGAAAGTTATTTTTCAACTACTGAAATATTAAATCGTATTTTTTTATTGTACAATAACAATCAATCAAAAATTTAAATTACATTTTTTACTAATTTATTAAAAGTTAAAAAGTAAATATTTAGTTAATAACAAAAAAATTAATAGATACATAAATAAAATATTATTTGATTTCGATTATCAAATTTAAATAATTTAAATACTAAAAAAACTCTATTAAAATTAATTTTTAAGTAGTTTAGTGGCATAATATTTTCTATTATTTAATTTGATTTCACTTAATGCAAAATAGTATTACAAATTCTTAAACCCACTGTAATAATTCTTACCGTATAATTATTATATTCAGATTTTGCATACCAAATCCTAAAATTTTGAATCAAATTATTTATATAAAAAACCACTTATTATTTGAAATTGATTGCTTTATTATTATTATAGACATAAAAAAATGGTGATAAATGTAACCAACAACGTGATTTCATAACATACCAAGAAATACAGTATTGAATATAAATGACAATGAACAAGAAGAACGTTGTGGTGTACTTTTATTAACAACATTAAGATGAAACTTTTAAAAACGAGCTTAGTTTATAAATTATCATTTTATCTTTAAAATCCACCACAATCATAAAATTATTATAATAATATATTTAACAACGCGCGATGAAATATGTTGTTAAAATTAAATTTTTAGCAACACAATTTTGAAAAGTTATTGAATATCAGATTCTGCAACGTCACAACACACATTTTGTTAAATTCTTGTCGTGTTATCTCCTTTTTCTTGTAGTGATAAAGAATAGTCACGTAGTTTAAATACTTCGAAGGGTAGTTTAGTCTTTTTGCACTCCTTTTCAAATTCATTGGTTCGCGTGGCGCTTTTTCCTAGTAAATAGCCTGTAATAGTAAACGTTAACCAATAAAAATGGGTAAGTTTTAAGGACCTCTCCTGAGGTTTAACGCATTAACAGTCTAAGAGAACGTATGACCGTAATTACACAAACCTCTTTTGGCGTTAGTATAACGTTTTGTATATCTTTAGTATTTGTGGGTAAATTTGTAATTTTAAAACAAACTTGAAAAAATAAAAATTAAACAAAACCCGAGATCTGACTTTTGCTCACTGATACACATCAATACCCAGTGGTTATTAGCTTCAATTTCTCTTTCATGAACTTTATCATGAACAAATGAAAAATAAACAAAACCGAGGATCCGAGTTTTGCTCACTGATACACATCAATACCCAGTGGCTATTAGGTTCAATTTCTCTTTCATGAACTTCATCATTTTCTTTTTCATTGAACCAATTAACCAAACAACAACCATTCTCCAGCACCAAACGCTTTAACGTAGTTGTTGTAACCAATAAATGATCTTGCTGTTAACATGAATATGTTAATAATATTGATTTTGATGATAACAAATTTTATATGGTTTTTGACAAAAATATTGGAGCTATTTCTTAATAAACGAAAGCCCTTTTAATCATTGCCTTATTTCTTCATAAAAGATGGATTTTCAAATTAGAAAGAGATTCTCTGCAAAAACTTGTTTAAAATTGCAATTCTGGTTATAAACGGTGAACCGTTTATTTAAAACGGTTAACCGATTAAAGGCAGAGAGCTACACATTTCCTAAACCTCTAACCGTTTATGAAAAACGGAAAACACAAAAGATGGGGAGGTTACTGGAAATTAACGGTAAACCGTTTTCTTTTAAACGGTTAACCGATTAGCACCAGAGAGCAACATATTGCCTAAGCTCTAGCCGTTTATGTTTAACGGAAAACACTAAAGATGGGAAGGCTACTGGAACCTAATGGTGAACCGTTTATTTTAAACGGTTAACCGATAACGTCCAGAATTGAAGGTTGTCCTCCTCTGGCATTGATTAACGATAACTGATAGGGCTAAATTATTTTGCAGATTACTGAAGCCAAACGGCGAACCGTTTATTTTAAACGGTCAACCGATAATATCCAGAGAAGCCACTTCCTGCAATCCCTTAACCGCTTAATGAAAACGGATAACTGATGTTCATTTTGCAGGTTACTGGAGACAAACGACGATCCGTTTATTTCAAACGGTTAACCGATAATATTCAGAGAAGCCACTTCACGCAAGTCCTTAACTGTTTAGTGTAAACGAATAACCAATGTTTATCTTGCAGCTCTCTGGAAGTTAACGGCGAAAGGTTAAGCCTAAACGACTAACCGTTTATTTGAAAATTGGCCCAACGGTAACTTTGACCAGCCTAAACGGTTAACCGTTAATGGTTAACGGCGAACAGTTTTCTGTCCGACAGTTTGTAACGGCTAGATTTTCAGCTCCAAATATAAATAAGCTCATTCAAATTCAAAGAAGGTTGATCACAACACGACCATTTGAGCTAATATTCGAGAATACAATCTTCATAGAGCTTAGAACACATTCTTGCTTCATCTATTCACATATTAAGCATCATTGTGTAATCTTATATATTGTGAGAGGCAAAACAGTTTGTAATCTTTTACTTTGAGTGATTGTAAGTGTTGAGATACACTTGGGTTAAAAGATTGGGGATAATCTCTTGTTGTAAAGGTCCATTGACACCTTGGAAGTCAAGTGTAAGCATTTGAAGCCTTGGAGGCTTGCTTAGTGGAATCCTCAAGCTTAGAAAGCTTGGAGGCGTGGACGTAGGCGAGGTTGGCCGAACCACGTAAAAATCTCGGTGTTTGAATCCCTCTTCCCTTATCTTTTTATATTGTGATCATCTTAATTGTTATTGCCTTGAATTTGATTTATAATTGCATTGAGATTTTCTTTAATAAATTGAATAATTTTTTAGAATCCCAATTCACCCCCCTCTTGGGTTGCATACTTGTATTTCACTTGCAAACACCCCCGCGAACCATGACGGCAGTCAACCACCACTAGTTCCTCCCTGTACTACTAGAAATCCACCTCCTGTCCCGTCTTCCCGCCAATCAACTCAATCAAGTTTGTCACATTCCATAATTGAAAACAAAAATCTAACCGATCTACCACCAACTTCATCTTTGTCGCCTCCAACCACCGCCACTCTCCGCCATGCTTCCTCAAAACAGATTTCAACCTCTGTACCCTCTTCTCGCCAGCCATCTCATAATAAAAGTTTTAGCGCTTAAAACCAAAATAAGAAAAACCAACCCCAAAAGCCCATCCAAATCTAGGCGATCAGGGTGCTTTCCCACCATTGTCAAACTCCCCTCAACAACTTCATCGACTGCTAATCCACATCAACAGAAACCATGCAATCTGTGCATTTCACCAGCTTCACCACATTTTAAAGCAATATTGGTAGCTTGATTCAAATTTTATATATTATTATTTATTATTATGCAATGTCAATTCTTTCTACAATTAATGGGAATCTTGGTCTTTCTATGTGTTTTGTGATGTTGGCGACAATATTCGTCATCCTTATTTGATGACAAGGGTATTTTGGAAATTTTAGCAGTCCACTAACAGTCAACGTTACAAAATACTAACGCCAAGGGAGGTTTGTATAATTACGGTCATACATTCTCTCAGACTGTTAATACCCCAAACCTCAGGGGAGGTCCCTAAAAATTATCCCAATAAAAATTGAACATCGCAAAATCCATCAAGATTCAAGATAATTTTTGTGGATGGGAAAGCCGAAAGCCCGTTTGTGATAAACGCTTTTATCTAATCTTTGTCAACACAAGAAAAATTGAAAACTATTGATTAGTCGAGCCGCTTTTATCTATCTACCTCAGAGCATCTCTAAAAAGTTCTTTAAATTTTACTCTTCAAATTTTAATTTGCTTACTGATATGGCAAATAAGTGTATAGAAAAATATAATCCCCTCCAAAACACTCACCAAATAAGAATAAATTAATATTATTTTAATCAAATCTTTCCAACTATCAAATTGAATTGTTATTATATTTTTTAAAAAACATAAATAATAATTATTGTAGTCTTATCTTTTCAATAAATAATAATAAAATATTAATAGAAGAGGGAGAAACTCACTTGTCAATATTGAAGAGTGGGAAACAAATCTTATTTGAAAAATCTAAATTAACGTATCTTTTGGAGTATTTAATATTGATATAGCTCTTCAAATAAGATTTTACTTCTTATTTGAATAGCGTGTAGGAGATGCTCTAAGTTATCATTAAGAAAAAGAAAAAGGCCAAAAAGAAGAGTTCAATGTTCCATTACATAAAGGTTCTGTACATCGTTTACTCTGTTGTGATGTAGTCAAAATTCTTGGCCATTTCTGATCAAGCCGCGTAATTATTGCCCATACACCAATCGCCAATCCTTTCTTACGGGGGGCAACTTGTATAAAATTATTGACTCCCATTGTCCTACTCACCATCCGCATTCACATCATTTTCCCTTTACATATTATATGTAAACAACTCATTATTCAATACTTCGTTGTTTCCAATCCATCCTCTTCTTCATCTCATCAATCTAAGTTCTTGAGAAAAAAAAATTCAGCAATGGAGGAGAGACACCAAGAACTGAAACGTCTCGGCTTCTTTGGCATCCTCAAAGAATCCTTCAAGCTCATCTTCTCACACAAAAAGCTCTTCACTCAAATCTCACAATCCCTTTTAATCCCCATCTCCATAATCCTCGAAGTCAAGATCCTCACTGCAATATTGTTCTCGTTCAACATGTTTAAGAACAGAGCCGACCCGGAAGATATTACAGTCTTTATCATCCCCCAATTCTCAACTCTAAACATTTCTTACATAGCCTCCTTCAAATGGGTAGCTCTTTGGCTTTTGTCAGAAGTCACCTATCTCATTCTCCTTCTAGTCCTCTCCATTCTATCCACAGTCACAATCGCTTACAGTACTGCCTCCATTTACAAAACAAAAGACACCACCTTCAAGAAGGCCGCGGCGGTGGTACCAGAGCTCTGGAAGCCAGTTTTGATCACCTTCTTATTAGTCTTCGCCGTTACTTTTGTTTACGATTACATTCTTGGACCAGTTCTCGGATTGATCCTTCGGCTTCTTTTTTTGAAAAGATTCGCCTTCTTAAAAATCGTCATCGGTGTGATTCTCACAGTCTTGTACATAGTAGTGTTTGTTTATATTACATTAATTTGGCATGTGGGCACTATGGTTTCTGCATTGGAGAATGATATCTATGGGGCGAAAGCCATCATAAAGGGCAGGAACTTTCTAAAAGGGAAGATGAAAGACTCAGTTGCTGTGTTTGTTGTGCTTTTAACGTTAGCAGCAGGAGTTGATGCAGCTTTTGCCCTCGTTGTTGTATATGGAACGATAAGAATTTGGGCTATCAGAATCGGAATTGGAATTCTTCTGGTGCTTTTGAAGTTGATGATGGTTCTAATAGGCCTTGTTGCACAAACTGTTATATATTTTGTGTGCAAGTCTTATCATGATGAGAATTTTGAGGATCTGTATGATGCAGCTGATGATCATAAGTTATCCTTGGATGTTCAATATCAGAAACTCACTGTTTAGGATAAACAAAATGATGCACGGCCTTGTATTTTTTAAGTTGTTCTTGTATCTTTAATGTAATTAATTATCAGTGTTTGCATATACCATATGCTTCATAATTTCATCGCTCTTATGTATTTGATCTGGAAGAATTAATTTCTCTAGTAGTTGCATGAAGTAGTTTGATATCTCTGAAAGAGGGAAAACATTGTAGTTGATTTAGAATTTATATTTTTTAATTTCGTTTTACCATTTTGCGCTTGGACAGCCTTGCTTTTGTTAAACGTTTTAATTCCGCCAGGGGCGTTAGCTAATAAACCAATCCTCACCATAGAAGATTTGGGTGAATAGTTTTTTGTGTCAGAAGATGAGCTTGGTGGATTGTTTGAGGATACCAAAGAAGCCAAGAAGCTTCAGTTCTTGCTTTCTCCCCATTGTTGAATTTTTTAGGAGAAGGATTGGTACTAGGAAAAACAATAAGAGAGGATCATAATCCTTATTAAATGGATTTGAATCCTCTCTAAATCTTTTTTTTTTAATCTTTATAGAAAATTTTGACACATGGCATTTAAAAAATTTCTAAGGCTAGAATTTAATTTATTTTTAATTTTCCTTATTAAATATCAAATCTAGCATTTCTTAGCCAACTAAAATTACAAACTAACAAAAGTTTAGGGCTTGTTCAGTATTGTTTCTGAATTAGTATTTTTTGAAAATAAAAATGGGAATGAAAAATGATATTTTGCAGTTATTCTATTTTGAATTTAAGTATATATCTAGTATCATTTTTTATATCTTGTATTTTAAAATTAAAAATAGTAATATGTGTTTGGTAATCATAATTGATAAGAATAAAAATAGTAAATATATGTTAGGCAATACTATTTTCATAAACATTTTTTTATTAAACAATTAAGCCATACTTATAAGTAAAAAGTATTTATTTAATTAATACTTTTTTTGGAATCTAATAAATAAGTTTAATTAATATAAAACATGAAATATTCTAAGTTTAATTAATATAAAGCAATAAATATTTCATTCACTGTTTTATATCTAACTGGCCATCACTATAATGACCAAACACAACAAGAGTACATATGAAAGTAATTAAAAAAAATACTAAGGAAACTTTATAAAAATAATCATAAAATTTTTGTGTTTTTTAAATTTGACCCCCTAACTTTTTCCTATTATAATTAGCCAAATATCAATTTTTTTTGTCCAAAGTACCCCTGTCAAACCATTTGTTGAAACCTTCTTCTCACTTCACCATCATCGGCGGTTTCATGTCAAATCTCTCCCCAAAATCATTCTTCTCGCGGAAATCTCTTCACCGCAATGTAATGCACTGTTGTCGGCAGCTTTTTGTCAAATTTCTCCCTGAAATCATTCTTGTCAGCCAAATCTCTCACCAAATGACCAAAATCACAGTGAACGATGGCTTAAATCACTGACATCAATTGTGCAGTGAAAAGAACAAGGTTAGCTATTTCCTTTTATGCTTTATTTCATTAGTTAAGAATGAAATTTTAGAGTAATATTGGTAGTAGTTCAAGAATTGATTACTGTTAAAAATTATATATTTATTAAGGAGTAAAAAATGTTATTTTGTGCTATTAATGTAATTTATATTTGTAATTATGTAACATATTGTGAATTTTTAATTATTTTTTAAATATTTGACTTTGTGTATTTTTGTGTGTTTATTAGGTAAAAATAATAATTTCACGCAATTTGGGGCTCCAAACAAATGTACGGATGTCAAATTTGGATTCCGAAAGTCCAAAAATTATGTCATTGTCGAGAAGAATCCGAGATTTTTATTGTAAATTTGTAAGTTTTTATCAATGTAGTAATTGTGAAATTATAAGTTTTTACTATGTTAGGTATGGTAACTATTAGTTAAATGTGTTGGATGTGCTTGAGTGGATTAAGTTAGATTTATGTTTTATTAGTGGGACAAATGTAAAGTTAAGATGTAATTAGTTTTATTTATTTGTGTAATGTAGATTAACCATGTATTAGTATAAATAGAGAGAGGGGGAACACACCTCTCCACACCTTCTCCTCTCTTATTTCCCCTCAAATTCTTTTTCTCATCTCTCTTTATAATATATTTTCAATCAATAAAATTAGTTTTATTTCAATTTTCAAATTTCATTTTTTTAATTATGTGTTTTTCAATTTTAATAATTTCTCTTATTTAAAAAATGTTTAGCTAAATATTCGTTGTTAGGGGAAGGTGAAACTCTTAGTAAAAATATGGTTCAATCAAATTCTATTTTTAATTTTATAAATTAAATTATTTTTTATTTAATTTTATCCATATTTTATATTTTGAAATTTTGATTTATTGTAGACAAACATGGGAGTTTGGTACAATGAATTCTTAATATCTTAGTATAAAGTATGGTAAACTGGTATTTTGATTTATTGTAGACAAATTAAGTTTTGGCACATTAAGTTCTTAATGCATAATAAAATAAATGGAAAAATAATTTTAATTTATACAATTAATCTTCTGGAAAATAAAATAAAAATAAAAAGAATTTGTTAAATTGTATTTATTACTAAGAGTGGATCTATAACCTTAACTAATTCGATTTCATAGTTTTTTGTAAATTAAATTGCATATTTTTAATTTAATTTTTATTTTTTTGATAAACTTAAATAAATAAATTAAATCATTTCTCCGTTGATCGACTTCGGACTCACCGAGTTATAATATAACAAGACACTCTTATACTTGAGAGTTAAAAATTATTTTTAAGTCATGTTAAGAATAACAGTGGTGGTTGTTGTTTAAGAGTGTGCAATGGGCTAACCACTACACAAATTTTGGGTGCAATGGGCATTTAATTTTGGTTGCAACAGGTGATGGCGATTGCACACCCATTGCACTAAATTTTTTGCAATGGCCAGTGCCCATTGCACCAAATTGGTGCGATGGACGAGAGAGGCAGCCAACATAAAAACATAGAATTTTTATAACAGGCAACACAGAGCCTGTCTTTTTGTGTAGGTTGTCCCTCACACCAAATTTGGTGCGATTACTAGTGTGATGAGCGCTTCGCATAAAAGCACAAATTGTGATAAATGGTGTATTCCAGTATACAATCTGTGTTTTTTATTCTAGAAAACTTCACTCGTATGTCTACTCTGATGTCATTGCAATGACCAGTATCAAAGCCAGATTCAGTCGCTTGGAAACTTCGATTTCAGAAAAATTCAGAACTAGAGCTTTGGTTATTGTCATAATAATATACTTTAAGTTAAAAGTAAACTGTCACTTTATTAATCATTTTAGAAAATTTTAATTGTTTGGTTTATTTGTCATTTTTTTAAGTTTATCTCCACATCACTCAAAAATGGCTGTCATTTTAAAAGAAAATTTGAAAATTTTCTTTCCATTTGTTCGAGGTGAAGAACTATACTTCATTTGCTTTGATCAAAATATAAGAGTATTTGAGAAGTACGTTGTATGACTCTGTAGGGTCCTCTTGTATTATTCCAATAGCAACTTATTTGGCTAGAGACACCTACTTGTATGATAACCAAGAACCATATCGTTGTTGTTTATCTGCTCTGATGTCATTTGGAGTGTATATCTGTTTCTTGTGAATAAATTTATCTGCAATACTATGATGACAACTACGCTCCTTACTTGATGAAGATCACTAGGCAACACTTCATTAGAACAAGTGTGTACATTGTCAACTCTCCTCACTACCTTAAGAATATTTTGCTCACTCAATTTTTTTTTTGCTAGAATATGTCATTTACATGATTCGGAAGAGCAATAGGCCTCAAAACATGTAGTTATGGACTGTACAATCTTGAAATCAAATTTATCTATCAAGGCAACTTTACGTAGCTCCAGTATTAACTAATTCTTCTCAGCTAACAACTTACCCACATTAATATCATCAAATTTACGGCTTTTAACCAAGTTTAGATCAATCAAGCTTGAAGGCAACACTGGAACAAAACCTAGAAGGGGTAAAATTCTATCCTCCTCCTCGAACGGGCCATTGAATGAAAGGTTGGTTGTCTATTTTATTAATAGAAATATCCTACAGACCCTCATCCTTGTCATTAAAAAGAATTTTGGAATGACTGAAGCCTCCATCATCAACTAGACTATTGAAATGAGTGTCCCTCATATTATTATATGTTCCACACAAACATTATACACTTTTATGTTGCTGATGTCATCAATAGGATTATTATTTTTGCATAAATCATTATTGTGCAATAGAGAGTAGCGTTTCTCTAACGATGTCATTAGTGTAATACCTTTTCTTTAACGTCTACTAGGGTAATGTCGTTGTAATCTATGGTGTCATTGTTGTCGTGAAGTGGAAAGTAACGTTATTGTAACGACATCATGTTTGGTAACACCTCTTCTTTAATATTGGGGATAGAGACATTTGCTTTAAAAGGAGTTTGAGTTTGTACAAGTGGCTTAATATCTTGGTTCAATAATCAAGGAAATGTGGTAACAAATAGGAATACATCCATAATTGACCATATTAAAGGCAATATGTATACAGTCTTGATCATTTTATTATTAAATATGTCTATAGGTAGTGAACATGCATGACAGATTGTGTTATTAGACCTCAAAGTTGTCTTTATCGTGACTATATTCATTAGTATTTATTTGCAAAACCTCATACACTCTTGCCAAAAATTGATCAAACATAAATTTTTTCTAAACTAAAAAAGTTGTATTTTTGGTATTCGCGGACTCTATACGACCATTCGCCAACATCTTCCGCCAATCATTATAAAACAATTGAAGCAAAATGAATTTATTAAACCTAAAAAATATTAAAAAGATAAAACAAACATAGTTACATATTACATAACATGATAAAGTGATATGCAATACATTTTATATAGATGGCGCACATACTGTGGTTATATGCGATAAGTGCCTGTCATACTTAATTCAAGTAAATTTTTGGTTCAGCCTGGGGAAAAATGGCATAACAATTTCTGAATTCCAATCGTCTCGTCGCATGCTTCAAAAAAATATATTATATGCTTAAAACATACATGTATAGCCTAAGTTATGATCTTTGGAAAGGTACATACTGTAATTATGTCCAACAAGCTACACGTCAGGTGTTTATCACACATAAATACAATTTATGTGTGATAGGCATCTGTTGCCCAGGCTGTCGCATATAACTTGAGCTTTGTTTTTACCTCAAGTTTCTATTATTTTCATTTTTTTTTTCAACTCAAATCTAAGTACTTTAATCACATTGCTTTATAAATGAAAAATAACAATATTTACAACAAAACTCACATCAATTTCGTACCAAAACCTTAAACTTAGTACACTAAAAATTTATATTATGTAAAAACATAAACTAACCTTAAGATGCTCTCCAATTGATAATTTTATATCTTTAGTTATGCATAAAGTGATGAGGTTTGTTGAGAGTGTTTAGGATGTTGAGGTTTACTGAAAATATTGAGTAAAACCTTAAATTTATAAAAGTGACATTGTTTGTAAATTTGTTGAAAGTGATAAGGTTTATTTGATCCAAAAAAAAACTAATATCTAACTGATTATGATCGGAAAAAGTTTGTGGAATTAAATTTAAAAACCTCAAAAGTTTTGTAGTTATTTATATAAAATTTTCTAAATTAAGTCCCCGCTCTTAGAAATTTTTCAATGCCACATCTCAAATCTCGTACAAATATTAGAAAGATCTAAGTCAAAGTCTCCATAATACAAGTATTAATGTGTTATGCATAGAACAGGGAATGGAATTATTTATTTCTTTATAATAATTTCAATGGTTAATAATTAGTTAGAATGGGTGGTGCGTGATCAATTCATCCGTACTTCCAATTTCCACCTGGGGACGAAGTCAGATTGGAGCTTAGTCATAATCAATAACAAAGAAAAGTCTGTAACGTCTTTCCTTAGCATAGATACAATTCCTCAACGATTTATTCCACGATGGAGATTGATATAATTATTCAAAAAAGAGTATTGTTAAATTGATGTAACATGTAAATTCATTGATAAAGAAATGAATCCAATTAATTTTATGAATATCAACAAGATGAACAATGATTAACTATGTGACAATTATACGATGTTGTCAAATAAGTTTTTAATAATAATTTATTTAAAAAAAGTATGCACCTTAAGTATTATTCTACGAAACATCAACAAAAATTAATGGAAAATTTTTATGCATTTTAACAGCCAATTACTGGCTTTGGTGAGTGACAAGGGAAAATAAATAAATAACTTTTTAATTAAAATCGACAATTTAAGTTGTCGTCTCATTTTTTTTATTGAGTTTTCCTCTCGTCTCATATCAAATCCAAGCAATCTGATACCATGTAGATAATTTTGATTTTTTAAAAAGCATTACCCATTTCATGTTTGTAGTACGAGCCACGCAAACTACTCTATTCATTTTTTTTTTTAATATGACTAAATAATGAAACATATAACTTAGTTTTTTAAAGTTGAAAAGTAAGTCAATATAATATAAATAATTGAACTATCAATCATATCATAAATGAATTTTTGTGTAGAAAATTCTAAATCTAAGCCCACATTATCAACGATGACTACCTAAATCTGACCCAAATTTATTTTTTGGTTCAAAATTTTATTTCATATCGGATTCATGTTTGGTTCACAAATTATGAAAAAAATTACCACCACTTATTAGAATTAGAATATGACAGGACTATTTGTGAATGAAACAAACAAGAATATTTTCTTTATGTTGATTTATTCTCCCTTTCTTGATATTTTGACTATCATTTATAATAAACATTATTTTTTGTGTATTTATAATAGAACTACAAATAATTTATATAAATATATATGTTCAAAACTTCAAATTGATGTGAGATAACAAATTTATTGGATCACTAAAATAAATTTTTAAGTAGAATAAAAAGATGGGGTTTGAAGAAAAACCATGGCCCATCACATAAATGCAGCTGAGCTGCAGCCAAACTTGCCACTATGAATTTTGATATATAAATTGTCAGTAACTGTAGAAATTCTTCTACATCAAAGACGAAATTGAACAATTATAAGATATATGATATGATCAATTTATACACACATTTGAATTTTGATTATGATTCCAAAGATACAAAATAATAAACACTGAAAGCAGATTCACAACCTAACAAACACACAAGAACCTCCATGATATGATTTATATATATATAAAGAAAAATTGAATATATCCTAAACAGGAAGTTTCTCATATTGGACATATATGGGTACCTTCTGATCATCTGCATCATCCAGATTCTCAAAAGTCTCATCATGATAAGATTTGCAAACAAAGTAGATAACAGTTTGTGCAACAAGGCCAAGTAGAACCATCAGCAACTTTAAAAGCACCAGAAGAATTCCAACTCCAATTCTGACAGCCCAAATTCTTATAGTTTCATATACCACAACGAGCACAAAAGCTGTATCAATTCCTGCTGATAATGTCAAGAGTACAACAAACACAGCAACTGAAGCTTTCATCTTCCCTTTTAGCAAGTTCCTGCCCTTTATGATGGCTTTCGCCCCATAGATATCATTCTCCAAAGCAGAAACCACAGTGCCCATATGCCAAATTAATGTAATATAAACAAACACTGCTATGTACAAGACTGTGAGAATCACACCGATGACGATTTTTAAGACGGCGAATTTTTTGAAAAAAAGAAGCCGAAGGATCAATCCAAGAACTGGTCCAAGAATGTAATCGTAAGCAAAAGTAACGGCGAAGACTAATAAGAAGGTGATCAAAATTGGCTTCCAGAGCTTTGGAACCGCCGCGGCGGCCTTCTTGAAGGTGGTGGTCTCTTTTGATTTGTAAATGGAGGCAGTAGTAAAAGCAATTGTGACGGTGGAAAGAATGGAGAGGACTAAAAGGAGAATGAGATAAGTGATTTCGGACAAAAGCCAAAAAGCTACCCATTTGAAGGAGGCTATATAAGAAATGTTTAGGGTTGAGTACTGGGGGATGATAAAGACTGTAAAATCTTCGGGTTCGTCTCTGTTCTTAAACATGTTGAATGAGAACAAAATGGCGGTGAGGATCTTGACTTCGAGGATTATGGAGATGGGGATTAGAAGGGCTAGTGAGATTTGAGTGAAGAGCTTTTTTAGTGAGAAGATGAGCTTGAAGGATTCTTTGAGGATGCCAAAGAAGCCGAGGCGTTTCAGTTCTTGGTGTCTCTCCATGGCTGAAATTTTTTATGAAGATAGTAATCAGATTTGATGTGATAAGAATAATAACACGCTGTGTGTATATATATATTTTATATAGAGGGAAAATGATGTGAATGAATCATGGATGGGGAGTGCAAGTGGGACAAAAATTGAAGCTTTTAGGCAACTAAGGACCGGAAAGTTGAGTCAATACGCGGCTTTGGTCAGTTAGATTAGCCAAGAATTTTGACTACATCAATACAATACGAATAAAAGTGGATTTGGTTTTGTCTTCTAATTACCCAGAACTAAATAATTTCATTGATTAGAATGTTTAGTCCAACGTCAGTAGTTTTAATTTTTAATATGCTATTTAAAAAGACATCAACTCCATCTTGGGATTATTAAATTCTGCTAGCTATAAGTGAATGAAAACAACACTTACGATGTGGTTATATTTTAACCTATTATCCTTTTTGGAAATTATTGGACAACTGAGTGGCACACAAGATTTTTCTTTGGTAGCACACAAGATTTTTCTTTCAATTAATGCATTCAATCAAGTGAGGAGAATAATTTGAGTAATAGAATTTGGACTACATATAAACTTGCATATGACACTAAAGACAATAAATATTTTATTGATTTCATTTTTTTCTATAAATGCCTTCATTCTATTTTTCATATACAATTTTGTGGGTAAATGGCATTCCTCTAATTTGAGATCAAGAGATACTTGTTAGCTGGTAGCCGCAAAATCACTTTCCACATCAGCCATCACTATTGGTCAACAGCTCATCGTTCCTAGTTGTGGGCTGGCGGGGACCAAATTTAAGGGTAATTTTTAGTGACCTCCCTTGAGGTTTGGTGTATTAACACATAGATGAAATGTATTGCTGTAATTACAGACACCTCCCGTACCGTTAGTATACAAATACATAAAACGTCAGTATAAAAGGATAATTATGTAAAAGCATATTTTTTAAAAAAATATTTTTATCCGATAGACAAAAAATTTGACCAACTTGCTTGCCCAGCCTTGACCAGCCGGCCACGGCTCCACCAGCAGCCGGTTGTGGTGCTTTGCCACTGCCGGAGTCCCCTCTTCGCGCTGGCAACCAACCCCATTCACTGCAGCCTCTGAATTAGCTCCGTCCACCGCCAAATATTAACCCAAGAGCACGGCTTGTCTCACAAAAACTAATACCCTGCCGTCGCCACTTTGGCCATCACCGACGCCATCCAACTGCCGCTGCCATCACCCTTGAGCCACTGATGATGATTCCAACTCGGATTGACTGGCATGACACCCCGCCAATTATTATTTTGCTTTGAATCGTTTGTTTTGTTAGTCTATTCACTTGAAAAGAAACCAGCCAACAGTTCACAAAAGACCCAACCAATCACAATAGACAATACTCCTATAATAGTAAACCCACTTTCCCCATCGGTGGAACATAAGAAATTAAAAACTGCTTCGTTATTGTTATACAATATACGCTTACACATGGACACTGCAAACGCAATTCGCTCAACGGGTCAACTCAGCTCAGCTCCAGCTCCAGCTCCAGTCTGCGACAGAGCCTCTTTATACCCAATACACACCATCAAAGCATCAATGACCATTTTATTGAAGTGAGTTTTCAAACATTTTGTTGATTCTGATGCCGCTTAGTTGGAGATGGAAGAGAATATTGAGATGAGGAGCTCGGGTCGCCTTGGCGTCAGATCCTGGGTAGTCAGAGGGACTGGGGGAACAAGAGATGGCATCGGATACTCAGAAGATGTTGAATTAGCTGCTTATCTCAGTGCTATGGGTCCAGATCCAGGTGGAGGTTCATAGTTGCCGCTGAGCTTTTCCCGTGGGTTCTGGTTTATTATTTTTGCGAGAAGGTTATTTTAGTAATTTTAACAGTCCACTAACAATCAAACTAACTGATAACTAATGGTAGGGGAAGTATCTGTAATTACAGCAATACATTCTATCTAAATGTTAATACACCAAATTTCAGGGGAGGTCCCTAAAAATTACCCCCAAATTTAATCGGCATCCTAGGGCCCAAGGCTTGGTGCAGAGATCCGTGAAGATTATAAGAAGGGTGGCCTACAACAATATTGGGCTCAAAAGTCTATATTAGTCCATCTTGATCCTTGTATTGTATAGTAATAAAATAAAAAGCACAAGGGTCACCAAAGTTATGATGATAAAGCTTTTTAATTATTTGAATTGCATGAGAACCTTATTACAACATAAATCTTTGTATTTTTGCAAATCCCAAGAAGCCTCACGCAATTTAAGTTACATTCTAAAAACATATCACAAAAATATAGTTACAATAAAGGTGTGTTTATAACATAGAATTATAGGTTCGTTTGGAACAGCTGTGCTGTTTGTTTCAGGGGATATTCCCCTAAATTAAAGTATGGAGAGCAGCTGCACTGCCACAGCGCAGCTATCCCAAACGCTCTATATATGATATTAAAATATTGTTTACATTAATTACATAATTATATAATTTATATGATATTATCAATTGTGTGTTTGGCAAAATATGGGAGCTCATTATGGTGCATAATAATGAGCCTAATATAATGAACCACACTGGACCATTTAGGCGCATTACACAAACCCAAGGATGCGTTAACTTTTGCCACTCAATTAAGGCCAAAGTTAATGCCTCAAGTTGAGGCAAATGTTTTTTAATTATTTTTTATTTTTATTATAATAAATCAAATATAAAAATAAATTATATTCTAATATTAGTTTATTTAATAATATTATTTTTTATTATACTATCATATAATATTATATTCTTATATTATTAATTAATATAAAGATAGTTATTTAATATAATTGATAATGAAATGATAATAAATTTAAATGATATTAATTTAATAATTAATATAATACAATGTAACACTAAACACTATATAACATATTAATACAATGTTAATGTAATGTAGCAAAATACAATACAAGGTACTAAATACTCCTTAAGGGAATCTTTAGTTACAAGATAAGGTACACTACATTGAAGTATATATTTTCTTAACTTTTTAACTTGTCCCTCACTTTATTGAAGTAATAGATACTTTTATTATAAAATTATTCTACAATCTAAGGCCTACAATAAGTTTAAATTCATACATTTATAACACAATTAATAGATTTATTTTATTAAGCCCAACATAAAAATCTGTGTCAATTAGAGGCAAAACTCTATATCCCCCTTGTTGAGTGTTAGAAAATGCATATTTATAAAGGAGAAAACCATCATTTTACATTTTAAGTCTTACTAACAACCCTTACTTTTATATATTTAACCTTCTTGTGATTTAATTACATGTGTTTTATTTTAATTAAGTATTTTATGTATTTTAGGGGCATTATAGTCATTTCACAATAAAGGAGAGATCAGACGGCAAAACGGACATCACTTTTGAACTCAGGACGGTCGAAAACCTTAGGAGGAGCATAAAAGGAAAAATGGCACTATTCACATGTACGGTACTATTCACGTGTACGGTACTGTATACGTTACTGTTCACGACACTGTTCACATAGACGGATGATGACGTGGCATTGACCGATGATGTGGCATTGACTGATGAGGTGTCACGATCCTGTTGGACTAAAATTCTTATGTACTGTTGATGGTGACGTGGCAGCATATCAGTGGACGAAAAATCTCGCGTACGGTGCATGCATCACACAGGATTATTTTCAACCAAACCGCGTTACTGTTCATCCGGGTCAAACCGCGTTACTGTTCAAAGTCGGGTCAAACCGTGTTACTGTTCATCCGCGTGGTCAAACCGTGGACTGTTGACTGATGACGTGGCGCAATCCTGAGCGTCCAAACTGTTTTTAATCCGATGGCCATGATTTACTCCATGTATCTATAAAAAGGGGGCCTCTCCCCCCTAATTTGATATCTCTGAATCCATTTTTGGGATCCATTTTCTGTAATTCCTTCTCCATCTTGTATTTTCTTCGTATTTTAATAAATTTCCATTTTGCCCCTAGTTCAATTATGAGTGGCTAATTTTCTTTCAAGCTTGGGTTGAAGGTGAAGTCTCAACATGTGTCATGGGCTTAATTTGGTAAATTTACTTTCTCTTCCCCTCTAATTTTTGTGGATGTTTTGACTTCTCGTCGACAAATAATACTAATCTTGTCTAGATACCGCCTTGGTTACACCGGCTCTCTAGTATAAGGTTATTATTATTTGGCACGATAAGCCCTTAGCACCATATTGATTAGAGCGTGGTTCATGAGGTGTGGATTCCCCCCTCATGATTTAATTGGCATTAATACGGATTATTTAGCCCATGATGCATGTTGATACGGATCCAGATACCCAAGTACGTCAATTTAATAGATTTTCTCTTCAATTTATTCTCTCCATTGCAATTCCAATTTTAGAATTTATTCTCGCCATTTTAATTTAAGTATTAGCATATTCCAAATCATTTCCCCCATAAATCCAACTACCCATTTACAAAATTAATTCTATATATAATTAAAATCCACCTCCTCGTGGGATCGACACTCGTCACCATTAGTCTATACTACAATAGATTCGTGCGCTTGCGAGTACATTAAAATTTGCACAACACCCCTCCCCTCTATATAAAAAAGTATGTTTAGTCTCACTAATATTGGAGTAGTTGTATCTACCTCACCAACATTTATGTTGAGTTCCTCACAAAGTGAGTTAAACTATTGTCTTCAATCTTGATGGTCAGGGCATCAACTCACTACTAGATAACAAGTATAATAACCATGAACCCTCTTTCAAATACAAGATGTTTTTTAAGGCAAATAGGAAGTTAGGAAAGTTAAAATTAATAATTCGTCCTTACCTCTTATAAGATTCAAACATAAGTGGTTAATAAAAGAAAGAGCAAATATTTTCCGACCATTAATTTTTCGCCATCTCACACTAATTTTTTTTTTCTTTTGCAGATATCAACATGGAGTTTATAAATTGCATTACTTTTTTACTTTTCTATTAACATTGTTAGAAGATCTAATCTACCGGAATATTGATAAAATAAATATTCTACCCCTGAACATAAAAAAAAAAAAAAAACCTTTTTAACCCTAGCTAAATAACCTAAAAAAGTTTTCATTTTTAGTTATTGGGACCAATGAGGACTATAAAATTAGCTATATTAACTCATCAAACTTATTATTTTAAAGATATAAAATCTTCCAAAATAAGCACCCTAACTAATTTTATTTGTAGTTCATTTACAGCGTAAAAAAAATATTCACATAATCCATCCTGAATGACATATCTTTGACAACAATAACAAATTTTCAACAACAACAAATCATCAATAGAAACAATTATAATTATTCAAAATACATTTAAAATAACCATAAAATCAGTTATGAGAAACTTTAAAAATTATAATTTTTCCCATTATTAAAAAAATAAAACATAAATCCAGTCATAGAGAATTTAGAGTTTATAGTTTGTTCTCATCAATTCAAGACAACAACATATTCCAAAAATATTCAAAATTAACAACCAATAAATAGTATTTTAACAATCAGGGACAAAATAATCATTCTATTAATATTCTGATTTATCTTTTATGATGTTAGTGGAAAAGTAATGATATATTTTATAAGTTTCTTGTGGAAAATTGTAAAATAAAAAAAAAAGTTGTGTCTTTTTTATGAAGTACGAAACATTAAATCGTAGGTAAATATTTACCCCAAAATAAAACAATCTCAATACCACTCAATCAAATCCCTATTTATCGTTACGTAGTAATGATATAAATCCCAACATTTATCATAAAAAAAGATTTAAGGACACATACTATGAGAACTTAAATTAGGCTATCCTTCGTTTAAAATCTTACGACTCCAAAATAAAAAAGAAACGGAAAAAAATAAATAAATGTGTATAAAAAATAAAGCACGAAATGTTGTTGCTTGTGGTTCAATATTTAAACTTTAAAGAGATCATGTAGCACATATTTCAATTTTACTCTCGCTTTCAGCATTAACACCGAATTATTCTGTATGTTAACATGTCGAAATCCCAATAGAACTTTTTTTAAATAAACGAAACTAATAACAATTACAGCACTGCGACGACAACGATCGCGATCTCCATTTTCACCTTTTTCTGTGACCACAGTGAACAGATCCTACTTTTGCCTATCGTCTTTGTAATTCATTCATCAAATTTCAGGTATTTCGACCCCTCACTCTCTCCGTTTTTTTTTTTATTTCCATGCACGTGCGTTCACTTGTGGATATGTGTATGAATTCCGATCTTAGTTATTAATCACGTTGAATTATATGATAAAAATCGAACTGGGATCCTCCAATTTTGGCATATTTAATTGATTTCCACGATTCATTTGACTGTTTGAGTAATTGGGTTGTTTAATTATTTTATTTTTATGCTAGGAATAATGGTAATTTGTTCAATTTTGATTGATATATAGTGCTGTTGAGGTGGTGGTGATTTTGGGGTTTGTGGGATTTGGATTTTGGTGGCAGTTTTTGAGAAAGAGAGTCAAATTTAGATGGATTCATCATCAGCAAGTCAGCAAGAATTTGATTACTTGTTCAAGTTGTTGATGATTGGAGATTCTGGTGTTGGTAAAAGTAGTCTCCTATTGAGCTTCACTTCTGACAACTTTGAAGAGCTTTCGCCCACTATTGGTAAGTGTTACACGAATATGTGCAAAGGAGTGTTTAAAATTGCATTTTGTTAATAGCCTTATTCTCCTTTTGCTTTCTTGCGTAGGTGTCGATTTTAAGGTGAAATATGTTGATGTTGGGGGGAAGAAATTGAAACTTGCAATTTGGGATACAGGTAACAACAAATGCGTGCCCCATATATTATTTGATGATGTTAAACTGCGTCGTATTTGTGCTATTTCCTTATATTGTGCCTCATCATTGTGTTAGGTTTTCACCGTAGCGGTGAAATTGAGTTGTTATTAAATTACATTGAACTTAAGATTTGCATTATTCATCTTATGTTTTAAAACAAATTGCAGATTCTAGTTATACACTGATTTATTGCTGCATTTTGTGAACTTGAAGAGATATTTTTGAAAACCCAAAAATACATGATTGTTTGTTTGTGACTTTTAAGTGCTTATGTTCAATCTTGTTGAGGACACTGGCCATTTGTAACAACATAAAAGCACATTTCCAAGATAAGATGAGTCTGTTTTTGATTTGTGGGTTTTTATGTTGCTATATCTTAGCTAAAGAGTTTGGCTCTCTACAGAGAAAAGGTTTGTTCTTGGCCAACTCTAACTTACTAGTGCTGAATGTTTGATTGTGCAGCTGGTCAGGAGAGATTTCGGACATTGACTAGTTCATACTACAGGGGTGCACAAGGCATCATTATGGGTATTTAATTTCATCTTTTTAGTGTAGTTACTTTGTTTATTTTTCAAGGAAAATTTCTGGCTAATGCCTCATTGAAGAACATTGTTTAATGTTGAATTAACCTTTTCCAATGTATAGAGCATCTTGACTCTGTCTGGGCTTTGTAGTAGCGATTTCATATTTTTCAGAGATTGGCTTATCCAAAGTAACTACACTTCTTTTTCGTTTCCTTTAAACTTATTTTAATCCCTTCCTTTATCCATACAAGTTCTGAAGTATACAACTGTATTTGCACGTTTTTGGCTGACATTTTAATATCTCCATTTCTTTTTACTAAATGATACAGTCAGTCAGTCGTGAATAAATGTTTATCTACATTAAACTTATCTGATTTTTGGTTAACTTGCATCATTGTGCTGTTTAGTTTATATGATTTTCTGATTACTTAGACTGTGAAAATTGATAGTTTGGTTTAAATTGCAACAGTTTATGATGTTACAAGGCGAGACACATTTACTAATCTTTCTGATGTATGGGCTAAGGAAATTGACTTATACTCAACAAACCAAGATTGTATCAAATTGCTCGTTGGAAACAAAGTTGATAAGGTATTGTTTCAGTGCTTTAACCACTGTCCTTCCTGTACGGACTGTATTCTTAAGTTATTTGTAGTTTAAATGCTTTAATATTTAATGCTCCGTTTCAAAGAAAATGGAAAATCAGTGTCTTGGTTATGGATGCAGAACCCACAGAATGGGTACTGTGTTCTCTTTTAACCATATTTTTGCTTAGTTGTTGATAGTCAAAATTGCCTGTTACAAGCATGCATATGCTCAAAGTTTCTAGGAGTGGGGAAGGTTGGATCTTTTCATATCCTTCAATTTTTTTTGCATGCTTAAATGGAAATTAAATACAATTTCATGCTAGCATGATTAAGAGGATTGTGGAAGTGGGAGAGAACATAAGAGGTCAAACTGACTGTCATTCAATAGTCGCTATATTACTATGTAACCGTTGGATTAGATGTACAAAATTCGTTCTTCATTAAAACTCTTGTATGAGCAGCTTGGGGACAAAATCTGTTATGGCATTCAAAACTAGAGGTTTTAAGGAATTAATTTGAGGCAACTAACATGCTTCTTCTCTATTTTTGTATGAATTTGCACTTTAAATGGTGTGATCTAGGCTCTTGCCTTACCTCTTGCTGTACAACAAGAATCTCCTTTCCTTCTCTCTCTCTCTCTTTTCTTTTAATCTCTCTGTGCGCTTCTAACCTCCCACTTTTTTAACAAATTAATTTGAGGCAATTAACATGTTTCATGCTTCTCTATTTTTGTATGAATTTGCACTTTAAATGGTGTGATCAAGGCTCTTGCCTTACCTTGTGCTGTACAACAAGAATCTCCTTTCCTTGTCTCTCTCTCTTTTCTTTTAATCTCTCTGTGCACTGCTGACCTCCCACTTATTCATCCTCTTGCTCTCATTTTGGCATGTATATATGTGAACTTGAGTACTGTAAGAGTTTGTATAGTCTGGCTCATAATTTGTTACATTTGTTGTTGGACTCAACTCTAGGCATGGATGTATAAATTGTTGTGTGCCATCAAGGTTTTGCTGCATAGCTAAACCATTTTTCCTTGCAGGAAAGTGAAAGGGTTGTGACAAAGAAAGAGGGCATAAACTTTGCGAGGGAATATGGATGCCTTTTTATTGAATGCAGTGCTAAAACTCGTGTCAACGTACAGCAGTGCTTTGAAGAGCTTGTTCTAAAGGTATGAAAAATAAAAACTGTATTGGCCTTGCTTGAACTCTCGTATTGTAGGGTGCTCGGGCATGGCTTAAATTTTCTTTCTTATTCTTCCTATTGCTTAATATGTTTAACTTTTGCTGCAGATTTTAGATACACCAAGCCTCTTGGCGGAGGGATCCAAAGGTTTGAAGAAGAACATCTTTAAACAGAAGCCACCAGAAGCTGATGCAGCTGCAAGCGGTTGTTGCTGATTCTTATTACTTGCTGAATTTCCCTCACATCACGTCCTACCCTCTAACTTAAGTGTGGTCTTTCCTCTTTTAATCCCAAAGAAATTATTTATTTTATTATAGTTTATTATGAACTGCAGTGCTGATTACATGTAATATAGTAATGCTGTGATTCATGCTGCCTCTCCAGACTCATTTTGTCGACATTGAACAACATTTCATTCCTTTTTTCAAGTCTTGAAATAGTCACTGATATGGCCGTACAGATTTGATCTCCATTTGCTCTTAAATCTTACAATGGTAATAGAGGTGAATTTGAGTGAGAATGTTGGATTATTTAAGTGATTTTATTTAATAGGTCCATCAAAATGTTTTGATTATATGCTATAGAAAATTTAGTCTGATGACCCAAATCTTCTCGATGAACTTCTCAAAATTCGACAAAGTTCGAAATTAACTGATGCATTAAAAACGAATCGAGAATTGGACTCGATTAATAAATGAATATTATCTACAAAAATAATAAAATCAAACAAACTAAAATGTCACATATCTCATTTCATTCATGCTTTCTTTTGGGAAATTTACCCATTTTACCACTTTTTTTCTTTTTATTATACTCTCAGTTAATACTTTATTTAGCCTTATAACTTTAAAATTTTTAAAATTCGTAAAGTAAATAAAGTAATTTAAAAAAAGCAAATTTTAAATGAATTAAACTAGTATTCCAATCGTATATAACTTATTTAATAAATGATTTAGAGTTTTGTTTATTAAGTATATGAAGTCTTACATTTATTAATTTTATATCTTTTCTAAAATATGCTTGTTTATTTTTTGTAACTTATATATAATTTTTTAAACATTTACATTTGAATAGAAAAAATAAACTTTTGTAATATTTATTTGACTGGAAAAATGTTTGAATGATAAAGAAATATTATATCTTTAAAATATCTCTATTAATTATACTTATTTCTTAAATTATAAAACCTAATCTTTTTAGTTGTTTTGACTTATATGACATAAATGTTAAACAACCACGCTCAAGATGTTTTTTATTGATAAAAATAAATAAAATGTCACTTACATTTAGTTATTAAAAATAAAATGTCATGCAGATGTTTATATTTAGACCCATTCAGACTTTAGTTAAATTCAAATCTATTCATATTTCAGATAAAAAACAAACGTTACCTTAGTAAACTCTAATATGTATTCAGTTTATTAATTTTAAAAAAAATCAAATCGAATTTAACCATTTTAATAAACAAATTAATTTTTCTGAACTTAAACACATTTAATTCAAATCAATTCGAATAAATAAATTTAGATCCAAATTGCCGCCCTAAGAGCACTGGGACTCTCTTGGTTTACACATATAGGATGTTAATACTATGATAGTTACCATAAGAAATATATGAAAGCATGATTTCAATCAAGTGCAAATCAAGTGAACGTTGGTGTGTGACAGTACTTACGGGGAGTCACTATTAGCAAAGCTATGTTATGAACATTTCGCCAATAAAGACTTGGGGTATGTTTGACATATTATATCGTATTATTTTAATGCAAATGTATTGTATTGTATTGTATTATATTAGATTATATTAGTATTGTATTATAAAAATATTATATAATATTTGGTACTATACTGTATTAATTTTTAATTATACTATGTTTGATGCTGCAGTGTACTGTATTAATTTTTTGTGATTAATTTAAAGTATATATTTAGAAATTTAACATTTTTAATAAAAATATTAAAAATTATCATAATATTTTATAAAGATTGAAGCTTATAGCCTTAACTTTTTTAAATGTATTTTTCAGTATTTTTTAAATATATAGCCTGTGGAATAAAGATCGAACCAAATAATTTAATTAAATAATCTCTAAATAATACAACAACATAAATAAATAGTTAAAGTTTTCAAGATTAGTTAAAAATCATTTTAGGATGATAAAATAATATTTTATACATTCCACAAGATAATTACAAAATAATAAAGTGATACAATTATTGTAACATATTCACAAGCAAAATAAATTGTGCCAAATAATCTAGTAATTATTTATATTATCAAATTTTAATTAATATTTTTCAAATTTATTCATATTTATATTTATTACTAGTTATATTAAATTATTTAAAAATAACTAATTTAATCATTGTAATATAATTAAATAATGTATATTATAATATATTATATTATTTAACTATTTATTATCAGAAATATTAAATTGCTGAATAATAATCAATTTGTATATATTAATTACTATGTATAACTAAATAATTTAATATTATGTTATATTTTTCTTTTTATATATTATTTAAGTATTTATTATTAGTTATATTAACTTATTAAAGATTAATCAATTATATATATTAATTATTATAATATAATTAAATAATACATTATTCAGTTACATGTTAATACAATAAAAATTAAAATAAAATATAATATTATTGAATAATAAATTATAAATCCATTAATTTGTACTAAAAATTATATTGTAAAAATAAAAAAATATAATATAATATTATATTAAATTAAAAATATTATATTTATTTATTATTATTACAAAGTTAAAAAGAAGAAGAAGAAGAAGAAGACAAGCTTGCACCAAGTTGCCGCATCATAATGCACCCTAATACATTAATTTGGCGTCCCAGGCATGGGGCTGCATTGCTAATGCAAATGCAACTCCATGCAACGAGGGGTACCAAACACCTCCAAGTGTATTATCACGCACCGTAGCATTGGTGACGGTGCAAACTTAATCAGCCCTCACGAAAGCACTTTTGTTTTTTTGTAGAAACTAAGGATGGGGTTTTCCGGGATTCCATCCCGTTTGATATGAGATTAAAATATATATTTATATTTTAAATTAATATGGGAAGAACAAAAAATAAGTCATACTTTTATTTGTGAGACTAAAAGAGGATTGGTTATAAAAATTCGTCATGTCTTGTATATCTCATTAATATATAATTTTAAAAATATTCTACATTTTTAAATTTTATAACTTCAACTTAAGTAACGTTCAAAGTTAAAACCTAAAGGCTAAAATTAGAAAGTGAAGAGTCAACCAAAAGCCACAATTAAAATTAAATTTTTATATTTTTTATGATCAAAATATAAAATGGTTACTGTCCAATGTTTATGTGTAATGGAAGTAAATAGACAATTAAAAAATATTAGCAAAAAATTATATTTGAGTATGCACGTAGTCAAAATGAAATTAATATTTGATTATTTTACTTTGTATTTATTCAAAATTTTTACTATATTGAATTATGATGATTTTTAAAAGAAAAAAAATGTCAAAATTTAGTTATTTATATTTTAAACTGTTCAAGATAATGAAATGAGATAAGATTAGGGTAAATTTTTATCCAAAAAAAAAGAATAAAAATAAAATATTTTTTTATCCCATTTATATATACAGTACATAACTAAAATGGGTAAATATTGATACATGCTTTTAATTTGCAAATACCGTCTGATCCCATTATATTGGGGAAATTTACAAAATTAACTAAAAAAATTTGTCATTTTTCAGATTTAACCCTTAATTTTTTTTTATCATAACTAGCCAAACACAAATATTTTATCCCAAAATACCCTTGTTAGTTCAATCCCAACTTCGATATCCTTGTTAGCCAAACACAACTTTTCCCTCTTGAATCATCACCAGTAGTGGCAAACGGCAACGATAAAAATGAAGTTCGATCAAATACAACCGAATTCAACACCAATCCGACACGATTCTAATAAAGTGAATTAGAGTCCAAAACCTAAGTAAGCTAATTGAAAAAAAATTAGTTTTGTAGAAATATTGCACATTTAGGCGTTTGATAAAATATTTCTTAAATTATTTATGTTTTGTTTTTGCATTACCAAAGTGTTAAGAGGCATTTGTTGAATTGATATGGTGCGACAAGAGTTTTGGTGGCATTGTATGTTGGTGCAACAGGTGCCTGTCGCACCAAGAGACAATAACTATCTCACCTTGTCGCACCTGATCAGGTGCTATGCCTAGCCATAGCCGGCACCCCACATCCCCACAAATTTGGTCATCACCCACACCAACAACTTCACCTAAGCCACCGACATCACAAATTATTCAAGCTTCCCTTACCATCACCAACACAACAAAAAAAATAACAACATAAAAGAAGAAAAGACAATAAAACATGTAATAAAATCTAGAGTTTTTGAACTAACTGTTGATTTCAGATCTTGGTCAAAATTTTGGTGACGTTAGTTGTCGAGAATGGACTCCAAAAAGTCACTGGAAATAAGTGAACTTAGGAGAGAATCGTTCGCTAGAGAGAGAGGAAGTTTGGTGAATGAGAGGGATATTTTCATCACTTTGAATGTTGTTTGGCTAATGTTGACGGAAATAAATTTGGAGGGATAATTTTAAAAATTGACAAAAGTTTTGGATTAATTTTGTAAATTTCCATATTGCGAACGCTAGTTGAAGCCTTATTTATTTTTTTTTTAGCCAAGCCAAACTGGAAAAGATATGTAACTAAAATGAAGAGACAAAATAAACTAGTTTCTAAATAGAAGAATGACGGCCATGGGTGCATATCAAGCACCCGTTTGCCATCTGCTTCTCTCCGGTTCACAATCGGAAGCCCAACGACGAAACCCCATTAAAACCCCAAAAACCCCATTGCAGTTGCCATTAACCAGCAGGCGCTTGCTGTTCTTCTCTCTCCCTTTCTCTTCTCTTCTTCTTCTCCCAAATAATCGTAAAATTACAAATAAACCCTCTTCTTCTGATGCCTTTGCCGCGACTTATGATCCCCTGACTCAGGCTGAGAAAGACGCCAGCGCTGCTGTCTCTAGCAGAGTGTCCGATGCTTTGGAGCTGCTGGAGAAAGGAAGAGAGTTGCAGGCCATTGGTGACTTCAACAAAGCACTTCAGTACTTCACTCTTGTTAGTACTTTTATTTATTTTTTCCAAATTTTGATTGATGCAACTGAAATGGGTTTATTGAAATATTTATATCTGTTGTTTCTAACATAAGGAAAATCAATTGGCAATTTAAGTGGCTCTTTATTATTACGTTGATTGATTATTGATATATGCTTCTGTTTTGCTAAGCCTATTTTGACTTATGATTCAAATATTTGTTATTGGATTAAGTTAAGATTGTGTATAACATGTATAGCTGACAAAGATTGAGGTGAGGTCTTTAAAAAATAAAATACCTGATGATTTTTGTGATAACTAAGGGCTGTAGAGTAGGACCCGCGATAATAATACTTGAGGCAAAGATAGTTTTGGTTATTAAAGAGTTTCATTTGAAATCACCTGTATAATTGAATTTGATTGCAGGTAGTTGAGAATTACAAGGATTTTGCATTCTCTGAGTATGCAAGAGTGGGTAGAGCACTTGCGCTGTATGAGGTTGGTGACAGGGAAGAAGCAATTGCAGAGATGGAGGATGTTTCAATTTCTTTGAAGGGATATCCTGGTAATTTCACATTGTTTATTAATGGAAGAGAAGGAAGGTTTTTGGTTCAGGATTTCCTCTCATTATGCAATTTTTTTGTTGGTTTAATAGAGGTGCATGCGGCTTTAGCAGCAGCGTTATATGTGGACAAACACGCACTGTTGCTTGCTGAAAACCAGTTCACAATAGCAACTCTGCTTGATCCTCACTATACAGACCTCTCATATGTTAAAGATACAAAGCATTGGCCTCCAAGTTTGGTTAGTTCTTTGCGACACTTCATCACACTTTCCTAGGGATTCATGTTGTATTTTATACAGCTTATTATGGATCAAAACCAACTTTCCCGGCTATGTGAATATAGTATAACAACAACACGATGTTTTGTATATTTCAATACACAATTACAGTGATTGGAAAAAGATATACATAGTACTTTCCATTCCCTGAATGTTTTTGCAGTCTTTTGCCCTTTATGTTTTCTTTCTCTTGAAGCTAGGTGGATGTAATTTATAGCAGTTCAACATGCAATGAATTTCTGTTCTTTCTGTATATTGTATTTCCCCTTCATTGATATTCTAGAGCAAGCATTTTTTCCCCCTAACATGCACAAACACAGGATAAATCTTGCCGACTCCAAGGTTGGTGTTAGGGGGAATTGATCTCTTATTCTATTGCTTCCCCTTGGGGATAGCAAAAATGTTTTGTTTTTATTGCCTTAGTGATGTAAATGTACCGTATTTAGGTATAAGATTACTGATGTCTGATTATTTACAGGCTTTTCTGGTTAGAATCGATAACATACTATTATATACGATTTGTTCCATGGACTATAGATTCTCACTACTAGAATTCTTTATTTCCTGGTTTCTCAAATATGATTATGACCATTCCCAGTTCTCTGTCACTTTTATCTCCTTTTTCCTATCATATATCTAGCCCCTATCGCACTTCCTTTTTATTTATTTTGTTGTGAACAACAACACGATATTTTGTATATTTCAATACACAATTATAGTGATTGGAAAAAGATATACATAGTACTTTCAATTCCCTGAATGTTTCCGCATTTTTTTGCCCTTTATGTTTTCTTTCTATTGAAGCTATGTGCATGCAACTTATAGCAGTTCAGCATGCAATGAATTTCCGGTCTTCTGTATATTTTCTCGCCCCCTTCATTGATATTCTAGAACAAGCATTTTTTTCCCCTAACATGCACAAACACAAGGTAATTCTTGCCCACTTCAAGGTTGGTGTTAGGGCGAATCGATCTCTTATTTTCTTGCTTCCCCTTGGGGATAGCAAAAGTATTTTGTTGTTATTGCCTTAGTGATGTAAATGCACCGTTCATATTTAGGTAGAAGATTACTGATGTCTGATTATTTACACGCTTTTCTGGTTAGAATAGATCACGTACTGTTATATACGAGTTGTTCCATGGACTATAGATTCACACAACTAGAATATGACCATTCCCACTTCTCCATCAGTTTTATCTCCTTTCTCCTATTATATATCTAGCCCCCGTCACACTTCCTTTTATTTTATTTTGTTGTGAACATTCTAAGTTCAAGTAATAGTATTTCTCTGCTCTCTGTTTATCAGATCTATGACAAGCCTAAGCATGATAATGCACATTGTCCATTGGTTGTAAAAGCAGTCAAATGCATAAAAGAAAGTATACACAAATTAATTAAATTGTGTTACCTTTAATTTTGTCTTAAAAAATAAGGTTTATGAGCCTCCTTGGTTTAGCCTAACTCTATTTTCAAATTATGTAATCAGAATGTTAAACTAAAGAATCTAGAAAACAAATTGTCAAAAGCTCAACTCAAGTTCTTGAAGTTTCTTTGACATTTTGCCTCTAGGATTCCTTTATGTGAACCCAATTCTTCTGATGTGGAGAAAACTGACAAGTTCTGAACTGCAGAAGTAGAACTATTATCAATTTTCTTCTTCTTTTTTATTTTAGCCTTGAATTGAATATTTGAGTTTATATGATGTCAAAAGTGTTGTTGGCAAAAAAAGGGTCGCTGGAATCAGTGAATTTTGTGTAGATGAAACAACCGGTTAATGAGTGATGAAAAAATTGTGGGCAAGAAAGAAGTTTCAGCTTGATGCACATGGTTATTATATTTTCCACTTCTGTTATTGCTTATCATGATCCCTATGATCTTTAGTGCATTTGAATGAAAACCTCGTTTAAAGTAGCAAGATCACAAGTTGAAGCTGGTATATAAAAATGTATGAAATGATTTTGATTAAAACTCAAGGTCAAGCCCTTTCCAGATAAAGAAATATAATGTAGAATTTAATGAGTAAAAATAGAATTTTGAACTGGAATTTTTTTTTTTAATTTTTATTTTGTCATTTGAATATTCTAATGCATGATCCCCGACACTATTACGATTTTTGTGCCTTTTATATATTAATCTATAATTGATGCAGTAGGTGGGATCCTTATTTGGTAATCTAGTATTATTGAAAAATTTTAAGTATTTATGATTTGAATGATAAGAAAATTGCTATTTGTAGCGTGATTTCTTTTGAAGAGCAAACTTATAGTTTTTGCATTCAGTGCTATCTGTCATTAGTAGGATTGAAGCGCATCTAGTTTCCCCCAATTGGTTGACTTCTTGAGATTATTAATATTCTTGTAACATATTTTGATACAATAATAGACAAGTATTTTGGACTGTGAGTGCCGAAATGCTGACTTTTTGTGCACTTTTGACAGAATTTTGCAAAGAAAATAATTTCTAAATGCTGTTTATCATTACCCTAGATTTATTTACGACCATTCCTGTCTGCATAATGATGCTGTTGCTGCCGCCTGTAAGTTAGCTTACCTTTTGACTATTGTTCTTAAATTTTTCTATGAAAGTTTGGTAATGTAGCAGTAGCATAAATGTGGCGAGTTGCAATTTCTTCATCATTTTCTCTTGTTTTGGGGCAACAAGGAAGTGCCCCATTCCAAACTTTGGTATGCCTAAGCAGAAAATATGGACCATTGTCTATTTGTCTTCACATCTGTTTATTTAAAGGCACAGAGTCACCCACCAATTGATTCTTCATTCTGATTGTTGTTTGTGGGTCCTTTCCATTAAAGACATTTGGACTTTCTTTTCAGCTTTGTTAGGTTAGGCGCTGCCGGCTATGTGTTCCCGTAAGGTATTTTTATGAAACAATATGCAGATTAACCCAACTTGTATATTGCTTCTTTCTACTTTAGAATTTCGTTTGCAGACATTCTACACATTTTCAACTGTAAAGAGAAGAAGCACTATACCCATATAACCAAATTGCAACCATTAGTCAAAGATACATGATTCCTGGACTAATTATTCAACTACACTGTCCAATGATCTGTTTGGGACTCTCTCTGTATAAGTTCTATTATGATGTAGCTCAAATATTTGGACAAGGGTGTGACTAAGGTGCATCTGCTGCACTATACATCTACAATGTTTTTTGTCATTCACAACAATATTTTCGTTATTGATAATATATGTTTTTTTTTTATGGTATACACATTTTCATTCTGTGTATGTCACAAAAACTTGTTACATGCGACAATATATGGAAAAGAGAAAATAAATAAATAACTTGCACATGAAGATACTCGAATCTCTTTTCAGAATTACATTTTGGGAATTAATATCAACTTTCATATATATTAATGTTCAAAAACAATAATTATAGGAAAACAGAAGGCAACACCCGCGTGGTTTGAAGAAATGGTTACGAAAACCTTATTATTATTTTCAGAAATGGTTACATACACCCTTTCTAGTTTGATTGTACTAACCCAATTATTTTTCATTCAACAAATAGTCTAGAAACCGGTCTGTCTGACTACTTTTAAAAATAAAAGAGTCTCTATATTTATTTCATCAAACCATGAAGGCGTTGCTGTAAGATGGATGGATGCAGATGCACACACAAAAAAAGTTTGGTAAGGCGGGTGTATTAAGCAGTGAAGTATTGAAGAAATTTCTCAAAAAAGATTGTTGCATTTAATTAGAACAATCCAACCCTATCAGGGAATTGAAAATTTCCTCCCTCTGATAGCGTTGGTCAAGGGCACGTACCTTGCTGTCTTTATCAAATCTATTAGGCATAGAATGAGCAGTGTGATATAATGTCATGTGCTTTACAGTTTGAAAATTGATTATTGAGCTCAAATTGGATTAGAGTAGACTGGTCACTGGTTGATTCAGATTTAATGCTAGAATCATTTTGTCTTTTTTTCCACTTTGGCTTACTCACGGCATTTACATACGGACAAAAGTCATATACTAAGGAGAAAGACTATGTCGATCAATTCCGAAGATATAAACAAAGTTTTTACAGTACTTTGGAATATGATAAGTGCCTCAAAGTCTAAGCAATTGGTAAGGTCCGATGTCCGTATTTAAAATCACGTTTAATGAGATTCCTCACTTAAAATGTGAATTTGATTTTAAGATTATGAATTTGACAAAAAAACAAGTCAATTTTTTTTTGGTTTTCTTGTAATTTTTTAGAACATGTAAGCTCCATTGATACCGAGAATGAAGTCGATGTATAAATTAATTGATAACTTTAGAATGTAATATTATGTCCGCACTTTATAAAGTGCGGAGATTATACAGAGTATTTACGTTAGTGAAAGGTTCTTTATGATATTGTATAAATTAAATTTATATTTTACAAAGTGGGGATATCTGTAAACATGAAGAAGAACCTGAGAATTTAGATTGCGTCATTCTATAATTATGGAGCTTGAAGGGACACTACGTAATAATTTCACTTGTAACAATAAGAAGACATTTCAGTGAGCAATGAGACAGCATAAAATTGACAATTCTATACAGACACTTCAAGAAGACAAGAGACCACATACAATTTTTTGTCTTAAGACCCCACATACTCTGTACTCTACACATGCTTTAGCTCTTCAGCCCACTTGGATCTAAGCAACTTCAGTAACATTCTTGCCTTTGTCTTGGTCCTATTGCTGCATTGGCTCTGTAGAAGCAACAGCAATTGTGTCAAAACTCCAGCACAAATTGCTTCTTCTCTTGCCTGTAAAGAATCACAACATATCATCATTAAACTGTTTATTGCATTTTCACTGCCTTCGTGATCAGATACCCTGAACACCATTTTAACAAGAGCATAAACACCATTAGGATTGTTTATCAAAGCGTCTTTGCTATTCTCTATTGCTAAAAGCTGCTCAATTCTAGCCATTGCTATGGCTGCTAAGCTTCTTTCGCGTGTTAAGGCATTCGAAATGTATGCTATGAGTCCATTTATCGCGCCTTCTTGAACTAGAGTTTTCCGATTAGTTTCTGTTGAACATAATGCTGAAAAGGCCCTGACTCCGGCATCAGATGCCTCGGAATTATGATGGACAAGGGAAATAATTTCACGCAAAAGCCTATCGTCTTTACCAAGCTTACAGCAAAGCTCTTTTGTCTCATGGGATGAGGATATTATTACCTCCACTAAATGACACAAGCGCTTCTTGATCGAGCAACTTCCATGCTCAAACAAAACTATGAAAGATTCCATTTTGGACTCTTCATTCAGCAGATTCAGGCTCTCTGTTTCTCCCACAAGCAGCAACTTTTGAACACAAGAAAGTGATTCCTCAACAAACTGGACATAAACTTGTGAAAATTTGGATTCTGCTTTTCCAAAAAGCTGCTTCAGTAGTAAAGGCAAGAAGCCTAGCTGGATCAAACAATTGCTAGCCGGTGGCGATTCTCTTAAGACAACATGAATCTTTTGTACGATTTCAAGCTTGGTTTCCAAGGTAGCTTCATGAGATTGAAGACTGTGCTTGAGTGCTGATAAAGAATCAATGGTGGCCAAGTAATTAGGATCAAAGTGTTGACCACCACCCATTTGAAGCCACTGATTGATCAAGTGACGAAGAGTGTGATTAGGAACAATGGATGGATCATGAAGCGTCTGCATTGTTACAGGACATGTGAGGTTGCCAGCAGCAAGCCATTTTTCAATGCTTGATCTGTCATAAGTTTGGCCAGTGCATAGAGTCACTGGATCTGTGAACAAGTCTAGACTTATTGGGCATCTGAATAAGTGGGGGATTGTCATTTGACGATCTTCTTTCATGGAGTAACAAAAACTGAAGAAGAATCAAGATGAGAAAATGACACGAACCCACAAACAAGAAAAAAAAAAGGAAAAATGAATTGATATATACTATAGGTTTAGTGGAGAATCTTTAGAAGTTGATGCCTATAGTAGCATGAAAATTTGACCTAATATTTAATGCAAGATGGGTATGAAAAGCCAAACCTCTAAAAGCACTTTCGTGGTGGAGGGCTGTTTTTCAACTCAGATTCTAACTGGCAAAGGAATGGCAGCGGGTCGGGTTTGGATTGGCGGATACCTTTATCTGGCATCTGCATCTGCTAAGAAATTTCAGACTCATTTTGGGTCCATAACTAGCTTAAGAACTTTTTTTTTTTTGTGTTTTTGTTTGATATAGTTTGAAAGTTGAGGGTGGCAAACAATACATGAGATAGGGGATGGGAAAGCAAAAAGTGAAATCTTAGTTAAAAGAGGAATAAGAAGAGAACAAGAACGTGCGAACAAACACTAGAGAGAGCCAAAGAAATTGGGCCTTATCCTGCGCAAATGAGTGAGAAACAGCAACTAGTAATATAGAATAATTGTGGTAATGGCCCCCTCCATCTTTTGCCTCCCTTTTTATTTTTATTTTTTTCCAATATTTTTCAATGCAGTCAAACTGACCCACCTCAAGCCACCAAAAATAAAATAAAATAAAGAAAAAATTATTGTTAATCTCATTGAAGTTTGAATCCACTGACTTGGGTCGAAAAAGAAAATGACTGATTGTGAGAGAGAGAGAGAATGGTAATGATAGTCACAAGGCTCATGGGAACAGAGGATTACTATACCAAGATGTGCATGAGCATCAGCACAAGTGCCCAACTATAGCTTCAATTTATCGGTGCAAATATTACAGTAAAGTTGGTGGCAATTGTAATTTTCTTTTTTTTTTTGGTAATAAACCTTTTCTTTAAGATAAAACTTAAATTATTATAGAAAATTTAAGAAATGTAACGAAAATTAAAAAATTTAGGTAAAGAGCTATTGCAATTGATAGAGACTCTATTCTACTAGCTCTACCCTCTTTTTGGACCTTAAATTGTTGCATCATGATTAAGAAAGTTTGTGCAATTTTTCTTTTCATTTTTCCAGAGCTTACATATTATTTTCATATACTAAATGATGTTTGGTAAGGTTAGATTAAGGTGGTTGATTGTTCAATTCAATTTATACTAATAAATGTTTTCTAGTTTATGTAGTATGATCTTTGGAGTTTACAAGAAATTTATGATTCTTTTAATTTAATTGATTTTAATAAATTGAATAGATCATATTGTGTACTAGAATAATGAATTAATTTTTGTTTAAACTTCCAAGTCTAACACCTAATTCATTATACTTAGAGACAAACGAAAT